>NW_027362839.1:1377720-2755441 GCF_046119375.1 Phyllobates terribilis
TCCCGTTGGCTTGCCACCGGAGCACGCCACTTTCCCGTTGGCTTGCCACCGGAGCACGCCACTTTCCCGTTGGCTTGCCACCGGAGCACGCCACTTTCCCGTTGGTTTGCCACCGGAGCAAGCCACTTTCCCGTTGGCTTGCCACCGGAGCACGCCACTTTCCCGTTGGCTTGCCACGGGAGTACGCCACAGTCCCGTTGGCTTGCCACCGGAGCACGCCACTTTCCCGTTGGCTTGCCACCGGAGCACGCCACTTTCCCGTTGGCTTGCCACCGGAGCACGCCACTTTCCCGTTGGCTTGCCACCGGAGCACGCCACAGTCCCGTTGGCTTGCCACCGGAGCACGCCACTTTCCCGCTGGCTTACCACCGGAGCACGCCACTTTCCCGTTGGCTTGCCACCGGAGCACGCCACTTTCCCGTTGGCTTGCCACCGGAGCACGCCACTTTCCCGTTGGCTTGCCACCGGAGCACGCCACTTTCCCGTTGGCTTGCCACCGGAGCACGCCACTTTGCCGTTGGCTTGCCACCGGAGCACGCCACAGTCCCGTTGGCTTGCCACCGGAGCACGCCACTTTCCCGTTGGCTTGCCACCGGAGCACGCCACTTTCCCGTTGGCTTGCCACCGGAGCACGCCACTTTCCCGTTGGCTTGCCACCGGAGCACGCCACTTTCCCGTTGGCTTGCCACCGGAGCACGCCACATTCCCGTTGGCTTGCCACCGGAGCACGCCACTTTCCCGTTGGCTTGCCACCGGAGCACGCCACTTTCCCGTTGGCTTGCCACCGGAGCACGCCACTTTCCCGTTGGCTTGCCACCGGAGCACGCCACTTTCCCGTTGGCTTGCCACCGGAGCACGCCACTTTCCCGTTGGCTTGCCACCGGAGCACGCCACAGTCCCGTTGGCTTGCCACCGGAGCACGCCACTTTCCCGTTGGCTTGCCACCGGAGCACGCCACTTTCCCGTTGGCTTGCCACCGGAGCACGCCACTTTCCCGTTGGCTTGCCACCGGAGCACGCCACTTTCCCGTTGGCTTGCCACCGGAGCACGCCACTTTCCCGTTGGCTTGCCACCGGAGCACGCCACTTTCCCGTTGGCTTGCCACAGGAGCACGCCACTTTCCCGTTGGCTTGCCACCGGAGCACGCCACTTTCCCGTTGGCTTGCCACCGGAGCACGCCACTTTCCCGTTGGCTTGCCACCGGAGCACGCCACTTTCCCGTTGGCTTGCCACCGGAGCACGCCACTTTCCCGTTGGCTTGCCACCGGAGCACGCCACTTTCCCGTTGGCTTGCCACCGGAGCACGCCACTTTCCCGTTGGCTTGCCACCGGAGCACGCCACTTTCCTCTTGGCTTGCCACCGGAGCACGCCATTTCCCGTTGGCTTGCCACCGGAGCACGCCATTTCCCGTTGGCTTGCCACCGGAGCACGCCATTTCCCGTTGGCTTGCCACCGGAGCACGCCACTTTCCCGTTGGCTTGCCACCGGAGCACGCCACTTTCCCGTTGGCTTGCCACCGGAGCACGCCACTTTCCCGTTGGCTTGCCACCGGAGCACGCCACTTTCCCGTTGGCTTGCCACCGGAGCACGCCACTTTCCCGCTGACTTGCCACCGGAGCACGCCACTGTCCCGCTGGCTTGCCACCGGAGCACGCCACTGTCCCGCTGGCTTGCCACCGGAGCACGCCACTTTCCCGCTGGCTTGCCACCGGAGCACGCCACTTTCCCGCTGGCTTGCCACCGGAGCACGCCACTTTCCCGCTCGCTTGCCACCGGAGCACGCCACTTTCCCGCTGGCTTGCCACCGCAGCACGCCACTTTCCCGCTGGCTTGCCACCGGAGCACGCCACTTTCCCGCTGGCTTGCCACCGGAGCACGCCACTTTCCCGCTGGCTTGCCACCGGAGCACGCCACTGTCCCGCTGGCTTGCCACCGGAAGCACGCCACTTTCCCGCTGGCTTGCCAAGGGAGCACGCCATCATCCATTTAATAAAATGGGCCACACTTAGCTTTTTCTTTTATATAATGGGCCCATATAGTTTTTCATTGAATATATTGGGCCTTACATAACCTTACATTTAATATATATAATCGTCTTATCATGTCTGTCTGTCTGTCCGTCTGTCCAGGAAGTCCTGCGTCGCTGATTGGTCCGACCGTGGTCAATCAGCGACGTGGGATTTCAGAAAAAGATGGCGGCCATTAGCAGCTCATCTGCCGCACGGAGGTCAGCGGCGATGTAGCCGGGAGATGACCGACGCTAGCCGGTCAACTCCCGGTTGCTCGCAGCAGAAGTACCCCGACCAGCGGCGCCGCTGACCTCCATGCGGCTACCGTCGGGAGATCAGCGGTTAGGGCCGCTGATCTTCCGACGGAAAGTGTGAAGGGAGGACCGGGGAGCGGCGCCACCGGTCCGGATACTTCTGCTGCGAGCAGCCGGTCATTTCCCGGCTGCTCGCAGTGGAAGTACCCGCACAGGCAGCGCCGCTCCCCTGTCCTCACTAATACGATTCGGCGGCCACGACCAATCAGCGATATTGGCTCCAAATTTAAACACCGCTCTGCACAGAGGTCAGTGGCGATGCAGCCGGTCATCTCCCGGCTGCTTGCAGCAGAAGTACCCTGACCTGCGGCGCCGCTGACCTCCATGCGGCTACCGTCGCTAGATCAGCGGCTAGGGCCGCTGATCTCCCGACGGCAAGTGTGAAGGGAGGACCGGGGAGCGGCGCCGCCGGTTGGGATACTTCTGCTGCGAGTAGCCGGTCATCTCCCGGCTGCTCACAGTGGAAGTACCCGCTCCCCGGTTCTCACTAATACGATTCGCTGATTGGTCGCGGCCGCCAGCCGTGACCAATCACCGGTTTTGGCGCCAAATTTAAACATGCTCTCCAGTCCTCACTAACACGGTTCGCTGATTGGTCGCGGCCGGCCGCATACATATTCTAGAATACCCGATGAGTTAGAATCGGGCCACCATCTAGTTTAATATAATGGGCCACAAATTGCCTTCTAGTTATTCAAGAGGTCCTGCATAGTCTTCCATTTATTTTAATAGGCCCCATATAACCTTTCAGCATCTGAAACAACGGATACTGAAAGCCTGTGCTAGCATTTCTTCTGCGGTGTTGCTATCAGTGTGTCAAGAGTGGGAGAAGAGGGTTGCATTGACAATCCAACACAATGGGCAGCACTTTAAACACATTTTATAAGTGGTCATAAACTTGTAAAAAATTCATGAAAGAATAAAGTTATGTTAAAACCAAGCACACCATTGTATTTTCTTATGAAATTCTCAATGAGTTTGATGTGTCACATCACCCTCTTCCCATTGAAAAAAATAAAGTTAGATCCAAAATGGCCGACTTCAAAATGGCCGCCATAGTCACCATCCATCTGGAAAAGTTTCCCCCTCCCATATACTAATGTGCCATAAACAGGAAGTTGACATCACCAACCATTCCCATTTAATTTAGGTGTATCCATATAAATAGCCCACCCTGTATTATTACCATTTTTATTATTGCTGTACATACTGTAGCTTTTCATTTAATTTATTGGGCCCCATATAGGCTTCCATTTAATATAATGGGCCCCACATAGCCTTCCATTTAATTTAATGGGGTCCACATAGCCTTCCATTTAATTTAATGGGGTCCACATAGCCTTCCATTTTATTTAATGGGACCCACATATGTTTTTATTTAATATAAAGAGCCCCACATAAGCCCCTAATTAATATAATGGGCCCCACCTTGCTTTCCATATAAAATAATGGGTCCCACATAGCCCTCCCTTTTGTTATGATGAGCCTTACATATCACACCATTTCCCGATGATCTGCCACCGAAGTACACCATTGGCTGCTGGGGTGCCACTGGAACACACTCTTTACAGTTGGGGTGCTAACAGAGCACACCTTTCACCATTAGCATGCCACCGGAGTACACTTTTTGCCACTGGCATGCCACTGAAGCACACCCTTTACCATTGGAGTACCATCGGGCACACCCTTTACCATTGGTGTGCCATCGGAGAACTCTATTTCCCGTAGGCCTACCAGAGGGGCCCAATATGTGACCTTTTTTGCTTACCACCGGGGCACCCATCTTGGGCTTTTTAGCTTCCACCGGGGTGCACTCTTTGGCCTTTTAGCTTACCACCGGGGCACCCAACTTGGGCTTTTTAACTGCGACCGGGGTACACTCTGACCATTTTGCTTACCACCGGGGCACTCATTTTAGGCTTTTTTAGTCTGCCACCGGGGTGCACTTTTTGGCCTTATTGCTTACCACTGGGGCGCACTCTAGGGCTTTTTAGCCTACCACCAGGGTACATTCTTTGGCCTTATTGCCTATCACTGGGGCGCACTCTAGGGCTGCTCAGTCTGCCACCAGAGTCTACTCTTTGGCCTTTTTGCCATTGGTGTGCCACCAGAGCACACCCTATGACGTTGGAGTGCCACCGGAGCACACCCTTTACCTTTGGAGTGCCACCGGAACACACAATTTGCCATTGGCAAAAGTATAATGGACCCCCACATAGAATTCTATAAAGTATAATGGCCCCCACATAGCCCTCTATATAGTATAATGAGCCGCACATTGCCTTCCATGTACTATAATTTAATTTATTGGGCTCCACATAGCTTTTCATTTAATTTATTGAACCCCACATAACCGTCAATTTAATATAATAGGCCGCACTGGACTCCATTTAATATATTGGACCTGACATAGCCTTCCATTTAATAAAATGGGGCCAAAATATCCCTCTATTTAATATAATGGGCACCAAAAAGCCTTCCATGTTTTATATTGGGCACCACATAGCCCTCTATTTAATACAATTGGCCCCACTTAACCTTCCATTTAAAATATTGGGCCCCACATAGCTTTACATTTAATTTACTGGGCTCCATATAGGCTTCCATTTAATATAATGGTCCCCACATTGCCTTCCATTTATTATAATGGAGCCAAGATACATCTCTATTTAATATAATGGACAAAACACAGGCTTCCATTTAATATAATTGGCGCTACATAGCCCTTTATTTGATAAATGCGCCTCACATAGCCCTCCATATAATATTATGGGCCCCGCAACGCTTTCCATTTAATTTAATAGGCCTCACATAGCCCTCAATTTAATACAGAGGGCTCCACAAAACCTTCCAGATAACATAGTGGGCCCCAATATAGCTTTCTTTTTAATGTATTGGTCCCCACATAGCTCTCTATTTAATATAATGGGCCTCACATAGACTTCCATTAAATATCATGGGCCCCATATAGAATTTATCATATACGTAGATGTCCCTTTAAGACAACGGGCCCCACATAGCTTTCCCTTTAATATAATGGGCCCCACATAGATTTTATTATTATATAATGGGCCCCACATAGCTTTCCCTTTAATATAATGGGCCCCACATAGCTTTCTCTTTAATATAATGGGCCCCACATAGCTTTCCCTTTAATATAATGGGCCCCACATAGCTTTCTCTTTAATATAATGGGCCCCACATAGCTTTCTCTTTAATATAATGGGCCCCACATAGCTTTCTCTTTAATATAATGGACCCCACATAGCCATCCATTTAATATAATGGGCCCTACGTAGATGTCCCTTTAAGATAACAGGCCCCACATAGCTTTCCCTTTAATATAATGGGCCCCACATAGCTTTCCCTTTAATATAATGGGCCCCACATAGCTTTCTCTTTAATATAATGGGCCCCACATAGCTTTCCCTTTAATATAATGGGCCCCACATAGCTTTCCCTTTAATATAATGGGCCCCACATAGCTTTCCCTTTAATATAATGGGCCCCACATAGCTTTTTCTTTAATATAATGGGCCCCACATAGCTTTTTCTTTAATATAATGGGCCCCACATAGCTTTCCCTTTAATATAATGGGCCCCACATAGCTTTCTCTTTAATATAATGGGCCCCACATAGCTTTCTCTTTAATAAAATAGGCCCCACATAGCTTTCTCTTTAATATAATGGGCCGCACATAGCTTTCCCTTTAATATAATGGGCCCCACATAGCTTTCCCTTTAATATAATGGGCCCCACATAGCTTTCCCTTTAATATAATGGGCCCCACATAGCTTTTTCTTTAATATAATGGGCCCCACATAGCTTTTTCTTTAATATAATGGGCCCCACATATCTTTCTCTTTAATATAATGGGCCCCACATAGCTTTCTCTTTAATATAATGGGCCGCACATAGCTTTCTCTTTAATATAATGGGCCGCACATAGCTTTCTCTTTAATATAATGGGCCCCACATAGCTTTCTCTTTAATATAATGGGCCCCACATAGCTTTCTCTTTAACATAATGGGCCCCACATAGCTTTCCCTTTAATATAATGGGCCCCACATAGCTTTCTCTTTAATATAATGGGCCCCACATAGCTTTCCCTTTAATATAATGGGCCCCACATAGCTTTCTCTTTAATATAATGGGCCCCACATAGCTTTCTCTTTAATATAATGGGCCCCACATAGCTTTCCCCTTAATATAATTGGCCCCACATAGCTTTCCCTTTAATATAATTGGCCCCACATAGCTTTCCCTTTAATATAATGGGCACCACATAGATTTATTATAATATAATGGGCCCCACATAGATTTATTATAATATAATGGGCCCCACCTAACCCTCCAGTTTATACACTGCAGTCGCTCTCTTTCTTCTCTTCTTTACCTAGTCCAGTCTTTCGTGACGACTTCCCGCCATGATTCGTCTTTGCAGTTTGCTGTCCAGGTTTCGGCTGCTCCGCACTTTTCAGCAGATCACCGCACTCCTGAAAAACAAAAATGTTACAAATATAAGCGACTTAAATAAATAATGCCGCCCACTGTGCCACCAAATGCAAATATGTGCCACACTGTGCCCATGAGTATATCATTCACCGCAATGAAGCCTGCTCCACTGAGAATATAAATCAGTCACTAGCTTGTGCCCCCGTTATAAATAGTGTTGAGCGAGCACTAAAATGCTCGGGTGCTCGAAGCTCGGCCTGAGCTCGCCGTGATACTCGGGTGCTCGACCTGAGCAACGAGCCTATGTTAGTCTTTGGGAGTCCCGAGCATTTTTGCGGAGGCACCCCCGGCAGTCTGTAGAAAGCCTAAAAAGTGCCCAAAATGATAGTGACAGTGCTCAGATGACATGGGGACAGCATGGGGATCGCCCCAGGAAGCATTTCTGACCCCCAGGTCACTGTTGTCAACAACGTGGTCAGAGGTATTAAGCCACTTTTACAGGCTCATAAGAAAATGTTCAAAAACGAAAGTGAAACTTTTTTCCTGTGAAATATGTTAAGGAATTTCTTTTCCAGGGTAAAGACTTGTGTATAAGGTAAAATAAATAACCAAAAACAAAAATACTCCTCCACACCTTGGGCTATGTTCACAAGTAGCATTTTTTATGCGTTTTTGCACGTTTGTATTGCTTTCAACTGTGACAAATGCATTCACCGGGAAATGTCATTTTAACATTTTACAACCTTATCTGGCCATGTGCTGTGTGACACATGCATACAGTGCTGAAAAGACATGGGAACAGCATGGGGAAGCATCTCTGACTCCCAGGTCACTGCCTAAAAGTGTGCCCATCAGAAGTGATCCTTGCCGCATCAGAAGATGCAGACTTGCAACTATCCCCGTGCAAGTCCTTGTCCCAGGGCAGTGTTCAATTGTACCTCCCCCATTCCTTGCAATGCAAGCGCAAATATGCAGCCAACCACCCACCCACCCCCAGGCTGCAATACCATACTGCTAGCTTGCACTTGAAATTGGGCCTTTTAGTTTTGAGGAGGCCGAAGCTGGCCACTACCTCATGGCTGCTTCGGCAGCGAGGTATCCATACTCAGTCCCCAGCCGCCCGGCGGCCGGGTGTCCACACCTGGTCCCCAGCCGCCTGGGGGCGGCGGGGTGTCCATAGACGGTCCCCAGCCACCCCGATTTCTCTGCGGAACATCCCCACACACTTTTCTTAGACTGGCCTGCTTTAGGGCAGCATTGGATGAGCCCACTAGAGAACCCGACTCCATCAGGGGAGGTGAGAATGCCAAGGTGAGGAGCATGATGATGATAGAAGTTAGCATCTGCTTTGTTTTGTTGGAATGCAAGCATAAGTGTGCAACCTGCCACCAACCCACCCCGAGGCTGCAATACCATACTGCTAGCATGCGTGCACTTGAAATTGGGCGTTTTAGGCATGTGGAGGCCAGAGCTGGCCACTACCTCATGGCTGCTTCGGCAGCGAGGTATCGATACTCCATGCTCGGTCCCCAGCCGCCAGGGGGCGGCCGGGTGTCCACACTCGGTCCCCAGCCGCCCCGCGGCCAGGTGTCCATAAACGGTTCCAAGCCGCCCCGATTTCTCCGCGGAACATCCCCACACACTTTTCTTAGACTGGCCTGCTTTAGAACCCGACTTCTCCGGTGGGCCCTGGCTTCTCTATCAGGGGAGTTGAGAGTGCCAAGGTGAGGAGCATGATGAGGATGATAGAAGTTAGCATCTGCTTTGTTTTCAAGGAATGCAAGCGCATGTATGTAGTAGCGGCTAGGCCTGAGGTGGTCAGCGTTTTGGCGCATATCCTACCTCCTCCGAGGATTGCTGGATGTTTTCCTGCTACTATCCAAGTTCTATGACTCTCGTTAAAACAAAGCTTCAAGTGATAAATGATGGATGAGGTAGTGGCAAAGGAGAAAGAGCAGGAGGAACAGGGACCATTCACATCAATATCAGGCCAGTCAACCACATATGTCTTGTAGGATATGTTTCTGTAACAAAAGGAGCGGTTTGGCTACACAGTTATAGGGCATACAGTGAGTGCAATGCCTACCAAAACTTTTGAGGCACTCCAATGCCCCTTGGAAATGACATGGAGGTCAGAGGGCCTTAACTAAACCTTTTTTTCCATTTATGGCAACTGGGTCTCCTGTGCACTGTTGGCCTAAGCAGTGAATGGAAGGCTTTCCAAAAATTATAAGGAACTGCAATGCCCCTGGAAACAGACGTGGATTACAGCGTACTAAAAACCTTCTACCCATTATTGGGGAGTGTGTCTCCCTTAGTTTTCACCTTTGCATTGAAAAGCAAAAGCTGACTAAAATTAGGAGGAAATGCAATGTCCGTTGGAAGAGTCGTGGAGATTAGAGGTAAGGTAATTAAAAACAACATTTCAATGCCCCTTGGAAGAGCTGTGGAGTTCAGAGTGGCTTAAGAAGACGCTTTTAATGCCCCTTTGAAGAGACGTGGAGGTCACAGTAGCTTAACAAGACGGTTTTAATGCCCCTTACAAGAGCCATACAGTACAGCATCTTAAAAACATTATTCCCATTATTGGGGAGTGGGTCTCCCATAGTATTTGCTTATGCCTTACAAGCAAAAGCTTCCAAAAATTATGAGGAAATGCAATGCCCGTTCGAAGAGTCGTGGAGATCCCAGTAGCTTAACAAGACGCTTTTAATGCCCCTCACAAGAGACGTGGAGGTCAGAGTGGCATAACAAGACAGTTTTAATGCCCCTTACAAGACACGTGGAGGTCAGAGTGGTATAACAAGACGCTTTTAATGCCCCTCAGAAGAGACGTGGAGGTCAGAGTGGTATAACAAGACGGTTTTAATGCCCCTTACAAGAGATGTGGAGGTCAGAGTGGTATAACAAGATGGTTTTAATGCCCCTCAGAAGAGACGTGGAGGTCAGAGTGGTATAACAAGACGGTTTTAATGCCCCTCTGAAGAGACGTGGAGGTCAGAGTGGTATAACAAGACGGTTTTAATGCCCTTTACAAGACACGTGGAGGTCAGAGTGGTATAACAAGACGGTTTTAATGCCCCTTACAAGACACGTGGAGGTCAGAGTGGTATAACAAGACTCTTTTAATGCCCCTTACAAGAGACGCTCATTATTCTGGCATTTGGCAAATATTAAAAATGATGGTAATCCTAATTAACCTAAAATGGGAAAGGTTTATTCTGATTTCATGTCAGATATTGAGAAAAACCTTCAGATGTGTCTATTTATACAGTGTATGGAAACTTCTGATTTCAACTGTGTATGTATATATATATATATATATATATATATATATATATGTGTATAATATATACACGGCGAAGCTCACACAACACAACACCCACAGCAGAGGAACTGGCTGCACACACACCTGCTCCTGTCAGTGCTGTGAGCGCTCCTCATGTCGCTGCTGGCTCCGCCCCTCATATCGCTGCTGGCTCCGCCCCTCATATCGCTGCTGGCTCTGCCCCTCACATCGCTGCTGGCTCCGCCCCTCATATCGCTGCTGGCTCCGCCCCTCATATCGCTGCTGGCTCTGCCCCTCACATCGCTGCTGGCTCCGCCCATCAGCCGCTCACAGTCCTCAGCAATATGGAGACATCCGCACTGATCAGAATCCTCGGGGGCGTGGCCTGTCACTGTAGTCACACAAGGGTTGTCATGGAGATCTCAAGGGAAGGCAGGTGGGCGGGGCTTAGAGCAGGAAGTAGAAGCCGTGCAGTGTGATTGGCTCCTTACCTTCTGCCAGTAATGGAGCAGATATATGGCTCCTATATAATGGAGGGGGTTCAGGAGGGGTTCCCCACCCTAAAGGTCAGGGGATAAATAATACTGGACATGAGCGAGGGCAGGAGGACATTATTCTATATTGTAAGAAATCTGATTTCTTCTTTCCTCACAGTTTTTCCTGTGCAAGGCCACATGTATTGTGCGATAATCTGTGAATATGGGGGGATCTGCTCCTCACATCCACATCAATCCCCCCACGTCTGAGCTCTCCCTTACAGGGGTCTTCTGCTCTGCACATTGATGCCGTATCCATGGAGATGACATCATGGCCGGTACATGCGGATCTCCCCGATGGGACCCTCATGTATCTGGAGGACGAGGCGCTGCTGCTCCTCGGGGAGAGGGGGCACAATTCCTGTACACATGATACAGGGGCTTCTGCCATCTCTGGGCTGAGAATAATGCTGGCAGCGCGCAGTCTACATGATGTGAGGATTACAAGTCTGCAGTCACAGAGAGTCACACAGATGACTGCAGGCCTTCAGCTTCACACCGGACAATCCCTTTAAATACATGTATATTGCTCTAAAAATACTTTTTACTATTTTGCTTCTTGTAACATTTGCTCTGTTCGGCCTTTACCAGCTTATTGTTTCCCAGCAGCACATTGATGGCTTCAGAATGAGTTAACTTGAGATTCAGTCAGTGAGCTCCTTATGATGTGGAGTTTCCAGCGCTTTTATTTCTGCGATGATTTATGACTGCATCAGAGATCAGCCCAACTTTCATGCTGGTCTGTGAACATAATCAGCACAGAGAAGGTCAGAATGAGCTCACTGATAAATTCTCAGTGAGCTCATTCTGCAACTAGCAATGCAAAGGAAATAAAAAAGCCAAATTGTTTATGAAACGTTATTGAAAAAATATTTGTATGTATATATTTAGCCCAAAATGTCTGAGTGTCCATATCCTTAGTACCAGCACAGCTGAGGATTTGGTATAATCAGGGGAGTACATAGGACGCAGAAGTTCTAATTGCCCCCCCCCCCCCCCCCAGCAACAAAAATGTAAATAATTGTCGGGGTCGCAGAAGATCAGATCTCACAACCTTCCAGCCTTTACATAGTAATTTTCCTCCTGCTGAAGTCCTAGATCCATTTTTCATTGCCCATAAAGTGTGGTGCCAACAAAAGTGCCCCCCAAACACGGTATGATACCCCCATGGTGAATTCCTCCATATGCGCAGTATAATGACCCTACTGTACCCGACCTCAACTCCCAGGGTAAAGTATGATCCCCCAACTGCCCCACACCTCTCCACACTCCATAGAGTATAATGCACTCAGTATAAGACTCTCGCCATGGTTCTCCACACAGTATAAGGCACTCGCCATGGTCCTCCACGCAGTATAAAGCACTCCCTCGTGGCCCTCCACGCAGTATAATGCACTCCCACGTGGTCCGCCACGCAGTATAATGCACTCCCTCGTGGTCCTCCACGCAGTATAATGCACTCCCACGTGGTCCTCCACACAGTACAATGCACTCCCTCGTGGTCCTCCACGCAGTATAATGCACTCCCATGTGGTCCGCCACGCAGTATAATGCACTCCCTCGTGGTCCTCCACACAGTACAATGCACTCCCTGTGGTCCTCCACACAGTATAATGCACTCCCCCATGGTCCTCCACACAGTACCATGCACTCCCCCATGGTCCTCCACACAGTACAATGCACTCCCCCATGGTCCTCCACACTGTACAATGTACTCCCCCATGGTCCTCCACACAGTATAAAGCCCCCGTCTCACATAGCGATATCGCTAGCGAGATCGCTGCTGTGTCACGGTTTTGGTGACTCACCAGCGACCTCACCAACGATGTCGCTATGTGTGACACTTTGCAACGATCAGGCCCCTGCTGTGAGGTTGCTGATCGCTGCAAAGTGTCCTGGACCATTTTTTGGTCGTTGGCCTCCCGCTGGCCATCACACATCGCTGTGTGTGACCAGCGGAACCAACGATCTGGCTGGTAATCATGGTAAACATCGGGTTACTAGGGGCACGCGCGCACTTAGTAACCCGCTGTTTACCATGGATACCACTCTGCTACGGTGCGCGGAGGCTACCGTTCACCTTAGCAGAGTCGTATCCATGATAAACAGCGGGTTACTAGGGGCACACGCGCACTTAGTAACCCGATGTTTACCATAGTTATCAGCCTGCTCCTGCTTAAGCAGCAGGCTGGTAACAGGAGCAGGACATCGTGGAACGATTCTTTCCACGATATCGCTGCTCCCCTGATCGCTGGTGAGCCTGCCTGTTTGACAGCTCCCCAGCGATGTATTAGCGATGCAGCAACGATCCCTGACAGGTCGTATCGTTGTCGGGATCGCTGCTGCATCGCTTAGTGTGACGGGGCCTTAAGACACTCGCCATGGTTCTCCACTCAGTATAATGCATTCCCCCATGGTCCTGTACGCAGTATAATGCAGCCCCCCATAGGGTAAAATGCAGCCCCCCCCACCCGTAGGGTAAAATGCAGCCCCAGTCCTCCAGTATTATCAGTACACAATGATTTAAAAAATAAATACATACTTACCGCTCCTCGTTCCCTGCTGCTTCAGTCTCTGCAGCTGATCACCTCAGCAGCTGCCAGCTCCACTGTCTGACACAGCGTGGCGCGTCATCATGCTGCTGCGTCAGACGCAGAGGAGGAATGATGGGAGAGGGAGTGTCACATGATGCTCCCTCCTCCAGGTTTTCGTGGGCCCCGGGCGAAAGAGTCTCAGTGGCCCCTTTAACACATCCAACCATTCATGATGCACAGATACAGCAGATAAATTATAGATATAGATATAGTACAATGCCAAACATTTCACTGACTTCTTACATTTCATGAGTGATATCTACTGTAAATTCTACAATAGCTCAGAAACCGGTGAATCCTCACAGCGCACAGTGCAGACCGGACAGTATAGTCCTCCATACAGTGTTATGGCACCACATAGTCCTCCATACAGTATTATGAGCCCTATATAATGCTCCATACAAAATACTGGATCCCATATAATTCACCATAGAGAATACTGCCTGGTCCCCATGTAATGCCATATGCAGGCTGGACCTCATACAGAGGCCCCATAAGCCCGCTGCATCCTCCCCGGGGCCCCCACAAGCCGGCTGCATCCCCCCAGGGCCCCCCTCAAGCCTGCATCACCCCCCCCAGAGCCCCCACATGCCTGCAGCATCCCCCCCATAGACCCCACAAGCCTGCAGCATCCCCCCCAGAGCACCCACAAGCCCACAGCATCCCCTCCAGGGCCCCACAAGCCCGCAGAATCCCCCCCAGGGCCCCACAAGCCCGCAGCATCCCCTTAGGGCCCCCACAAGCCCGCAGCATCCCCCCGGGGCCCCCACAAGCCCTGGACCGTACCTGCATCACCACCAGTAAAGGTATTGAAGTTTACCCTTGTGTGTGCCTGTACTTCCTCTGGAACCGTCCTGCCATCTCCCTCCTGCTTCCACCATCTTTCTACACCTCCACACTGCCCTGAGGCCTGCTCTACCTGTGGGGAGCCGTCCCATCATAGATGCCCCTAACATCAGCCTCAGTGGACTGTCGCAGCGCTGGTAACCTCTTACCAGAATCCACAGGTGGCGTCACGACAATTTCCCCTATAAGCATTCCCCCCCCCTTTGAGTGACCGCCCTGGGCCACGGACTGGGCCAGCCACCGTGATATCCCCTGGCAACCAGAGGCCCGGCTTCCGAGTGCCCCACGGCCCTGGGGGCGAGTCACTATGCACAGTGGTTCATGAATTAATATTCACAGTGACCCTCCATCCTGTGATTAAAAGGGTCCGTACATTTGACACCTCCGTCTGACTCCCACAGTCTCCTCCGCACAGATCGATATTAAGATGGCCACCGCAATGGCATGGGGAGTGCAGCGGTGAGTCCAGAGCGCAGCTCCTCGCTCTAAAATGCCCATCAGAAAGAAGAGGTCAGACATTTATTTTCTATGAGCGCTCTATTATCCTATTTATCAAACATCAGCACTACAAGAATCCGTCCTGAGCCGTGCTGGGATCTTTGAACGTGGGCCCCCGGGAGGATCGGGCCCCTCATGGTGGAGCAGATCACACTCATTATAATCCATCACTGATAGAAGATACATAAACAACAACACAGGATGATTGTAAAACAGTGAGGTAATATTTTATTGAGCCACCAAACACACAATAAACATATCGAACAGTCCCAGCAAATACCTAATATGGTGCAAATTACAGAGTCTCACCCTTCCGCTGACTCGCTGGGATTAAAGCAGCTGCCAATCCGAGGGGCTTCTGGGGCTGACTACCCCCACCAATGGCACCCCCACCAAAGAGCACCCACAAAGAGGAGGTAACAACAAGCTTAGAAAGCTGACAGTCCATTGAGGTACGTGGCCAGGAGACCAGAAAGTTCCAACCTGGCTTCTCCGAACATATCCATGGAACTAGGTGACCGGAAGGTCCCGACTTGGCTTTTTCCGAGCATATTCACGAGTTCCAGGTGGCCGGAGTGTCCCAACCTGGCTACTCCAAACATCTCCATGGGACCAGGTGACTGGTGGGTCCCAACCTGGTTTTCCCAGATGTATCCATGGGTTCTATAGTAGTCAATGGAGCAGATCTGTATTCCTCCAGCCAGGGCTGTGGTCCCTTAAGCTGGCATCCTGTAGAAACCAAATCTATGTCCCTCTTAATGGATTCATGGTGTTCTGTAGAGCTGTCCCATAGAGTGTTCCTGGCAGTGGTTTTGTAAAAAGACTCCTTTATGTAGTTCACAACTGTCCTTCTTCAAGACTTCATCCACAGGTCAAGAGAAAAGGGTGGTGTTACTAATTCCCATTACTGGAGCATCCACAGTTCATCCCCCAATGTTGACTTGCAAACATTGCAAACATTGAAGGATAAACTATAAATTCCGAAACAATGCAAGTCAACAAATTGCATGGACTTCTAAAATGGTAATCAACATATTTAACAAACATCCATTGTTCAAAGAGCCTGCGTCCCTGTATTGCAAAGATAACAGTACAATAAACCAGAAGAGTTGATATAAGAGGTAAATAACCATTTATCAATGAACAAATATCACCTCAACCTACAAGATGAGTCAACATTCGGACTAATGACAAAAGATCATGTGCGTTGACCAACCGAAGAAAGAAACACATAAATTTAATAGTTAATAATTCAGGCAATAGTCTATCATTCTGGGCCTATGGAATTTACATCTGGATAATTACGATTAAATGCTGTGTCGTCACAGGCCCCTTTAGTTTTAGGGACTGGCAGGGGTCCTTTACAGTTGCTCTCCCACTAGTTCATCCTTCTTTCCTTTACTCCGTTTCAATAAAATATTTGGAAATATACAAAGTAAAAACTCAAATATAATTTTTTTTCTTACATTAAAACTTGATTTTATTAAAATAAACCCCCAAAAAACAAGAACAAAAAAACTAAACCTGATTAACATCGCAGAGAACAACAATCCAAACTGTACAACGATCACATGATTTATCCGGCACGAAAAACAGCATCAAGAATAAAATAGTAATAATTAATGGCAAAATTGTAGCTTTTGTTCATTTTGTCTCTATACTGCACGATAAACGCTGGAAAGAAAAAATATAAGAACCATTCCTGGGGTTTTGCCATTGAATGCTGGAAAAAATAAAAAAACATCAGCAGAATTGTTTTTTTATTAATCTCACGCAAAAGAAAAATGGAATAAAAATTATAAAAACGTTGTCTGTTCCCCAAAATGTTACCAGTGAATCCTATAGCAGCTCCGCATAGACCCAAACTGGTAAACTAAAAACTCCTGCATGCCCCGTGTGTGTGTATGTATATATATATATACATACACATATATATATACTCCTCTGTACTATATACACGGCAGAGCTCACACACCACAACACGCTCCGCGGCGGCGCCACAAAAAGAGCGGACCTGGCTGCACACACACCTGCTCCTGTCACCTGTATACACAGTTGAAACCAGAAATTTACATACACTATATAAATGTTAGAACCCTCCTGTTTGTTTTTTCCATCTTGTGTTTTGCGGTCACAAGACCATCTGCCTTTATATTCCAGCTCCGCCCTTTTGGCTGTGTTGGACTTCAGTGTTGTTTGACTGCTTTTCTAGCCAGGTGCTTCTGTGCCTTTCTCTGTCAGTTCGCTTGGTCCTTCTGGGACCTCTAGTACCTTTTTGTCAGTTTATCTTTTTGTGTTCTGTAACAACTTCTCTGTTTAGGAGATGTCCCATTTTTGTTCCAGTCCTTAGTTCTTTTTGGGACCCCTCTCCTTTATGCTATAGGTCTTCGTTCAGACTAGCCGAGGACTAAGGCGGGTCTGTTCGCTAGGAACAGGCAGCCCGCTACATCGTAGGGATTCAGCTTAGTCTTACTGTAGGGATAGCTTTCTCCTTTCTTTCCTTAGTACTTGTTGCAGATCATAACAATAAAAAGACACATCTGCAGGTTTTTCTCAATATCTGACATGAAATCAGAATAAACCTTCCCGTTTTAGGTCAATTAGGATTACCATAATTTTTAAGATTTGCCAAATGCCAGAATAATAAGAGAGAGAGAGAATGTTTTAAAGCATTTTTATTACTTACTGCAAAGTCATAAGTTTACATACACTAATATTGCTATACCTTTAAACAATTCTGGACTGTCCATATGATGATGTCATGTGTTTGGAAACTTCTGATAGTTTTTTTGGCAACATCTCAGTTAATTAGAGACACACCTGTGGATGTATTTTAATGCACACCTGAAACACACTGCTTCTTTGTGTAGCATCATGGGAAAGTCTAAAGAAATTAACCAAGATATCAGGAAGAGAATTGTGGACTTGCACAAGTCTGGCTCATCCTTGGGTACAATTTCAAGATACCTGAAGGTGCCTCGTTAATCTGTACAAACAATTATATGCAAGTACAAACAAGATGGGAATGTCCAGCCATCATACCGCTCAGGAAGGAGACGGGTTCTGTGTCCCAGAGATGAACGTGCTTTGGTCCGATATGTGCATATCAAGGACAAAAGCAAAAGATCTTGTGAAGATGATAGGGAAAGCTGATAAGATTGTGTCAATATCCACAGTGAAATGAGTACTGTATCAATATAGGCTGAAAGGCCACTGTGCCAGGAAGAAGCCATTACTCCAAAAGAAAGATAAAAAAAGCCAGATTAATGTTTGCAAATGCACACAGGAACAAAGACCTTAATTTTTGGAGACATGTCCCGTGGTCTGATGAAACTAAAATTGAACTTTTTGGGCATAGTGACCATCGTTACTTTTGGAAGAAAAAAGGAAAAGCTTGGAAGCCTAAGAACACCATCCCAACTGTGAAACATGGGGGTGGCAGCATCATGTGGGGATGATTTCCTGTAGGAGGGACTGGCGATAGCGCCACTCACAGGCATCACGTGACCTCGCGGCTGCAGCCGGCTCTTTCTTCCGCTGATGTCACGTCAAATGAGGCGTGACATTAGTGTCGCGGACCCCGCGGTGGATGCTGGGCTGTGGGCGGGGGTTACCCCGCGCGTCCCACCCAGCATCCTCCGCGCCCCACTCCCAATGAATGAGGAGAGGGAAAGAGGTAAACTATTGACTTAGCAGTAAGTAATAAAAATGTCCTAAAACATTCTCTCTCTCTCTCATTATTCTGGCATTTGGCAAATATTAAAAATGATGGTAATCCTAATTGACCTAAAAAGGGAAAGGTTTATTCTGATTTCATGTCAGATATTGAGAAAAACCTGCAGATGTGTCTATTTATACAGTGTATGGAAACTTCTGATTTCAACTCTGTATATATATATATATATATATATGTGTGTGTATATTATATACACGGCGAAGCTCACACACCACAACACCCACAGCAGAGGAACTGGCTGCACACACACCTGCTCCTGTCAGTGCTGTGAGCGCTCCTCATATCGCTGCTGGCTCCGCCCCTCATATCGCTGCTGGCTCCGCCCATCATATCGCTGCTGGCTCTGCCCCTCATATCGCTGCTGGCTCCGCCCATCATATCGCTGCTGGCTCCGCTCCTCATATCGCTGCTGGCTCTGCCCCTCATATCGCTGCTGGCTCTGCCCCTCATATCGCTGCTGGCTCCGCCCATCATATCGCTGCTGGCTCTGCCCCTCATATCGCTGCTGGCTCCGCCCCTCATATCGCTGCTGGCTCCGCCTCTCACATCGCTGCTGGCTCCGCCTCTCACATCGCTGCTGGCTCCGCCTCTCATATCGCTACTGGCTCTGCCCCTCATATCGCTGCTGGCTCTGCCCCTCATATCGCTGCTGGCTCCGCTCCTCATATCGCTGCTGGCTCCGCCCATCATATCGCTGCTGGCTCCGCCCCTCATATCGCTGCTGGCTCTGCCCCTCATATCGCTGCTGGCTCCGCCCCTCATATCGCTGCTGGCTCTGCCCCTCATATCGCTGCTGGCTCCGCCCATCATATCGCTGCTGGCTCCGCCCCTCATATCGCTGCTGGCTCCGCCCATCATATCGCTGCTGGCTCCGCCCCTCATATCGCTGCTGGCTCCGTCCCTCATATCGCTGCTGGCTCCGCCTCTCATATCGCTGCTGGCTCCGCCCCTCATATCGCTGCTGGCTCCGCCTCTCATATCGCTGCTGGCTCTGCCCCTCATGTTGCTGCTGGCTCCGCCCCTCATATCGCTGCTGGCTCCGCCCCTCATGTCGCTGCTGGCTCCGCCCTTCATATCGCTGCTGGCTCCGCCCCTCACATCACTGCTGGCTCCGCCCATCAGCCGCTCACAGTCCTCAGCAATATGGAGACGTCCGCACTGATCAGAATCCTCGGGGGCGTGGCCTGTCACTGTAGTCACACAAGGGTTGTCATGGAGATCTCAAGGGAAGGCAGGTGGGCGGGGCTTAGAGCAGGACGTAGAAGCCGTGCAGTGTGATTGACTCCTTACCTTCTGCCAGTAATGGAGCAGATATATGGCTCCTATATAATGGAGGGGGCTCAGGACGGGTTCCCCACCCAAAAGGTCAGGGGATAAATAATACTGGACATGAGCGAGGGCAGGAGGACATTATTCTATATTGTAAGAAATCTGATTTCTTCTTTCCTCACAGTTTTTCCTGTGCAAGGCCACATGTATTGTGCGATAATCTGTGAATATGGGGGGGATCTGCTCCTCACCTCCACATCAATCCCCCCACGTCTGAGCTCTCCCTTACAGGGGTCTTCTGCTCTGCACATTGATGCCGTATCCATGGAGATGACATCATGGCCGGCACATGCGGATCTCCCCGATGGGACCCTCATGTATCTGGAGGACGAGGCACTGCTGCTCCTCGGGGAGAGGGGGCACAATTCCTGTACACATGATACAGGGGCTTCTGCCATCTCTGGGCTGAGAATAATGCTGGCAGCACGCAGTCTACATGATGTGAGGATTACAAGTCTGCAGTCACAGAGAGTCACACAGATGACTGCAGCCTTCAGCTTCACACCGGACAATCCCTTTAAATACATGTATATTGGTCTAAAAATACTTTTTACTATTTCTCTTCATGTAACATTTGCTCTGTTCGGCCTTTACCAGCTTTTTGTTTCCCAGCAGCACATTGATGGCTGCAGAATGAGTTAACTTGAGATTCAGTCAGTGAGCTCCTTATGATGTGCACTCCCCCATGGTCCTCCACACAGTACAATGCACTCCCCCATGGTCCTCCACACAGTACAATGCACTCCCCCATGGTCCTCCACACAGTATAAGACACTCGCCATGGTTCTCCACTCAGTATAATGCATTCCCCCATGGTCCTGTACACAGTATAATGCAGCCCCCCATAGGGTAAAATGCAGCCCCCCCCACCCGTAGGGTAAAATGCAGCCCCAGTCCTCCAGTATTATCAGTACACACTGATTTATAAATAAATACATACTTACCGCTCCTCGTTCCCCGCTGCTTCAGTCTCTGCAGCTGATCACCTCAGCAGCTGCCAGCTCCACTGTCTGACACAGCGTGGCGCGTCATCATGCCGCTGCGTCAGACGCAGAGGAGGAATGATGGGAGAGGGAGTGTCACATGATGCTCCCTCCTCCAGGTTTTCGTGGGCCCCGGGCGAAAGAGTCTCAGTGGCCCCTTTAACACATCCAACCATTCATGATGCACAGATACAGCAGAGAAATTATAGATATAGATATAGTACAATGCCAAAAATGTCACTGACTTCTTACATTTCATGAGTGATATCTATTGTAAATTCTACAATAGCTCAGAAACCGGTGAATCCTCACAGCGCACAGTGCAGACCGGACAGTATAGTCCTCCATACAGTGTTATGGCACCACTATGTCCTCCATACAGTATTATGGGCACAACATAGTCCTCCATACAGTATTATGAGCCCCATATAATGCTCCATACAAAATACTGGATCTCATATAATTCACCGTAGAGAATACTGCCTGGTCCCCATGTAATGCCATATGCAGGCTGGACCCCATACAGAGGCCCCACAAGCCTGCAGCATCCCCCCCAGAGCCTCCACAAGCCCGCAGCATCCCCCCCCAGAGCACCCACAAGCCGGCAGCATCCCCCCCAGAGCACCCACAAGCCCGCTGCATCCCCCCCAGAGCACCCACAAGCCCGATGCATCCCCCCCAGGGCCCCCACAAGCCTGCTGCATCCCCCCGGGGCCCCCACAAGCCTGCAGCACACCCCCCCAGAGCTCCCACAAGCCCGCAGTATCCCCCAAGGGCCCCCACAAGCCCACAGCATCCCCCCCAGGGCCCCCACAAGCCCACAGCATCCCCCCACCAGAGCCCCCACAAGCTCACAGCATCCCCCCCCAGAGCCCCCACAAGCTCGCAGCATCCCCGCCAGAGCCTCCACAAGCCCGCAGCATCCCCCCAGAGCACCCACAAGCCCGCAGCATCCCCCCCCAGAGCACCCACAAGCCCACAGCATCCCCCCAGGGCCCCACAAGCCCGCAGCATCCCCCCCAGAGCACCCACAAGCCCACAGCATCCCCCCAGGGCCCCACAAGCCCACAGCATCCCCCAGGGCCCCACAAGCCCGCAGCATCCCCCCCAGGGTCCCACAAGCCCACAGCATTCCCGCCCCAGAGCCCCCACAAGCCCACAGCATCCCCCCCAGGGCCCCACAAGCCCGCAGCATCCCCCCCAGAGCACCCACAAGCCCACAGCATCCCCCCAGGGCCCCACAAGCCCGCAGCATCCCCCCCAGGGCCCCACAAGCCCACAGCATTCACCCCCCCAGAGCCCCAACAAGCTCGCAGCATCCCCCCCAGAGCCCCCACAAGACCGCAGAATCCCCCTTAGGGCCCCCCTAAGCCCGCAGCATCCCCCCCAGAGCCCTCACAACCCCGTAGCATCCCCTTAGGGCCCCCACAAGCACGCATTATCCCTGCATTATTCTCCAGAGCCCCCTAAGATCTCCACAAGCATTAATTAACCCCACCAGACTGCCCTCCAGCATTAACCCCCCCAAATCCCTCACTCGCAAGTATCAAGCCCCCTCACCCCAAAAACAACAAGAAGAAAAGACATCAGACCAGCAATTAATAGAACAATCTCCTGTTTCTCAGCTTAGGATACTGACCTCCTCCTGCAGCTTCACCGGCAGCTCTGTCTCTGCATGAGACTCTGGCGTCTGGTGCTGAACTAGAACACGCCCCCGGAAATGACATCACACCTGGAAGGATCCCATACATTCTAGTGTCTAGGGCACAGGAAGAGGTAATTATTGTGACGGCCGGGGCGGGGGGGCCCATAGTGCGCCGGGATGCCCGACGGCGAGTAAGCCCCCCGCCTGCTCAGGGCCCCGCCGCTTGCCTGGGTGCAGGAGGGGGACCTGATGCGGGGGTACACAGTGCAGGCGACTGCTATGGGGCCCCCCCAGCTCACGGGCCCCATAGCAGTCGCGTGGCCTGCCGCCATTGGCGGGACGCCACTGGGTACAATGGTGTCTGGCCTGGACAATCTTCTGTAAGGGAAACCAAGTCCAAACTGATAGATTTTCCCTGCACTGATACATTGTAGCAAACGGTCAGGACAGGAGGGGGATTGTCTACACTGAATACCATTGTAATAAATGCTCCGCTGCTGTCAGGATTAGATTTTTTTCAGGTTCTGGATATTAACAAGAATGATTTTATTCTCAGACAACAAGCAGAGATCTTACAAATGGCAGAAAAGTTGAATAATCCTTCATTGCAGAGAGGAGAACTTTCCTCCTGTATCCGGTGGATCGTCCTGTGGCTGAGAACAGTCTTTGCGGAGCGATTCCTCCCTATGAGGGGAACGTCGGCGCGGTGGAGCTGCTGTATCAGCCACGAAGGGGAATGAAGAGCAAGAAAGATTTATCCCTCATCCTGGAGGATCCGGAACTGAAGACTGCGGAGATCAAAGCTGAAGGTGAAGCCACATGTGATCTGTATACATCGGCAGAGGGGTCGTCACATGAGGAAATCCCCCCATATATATGGAGATGGCGATCTGTGGGGGCCGGACACAGAATGGGTGTGTGGTGTAACCAAAGAGAACACTAAGTCAGCACAGGAGCTGTGTACACAAAACGGAAGCATTCTGCAAAGTTACTTTATTCTCTTTATCCCCTTCCCGACATCCACAGAATTTAAGTGTCGCAATTCCAATGAGTTGTGGATTTTTGATTCAAGTTGCCCAATGGGACCAAAAAATAATGTGATAGAAAAGTATTAAAATTGAAATTTATATATATAAAAAAAATCCTTTGAAATTTCCTACCTCCATTTGTCAATACAAAGCAAGACTAAAAGATTATATATATATATATTTATTTATTTAGTATTGACACACTGACAAAAAGTCCGATCTATCAAATCATAAATATATTAACCCCTACAGCAAATGCCCAACAGCAAAGATAATCTAAACACCCAATTTTTTTTTCTTTTTGGGTAATTTTACCTCCCAAAAAATGCATCAAAAAGAGATGAAAAGTTTGTAGACAGCAGAGAATGGCATCAATAACCCCCGCAGGTCGGCGAGCAGAAAGCGAACCTCGCCCAGATTCATCAGCAGAAACATGGAACAAATGCAGGGTCCCACAAAATGGTGACACAATACCGGGTTATTTATTACTGTTTGGTGACACCATAATACGGCAATTCTGGCTTCTTAATTTATTTTTCCGCTATTTAACGTGCGGTTTAAATAATTTGGGCTTTGATAGGTCGGACTTTTACAGACACGACAATATAAAATGTTTCTTTTTTAATTTCTTTTTTTTTACCTCGGAAAATAGGGGTGATTTAACATTTTTGTTTATTTTTTTTCCTTTATAAAACTTTTTCTTTTTTTTCCATTTTTACTTTCTTTTTTTATGTCCCCTTAGGGCACTTGAACCTGCAATCTCTTGACTGCTTATTCTATATACAGTAATCCTCTAGTAATGCAGTATACAGTTTATAAGATTAAGTTCAGACTGTGGATGAACTTCACAGGAGTACCAAGATGGCAGCCATGCAGGCCTTCACCATTCCCCTGACTGCCATTGTCATCCATTTCCTGGCGATAGCTCAATTTAAATGCCGCTGTTGGCTCAGGTGGCCACAGTCTACTCAAGTCGCTGCTGTCGGCTCAGGTCACCGCTGTTCTGGGCTGGCTGGCAAATTGCACACAGTAGCAACCCATCCTTATTGAGTTTTATCTGTGGCTGATTCATAAAGTGAGTAAAGGTTACAAAGCTTTAAAAAGATAAAGCCGGTGTTATGATGTAATAGTTGAGGTCAAATGCCGACTAGATTCTCATCCACTTCTATCAGTGGGCTACTCAGAGAGGTGTCTGAGACTCTAGTCAGCATGTGACCAGGCTCGGACTGGCCTGCTGGGGAATTCCCTGGTGGGCTCCACTGCAGGGCCAGCACTGACAAGAGAAGGAAGGCTCCTCCCACTCATACCCTAGCACAGCTATGCACTTGTCTATACATCGTATGCTGTGTGTGTGGGGGTGTGTGGTTTGACTTGTCTATATACCGTATGCTGTGTTGGGGGGACTTGTCTATATACCGTATGATGTGTGGGGGGGACTTGTCTTTATACCGTATGCTGTGTGTGGGGGGGACTTGTCTATATACCGTATGATGTGTGGGGGGGACTTGTCTATATACCGTATGCTGTGTGTGGGGGACTTGTCTATATACCGTATGCTGTGTGGGGGGGACTTGTCTATATACCGTAAGCTGTGTGTGGGGGACTTGTCTATATACTGTATGCTGTGTATGGGGGACTTGTCTATATACCTTATGCTATGTATGAGGGACTTGTCTACATACCTTATGCTGTGTGTGGGGGGACTTGTCTATATACCGTATGCTGTGTGTGGGGGACTTGTCTATATACCGTATGCTGTGTGTGGGGGACTTGTCTATATACCGTATGCTGTGTGGGGGGGACTTGTCTATGTACTGTATGCTGTGTGTGGGGGGACTTGTCTATATACCGTATGCTGTGTGTGGGGGACTTGTCTATATACTGTATGCTGTGTGGGGGGGACTTGTCTATATACCGTATGCTGTGTGTGGGGGACTTGTCTATATACTGTATGCTGTGTGGGGGGGACTTGTCTATATACCGTATGCTGTGTGTGGGGGACTTGTCTATGTACTGTATGCTGTGTGTGGGGGGACTTGTCTATATACCGTATGCTGTGTGTGGGGGACTTGTCTATATACTGTATGCTGTGTGGGGGGGACTTGTCTATATACCGTATGCTGTGTGGGGGGGACTTGTCTATATACTGTATGCTGTGTGTGGGGGACTTGTCTATATACTGTATGCTGTGTGGGGGGACTTGTCTATATACTGTATGCTGTGTGTGGGGGACTTGTCTATATACCGTATGCTGTGTGTGGGGGGCTTGTCTATATACTGTATTCTGTGTGTGGGGGACTTGTCTATATACCGTATGCTGTGTGGGGGGGACTTGTCTATATACCGTATGCTGTGTGTGGGGGACTTGTCTATATACCGTATGCTGTGTGTGGGGGACTTGTCTATATACCGTATGCTGTGTGTGGGGGACTTGTCTATATACCGTATGCTGTGTGTGGGGGACTTGTCTATATACTGTATGCTGTGTGTGGGGGACTTGTCTATATACCGTATGCTGTGTGTGGGGGACTTGTCTATATACTGTATGCTGTGTGGGGGGGACTTGTCTATATACCGTAAGCTGTGTGTGGGGGACTTGTCTATATACTGTATGCTGTGTATGGGGGACTTGTCTATATACCTTATGCTGTGTGTGGGGGGACTTGTCTATATACCGTATGCTGTGTGTGGGGGACTTGTCTATATACCGTATGCTGTGTGGGGGGGACTTGTCTATGTACTGTATGCTGTGTGTGGGGGGACTTGTCTATATACCGTATGCTGTGTGTGGGGGACTTGTCTATATACTGTATGGTGTGTGGGGGGGACTTGTCTATATACCGTATGCTGTGTGTGGGGGACTTGTCTATATACTGTATGCTGTGTGGGGGGGACTTGTCTATATACCGTATGCTGTGTGTGGGGGACTTGTCTATATACCATATGCTGTGTGGGGGGGACTTGTCTATATACCGTATGCTGTGTGTGGGGGACTTGTCTATGTACTGTATGCTGTGTGTGGGGGGACTTGTCTATATACCGTATGCTGTGTGTGGGGGACTTGTCTATATACTGTATGCTGTGTGGGGGGGACTTGTCTATATACCGTATGCTGTGTGGGGGGGACTTGTCTATATACTGTATGCTGTGTGTGGGGGACTTGTCTATATACCGTATGCTGTGTGTGGGGGGCTTGTCTATATACTGTATTCTGTGTGTGGGGGACTTGTCTATATACCGTATGCTGTGTGGGGGGGACTTGTCTATATACCGTATGCTGTGTGTGGGGGACTTGTCTATATACCGTATGCTGTGTGTGGGGGACTTGTCTATATACCGTATGCTGTGTGTGGGGGACTTGTCTATATACCGTATGCTGTGTGTGGGGGACTTGTCTATATACTGTATGCTGTGTGTGGGGGACTTGTCTATATACTGTATGCTGTGTGTGGGGGACTTGTCTATATACTGTATGCTGTGTATGGGGGACTTGTCTATATACCGTATGCTGTGTGTGGGGGACTTGTCTATATACCGTATGCTGTGTGTGGGGGACTTGTCTATATACCGTATGCTGTGTGTGGGGGACTTGTCTATATACCGTATGCTGTGTGTGGGGGACTTGTCTATATACCGTATGCTGTGTGTGGGGGACTTGTCTATATACCGTATGCTGTGTATGGGGGACTTGTCTATATACTGTATGCTGTGTGTGGGGGACTTGTCTATATACCGTATGCTGTGTGTGGGGGACTTATCTATATACCGTATGCTGTGTGTGGGGGACTTGTCTATATACCGTATGCTGTGTATGGGGGACTTGTCTATATACCGTATGCTGTGTATGGGGGACTTGTCTATATACCGTATGCTGTGTATGGGGGACTTGTCTATATACTGTATGCTGTGTGTGGGGGACTTGTCTATATACCGTATGCTGTGTGTGGGGGACTTGTCTATATACCGTATGCTGTGTATGGGGGACTTGTCTATATACTGTATGCTGTGTGTGGGGGACTTGTCTATATACTGTATGCTGTGTGGGGGCACTTGTCTATATACTGTATGCTGTGTGGGGGGACTTGTCTATATACTGTATGCTGTGTGGGGGGGACTTGTCTATATACCGTATGCTGTGTGGGGGGGACTTGTCTATATACCGTATGCTGTGTGTGGGGGACTTGTCTATATACTGTATGCTGTGTGGGGGGACTTGTCTATATACTGTATGCTGTGTGGGGGGGGACTTGTCTATATACCGTATGCTGTGTGGGGGGGACTTGTCTATATACCGTATGCTGTGTGGGGGGGACTTGTCTATATACCGTATGCTGTGTGTGGGGGACTTGTCTATATACCGTATGCTGTGTGGCGGGCTTGTCTATATACCGTATGCTGGGTGTGGGGGACTTGTCTATATACTGTATGCTGTGTGTGGGGACTTGTCTATATACTGTATGCTGTGTGTGGGGGACTTGTCTATATACCGTATGCTGTGTGTGGGGGACATGTCTATATACTGTATGCTGTGTGTGGGGACTTGTCTATATACCGTATGCTGTGTGTGGGGACTTGTCTATATACCGTATGCTGTGTGTGGGGGACTTGTCTATATACCGTATGCTGTGTGTGGGGGTCTTGTCTATATACCGTATGCTGTGTGGGGGGGACTTGTCTATATACCGTATGCTGTGTGGTGGGGAGGGGGTGCTGGACTTGGTTCTTTTTGCTATATGTGGGGGAGGGAGACCTGGATAAATATGCTATACATGGAGAAGGGGATCTTGGCTATATACTTTGTGTGGGGGAGCGAGGACCTGGATAAATATGCTATACATGGAGGAGGGGACCTGGCTATATACTTTGTGTGGGGGAGCGGGGACCTTGTCTATATACTTTGGGTGGGGGAGCGGGGACCTTGTCTATATACTTTGTGTGGGGGAGCGGGGACCTTGTCTATATACTTTGTGTGGGGGAGCGGGGACCTGGCTATATACTTTGTGTGGGGGAGCGGGGATCTTGGCTATATACTGTGTGTGGGGGAGCGGGGACCTGGATAAATATGCTATACATGGAGGAGGGGACCTTGGCTATATACTTTGTGTGGGGGAGCGGGGACCTGGATAAATATGCTATACATGGAGGAGGGGATCTTGGCTATATACTGTGTGTGGGGGAGCGGGGACCTGGCTATATACTTTGTGTGGGGGAGCGGGGACCTGGCTATATACTTTGTGTGGGGGATGAGGGACCTGGCTATATACTGTGTGTGGGGGAGCGGGGACCTTGGCTATATACTTTGTGTGGGGGAGCGGGGATCTGGCTATATACTTTGTGTGGGGGAGCGGGGAGCTTGGCTATATACTTTGTGTGGGGGAGCGGGGACCTGGCTATATACTTTGTGTGGGGGAGCGGGGACCTGGATAAATATGCTATACATTGAGGAGGGGAGCTTGGCTATATACTTTGTGTGGGGGAGCGGGGAGCTTGGCTATATACTGTGTGTGGGGGAGCGGGGACCTTGTCTATATACTTTGTGTGGGGGAGCGGGGACCTGGCTATATACTTTGTGTGGGGGAGCGGGGACCTTGTCTATATACTTTGTGTGGGGGAGCGGGGATCTTGGCTATATACTGTGTGTGGGGGAGCGGGGACCTGGCTATATACTGTGTGTGGGGGAGCGGGGACCTGGCTATATACTGTGTGTGGGGGAGCGGGAACCTGGCTATATACTTTGTGTGGGGGAGCGGGGATCTTGGCTATATACTGTGTGTGGGGGAGCGGGGATCTTGGCTATATACTGTGTGTGGGGGAGCGGGGACCTGGCTATATACTTTGTGTGGGGGAGTGGGGACCTGGCTATATACTTTGTGTGGGGGAGCGGGGACCTGGCTATATACTGTGTGTGGGGGAGCGGGGACCTGGCTATATACTGTGTGTGGGGGAGCGGGGACCTGGCTATATGTGGTAGGTGTGGGGCAGTTGATGTTACGGGGGCAGCTTTATTGTGAATGTATATGTAGTGGGTACAATGTGGAGGACTCTTTATAGATCACAGACATCATATGTGCTGATCAGGAGCCTTTCTGTGAATGCTATGTGTCAGGTCAGAGCTGCACTATTGCTAGATGATCTTGTGGGTGAACGTCTCATTCAGACGTCTGTTTTTTTACATCCATGTTATTGACAGACATAATACGCACCTTTATCATCTATGGGGCAGCTCACATATCCATATATATATATTTTTTTTATTTGCATATAGTAACAAACATTGATACAATTCGGATCGATCCCTTTGATGAAAATCAGTTTTGTTTTTTTTCCTTTTTTTTAATGTACCAGAAAACTACAGATGTCTGAATGAGGCCTGAAGATCTGTTCAAATGTGGCAGATTGTTCCTGGAGGATTTCCATAGAAAATCAGAGCAAATTAGCAAAAATCCGCAAGAAAATCCACAACAGCAAATTTGCACTCCATGATTTTGGTGCAGATCTTTCTGGTAATTCACTATGGAAAACAGCAGCGTGTAAAATAAAAAGAAATAAACTTGCTGGGAGTTGTAGTCCCTCACCACATACTGCAGTGCTATTATGACGCAGTGATGGTTTAGTTACATGATCGGTGCCTGCGCTGTCACTTGCTGGGAGTTGTACTCCCTCACCACATACTGCAGTGCTATTATGACGTAGTGATGGTTTAGTTACATGATCGGTGCCTGCACTGTCACTTGCTGGGAGTTGTAGTCCCTTACCACATACTGCAGTGCTATTATGACGCAGTGATGGTGAACTGTGTATCTAATCCTATCCTGTGTGATACTGTTTGCTGAGCCGTGTATCTAATCCCGCCCTGTGCGATACTGTCTGCTGAGCTGTGTATCTAATCCACTCCTGTGTGATACTGTCTGCTGAGCTGTGTATCTAATCCTCTCCTGGTGAAACTGTGCTGAGCTGTGTATCTAATGCCATCCTGTGTGATACTGTCTGCTGAGCTGTGTATCTAATCCTCTCCTGTGTGATACTGTCTGCTGAGCTGTGTATCTAATCCTCTAATGTGTTATACTGTCTGCTGAGCTGTGTATCTAATCGTCTCCTGTGTGATACTGTCTGATGAACTGTGTATCTAATCCTATCCTGTGTGATACTGTCTGCTGAGCCGTGTATCTAATCCCGCCCTGTGCGATACTGTCTGCTGAGCCGTGTATCTAATCCACTCCTGTGTGATACTGTCTGCTGAGCTGTGTATCTAATCCTATGCTGTGTGATACTGTCAGCTGATCTGTGTATCTAATCCTCTCCTGTGTGATACTGTCTGCTGAGCCGTGTATCTAATCCTCTGTGTAATACTGTGTGTTGAGCCGTGTATCTAATCCTCTCCTGTGTGATACTGTCTGCTGAGCAGTGTATCTAATCTTATCCTGTGTGATACTGTCTGCTGAGCTGTGTATCTAATCCCCTCCTGTGTGATACTGTCTGCTGAGCTGTGTATCTAATCCTATGATGTGTATCTAATCCTCTCCTGTGTGATACTGTCTACTGAGCCGTGTATCTAATCCCTTCCTGTGATACTGTCTGCTGAGCCGTGTATCTAATCCTCTCCTGTGTGATACCGTCTGCTGAGCTGTGTATCTAATTCTCTCCTGTGTGATACTGTCTGCTGAGCTGTGTATCTAATCCTCTCCTGTGTGATACTGTATGCTGAGCCGTGTATCTAATCCTATGCTGTGTGATACTGTCTGCTGAGCTGTGTATCTAATCCTGTCCTGTGTGATACTGTCTGCTGAGCCGTGTATCTAATCCTATGCTGTGCGATACTGTCTGCTGAGCTGTGTATCTAATCCTATGCTGTGTGATACTGTCTGCTGAGCTATGTATCTAATCCTATGCTGTGTGATACTGTCTGCTGAGCTGTGTATCTAATCCTCTCCTGTGTGATACTGTCTGCTGAGCTGTGTATCTAATCCTGTCCTGTGTGATACTGTCTGCTGAGCCGTGTATCTAATCCTATGCTGTGTGATACTGTCTGCTGAGCTGTGTATCTAATCCTATGCTGTGTGATACTGTCTGCTGAGCTATGTATCTAATCCTCTCCTGTGTGATACTGTCTGCTGAGCTGTGTATCTAATCCTGTCCTGTGTGATACTGTATGCTGAGCCGTGTATCTAATCCTATGCTGTGTGATACTGTCTGCTGAGCTGTGTATCTAATCCTCTCCTGTGTGATACTGTCTGCTGAGCTGTGTATCTAATCCTGTCCTGTGTGATACTGTCTGCTGAGCCGTGTATCTAATCCTATGCTGTGCGATACTGTCTGCTGAGCTGTGTATCTAATCCTATGCTGTGTGATACTGTCTGCTGAGCTGTGTATCTAATCCTATGCTGTGTGATACTGCCTGCTGAGCTGTGTATCTAATCCTATGCTGTGTGATACTGTCTCCTCAGCTGTGTATCTAATCCCCTCCTGTGTGATACTGTCTGCTGAGCCGTGTATCTAATCCTATGCTGTGTGATACTGTCTGCTGAGCCATGTATCTAATCCTCTCCTGTGAGATACTGTCTGCTGAGCTGCGTATCTAATCCTCTCCTGTGTGATACTGTCTGATGAACTGTGTATCTAATCCCCTCCTGTGTGATACTCTCTGCTGAGCTGTGTATCTAATCCCCTCCTGTGTGATACTGTCTGTTGAGCCGTGTATCTAATCCTATGCTGTGTGATACTGCCTGCTGAGCTGTGTATCTAAACCTATGCTGTGTATCTCATCCTCTCCTGTGTGATACTGTCTGCTGAGCTGTGTATCTAATCCTCTCCTGTGTGATACTGTCTGCTGAGCTATGTATCTAATCCTGTGTGATACTGTCTGCTGAGCTGTGTATCTAATTCTCCCTGTGTGATACCGTCTGCTGAGCTGTGTATCTAATACTCTCCTGTGTGATACTGTCTGCTGAGCAGTGTATCTAATACTCTCCTGTGTGATACTGTCTGATGAACTGTGTATCTAATCCTATCCTGTGTGATACTGTCTGCTGAGCCGTGTATCTAATCCCGCCCTGTGCGATACTGTCTGCTGAGCCGTGTATCTAATCCTCTGTGTAATACTGTGTGTTGAGCCGTGTATCTAATCCTCTCCTGTGTGATACTGTCTGCTGAGCAGTGTATCTAATCTTATCCTGCGTGATACTGTCTGCTGAGCTGTGTATCTAATCCCCTCCTGTGTGATACTGTCTGCTGAGCTGTGTATCTAATCCTATGATGTGTATCTAATCCTCTCCTGTGTGATACTGTCTACTGAGCCGTGTATCTAATCCCCTCCTGTGATACTGTCTGCTGAGCCGTGTATCTAATCCTCTCCTGTGTGATACTGTCTGCTGAGCTGTGTATCTAATACTCTCCTGTGTGATACTGTCTGCTGAGCAGTGTATCTAATACTATCCTGTGTGATACTGTCTGCTCAGCCGTGTATCTAATCCACTCCTGTGTGATACTGTCTGCTGAGCTGTGTATCTAATCCCACGCTGTATGATACTGTCTGCTGAGCTGTGTATCTAATCCTCTCCTGTGTGATACTGTCTGCTGAGCTGTGTATCTAATCCTGTCCTGTGTGATACTGTATGCTGAGCCGTGTATCTAATCCTATGCTGTGTGATACTGTCTGCTGAGCTGTGTATCTAATCCTCTCCTGTGTGATACTGTCTGCTGAGCTGTGTATCTAATCCTGTCCTGTGTGATACTGTCTGCTGAGCCGTGTATCTAATCCTATGCTGTGCGATACTGTCTGCTGAGCTGTGTATCTAATCCTATGCTGTGTGATACTGTCTGCTGAGCTGTGTATCTAATCCTATGCTGTGTGATACTGCCTGCTGAGCTGTGTATCTAATCCTATGCTGTGTGATACTGTCTCCTCAGCTGTGTATCTAATCCCCTCCTGTGTGATACTGTCTGCTGAGCCGTGTATCTAATCCTATGCTGTGTGATACTGTCTGCTGAGCCATGTATCTAATCCTCTCCTGTGAGATACTGTCTGCTGAGCTGCGTATCTAATCCTCTCCTGTGTGATACTGTCTGATGAACTGTGTATCTAATCCCCTCCTGTGTGATACTCTCTGCTGAGCTGTGTATCTAATCCCCTCCTGTGTGATACTGTCTGTTGAGCCGTGTATCTAATCCTATGCTGTGTGATACTGCCTGCTGAGCTGTGTATCTAAACCTATGCTGTGTATCTCATCCTCTCCTGTGTGATACTGTCTGCTGAGCTGTGTATCTAATCCTCTCCTGTGTGATACTGTCTGCTGAGCTATGTATCTAATCCTGTGTGATACTGTCTGCTGAGCTGTGTATCTAATTCTCCCTGTGTGATACCGTCTGCTGAGCTGTGTATCTAATACTCTCCTGTGTGATACTGTCTGCTGAGCAGTGTATCTAATACTCTCCTGTGTGATACTGTCTGATGAACCGTGTATCTAATCCCGCCCTGTGCGATACTGTCTGCTGAGCCGTGTATCTAATCCACTCCTCTGTGATACTGTCTGCTGAGCTGTGTATCTAATCCTATGCTGTGTGATACTGTCTGCTGATCTGTGTATCTATTCCTCTCCTGTGTGATACTGTCTGCTGAGCTGTGTATCTAATCCTACGCTGTGTGATACTGTCTGCTGAGCTGTGTATCTAATCCTCTCCTGTGTGATACTGTCTGCTGAGCTGTGTATCTAATCCTGTCCTGTGTGATACTGTCTGCTGAGCCGTGTATCTAATCCTATGCTGTGTGATACTGTCTGCTGAGCTGTGTATCTAATCTTATACTGTGTGATACTGCCTGCTGAGCTGTGTATCTAATCCTATGATGTGTGATACTGTATGCTGAGCAGTGTATCTAATCCTCTCCTGTGTGATACTGTCTCCTCAGCTGTGTATCTAATCCCCTCCTGTGTGATACTGTCTGCTGAGCCATGTATCTAATCCACTCCTGTGTGATACTGTCTGCTGAGCTGTGTATCTAATCCCGCCCTGTGCGATACTGTCTGCTGAGCCGTGTATCTAATCCACTCCTGTGTGATACTGTCTGACGAACTGTGTATCTAATCCTATCCTGTGTGATACTGTCTGCTGAGCCGTGTATCTAATCCCGCCCTGTGCGATACTGTCTGCTGAGCCGTGTATCTAATCCTCTCCTGTGTGATACTGTCAGCTGAGCTGTGTATCTAATCCTCTCCTGTGTGATACTGTCTGCTGAGCTGTGTATCTAATCCTCTCCTGTGTGATACTGTCTGCTGAGCCGTGTATCTAATCCTACCCTGTGTGATACCGTCTGCTGAGCAGTGTATCTAATCCTCTCCTGTGTGATACCGGCTGCTGAGCTGTGTATCTAATCCTCTCCTGTGCGATACTGTCTACTGAGCTGTGTATCTAATCCTCTCCTGTGTAATACTGTCAGCTGAGCTGTGTATCTAATCCTCTCCTGTGTGATACTGTCTGCTGAGCTGTGTATCTAATCCTGTCCTGTGTGATACTGTCTGATGAGCTATGTATCTAATCCTCTCCTGTGCGATACTGTCTGCTGAGCTGTGTATCTAATCCTCTCCTGTGTGATACTGTCAGCTGAGCTGTGTATCTAATCCTCTCCTGTGTGATACTGTCTGCTGAGCCGTGTATCTAATCCTGTCCTGTGTGCTACTGTCTGATGAGCTATGTATCTAATCCTCTCCTGTGTGATACTGTCTGCTGAGCTGTGTATCTAATCCTGTCCTGTGTGATACTGTCTGATGAGCTATGTATCTAATCCTCTCCTGTGCGATACTATCTGCTGAGCCGTGTATCTAATCCTCTCCTGTGTGATACTGTCTGCTGAGCCGTGTATCTAATCCTCTCCTGTGTGATACTGTCTGCTGAGCTGTGTATCTAATCCTCTCCTGTGTGATACTGTCTGCTGAGCCGTGTATCTAATCCTACCCTGTGTGATACTGTCTGCTGAACCGTGCATCTAATCCTGCCCTGTGTGATACTGTCTGCTGAGCAGTGTATCTAATTCTATCCTGTGTGATACCATCTGCTGAGCTGTGTATCTAATCCTCTCCTGTGTGATACTGTCTGCTGAGCTGTGTATCAAATCCTCTCCTGTGTGATACTGTCTGCTGAGCCGTGTATCTAATCCTACCCTGTGTGATACTGTCTGCTGAACCGTGTATCTAATCCTGCCCTGTGTGATACTGTCTGCTGAGCTGTGTATCTAATCCTATCCTGTGTGATACCATCTGCTGAGCCGTGTAACTAATCCTCTCCTGTGTGATACTGTCTGCTGAGCCCTGTATCTAATCATATCCTGTGTGATACCATCTGCTGAGCAGTGTATCTAAACCTGTCCTGTGTAATACCAGCTGCTGAGCTGTGTATCTAATCCTATCCTTTGTGATACTGTCTGCTGAGCTGTGTATCTAATCCTCTCCTGTGTGATACTATCTGCTGAGCAGTGTATCTAATCCTCTCCTGTGTGATACTGTCTGCTGAGCCGTGTATCTAAGCCTCTACTGTGTGATACTATCTGCTGAGCAGTGTATCTAATCCTATCTTGTGTGATACCATCTGCTGAGCTGTGTATCTAATCCTCTCCTGTGTGATAATGTCTGCTGAGCCGTGTATCTAATCCTCTCCTGTGTGATACTGTCTGCTGAACTGTGTATCTAATCCTGTCCTGTGTGATACAGTCCGCTGAGCTGTGTATCTAATCCTCTCCTGAGCGATATTGTCTGCTGAGCTGTGTATCTAATCCTCTCCTGTGTGATACTGTCTGCTGAGCCCTGTATCTAATCATATCCTGTGTGATACCATCTGCTGAGCAGTGTATCTAAACCTGTCCTGTGTAATACCAGCTGCTGAGCTGTGTATCTAATCCTATCCTTTGTGATACTGTCTGCTGAGCTGTGTATCTAATCCTCTCCTGTGTGATACTATCTGCTGAGCAGTGTATCTAATCCTCTCCTGTGTGATACTGTCTGCTGAGCCGTGTATCTAAGCCTCTACTGTGTGATACTATCTGCTGAGCAGTGTATCTAATCCTATCTTGTGTGATACCATCTGCTGAGCTGTGTATCTAATCCTCTCCTGTGTGATAATGTCTGCTGAGCCGTGTATCTAATCCTCTCCTGTGTGATACTGTCTGCTGAACTGTGTATCTAATCCTGTCCTGTGTGATACTGTCTGCTGAACTGTGTATCTAATCCTCTCCTGTGTGATACTGTGTGCTGAGCTGTGTATCTAATCCTGTCCTGTGTGATACTATCTGCTGAGCTATGTATCTAATCCTCTCCTGTGTGATACTGTCTGCTGAGCTGTGTATCTAATCCTCTCCTGTGTGATACTGTCTGCTGAGCTGTGCATCTAATCCTATCCTGTGTGATACTATCTGCTGAGCAGTGTATCTAATCCTATCCTGTGTGATACTGTCTGCTGAGCCGTGTATCTAATCCCGCCCTGTGCGATACTGTCTGCTGAGCCGTGGATCTAATCCACTCCTGTGTGATACTGTCTGCTGAGCTGTGTATCTAATCCCGCCCTCTGCGATACTGTCTGCTGAGCCGTGTATCTAATCCACTCCTGTGTGATACTGTCTGATGAACTGTGTATCTAATCCTATCCTGTGTGATACTGTCTGCTGAGCCGTGTATCTAATCCCGCCCTGTGCGATACTGTCTGCTGAGCCGTGTATCTAATCCACTCCTGTGTGATACTATCTGCTGAGCTTTGTATCTAATCCTGTGCTGTGTGATACTGTCAGCTGAGTTGTGTATCTAATCCTATCCTGTGTGATACCATCTGCTGAGCTGTGTATCTAATCCTTTCCTGTGTGATACTGTCTGCTGAGCTGTGTATCTAATCCTCTCCTGTGTGATACCGTCTGCTGAGCCGTGTATCTAATCCTCTCCTGTGTGATACTGTCTGCTGAGCTATGTATCTAATCCTCTCCTGTGTGATACTGTTTGCTGAGCTGTGTATCTAATCCTTTCCTGTGTGATACTGTCTGCTGAGCTGTGTATCAAATCCTCTCCTGTGTGATACTGACTGCTGTGCTGTGTATCTAATCCTATGCTGTGTGATACTGTCTGCTGAGCTGTGTATCTAATCCTATGCTGTGTGATACTGTCTGCTGAGCTGTATCTCTAATCCTACCCTGTGTGATACTGTCTGCTCAACCGTGTATCTAATCCTCTCCTGTGTGATACCGTCTGCTGAGCAGTGTATCTAATCCTCTCCTGTGTGATACCGGCTGCTGAGCTGTGTATCTAATCCTCTCCTGTGCGATACTCTCTGCTGAGCTGTGTATCTAATCCTTTCCTGTGTGATACTATCTGCTGAGCTGTGTATCTAATCCTCTCCTGTGTGATACTGTCTGCTGAGCTGTGTATCTAATCCTCTCCTGTGTGATACTGTCTGATGAACTGTTTATCTAATCCTATCCTGTGTGATACTGTCTGCTGAGCCGTGTATCTAATCCCGCCCTGTGCGATACTGTCTGCTGAGCTGTGTATCTAATCCTATGCTGTGTGATACTGTCTGCTGAGCTGTGTATCTAATCCTCCTGTGTGATACTGTCTGCTGAGCTGTGTATCTAATCCTCTCCTGTGTAATACTGTCTGCTGAGCTGTGTATCTAATCCTCTCCTGTGTGATACTGTCTGATGAACTGTGTATCTAATCCTCTCCTGTGTGATACTGTCTGCTGAGCTATGTCTCTAATCCCCTCCTGTGTGATACTGTCTGCTGAGCTGTGTATCTAATCCTCTCCTGTGTGATACTGTCTGCTGAGCTGTGTATCTAATCGTCTCCTGTGTGATACTGTCTGCTGAGCTGTGTATGTAATCCTCTCCTGTGTGATACTGTCTGCTGAGCTATGTATCTAATCCTATGCTGTGTGATACTGTCTGCTGAGCTGTGTATCTAATCCTCTCCTGTGTGACTCTGTCTGCTGAGCCGTGTATCTAATCCCCTCCTGTGTGATTCTGTCTGCTGAGAAGTGTATCTAATCCTATGCTGTGTGATACTGTCTGCTGAGCTGTGTATCTAATCCTATGCTGTGTATCTAATCATCTCCTGTGTGATAATGTCTGCTGAGCCGTGTATCTAATCCTCTCCTGTGTGATACTGTCTGCTGAGCCGTGTATCTAATCCTACCCTGTGTGATACTGTCTGCTGAACCGTGCATCTAATCCTGCCCTGTGTGATACTGTCTGCTGAGCAGTGTATCTAATTCTATCCTGTGTGATACCATCTGCTGAGCTGTGTATCTAATCCTCTCCTGTGTGATACTGTCTGCTGAGCTGTGTATCAAATCCTCTCCTGTGTGATACTGTCTGCTGAGCCGTGTATCTAATCCTACCCTGTGTGATACTGTCTGCTGAACCGTGTATCTAATCCTGCCCTGTGTGATACTGTCTGCTGAGCTGTGTATCTAATCCTATCCTGTGTGATACCATCTGCTGAGCCGTGTAACTAATCCTCTCCTGTGTGATACTGTCTGCTGAGCCCTGTATCTAATCATATCCTGTGTGATACCATCTGCTGAGCAGTGTATCTAAACCTGTCCTGTGTAATACCAGCTGCTGAGCTGTGTATCTAATCCTATCCTTTGTGATACTGTCTGCTGAGCTGTGTATCTAATCCTCTCCTGTGTGATACTATCTGCTGAGCAGTGTATCTAATCCTCTCCTGTGTGATACTGTCTGCTGAGCCGTGTATCTAAGCCTCTACTGTGTGATACTATCTGCTGAGCAGTGTATCTAATCCTATCTTGTATGATACCATCTGCTGAGCTGTGTATCTAATCCTCTCCTGTGTGATAATGTCTGCTGAGCCGTGTATCTAATCCTCTCCTGTGTGATACTGTCTGCTGAGCTGTGTATCTAATCCTGTCCTGTGTGATACAGTCCGCTGAGCTATGTATCTAATCCTCTCCTGTGTGATACTGTCTGCTGAGCTGTGCATCTAATCCTATCCTGTGTGATACTATCTGCTGAGCAGTGTATCTAATCCTATCCTGTGTGATACTGTCTGCTGAGCCGTGTATCTAATCCCGCCCTGTGCGATACTGTCTGCTGAGCCGTGGATCTAATCCACTCCTGTGTGATACTGTCTGCTGAGCTGTGTATCTAATCCCGCCCTCTGCGATACTGTCTGCTGAGCCGTGTATCTAATCCACTCCTGTGTGATACTGTCTGATGAACTGTGTATCTAATCCTATCCTGTGTGATACTGTCTGCTGAGCCGTGTATCTAATCCCGCCCTGTGCGATACTGTCTGCTGAGCCGTGTATCTAATCCACTCCTGTGTGATACTATCTGCTGAGCTTTGTATCTAATCCTGTGCTGTGTGATACTGTCAGCTGAGTTGTGTATCTAATCCTATCCTGTGTGATACCATCTGCTGAGCTGTGTATCTAATCCTTTCCTGTGTGATACTGTCTGCTGAGCTGTGTATCTAATCCTCTCCTGTGTGATACCGTCTGCTGAGCCGTGTATCTAATCCTCTCCTGTGTGATACTGTCTGCTGAGCTATGTATCTAATCCTCTCCTGTGTGATACTGTTTGCTGAGCTGTGTATCTAATCCTTTCCTGTGTGATACTGTCTGCTGAGCTGTGTATCAAATCCTCTCCTGTGTGATACTGACTGCTGTGCTGTGTATCTAATCCTATGCTGTGTGATACTGTCTGCTGAGCTGTGTATCTAATCCTATGCTGTGTGATACTGTCTGCTGAGCTGTATCTCTAATCCTACCCTGTGTGATACTGTCTGCTCAACCGTGTATCTAATCCTCTCCTGTGTGATACCGTCTGCTGAGCAGTGTATCTAATCCTCTCCTGTGTGATACCGGCTGCTGAGCGGTGTATCTAATCCTCTCCTGTGCGATACTCTCTGCTGAGCTGTGTATCTAATCCTTTCCTGTGTGATACTATCTGCTGAGCTGTGTATGTAATCCTCTGTGTGATACTGTCTGATGAGCTGTGTATCTAATCCTCTCCTGTGTGATACTGTCTGCTGAGCTGTGTATCTAATCCTTTCCTGTGTGATACTGTCTGATGAACTGTGTATCTAATCCTATCCTGTGTGATACTGTCTGCTGAGCCGTGTATCTAATCCCGCCCTGTGCGATACTGTCTGCTGAGCTGTGTATCTAATCCACCCGTGTGATACAGTCTGCTGAGCTGTGTATCTAATCCTATGCTGTGTGATACTGTCTGCTGAGCTGTGTATCTAATCCTCCTGTGTGATACTGTCTGCTGAGCTGTGTATCTAATCCTCTCCTGTGTAATACTGTCTGCTGAGCTGTGTATCTAATCCTCTCCTGTGTGATACTGTCTGATGAACTGTGTATCTAATCCTCTCCTGTGTGATACTGTCTGCTGAGCTATGTCTCTAATCCCCTCCTGTGTGATACTGTCTGCTGAGCTGTGTATCTAATCCTCTCCTGTGTGATACTGTCTGCTGAGCTGTGTATCTAATCCTCTCCTGTGTGATACTGTCTGCTGAGCTGTGTATCTAATCCTCTCCTGTGTGATACTGTCTGATGAGCTGTGTATCTAATCCTCTCCTGTGTGACTCTGTCTGCTGAGCCGTGTATCTAATCCCCTCCTGTGTGATTCTGTCTGCTGAGAAGTGTATCTAATCCTATGCTGTGTGATACTGTCTGCTGAGCTGTGTATCTAATCCTATGCTGTGTATCTAATCATCTCCTGTGTGATAATGTCTGCTGAGCCGTGTATCTAATCCTATCCTGTGTGATACTGTCAGCTGAGCTGTGTATCTAATCCTATCCTGTGTGATACTGTCTGCTGAGCTGTGTATCTAATCCTCTCCTGTGTGATACTGTCTGCTGAGCCGTGTATCTAATCCTCTCCTGTGTGATACTGTCTGCTGAGCTATGTATCTAATCCTCTCCTGTGTGATACTGTTTGCTGAGCTGTGTATCTAATCCTTTCCTGTGTGATACTGTCTGCTGAGCTGTGTATCAAATCCTCTCCTGTGTGATACTGACTGCTGTGCTGTGTATCTAATCCTATGCTGTGTGATACTGTCTGCTGAGCTGTGTATCTAATCCTATGCTGTGTGATACTGTCTGCTGAGCTGTATCTCTAATCCTACCCTGTGTGATACTGTCTGCTCAACCGTGTATCTAATCCTCTCCTGTGTGATACCGTCTGCTGAGCAGTGTATCTAATCCTCTCCTGTGTGATACCGGCTGCTGAGCTGTGTATCTAATCCTCTCCTGTGCGATACTCTCTGCTGAGCTGTGTATCTAATCCTTTCCTGTGTGATACTATCTGCTGAGCTGTGTATGTAATCCTCTGTGTGATACTGTCTGATGAGCTGTGTATCTAATCCTCTCCTGTGTGATACTGTCTGCTGAGCTGTGTATCTAATCCTCTCCTGTGTGATACTGTCTGATGAACTGTGTATGTAATCCTATCCTGTGTGATACTGTCTGCTGAGCCGTGTATCTAATCCCGCCCTGTGCGATACTGTCTGCTGAGCTGTGTATCTAATCCACCCGTGTGATACTGTCTGCTGAGCTGTGTATCTAATCCTATGCTGTGTGATACTGTCTGCTGAGCTGTGTATCTAATCCTCCTGTGTGATACTGTCTGCTGAGCTGTGTATCTAATCCTCTCCTGTGTAATACTGTCTGCTGAGCTGTGTATCTAATCCTCTCCTGTGTGATACTGTCTGATGAACTGTGTATGTATCTAATCCCCTCCTGTGTGATAATGTCTGCTGAGCTGTGTATCTAATCCTCTCCTGTGTGATAATGTCTGCTGAGCTGTGTATCTAATCCTCTCCTGTGTGATACTGTCTGCTGAGCTGTGTATCTAATCCTCTCCTGTGTGATACTGTCTGCTGAGCTGTTTATCTAATCCTCTCCTTTGTGATACTGTCTGCTGAGCTGTGTATCTAATCTTGTCCTTTGTGATACCGTCTGCTGAGCTATGCATCTAATCCTGTACTGTGTGATACCGTCTGCTGAGCAGTGTATCTAATCTTATCCTGTGATACTGTCTGCTGAGCTGTGTATCTAATCCCCTCCTGTGTGATTCTGTCTGCTGAGAAGTGTATCTAATCCTATGCTGTGTGATACTGTCTGCTGAGCTGTGTATCTAATCCTATGCTGTGTATCTAATCATCTCCTGTGTGATAATGTCTGCTGAGCCGTGTATCTAATCCTATCCTGTGTGATACTGTCAGCTGAGCTGTGTATCTAATCCTATCCTGTGTGATACTGTCTGCTGAGCTGTGTATCTAATCCTCTCCTGTGTGATACTGTCTGCTGAGCCGTGTATCTAATCCTCTCCTGTGTGATACTGTGTGCTGAGCTGTGTATCTAATCCTCTCCTGTGCGTTACTGTCTGCTGAGCTGTGTATCTAATCCTCTCCTGTGTGATACTGTCTGATGAACTGTGTATCTAATCCTGTCCTATGTGATACTGTCAGCTGAGCTGTGTATCTAATCCTCTCCTGTGTGATACTGTCAGCTGAGCTGTGTATCTAATCCTCTCCTGTGCGTTACTGTCTGCTGAGCTGTGTATCTAATCCTATCCTGTGTGATACCATCTGCTGAGCTGTGTATCTAATCCTCTCCTGTGTGATACTGTCTGCTGAGCCGTGTATCTAATCCTCTCCTGTGTGATACTGTCTGCTGAGCTGTGTATCTAATCCTCTCCTGTGTGATACTGTCTGCTGAGCCGTGTATCTAATCCTACCCTGTGTGATACTGTCTGCTGAACCGTGTATCTAATCCTGCCCTGTGTGATACTGTCTGCTGAGCAGTGTATCTAATTCTATCCTGTGTGATACCATCTGCTGAGCTGTGTATCTAATCCTCTCCTGTGTGATACTGTCTGCTGAGCTGTGTATCAAATCCCCTCCTGTGTGATACTGTCTGCTGAGCCATGTATCTAATCCTGCCCTGTGTGATACTGTCTGCTGAGCAGTGTATCTAATTCTATCCTGTGTGATACCATCTGCTGAGCCGTGTATCTAATCCTACCCTGTGTGATACTGTCTGCTGAACCGTGTATCTAATCCTGCCCTGTGTGATACTGTCTGCTGAGCAGTGTATCTAATCCTATCCTGTGTGATACCATCTGCTGAGCTGTGTATCAAATCCTCTCCTGTGTGATACTGTCTGCTGAGCCGTGTATCTAATCCTACCCTGTGTGATACTGTCTGCTGAACCGTGTATCTAATCCTGCCCTGTGTGATACTGTCTGCTGAGCTGTGTATCTAATCCTTTCCTGTGTGATACCATCTGCTAAGCCGTGTAACTAATCCTCTCCTGTGTGATACTGTCTGCTGAGCCCTGTATCTAATCATATCCTGTGTGATACCATCTGCTGAGCAGTGTATCTAAACCTATCCTGTGTGATACCAGCTGCTGAGCTGTGTATCTAATCCTATCCTTTGTGATACTGTCTGCTGAGCTGTGTATCTAATCCTTTCCTGTGTGATACCATCTGCTGAGCTGTGTATCTAATCCTCTCCTGTGTGATAATGTCTGCTGAGCCGTGTATCTAATCCTCTCCTGTGTGATACTGTCTGCTGAGCTGTGTATCTAATCCTGTCCTGTGTGATACAGTCCGCTGAGCTATGAATCTAATCCTCTCCTGTGCGATATTCTCTGCTGAGCTGTGTATCTAATCCTCTCCTGTGTGATACTGTCTGCTGAGCTGTGCATCTAATCCTATCCTGTGTGATACTATCTGCTGAGCAGTGTATCTACTCCTATCCTGTGTGATACTGTCTGCTGAGCCGTGTATCTAATCCCGCCCTGTGCGATACTGTCTGCTGAGCCGTGGATCTAATCCACTCCTGTGTGATACTGTCTGCTGAGCTGTGTATCTAATCCCGCCCTGTGCGATACTGTCTGCTGAGCCGTGTATCTAATCCACTCCTGTGTGATACTGTCTGATGAACTGTGTATCTAATCCTCTCCTGTGTGATACTGTCTGCTGAGCTGTGTATCTAATCCTCTCCTGTGTGATACTGTCTGCTGAGCCGTGTATCTAATCCTACCCTGTGTGATACCGTCTGCTGAGCAGTGTATCTAATCCTCTCCTGTGTGATACCGGCTGCTGAGCTGTGTATCTAATCCTCTCCTGTGCGATACTGTCTGCTGAGCTGTGTATCTAATCCTCTCCTGTGTGATACTGTCAGCTGAGCTGTGTATCTAATCCTCTCCTGTGTGATACTGTCTGCTGAGCTGTGTATCTAATCCTGTCCTGTGTGATACTGTCTGATGAGCTATGTATCTAATCCTCTCCTGTGCGATACTGTCTGCTGAGCTGTGTATCTAATCCTCTCCTGTGTGATACTGTCAGCTGAGCTGTGTATCTAATCCTCTCCTGTGTGATACTGTCTGCTGAGCCGTGTATCTAATCCTGTCCTGTGTGATACTGTCTGATGAGCTATGTATCTAATCCTCTCCTGTGTGATACTGTCTGCTGAGCTGTGTATCTAATCCTGTCCTGTGTGATACTGTCTGATGAGCTATGTATCTAATCCTCTCCTGTGCGATACTATCTGCTGAGCCGTGTATCTAATCCTCTCCTGTGTGATACTGTCTGCTGAGCCGTGTATCTAATCCTCTGCTGTGTGATACTGTCTGCTGAGCCGTGTATCTAATCCTACCCTGTGTGATACTGTCTGCTGAACCGTGCATCTAATCCTGCCCTGTGTGATACTGTCTGCTGAGCAGTGTATCTAATTCTATCCTGTGTGATACTGTCTGCTGAGCCGTGTATCTAATCCTCTCCTGTGTGATACTGTCTGCTGAGCTGTGTATCAAATCCTCTCCTGTGTGATACTGTCTGCTGAGCCGTGTATCTAATCCTACCCTGTGTGATACTGTCTGCTGAACCGTGTATCTAATCCTGCCCTGTGTGATACTGTCTGCTGAGCTGTGTATCTAATCCTATCCTGTGTGATACCATCTGCTGAGCCGTGTAACTAATCCTCTCCTGTGTGATACTGTCTGCTGAGCTGTGTATCTAATCCTCTCCTGTGTGATACTGTCTGCTGAGCCGTGTATCTAATCATATCCTGTGTGATACCATCTGCTGAGCAGTGTATCTAAACCTGTCCTGTGTGATACCAGCTGCTGAGCTGTGTATCTAATCCTATCCTTTGTGATACTATCTGCTGAGCAGTGTATCTAATCCTCTCCTGTGTGATACTGTCTGCTGAGCCGTGTATCTAATCCTCTACTGTGTGATACTATCTGCTGAGCAGTGTATCTAATCCTATCTTGTGTGATACCATCTGCTGAGCTGTGTATCTAATCCTCTCCTGTGTGATAATGTCTGCTGAGCCGTGTATCTAATCCTCTCCTGTGTGATACTGTCTGCTGAGCTGTGTATCTAATCCTGTCCTGTGTGATACAGTCCGCTGAGCTATGTATCTAATCCTCTCCTGAGCGATATTGTCTGCTGAGCTGTGTATCTAATCCTCTCCTGTGTGATACTGTCTGCTGAGCTGTGCATCTAATCCTATCCTGTGTGATACTATCTGCTGAGCAGTGTATCTAATCCTATCCTGTGTGATACTGTCTGCTGAGCCGTGTATCTAATCCCGCCCTGTGCGATACTGTCTGCTGAGCCGTGGATCTAATCCACTCCTGTGTGATACTGTCTGCTGAGCTGTGTATCTAATCCCGCCCTGTGCGATACTGTCTGCTGAGCCGTGTATCTAATCCACTCCTGTGTGATACTGTCTGATGAACTGTGTATCTAATCCTATCCTGTGTGATACTGTCTGCTGAGCCGTGTATCTAATCCCGCCCTGTGCGATACTGTCTGCTGAGCCGTGTATCTAATCCACTCCTGTGTGATACTATCTGCTGAGCTTTGTATCTAATCCTGTGCTGTGTGATACTGTCAGCTGAGTTGTGTATCTAATCCTATCCTGTGTGATACCATCTGCTGAGCTGTGTATCTAATCCTTTCCTGTGTGATACTGTCTGCTGAGCTGTGTATCTAATCCTCTCCTGTGTGATACCGTCTGCTGAGCCGTGTATCTAATCCTCTCCTGTGTGATACTGTCTGCTGAGCTATGTATCTAATCCTCTCCTGTCTGATACTGTTTGCTGAGCTGTGTATCTAATCCTTTCCTGTGTGATACTGTCTGCTGAGCTGTGTATCAAATCCTCTCCTGTGTGATACTGACTGCTGTGCTGTGTATCTAATCCTATGCTGTGTGATACTGTCTGCTGAGCTGTGTATCTAATCCTATGCTGTGTGATACTGTCTGCTGAGCTGTATCTCTAATCCTACCCTGTGTGATACTGTCTGCTCAACCGTGTATCTAATCCTCTCCTGTGTGATACCGGCTGCTGAGCTGTGTATCTAATCCTCTCCTGTGCGATACTCTCTGCTGAGCTGTGTATCTAATCCTTTCCTGTGTGATACTGTGTGCTGAGCTGTGTATGTAATCCTCTGTGTGATACTGTCTGATGAGCTGTGTATCTAATCCTCTCCTGTGTGATACTGTCTGCTGAGCTGTGTATCTAATCCTCTCCTGTGTGATACTGTCTGATGAACTGTGTATCTAATCCTATCCTGTGTGATACTGTCTGCTGAGCTGTGTATCTAATCCACCCGTGTGATACAGTCCGCTGAGCTGTGTATCTAATCCTATGCTGTGTGATACTGTCTGCTGAGCTGTGTATCTAATCCTCCTGTGTGATACTGTCTGCTGAGCTGTGTATCTAATCCTCTCCTGTGTAATACTGTCTGCTGAGCTGTGTATCTAATCCTCTCCTGTGTGATACTGTCTGCTGAGCTATGTCTCTAATCCCCTCCTGTGTGATACTGTCTGCTGAGCTGTGTATCTAATCCTCTCCTGTGTGATACTGTCTGATGAACTGTGTATCTAATCCTCTCCTGTGTGATACTGTCTGCTGAGCTGTGTATCTAATCCTCTCCTGTGTGATACTGTCTGCTGAGCTGTGTATCTAATCCTCTCCTGTGTGATACTGTCTGATGAGCTGTGTATCTAATCCTCTCCTGTGTGACTCTGTCTGCTGAGCCGTGTATCTAATCCTCTCCTGTGTGATACTGTGTGCTGAGATGTGTATCTTATCCTATCCTGTGTGATACTGTCTGATGAACTGTGTATCTAATCCTCTCCTGTGTGATACTGTCTGCTGAGTCGTGTATCTAATCCCGCCCTGTGCGATACTGTCTGCTGAGCCGTGTATCTAATCCACTCCTGTGTGATAATGTCTGATGAACTGTGTATCTAATCCTCTCCTGTGTGATACTGTCTGCTGAGCTGTTTATCTAATCCTCTCCTTTGTGATACTGTCTGCTGAGCTGTGTATCTAATCTTGTCCTTTGTGATACCGTCTGCTGAGCTGTGCATCTAATCCTGTCCTGTGTGATACCGTCTGCTGAGCAGTGTATCTAATCTTATCCTGTGATACTGTCTGCTGAGCTGTGTATCTAATCCCCTCCTGTGTGATTCTGTCTGCTGAGAAGTGTATCTAATCCTATGCTGTGTGATACTGTCTGCTGAGCTGTGTATCTAATCCTATGCTGTGTATCTAATCATCTCCTGTGTGATAATGTCTGCTGAGCCATGTATCTAATCCTATCCTGTGTGATACTGTCAGCTGAGCTGTGTATCTAATCCTATCCTGTGTGATACTGTCTGCAGAGCTGTGTATCTAATCCTCTCCTGTGTGATACTGTCTGCTGAGCCGTGTATCTAATCCTCTCCTGTGTGATACTGTCTGCTGAGCAGTGAATCTAATACTATCCTGTGTGATACTGTCTGCTCAGCCGTGTATCTAATCCACTCCTGTGTGATAATGTCTGCTGAGCTGTGTATCTAATCCTACGCTGTATGATACTGTCTGCTGAGCTGTGTATCTAATCCTCTCCTGTGTGATACTGTCTGCTGAGCTGTGTATCTAATCCTGTCCTGTGTGATACTGTATGCTGAGCCGTGTATCTAATCCTATGCTGTGTGATACTGTCTGCTGAGCTGTGTATCTAATCCTCTCCTGTGTGATACTGTCTGCTGAGCTGTGTATCTAATCCTGCCCTGTGTGATACTGTCTGCTGAGCCGTGTATCTAATCCTATGCTGTGCGATACTGTCTGCTGAGCTGTGTATCTAATCCTATGCTGTGTGATACTGTCTGCTGAGCTGTGTATCTAATCCTATGCTGTGTGATACTGCCTGCTGAGCTGTGTATCTAATCCTATGCTGTGTGATACTGTCTCCTCAGCTGTGTATCTAATCCCCTCCTGTGTGATACTGTCTGCTGAGCCGTGTATCTAATCCTATGCTGTGTGATACTGTCTGCTGAGCCATGTATCTAATCCTCTCCTGTGAGATACTGTCTGCTGAGCTGCGTATCTAATCCTCTCCTGTGTGATACTGTCTGATGAACTGTGTATCTAATCCCCTCCTGTGTGATACTCTCTGCTGAGCTGTGTATCTAATCCCCTCCTGTGTGATACTGTCTGTTGAGCCGTGTATCTAATCCTATGCTGTGTGATACTGCCTGCTGAGCTGTGTATCTAATCCTGCCCTGTGTGATACTGTCTGCTGAGCAGTGTATCTAATCCTCTCCTGTGTGATACTGTCTGCTGAGCTATGTATCTAATCCTGTGTGATACTGTCTGCTGAGCTGTGTATCTAATCCTCTCCTGTGTGATACCGGCTGCTGAGCTGTGTATCTAATACTCTCCTGTGTGATACTGTCTGCTGAGCAGTGTATCTAATACTCTCCTGTGTGATACTGTCTGATGAACTGTGTATCTAATCCTATCCTGTGTGATACTGTCTGCTGAGCCGTGTATCTAATCCCGCCCTGTGCGATACTGTCTGCTGAGCCGTGTATCTAATCCACTCCTGTGTGATACTGTCTGCTGAGCTGTGTATCTAATCCTATGCTGTGTGATACTGTCAGCTGATCTGTGTATCTAATCCTCTCCTGTGTGATACTGTCTGCTGAGCCGTGTATCTAATCCTCTGTGTAATACTGTGTGTTGAGCCGTGTATCTAATCCTCTCCTGTGTGATACTGTCTGCTGAGCAGTGTATCTAATCTTATCCTGTGTGATACTGTCTGCTGAGCTGTGTATCTAATCCCCTCCTGTGTGATACTGTCTGCTGAGCTGTGTATCTAATCCTATGATTTGTATCTAATCCTCTCCTGTGTGATACTGTCTACTGAGCCGTGTATCTAATCCCCTCCTGTGATACTGTCTGCTGAGCCGTGTATCTAATCCTCTCCTGTGTGATACTGTCTGCTGAGCTGTGTATCTAATCCTCTCCTGTGTGATACCGTCTGCTGAGCTGTGTATCTAATTCTCTCCTGTGTGATACTGTCTGCTGAGCTGTGTATCTAATACTCTCCTGTGTGATACTGTCTGCTGAGCAGTGTATCTAATACTATCCTGTGTGATACTGTCTGCTCAGCCGTGTATCTAATCCACTCCTGTGTGATACTGTCTGCTGAGCTGTGTATCTAATCCTACGCTGTATGATACTGTCTGCTGAGCTGTGTATCTAATCCTCTCCTGTGTGATACTGTATGCTGAGCTGTGTATCTAATCCTGTCCTATGTGATACTGTATGCTGAGCCGTGTATCTAATCCTATGCTGTGTGATACTGTCTGCTGAGCTGTGTATCTAATCCTCTCCTGTGTGATACTGTCTGCTGAGCTGTGTATCTAATCCTGTCCTGTGTGATACTGTCTGCTGAGCCGTGTATCTAATCCTATGCTGTGCGATACTGTCTGCTGAGCTGTGTATCTAATCCTATGCTGTGTGATACTGTCTGCTGAGCTGTGTATCTAATCCTATGCTGTGTGATACTGCCTGCTGAGCTGTGTATCTAATCCTATGCTGTGTGATACTGTCTGCTGAGCCATGTATCTAATCCTCTCCTGTGAGATACTGTCTGCTGAGCTGCGTATCTAATCCTCTCCTGTGTGATACTGTCTGATGAACTGTGTATCTAATCCCCTCCTGTGTGATACTCTCTGCTGAGCTGTGTATCTAATCCCCTCCTGTGTGATACTGTCTGTTGAGCCGTGTATCTAATCCTATGCTGTGTGATACTGCCTGCTGAGCTGTGTATCAAAACCTATGCTGTGTATCTCATCCTCTCCTGTGTGATACTGTCTGCTGAGCTATGTATCTAATCCTGTGTGATACTGTCTGCTGAGCTGTGTATCTAATTCTCCCTGTGTGATACCGTCTGCTGAGCTGTGTATCTAATACTCTCCTGTGTGATACTGTCTGCTGAGCAGTGTATCTAATACTCTCCTGTGTGATACTGTCTGATGAACCGTGTATCTAATCCCGCCCTGTGCGATACTGTCTGCTGAGCCGTGTATCTAATCCACTCCTCTGTGATACTGTCTGCTGAGCTGTGTATCTAATCCTATGCTGTGTGATACTGTCTGCTGATCTGTGTATCTAATCCTCTCCTGTGTGATACTGTCTGCTGAGCTGTGTATCTAATCCTACGCTGTGTGATACTGTCTGCTGAGCTGTGTATCTAATCCTCTCCTGTGTGATACTGTCTGCTGAGCTGTGTATCTAATCCTGTCCTGTGTGATACTGTCTGCTGAGCCGTGTATCTAATCCTATGCTGTGTGATACTGTCTGCTGAGCTGTGTATCTAATCTTATACTGTGTGATACTGCCTGCTGAGCTGTGTATCTAATCCTATGCTGTGTGATACTGTATGCTGAGCAGTGTATCTAATCCTCTCCTGTGTGATACTGTCTCCTCAGCTGTGTATCTAATCCCCTCCTGTGTGATACTGTCTGCTGAGCCATGTATCTAATCCTCTCCTGTGAGATACTGTCTGCTGAGCTGCGTATCTAATCCCGCCCTGTGTGATACTGTCTGCTGAGCCGTGGATCTAATCCACTCCTGTGTGATACTGTCTGCTGAGCTGTGTATCTAATCCCGCCCTGTGCGATACTGTCTGCTGAGCCGTGTATCTAATCCACTCCTGTGTGATACTGTCTGATGAACTGTGTATCTAATCCTATCCTGTGTGATACTGTCTGCTGAGCCGTGTATCTAATCCCGCCCTGTGCGATACTGTCTGCTGAGCCGTGTATCTAATCCTCTCCTGTGTGATACTGTCAGCTGAGCTGTGTATCTAATCCTCCTGTGTGATACTGTCTGCTGAGCTGTGTATCTAATCCTCTCCTGTGTAATACTGTCTGCTGAGCTGTGTATCTAATCCTCTCCTGTGTGATACTGTCTGATGAACTGTGTATCTAATCCTCTCCTGTGTGATACTGTCTGCTGAGCTATGTCTCTAATCCCCTCCTGTGTGATACTGTCTGCTGAGCTGTGTATCTAATCCTCTCCTGTGTGATACTGTCTGCTGAGCTGTGTATCTAATCCTCTCCTGTGTGATACTGTCTGCTGAGCTGTGTATCTAATCCTCTCCTGTGTGATACTGTCTGCTGAGCTGTTTATCTAATCCTCTCCTTTGTGATACTGTCTGCTGAGCTGTGTATCTAATCTTGTCCTTTGTGATACCGTCTGCTGAGCTATGCATCTAATCCTGTCCTGTGTGATACCGTCTGCTGAGCAGTGTATCTAATCTTATCCTGTGATACTGTCTGCTGAGCTGTGTATCTAATCCCCTCCTGTGTGATTCTGTCTGCTGAGAAGTGTATCTAATCCTATGCTGTGTGATACTGTCTGCTGAGCTGTGTATCTAATCCTATGTTGTGTATCTAATCATCTCCTGTGTGATAATGTCTGCTGAGCCGTGTATCTAATCCTATCCTGTGTGATACTGTCAGCTGAGCTGTGTATCTAATCTTATCCTGTGTGATACTGTCTGCTGAGCTGTGTATCTAATCCTCTCCTGTGTGATACTGTGTGCTGAGCTGTGTATGTAATCCTCTCCTGTGCGTTACTGTCTGCTGAGCTGTGTATCTAATCCTCTCCTGTGTGATACTGTCTGATGAACTGTGTATCTAATCCTGTCCTATGTGATACTGTCAGCTGAGCTGTGTATCTAATCCTCTCCTGTGTGATACTGTCAGCTGAGCTGTGTATCTAATCCTCTCCTGTGCGTTACTGTCTGCTGAGCTGTGTATCTAATCCTATCCTGTGTGATACCATCTGCTGAGCTGTGTATCTAATCCTCTCCTGTGTGATACTGTCTGCTGAGCCGTGTATCTAATCCTCTCCTGTGTGATACTGTCTGCTGAGCCGTGTATCTAATCCTACCCTGTGTGATACTGTCTGCTGAACCGTGTATCTAATCCTGCCCTGTGTGATACTGTCTGCTGAGCAGTGTATCTAATTCTATCCTGTGTGATACCATCTGCTGAGCTGTGTATCTAATCCTCTCCTGTGTGATACTGTCTGCTGAGCTGTGTATCAAATCCCCTTCTATGTGATACTGTCTGCTGAGCCGTGTATCTAATCCTACCCTGTGTGATACTGTCTGCTGAACCGTGTATCTAATCCTGCCCTGTGTGATACTGTCTGCTGAGCAGTGTATCTAATCCTATCCTGTGTGATACCATCTGCTGAGCTGTGTATCAAATCCTCTCCTGTGTGATACTGTCTGCTGAGCCGTGTATCTAATCCTACCCTGTGTGATACTGTCTGCTGAACCGTGTATCTAATCCTGCCCTGTGTGATACTGTCTGCTGAGCTGTGTATCTAATCCTTTCCTGTGTGATACCATCTGCTGAGCCGTGTAACTAATCCTCTCCTGTGTGATACTGTCTGCTGAGCCCTGTATCTAATCATATCCTGTGTGATACCATCTGCTGAGCAGTGTATCTAAACCTATCCTGTGTGATACCAGCTGCTGAGCTGTGTATCTAATCCTATCCTTTGTGATACTGTCTGCTGAGCTGTGTATCTAATCCTTTCCTGTGTGATACCATCTGCTGAGCTGTGTATCTAATCCTCTCCTGTGTGATAATGTCTGCTGAGCCGTGTATCTAATCCTCTCCTGTGTGATACTGTCTGCTGAGCTGTGTATCTAATCCTGTCCTGTGTGATACAGTCCGCTGAGCTATGAATCTAATCCTCTCCTGTGCGATATTCTCTGCTGAGCTGTGTATCTAATCCTCTCCTGTGTGATACTGTCTGCTGAGCTGTGCATCTAATCCTATCCTGTGTGATACTATCTGCTGAGCAGTGTATCTAATCCTATCCTGTGTGATACTGTTTGCTGAGCCGTTTATCTAATCCCGCCCTGTGCGATACTGTCTGCTGAGCCGTGGATCTAATCCACTCCTGTGTGATACTGTCTGCTGAGCTGTGTATCTAATCCCGCCCTGTGCGATACTGTCTGCTGAGCCGTGTATCTAATCCACTCCTGTGTGATACTGTCTGATGAACTGTGTATCTAATCCTCTCCTGTGTGATACTGTCTGCTGAGCTGTGTATCTAATCCTCTCCTGTGTGATACTGTCTGCTGAGCCGTGTATCTAATCCTACCCTGTGTGATACCGTCTGCTGAGCAGTGTATCTAATCCTCTCCTGTGTGATACCGGCTGCTGAGATGTGTATCTAATCCTCTCCTGTGCGATACTGTCTGCTGAGCTGTGTATCTAATCCTCTCCTGTGTGATACTGTCAGCTGAGCTGTGTATCTAATCCTCTCCTGTGTGATACTGTCTGCTGAGCTGTGTATCTAATCCTGTCCTGTGTGATACTGTCTGATGAGCTATGTATCTAATCCTCTCCTGTGCGATACTGTCTGCTGAGCTGTGTATCTAATCCTCTCCTGTGTGATACTGTCAGCTGAGCTGTGTATCTAATCCTCTCCTGTGTGATACTGTCTGCTGAGCCGTGTATCTAATCCTGTCCTGTGTGATACTGTCTGATGAGCTATGTATCTAATCCTCTCCTGTGTGATACTGTCTGCTGAGCTGTGTATCTAATCCTGTCCTGTGTGATACTGTCTGATGAGCTATGTATCTAATCCTCTCCTGTGCGATACTATCTGCTGAGCCGTGTATCTAATCCTCTCCTGTGTGATACTGTCTGCTGAGCCGTGTATCTAATCCTCTCCTGTGTGATACTGTCTGCTGAGCTGTGTATCTAATCCTCTCCTGTGTGATACTGTCTGCTGAGCCGTGTATCTAATCCTACCCTGTGTGATACTGTCTGCTGAACCGTGCATCTAATCCTGCCCTGTGTGATACTGTCTGCTGAGCAGTGTATCTAATTCTATCCTGTGTGATACCATCTGCTGAGCTGTGTATCTAATCCTCTCCTGTGTGATACTGTCTGCTGAGCTGTGTATCAAATCCTCTCCTGTGTGATACTGTCTGCTGAGCCGTGTATCTAATCCTACCCTGTGTGATACTGTCTGCTGAACCGTGTATCTAATCCTGCCCTGTGTGATACTGTCTGCTGAGCTGTGTATCTAATCCTATCCTGTGTGATACCATCTGCTGAGCCGTGTAACTAATCCTCTCCTGTGTGATACTGTCTGCTGAGCCCTGTATCTAATCATATCCTGTGTGATACCATCTGCTGAGCAGTGTATCTAAACCTGTCCTGTGTGATACCAGCTGCTGAGCTGTGTATCTAATCCTATCCTTTGTGATACTGTCTGCTGAGCTGTGTATCTAATCCTTTCCTGTGTGATACTATCTGCTGAGCAGTGTATCTAATCCTCTCCTGTGTGATACTGTCTGCTGAGCCGTGTATCTAATCCTCTACTGTGTGATACTATCTGCTGAGCAGTGTATCTAATCCTATCTTGTGTGATACCATCTGCTGAGCTGTGTATCTAATCCTCTCCTGTGTGATAATGTCTGCTGAGCCGTGTATCTAATCCTCTCCTGTGTGATACTGTCTGCTGAGCTGTGTATCTAATCCTGTCCTGTGTGATACAGTCCGCTGAGCTATGTATCTAATCCTCTCCTGAGCGATATTGTCTGCTGAGCTTTGTATCTAATCCTCTCCTGTGTGATACTGTCTGCTGAGCCGTGTATCTAATCCTATCCTGTGTGATACTGTCTGCTGAGCCGTGTATCTAATCCCGCCCTGTGCGATACTGTCTGCTGAGCCGTGGATCTAATCCACTCCTGTGTGATACTGTCTGCTGAGCTGTGTATCTAATCCCGCCCTGTGCGATACTGTCTGCTGAGCCGTGTATCTAATCCACTCCTGTGTGATACTGTCTGATGAACTGTGTATCTAATCCTATCCTGTGTGATACTGTCTGCTGAGCCGTGTATCTAATCCCGCCCTGTGCGATACTGTCTGCTGAGCCGTGTATCTAATCCACTCCTGTGTGATACTATCTGCTGAGCTTTGTATCTAATCCTGTGCTGTGTGATACTGTCAGCTGAGTTGTGTATCTAATCCTATCCTGTGTGATACCATCTGCTGAGCTGTGTATCTAATCCTTTCCTGTGTGATACTGTCTGCTGAGCTGTGTATCTAATCCTCTCCTGTGTGATACCGTCTGCTGAGCCGTGTATCTAATCCTCTCCTGTGTGATACTGTCTGCTGAGCTATGTATCTAATCCTCTCCTGTCTGATACTGTTTGCTGAGCTGTGTATCTAATCCTTTCCTGTGTGATACTGTCTGCTGAGCTGTGTATCAAATCCTCTCCTGTGTGATACTGACTGCTGTGCTGTGTATCTAATCCTATGCTGTGTGATACTGTCTGCTGAGCTGTGTATCTAATCCTATGCTGTGTGATACTGTCTGCTGAGCTGTATCTCTAATCCTACCCTGTGTAATACTGTCTGCTCAACCGTGTATCTAATCCTCTCCTGTGTGATACCGTCTGCTGAGCAGTGTATCTAATCCTCTCCTGTATGATACCGGCTGCTGAGCTGTGTATCTAATCCTCTCCTGTGCGATACTCTCTGCTGAGCTGTGTATCTAATCCTTTCCTGTGTGATACTGTGTGCTGAGCTGTGTATGTAATCCTCTGTGTGATACTGTCTGATGAGCTGTGTATCTAATCCTCTCCTGTGTGATACTGTCTGCTGAGCTGTGTATCTAATCCTCTCCTGTGTGATACTGTCTGATGAACTGTGTATCTAATCCTATCCTGTGTGATACTGTCTGCTGAGCCGTGTATCTAATCCACTCCTGTGTGATACTGTCTGATGAACTGTGTATCTAATCCTCTCCTGTGTGATACTGTCTGCTGAGCTGTGTATCTAATCCTCTCCTGTGTGATACTGTCTGCTGAGCCGTGTATCTAATCCTACCCTGTGTGATACCGTCTGCTGAGCAGTGTATCTAATCCTCTCCTGTGTGATACCGGCTGCTGAGCTGTGTATCTAATCCTCTCCTGTGCGATACTGTCTGCTGAGCTGTGTATCTAATCCTCTCCTGTGTGATACTGTCAGCTGAGCTGTGTATCTAATCCTCTCCTGTGTGATACTGTCTGCTGAGCTGTGTATCTAATCCTGTCCTGTGTGATACTGTCTGATGAGCTATGTATCTAATCCTCTCCTGTGCGATACTGTCTGCTGAGCTGTGTATCTAATCCTCTCCTGTGTGATACTGTCAGCTGAGCTGTGTATCTAATCCTCTCCTGTGTGATACTGTCTGCTGAGCCGTGTATCTAATCCTGTCCTGTGTGATACTGTCTGATGAGCTATGTATCTAATCCTCTCCTGTGTGATACTGTCTGCTGAGCTGTGTATCTAATCCTGTCCTGTGTGATACTGTCTGATGAGCTATGTATCTAATCCTCTCCTGTGCGATACTATCTGCTGAGCCGTGTATCTAATCCTCTCCTGTGTGATACTGTCTGCTGAGCCGTGTATCTAATCCTCTGCTGTGTGATACTGTCTGCTGAGCCGTGTATCTAATCCTACCCTGTGTGATACTGTCTGCTGAACCGTGCATCTAATCCTGCCCTGTGTGATACTGTCTGCTGAGCAGTGTATCTAATTCTATCCTGTGTGATACCATCTGCTGAGCTGTGTATCTAATCCTCTCCTGTGTGATACTGTCTGCTGAGCTGTGTATCAAATCCTCTCCTGTGTGATACTGTCTGCTGAGCCGTGTATCTAATCCTACCCTGTGTGATACTGTCTGCTGAACCGTGTATCTAATCCTGCCCTGTGTGATACTGTCTGCTGAGCTGTGTATCTAATCCTATCCTGTGTGATACCATCTGCTGAGCCGTGTAACTAATCCTCTCCTGTGTGATACTGTCTGCTGAGCTGTGTATCTAATCCTCTCCTGTGTGATACTGTCTGCTGAGCCGTGTATCTAATCATATCCTGTGTGATACCATCTGCTGAGCAGTGTATCTAAACCTGTCCTGTGTGATACCAGCTGCTGAGCTGTGTATCTAATCCTATCCTTTGTGATACTATCTGCTGAGCAGTGTATCTAATCCTCTCCTGTGTGATACTGTCTGCTGAGCCGTGTATCTAATCCTCTACTGTGTGATACTATCTGCTGAGCAGTGTATCTAATCCTATCTTGTGTGATACCATCTGCTGAGCTGTGTATCTAATCCTCTCCTGTGTGATAATGTCTGCTGAGCCGTGTATCTAATCCTCTCCTGTGTGATACTGTCTGCTGAGCTGTGTATCTAATCCTGTCCTGTGTGATACAGTCCGCTGAGCTATGTATCTAATCCTCTCCTGAGCGATATTGTCTGCTGAGCTGTGTATCTAATCCTCTCCTGTGTGATACTGTCTGCTGAGCTGTGCATCTAATCCTATCCTGTGTGATACTATCTGCTGAGCAGTGTATCTAATCCTATCCTGTGTGATACTGTCTGCTGAGCCGTGTATCTAATCCCGCCCTGTGCGATACTGTCTGCTGAGCCGTGTATCTAATCCACTCCTGTGTGATACTGTCTGATGAACTGTGTATCTAATCCTATCCTGTGTGATACTGTCTGCTGAGCCGTGTATCTAATCCCGCCCTGTGCGATACTGTCTGCTGAGCCGTGTATCTAATCCACTCCTGTGTGATACTATCTGCTGAGCTTTGTATCTAATCCTGTGCTGTGTGATACTGTCAGCTGAGTTGTGTATCTAATCCTATCCTGTGTGATACCATCTGCTGAGCTGTGTATCTAATCCTTTCCTGTGTGATACTGTCTGCTGAGCTGTGTATCTAATCCTCTCCTGTGTGATACCGTCTGCTGAGCCGTGTATCTAATCCTCTCCTGTGTGATACTGTCTGCTGAGCTATGTATCTAATCCTCTCCTGTCTGATACTGTTTGCTGAGCTGTGTATCTAATCCTTTCCTGTGTGATACTGTCTGCTGAGCTGTGTATCAAATCCTCTCCTGTGTGATACTGACTGCTGTGCTGTGTATCTAATCCTATGCTGTGTGATACTGTCTGCTGAGCTGTGTATCTAATCCTATGCTGTGTGATACTGTCTGCTGAGCTGTATCTCTAATCCTACCCTGTGTGATACTGTCTGCTCAACCGTGTATCTAATCCTCTCCTGTGTGATACCGTCTGCTGAGCAGTGTATCTAATCCTCTCCTGTGTGATACCGGCTGCTGAGCTGTGTATCTAATCCTCTCCTGTGCGATACTCTCTGCTGAGCTGTGTATCTAATCCTTTCCTGTGTGATACTGTGTGCTGAGCTGTGTATGTAATCCTCTGTGTGATACTGTCTGATGAGCTGTGTATCTAATCCTCTCCTGTGTGATACTGTCTGCTGAGCTGTGTATCTAATCCTCTCCTGTGTGATACTGTCTGATGAACTGTGTATCTAATCCTATCCTGTGTGATACTGTCTGCTGAGCTGTGTATCTAATCCACCCGTGTGATACAGTCCGCTGAGCTGTGTATCTAATCCTATGCTGTGTGATACTGTCTGCTGAGCTGTGTATCTAATCCTCCTGTGTGATACTGTCTGCTGAGCTGTGTATCTAATCCTCTCCTGTGTAATACTGTCTGCTGAGCTGTGTATCTAATCCTCTCCTGTGTGATACTGTCTGCTGAGCTATGTCTCTAATCCCCTCCTGTGTGATACTGTCTGCTGAGCTGTGTATCTAATCCTCTCCTGTGTGATACTGTCTGATGAACTGTGTATCTAATCCTCTCCTGTGTGACTCTGTCTGCTGAGCCGTGTATCTAATCCTCTCCTGTGTGATACTGTGTGCTGAGATGTGTATCTTATCCTATCCTGTGTGATACTGTCTGATGAACTGTGTATCTAATCCTCTCCTGTGTGATACTGTCTGCTGAGTCGTGTATCTAATCCCGCCCTGTGCGATACTGTCTGCTGAGCCGTGTATCTAATCCACTCCTGTGTGATAATGTCTGATGAACTGTGTATCTAATCCTCTCCTGTGTGATACTGTCTGCTGAGCTGTTTATCTAATCCTCTCCTTTGTGATACTGTCTGCTGAGCTGTGTATCTAATCTTGTCCTTTGTGATACCGTCTGCTGAGCTGTGCATCTAATCCTGTCCTGTGTGATACCATCTGCTGAGCAGTGTATCTAATCTTATCCTGTGATACTGTCTGCTGAGCTGTGTATCTAATCCCCTCCTGTGTGATTCTGTCTGCTGAGAAGTGTATCTAATCCTATGCTGTGTGATACTGTCTGCTGAGCTGTGTATCTAATCCTATGCTGTGTATCTAATCATCTCCTGTGTGATAATGTCTGCTGAGCCATGTATCTAATCCTATCCTGTGTGATACTGTCAGCTGAGCTGTGTATCTAATCCTATCCTGTGTGATACTGTCTGCAGAGCTGTGTATCTAATCCTCTCCTGTGTGATACTGTCTGCTGAGCCGTGTATCTAATCCTCTCCTGTGTGATACTGTCTGCTGAGCAGTGAATCTAATACTATCCTGTGTGATACTGTCTGCTCAGCCGTGTATCTAATCCACTCCTGTGTGATACTGTCTGCTGAGCTGTGTATCTAATCCTACGCTGTATGATACTGTCTGCTGAGCTGTGTATCTAATCCTCTCCTGTGTGATACTGTCTGCTGAGCTGTGTATCTAATCCTGTCCTATGTGATACTGTATGCTGAGCCGTGTATCTAATCCTATGCTGTGTGATACTGTCTGCTGAGCTGTGTATCTAATCCTCTCCTGTGTGATACTGTCTGCTGAGCTGTGTATCTAATCCTGTCCTGTGTGATACTGTCTGCTGAGCCGTGTATCTAATCCTATGCTGTGCGATACTGTCTGCTGAGCTGTGTATCTAATCCTATGCTGTGTGATACTGTCTGCTGAGCTGTGTATCTAATCCTATGCTGTGTGATACTGCCTGCTGAGCTGTGTATCTAATCCTATGCTGTGTGATACTGTCTCCTCAGCTGTGTATCTAATCCCCTCCTGTGTGATACTGTCTGCTGAGCCGTGTATCTAATCCTATGCTGTGTGATACTGTCTGCTGAGCCATGTATCTAATCCTCTCCTGTGAGATACTGTCTGCTGAGCTGCGTATCTAATCCTCTCCTGTGTGATACTGTCTGATGAACTGTGTATCTAATCCCCTCCTGTGTGATACTCTCTGCTGAGCTGTGTATCTAATCCCCTCCTGTGTGATACTGTCTGTTGAGCCGTGTATCTAATCCTATGCTGTGTGATACTGCCTGCTGAGCTGTGTATCTAATCCTGCCCTGTGTGATACTGTCTGCTGAGCAGTGTATCTAATCCTCTCCTGTGTGATACTGTCTGCTGAGCTATGTATCTAATCCTGTGTGATACTGTCTGCTGAGCTGTGTATCTAATCCTCTCCTGTGTGATACCGGCTGCTGAGCTGTGTATCTAATACTCTCCTGTGTGATACTGTCTGCTGAGCAGTGTATCTAATACTCTCCTGTGTGATACTGTCTGATGAACTGTGTATCTAATCCTATCCTGTGTGATACTGTCTGCTGAGCCGTGTATCTAATCCCGCCCTGTGCGATACTGTCTGCTGAGCCGTGTATCTAATCCACTCCTGTGTGATACTGTCTGCTGAGCTGTGTATCTAATCCTATGCTGTGTGATACTGTCAGCTGATCTGTGTATCTAATCCTCTCCTGTGTGATACTGTCTGCTGAGCCGTGTATCTAATCCTCTGTGTAATACTGTGTGTTGAGCCGTGTATCTAATCCTCTCCTGTGTGATACTGTCTGCTGAGCAGTGTATCTAATCTTATCCTGTGTGATACTGTCAGCTGAGCTGTGTATCTAATCCTCTCCTGTGTGATACTGTCTGCTGAGCCGTGTATCTAATCCTGTCCTGTGTGATACTGTCTGATGAGCTATGTATCTAATCCTCTCCTGTGTGATACTGTCTGCTGAGCTGTGTATCTAATCCTGTCCTGTGTGATACTGTCTGATGAGCTATGTATCTAATCCTCTCCTGTGCGATACTATCTGCTGAGCCGTGTATCTAATCCTCTCCTGTGTGATACTGTCTGCTGAGCCGTGTATCTAATCCTCTGCTGTGTGATACTGTCTGCTGAGCCGTGTATCTAATCCTACCCTGTGTGATACTGTCTGCTGAACCGTGCATCTAATCCTGCCCTGTGTGATACTGTCTGCTGAGCAGTGTATCTAATTCTATCCTGTGTGATACCATCTGCTGAGCTGTGTATCTAATCCTCTCCTGTGTGATACTGTCTGCTGAGCTGTGTATCAAATCCTCTCCTGTGTGATACTGTCTGCTGAGCCGTGTATCTAATCCTACCCTGTGTGATACTGTCTGCTGAACCGTGTATCTAATCCTGCCCTGTGTGATACTGTCTGCTGAGCTGTGTATCTAATCCTATCCTGTGTGATACCATCTGCTGAGCCGTGTAACTAATCCTCTCCTGTGTGATACTTTCTGCTGAGCTGTGTATCTAATCCTCTCCTGTGTGATACTGTCTGCTGAGCCGTGTATCTAATCATATCCTGTGTGATACCATCTGCTGAGCAGTGTATCTAAACCTGTCCTGTGTGATACCAGCTGCTGAGCTGTGTATCTAATCCTATCCTTTGTGATACTATCTGCTGAGCAGTGTATCTAATCCTCTCCTGTGTGATACTGTCTGCTGAGCCGTGTATCTAATCCTCTACTGTGTGATACTATCTGCTGAGCAGTGTATCTAATCCTATCTTGTGTGATACCATCTGCTGAGCTGTGTATCTAATCCTCTCCTGTGTGATAATGTCTGCTGAGCCGTGTATCTAATCCTCTCCTGTGTGATACTGTCTGCTGAGCTGTGTATCTAATCCTGTCCTGTGTGATACAGTCCGCTGAGCTATGTATCTAATCCTCTCCTGAGCGATATTGTCTGCTGAGCTGTGTATCTAATCCTCTCCTGTGTGATACTGTCTGCTGAGCTGTGCATCTAATCCTATCCTGTGTGATACTATCTGCTGAGCAGTGTATCTAATCCTATCCTGTGTGATACTGTCTGCTGAGCCGTGTATCTAATCCCGCCCTGTGCGATACTGTCTGCTGAGCCGTGGATCTAATCCACTCCTGTGTGATACTGTCTGCTGAGCTGTGTATCTAATCCCGCCCTGTGCGATACTGTCTGCTGAGCCGTGTATCTAATCCACTCCTGTGTGATACTGTCTGATGAACTGTGTATCTAATCCTATCCTGTGTGATACTGTCTGCTGAGCCGTGTATCTAATCCCGCCCTGTGCGATACTGTCTGCTGAGCCGTGTATCTAATCCACTCCTGTGTGATACTATCTGCTGAGCTTTGTATCTAATCCTGTGCTGTGTGATACTGTCAGCTGAGTTGTGTATCTAATCCTATCCTGTGTGATACCATCTGCTGAACTGTGTATCTAATCCTTTCCTGTGTGATACTGTCTGCTGAGCTGTGTATCTAATCCTCTCCTGCGTGATACCGTCTGTTGAGCCGTGTATCTAATCCTCTCCTGTGTGATACTGTCTGCTGAGCTATGTATCTAATCCTCTCCTGTCTGATACTGTTTGCTGAGCTGTGTATCTAATCCTTTCCTGTGTGATACTGTCTGCTGAGCTGTGTATCAAATCCTCTCCTGTGTGATACTGACTGCTGTGCTGTGTATCTAATCCTATGCTGTGTGATACTGTCTGCTGAGCTGTGTATCTAATCCTATGCTGTGTGATACTGTCTGCTGAGCTGTATCTCTAATCCTACCCTGTGTGATACTGTCTGCTCAACCGTGTATCTAATCCTCTCCTGTGTGATACCGGCTGCTGAGCTGTGTATCTAATCCTCTCCTGTGCGATACTCTCTGCTGAGCTGTGTATCTAATCCTTTCCTGTGTGATACTGTGTGCTGAGCTGTGTATGTAATCCTCTGTGTGATACTGTCTGATGAGCTGTGTATCTAATCCTCTCCTGTGTGATACTGTCTGCTGAGCTGTGTATCTAATCCTCTCCTGTGTGATACTGTCTGATGAACTGTGTATCTAATCCTATCCTGTGTGATACTGTCTGCTGAGCTGTGTATCTAATCCACCCGTGTGATACAGTCCGCTGAGCTGTGTATCTAATCCTATGCTGTGTGATACTGTCTGCTGAGCTGTGTATCTAATCCTCCTGTGTGATACTGTCTGCTGAGCTGTGTATCTAATCCTCTCCTGTGTAATACTGTCTGCTGAGCTGTGTATCTAATCCTCTCCTGTGTGATACTGTCTGCTGAGCTATGTCTCTAATCCCCTCCTGTGTGATACTGTCTGCTGAGCTGTGTATCTAATCCTCTCCTGTGTGATACTGTCTGATGAACTGTGTATCTAATCCTCTCCTGTGTGATACTGTCTGCTGAGCTGTGTATCTAATCCTCTCCTGTGTGATACTGTCTGCTGAGCTGTGTATCTAATCCTCTCCTGTGTGATACTGTCTGATGAGCTGTGTATCTAATCCTCTCCTGTGTGACTCTGTCTGCTGAGCCGTGTATCTAATCCTCTCCTGTGTGATACTGTGTGCTGAGATGTGTATCTTATCCTATCCTGTGTGATACTGTCTGATGAACTGTGTATCTAATCCTCTCCTGTGTGATACTGTCTGCTGAGTCGTGTATCTAATCCCGCCCTGTGCGATACTGTCTGCTGAGCCGTGTATCTAATCCACTCCTGTGTGATAATGTCTGATGAACTGTGTATCTAATCCTCTCCTGTGTGATACTGTCTGCTGAGCTGTTTATCTAATCCTCTCCTTTGTGATACTGTCTGCTGAGCTGTGTATCTAATCTTGTCCTTTGTGATACCGTCTGCTGAGCTGTGCATCTAATCCTGTCCTGTGTGATACCGTCTGCTGAGCAGTGTATCTAATCTTATCCTGTGATACTGTCTGCTGAGCTGTGTATCTAATCCCCTCCTGTGTGATTCTGTCTGCTGAGAAGTGTATCTAATCCTATGCTGTGTGATACTGTCTGCTGAGCTGTGTATCTAATCCTATGCTGTGTATCTAATCATCTCCTGTGTGATAATGTCTGCTGAGCCATGTATCTAATCCTATCCTGTGTGATACTGTCAGCTGAGCTGTGTATCTAATCCTATCCTGTGTGATACTGTCTGCAGAGCTGTGTATCTAATCCTCTCCTGTGTGATACTGTCTGCTGAGCCGTGTATCTAATCCTCTCCTGTGTGATACTGTCTGCTGAGCAGTGAATCTAATACTATCCTGTGTGATACTGTCTGCTCAGCCGTGTATCTAATCCACTCCTGTGTGATACTGTCTGCTGAGCTGTGTATCTAATCCTACGCTGTATGATACTGTCTGCTGAGCTGTGTATCTAATCCTCTCCTGTGTGATACTGTCTGCTGAGCTGTGTATCTAATCCTGTCCTGTGTGATACTGTATGCTGAGCCGTGTATCTAATCCTATGCTGTGTGATACTGTCTGCTGAGCTGTGTATCTAATCCTCTCCTGTGTGATACTGTCTGCTGAGCTGTGTATCTAATCCTGTCCTGTGTGATACTGTCTGCTGAGCCGTGTATCTAATCCTATGCTGTGCGATACTGTCTGCTGAGCTGTGTATCTAATCCTATGCTGTGTGATACTGTCTGCTGAGCTGTGTATCTAATCCTATGCTGTGTGATACTGCCTGCTGAGCTGTGTATCTAATCCTATGCTGTGTGATACTGTCTCCTCAGCTGTGTATCTAATCCCCTCCTGTGTGATACTGTCTGCTGAGCCGTGTATCTAATCCTATGCTGTGTGATACTGTCTGCTGAGCCATGTATCTAATCCTCTCCTGTGAGATACTGTCTGCTGAGCTGCGTATCTAATCCTCTCCTGTGTGATACTGTCTGATGAACTGTGTATCTAATCCCCTCCTGTGTGATACTCTCTGCTGAGCTGTGTATCTAATCCCCTCCTGTGTGATACTGTCTGTTGAGCCGTGTATCTAATCCTATGCTGTGTGATACTGCCTGCTGAGCTGTGTATCTAATCCTGCCCTGTGTGATACTGTCTGCTGAGCAGTGTATCTAATCCTCTCCTGTGTGATACTGTCTGCTGAGCTATGTATCTAATCCTGTGTGATACTGTCTGCTGAGCTGTGTATCTAATCCTCTCCTGTGTGATACCGGCTGCTGAGCTGTGTATCTAATACTCTCCTGTGTGATACTGTCTGCTGAGCAGTGTATCTAATACTCTCCTGTGTGATACTGTCTGATGAACTGTGTATCTAATCCTATCCTGTGTGATACTGTCTGCTGAGCCGTGTATCTAATCCCGCCCTGTGCGATACTGTCTGCTGAGCCGTGTATCTAATCCACTCCTGTGTGATACTGTCTGCTGAGCTGTGTATCTAATCCTATGCTGTGTGATACTGTCAGCTGATCTGTGTATCTAATCCTCTCCTGTGTGATACTGTCTGCTGAGCCGTGTATCTAATCCTCTGTGTAATACTGTGTGTTGAGCCGTGTATCTAATCCTCTCCTGTGTGATACTGTCTGCTGAGCAGTGTATCTAATCTTATCCTGTGTGATACTGTCTGCTGAGCTGTGTATCTAATCCCCTCCTGTGTGATACTGTCTGCTGAGCTGTGTATCTAATCCTATGATGTGTATCTAATCCTCTCCTGTGTGATACTGTCTACTGAGCCGTGTATCTAATCCCCTCCTGTGATACTGTCTGCTGAGCCGTGTATCTAATCCTCTCCTGTGTGATACCGTCTGCTGAGCTGTGTATCTAATCCTCTCCTGTGTGATACCGTCTGCTGAGCTGTGTATCTAATTCTCTCCTGTGTGATACTGTCTGCTGAGCTGTGTATCTAATACTCTCCTGTGTGATACTGTCTGCTGAGCAGTGTATCTAATACTATCCTGTGTGATACTGTCTGCTCAGCCGTGTATCTAATCCACTCCTGTGTGATACTGTCTGCTGAGCTGTGTATCTAATCCTACGCTGTATGATACTGTCTGCTGAGCTGTGTATCTAATCCTCTCCTGTGTGATACTGTATGCTGAGCTGTGTATCTAATCCTGTCCTATGTGATACTGTATGCTGAGCCGTGTATCTAATCCTATGCTGTGTGATACTGTCTGCTGAGCTGTGTATTTAATCCTCTCCTGTGTGATACTGTCTGCTGAGCTGTGTATCTAATCCTGTCCTGTGTGATACTGTCTGCTGAGCTGTGTATCTAATCCTACGCTGTATGATACTGTCTGCTGAGCTGTGTATCTAATCCTCTCCTGTGTGATACTGTATGCTGAGCTGTGTATCTAATCCTGTCCTATGTGATACTGTATGCTGAGCCGTGTATCTAATCCTATGCTGTGTGATACTGTCTGCTGAGCTGTGTATCTAATCCTCTCCTGTGTGATACTGTCTGCTGAGCTGTGTATCTAATCCTGTCCTGTGTGATACTGTCTGCTGAGCCGTGTATCTAATCCTATGCTGTGCGATACTGTCTGCTGAGCTGTGTATCTAATCCTATGCTGTGTGATACTGTCTGCTGAGCTGTGTATCTAATCCTATGCTGTGTGATACTGCCTGCTGAGCTGTGTATCTAATCCTATGCTGTGTGATACTGTCTGCTGAGCCATGTATCTAATCCTCTCCTGTGAGATACTGTCTGCTGAGCTGCGTATCTAATCCTCTCCTGTGTGATACTGTCTGATGAACTGTGTATCTAATCCCCTCCTGTGTGATACTCTCTGCTGAGCTGTGTATCTAATCCCCTCCTGTGTGATACTGTCTGTTGAGCCGTGTATCTAATCCTATGCTGTGTGATACTGCCTGCTGAGCTGTGTATCAAAACCTATGCTGTGTATCTCATCCTCTCCTGTGTGATACTGTCTGCTGAGCTATGTATCTAATCCTGTGTGATACTGTCTGCTGAGCTGTGTATCTAATTCTCCCTGTGTGATACCGTCTGCTGAGCTGTGTATCTAATACTCTCCTGTGTGATACTGTCTGCTGAGCAGTGTATCTAATACTCTCCTGTGTGATACTGTCTGATGAACCGTGTATCTAATCCCGCCCTGTGCGATACTGTCTGCTGAGCCGTGTATCTAATCCACTCCTCTGTGATACTGTCTGCTGAGCTGTGTATCTAATCCTATGCTGTGTGATACTGTCTGCTGATCTGTGTATCTAATCCTCTCCTGTGTGATACTGTCTGCTGAGCTGTGTATCTAATCCTACGCTGTGTGATACTGTCTGCTGAGCTGTGTATCTAATCCTCTCCTGTGTGATACTGTCTGCTGAGCTGTGTATCTAATCCTGTCCTGTGTGATACTGTCTGCTGAGCCGTGTATCTAATCCTATGCTGTGTGATACTGTCTGCTGAGCTGTGTATCTAATCTTATACTGTGTGATACTGCCTGCTGAGCTGTGTATCTAATCCTATGCTGTGTGATACTGTATGCTGAGCAGTGTATCTAATCCTCTCCTGTGTGATACTGTCTCCTCAGCTGTGTATCTAATCCCCTCCTGTGTGATACTGTCTGCTGAGCCATGTATCTAATCCTCTCCTGTGAGATACTGTCTGCTGAGCTGCGTATCTAATCCCGCCCTGTGTGATACTGTCTGCTGAGCCGTGGATCTAATCCACTCCTGTGTGATACTGTCTGCTGAGCTGTGTATCTAATCCCGCCCTGTGCGATACTGTCTGCTGAGCCGTGTATCTAATCCACTCCTGTGTGATACTGTCTGATGAACTGTGTATCTAATCCTATCCTGTGTGATACTGTCTGCTGAGCCGTGTATCTAATCCCGCCCTGTGCGATACTGTCTGCTGAGCCGTGTATCTAATCCTCTCCTGTGTGATACTGTCAGCTGAGCTGTGTATCTAATCCTCCTGTGTGATACTGTCTGCTGAGCTGTGTATCTAATCCTCTCCTGTGTAATACTGTCTGCTGAGCTGTGTATCTAATCCTCTCCTGTGTGATACTGTCTGATGAACTGTGTATCTAATCCTCTCCTGTGTGATACTGTCTGCTGAGCTATGTCTCTAATCCCCTCCTGTGTGATACTGTCTGCTGAGCTGTGTATCTAATCCTCTCCTGTGTGATACTGTCTGCTGAGCTGTGTATCTAATCCTCTCCTGTGTGATACTGTCTGCTGAGCTGTGTATCTAATCCTCTCCTGTGTGATACTGTCTGCTGAGCTGTTTATCTAATCCTCTCCTTTGTGATACTGTCTGCTGAGCTGTGTATCTAATCTTGTCCTTTGTGATACCGTCTGCTGAGCTATGCATCTAATCCTGTCCTGTGTGATACCGTCTGCTGAGCAGTGTATCTAATCTTATCCTGTGATACTGTCTGCTGAGCTGTGTATCTAATCCCCTCCTGTGTGATTCTGTCTGCTGAGAAGTGTATCTAATCCTATGCTGTGTGATACTGTCTGCTGAGCTGTGTATCTAATCCTATGCTGTGTATCTAATCATCTCCTGTGTGATAATGTCTGCTGAGCCGTGTATCTAATCCTATCCTGTGTGATACTGTCAGCTGAGCTGTGTATCTAATCCTATCCTGTGTGATACTGTCTGCTGAGCTGTGTATCTAATCCTCTCCTGTGTGATACTGTGTGCTGAGCTGTGTATGTAATCCTCTCCTGTGCGTTACTGTCTGCTGAGCTGTGTATCTAATCCTCTCCTGTGTGATACTGTCTGATGAACTGTGTATCTAATCCTGTCCTATGTGATACTGTCAGCTGAGCTGTGTATCTAATCCTCTCCTGTGTGATACTGTCAGCTGAGCTGTGTATCTAATCCTCTCCTGTGCGTTACTGTCTGCTGAGCTGTGTATCTAATCCTATCCTGTGTGATACCATCTGCTGAGCTGTGTATCTAATCCTCTCCTGTGTGATACTGTCTGCTGAGCCGTGTATCTAATCCTCTCCTGTGTGATACTGTCTGCTGAGCCGTGTATCTAATCCTACCCTGTGTGATACTGTCTGCTGAACCGTGTATCTAATCCTGCCCTGTGTGATACTGTCTGCTGAGCAGTGTATCTAATTCTATCCTGTGTGATACCATCTGCTGAGCTGTGTATCTAATCCTCTCCTGTGTGATACTGTCTGCTGAGCTGTGTATCAAATCCCCTTCTATGTGATACTGTCTGCTGAGCCGTGTATCTAATCCTACCCTGTGTGATACTGTCTGCTGAACCGTGTATCTAATCCTGCCCTGTGTGATACTGTCTGCTGAGCAGTGTATCTAATCCTATCCTGTGTGATACCATCTGCTGAGCTGTGTATCAAATCCTCTCCTGTGTGATACTGTCTGCTGAGCCGTGTATCTAATCCTACCCTGTGTGATACTGTCTGCTGAACCGTGTATCTAATCCTGCCCTGTGTGATACTGTCTGCTGAGCTGTGTATCTAATCCTTTCCTGTGTGATACCATCTGCTGAGCCGTGTAACTAATCCTCTCCTGTGTGATACTGTCTGCTGAGCCCTGTATCTAATCATATCCTGTGTGATACCATCTGCTGAGCAGTGTATCTAAACCTATCCTGTGTGATACCAGCTGCTGAGCTGTGTATCTAATCCTATCCTTTGTGATACTGTCTGCTGAGCTGTGTATCTAATCCTTTCCTGTGTGATACCATCTGCTGAGCTGTGTATCTAATCCTCTCCTGTGTGATAATGTCTGCTGAGCCGTGTATCTAATCCTCTCCTGTGTGATACTGTCTGCTGAGCTGTGTATCTAATCCTGTCCTGTGTGATACAGTCCGCTGAGCTATGAATCTAATCCTCTCCTGTGCGATATTCTCTGCTGAGCTGTGTATCTAATCCTCTCCTGTGTGATACTGTCTGCTGAGCTGTGCATCTAATCCTATCCTGTGTGATACTATCTGCTGAGCAGTGTATCTAATCCTATCCTGTGTGATACTGTTTGTTGAGCCGTGTATCTAATCCCGCCCTGTGCGATACTGTCTGCTGAGCCGTGGATCTAATCCACTCCTGTGTGATACTGTCTGCTGAGCTGTGTATCTAATCCCGCCCTGTGCGATACTGTCTGCTGAGCCGTGTATCTAATCCACTCCTGTGTGATACTGTCTGATGAACTGTGTATCTAATCCTCTCCTGTGTGATACTGTCTGCTGAGCGGTGTATCTAATCCTCTCCTGTGTGATACTGTCTGCTGAGCCGTGTATCTAATCCTACCCTGTGTGATACCGTCTGCTGAGCAGTGTATCTAATCCTCTCCTGTGTGATACCGGCTGCTGAGATGTGTATCTAATCCTCTCCTGTGCGATACTGTCTGCTGAGCTGTGTATCTAATCCTCTCCTGTGTGATACTGTCAGCTGAGCTGTGTATCTAATCCTCTCCTGTGTGATACTGTCTGCTGAGCTGTGTATCTAATCCTGTCCTGTGTGATACTGTCTGATGAGCTATGTATCTAATCCTCTCCTGTGCGATACTGTCTGCTGAGCTGTGTATCTAATCCTCTCCTGTGTGATACTGTCAGCTGAGCTGTGTATCTAATCCTCTCCTGTGTGATACTGTCTGCTGAGCCGTGTATCTAATCCTGTCCTGTGTGATACTGTCTGATGAGCTATGTATCTAATCCTCTCCTGTGTGATACTGTCTGCTGAGCTGTGTATCTAATCCTGTCCTGTGTGATACTGTCTGATGAGCTATGTATCTAATCCTCTCCTGTGCGATACTATCTGCTGAGCCGTGTATCTAATCCTCTCCTGTGTGATACTGTCTGCTGAGCCGTGTATCTAATCCTCTCCTGTGTGATACTGTCTGCTGAACTGTGTATCTAATCCTCTCCTGTGTGATACTGTCTGCTGAGCCGTGTATCTAATCCTACCCTGTGTGATACTGTCTGCTGAACCGTGCATCTAATCCTGCCCTGTGTGATACTGTCTGCTGAGCAGTGTATCTAATTCTATCCTGTGTGATACCATCTGCTGAGCTGTGTATCTAATCCTCTCCTGTGTGATACTGTCTGCTGAGCTGTGTATCAAATCCTCTCCTGTGTGATACTGTCTGCTGAGCCGTGTATCTAATCCTACCCTGTGTGATACTGTCTGCTGAACCGTGTATCTAATCCTGCCCTGTGTGATACTGTCTGCTGAGCTGTGTATCTAATCCTATCCTGTGTGATACCATCTGCTGAGCCGTGTAACTAATCCTCTCCTGTGTGATACTGTCTGCTGAGCCCTGTATCTAATCATATCCTGTGTGATACCATCTGCTGAGCAGTGTATCTAAACCTGTCCTGTGTGATACCAGCTGCTGAGCTGTGTATCTAATCCTATCCTTTGTGATACTGTCTGCTGAGCTGTGTATCTAATCCTTTCCTGTGTGATACTATCTGCTGAGCAGTGTATCTAATCCTCTCCTGTGTGATACTGTCTGCTGAGCCGTGTATCTAATCCTCTACTGTGTGATACTATCTGCTGAACAGTGTATCTAATCCTATCTTGTGTGATACCATCTGCTGAGCTGTGTATCTAATCCTCTCCTGTGTGATAATGTCTGCTGAGCCGTGTATCTAATCCTCTCCTGTGTGATACTGTCTGCTGAGCTGTGTATCTAATCCTGTCCTGTGTGATACAGTCCGCTGAGCTATGTATCTAATCCTCTCCTGAGCGATATTGTCTGCTGAGCTTTGTATCTAATCCTCTCCTGTGTGATACTGTCTGCTGAGCCGTGTATCTAATCCTATCCTGTGTGATACTGTCTGCTGAGCCGTGTATCTAATCCCGCCCTGTGCGATACTGTCTGCTGAGCCGTGGATCTAATCCACTCCTGTGTGATACTGTCTGCTGAGCTGTGTATCTAATCCCGCCCTGTGCGATACTGTCTGCTGAGCCGTGTATCTAATCCACTCCTGTGTGATACTGTCTGATGAACTGTGTATCTAATCCTATCCTGTGTGATACTGTCTGCTGAGCCGTGTATCTAATCCCGCCCTGTGCGATACTGTCTGCTGAGCCGTGTATCTAATCCACTCCTGTGTGATACTATCTGCTGAGCTTTGTATCTAATCCTGTGCTGTGTGATACTGTCAGCTGAGTTGTGTATCTAATCCTATCCTGTGTGATACCATCTGCTGAGCTGTGTATCTAATCCTTTCCTGTGTGATACTGTCTGCTGAGCTGTGTATCTAATCCTCTCCTGTGTGATACCGTCTGCTGAGCCGTGTATCTAATCCTCCCCTGTGTGATACTGTCTGCTGAGCTATGTATCTAATCCTCTCCTGTCTGATACTGTTTGCTGAGCTGTGTATCTAATCCTTTCCTGTGTGATACTGTCTGCTGAGCTGTGTATCAAATCCTCTCCTGTGTGATACTGACTGCTGTGCTGTGTATCTAATCCTATGCTGTGTGATACTGTCTGCTGAGCTGTGTATCTAATCCTATGCTGTGTGATACTGTCTGCTGAGCTGTATCTCTAATCCTACCCTGTGTAATACTGTCTGCTCAACCGTGTATCTAATCCTCTCCTGTGTGATACCGTCTGCTGAGCAGTGTATCTAATCCTCTCCTGTATGATACCGGCTGCTGAGCTGTGTATCTAATCCTCTCCTGTGCGATACTCTCTGCTGAGCTGTGTATCTAATCCTTTCCTGTGTGATACTGTGTGCTGAGCTGTGTATGTAATCCTCTGTGTGATACTGTCTGATGAGCTGTGTATCTAATCCTCTCCTGTGTGATACTGTCTGCTGAGCTGTGTATCTAATCCTCTCCTGTGTGATACTGTCTGATGAACTGTGTATCTAATCCTATCCTGTGTGATACTGTCTGCTGAGCCGTGTATCTAATCCACTCCTGTGTGATACTGTCTGATGAACTGTGCATCTAATCCTCTCCTGTGTGATACTGTCTGCTGAGCTGTGTATCTAATCCTCTCCTGTGTGATACTGTCTGCTGAGCCGTGTATCTAATCCTACCCTGTGTGATACCGTCTGCTGAGCAGTGTATCTAATCCTCTCCTGTGTGATACCGGCTGCTGAGCTGTGTATCTAATCCTCTCCTGTGCGATACTGTCTGCTGAGCTGTGTATCTAATCCTCTCCTGTGTGATACTGTCAGCTGAGCTGTGTATCTAATCCTCTCCTGTGTGATACTGTCTGCTGAGCTGTGTATCTAATCCTGTCCTGTGTGATACTGTCTGATGAGCTATGTATCTAATCCTCTCCTGTGCGATACTGTCTGCTGAGCTGTGTATCTAATCCTCTCCTGTGTGATACTGTCAGCTGAGCTGTGTATCTAATCCTCTCCTGTGTGATACTGTCTGCTGAGCCGTGTATCTAATCCTGTCCTGTGTGATACTGTCTGATGAGCTATGTATCTAATCCTCTCCTGTGTGATACTGTCTGCTGAGCTGTGTATCTAATCCTGTCCTGTGTGATACTGTCTGATGAGCTATGTATCTAATCCTCTCCTGTGCGATACTATCTGCTGAGCCGTGTATCTAATCCTCTCCTGTGTGATACTGTCTGCTGAGCCGTGTATCTAATCCTCTGCTGTGTGATACTGTCTGCTGAGCCGTGTATCTAATCCTACCCTGTGTGATACTGTCTGCTGAACCGTGCATCTAATCCTGCCCTGTGTGATACTGTCTGCTGAGCAGTGTATCTAATTCTATCCTGTGTGATACCATCTGCTGAGCTGTGTATCTAATCCTCTCCTGTGTGATACTGTCTGCTGAGCTGTGTATCAAATCCTCTCCTGTGTGATACTGTCTGCTGAGCCGTGTATCTAATCCTACCCTGTGTGATACTGTCTGCTGAACCGTGTATCTAATCCTGCCCTGTGTGATACTGTCTGCTGAGCTGTGTATCTAATCCTATCCTGTGTGATACCATCTGCTGAGCCGTGTAACTAATCCTCTCCTGTGTGATACTGTCTGCTGAGCTGTGTATCTAATCCTCTCCTGTGTGATACTGTCTGCTGAGCCGTGTATCTAATCATATCCTGTGTGATACCATCTGCTGAGCAGTGTATCTAAACCTGTCCTGTGTGATACCAGCTGCTGAGCTGTGTATCTAATCCTATCCTTTGTGATACTATCTGCTGAGCAGTGTATCTAATCCTCTCCTGTGTGATACTGTCTGCTGAGCCGTGTATCTAATCCTCTACTGTGTGATACTATCTGCTGAGCAGTGTATCTAATCCTATCTTGTGTGATACCATCTGCTGAGCTGTGTATCTAATCCTCTCCTGTGTGATAATGTCTGCTGAGCCGTGTATCTAATCCTCTCCTGTGTGATACTGTCTGCTGAGCTGTGTATCTAATCCTGTCCTGTGTGATACAGTCCGCTGAGCTATGTATCTAATCCTCTCCTGAGCGATATTGTCTGCTGAGCTGTGTATCTAATCCTCTCCTGTGTGATACTGTCTGCTGAGCTGTGCATCTAATCCTATCCTGTGTGATACTATCTGCTGAGCAGTGTATCTAATCCTATCCTGTGTGATACTGTCTGCTGAGCCGTGTATCTAATCCCGCCCTGTGCGATACTGTCTGCTGAGCCGTGTATCTAATCCACTCCTGTGTGATACTGTCTGATGAACTGTGTATCTAATCCTATCCTGTGTGATACTGTCTGCTGAGCCGTGTATCTAATCCCGCCCTGTGCGATACTGTCTGCTGAGCCGTGTATCTAATCCACTCCTGTGTGATACTATCTGCTGAGCTTTGTATCTAATCCTGTGCTGTGTGATACTGTCAGCTGAGTTGTGTATCTAATCCTATCCTGTGTGATACCATCTGCTGAGCTGTGTATCTAATCCTTTCCTGTGTGATACTGTCTGCTGAGCTGTGTATCTAATCCTCTCCTGTGTGATACCGTCTGCTGAGCCGTGTATCTAATCCTCTCCTGTGTGATACTGTCTGCTGAGCTATGTATCTAATCCTCTCCTGTCTGATACTGTTTGCTGAGCTGTGTATCTAATCCTTTCCTGTGTGATACTGTCTGCTGAGCTGTGTATCAAATCCTCTCCTGTGTGATACTGACTGCTGTGCTGTGTATCTAATCCTATGCTGTGTGATACTGTCTGCTGAGCTGTGTATCTAATCCTATGCTGTGTGATACTGTCTGCTGAGCTGTATCTCTAATCCTACCCTGTGTGATACTGTCTGCTCAACCGTGTATCTAATCCTCTCCTGTGTGATACCGTCTGCTGAGCAGTGTATCTAATCCTCTCCTGTGTGATACCGGCTGCTGAGCTGTGTATCTAATCCTCTCCTGTGCGATACTCTCTGCTGAGCTGTGTATCTAATCCTTTCCTGTGTGATACTGTGTGCTGAGCTGTGTATGTAATCCTCTGTGTGATACTGTCTGATGAGCTGTGTATCTAATCCTCTCCTGTGTGATACTGTCTGCTGAGCTGTGTATCTAATCCTCTCCTGTGTGATACTGTCTGATGAACTGTGTATCTAATCCTATCCTGTGTGATACTGTCTGCTGAGCTGTGTATCTAATCCACCCGTGTGATACAGTCCGCTGAGCTGTGTATCTAATCCTATGCTGTGTGATACTGTCTGCTGAGCTGTGTATCTAATCCTCCTGTGTGATACTGTCTGCTGAGCTGTGTATCTAATCCTCTCCTGTGTAATACTGTCTGCTGAGCTGTGTATCTAATCCTCTCCTGTGTGATACTGTCTGCTGAGCTATGTCTCTAATCCCCTCCTGTGTGATACTGTCTGCTGAGCTGTGTATCTAATCCTCTCCTGTGTGATACTGTCTGATGAACTGTGTATCTAATCCTCTCCTGTGTGACTCTGTCTGCTGAGCCGTGTATCTAATCCTCTCCTGTGTGATACTGTGTGCTGAGATGTGTATCTTATCCTATCCTGTGTGATACTGTCTGATGAACTGTGTATCTAATCCTCTCCTGTGTGATACTGTCTGCTGAGTCGTGTATCTAATCCCGCCCTGTGCGATACTGTCTGCTGAGCCGTGTATCTAATCCACTCCTGTGTGATAATGTCTGATGAACTGTGTATCTAATCCTCTCCTGTGTGATACTGTCTGCTGAGCTGTTTATCTAATCCTCTCCTTTGTGATACTGTCTGCTGAGCTGTGTATCTAATCTTGTCCTTTGTGATACCGTCTGCTGAGCTGTGCATCTAATCCTGTCCTGTGTGATACCGTCTGCTGAGCAGTGTATCTAATCTTATCCTGTGATACTGTCTGCTGAGCTGTGTATCTAATCCCCTCCTGTGTGATTCTGTCTGCTGAGAAGTGTATCTAATCCTATGCTGTGTGATACTGTCTGCTGAGCTGTGTATCTAATCCTATGCTGTGTATCTAATCATCTCCTGTGTGATAATGTCTGCTGAGCCATGTATCTAATCCTATCCTGTGTGATACTGTCAGCTGAGCTGTGTATCTAATCCTATCCTGTGTGATACTGTCTGCAGAGCTGTGTATCTAATCCTCCCCTGTGTGATACTGTCTGCTGAGCCGTGTATCTAATCCTCTCCTGTGTGATACTGTCTGCTGAGCAGTGAATCTAATACTATCCTGTGTGATACTGTCTGCTCAGCCGTGTATCTAATCCACTCCTGTGTGATACTGTCTGCTGAGCTGTGTATCTAATCCTACGCTGTATGATACTGTCTGCTGAGCTGTGTATCTAATCCTCTCCTGTGTGATACTGTCTGCTGAGCTGTGTATCTAATCCTGTCCTGTGTGATACTGTATGCTGAGCCGTGTATCTAATCCTATGCTGTGTGATACTGTCTGCTGAGCTGTGTATCTAATCCTCTCCTGTGTGATACTGTCTGCTGAGCTGTGTATCTAATCCTGTCCTGTGTGATACTGTCTGCTGAGCCGTGTATCTAATCCTATGCTGTGCGATACTGTCTGCTGAGCTGTGTATCTAATCCTATGCTGTGTGATACTGTCTGCTGAGCTGTGTATCTAATCCTATGCTGTGTGATACTGCCTGCTGAGCTGTGTATCTAATCCTATGCTGTGTGATACTGTCTCCTCAGCTGTGTATCTAATCCCCTCCTGTGTGATACTGTCTGCTGAGCCGTGTATCTAATCCTATGCTGTGTGATACTGTCTGCTGAGCCATGTATCTAATCCTCTCCTGTGAGATACTGTCTGCTGAGCTGCGTATCTAATCCTCTCCTGTGTGATACTGTCTGATGAACTGTGTATCTAATCCCCTCCTGTGTGATACTCTCTGCTGAGCTGTGTATCTAATCCCCTCCTGTGTGATACTGTCTGTTGAGCCGTGTATCTAATCCTATGCTGTGTGATACTGCCTGCTGAGCTGTGTATCTAATCCTGCCCTGTGTGATACTGTCTGCTGAGCAGTGTATCTAATCCTCTCCTGTGTGATACTGTCTGCTGAGCTATGTATCTAATCCTGTGTGATACTGTCTGCTGAGCTGTGTATCTAATCCTCTCCTGTGTGATACCGGCTGCTGAGCTGTGTATCTAATACTCTCCTGTGTGATACTGTCTGCTGAGCAGTGTATCTAATACTCTCCTGTGTGATACTGTCTGATGAACTGTGTATCTAATCCTATCCTGTGTGATACTGTCTGCTGAGCCGTGTATCTAATCCCGCCCTGTGCGATACTGTCTGCTGAGCCGTGTATCTAATCCACTCCTGTGTGATACTGTCTGCTGAGCTGTGTATCTAATCCTATGCTGTGTGATACTGTCAGCTGATCTGTGTATCTAATCCTCTCCTGTGTGATACTGTCTGCTGAGCCGTGTATCTAATCCTCTGTGTAATACTGTGTGTTGAGCCGTGTATCTAATCCTCTCCTGTGTGATACTGTCTGCTGAGCAGTGTATCTAATCTTATCCTGTGTGATACTGTCTGCTGAGCTGTGTATCTAATCCCCTCCTGTGTGATACTGTCTGCTGAGCTGTGTATCTAATCCTATGATGTGTATCTAATCCTCTCCTGTGTGATACTGTCTACTGAGCCGTGTATCTAATCCCCTCCTGTGATACTGTCTGCTGAGCCGTGTATCTAATCCTCTCCTGTGTGATACCGTCTGCTGAGCTGTGTATCTAATTCTCTCCTGTGTGATACTGTCTGCTGAGCTGTGTATCTAATACTCTCCTGTGTGATACTGTCTGCTGAGCAGTGTATCTAATACTATCCTGTGTGATACTGTCTGCTCAGCCGTGTATCTAATCCACTCCTGTGTGATACTGTCTGCTGAGCTGTGTATCTAATCCTACGCTGTATGATACTGTCTGCTGAGCTGTGTATCTAATACTCTCCTGTGTGATACTGTCTGCTGAGCAGTGTATCTAATACTCTCCTGTGTGATACTGTCTGATGAACCGTGTATCTAATCCCGCCCTGTGCGATACTGTCTGCTGAGCCGTGTACCTAATCCACTCCTCTGTGATACTGTCTGCTGAGCTGTGTATCTAATCCTATGCTGTGTGATACTGTCTGCTGATCTGTGTATCTAATCCTCTCCTGTGTGATACTGTCTGCTGAGCTGTGTATCTAATCCTACGCTGTGTGATACTGTCTGCTGAGCTGTGTATCTAATCCTCTCCTGTGTGATACTGTCTGCTGAGCTGTGTATCTAATCCTGTCCTGTGTGATACTGTCTGCTGAGCCGTGTATCTAATCCTATGCTGTGTGATACTGTCTGCTGAGCTGTGTATCTAATCTTATACTGTGTGATACTGCCTGCTGAGCTGTGTATCTAATCCTATGCTGTGTGATACTGTATGCTGAGCAGTGTATCTAATCCTCTCCTGTGTGATACTGTCTCCTCAGCTGTGTATCTAATCCCCTCCTGTGTGATACTGTCTGCTGAGCCATGTATCTAATCCTCTCCTGTGAGATACTGTCTGCTGAGCTGCGTATCTAATCCCGCCCTGTGTGATACTGTCTGCTGAGCCGTGGATCTAATCCACTCCTGTGTGATACTGTCTGCTGAGCTGTGTATCTAATCCCGCCCTGTGCGATACTGTCTGCTGAGCCGTGTATCTAATCCACTCCTGTGTGATACTGTCTGATGAACTGTGTATCTAATCCTATCCTGTGTGATACTGTCTGCTGAGCCGTGTATCTAATCCCGCCCTGTGCGATACTGTCTGCTGAGCCGTGTATCTAATCCTCTCCTGTGTGATACTGTCAGCTGAGCTGTGTATCTAATCCTCCTGTGTGATACTGTCTGCTGAGCTGTGTATCTAATCCTCTCCTGTGTAATACTGTCTGCTGAGCTGTGTATCTAATCCTCTCCTGTGTGATACTGTCTGATGAACTGTGTATCTAATCCTCTCCTGTGTGATACTGTCTGCTGAGCTATGTCTCTAATCCCCTCCTGTGTGATACTGTCTGCTGAGCTGTGTATCTAATCCTCTCCTGTGTGATACTGTCTGCTGAGCTGTGTATCTAATCCTCTCCTGTGTGATACTGTCTGCTGAGCTGTGTATCTAATCCTCTCCTGTGTGATACTGTCTGCTGAGCTGTTTATCTAATCCTCTCCTTTGTGATACTGTCTGCTGAGCTGTGTATCTAATCTTGTCCTTTGTGATACCGTCTGCTGAGCTATGCATCTAATCCTGTCCTGTGTGATACCGTCTGCTGAGCAGTGTATCTAATCTTATCCTGTGATACTGTCTGCTGAGCTGTGTATCTAATCCCCTCCTGTGTGATTCTGTCTGCTGAGAAGTGTATCTAATCCTATGCTGTGTGATACTGTCTGCTGAGCTGTGTATCTAATCCTATGCTGTGTATCTAATCATCTCCTGTGTGATAATGTCTGCTGAGCCGTGTATCTAATCCTATCCTGTGTGATACTGTCAGCTGAGCTGTGTATCTAATCCTATCCTGTGTGATACTGTCTGCTGAGCTGTGTATCTAATCCTCTCCTGTGTGATACTGTCTGCTGAGCCGTGTATCTAATCCTCTCCTGTGTGATAATGTGTGCTGAGCTGTGTATGTAATCCTCTCCTGTGCGTTACTGTCTGCTGAGCTGTGTATCTAATCCTCTCCTGTGTGATACTGTCTGATGAACTGTGTATCTAATCCTGTCCTATGTGATACTGTCAGCTGAGCTGTGTATCTAATCCTCTCCTGTGTGATACTGTCAGCTGAGCTGTGTATCTAATCCTCTCCTGTGCGTTACTGTCTGCTGAGCTGTGTATCTAATCCTATCCTGTGTGATACCATCTGCTGAGCTGTGTATCTAATCCTCTCCTGTGTGATACTGTCTGCTGAGCCGTGTATCTAATCCTCTCCTGTGTGATACTGTCTGCTGAGCCGTGTATCTAATCCTACCCTGTGTGATACTGTCTGCTGAACCGTGTATCTAATCCTGCCCTGTGTGATACTGTCTGCTGAGCAGTGTATCTAATTCTATCCTGTGTGATACCATCTGCTGAGCTGTGTATCTAATCCTCTCCTGTGTGATACTGTCTGCTGAGCTGTGTATCAAATCCCCTTCTATGTGATACTGTCTGCTGAGCCGTGTATCTAATCCTACCCTGTGTGATACTGTCTGCTGAACCGTGTATCTAATCCTGCCCTGTGTGATACTGTCTGCTGAGCTGTGTATCAAATCCTCTCCTGTGTGATACTGTCTGCTGAGCCGTGTATCTAATCCTACCCTGTGTGATACTGTCTGCTGAACCGTGTATCTAATCCTGCCCTGTGTGATACTGTCTGCTGAGCTGTGTATCTAATCCTTTCCTGTGTGATACCATCTGCTGAGCCGTGTAACTAATCCTCTCCTGTGTGATACTGTCTGCTGAGCCCTGTATCTAATCATATCCTGTGTGATACCATCTGCTGAGCAGTGTATCTAATCCTCTCCTGTGTGATACTGTCAGCTGAGCTGTGTATCTAATCCTCTCCTGTGTGATACTGTCTGCTGAGCCGTGTATCTAATCCTGTCCTGTGTGATACTGTCTGATGAGCTATGTATCTAATCCTCTCCTGTGTGATACTGTCTGCTGAGCTGTGTATCTAATCCTGTCCTGTGTGATACTGTCTGATGAGCTATGTATCTAATCCTCTCCTGTGCGATACTATCTGCTGAGCCGTGTATCTAATCCTCTCCTGTGTGATACTGTCTGCTGAGCCGTGTATCTAATCCTCTCCTGTGTGATACTGTCTGCTGAGCTGTGTATCTAATCCTCTCCTGTGTGATACTGTCTGCTGAGCCGTGTATCTAATCCTACCCTGTGTGATACTGTCTGCTGAACCGTGCATCTAATCCTGCCCTGTGTGATACTGTCTGCTGAGCAGTGTATCTAATTCTATCCTGTGTGATACCATCTGCTGAGCTGTGTATCTAATCCTCTCCTGTGTGATACTGTCTGCTGAGCTGTGTATCAAATCCTCTCCTGTGTGATACTGTCTGCTGAGCCGTGTATCTAATCCTACCTGTGTGATACTGTCTGCTGAACCGTGTATCTAATCCTGCCCTGTGTGATACTGTCTGCTGAGCTGTGTATCTAATCCTATCCTGTGTGATACCATCTGCTGAGCCGTGTAACTAATCCTCTCCTGTGTGATACTGTCTGCTGAGCCCTGTATCTAATCATATCCTGTGTGATACCATCTGCTGAGCAGTGTATCTAAACCTGTCCTGTGTGATACCAGCTGCTGAGCTGTGTATCTAATCCTATCCTTTGTGATACTGTCTGCTGAGCTGTGTATCTAATCCTTTCCTGTGTGATACTATCTGCTGAGCAGTGTATCTAATCCTCTCCTGTGTGATACTGTCTGCTGAGCCGTGTATCTAATCCTCTACTGTGTGATACTATCTGCTGAGCAGTGTATCTAATCCTATCTTGTGTGATACCATCTGCTGAGCTGTGTATCTAATCCTCTCCTGTGTGATAATGTCTGCTGAGCCGTGTATCTAATCCTCTCCTGTGTGATACTGTCTGCTGAGCTGTGTATCTAATCCTGTCCTGTGTGATACAGTCCGCTGAGCTATGTATCTAATCCTCTCCTGAGCGATATTGTCTGCTGAGCTGTGTATCTAATCCTCTCCTGTGTGATACTGTCTGCTGAGCCGTGTATCTAATCCTATCCTGTGTGATACTGTCTGCTGAGCCGTGTATCTAATCCCGCCCTGTGCGATACTGTCTGCTGAGCCGTGGATCTAATCCACTCCTGTGTGATACTGTCTGCTGAGCTGTGTATCTAATCCCGCCCTGTGCGATACTGTCTGCTGAGCCGTGTATCTAATCCACTCCTGTGTGATACTGTCTGATGAACTGTGTATCTAATCCTATCCTGTGTGATACTGTCTGCTGAGCCGTGTATCTAATCCCGCCCTGTGCGATACTGTCTGCTGAGCCGTGTATCTAATCCACTCCTGTGTGATACTATCTGCTGAGCTTTGTATCTAATCCTGTGCTGTGTGATACTGTCAGCTGAGTTGTGTATCTAATCCTATCCTGTGTGATACCATCTGCTGAGCTGTGTATCTAATCCTTTCCTGTGTGATACTGTCTGCTGAGCTGTGTATCTAATCCTCTCCTGTGTGATACCGTCTGCTGAGCCGTGTATCTAATCCTCTCCTGTGTGATACTGTCTGCTGAGCTATGTATCTAATCCTCTCCTGTGTGATACTGTTTGCTGAGCTGTGTATCTAATCCTTTCCTGTGTGATACTGTCTGCTGAGCTGTGTATCAAATCCTCTCCTGTGTGATACTGACTGCTGTGCTGTGTATCTAATCCTATGCTGTGTGATACTGTCTGCTGAGCTGTGTATCTAATCCTATGCTGTGTGATACTGTCTGCTGAGCTGTATCTCTAATCCTACCCTGTGTAATACTGTCTGCTCAACCGTGTATCTAATCCTCTCCTGTGTGATACCGTCTGCTGAGCAGTGTATCTAATCCTCTCCTGTATGATACCGGCTGCTGAGCTGTGTATCTAATCCTCTCCTGTGCGATACTCTCTGCTGAGCTGTGTATCTAATCCTTTCCTGTGTGATACTGTGTGCTGAGCTGTGTATGTAATCCTCTGTGTGATACTGTCTGATGAGCTGTGTATCAAATCCTCTCCTGTGTGATACTGTCTGCTGAGCTGTGTATCTAATCCTCTCCTGTGTGATACTGTCTGATGAACTGTGTATCTAATCCTATCCTGTGTGATACTGTCTGCTGAGCTGTGTATCTAATCCACCCGTGTGATACAGTCCGCTGAGCTGTGTATCTAATCCTATGCTGTGTGATACTGTCTGCTGAGCTGTGTATCTAATCCTCTCCTGTGTGATACTGTCTGCTGAGCTATGTCTCTAATCCCCTCCTGTGTGATACTGTCTGCTGAGCTGTGTATCTAATCCTCTCCTGTGTGATACTGTCTGATGTACTGTGTATCTAATCCTCTCCTGTGTGATACTGTCTGCTGAGCTGTGTATCTAATCCTCTCCTGTGTGATACTGTCTGCTGAGCTGTGTATCTAATCCTCTCCTGTGTGATACTGTCTGATGAGCTGTGTATCTAATCCTCTCCTGTGTGACTCTGTCTGCTGAGCCGTGTATCTAATCCTCTCCTGTGTGATACTGTGTGCTGAGATGTGTATCTTATCCTATCCTGTGTGATACTGTCTGATGAACTGTGTATCTAATCCTATCTTGTGTGATACCATCTGCTGAGTCGTGTATCTAATCCCGCCCTGTGCGATACTGTCTGCTGAGCCGTGTATCTAATCCACTCCTGTGTGATAATGTCTGATGAACTGTGTATCTAATCCTCTCCTGTGTGATACTGTCTGCTGAGCTGTTTATCTAATCCTCTCCTTTGTGATACTGTCTGCTGAGCTGTGTATCTAATCTTGTCCTTTGTGATACCGTCTGCTGAGCTATGCATCTAATCCTGTCCTGTGTGATACCGTCTGCTGAGCAGTGTATCTAATCTTATCCTGTGATACTGTCTGCTGAGCTGTGTATCTAATCCCCTCCTGTGTGATTCTGTCTGCTGAGAAGTGTATCTAATCCTATGCTGTGTGATACTGTCTGCTGAGCTGTGTATCTAATCCTATGCTGTGTATCTAATCATCTCCTGTGTGATAATGTCTGCTGAGCCATGTATCTAATCCTATCCTGTGTGATACTGTCAGCTGAGCTGTGTATCTAATCCTATCCTGTGTGATACTGTCTGCAGAGCTGTGTATCTAATCCTCTCCTGTGTGATACTGTCTGCTGAGCCGTGTATCTAATCCTCTCCTGTGTGATACTGTGTGCTGAGCTGTGTATCTAATCCTCTCCTGTGCGTTACTGTCTGCTGAGCTGTGTATCTAATCCTCTCCTGTGTGATACTGTCTGATGAACTGTGTATCTAATCCTGTCCTATGTGATACTGTCAGCTGAGCTGTGTATCTAATCCTCTCCTGTGTGATACTGTCTGCTGTGTCATATATCTAATCCCGCCCTGTGCGATACTGTCTGCTGAGCTGTGTATCTAATCCACTCCTGTGTGATACTGTCTGATGAACTGTGTATCTAATCCTGTCCTATGTGATACTGTCAGCTGAGCTGTGTATCTAATCCTCTCCTGTGTGATACTGTCTGCTGAGCTGTGCATCTAATCCTGTCCTGTGTGATACCGTCTGCTGAGCTATGTATCTAATCCTTTCCTGTGTGATACTGTCTGCTGAGCTGTGTATCTAATCCTCTCTTGTGTGATACTGTCTGCTGAGCTGTGTATCTAATCCTCTCCTGTGTGATACTGTCTGTGGAGCCGTGTATCTAATCCTCTCCTGTGCGATACCGTCTGCTGAGCTGTGTATCTAATCCTCTCCTGTGCGATACTGTCTGCTGAGCTGTGTATCTAATCCTCTCCTGTGTGATACTGTCTGCTGAGCAGTGTATCTAATCTTATACTGTGTGATACTGTCTGCTGAGCTGTGTATCTAATCCTCTCCTGTGTGATACTGTCTGTTGAGCAGTGTATCTAATCTTATACTGTGTGGTACTGTCTGCTGAGCTGTGTATCTAATCCCCTCCTGTGTGATACTGTCTGCTGAGCCGTGTATCTAATCCTCTCCTGTGTGATACTGTCTGCTGAGCTATGTATCTAATCCTGTCCTGTGTGATACTGTCTGCTAAGCTGTGTATGTATCTAATCCCCTCCTGTGTGATAATGTCTGCTGAGCTGTGTATCTAATCCTCTCCTGTGTGATAATGTCTGCTGAGCTGTGTATCTAATCCTGTCCTGTGTGATACCGTCTGCTGAGCTGTGTATCTAATCCTATCCTGTGTGATACTATCTGCTGAGCCGTGTATCTAATCCTCTCCTGTGTGATACTGTCTGCTGAGCTGTGTATCTAATCCTACCCTGTATGATACTGTCTGCTGAGCCGTGTATCTAATCCTCTCCTGTGTGATACTGTCTGCTGAGCCGTGTATCTAATCCTCTCCTGTGTGATACTGTCTGCTGAGCCGTGTATCTAATCCTCTCCTGTGTCATACTGTCTGCTGAGCTGTATCTCTAATCCTCTCCTGTGTGATACCATCTGCTGAGCCGTGTATCTAATCCTCTCCTGTGTGATACTGTCTGCTGAGCCGTGTATCTAATCCTCTCCTGTGTGATACTGTCTGCTGAGCTATGTCTCTAATCCTCTCCTGTGTGATACTGTCTACTGAGCTGTGTATCTAATCCTCTCCTGTGTGATACTGTCTGCTGAGCTGTGTATCTAATCCTCTCCTGTGTGATACTGTCTGATGAACTGTGTATCTAATCCTCTCCTGTGTGATACTGTCTGCTGAGCTGTGTATCTAATCCTCTCCTGTGTGATACTGTCTGCTGAGCTGTGTATCTAATCCTCTCCTGTGTGATACTGTCTGATGAGCTGTGTATCTAATCCTCTCCTGTGTGACTCTGTCTGCTGAGCCGTGTATCTAATCCTCTCCTGTGTGATACTGTGTGCTGAGATGTGTACTGTCTGATGAACTGTGTATCTAATCCTATCTTGTGTGATACCATCTGCTGAGTCGTGTATCTAATCCCGCCCTGTGCGATACTGTCTGCTGAGCCGTGTATCTAATCCACTCCTGTGTGATACTGTCTGATGAACTGTGTATCTAATCCTCTCCTGTGTGATACTGTCTGCTGAGCTGTGTATCTAATCCTTTCCTGTGTGATACTGTCTGCTGAGCTGTTTATCTAATCCTCTCCTTTGTGATACTGTCTGCTGAGCTGTGTATCTAATCTTATCCTGTGATACTGTCTGCTGAGCTGTGTATCTTATCCCCTCCTGTGTGATTCTGTCTGCTGAGAAGTGTATCTAATCCTATGCTGTGTGATACTGTCTGCTGAGCTGTGTATCTAATCCTATGCTGTGTATCTAATCATCTACTGTGTGATAATGTCTGCTGAGCCGTGTATCTAATCCTATCCTGTGTGATACTGTCAGCTGAGCTGTGTATCTAATCCTATCCTGTGTGATACTGTCTGCTGAGCTGTGTATCTAATCCTCTCCTGTGTGATACTGTCTGCTGAGCCGTGTATCTAATCCTCTCCTGTGCGTTACTGTCTGCTGAGCTGTGTATCTAATCCTCTCCTGTGTGATACTGTCTGATGAACTGTGTATCTAATCCTCTCCTGTGTGATACTGTCTGATGAACTGTGTATCTAATCCTGTCCTATGTGATACTGTCAGCTGAGCTGTGTATCTAATCCTCTCCTGTGTGATACTGTCTGCTGTGTCATATATCTAATCCCGCCCTGTGCGATACTGTCTGCTGAGCTGTGTATCTAATCCACTCCTGTGTGATACTGTCAGCTGAGCTGTGTATCTAATCCTCTCCTGTGTGATACTGTCTGCTGAGCTGTGCATCTAATCCTGTCCTATGTGATACTGTCAGCTGAGCTGTGTATCTAATCCTCTCCTGTGTGATACTGTCTGCTGAGCTGTGCATCTAATCCTGTCCTGTGTGATACCGTCTGCTGAGCTATGTATCTAATCCTTTCCTGTGTGATACTGTCTGCTGAGCTGTGTATCTAATCCTCTCCTGTGCGATACTGTCTGCTGAGCCGTGTATCTAATCCTCTCCTGTGCGATACCGTCTGCTGAGCAGTGTGTCTAATCCTTTCCTGTGCGATACTGTCTGCTGAGCTGTGTATCTAATCCTCTCTTGTGTGATACTGTCTGCTGAGCAGTGTATCTAATCTTATACTGTGTGATACTGTCTCCTGAGCTGTGTATCTAATCCCCTCCTGTGTGATACTGTCTGCTGAGCTGTGTATCTAATCCTCTCCTGTGTGATACTGTCTGCTGAGCCGTGTATCTAATCCTATGCTGTGTGATAGTCTGCTGAGCAGTGTATCTAATCTTATACTGTGTGATACTGTCTGCTGAGCTGTGTATCTAATCCCCTCCTGTGTGATACTGTCTGCTGAGCAGTGTATCTAATCCTCTCCTGTGTGATACTGTCTGCTGAGCAGTGTATCTAATCTTATACTGTGTGGTACTGTCTGCTGAGCTGTGTATCTAATCCCATCCTGTGTGATACTGTCTGCTGAGCTGTGTATCTAATCGTCTCCTGTGTGATACTGTCTGATGAACTGTGTATCTAATCCTATCTTTCGTGATACTGTCTGCTGAGCCGTGTATCTAATCCACTCCTGTGTGATACTGTCTGATGAACTTTGTATCTAATCCTGTCCTATGTGATACTGTCAGCTGAGCTGTGTATCTAATCCTCTCCTGTGTGATACTGTCTGCTGAGCTGTGCATCTAATCCTGTCCCGTGTGATACCGTCTGCTGAGCTATGTATCTAATCCTTTCCTGTGTGATACCATCTGCTGAGCTGTGTATCTAATCCTCGCCTGTGTGATACTGTCTGTGGAGCCGTGTATCTAATCCTCTTCTGTGCGATACCGTCTGCTGAGCTGTGTATCTAATCCTCTCCTGTGCGATACTGTCTGCTGAGCTGTGTATCTAATCCTCTCCTGTGTGATACTGTCTGCTGAGCAGTGTATCTAATCTTATACTGTGTGATACTGTCTGCTGAGCTGTGTATCTAATCCTCTCCTGTGTGATACTGTCTGCTGAGCAGTGTATCTAATCTTATACTGTGTGGTACTGTCTGCTGAGCTGTGTATCTAATCCCCTCCTGTGTGATACTGTCTGCTGAGCCGTGTATCTAATCCTCTCCTGTGTGATACTGTCTGCTGAGCTATGTATCTAATCCTGTCCTGTGTGATACTGTCTGCTGAGCTGTGTATGTATCTAATCCCCTCCTGTGTGATAATGTCTGCTGAGCTGTGTATCTAATCCTCTCCTGTGTGATAATGTCTGCTGAGCTGTGTATCTAATCCTGTCCTGTGTGATACTGTCTGCCGAGCTGTGTATCTAATCCTATCCTGTGTGATACTATCTGCTGAGCCGTGTATCTAATCCTCTCCTGTGTGATACTGTCTGCTGAGCTGTGTATCTAATCCTACCCTGTATGATACTGTCTGCTGAGCCGTGTATCTAATCCTCTCCTGTGTGATACTGTCTGCTGAGCCGTGTATCTAATCCTCTCCTGTGTGATACTGTCTGCTGAGCCGTGTATCTAATCCTCTCCTGTGTCATACTGTCTGCTGAGCCGTGTATCTAATCCTCTCCTGTGTGATACTGTCTGCTGAGCTGTATCTCTAATCCTCTCCTGTGTGATACCATCTGCTGAGCCGTGTATCTAATCCTCTCCTGTGTGATACTGTCTGCTGAGCTGTATCTCTAATCCTCTCCTGTGTGATACCATCTGCTGAGCCGTGTATCTAATCCTCTCCTGTGTGATACTGTCTGCTGAGCCGTGTATCTAATCCTCTCCTGTGTGATACTGTCTGCTGAGCCGTGTATCTAATCCTATCCTGTGTGATACTGTCTGCTGAGCATTGTATCTAATCCTCTCCTGTGTGATACTGTCTGCTGAGCAGTGTTTCTAATCCTCTCCTGTGTGATACTGTGTGCTGAGCCGTGTATCTAATCCTCTCCTGTGTGATACTGTCTGCTGAGCTGTGTATCTAATCTTCTCCTGTGTGATACTGTCTGCTGAGCTGTGTATCTAATCTTCTCCTGTGTGATACTGTCTGCTGAGCTGTGTATCTAATCCTGTTCGGTGTGATACTGTCTGCTGAGCTGTGTATCTAATCCTATTCGGTGTGATACTGTCTGCTGAGCTGTGTATCTAATCCTATCCGGTGTGATACTGTCTGCTGAGCTGTGTATCTAATCCTATCCAGTGTGATACTGTCTGCTGAGCTGTGTATCTAATCCTACCCTGTATGATACTGTCTGCTGAGCCGTGTATCTAATCCTCTCCTGTGTCATACTGTCTGCTGAGCCGTGTATCTAATCCTCTCCTGTGTGATACTGTCTGCTGAGCCGTGTATCTAATCTTCTCCTGTGTGATACTGTCTGCTGAGCTGTGTATCTAATCCTATTCGGTGTGATACTGTCTGCTGAGCTGTGTATCTAATCCTATTCGGTGTGATACTGTCTGCTGAGCTGTGTATCTAATCCTATCCGGTGTGATACTGTCTGCTGAGCTGTGTATCTAATCCTATCCAGTGTGATACTGTCTGCTGAGCTGTGTATCTAATCCTACCCTGTATGATACTGTCTGCTGAGCTGTGTATCTAATCCTCTCCTGTGTGATACTGTCTGCTGAGCCGTGTATCTAATCCTCCCCTGTGCGATACTGTCTGCTGAGCCGTTTATCTAATCCTCTCCTGTGTCATACTGTCTGCTGAGCCGTGTATCTAATCCTCTCCTGTGTGATACTGTCTGCTGAGCTGTGTATCTAATCCTCTCCTGTGTGATACTGTCTGCTGAGCCGTGTATCTAATCCTGTCCTGTGTGATACTGTCTGCTGAGCTGTGTATCTAATCCTCTCCTGTGCGATACTGTCTGCTGAGCCGTGTATCTAATCCTCCACTGTGCGATACTGTCTGCTGAGCCGTGTATCTAATCCTCCCCTGTGTGATACTGTCTGCTGAGCCGTGTATCTAATCCTCTCCTGTGTGATACTGTCTGCTGAGCTGTGTATCTAATCCTCTCCTGTGTGATACTGTCTGCTGAGCCGTGTATCTAATCCTCTCCTGTGTCATACTGTCTGCTGAGCTGTATCTCTAATCCTCTCCTGTGTGATACCATCTGCTGAGCCGTGTATCTAATCCTCTCCTGTGTGATACTGTCTGCTGAGCTGTGTATCTAATCCTCTCCTGTGTGATACTGTCTGCTGAGCTATGTATCTAATCCTCTCCTGTGTGATACTGTCTGCTGAGCTGTGTATCTAATCCTCTCCTGTGTGATACTGTCTGCTGAGCTGTGTATCTAATCCTCTCCTGTGTGATACTGTCTGCTGAGCTGTGTATCTAATCCTCTCCTGTGTGATACTGTCTGCTGAGCTATGTATCTAATCCTCTCCTGTGTGATACTGTCTGCTGAGCTGTGTATCTAATCCTCTCCTGTGTGATACTGTCTGCTGAGCATTGTATCTAATCCTCTCCTGTGTGATACTGTCTGCTGAGCAGTGTTTCTAATCCTCTCCTGTGTGATACTGTCTGCTGAGCTGTGTATCTAATCCTCTCCTGTGTGATACTGTCTGCTGAGCTGTGTATCTAATCCTATTCGGTGTGATACTGTCTGCTGAGCTGTGTATCTAATCCTATTCGGTGTGATACTGTCTGCTGAGCTGTGTATCTAATCCTATCCGGTGTGATACTGTCTGCTGAGCTGTGTATCTAATCCTATCCGGTGTGATACTGTCTGCTGAGCTGTGTATCTAATCCTATCCGGTGTGATACTGTCTGCTGAGCTGTGTATCTAATCCTATCCGTTGTGATACTGTCTGCTGAGCTGTGTATCTAATCCTATCCTGTGTGATACTGTCTGCTGAGCTGTGTATCTAATCCTGTCCTATGTGATACTGTCTGCTGAGCTGTGTATCTAATCCTATCCGGTGTGATACTGTCTGCTGAGCTGTGTATCTAATCCTATCCTGTGTGATACTGTCTGCTGAGCTGTGTATCTAATCCTGTCCTGTGTGATACTGTCAGCTGAGCTGTGTATCTAATCCTCTCCTGTGTGATACTGTCTGCTGAGCTGTGCATCTAATCCTGTCCTGTGTGATACCGTCTGCTGAGCTATGTATCTAATCCTTTCCTGTGTGATACTGTCTGCTGAGCTGTGTATCTAATCCTCTCCTGTGCGATACTGTCTGCTGAGCCGTGTATCTAATCCTCTCCTGTGCGATACCGTCTGCTGAGCAGTGTGTCTAATCCTTTCCTGTGCGATACTGTCTGCTGAGCTGTGTATCTAATCCTCTCTTGTGTGATACTGTCTGCTGAGCAGTGTATCTAATCTTATACTGTGTGATACTGTCTCCTGAGCTGTGTATCTAATCCCCTCCTGTGTGATACTGTCTGCTGAACTGTGTATCTAATCCTCTACTGTGTGATACTGTCTGCTGAGCCGTGTATCTAATCCTATGCTGTGTGATAGTCTGCTGAGCAGTGTATCTAATCTTATACTGTGTGATACTGTCTGCTGAGCTGTGTATCTAATCCCCTCCTGTGTGATACTGTCTGCTGAGCAGTGTATCTAATCCTCTCCTGTGTGATACTGTCTGCTGAGCAGTGTATCTAATCTTATACTGTGTGGTACTGTCTGCTGAGCTGTGTATCTAATCACATCCTGTGTGATACTGTCTGCTGAGCTGTGTATCTAATCGTCTCCTGTGTGATACTGTCTGATGAACTGTGTATCTAATCCTATCTTTCGTGATACTGTCTGCTGAGCCGTGTATCTAATCCACTCCTGTGTGATACTGTCTGATGAACTGTGTATCTAATCCTGTCCTATGTGATACTGTCAGCTGAGCTGTGTATCTAATCCTCTCCTGTGTGATACTGTCTGCTGAGCTGTGCATCTAATCCTGTCCTGTGTGATACCGTCTGCTGAGCTATGTATCTAATCCTTTCCTGTGTGATACCATCTGCTGAGCTGTGTATCTAATCCTCTCCTGTGTGATACTGTCTGTGGAGCCGTGTATCTAATCCTCTTCTGTGCGATACCGTCTGCTGAGCTGTGTATCTAATTCTCTCCTGTGCGATACTGTCTGCTGAGCTGTGTATCTAATCCTCTCCTGTGTGATACTGTCTGCTGAGCAGTGTATCTAATCTTATACTGTGTGATACTGTCTGCTGAGCTGTGTATCTAATCCTCTCCTGTGTGATACTGTCTGCTGAGCAGTGTATCTAATCTTATACTGTGTGGTACTGTCTGCTGAGCTGTGTATCTAATCCCCTCCTGTGTGATACTGTCTGCTGAGCCGTGTATCTAATCCTCTCCTGTGTGATACTGTCTGCTGAGCTATGTATCTAATCCTGTCCTGTGTGATACTGTCTGCTGAGCTGTGTATGTATCTAATCCCCTCCTGTGTGATAATGTCTGCTGAGCTGTGTATCTAATCCTCTCATGTGTGATAATGTCTGCTGAGCTGTGTATCTAATCCTGTCCTGTGTGATACTGTCTGCCGAGCTGTGTATCTAATCCTATCCTGTGTGATACTATCTGCTGAGCCGTGTATCTAATCCTCTCCTGTGTGATACTGTCTGCTGAGCTGTGTATCTAATCCTACCCTGTATGATACTGTCTGCTGAGCCGTGTATCTAATCCTCTCCTGTGTGATACTGTCTGCTGAGCCGTGTATCTAATCCTCTCCTGTGTGATACTGTCTGCTGAGCCGTGTATCTAATCCTCTCCTGTGTCATACTGTCTGCTGAGCCGTGTATCTAATCCTCTCCTGTGTGATACTGTCTGCTGAGCTGTATCTCTAATCCTCTCCTGTGTGATACCATCTGCTGAGCCGTGTATCTAATCCTCTCCTGTGTGATACTGTCTGCTGAGCCGTGTATCTAATCCTCTCCTGTGTGATACTGTCTGCTGAGCCGTGTATCTAATCCTATCCTGTGTGATACTGTCTACTGAGCATTGTATCTAATCCTCTCCTGTGTGATACTGTCTGCTGAGCAGTGTTTCTAATCCTCTCCTGTGTGATACTGTGTGCTGAGCCGTGTATCTAATCCTCTCCTGTGTGATACTGTCTGCTGAGCTGTGTATCTAATCTTCTCCTGTGTGATACTGTCTGCTGAGCTGTGTATCTAATCTTCTCCTGTGTGATACTGTCTGCTGAGCTGTGTATCTAATCCTATTCGGTGTGATACTGTCTGCTGAGCTGTGTATCTAATCCTATTCGGTGTGATACTGTCTGCTGAGCTGTGTATCTAATCCTATCCGGTGTGATACTGTCTGCTGAGCTGTGTATCTAATCCTATCCGGTGTGATACTGTCTGCTGAGCTGTGTATCTAATCCTACCCTGTATGATACTGTCTGCTGAGCCGTGTATCTAATCCTCTCCTGTGTCATACTGTCTGCTGAGCCGTGTATCTAATCCTCTCCTGTGTGATACTGTCTGCTGAGCTGTGTATCTAATCCTCTCCTGTGTGATACTGTCTGCTGAGCCGTGTATCTAATATTCTCCTGTGTGATACTGTCTGCTGAGCTGTGTATCTAATCCTATTCGGTGTGATACTGTCTGCTGAGCTGTGTATCTAATCCTATTCGGTGTGATACTGTCTGCTGAGCTGTGTATCTAATCCTATCCGGTGTGATACTGTCTGCTGAGCTGTGTATCTAATCCTACCCTGTATGATACTGTCTGCTGAGCTGTGTATCTAATCCTCTCCTGTGTGATACTGTCTGCTGAGCCGTGTATCTAATCCTCCCCTGTGCGATACTGTCTGCTGAGCCGTTTATCTAATCCTCTCCTGTGTCATACTGTCTGCTGAGCCGTGTATCTAATCCTCTCCTGTGTGATACTGTCTGCTGAGCTGTGTATCTAATCCTCTCCTGTGTGATACTGTCTGCTGAGCCGTGTATCTAATCCTGTCCTGTGTGATACTGTCTGCTGAGCTGTGTATCTAATCCTCTCCTGTGCGATACTGTCTGCTGAGCCGTGTATCTAATCCTCCCCTGTGCGATACTGTCTGCTGAGCCGTGTATCTAATCCTCCCCTGTGTGATACTGTCTGCTGAGCCGTGTATCTAATCCTCTCCTGTGTGATACTGTCTGCTGAGCTGTGTATCTAATCCTCTCCTGTGTGATAATGTCTGCTGAGCCATGTATCTAATCCTCTCCTGTGTCATACTGTCTGCTGAGCTGTATCTCTAATCCTCTCCTGTGTGATACCATCTGCTGAGCCGTGTATCTAATCCTCTCCTGTGTGATACTGTCTGCTGAGCTGTGTATCTAATCCTCTCCTGTGTGATACTGTCTGCTGAGCATTGTATCTAATCCTCTCCTGTGTGATACTGTCTGCTGAGCAGTGTTTCTAATCCTCTCCTGTGTGATACTGTCTGCTGAGCTGTGTATCTAATCCTCTCCTGTGTGATACTGTCTGCTGAGCTGTGTATCTAATCCTATTCGGTGTGATACTGTCTGCTGAGCTGTGTATCTAATCCTATTCGGTGTGATACTGTCTGCTGAGCTGTGTATCTAATCCTATCCGGTGTGATACTGTCTGCTGAGCTGTGTATCTAATCCTATCCGGTGTGATACTGTCTGCTGAGCTGTGTATCTAATCCTATCCGGTGTGATACTGTCTGCTGAGCTGTGTATCTAATCCTATCCGGTGTGATACTGTCTGCTGAGCTGTGTATCTAATCCTATCCTGTGTGATACTGTCTGCTGAGCTGTGTATCTAATCCTCTCCTGTGTGATACTGTCTGCTGAGCTGTGTATCTAATCCTCTCCTGTGTGATACTGTCTGCTGAGCTGTGTATCTAATCCTCTCCTGTGTGATACTGTCTGCTGAGCTGTTTATCTAATCCTCTCCTTTGTGATACTGTCTGCTGAGCTGTGTATCTAATCTTGTCCTTTGTGATACCGTCTGCTGAGCTATGCATCTAATCCTGTCCTGTGTGATACCGTCTGCTGAGCAGTGTATCTAATCTTATCCTGTGATACTGTCTGCTGAGCTGTGTATCTAATCCCCTCCTGTGTGATTCTGTCTGCTGAGAAGTGTATCTAATCCTATGCTGTGTGATACTGTCTGCTGAGCTGTGTATCTAATCCTATGCTGTGTATCTAATCATCTCCTGTGTGATAATGTCTGCTGAGCCGTGTATCTAATCCTATCCTGTGTGATACTGTCAGCTGAGCTGTGTATCTAATCCTATCCTGTGTGATACTGTCTGCTGAGCTGTGTATCTAATCCTCTCCTGTGTGATACTGTCTGCTGAGCCGTGTATCTAATCCTCTCCTGTGTGATAATGTGTGCTGAGCTGTGTATGTAATCCTCTCCTGTGCGTTACTGTCTGCTGAGCTGTGTATCTAATCCTCTCCTGTGTGATACTGTCTGATGAACTGTGTATCTAATCCTGTCCTATGTGATACTGTCAGCTGAGCTGTGTATCTAATCCTCTCCTGTGTGATACTGTCAGCTGAGCTGTGTATCTAATCCTCTCCTGTGCGTTACTGTCTGCTGAGCTGTGTATCTAATCCTATCCTGTGTGATACCATCTGCTGAGCTGTGTATCTAATCCTCTCCTGTGTGATACTGTCTGCTGAGCCGTGTATCTAATCCTCTCCTGTGTGATACTGTCTGCTGAGCCGTGTATCTAATCCTACCCTGTGTGATACTGTCTGCTGAACCGTGTATCTAATCCTGCCCTGTGTGATACTGTCTGCTGAGCAGTGTATCTAATTCTATCCTGTGTGATACCATCTGCTGAGCTGTGTATCTAATCCTCTCCTGTGTGATACTGTCTGCTGAGCTGTGTATCAAATCCCCTTCTATGTGATACTGTCTGCTGAGCCGTGTATCTAATCCTACCCTGTGTGATACTGTCTGCTGAACCGTGTATCTAATCCTGCCCTGTGTGATACTGTCTGCTGAGCTGTGTATCAAATCCTCTCCTGTGTGATACTGTCTGCTGAGCCGTGTATCTAATCCTACCCTGTGTGATACTGTCTGCTGAACCGTGTATCTAATCCTGCCCTGTGTGATACTGTCTGCTGAGCTGTGTATCTAATCCTTTCCTGTGTGATACCATCTGCTGAGCCGTGTAACTAATCCTCTCCTGTGTGATACTGTCTGCTGAGCCCTGTATCTAATCATATCCTGTGTGATACCATCTGCTGAGCAGTGTATCTAATCCTCTCCTGTGTGATACTGTCAGCTGAGCTGTGTATCTAATCCTCTCCTGTGTGATACTGTCTGCTGAGCCGTGTATCTAATCCTGTCCTGTGTGATACTGTCTGATGAGCTATGTATCTAATCCTCTCCTGTGTGATACTGTCTGCTGAGCTGTGTATCTAATCCTGTCCTGTGTGATACTGTCTGATGAGCTATGTATCTAATCCTCTCCTGTGCGATACTATCTGCTGAGCCGTGTATCTAATCCTCTCCTGTGTGATACTGTCTGCTGAGCCGTGTATCTAATCCTCTCCTGTGTGATACTGTCTGCTGAGCTGTGTATCTAATCCTCTCCTGTGTGATACTGTCTGCTGAGCCGTGTATCTAATCCTACCCTGTGTGATACTGTCTGCTGAACCGTGCATCTAATCCTGCCCTGTGTGATACTGTCTGCTGAGCAGTGTATCTAATTCTATCCTGTGTGATACCATCTGCTGAGCTGTGTATCTAATCCTCTCCTGTGTGATACTGTCTGCTGAGCTGTGTATCAAATCCTCTCCTGTGTGATACTGTCTGCTGAGCCGTGTATCTAATCCTACCTGTGTGATACTGTCTGCTGAACCGTGTATCTAATCCTGCCCTGTGTGATACTGTCTGCTGAGCTGTGTATCTAATCCTATCCTGTGTGATACCATCTGCTGAGCCGTGTAACTAATCCTCTCCTGTGTGATACTGTCTGCTGAGCCCTGTATCTAATCATATCCTGTGTGATACCATCTGCTGAGCAGTGTATCTAAACCTGTCCTGTGTGATACCAGCTGCTGAGCTGTGTATCTAATCCTATCCTTTGTGATACTGTCTGCTGAGCTGTGTATCTAATCCTTTCCTGTGTGATACTATCTGCTGAGCAGTGTATCTAATCCTCTCCTGTGTGATACTGTCTGCTGAGCCGTGTATCTAATCCTCTACTGTGTGATACTATCTGCTGAGCAGTGTATCTAATCCTATCTTGTGTGATACCATCTGCTGAGCTGTGTATCTAATCCTCTCCTGTGTGATAATGTCTGCTGAGCCGTGTATCTAATCCTCTCCTGTGTGATACTGTCTGCTGAGCTGTGTATCTAATCCTGTCCTGTGTGATACAGTCCGCTGAGCTATGTATCTAATCCTCTCCTGAGCGATATTGTCTGCTGAGCTGTGTATCTAATCCTCTCCTGTGTGATACTGTCTGCTGAGCCGTGTATCTAATCCTATCCTGTGTGATACTGTCTGCTGAGCCGTGTATCTAATCCCGCCCTGTGCGATACTGTCTGCTGAGCCGTGGATCTAATCCACTCCTGTGTGATACTGTCTGCTGAGCTGTGTATCTAATCCCGCCCTGTGCGATACTGTCTGCTGAGCCGTGTATCTAATCCACTCCTGTGTGATACTGTCTGATGAACTGTGTATCTAATCCTATCCTGTGTGATACTGTCTGCTGAGCCGTGTATCTAATCCCGCCCTGTGCGATACTGTCTGCTGAGCCGTGTATCTAATCCACTCCTGTGTGATACTATCTGCTGAGCTTTGTATCTAATCCTGTGCTGTGTGATACTGTCAGCTGAGTTGTGTATCTAATCCTATCCTGTGTGATACCATCTGCTGAGCTGTGTATCTAATCCTTTCCTGTGTGATACTGTCTGCTGAGCTGTGTATCTAATCCTCTCCTGTGTGATACCGTCTGCTGAGCCGTGTATCTAATCCTCTCCTGTGTGATACTGTCTGCTGAGCTATGTATCTAATCCTCTCCTGTGTGATACTGTTTGCTGAGCTGTGTATCTAATCCTTTCCTGTGTGATACTGTCTGCTGAGCTGTGTATCAAATCCTCTCCTGTGTGATACTGACTGCTGTGCTGTGTATCTAATCCTATGCTGTGTGATACTGTCTGCTGAGCTGTGTATCTAATCCTATGCTGTGTGATACTGTCTGCTGAGCTGTATCTCTAATCCTACCCTGTGTAATACTGTCTGCTCAACCGTGTATCTAATCCTCTCCTGTGTGATACCGTCTGCTGAGCAGTGTATCTAATCCTCTCCTGTATGATACCGGCTGCTGAGCTGTGTATCTAATCCTCTCCTGTGCGATACTCTCTGCTGAGCTGTGTATCTAATCCTTTCCTGTGTGATACTGTGTGCTGAGCTGTGTATGTAATCCTCTGTGTGATACTGTCTGATGAGCTGTGTATCTAATCCTCTCCTGTGTGATACTGTCTGCTGAGCTGTGTATCTAATCCTCTCCTGTGTGATACTGTCTGATGAACTGTGTATCTAATCCTATCCTGTGTGATACTGTCTGCTGAGCTGTGTATCTAATCCACCCGTGTGATACAGTCCGCTGAGCTGTGTATCTAATCCTATGCTGTGTGATACTGTCTGCTGAGCTGTGTATCTAATCCTCTCCTGTGTGATACTGTCTGCTGAGCTATGTCTCTAATCCCCTCCTGTGTGATACTGTCTGCTGAGCTGTGTATCTAATCCTCTCCTGTGTGATACTGTCTGATGTACTGTGTATCTAATCCTCTCCTGTGTGATACTGTCTGCTGAGCTGTGTATCTAATCCTCTCCTGTGTGATACTGTCTGCTGAGCTGTGTATCTAATCCTCTCCTGTGTGATACTGTCTGATGAGCTGTGTATCTAATCCTCTCCTGTGTGACTCTGTCTGCTGAGCCGTGTATCTAATCCTCTCCTGTGTGATACTGTGTGCTGAGATGTGTATCTTATCCTATCCTGTGTGATACTGTCTGATGAACTGTGTATCTAATCCTATCTTGTGTGATACCATCTGCTGAGTCGTGTATCTAATCCCGCCCTGTGCGATACTGTCTGCTGAGCCGTGTATCTAATCCACTCCTGTGTGATAATGTCTGATGAACTGTGTATCTAATCCTCTCCTGTGTGATACTGTCTGCTGAGCTGTTTATCTAATCCTCTCCTTTGTGATACTGTCTGCTGAGCTGTGTATCTAATCTTGTCCTTTGTGATACCGTCTGCTGAGCTATGCATCTAATCCTGTCCTGTGTGATACCGTCTGCTGAGCAGTGTATCTAATCTTATCCTGTGATACTGTCTGCTGAGCTGTGTATCTAATCCCCTCCTGTGTGATTCTGTCTGCTGAGAAGTGTATCTAATCCTATGCTGTGTGATACTGTCTGCTGAGCTGTGTATCTAATCCTATGCTGTGTATCTAATCATCTCCTGTGTGATAATGTCTGCTGAGCCATGTATCTAATCCTATCCTGTGTGATACTGTCAGCTGAGCTGTGTATCTAATCCTATCCTGTGTGATACTGTCTGCAGAGCTGTGTATCTAATCCTCTCCTGTGTGATACTGTCTGCTGAGCCGTGTATCTAATCCTCTCCTGTGTGATACTGTGTGCTGAGCTGTGTATCTAATCCTCTCCTGTGCGTTACTGTCTGCTGAGCTGTGTATCTAATCCTCTCCTGTGTGATACTGTCTGATGAACTGTGTATCTAATCCTGTCCTATGTGATACTGTCAGCTGAGCTGTGTATCTAATCCTCTCCTGTGTGATACTGTCTGCTGTGTCATATATCTAATCCCGCCCTGTGCGATACTGTCTGCTGAGCTGTGTATCTAATCCACTCCTGTGTGATACTGTCTGATGAACTGTGTATCTAATCCTGTCCTATGTGATACTGTCAGCTGAGCTGTGTATCTAATCCTCTCCTGTGTGATACTGTCTGCTGAGCTGTGCATCTAATCCTGTCCTGTGTGATACCGTCTGCTGAGCTATGTATCTAATCCTTTCCTGTGTGATACTGTCTGCTGAGCTGTGTATCTAATCCTCTCTTGTGTGATACTGTCTGCTGAGCTGTGTATCTAATCCTCTCCTGTGTGATACTGTCTGTGGAGCCGTGTATCTAATCCTCTCCTGTGCGATACCGTCTGCTGAGCTGTGTATCTAATCCTCTCCTGTGCGATACTGTCTGCTGAGCTGTGTATCTAATCCTCTCCTGTGTGATACTGTCTGCTGAGCAGTGTATCTAATCTTATACTGTGTGATACTGTCTGCTGAGCTGTGTATCTAATCCTCTCCTGTGTGATACTGTCTGTTGAGCAGTGTATCTAATCTTATACTGTGTGGTACTGTCTGCTGAGCTGTGTATCTAATCCCCTCCTGTGTGATACTGTCTGCTGAGCCGTGTATCTAATCCTCTCCTGTGTGATACTGTCTGCTGAGCTATGTATCTAATCCTGTCCTGTGTGATACTGTCTGCTGAGCTGTGTATGTATCTAATCCCCTCCTGTGTGATAATGTCTGCTGAGCTGTGTATCTAATCCTCTCCTGTGTGATAATGTCTGCTGAGCTGTGTATCTAATCCTGTCCTGTGTGATACCGTCTGCTGAGCTGTGTATCTAATCCTATCCTGTGTGATACTATCTGCTGAGCCGTGTATCTAATCCTCTCCTGTGTGATACTGTCTGCTGAGCTGTGTATCTAATCCTACCCTGTATGATACTGTCTGCTGAGCCGTGTATCTAATCCTCTCCTGTGTGATACTGTCTGCTGAGCCGTGTATCTAATCCTCTCCTGTGTGATACTGTCTGCTGAGCCGTGTATCTAATCCTCTCCTGTGTCATACTGTCTGCTGAGCCGTGTATCTAATCCTCTCCTGTGTGATACTGTCTGCTGAGCTGTATCTCTAATCCTCTCCTGTGTGATACCATCTGCTGAGCCGTGTATCTAATCCTCTCCTGTGTGATACTGTCTGCTGAGCCGTGTATCTAATCCTCTCCTGTGTGATACTGTCTGCTGAGCTATGTCTCTAATCCTCTCCTGTGTGATACTGTCTACTGAGCTGTGTATCTAATCCTCTCCTGTGTGATACTGTCTGCTGAGCTGTGTATCTAATCCTCTCCTGTGTGATACTGTCTGATGAACTGTGTATCTAATCCTCTCCTGTGTGATACTGTCTGCTGAGCTGTGTATCTAATCCTCTCCTGTGTGATACTGTCTGCTGAGCTGTGTATCTAATCCTCTCCTGTGTGATACTGTCTGATGAGCTGTGTATCTAATCCTCTCCTGTGTGACTCTGTCTGCTGAGCCGTGTATCTAATCCTCTCCTGTGTGATACTGTGTGCTGAGATGTGTATCTTATCCTATCCTGTGTGATACTGTCTGATGAACTGTGTATCTAATCCTATCTTGTGTGATACCATCTGCTGAGTCGTGTATCTAATCCCGCCCTGTGCGATACTGTCTGCTGAGCCGTGTATCTAATCCACTCCTGTGTGATACTGTCTGATGAACTGTGTATCTAATCCTCTCCTGTGTGATACTGTCTGCTGAGCTGTGTATCTAATCCTTTCCTGTGTGATACTGTCTGCTGAGCTGTTTATCTAATCCTCTCCTTTGTGATACTGTCTGCTGAGCTGTGTATCTAATCTTATCCTGTGATACTGTCTGCTGAGCTGTGTATCTTATCCCCTCCTGTGTGATTCTGTCTGCTGAGAAGTGTATCTAATCCTATGCTGTGTGATACTGTCTGCTGAGCTGTGTATCTAATCCTATGCTGTGTATCTAATCATCTACTGTGTGATAATGTCTGCTGAGCCGTGTATCTAATCCTATCCTGTGTGATACTGTCAGCTGAGCTGTGTATCTAATCCTATCCTGTGTGATACTGTCTGCTGAGCTGTGTATCTAATCCTCTCCTGTGTGATACTGTCTGCTGAGCCGTGTATCTAATCCTCTCCTGTGCGTTACTGTCTGCTGAGCTGTGTATCTAATCCTCTCCTGTGTGATACTGTCTGATGAACTGTGTATCTAATCCTCTCCTGTGTGATACTGTCTGATGAACTGTGTATCTAATCCTGTCCTATGTGATACTGTCAGCTGAGCTGTGTATCTAATCCTCTCCTGTGTGATACTGTCTGCTGTGTCATATATCTAATCCCGCCCTGTGCGATACTGTCTGCTGAGCTGTGTATCTAATCCACTCCTGTGTGATACTGTCAGCTGAGCTGTGTATCTAATCCTCTCCTGTGTGATACTGTCTGCTGAGCTGTGCATCTAATCCTGTCCTATGTGATACTGTCAGCTGAGCTGTGTATCTAATCCTCTCCTGTGTGATACTGTCTGCTGAGCTGTGCATCTAATCCTGTCCTGTGTGATACCGTCTGCTGAGCTATGTATCTAATCCTTTCCTGTGTGATACTGTCTGCTGAGCTGTGTATCTAATCCTCTCCTGTGCGATACTGTCTGCTGAGCCGTGTATCTAATCCTCTCCTGTGCGATACCGTCTGCTGAGCAGTGTGTCTAATCCTTTCCTGTGCGATACTGTCTGCTGAGCTGTGTATCTAATCCTCTCTTGTGTGATACTGTCTGCTGAGCAGTGTATCTAATCTTATACTGTGTGATACTGTCTCCTGAGCTGTGTATCTAATCCCCTCCTGTGTGATACTGTCTGCTGAGCTGTGTATCTAATCCTCTCCTGTGTGATACTGTCTGCTGAGCCGTGTATCTAATCCTATGCTGTGTGATAGTCTGCTGAGCAGTGTATCTAATCTTATACTGTGTGATACTGTCTGCTGAGCTGTGTATCTAATCCCCTCCTGTGTGATACTGTCTGCTGAGCAGTGTATCTAATCCTCTCCTGTGTGATACTGTCTGCTGAGCAGTGTATCTAATCTTATACTGTGTGGTACTGTCTGCTGAGCTGTGTATCTAATCCCATCCTGTGTGATACTGTCTGCTGAGCTGTGTATCTAATCGTCTCCTGTGTGATACTGTCTGATGAACTGTGTATCTAATCCTATCTTTCGTGATACTGTCTGCTGAGCCGTGTATCTAATCCACTCCTGTGTGATACTGTCTGATGAACTGTGTATCTAATCCTGTCCTATGTGATACTGTCAGCTGAGCTGTGTATCTAATCCTCTCCTGTGTGATACTGTCTGCTGAGCTGTGCATCTAATCCTGTCCCGTGTGATACCGTCTGCTGAGCTATGTATCTAATCCTTTCCTGTGTGATACCATCTGCTGAGCTGTGTATCTAATCCTCGCCTGTGTGATACTGTCTGTGGAGCCGTGTATCTAATCCTCTTCTGTGCGATACCGTCTGCTGAGCTGTGTATCTAATCCTCTCCTGTGCGATACTGTCTGCTGAGCTGTGTATCTAATCCTCTCCTGTGTGATACTGTCTGCTGAGCAGTGTATCTAATCTTATACTGTGTGATACTGTCTGCTGAGCTGTGTATCTAATCCTCTCCTGTGTGATACTGTCTGCTGAGCAGTGTATCTAATCTTATACTGTGTGGTACTGTCTGCTGAGCTGTGTATCTAATCCCCTCCTGTGTGATACTGTCTGCTGAGCCGTGTATCTAATCCTCTCCTGTGTGATACTGTCTGCTGAGCTATGTATCTAATCCTGTCCTGTGTGATACTGTCTGCTGAGCTGTGTATGTATCTAATCCCCTCCTGTGTGATAATGTCTGCTGAGCTGTGTATCTAATCCTCTCCTGTGTGATAATGTCTGCTGAGCTGTGTATCTAATCCTGTCCTGTGTGATACTGTCTGCCGAGCTGTGTATCTAATCCTATCCTGTGTGATACTATCTGCTGAGCCGTGTATCTAATCCTCTCCTGTGTGATACTGTCTGCTGAGCTGTGTATCTAATCCTACCCTGTATGATACTGTCTGCTGAGCCGTGTATCTAATCCTCTCCTGTGTGATACTGTCTGCTGAGCCGTGTATCTAATCCTCTCCTGTGTGATACTGTCTGCTGAGCCGTGTATCTAATCCTCTCCTGTGTCATACTGTCTGCTGAGCCGTGTATCTAATCCTCTCCTGTGTGATACTGTCTGCTGAGCTGTATCTCTAATCCTCTCCTGTGTGATACCATCTGCTGAGCCGTGTATCTAATCCTCTCCTGTGTGATACTGTCTGCTGAGCTGTATCTCTAATCCTCTCCTGTGTGATACCATCTGCTGAGCCGTGTATCTAATCCTCTCCTGTGTGATACTGTCTGCTGAGCCGTGTATCTAATCCTCTCCTGTGTGATACTGTCTGCTGAGCCGTGTATCTAATCCTATCCTGTGTGATACTGTCTGCTGAGCATTGTATCTAATCCTCTCCTGTGTGATACTGTCTGCTGAGCAGTGTTTCTAATCCTCTCCTGTGTGATACTGTGTGCTGAGCCGTGTATCTAATCCTCTCCTGTGTGATACTGTCTGCTGAGCTGTGTATCTAATCTTCTCCTGTGTGATACTGTCTGCTGAGCTGTGTATCTAATCTTCTCCTGTGTGATACTGTCTGCTGAGCTGTGTATCTAATCCTGTTCGGTGTGATACTGTCTGCTGAGCTGTGTATCTAATCCTATTCGGTGTGATACTGTCTGCTGAGCTGTGTATCTAATCCTATCCGGTGTGATACTGTCTGCTGAGCTGTGTATCTAATCCTATCCGGTGTGATACTGTCTGCTGAGCTGTGTATCTAATCCTACCCTGTATGATACTGTCTGCTGAGCCGTGTATCTAATCCTCTCCTGTGTCATACTGTCTGCTGAGCCGTGTATCTAATCCTCTCCTGTGTGATACTGTCTGCTGAGCCGTGTATCTAATCTTCTCCTGTGTGATACTGTCTGCTGAGCTGTGTATCTAATCCTATTCGGTGTGATACTGTCTGCTGAGCTGTGTATCTAATCCTATTCGGTGTGATACTGTCTGCTGAGCTGTGTATCTAATCCTATCCGGTGTGATACTGTCTGCTGAGCTGTGTATCTAATCCTATCCAGTGTGATACTGTCTGCTGAGCTGTGTATCTAATCCTACCCTGTATGATACTGTCTGCTGAGCTGTGTATCTAATCCTCTCCTGTGTGATACTGTCTGCTGAGCCGTGTATCTAATCCTCCCCTGTGCGATACTGTCTGCTGAGCCGTTTATCTAATCCTCTCCTGTGTCATACTGTCTGCTGAGCCGTGTATCTAATCCTCTCCTGTGTGATACTGTCTGCTGAGCTGTGTATCTAATCCTCTCCTGTGTGATACTGTCTGCTGAGCCGTGTATCTAATCCTGTCCTGTGTGATACTGTCTGCTGAGCTGTGTATCTAATCCTCTCCTGTGCGATACTGTCTGCTGAGCCGTGTATCTAATCCTCCACTGTGCGATACTGTCTGCTGAGCCGTGTATCTAATCCTCCCCTGTGTGATACTGTCTGCTGAGCCGTGTATCTAATCCTCTCCTGTGTGATACTGTCTGCTGAGCTGTGTATCTAATCCTCTCCTGTGTGATACTGTCTGCTGAGCCGTGTATCTAATCCTCTCCTGTGTCATACTGTCTGCTGAGCTGTATCTCTAATCCTCTCCTGTGTGATACCATCTGCTGAGCCGTGTATCTAATCCTCTCCTGTGTGATACTGTCTGCTGAGCTGTGTATCTAATCCTCTCCTGTGTGATACTGTCTGCTGAGCTATGTATCTAATCCTCTCCTGTGTGATACTGTCTGCTGAGCTGTGTATCTAATCCTCTCCTGTGTGATACTGTCTGCTGAGCTGTGTATCTAATCCTCTCCTGTGTGATACTGTCTGCTGAGCTGTGTATCTAATCCTCTCCTGTGTGATACTGTCTGCTGAGCTATGTATCTAATCCTCTCCTGTGTGATACTGTCTGCTGAGCTGTGTATCTAATCCTCTCCTGTGTGATACTGTCTGCTGAGCATTGTATCTAATCCTCTCCTGTGTGATACTGTCTGCTGAGCAGTGTTTCTAATCCTCTCCTGTGTGATACTGTCTGCTGAGCTGTGTATCTAATCCTCTCCTGTGTGATACTGTCTGCTGAGCTGTGTATCTAATCCTATTCGGTGTGATACTGTCTGCTGAGCTGTGTATCTAATCCTATTCGGTGTGATACTGTCTGCTGAGCTGTGTATCTAATCCTATCCGGTGTGATACTGTCTGCTGAGCTGTGTATCTAATCCTATCCGGTGTGATACTGTCTGCTGAGCTGTGTATCTAATCCTATCCGGTGTGATACTGTCTGCTGAGCTGTGTATCTAATCCTATCCGTTGTGATACTGTCTGCTGAGCTGTGTATCTAATCCTATCCTGTGTGATACTGTCTGCTGAGCTGTGTATCTAATCCTGTCCTATGTGATACTGTCTGCTGAGCTGTGTATCTAATCCTATCCGGTGTGATACTGTCTGCTGAGCTGTGTATCTAATCCTATCCTGTGTGATACTGTCTGCTGAGCTGTGTATCTAATCCTGTCCTGTGTGATACTGTCAGCTGAGCTGTGTATCTAATCCTCTCCTGTGTGATACTGTCTGCTGAGCTGTGCATCTAATCCTGTCCTGTGTGATACCGTCTGCTGAGCTATGTATCTAATCCTTTCCTGTGTGATACTGTCTGCTGAGCTGTGTATCTAATCCTCTCCTGTGCGATACTGTCTGCTGAGCCGTGTATCTAATCCTCTCCTGTGCGATACCGTCTGCTGAGCAGTGTGTCTAATCCTTTCCTGTGCGATACTGTCTGCTGAGCTGTGTATCTAATCCTCTCTTGTGTGATACTGTCTGCTGAGCAGTGTATCTAATCTTATACTGTGTGATACTGTCTCCTGAGCTGTGTATCTAATCCCCTCCTGTGTGATACTGTCTGCTGAGCTGTGTATCTAATCCTCTACTGTGTGATACTGTCTGCTGAGCCGTGTATCTAATCCTATGCTGTGTGATAGTCTGCTGAGCAGTGTATCTAATCTTATACTGTGTGATACTGTCTGCTGAGCTGTGTATCTAATCCCCTCCTGTGTGATACTGTCTGCTGAGCAGTGTATCTAATCCTCTCCTGTGTGATACTGTCTGCTGAGCAGTGTATCTAATCTTATACTGTGTGGTACTGTCTGCTGAGCTGTGTATCTAATCCCATCCTGTGTGATACTGTCTGCTGAGCTGTGTATCTAATCGTCTCCTGTGTGATACTGTCTGATGAACTGTGTATCTAATCCTATCTTTCGTGATACTGTCTGCTGAGCCGTGTATCTAATCCACTCCTGTGTGATACTGTCTGATGAACTGTGTATCTAATCCTGTCCTATGTGATACTGTCAGCTGAGCTGTGTATCTAATCCTCTCCTGTGTGATACTGTCTGCTGAGCTGTGCATCTAATCCTGTCCTGTGTGATACCGTCTGCTGAGCTATGTATCTAATCCTTTCCTGTGTGATACCATCTGCTGAGCTGTGTATCTAATCCTCTCCTGTGTGATACTGTCTGTGGAGCCGTGTATCTAATCCTCTTCTGTGCGATACCGTCTGCTGAGCTGTGTATCTAATTCTCTCCTGTGCGATACTGTCTGCTGAGCTGTGTATCTAATCCTCTCCTGTGTGATACTGTCTGCTGAGCAGTGTATCTAATCTTATACTGTGTGATACTGTCTGCTGAGCTGTGTATCTAATCCTCTCCTGTGTGATACTGTCTGCTGAGCAGTGTATCTAATCTTATACTGTGTGGTACTGTCTGCTGAGCTGTGTATCTAATCCCCTCCTGTGTGATACTGTCTGCTGAGCCGTGTATCTAATCCTCTCCTGTGTGATACTGTCTGCTGAGCTATGTATCTAATCCTGTCCTGTGTGATACTGTCTGCTGAGCTGTGTATGTATCTAATCCCCTCCTGTGTGATAATGTCTGCTGAGCTGTGTATCTAATCCTCTCATGTGTGATAATGTCTGCTGAGCTGTGTATCTAATCCTGTCCTGTGTGATACTGTCTGCCGAGCTGTGTATCTAATCCTATCCTGTGTGATACTATCTGCTGAGCCGTGTATCTAATCCTCTCCTGTGTGATACTGTCTGCTGAGCTGTGTATCTAATCCTACCCTGTATGATACTGTCTGCTGAGCCGTGTATCTAATCCTCTCCTGTGTGATACTGTCTGCTGAGCCGTGTATCTAATCCTCTCCTGTGTGATACTGTCTGCTGAGCCGTGTATCTAATCCTCTCCTGTGTCATACTGTCTGCTGAGCCGTGTATCTAATCCTCTCCTGTGTGATACTGTCTGCTGAGCTGTATCTCTAATCCTCTCCTGTGTGATACCATCTGCTGAGCCGTGTATCTAATCCTCTCCTGTGTGATACTGTCTGCTGAGCCGTGTATCTAATCCTCTCCTGTGTGATACTGTCTGCTGAGCCGTGTATCTAATCCTATCCTGTGTGATACTGTCTACTGAGCATTGTATCTAATCCTCTCCTGTGTGATACTGTCTGCTGAGCAGTGTTTCTAATCCTCTCCTGTGTGATACTGTGTGCTGAGCCGTGTATCTAATCCTCTCCTGTGTGATACTGTCTGCTGAGCTGTGTATCTAATCTTCTCCTGTGTGATACTGTCTGCTGAGCTGTGTATCTAATCTTCTCCTGTGTGATACTGTCTGCTGAGCTGTGTATCTAATCCTATTCGGTGTGATACTGTCTGCTGAGCTGTGTATCTAATCCTATTCGGTGTGATACTGTCTGCTGAGCTGTGTATCTAATCCTATCCGGTGTGATACTGTCTGCTGAGCTGTGTATCTAATCCTATCCGGTGTGATACTGTCTGCTGAGCTGTGTATCTAATCCTACCCTGTATGATACTGTCTGCTGAGCCGTGTATCTAATCCTCTCCTGTGTCATACTGTCTGCTGAGCCGTGTATCTAATCCTCTCCTGTGTGATACTGTCTGCTGAGCTGTGTATCTAATCCTCTCCTGTGTGATACTGTCTGCTGAGCCGTGTATCTAATATTCTCCTGTGTGATACTGTCTGCTGAGCTGTGTATCTAATCCTATTCGGTGTGATACTGTCTGCTGAGCTGTGTATCTAATCCTATTCGGTGTGATACTGTCTGCTGAGCTGTGTATCTAATCCTATCCGGTGTGATACTGTCTGCTGAGCTGTGTATCTAATCCTACCCTGTATGATACTGTCTGCTGAGCTGTGTATCTAATCCTCTCCTGTGTGATACTGTCTGCTGAGCCGTGTATCTAATCCTCCCCTGTGCGATACTGTCTGCTGAGCCGTTTATCTAATCCTCTCCTGTGTCATACTGTCTGCTGAGCCGTGTATCTAATCCTCTCCTGTGTGATACTGTCTGCTGAGCTGTGTATCTAATCCTCTCCTGTGTGATACTGTCTGCTGAGCCGTGTATCTAATCCTGTCCTGTGTGATACTGTCTGCTGAGCTGTGTATCTAATCCTCTCCTGTGCGATACTGTCTGCTGAGCCGTGTATCTAATCCTCCCCTGTGCGATACTGTCTGCTGAGCCGTGTATCTAATCCTCCCCTGTGTGATACTGTCTGCTGAGCCGTGTATCTAATCCTCTCCTGTGTGATACTGTCTGCTGAGCTGTGTATCTAATCCTCTCCTGTGTGATAATGTCTGCTGAGCCATGTATCTAATCCTCTCCTGTGTCATACTGTCTGCTGAGCTGTATCTCTAATCCTCTCCTGTGTGATACCATCTGCTGAGCCGTGTATCTAATCCTCTCCTGTGTGATACTGTCTGCTGAGCTGTGTATCTAATCCTCTCCTGTGTGATACTGTCTGCTGAGCATTGTATCTAATCCTCTCCTGTGTGATACTGTCTGCTGAGCAGTGTTTCTAATCCTCTCCTGTGTGATACTGTCTGCTGAGCTGTGTATCTAATCCTCTCCTGTGTGATACTGTCTGCTGAGCTGTGTATCTAATCCTATTCGGTGTGATACTGTCTGCTGAGCTGTGTATCTAATCCTATTCGGTGTGATACTGTCTGCTGAGCTGTGTATCTAATCCTATCCGGCGTGATACTGTCTGCTGAGCTGTGTATCTAATCCTATCCGGTGTGATACTGTCTGCTGAGCTGTGTATCTAATCCTATCCGGTGTGATACTGTCTGCTGAGCTGTGTATCTAATCCTATCCGGTGTGATACTGTCTGCTGAGCTGTGTATCTAATCCTATCCTGTGTGATACTGTCTGCTGAGCTGTGTATCTAATCCTATCCTGTGTGATACTGTCTGCTGAGCTGTGTATCTAATCCTATCCGGTGTGATACTGTCTGCTGAGCTGTGTATCTAATCCTATCCGGTGTGATACTGTCTGCTGAGCTGTGTATCTAATCCTATCCGGTGTGATACTGTCTGCTGAGCCGTGTATCTAATCTTCTCCTGTGTGATACTGTCTGCTGAGCTGTGTATCTAATCTTCTCCTGTGTGATACTGTCTGCTGAGCTGTGTATCTAATCTTCTCCTGTGTGATACTGTCTGCTGAGCTGTGTATCTAATCTTCTGTGTGATACTGTCTGCTGAGCTGTGTATCTAATCCTCTCCTGTGTGATACTGTCTGCTGAGCTGTGTATCTAATCCTCTCCTGTGTGATACTGTCTGCTGAGCAGTGTTTCTAATCCTATCCGGTGTGATACTGTCTGCTGAGCTATGTATCTAATCCTATCCTGTGTGATACTGTCTGCTGAGCTGTGTATCTAATCCTGTCCTATGTGATACTGTCAGCTGAGCTGTGTATCTAATCCTCTCCTGTGTGATACTGTCTGCTGAGCTGTGCATCTAATCCTGTCCTGTGTGATACCGTCTGCTGAGCTATGTATCTAATCCTCTCCTGTGTGATACTGTCTGCTGAGCTGTGTATCTAATCCTTTCCTGTGTGATACTGTCTGCTGAGCATTGTATCTAATCCTCTCCTGTGTGATACTGTCTGCTGAGCAGTGTTTCTAATCCTCTCCTGTGTGATACTGTCTGCTGAGCTGTGTATCTAATCCTCTCCTGTGTGATACTGTCTGCTGAGCTGTGTATCTAATCCTATTCGGTGTGATACTGTCTGCTGAGCTGTGTATCTAATCCTATTCGGTGTGATACTGTCTGCTGAGCTGTGTATCTAATCCTATCCGGTGTGATACTGTCTGCTGAGCTGTGTATCTAATCCTATCCGGTGTGATACTGTCTGCTGAGCTGTGTATCTAATCCTATCCGGTGTGATACTGTCTGCTGAGCTGTGTATCTAATCCTATCCGGTGTGATACTGTCTGCTGAGCTGTGTATCTAATCCTATCCTGTGTGATACTGTCTGCTGAGCTGTGTATCTAATCCTGTCCTATGTGATACTGTCAGCTGAGCTGTGTATCTAATCCTCTCCTGTGTGATACTGTCTGCTGAGCTGTGCATCTAATCCTGTCCTGTGTGATACCGTCTGCTGAGCTATGTATCTAATCCTTTCCTGTGTGATACTGTCTGCTGAGCTGTGTATCTAATCCTCTCCTGTGCGATACTGTCTGCTGAGCCGTGTATCTAATCCTCTCCTGTGCGATACCGTCTGCTGAGCAGTGTGTCTAATCCTTTCCTGTGCGATACTGTCTGCTGAGCTGTGTATCTAATCCTCTCTTGTGTGATACTGTCTGCTGAGCAGTGTATCTAATCTTATACTGTGTGATACTGTCTCCTGAGCTGTGTATCTAATCCCCTCCTGTGTGATACTGTCTGCTGAGCTGTGTATCTAATCCTCTACTGTGTGATACTGTCTGCTGAGCCGTGTATCTAATCCTATGCTGTGTGATAGTCTGCTGAGCAGTGTATCTAATCTTATACTGTGTGATACTGTCTGCTGAGCTGTGTATCTAATCCCCTCCTGTGTGATACTGTCTGCTGAGCAGTGTATCTAATCCTCTCCTGTGTGATACTGTCTGCTGAGCAGTGTATCTAATCTTATACTGTGTGGTACTGTCTGCTGAGCTGTGTATCTAATCCCATCCTGTGTGATACTGTCTGCTGAGCTGTGTATCTAATCGTCTCCTGTGTGATACTGTCTGATGAACTGTGTATCTAATCCTATCTTTCGTGATACTGTCTGCTGAGCCGTGTATCTAATCCACTCCTGTGTGATACTGTCTGATGAACTGTGTATCTAATCCTGTCCTATGTGATACTGTCAGCTGAGCTGTGTATCTAATCCTCTCCTGTGTGAAACTGTCTGCTGAGCTGTGCATCTAATCCTGTCCTGTGTGATACCGTCTGCTGAGCTATGTATCTAATCCTTTCCTGTGTGATACCATCTGCTGAGCTGTGTATCTAATCCTCTCCTGTGTGATACTGTCTGTGGAGCCGTGTATCTAATCCTCTTCTGTGCGATACCATCTGCTGAGCTGTGTATCTAATCCTCTCCTGTGCGATACTGTCTGCTGAGCTGTGTATCTAATCCTCTCCTGTGTGATACTGTCTGCTGAGCAGTGTATCTAATCTTATACTGTGTGATACTGTCTGCTGAGCTGTGTATCTAATCCTCTCCTGTGTGATACTGTCTGCTGAGCAGTGTATCTAATCTTATACTGTGTGGTACTGTCTGCTGAGCTGTGTATCTAATCCCCTCCTGTGTGATACTGTCTGCTGAGCCGTGTATCTAATCCTCTCCTGTGTGATACTGTCTGCTGAGCTATGTATCTAATCCTGTCCTGTGTGATACTGTCTGCTGAGCTGTGTATGTATCTAATCCCCTCCTGTGTGATAATGTCTGCTGAGCTGTGTATCTAATCCTCTCCTGTGTGATAATGTCTGCTGAGCTGTGTATCTAATCCTGTCCTGTGTGATACTGTCTGCCGAGCTGTGTATCTAATCCTATCCTGTGTGATACTATCTGCTGAGCCGTGTATCTAATCCTCTCCTGTGTGATACTGTCTGCTGAGCTGTGTATCTAATCCTACCCTGTATGATACTGTCTGCTGAGCCGTGTATCTAATCCTCTCCTGTGTGATACTGTCTGCTGAGCCGTGTATCTAATCCTCTCCTGTGTGATACTGTCTGCTGAGCCGTGTATCTAATCCTATCCTGTGTGATACTGTCTACTGAGCATTGTATCTAATCCTCTCCTGTGTGATACTGTCTGCTGAGCAGTGTTTCTAATCCTCTCCTGTGTGATACTGTGTGCTGAGCCGTGTATCTAATCCTCTCCTGTGTGATACTGTCTGCTGAGCTGTGTATCTAATCTTCTCCTGTGTGATACTGTCTGCTGAGCTGTGTATCTAATCTTCTCCTGTGTGATACTGTCTGCTGAGCTGTGTATCTAATCCTATTCGGTGTGATACTGTCTGCTGAGCTGTGTATCTAATCCTATTCGGTGTGATACTGTCTGCTGAGCTGTGTATCTAATCCTATCCGGTGTGATACTGTCTGCTGAGCTGTGTATCTAATCCTATCCGGTGTGATACTGTCTGCTGAGCTGTGTATCTAATCCTACCCTGTATGATACTGTCTGCTGAGCCGTGTATCTAATCCTCTCCTGTGTCATACTGTCTGCTGAGCCGTGTATCTAATCCTCTCCTGTGTGATACTGTCTGCTGAGCTGTGTATCTAATCCTCTCCTGTGTGATACTGTCTGCTGAGCCGTGTATCTAATATTCTCCTGTGTGATACTGTCTGCTGAGCTGTGTATCTAATCCTATTCGGTGTGATACTGTCTGCTGAGCTGTGTATCTAATCCTATTCGGTGTGATACTGTCTGCTGAGCTGTGTATCTAATCCTATCCGGTGTGATACTGTCTGCTGAGCTGTGTATCTAATCCTACCCTGTATGATACTGTCTGCTGAGCTGTGTATCTAATCCTCTCCTGTGTGATACTGTCTGCTGAGCCGTGTATCTAATCCTCCCCTGTGCGATACTGTCTGCTGAGCCGTTTATCTAATCCTCTCCTGTGTCATACTGTCTGCTGAGCCGTGTATCTAATCCTCTCCTGTGTGATACTGTCTGCTGAGTTGTGTATCTAATCCTCTCCTGTGTGATACTGTCTGCTGAGCCGTGTATCTAATCCTGTCCTGTGTGATACTGTCTGCTGAGCTGTGTATCTAATCCTCTCCTGTGTGATACTGTCTGCTGAGCCGTGTATCTAATCCTCCCCTGTGCGATACTGTCTGCTGAGCTGTGTATCTAATCCTCTCCTGTGTGATACTGTCTGCTGAGCCGTGTATCTAATCCTACCCTGTGTGATACTGTCTGCTGAGCTGTGTATCTAATCCTCTCCTGTGTGATACTGTCTGCTGAGCAGTGTATCTAATTCTATCCTGTGTGATACCATCTGCTGAGCTGTGTATCTAATCCTCTCCTGTGTGATACTGTCTGCTGAGCTGTGTATCAAATCCTCTCCTGTGTGATACTGTCTGCTGAGCTGTGTATCTAATCCTACCTGTGTGATACTGTCTGCTGAACCGTGTATCTAATCCTGCCCTGTGTGATACTGTCTGCTGAGCTGTGTATCTAATCCTATCCTGTGTGATACCATCTGCTGAGCCGTGTAACTAATCCTCTCCTGTGTGATACTGTCTGCTGAGCCCTGTATCTAATCATATCCTGTGTGATACCATCTGCTGAGCAGTGTATCTAAACCTGTCCTGTGTGATACCAGCTGCTGAGCTGTGTATCTAATCCTATCCTTTGTGATACTGTCTGCTGAGCTGTGTATCTAATCCTTTCCTGTGTGATACTATCTGCTGAGCAGTGTATCTAATCCTCTCCTGTGTGATACTGTCTGCTGAGCCGTGTATCTAATCCTCTACTGTGTGATACTATCTGCTGAGCAGTGTATCTAATCCTATCTTGTGTGATACCATCTGCTGAGCTGTGTATCTAATCCTCTCCTGTGTGATAATGTCTGCTGAGCCGTGTATCTAATCCTCTCCTGTGTGATACTGTCTGCTGAGCTGTGTATCTAATCCTGTCCTGTGTGATACAGTCCGCTGAGCTATGTATCTAATCCTCTCCTGAGCGATATTGTCTGCTGAGCTGTGTATCTAATCCTCTCCTGTGTGATACTGTCTGCTGAGCCGTGTATCTAATCCTATCCTGTGTGATACTGTCTGCTGAGCCGTGTATCTAATCCCGCCCTGTGCGATACTGTCTGCTGAGCCGTGGATCTAATCCACTCCTGTGTGATACTGTCTGCTGAGCTGTGTATCTAATCCCGCCCTGTGCGATACTGTCTGCTGAGCCGTGTATCTAATCCACTCCTGTGTGATACTGTCTGATGAACTGTGTATCTAATCCTATCCTGTGTGATACTGTCTGCTGAGCCGTGTATCTAATCCCGCCCTGTGCGATACTGTCTGCTGAGCCGTGTATCTAATCCACTCCTGTGTGATACTATCTGCTGAGCTTTGTATCTAATCCTGTGCTGTGTGATACTGTCAGCTGAGTTGTGTATCTAATCCTATCCTGTGTGATACCATCTGCTGAGCTGTGTATCTAATCCTTTCCTGTGTGATACTGTCTGCTGAGCTGTGTATCTAATCCTCTCCTGTGTGATACCGTCTGCTGAGCCGTGTATCTAATCCTCTCCTGTGTGATACTGTCTGCTGAGCTATGTATCTAATCCTCTCCTGTGTGATACTGTTTGCTGAGCTGTGTATCTAATCCTTTCCTGTGTGATACTGTCTGCTGAGCTGTGTATCAAATCCTCTCCTGTGTGATACTGACTGCTGTGCTGTGTATCTAATCCTATGCTGTGTGATACTGTCTGCTGAGCTGTGTATCTAATCCTATGCTGTGTGATACTGTCTGCTGAGCTGTATCTCTAATCCTACCCTGTGTAATACTGTCTGCTCAACCGTGTATCTAATCCTCTCCTGTGTGATACCGTCTGCTGAGCAGTGTATCTAATCCTCTCCTGTATGATACCGGCTGCTGAGCTGTGTATCTAATCCTCTCCTGTGCGATACTCTCTGCTGAGCTGTGTATCTAATCCTTTCCTGTGTGATACTGTGTGCTGAGCTGTGTATGTAATCCTCTGTGTGATACTGTCTGATGAGCTGTGTATCTAATCCTCTCCTGTGTGATACTGTCTGCTGAGCTGTGTATCTAATCCTCTCCTGTGTGATACTGTCTGATGAACTGTGTATCTAATCCTATCCTGTGTGATACTGTCTGCTGAGCTGTGTATCTAATCCACCCGTGTGATACAGTCCGCTGAGCTGTGTATCTAATCCTATGCTGTGTGATACTGTCTGCTGAGCTGTGTATCTAATCCTCTCCTGTGTGATACTGTCTGCTGAGCTATGTCTCTAATCCCCTCCTGTGTGATACTGTCTGCTGAGCTGTGTATCTAATCCTCTCCTGTGTGATACTGTCTGATGTACTGTGTATCTAATCCTCTCCTGTGTGATACTGTCTGCTGAGCTGTGTATCTAATCCTCTCCTGTGTGATACTGTCTGCTGAGCTGTGTATCTAATCCTCTCCTGTGTGATACTGTCTGATGAGCTGTGTATCTAATCCTCTCCTGTGTGACTCTGTCTGCTGAGCCGTGTATCTAATCCTCTCCTGTGTGATACTGTGTGCTGAGATGTGTATCTTATCCTATCCTGTGTGATACTGTCTGATGAACTGTGTATCTAATCCTATCTTGTGTGATACCATCTGCTGAGTCGTGTATCTAATCCCGCCCTGTGCGATACTGTCTGCTGAGCCGTGTATCTAATCCACTCCTGTGTGATAATGTCTGATGAACTGTGTATCTAATCCTCTCCTGTGTGATACTGTCTGCTGAGCTGTTTATCTAATCCTCTCCTTTGTGATACTGTCTGCTGAGCTGTGTATCTAATCTTGTCCTTTGTGATACCGTCTGCTGAGCTATGCATCTAATCCTGTCCTGTGTGATACCGTCTGCTGAGCAGTGTATCTAATCTTATCCTGTGATACTGTCTGCTGAGCTGTGTATCTAATCCCCTCCTGTGTGATTCTGTCTGCTGAGAAGTGTATCTAATCCTATGCTGTGTGATACTGTCTGCTGAGCTGTGTATCTAATCCTATGCTGTGTATCTAATCATCTCCTGTGTGATAATGTCCGCTGAGCCATGTATCTAATCCTATCCTGTGTGATACTGTCAGCTGAGCTGTGTATCTAATCCTATCCTGTGTGATACTGTCTGCAGAGCTGTGTATCTAATCCTCTCCTGTGTGATACTGTCTGCTGAGCCGTGTATCTAATCCTCTCCTGTGTGATACTGTGTGCTGAGCTGTGTATCTAATCCTCTCCTGTGCGTTACTGTCTGCTGAGCTGTGTATCTAATCCTCTCCTGTGTGATACTGTCTGATGAACTGTGTATCTAATCCTGTCCTATGTGATACTGTCAGCTGAGCTGTGTATCTAATCCTCTCCTGTGTGATACTGTCTGCTGTGTCATATATCTAATCCCGCCCTGTGCGATACTGTCTGCTGAGCTGTGTATCTAATCCACTCCTGTGTGATACTGTCTGATGAACTGTGTATCTAATCCTGTCCTATGTGATACTGTCAGCTGAGCTGTGTATCTAATCCTCTCCTGTGTGATACTGTCTGCTGAGCTGTGCATCTAATCCTGTCCTGTGTGATACCGTCTGCTGAGCTATGTATCTAATCCTTTCCTGTGTGATACTGTCTGCTGAGCTGTGTATCTAATCCTCTCTTGTGTGATACTGTCTGCTGAGCTGTGTATCTAATCCTCTCCTATGTGATACTGTCTGTGGAGCCGTGTATCTAATCCTCTCCTGTGCGATACCGTCTGCTGAGCTGTGTATCTAATCCTCTCCTGTGCGATACTGTCTGCTGAGCTGTGTATCTAATCCTCTCCTGTGTGATACTGTCTGCTGAGCAGTGTATCTAATCTTATACTGTGTGATACTGTCTGCTGAGCTGTGTATCTAATCCTCTCCTGTGTGATACTGTCTGTTGAGCAGTGTATCTAATCTTATACTGTGTGGTACTGTCTGCTGAGCTGTGTATCTAATCCCCTCCTGTGTGATACTGTCTGCTGAGCCGTGTATCTAATCCTCTCCTGTGTGATACTGTCTGCTGAGCTATGTATCTAATCCTGTCCTGTGTGATACTGTCTGCTGAGCTGTGTATGTATCTAATCCCCTCCTGTGTGATAATGTCTGCTGAGCTGTGTATCTAATCCTCTCCTGTGTGATAATGTCTGCTGAGCTGTGTATCTAATCCTGTCCTGTGTGATACCGTCTGCTGAGCTGTGTATCTAATCCTATCCTGTGTGATACTATCTGCTGAGCCGTGTATCTAATCCTCTCCTGTGTGATACTGTCTGCTGAGCTGTGTATCTAATCCTACCCTGTATGATACTGTCTGCTGAGCCGTGTATCTAATCCTCTCCTGTGTGATACTGTCTGCTGAGCCGTGTATCTAATCCTCTCCTGTGTGATACTGTCTGCTGAGCCGTGTATCTAATCCTCTCCTGTGTCATACTGTCTGCTGAGCCGTGTATCTAATCCTCTCCTGTGTGATACTGTCTGCTGAGCTGTATCTCTAGTCCTCTCCTGTGTGATACCATCTGCTGAGCCGTGTATCTAATCCTCTCCTGTGTGATACTGTCTGCTGAGCCGTGTATCTAATCCTCTCCTGTGTGATACTGTCTGCTGAGCTATGTCTCTAATCCTCTCCTGTGTGATACTGTCTACTGAGCTGTGTATCTAATCCTCTCCTGTGTGATACTGTCTGCTGAGCTGTGTATCTAATCCTCTCCTGTGTGATACTGTCTGATGAACTGTGTATCTAATCCTCTCCTGTGTGATACTGTCTGCTGAGCTGTGTATCTAATCCTCTCCTGTGTGATACTGTCTGCTGAGCTGTGTATCTAATCCTCTCCTGTGTGATACTGTCTGATGAGCTGTGTATCTAATCCTCTCCTGTGTGACTCTGTCTGCTGAGCCGTGTATCTAATCCTCTCCTGTGTGATACTGTGTGCTGAGATGTGTATCTTATCCTATCCTGTGTGATACTGTCTGATGAACTGTGTATCTAATCCTATCTTGTGTGATACCATCTGCTGAGTCGTGTATCTAATCCCGCCCTGTGCGATACTGTCTGCTGAGCCGTGTATCTAATCCACTCATGTGTGATACTGTCTGATGAACTGTGTATCTAATCCTCTCCTGTGTGATACTGTCTGCTGAGCTGTGTATCTAATCCTTTCCTGTGTGATACTGTCTGCTGAGCTGTGTATCTAATCTTATCCTGTGATACTGTCTGCTGAGCTGTGTATCTTATCCCCTCCTGTGTGATTCTGTCTGCTGAGAAGTGTATCTAATCCTATGCTGTGTGATACTGTCTGCTGAGCTGTGTATCTAATCCTATGCTGTGTATCTAATCATCTACTGTGTGATAATGTCTGCCGAGCCGTGTATCTAATCCTATCCTGTGTGATACTGTCAGCTGAGCTGTGTATCTAATCCTATCCTGTGTGATACTGTCTGCTGAGCTGTGTATCTAATCCTCTCCTGTGTGATACTGTCTGCTGAGCCGTGTATCTAATCCTCTCCTGTGCGTTACTGTCTGCTGAGCTGTGTATCTAATCCTCTCCTGTGTGATACTGTCTGATGAACTGTGTATCTAATCCTCTCCTGTGTGATACTGTCTGATGAACTGTGTATCTAATCCTGTCCTATGTGATACTGTCAGCTGAGCTGTGTATCTAATCCTCTCCTGTGTGATACTGTCTGCTGTGTCATATATCTAATCCCGCCCTGTGCGATACTGTCTGCTGAGCTGTGTATCTAATCCACTCTTGTGTGATACTGTCAGCTGAGCTGTGTATCTAATCCTCTCCTGTGTGATACTGTCTGCTGAGCTGTGCATCTAATCCTGTCCTATGTGATACTGTCAGCTGAGCTGTGTATCTAATCCTCTCCTGTGTGATACTGTCTGCTGAGCTGTGCATCTAATCCTGTCCTGTGTGATACCGTCTGCTGAGCTATGTATCTAATCCTTTCCTGTGTGATACTGTCTGCTGAGCTGTGTATCTAATCCTCTCCTGTGCGATACTGTCTGCTGAGCCGTGTATCTAATCCTCTCCTGTGCGATACCGTCTGCTGAGCAGTGTGTCTAATCCTTTCCTGTGCGATACTGTCTGCTGAGCTGTGTATCTAATCCTCTCTTGTGTGATACTGTCTGCTGAGCAGTGTATCTAATCTTATACTGTGTGATACTGTCTCCTGAGCTGTGTATCTAATCCCCTCCTGTGTGATACTGTCTGCTGAGCTGTGTATCTAATCCTCTCCTGTGTGATACTGTCTGCTGAGCCGTGTATCTAATCCTATGCTGTGTGATAGTCTGCTGAGCAGTGTATCTAATCTTATACTGTGTGATACTGTCTGCTGAGCTGTGTATCTAATCCCCTCCTGTGTGATACTGTCTGCTGAGCAGTGTATCTAATCCTCTCCTGTGTGATACTGTCTGCTGAGCAGTGTATCTAATCTTATACTGTGTGGTACTGTCTGCTGAGCTGTGTATCTAATCCCATCCTGTGTGATACTGTCTGCTGAGCTGTGTATCTAATCGTCTCCTGTGTGATACTGTCTGATGAACTGTGTATCTAATCCTATCTTTCGTGATACTGTCTGCTGAGCCGTGTATCTAATCCACTCCTGTGTGATACTGTCTGATGAACTGTGTATCTAATCCTGTCCTATGTGATACTGTCAGCTGAGCTGTGTATCTAATCCTCTCCTGTGTGATACTGTCTGCTGAGCTGTGCATCTAATCCTGTCCCGTGTGATACCGTCTGCTGAGCTATGTATCTAATCCTTTCCTGTGTGATACCATCTGCTGAGCTGTGTATCTAATCCTCGCCTGTGTGATACTGTCTGTGGAGCCGTGTATCTAATCCTCTTCTGTGCGATACCGTCTGCTGAGCTGTGTATCTAATCCTCTCCTGTGCGATACTGTCTGCTGAGCTGTGTATCTAATCCTCTCCTGTGTGATACTGTCTGCTGAGCAGTGTATCTAATCTTATACTGTGTGATACTGTCTGCTGAGCTGTGTATCTAATCCTCTCCTGTGTGATACTGTCTGCTGAGCAGTGTATCTAATCTTATACTGTGTGGTACTGTCTGCTGAGCTGTGTATCTAATCCCCTCCTGTGTGATACTGTCTGCTGAGCCGTGTATCTAATCCTCTCCTGTGTGATACTGTCTGCTGAGCTATGTATCTAATCCTGTCCTGTGTGATACTGTCTGCTGAGCTGTGTATGTATCTAATCCCCTCCTGTGTGATAATGTCTGCTGAGCTGTGTATCTAATCCTCTCCTGTGTGATAATGTCTGCTGAGCTGTGTATCTAATCCTGTCCTGTGTGATACTGTCTGCCGAGCTGTGTATCTAATCCTATCCTGTGTGATACTATCTGCTGAGCCGTGTATCTAATCCTCTCCTGTGTGATACTGTCTGCTGAGCTGTGTATCTAATCCTACCCTGTATGATACTGTCTGCTGAGCCGTGTATCTAATCCTCTCCTGTGTGATACTGTCTGCTGAGCCGTGTATCTAATCCTCTCCTGTGTGATACTGTCTGCTGAGCCGTGTATCTAATCCTCTCCTGTGTCATACTGTCTGCTGAGCCGTGTATCTAATCCTCTCCTGTGTGATACTGTCTGCTGAGCTGTATCTCTAATCCTCTCCTGTGTGATACCATCTGCTGAGCCGTGTATCTAATCCTCTCCTGTGTGATACTGTCTGCTGAGCCGTGTATCTAATCCTCTCCTGTGTGATACTGTCTGCTGAGCCGTGTATCTAATCCTATCCTGTGTGATACTGTCTGCTGAGCATTGTATCTAATCCTCTCCTGTGTGATACTGTCTGCTGAGCAGTGTTTCTAATCCTCTCCTGTGTGATACTGTGTGCTGAGCCGTGTATCTAATCCTCTCCTGTGTGATACTGTCTGCTGAGCTGTGTATCTAATCTTCTCCTGTGTGATACTGTCTGCTGAGCTGTGTATCTAATCTTCTCCTGTGTGATACTGTCTGCTGAGCTGTGTATCTAATCCTGTTCGGTGTGATACTGTCTGCTGAGCTGTGTATCTAATCCTATTCGGTGTGATACTGTCTGCTGAGCTGTGTATCTAATCCTATCCGGTGTGATACTGTCTGCTGAGCTGTGTATCTAATCCTATCCGGTGTGATACTGTCTGCTGAGCTGTGTATCTAATCCTACCCTGTATGATACTGTCTGCTGAGCCGTGTATCTAATCCTCTCCTGTGTCATACTGTCTGCTGAGCCGTGTATCTAATCCTCTCCTGTGTGATACTGTCTGCTGAGCCGTGTATCTAATCTTCTCCTGTGTGATACTGTCTGCTGAGCTGTGTATCTAATCCTATTCGGTGTGATACTGTCTGCTGAGCTGTGTATCTAATCCTATTCGGTGTGATACTGTCTGCTGAGCTGTGTATCTAATCCTATCCGGTGTGATACTGTCTGCTGAGCTGTGTATCTAATCCTATCCAGTGTGATACTGTCTGCTGAGCTGTGTATCTAATCCTACCCTGTATGATACTGTCTGCTGAGCTGTGTATCTAATCCTCTCCTGTGTGATACTGTCTGCTGAGCCGTGTATCTAATCCTCCCCTGTGCGATACTGTCTGCTGAGCCGTTTATCTAATCCTCTCCTGTGTCATACTGTCTGCTGAGCCGTGTATCTAATCCTCTCCTGTGTGATACTGTCTGCTGAGCTGTGTATCTAATCCTCTCCTGTGTGATACTGTCTGCTGAGCCGTGTATCTAATCCTGTCCTGTGTGATACTGTCTGCTGAGCTGTGTATCTAATCCTCTCCTGTGCGATACTGTCTGCTGAGCCGTGTATCTAATCCTCCACTGTGCGATACTGTCTGCTGAGCCGTGTATCTAATCCTCCCCTGTGTGATACTGTCTGCTGAGCCGTGTATCTAATCCTCTCCTGTGTGATACTGTCTGCTGAGCTGTGTATCTAATCCTCTCCTGTGTGATACTGTCTGCTGAGCCGTGTATCTAATCCTCTCCTGTGTCATACTGTCTGCTGAGCTGTATCTCTAATCCTCTCCTGTGTGATACCATCTGCTGAGCCGTGTATCTAATCCTCTCCTGTGTGATACTGTCTGCTGAGCTGTGTATCTAATCCTCTCCTGTGTGATACTGTCTGCTGAGCTATGTATCTAATCCTCTCCTGTGTGATACTGTCTGCTGAGCTGTGTATCTAATCCTCTCCTGTGTGATACTGTCTGCTGAGCTGTGTATCTAATCCTCTCCTGTGTGATACTGTCTGCTGAGCTGTGTATCTAATCCTCTCCTGTGTGATACTGTCTGCTGAGCTATGTATCTAATCCTCTCCTGTGTGATACTGTCTGCTGAGCTGTGTATCTAATCCTCTCCTGTGTGATACTGTCTGCTGAGCATTGTATCTAATCCTCTCCTGTGTGATACTGTCTGCTGAGCAGTGTTTCTAATCCTCTCCTGTGTGATACTGTCTGCTGAGCTGTGTATCTAATCCTCTCCTGTGTGATACTGTCTGCTGAGCTGTGTATCTAATCCTATTCGGTGTGATACTGTCTGCTGAGCTGTGTATCTAATCCTATTCGGTGTGATACTGTCTGCTGAGCTGTGTATCTAATCCTATCCGGTGTGATACTGTCTGCTGAGCTGTGTATCTAATCCTATCCGGTGTGATACTGTCTGCTGAGCTGTGTATCTAATCCTATCCGGTGTGATACTGTCTGCTGAGCTGTGTATCTAATCCTATCCGTTGTGATACTGTCTGCTGAGCTGTGTATCTAATCCTATCCTGTGTGATACTGTCTGCTGAGCTGTGTATCTAATCCTGTCCTATGTGATACTGTCTGCTGAGCTGTGTATCTAATCCTATCCGGTGTGATACTGTCTGCTGAGCTGTGTATCTAATCCTATCCTGTGTGATACTGTCTGCTGAGCTGTGTATCTAATCCTGTCCTGTGTGATACTGTCAGCTGAGCTGTGTATCTAATCCTCTCCTGTGTGATACTGTCTGCTGAGCTGTGCATCTAATCCTGTCCTGTGTGATACCGTCTGCTGAGCTATGTATCTAATCCTTTCCTGTGTGATACTGTCTGCTGAGCTGTGTATCTAATCCTCTCCTGTGCGATACTGTCTGCTGAGCCGTGTATCTAATCCTCTCCTGTGCGATACCGTCTGCTGAGCAGTGTGTCTAATCCTTTCCTGTGCGATACTGTCTGCTGAGCTGTGTATCTAATCCTCTCTTGTGTGATACTGTCTGCTGAGCAGTGTATCTAATCTTATACTGTGTGATACTGTCTCCTGAGCTGTGTATCTAATCCCCTCCTGTGTGATACTGTCTGCTGAGCTGTGTATCTAATCCTCTACTGTGTGATACTGTCTGCTGAGCCGTGTATCTAATCCTATGCTGTGTGATAGTCTGCTGAGCAGTGTATCTAATCTTATACTGTGTGATACTGTCTGCTGAGCTGTGTATCTAATCCCCTCCTGTGTGATACTGTCTGCTGAGCAGTGTATCTAATCCTCTCCTGTGTGATACTGTCTGCTGAGCAGTGTATCTAATCTTATACTGTGTGGTACTGTCTGCTGAGCTGTGTATCTAATCCCATCCTGTGTGATACTGTCTGCTGAGCTGTGTATCTAATCGTCTCCTGTGTGATACTGTCTGATGAACTGTGTATCTAATCCTATCTTTCGTGATACTGTCTGCTGAGCCGTGTATCTAATCCACTCCTGTGTGATACTGTCTGATGAACTGTGTATCTAATCCTGTCCTATGTGATACTGTCAGCTGAGCTGTGTATCTAATCCTCTCCTGTGTGATACTGTCTGCTGAGCTGTGCATCTAATCCTGTCCTGTGTGATACCGTCTGCTGAGCTATGTATCTAATCCTTTCCTGTGTGATACCATCTGCTGAGCTGTGTATCTAATCCTCTCCTGTGTGATACTGTCTGTGGAGCTGTGTATCTAATCCTCTTCTGTGCGATACCGTCTGCTGAGCTGTGTATCTAATTCTCTCCTGTGCGATACTGTCTGCTGAGCTGTGTATCTAATCCTCTCCTGTGTGATACTGTCTGCTGAGCAGTGTATCTAATCTTATACTGTGTGATACTGTCTGCTGAGCTGTGTATCTAATCCTCTCCTGTGTGATACTGTCTGCTGAGCAGTGTATCTAATCTTATACTGTGTGGTACTGTCTGCTGAGCTGTGTATCTAATCCCCTCCTGTGTGATACTGTCTGCTGAGCCGTGTATCTAATCCTCTCCTGTGTGATACTGTCTGCTGAGCTATGTATCTAATCCTGTCCTGTGTGATACTGTCTGCTGAGCTGTGTATGTATCTAATCCCCTCCTGTGTGATAATGTCTGCTGAGCTGTGTATCTAATCCTCTCCTGTGTGATAATGTCTGCTGAGCTGTGTATCTAATCCTGTCCTGTGTGATACTGTCTGCCGAGCTGTGTATCTAATCCTATCCTGTGTGATACTATCTGCTGAGCCGTGTATCTAATCCTCTCCTGTGTGATACTGTCTGCTGAGCTGTGTATCTAATCCTACCCTGTATGATACTGTCTGCTGAGCCGTGTATCTAATCCTCTCCTGTGTGATACTGTCTGCTGAGCCGTGTATCTAATCCTCTCCTGTGTGATACTGTCTGCTGAGCCGTGTATCTAATCCTCTCCTGTGTCATACTGTCTGCTGAGCCGTGTATCTAATCCTCTCCTGTGTGATACTGTCTGCTGAGCTGTATCTCTAATCCTCTCCTGTGTGATACCATCTGCTGAGCCGTGTATCTAATCCTCTCCTGTGTGATACTGTCTGCTGAGCCGTGTATCTAATCCTCTCCTGTGTGATACTGTCTGCTGAGCCGTGTATCTAATCCTATCCTGTGTGATACTGTCTACTGAGCATTGTATCTAATCCTCTCCTGTGTGATACTGTCTGCTGAGCAGTGTTTCTAATCCTCTCCTGTGTGATACTGTGTGCTGAGCCGTGTATCTAATCCTCTCCTGTGTGATACTGTCTGCTGAGCTGTGTATCTAATCTTCTCCTGTGTGATACTGTCTGCTGAGCTGTGTATCTAATCTTCTCCTGTGTGATACTGTCTGCTGAGCTGTGTATCTAATCCTATTCGGTGTGATACTGTCTGCTGAGCTGTGTATCTAATCCTATTCGGTGTGATACTGTCTGCTGAGCTGTGTATCTAATCCTATCCGGTGTGATACTGTCTGCTGAGCTGTGTATCTAATCCTATCCGGTGTGATACTGTCTGCTGAGCTGTGTATCTAATCCTACCCTGTATGATACTGTCTGCTGAGCCGTGTATCTAATCCTCTCCTGTGTCATACTGTCTGCTGAGCCGTGTATCTAATCCTCTCCTGTGTGATACTGTCTGCTGAGCTGTGTATCGAATCCTCTCCAGTGTGATACTGTCTGCTGAGCCGTGTATCTAATATTCTCCTGTGTGATACTGTCTGCTGAGCTGTGTATCTAATCCTATTCGGTGTGATACTGTCTGCTGAGCTGTGTATCTAATCCTATTCGGTGTGATACTGTCTGCTGAGCTGTGTATCTAATCCTATCCGGTGTGATACTGTCTGCTGAGCTGTGTATCTAATCCTACCCTGTATGATACTGTCTGCTGAGCTGTGTATCTAATCCTCTCCTGTGTGATACTGTCTGCTGAGCCGTGTATCTAATCCTCCCCTGTGCGATACTGTCTGCTGAGCCGTTTATCTAATCCTCTCCTGTGTCATACTGTCTGCTGAGCCGTGTATCTAATCCTCTCCTGTGTGATACTGTCTGCTGAGCTGTGTATCTAATCCTCTCCTGTGTGATACTGTCTGCTGAGCCGTGTATCTAATCCTGTCCTGTGTGATACTGTCTGCTGAGCTGTGTATCTAATCCTCTCCTGTGCGATACTGTCTGCTGAGCCGTGTATCTAATCCTCCCCTGTGCGATACTGTCTGCTGAGCCGTGTATCTAATCCTCCCCTGTGTGATACTGTCTGCTGAGCCGTGTATCTAATCCTCTCCTGTGTGATACTGTCTGCTGAGCTGTGTATCTAATCCTCTCCTGTGTGATACTGTCTGCTGAGCCATGTATCTAATCCTCTCCTGTGTCATACTGTCTGCTGAGCTGTATCTCTAATCCTCTCCTGTGTGATACCATCTGCTGAGCCGTGTATCTAATCCTCTCCTGTGTGATACTGTCTGCTGAGCTGTGTATCTAATCCTCTCCTGTGTGATACTGTCTGCTGAGCATTGTATCTAATCCTCTCCTGTGTGATACTGTCTGCTGAGCAGTGTTTCTAATCCTCTCCTGTGTGATACTGTCTGCTGAGCTGTGTATCTAATCCTCTCCTGTGTGATACTGTCTGCTGAGCTGTGTATCTAATCCTATTCGGTGTGATACTGTCTGCTGAGCTGTGTATCTAATCCTATTCGGTGTGATACTGTCTGCTGAGCTGTGTATCTAATCCTATCCGGTGTGATACTGTCTGCTGAGCTGTGTATCTAATCCTATCCAGTGTGATACTGTCTGCTGAGCTGTGTATCTAATCCTACCCTGTATGATACTGTCTGCTGATTTGTGTATCTAATCCTCTCCTGTGTGATACTGTCTGCTGAGCCGTGTATCTAATCCTCCCCTGTGCGATACTGTCTGCTGAGCCGTTTATCTAATCCTCTCCTGTGTCATACTGTCTGCTGAGCCGTGTATCTAATCCTCTCCTGTGTGATACTGTCTGCTGAGCTGTGTATCTAATCCTCTCCTGTGTGATACTGTCTGCTGAGCCGTGTATCTAATCCTGTCCTGTGTGATACTGTCTGCTGAGCTGTGTATCTAATCCTCTCCTGTGCGATACTGTCTGCTGAGCCGTGTATCTAATCCTCCACTGTGCGATACTGTCTGCTGAGCCGTGTATCTAATCCTCCCCTGTGTGATACTGTCTGCTGAGCCGTGTATCTAATCCTCTCCTGTGTGATACTGTCTGCTGAGCTGTGTATCTAATCCTCTCCTGTGTGATACTGTCTGCTGAGCCGTGTATCTAATCCTCTCCTGTGTCATACTGTCTGCTGAGCTGTATCTCTAATCCTCTCCTGTGTGATACCATCTGCTGAGCCGTGTATCTAATCCTCTCCTGTGTGATACTGTCTGCTGAGCTGTGTATCTAATCCTCTCCTGTGTGATACTGTCTGCTGAGCTATGTATCTAATCCTCTCCTGTGTGATACTGTCTGCTGAGCTGTGTATCTAATCCTCTCCTGTGTGATACTGTCTGCTGAGCTGTGTATCTAATCCTCTCCTGTGTGATACTGTCTGCTGAGCTGTGTATCTAATCCTCTCCTGTGTGATACTGTCTGCTGAGCTATGTATCTAATCCTCTCCTGTGTGATACTGTCTGCTGAGCTGTGTATCTAATCCTCTCCTGTGTGATACTGTCTGCTGAGCATTGTATCTAATCCTCTCCTGTGTGATACTGTCTGCTGAGCAGTGTTTCTAATCCTCTCCTGTGTGATACTGTCTGCTGAGCTGTGTATCTAATCCTCTCCTGTGTGATACTGTCTGCTGAGCTGTGTATCTAATCCTATTCGGTGTGATACTGTCTGCTGAGCTGTGTATCTAATCCTATTCGGTGTGATACTGTCTGCTGAGCTGTGTATCTAATCCTATCCGGTGTGATACTGTCTGCTGAGCTGTGTATCTAATCCTATCCGGTGTGATACTGTCTGCTGAGCTGTGTATCTAATCCTATCCGGTGTGATACTGTCTGCTGAGCTGTGTATCTAATCCTATCCGTTGTGATACTGTCTGCTGAGCTGTGTATCTAATCCTATCCTGTGTGATACTGTCTGCTGAGCTGTGTATCTAATCCTGTCCTATGTGATACTGTCTGCTGAGCTGTGTATCTAATCCTATCCGGTGTGATACTGTCTGCTGAGCTGTGTATCTAATCCTATCCTGTGTGATACTGTCTGCTGAGCTGTGTATCTAATCCTGTCCTGTGTGATACTGTCAGCTGAGCTGTGTATCTAATCCTCTCCTGTGTGATACTGTCTGCTGAGCTGTGCATCTAATCCTGTCCTGTGTGATACCGTCTGCTGAGCTATGTATCTAATCCTTTCCTGTGTGATACTGTCTGCTGAGCTGTGTATCTAATCCTCTCCTGTGCGATACTGTCTGCTGAGCCGTGTATCTAATCCTCTCCTGTGCGATACCGTCTGCTGAGCAGTGTGTCTAATCCTTTCCTGTGCGATACTGTCTGCTGAGCTGTGTATCTAATCCTCTCTTGTGTGATACTGTCTGCTGAGCAGTGTATCTAATCTTATACTGTGTGATACTGTCTCCTGAGCTGTGTATCTAATCCCCTCCTGTGTGATACTGTCTGCTGAGCTGTGTATCTAATCCTCTACTGTGTGATACTGTCTGCTGAGCCGTGTATCTAATCCTATGCTGTGTGATAGTCTGCTGAGCAGTGTATCTAATCTTATACTGTGTGATACTGTCTGCTGAGCTGTGTATCTAATCCCCTCCTGTGTGATACTGTCTGCTGAGCAGTGTATCTAATCCTCTCCTGTGTGATACTGTCTGCTGAGCAGTGTATCTAATCTTATACTGTGTGGTACTGTCTGCTGAGCTGTGTATCTAATCCCATCCTGTGTGATACTGTCTGCTGAGCTGTGTATCTAATCGTCTCCTGTGTGATACTGTCTGATGAACTGTGTATCTAATCCTATCTTTCGTGATACTGTCTGCTGAGCCGTGTATCTAATCCACTCCTGTGTGATACTGTCTGATGAACTGTGTATCTAATCCTGTCCTATGTGATACTGTCAGCTGAGCTGTGTATCTAATCCTCTCCTGTGTGATACTGTCTGCTGAGCTGTGCATCTAATCCTGTCCTGTGTGATACCGTCTGCTGAGCTATGTATCTAATCCTTTCCTGTGTGATACCATCTGCTGAGCTGTGTATCTAATCCTCTCCTGTGTGATACTGTCTGTGGAGCTGTGTATCTAATCCTCTTCTGTGCGATACCGTCTGCTGAGCTGTGTATCTAATTCTCTCCTGTGCGATACTGTCTGCTGAGCTGTGTATCTAATCCTCTCCTGTGTGATACTGTCTGCTGAGCAGTGTATCTAATCTTATACTGTGTGATACTGTCTGCTGAGCTGTGTATCTAATCCTCTCCTGTGTGATACTGTCTGCTGAGCAGTGTATCTAATCTTATACTGTGTGGTACTGTCTGCTGAGCTGTGTATCTAATCCCCTCCTGTGTGATACTGTCTGCTGAGCCGTGTATCTAATCCTCTCCTGTGTGATACTGTCTGCTGAGCTATGTATCTAATCCTGTCCTGTGTGATACTGTCTGCTGAGCTGTGTATGTATCTAATCCCCTCCTGTGTGATAATGTCTGCTGAGCTGTGTATCTAATCCTCTCCTGTGTGATAATGTCTGCTGAGCTGTGTATCTAATCCTGTCCTGTGTGATACTGTCTGCCGAGCTGTGTATCTAATCCTATCCTGTGTGATACTATCTGCTGAGCCGTGTATCTAATCCTCTCCTGTGTGATACTGTCTGCTGAGCTGTGTATCTAATCCTACCCTGTATGATACTGTCTGCTGAGCCGTGTATCTAATCCTCTCCTGTGTGATACTGTCTGCTGAGCCGTGTATCTAATCCTCTCCTGTGTGATACTGTCTGCTGAGCCGTGTATCTAATCCTCTCCTGTGTCATACTGTCTGCTGAGCCGTGTATCTAATCCTCTCCTGTGTGATACTGTCTGCTGAGCTGTATCTCTAATCCTCTCCTGTGTGATACCATCTGCTGAGCCGTGTATCTAATCCTCTCCTGTGTGATACTGTCTGCTGAGCCGTGTATCTAATCCTCTCCTGTGTGATACTGTCTGCTGAGCCGTGTATCTAATCCTATCCTGTGTGATACTGTCTACTGAGCATTGTATCTAATCCTCTCCTGTGTGATACTGTCTGCTGAGCAGTGTTTCTAATCCTCTCCTGTGTGATACTGTGTGCTGAGCCGTGTATCTAATCCTCTCCTGTGTGATACTGTCTGCTGAGCTGTGTATCTAATCTTCTCCTGTGTGATACTGTCTGCTGAGCTGTGTATCTAATCTTCTCCTGTGTGATACTGTCTGCTGAGCTGTGTATCTAATCCTATTCGGTGTGATACTGTCTGCTGAGCTGTGTATCTAATCCTATTCGGTGTGATACTGTCTGCTGAGCTGTGTATCTAATCCTATCCGGTGTGATACTGTCTGCTGAGCTGTGTATCTAATCCTATCCGGTGTGATACTGTCTGCTGAGCTGTGTATCTAATCCTACCCTGTATGATACTGTCTGCTGAGCCGTGTATCTAATCCTCTCCTGTGTCATACTGTCTGCTGAGCCGTGTATCTAATCCTCTCCTGTGTGATACTGTCTGCTGAGCTGTGTATCTAATCCTCTCCAGTGTGATACTGTCTGCTGAGCCGTGTATCTAATATTCTCCTGTGTGATACTGTCTGCTGAGCTGTGTATCTAATCCTATTCGGTGTGATACTGTCTGCTGAGCTGTGTATCTAATCCTATTCGGTGTGATACTGTCTGCTGAGCTGTGTATCTAATCCTATCCGGTGTGATACTGTCTGCTGAGCTGTGTATCTAATCCTACCCTGTATGATACTGTCTGCTGAGCTGTGTATCTAATCCTCTCCTGTGTGATACTGTCTGCTGAGCCGTGTATCTAATCCTCCCCTGTGCGATACTGTCTGCTGAGCCGTTTATCTAATCCTCTCCTGTGTCATACTGTCTGCTGAGCCGTGTATCTAATCCTCTCCTGTGTGATACTGTCTGCTGAGCTGTGTATCTAATCCTCTCCTGTGTGATACTGTCTGCTGAGCCGTGTATCTAATCCTGTCCTGTGTGATACTGTCTGCTGAGCTGTGTATCTAATCCTCTCCTGTGCGATACTGTCTGCTGAGCCGTGTATCTAATCCTCCCCTGTGCGATACTGTCTGCTGAGCCGTGTATCTAATCCTCCCCTGTGTGATACTGTCTGCTGAGCCGTGTATCTAATCCTCTCCTGTGTGATACTGTCTGCTGAGCTGTGTATCTAATCCTCTCCTGTGTGATACTGTCTGCTGAGCCATGTATCTAATCCTCTCCTGTGTCATACTGTCTGCTGAGCTGTATCTCTAATCCTCTCCTGTGTGATACCATCTGCTGAGCCGTGTATCTAATCCTCTCCTGTGTGATACTGTCTGCTGAGCTGTGTATCTAATCCTCTCCTGTGTGATACTGTCTGCTGAGCATTGTATCTAATCCTCTCCTGTGTGATACTGTCTGCTGAGCAGTGTTTCTAATCCTCTCCTGTGTGATACTGTCTGCTGAGCTGTGTATCTAATCCTCTCCTGTGTGATACTGTCTGCTGAGCTGTGTATCTAATCCTATTCGGTGTGATACTGTCTGCTGAGCTGTGTATCTAATCCTATTCGGTGTGATACTGTCTGCTGAGCTGTGTATCTAATCCTATCCGGTGTGATACTGTCTGCTGAGCTGTGTATCTAATCCTATCCGGTGTGATACTGTCTGCTGAGCTGTGTATCTAATCCTATCCGGTGTGATACTGTCTGCTGAGCTGTGTATCTAATCCTATCCGGTGTGATACTGTCTGCTGAGCTGTGTATCTAATCCTATCCTGTGTGATACTGTCTGCTGAGCTGTGTATCTAATCCTATCCTGTGTGATACTGTCTGCTGAGCTGTGTATCTAATCCTATCCGGTGTGATACTGTCTGCTGAGCTGTGTATCTAATCCTATCCGGTGTGATACTGTCTGCTGAGCTGTGTATCTAATCCTATCCGGTGTGATACTGTCTGCTGAGCCGTGTATCTAATCTTCTCCTGTGTGATACTGTCTGCTGAGCTGTGTATCTAATCTTCTCCTGTGTGATACTGTCTGCTGAGCTGTGTATCTAATCTTCTCCTGTGTGATACTGTCTGCTGAGCTGTGTATCTAATCTTCTGTGTGATACTGTCTGCTGAGCTGTGTATCTAATCCTCTCCTGTGTGATACTGTCTGCTGAGCTGTGTATCTAATCCTCTCCTGTGTGATACTGTCTGCTGAGCAGTGTTTCTAATCCTATCCGGTGTGATACTGTCTGCTGAGCTATGTATCTAATCCTATCCTGTGTGATACTGTCTGCTGAGCTGTGTATCTAATCCTGTCCTATGTGATACTGTCAGCTGAGCTGTGTATCTAATCCTCTCCTGTGTGATACTGTCTGCTGAGCTGTGCATCTAATCCTGTCCTGTGTGATACCGTCTGCTGAGCTATGTATCTAATCCTCTCCTGTGTGATACTGTCTGCTGAGCTGTGTATCTAATCCTCTCCTGTGTGATACTGTCTGCTGAGCATTGTATCTAATCCTCTCCTGTGTGATACTGTCTGCTGAGCAGTGTTTCTAATCCTCTCCTGTGTGATACTGTCTGCTGAGCTGTGTATCTAATCCTCTCCTGTGTGATACTGTCTGCTGAGCTGTGTATCTAATCCTATTCGGTGTGATACTGTCTGCTGAGCTGTGTATCTAATCCTATTCGGTGTGATACTGTCTGCTGAGCTGTGTATCTAATCCTATCCGGTGTGATACTGTCTGCTGAGCTGTGTATCTAATCCTATCCGGTGTGATACTGTCTGCTGAGCTGTGTATCTAATCCTATCCGGTGTGATACTGTCTGCTGAGCTGTGTATCTAATCCTATCCGGTGTGATACTGTCTGCTGAGCTGTGTATCTAATCCTATCCGGTGTGATACTGTCTGCTGAGCTGTGTATCTAATCCTATCCTGTGTGATACTGTCTGCTGAGCTGTGTATCTAATCCTCTCCTGTGTGATACTGTCTGCTGAGCTGTGCATCTAATCCTGTCCTGTGTGATACCGTCTGCTGAGCTATGTATCTAATCCTTTCCTGTGTGATACTGTCTGCTGAGCTGTGTATCTAATCCTCTCCTGTGCGATACTGTCTGCTGAGCCGTGTATCTAATCCTCTCCTGTGCGATACCGTCTGCTGAGCAGTGTGTCTAATCCTTTCCTGTGCGATACTGTCTGCTGAGCTGTGTATCTAATCCTCTCTTGTGTGATACTGTCTGCTGAGCAGTGTATCTAATCTTATACTGTGTGATACTGTCTCCTGAGCTGTGTATCTAATCCCCTCCTGTGTGATACTGTCTGCTGAGCTGTGTATCTAATCCTCTACTGTGTGATACTGTCTGCTGAGCCGTGTATCTAATCCTATGCTGTGTGATAGTCTGCTGAGCAGTGTATCTAATCTTATACTGTGTGATACTGTCTGCTGAGCTGTGTATCTAATCCCCTCCTGTGTGATACTGTCTGCTGAGCAGTGTATCTAATCCTCTCCTGTGTGATACTGTCTGCTGAGCAGTGTATCTAATCTTATACTGTGTGGTACTGTCTGCTGAGCTGTGTATCTAATCCCATCCTGTGTGATACTGTCTGCTGAGCTGTGTATCTAATCGTCTCCTGTGTGATACTGTCTGATGAACTGTGTATCTAATCCTATCTTTCGTGATACTGTCTGCTGAGCCGTGTATCTAATCCACTCCTGTGTGATACTGTCTGATGAACTGTGTATCTAATCCTGTCCTATGTGATACTGTCAGCTGAGCTGTGTATCTAATCCTCTCCTGTGTGATACTGTCTGCTGAGCTGTGCATCTAATCCTGTCCTGTGTGATACCGTCTGCTGAGCTATGTATCTAATCCTTTCCTGTGTGATACCATCTGCTGAGCTGTGTATCTAATCCTCTCCTGTGTGATACTGTCTGTGGAGCCGTGTATCTAATCCTCTTCTGTGCGATACCGTCTGCTGAGCTGTGTATCTAATCCTCTCCTGTGCGATACTGTCTGCTGAGCTGTGTATCTAATCCTCTCCTGTGTGATACTGTCTGCTGAGCAGTGTATCTAATCTTATACTGTGTGATACTGTCTGCTGAGCTGTGTATCTAATCCTCTCCTGTGTGATACTGTCTGCTGAGCAGTGTATCTAATCTTATACTGTGTGGTACTGTCTGCTGAGCTGTGTATCTAATCCCCTCCTGTGTGATACTGTCTGCTGAGCCGTGTATCTAATCCTCTCCTGTGTGATACTGTCTGCTGAGCTATGTATCTAATCCTGTCCTGTGTGATACTGTCTGCTGAGCTGTGTATGTATCTAATCCCCTCCTGTGTGATAATGTCTGCTGAGCTGTGTATCTAATCCTCTCCTGTGTGATAATGTCTGCTGAGCTGTGTATCTAATCCTGTCCTGTGTGATACTGTCTGCCGAGCTGTGTATCTAATCCTATCCTGTGTGATACTATCTGCTGAGCCGTGTATCTAATCCTCTCCTGTGTGATACTGTCTGCTGAGCTGTGTATCTAATCCTACCCTGTATGATACTGTCTGCTGAGCCGTGTATCTAATCCTCTCCTGTGTGATACTGTCTGCTGAGCCGTGTATCTAATCCTCTCCTGTGTGATACTGTCTGCTGAGCCGTGTATCTAATCCTCTCCTGTGTGATACTGTCTGCTGAGCTGTATCTCTAATCCTCTCCTGTGTGATACCATCTGCTGAGCCGTGTATCTAATCCTCTCCTGTGTGATACTGTCTGCTGAGCCGTGTATCTAATCCTCTCCTGTGTGATACTGTCTGCTGAGCCGTGTATCTAATCCTATCCTGTGTGATACTGTCTACTGAGCATTGTATCTAATCCTCTCCTGTGTGATACTGTCTGCTGAGCAGTGTTTCTAATCCTCTCCTGTGTGATACTGTGTGCTGAGCCGTGTATCTAATCCTCTCCTGTGTGATACTGTCTGCTGAGCTGTGTATCTAATCTTCTCCTGTGTGATACTGTCTGCTGAGCTGTGTATCTAATCTTCTCCTGTGTGATACTGTCTGCTGAGCTGTGTATCTAATCCTATTCGGTGTGATACTGTCTGCTGAGCTGTGTATCTAATCCTATTCGGTGTGATACTGTCTGCTGAGCTGTGTATCTAATCCTATCCGGTGTGATACTGTCTGCTGAGCTGTGTATCTAATCCTATCCGGTGTGATACTGTCTGCTGAGCTGTGTATCTAATCCTACCCTGTATGATACTGTCTGCTGAGCCGTGTATCTAATCCTCTCCTGTGTCATACTGTCTGCTGAGCCGTGTATCTAATCCTCTCCTGTGTGATACTGTCTGCTGAGCTGTGTATCTAATCCTCTCCTGTGTGATACTGTCTGCTGAGCCGTGTATCTAATATTCTCCTGTGTGATACTGTCTGCTGAGCTGTGTATCTAATCCTATTCGGTGTGATACTGTCTGCTGAGCTGTGTATCTAATCCTATTCGGTGTGATACTGTCTGCTGAGCTGTGTATCTAATCCTATCCGGTGTGATACTGTCTGCTGAGCTGTGTATCTAATCCTACCCTGTATGATACTGTCTGCTGAGCTGTGTATCTAATCCTCTCCTGTGTGATACTGTCTGCTGAGCCGTGTATCTAATCCTCCCCTGTGCGATACTGTCTGCTGAGCCGTTTATCTAATCCTCTCCTGTGTCATACTGTCTGCTGAGCCGTGTATCTAATCCTCTCCTGTGTGATACTGTCTGCTGAGCTGTGTATCTAATCCTCTCCTGTGTGATACTGTCTGCTGAGCCGTGTATCTAATCCTGTCCTGTGTGATACTGTCTGCTGAGCTGTGTATCTAATCCTCTCCTGTGCGATACTGTCTGCTGAGCCGTGTATCTAATCCTCCCCTGTGCGATACTGTCTGCTGAGCCGTGTATCTAATCCTCCCCTGTGTGATACTGTCTGCTGAGCCGTGTATCTAATCCTCTCCTGTGTGATACTGTCTGCTGAGCTGTGTATCTAATCCTCTCCTGTGTGATACTGTCTGCTGAGCCATGTATCTAATCCTCTCCTGTGTCATACTGTCTGCTGAGCTGTATCTCTAATCCTCTCCTGTGTGATACCATCTGCTGAGCCGTGTATCTAATCCTCTCCTGTGTGATACTGTCTGCTGAGCTGTGTATCTAATCCTCTCCTGTGTGATACTGTCTGCTGAGCATTGTATCTAATCCTCTCCTGTGTGATACTGTCTGCTGAGCAGTGTTTCTAATCCTCTCCTGTGTGATACTGTCTGCTGAGCTGTGTATCTAATCCTCTCCTGTGTGATACTGTCTGCTGAGCTGTGTATCTAATCCTATTCGGTGTGATACTGTCTGCTGAGCTGTGTATCTAATCCTATTCGGTGTGATACTGTCTGCTGAGCTGTGTATCTAATCCTATCCGGTGTGATACTGTCTGCTGAGCTGTGTATCTAATCCTATCCGGTGTGATACTGTCTGCTGAGCTGTGTATCTAATCCTATCCGGTGTGATACTGTCTGCTGAGCTGTGTATCTAATCCTATCCGGTGTGATACTGTCTGCTGAGCTGTGTATCTAATCCTATCCTGTGTGATACTGTCTGCTGAGCTGTGTATCTAATCCTATCCTGTGTGATACTGTCTGCTGAGCTGTGTATCTAATCCTATCCGGTGTGATACTGTCTGCTGAGCTGTGTATCTAATCCTATCCGGTGTGATACTGTCTGCTGAGCTGTGTATCTAATCCTATCCGGTGTGATACTGTCTGCTGAGCCGTGTATCTAATCTTCTCCTGTGTGATACTGTCTGCTGAGCTGTGTATCTAATCTTCTCCTGTGTGATACTGTCTGCTGAGCTGTGTATCTAATCTTCTCCTGTGTGATACTGTCTGCTGAGCTGTGTATCTAATCCTCTCCTGTGTGATACTGTCTGCTGAGCTGTGTATCTAATCCTATTCGGTGTGATACTGTCTGCTGAGCTGTGTATCTAATCCTATTCGGTGTGATACTGTCTGCTGAGCTGTGTATCTAATCCTATCCGGTGTGATACTGTCTGCTGAGCTGTGTATCTAATCCTATCCGGTGTGATACTGTCTGCTGAGCTGTGTATCTAATCCTATCCGGTGTGATACTGTCTGCTGAGCTGTGTATCTAATCTTCTCCTGTGTGATACTGTCTGCTGAGCTGTGTATCTAATCTTCTCCTGTGTGATACTGTCTGCTGAGCTGTGTATCTAATCTTCTTCTGTGTGATACTGTCTGCTGAGCAGTGTATCTAATCTTCTCCTGTGTGATACTGTCTGCTGAGCTGTGTATCTAATCCTATCCGGTGTGATACTGTCTGCTGAGCTGTGTATCTAATCCTATCCGGTGTGATACTGTCTGCTGAGCTGTGTATCTAATACTATCCGGTGTGATACTGTCTGCTGAGCATTGTATCTAATCCTCTCCTGTGTGATACTGTCTGCTGAGCTGTGTATCTAATCCTATCCGGTGTGATACTGTCTGCTGAGCCGTGTATCTAATCCTCTCCTGTGTGATACTGTCTGCTGAGCAGTGTATCTAATCCTTTCCTGTGTGATACTGTCTGCTGAGCTGTGTATCTAATCCTATCCGGTGTGATACTGTCTGCTGAACTGTGTATCTAATCCTATCCGGTGTGATACTGTCTGCTGAGCTGTGTATCTAATCTTATCCGGTGTGATACTGTTTGCTGAGCTGTGTATCTAATCCTATCCGGTGTGATACTGTCTGCTGAGCTGTGTATCTAATCCTATCCGGTGTGATACTGTCTGCTGAGCAGTGTATCTAATCCTCTCCTGTGTGATACTGTCTGCTGAGCTGTGTATCTAATCCTATCCGGTGTGATACTGTCTGCTGAGCCGTGTATCTAATCCTCTCCTGTGTGATACTGTCTGCTGAGCAGTGTATCTAATCCTTTCCTGTGTGATACTGTCTGCTGAGCTGTGTATCTAATCCTATCCGGTGTGATACTGTCTGCTGAGCTGTGTATCTAATCCTATCCGGTGTGATACTGTCTGCTGAGCTGTGTATCTAATCCTCTCCTGTGTGATACTGTCTGCTGAGCTGTGTATCTAATCCTATCCGGTGTGATACTGTCTGCTGAGCCGTGTATCTAATCCTCTCCTGTGTGATACTGTCTGCTGAGCTGTGTATCTAATCTTCTCCTGTGTGATACTGTCTGCTGAGCTGTGTATCTAATCCTATCCGGTGTGATACTGTCTGCTGAACTGTGTATCTAATCCTATCCGGTGTGATACTGTCTGCTGAGTTGTGTATCTAATCCTATCCGGTGTGATACTGTCTGCTGAGCAGTGTATCTAATCCTCTCCTGTGTGATACTGTCTGCTGAGCTGTGTATCTAATCCTATCCGGTGTGATACTGTCTGCTGAGCTGTGTATCTAATCCTATCCGGTGTGATACTGTCTGCTGAGCTGTGTATCTAATCCTATCCGGTGTGATACTGTCTGCTGAGCTGTGTATCTAATCCTCTCCTGTGTGATACTGTCTGCTGAGCTGTGTATCTAATCCTATCCGGTGTGATACTGTCTGCTGAGCCGTGTATCTAATCCTCTCCTGTGTGATACTGTCTGCTGAGCTGTGTATCTAATCTTCTCCTGTGTGATACTGTCTGCTGAGCTGTGTATCTAATCCTATCCGGTGTGATACTGTCTGCTGAACTGTGTATCTAATCCTATCCGGTGTGATACTGTCTGCTGAGCTGTGTATCTAATCCTATCCGGTGTGATACTGTCTGCTGAGCAGTGTATCTAATCCTCTCCTGTGTGATACTGTCTGCTGAGCTGTGTATCTAATCCTATCCGGTGTGATACTGTCTGCTGAGCTGTGTATCTAATCCTATCCGGTGTGATACTGTCTGCTGAGCTGTGTATCTAATACTATCCGGTGTGATACTGTCTGCTGAGCAGTGTATCTAATCCTCTCCTGTGTGATACTGTCTGCTGAGCTGTGTATCTAATCCTATCCGGTGTGATACTGTCTGCTGAGCCGTGTATCTAATCCTCTCCTGTGTGATACTGTCTGCTGAGCAGTGTATCTAATCCTTTCCTGTGTGATACTGTCTGCTGAGCTGTGTATCTAATCCTATCCGGTGTGATACTGTCTGCTGAACTGTGTATCTAATCCTATCCGGTGTGATACTGTCTGCTGAGCTGTGTATCTAATCTTATCCGGTGTGATACTGTCTGCTGAGCTGTGTATCTAATCCTATCCGGTGTGATACTGTCTGCTGAGCTGTGTATCTAATCCTATCCGGTGTGATACTGTCTGCTGAGCAGTGTATCTAATCCTCTCCTGTGTGATACTGTCTGCTGAGCTGTGTATCTAATCCTATCCGGTGTGATACTGTCTGCTGAGCCGTGTATCTAATCCTCTCCTGTGTGATACTGTCTGCTGAGCAGTGTATCTAATCCTTTCCTGTGTGATACTGTCTGCTGAGCTGTGTATCTAATCCTATCCGGTGTGATACTGTCTGCTGAGCTGTGTATCTAATCCTATCCGGTGTGATACTGTCTGCTGAGCTGTGTATCTAATCCTCTCCTGTGTGATACTGTCTGCTGAGCTGTGTATCTAATCCTATCCGGTGTGATACTGTCTGCTGAGCCGTGTATCTAATCCTCTCCTGTGTGATACTGTCTGCTGAGCTGTGTATCTAATCTTCTCCTGTGTGATACTGTCTGCTGAGCTGTGTATCTAATCCTATCCGGTGTGATACTGTCTGCTGAACTGTGTATCTAATCCTATCCGGTGTGATACTGTCTGCTGAGCTGTGTATCTAATCCTATCCGGTGTGATACTGTCTGCTGAGCTGTGTATCTAATCCTATCCGGTGTGATACTGTCTGCTGAGCTGTGTATCTAATCCTATCCGGTGTGATACTGTCTGCTGAGCAGTGTATCTAATCCTCTCTCATGTTATGTCTTCATCTTTTAATATTTCTAACGGCACCAGGCAGGGATGCCCGCTTTCCCCTCTCCTTTTTATTCTTACACTAGAACCTTTACTACAAAAGCTCAGAGAGGAGGGGAGGATCGTTGGCATCAAATCAGCTGGTACTGAACATAAAATCGCAGCATACGCAGACGATCTACTTATCATGACCTCTAACCCGAGAATATCTGTCCCAGTTATCCTGACATTACTCAAGAAATACGGTGCACTATCAAATTTTAAGGTGAATCTTAGCAAATCTCAAGTCTTAAATATAAATATCCCAGAACCACAAAAAACACAAATGGCAATCGGGTCCCCCTTTACCTGGTCCCCCCCATCAATACGTTTCTTGGGAGTTGAGATTTCTCCAAACCTACAAGAACTTTATAAGTTAAACTTCCCACCGCTATTGCAGAAAATCCAGAAACTTACCCCCAACTGGAATATCTCATACATCTCCTGGTTGGGTAGGAAAAATCTCCTTAAATGTATGATATGGCCAAAAATAACTTATCTAGTGCAAGCCCTTCCAATCCACCTACCTAATTCTTTTTTCATTGACATACGAAAACTCCTCAGCCGTTTTCTGTGGCACAACCAAAAACCCAGACTTCCCTTACAAATATTATCCCTCCCACACTCTGAAGGAGGTATAGATCTGCCAGATCTAAAGATACTTCAACAAGCCACTCATCTCCAAAGAGTCGTGGATGGATCAGGCTCCCACCACAGAAGCAATGGATTAAAGTAGAAGAAACAATCCTTAAATTCCCCCTTAGACAGCTCATCCTCACGCCCTCAAGTAGTACTAGGTATACATCAATTAAAAACCCTTTCACCGCCACTACTTTTAAAATCTGGTCCAATCCCCATATAAGACAAATATGCTCCCCGTTTCCCTCCCCTCTCCTACAAGTTAGAGACCTAGTTCTCTCCTTTCTCCAGCCCATAATGCCACAATACACAACTCAATTCGCAACTTGATAACACCACTCCAAAAAATTACAGATAATGGGGTCATGCCCTGCTTGGCAGAACTCAATCAAATGCTAGATACTATCTCTTTTCACCCCTTTATGTACCAGAAATTTATGTCTAACTTAAAACTAGTCTTTAAAACTCCAAATTATATTAGGGAAATGACTGATTTTGAAAAACTTATAGCTGCAAAAAACCCCTAAAAAAGAACGTTATCAGCTCTACAAAAACAATTATGCCTAGCCAGAACCCCTAAGAAACTGCCATATGTAATGAAGTGGGAACAGGATCTGAATAGGCCTTTCACCCCATCTGAAATTAAAAGATTACTACTAGCACCTAAAGTCTCCTCTAGATGTGTTAGAGTACAAGAGAATGGCTATAAAGTTCTCTCCAGGTGGTATATGACTCCATCAAAACTTCAGAAATGTTACAAAGGACTTGATCCTGACTGCTGGAGATGCTCTTCTGATGTGGGCACTATGCTCCACATGTGGTGGAACTGTACATTGATTAAGCCCTTCTGGACAAAAATAATTCAAACTATTAATACAATTTTAAACTTGCAACTCTTGACCTCGCCGGAGATCTGCCTTCTGTTTCTGTTCCTAGATAACTTCCCTAAAATAAAATTAACCCTTCTTAGACAGCTCCTGGCCTCGGCTAAGTTACTTGTGACATCCTTATGGAAATCTGCGAAGACCCCAAATATCTCACTCTGGGAAATGAAGGTTGAACAAGTATACAGGCTAGAAGAATTGGCTAGTTGGGATGAAAAAAGGCATAAACAATTCTCGTTGATATGGCGTCCCTGGCACAAATATATTACAGACCGCACAATACTAACCTAAAATACTCAGATCGCTAGCCCATTCTAATCCCAACTCCCTCCCCCCCCCTCCCATCATCTATATCTTTGTAGTCCCCCCCCCCTCCCATCATCTATATCTTTGTAGTCCCCCCCCCTCCCATCATCTATATCTTTGTAGTCCCCCCCCCCCTCCATCTCATCTCCCCGTTCATCCCACTTCCCTTTCAACCTTCCCCCCTTCTCCAGGTTTTTTTTTTTTTCTTTTTCTCTTCTGAAGTTTTTATTTCCAGGATATCACAATAAACCGTCTTGAATATGATAACATGTTATGTGACCACAATTTTGTACTACGACATGTTCAAAAGAATTGAACCTCTCTTATATTTTTTTTCTCTTCCGAAACGTGTCAATGTTTGGCTGAAATTTATGCAGTCTGGTCAATTTCTGCTCTTATAATCTATGTGATATCGTTATCTTTGATTTGTTTCATTAACAATGTGACTTTTCTTTGTTCAATTGTTAACCTTCTTTAAAAAAAACCTTAATAAAAAGATGTTTAAAAGAAAAGAATAAGCAGGACAAATAAAGGGTTTATCCAACATGTAAAACTAATTTGGAAGCTACAGTTAGGCTTTTAATAGGACTCTTTCAGCATGACTGTGCAAACCAAGCACAGGAGCTGACTGCCAATCATTTAATTACTGTTTTTCCACTATATGATTAGATATTAAGTGCAAATTGCTTGTTTCTTGGTAATGGCCGCATGCTTTTGCAAAAACTGTGCAGCCATTAACAATAAGTGAACCATTTGTAATTAATTTCTACCAGTACAGCTGAAAAAAGCTGTGATCTTTATGAAATGGGTTGTTAGCAGATGTACCTTGGTCGCACACATGCTATACTCATCAGGTGCTACATGAAACTCAAGCCTAAAGATGGCCGCGACACTCATGGGCCGCTGCATTGTGCTTGCCCCCCAGGCGAAAATTTGCCAGCCAATAATATGTGACTGGTATATCAAATACTGTGATACAGACATCAGATGTTTTACAGTAGATACACTGTCATATATATGACTACCAACATAAGGAGCATGAGTAATCCAAGACTTTATCACTACAGGCAACACCAAAACTATAGATACCACCAAAATGAAACAATAGGCGCTTATTGCCGCTAAAATAAATCTCTATTAAATATTGCAAAAATTAAAAGACAATCGTACAGAGTATAGCAATGGAGGATCACAAACACATGAGTATCACATTTATAGAGACATAGTAGTCACATATATATATATATATATATATATATATATACAGTACAGACCAAAAGTTTGGACACACCTTCTCATTTAAAGATTTTTCTGTATTTTCAATGACAATGAAAATTGTACATTCACACTGAAGGCATCAAAACTATGAATTAACACATGTGGAATTATATACTTAACAAAAACGTGTGAAACAACTGAAAATATGTCTTACATTCTAGGTTCTTCAAAGTAGCCACCTTTTGCTTTGATGACTGCTTTGCACACTCTTGGCATTCTCTTGATGAGCTTCAAGAGGTAGTCACCAGAAATGGTTTTCACTTCACAGGTGTGCCCTGTCAGGTTTAATAAGTGGGATTTCTTGCCTTATAAATGGGGTTGGGACCATCAGTTGTGTTGTGCAGAAATCAGCTGGATACACAGCTGATAGTCCTACTGAATAGACTGTTAGCTGCTTTATTCTTACCATAATACAAATTCTAAGTAAAGAAAAACGAGTGGCCATCATTACTTTAAGAAATGAAGGTCTGTCAGTCCGAAAAATTGGGAAAACTTTGAATGTATCCCCAAGTGCAGTTGCAAAACCCATCAAGAAAACAAAGAAACTGGCTCACATGAGGACCGCCCCATGAAAGGAAGACCAAGAGTCACCTCTGCTTCTGAGGATAAGTTTATCTGAGTCACCAGCCTCAGAAATCGCAGGTTAACAGCAGCTCAGATTAGAGACCAGGTCAATGCCACACAGAGTTCTAGCAGCAGACACATCTCTACAACAACTGTTAAGAGGAGACTTTGTGCAGCAGGCCTTCATGGTAAAATAGCTGCTAGGAAACCACTGCTAAGGACAGGCAACAAGCAGAAGAGACTTGTTTGGGATAAGGAACACAAGGAATGGACATTAGACCAGTGGAAATCTGTGCTTTGGTCTGATAAGTCCAAATTTGAGATCTTTGGTTCCAACCACTGTGTCTTTGTGCGACGCAGAAAAGGTGAACGGATGGACTCTACATGCCTGGTTCCCACCGTGAAGCATGGAGGAGGAGGTGTGATGGTGTGGGGGTGCTTTGCTGGTGACACTGTTGGGGATTTATTCTAAATTTAAGGCATACTGAACCAGCATGGATACCACAGCATCTTGCAGCGGCATGCTATTCCATCCGGTTTGCGTTTAGTTGGACCATCATTTATTTTTCAACAGGACAATGACCCCAAACACACCTCCAGGCTGTGTAAGGGCTATTTGACCAAGAAGGAGAGTGATGGGGTGCTACGCCAGATGATCTGGCCTCCACAGTCACCAGACCTGAACCCAATCGAGATGGTTTGGGGTGAGCTGGACCGCAGAGTGAAGGCAAAAAGGCCAACAAGTGCTAAGCATCTCTGGGAACTCCTTCAAGATTGTTGGAAGACCATTTCCGGTGACTCCCTCTTGAAGCTCATCAAGAGAATGCCAAGAGTGTGCAAAGCAGTCATCAAAGCAAAAGGTGGCTACTTTGAAGAACCTAGAATATAAGACATATTTTCAGTTGTTTCACACTTTTTTGTTAAGTATATAATTCCACATGTGTTAATTCATAGTTTTGATGCCTTCAGTGTGAATGTACAATATTCAGAGTCATGAAAATACAGAAAAATCTTTAAATAAACTTTTGGTCTGTACTGTATATATAATATAACACTACAAGCCTCCCTCTGTCTGAAGCCTTTAAAGACTTAGCAAGTGCTACATGCCTGCGCAGTCTGGCTCTAGACAGAAGAACCTATTACGTTACAGGTAAGAGGAGTGTGTATGGCGCCGGAGATTGCGGTATGCGTAGACACTGAACACATACCGCGATCTCCGGCGCCATACTTACCTGACCGGGAGGAGTGTTGCAGCGGTGCTTCTCTTCTCGCCGGAGACCAGGGCAGGAGTGAAGGCGTTGGAATCGGCACATATGCATAGCTCTATCCGGCGCCATTTTACTGAAGACATATTTGCAGTGTGTCTTCAGCAAAATGGCGTTGAACAGCACGGTATGGGCACACGCGTACTCTGGCGCAGCACTGCTCCCCGGCAGAACAGGATACAGAAGCGCTGGAGCACAGGGAAGAAAGGTGAGTATGTGTTTATTTTTTTGTATCTGTACACCGTGAAAGGGATGAGGGGTGCCATACATACCAGCAATGGGGTGTGAAGGGTACCATACATACCAGGAAAGGGGTGTGAGGGGTACAATGCATACCAGGATTTGGGGGCTGACTGAACCATGAAAACCAGGATTGGGGGGTGAGGGGTGCCATACATACCAGGATTGGGGGGTGAGGGGTGCCATACATACCAGGATTTGGGGGGTGACTGAACCATGAAAACCAGGATTGGGGGTGAGGGGTGCCATACATACCAGGATTGGGGGGTGAGTGGTGCCATACATACCAGGAATGGGGGGTGAGGGGTACCATACATACCAGGAAAGGGGTGTGAGGGGACCATGCATACCAGGATTGTGGGATGAGGGGTACAATGCATACCAGGATTTGGGGGGTGACTGAACCATGAAAACCAGGATTGGGGGGTGAGGGATGCCATACATACCAGGATTGGGGGGTGAGGGGTGCCATACATACCAGGATTTGGGGGGTGACTGAACCATGAAAACCAGGATTGGGGGTGAGGGGTGCCATACATACCAGGATTGGGGGGTGAGTGGTGCCATACATACCAGGATTGGGGGGTGAGGGGTACCATGCATACAAGGATAGGAAAGTGGGGTTCTATGCATACCAGAATAGGGATGAGGGGTACCATGCATACCTGGATTGGGGGATGAGGGGACCATGCATACCTGGATTGGGGGATGAGGGGACCATGCATACCAGGATTGGGGGATGAGGGAACCATGCATACCAGGATTGGGTGATGAGGGAACCATGCATACCAGGATTGGGGGATGAGGAGGCCATATGTACCAGGATTGGGGATGAGAGAGTCATGCATACCAGGATTGGGGATGAGAGAGCCATGCATACCAGGATTGGGGGATGAGGGAACCATGCATACCAGGATTGGGTGATGAGGGAACCATGCATAATAGGATTGGGGGATGAGGAGGCCATATGTACCAGGATTGGGGATGAGAGAGTCATGCATACCAGGATTGGGGATGAGAGAGCCATGCATACCAGGATGGGGGATGAGGAGGCCATACATACCAGGGTAACGCTGAGGGGGCCATGTGCAGCATGATGGGGATTAGAGGTGCCATACATACCAGGACAGGGATGAGGGGTGCCATGCATACCACTATACCAGGACAGGGATGAGGGGTGCCATGCATACCACTATACCAGGATAAGGATGAGGGGTGTCATGCATACCGGGACAGGGATGAGGGGTGCCATGCATACCGGGACAGGGATGAGGGGTGCCATGCATACCGGGACAGGGATGAGGGGTGCCATGCATACCGGGACAGGGATGAGGGGTGCCATGCATACCGGGACAGGGATGAGGGGTGCCATGCATACCGGGATAGGGATGAGGGGTGCCATGCATACCGGGATAGGGATGAGGGGTGCCATGCATACCAGGATGGGGATGGGGACCACGTATAAAAGGAAGGGGGGGGGCATATATACCAGGATGGGGGATATTGTCAGAATTGGGGGACATTACCCCTATACCAGTGTCAGCAGAAGACCCCCTCCCCCTTAAAAGTGCATCAGGAACACATTTTTGGCTTAAAATTTTTTATTTTTATTTTCCTCCTCTAAAACCTAGGTGCGTCTTATGGTCCGGTGCATCTTATAGTCCGAAAAATACGGTACTTCTTACATTACATGAGTGATATCTATTGTAAATTCTATAATAGCTCAGAAACCGGCGAATCCTCACAGTGCATGGGGCGTGTCATGGGGGGATTCAAAAGTTTTCATTTTAGACTGTACATTATAGTCCTCCATACAGTAGTATGAGCACCACATAGTCCTCCATACAGTATTGTGGACACCACATAGTCCTCCATACAGTATTATGGGCACTACATAGCACTCCATACAGTATTATGGGCACCATATAGTCCTCTATACAGAATGGGCTCCATACTGAATAATGGACCCCATATAATGTTCCATACAGAATAATAGGCCCCATATAATGCTCTATACAGAATAATGAACCCCATATAATGCTCATTACACCATAATTGACCCCATATATTACTCCATGAAGAATAATGGGCGTCATGTAATATGCCATACAGAATAATGGGCCCCATATAATGCTCCATAGAGAATGGGCCCCATATAATGCACCATAGAGAATGGGCCCCATATAATGCTCCATAGAGAATGGGCCCCATATAATGCTCCATAGAGAATGGGCCCCATATAATGCTCCATAGAGAATGGGCTCCATACATAAAAAATAAATAATAAAATACTCACCTCTCCTCATACCCTGCTGGCTACAGGTCCTGTCTCTTCAACACTGAGACGTGACAGAGTCAGAAGACGCAGAGGAGACTGGACCTGCGGCCAGCAGGGTATGACGAGAGGTGAATATTTCAAACACCGTAAAGCACGGGGGGGGGGGTTACACCGGGCCCCCCCAACTCACAGGCCCAATAGCGTTCCAGTGTCCCCAACTGTGAGTGGGGCCCCCCTCTTGCCCAGGGCCCTGGCACTTGCCCTGGTGCAATGGGTGGTTATGCCGGCTCTGGCCCTGTAGCTGGTGCAGGATCAGTCTGGGGCAGGGGTCTGTATAGTAAGGTCTGAAGTGTCTCGATCTCAGGTCCGATGTGATTTGAACATTCATACAGATCGAGAGCCGATGATCTCACACTGACAGCACGACCCCAACCTGCTTGAAGGGTCCATCTGCTACAATAAATCTTTCTGATCCTCAGCAGAGCGACCATAGATAACATTCAGGATCTGGCCCTGGACTTGTCAGGAGGTGAGCAGCATCCTGCCACTTCCACACTCTCCAAAAAGTATAAATCTCCTGTCCTGACCACTATCCGGAGCTCAGGCTAAGGCCACGGCCCCACTATCAGTATTTGGTCAGTATATTTTCTCAGGAGTGGGAGCCAAAACCAGGTCAGTAACAATCAGAGAAAAGGTATAATAGAAACAAGTCACCAATTCTGCATTTATCACCAACTCCTGGTTTTGTCTCCCACTCCTGTGAAAAAATACTGATCGAATACTGACCAAATACTGATAGTGGGGTCGTGGCCTTACAAGAATCAAAGATGTCTGCCCTCTCGTACTGCTCAGCGGCTGAAGCTTCTCTCCGGCAGGCATAAGAACGTGGCCTGTGCCGGCTGTTCTGGGCTGCAGATGCCCAGCTGGCACATGTACACAATGAAAGAGACAGGGCCGCCCTGCAGTCTGTAAAGAAGCAGCTGCTTGGCCACCGGCTTGGAGGGCATGTGCCCCTCTGGCCCACCTCGCCCCTGGTCAATATGATACCATCTTTTTCATTAGTTGGTGAGGTTAGAAGAAATTTCACTCCAAGACAGTGGATTTTGTACTTTATTCCAGTATATTTATACATAGAAAACATGGCAATGAAAAACAAGTAGATGCACGTGCATAAAAATGTCCCAACATTAATTAAAAAAACCCTTTAAGATACAGATAATACTTGTATACAAAAATATTAACACATTCTCAAATTGTATATAAAGTGCACAAAAGTCAATAGCCCTGACATATAGTGTACACAGGGTCCCGTCCCCCCACATGGTATACACAAAATACAATGTCATCCAGGAAATAACAAAAAATAACAAATACATTTAATCTATTCTGAAATCCCATGTCTATACAAGATAATAATATGTAAAATTCTACAGTGTCAAAGAAATGAGCTAGAGACTACTACATGGCGATGATGCCTACACACAAGATAATGCCCAGCTAATGCTGCAAATGATACAAATATTACCAGTCACCCAATTAGACACATGAGGTCCGGGCAAGTGATTTTCTACAGTTCATTGACCTCTATGATGACATCTAATATTTTCAATCATTTATAGAGCGGGGTACATTGGGCCTCATTAATAAATCTGCTCACTAGAAAACTAGTTGCCCATACTAACCAATTAGAGCTCAGCTAAGGTTGTTTTAACTGACCTGGAAAAGTAAAAGCTGTTCTGTGATTGGCTGGGATAAGTAAAAAGGCTGTTTTAATAAATGATTCCCAATGTACCAAGCCCCGCCATAAATGTTATTGATTACAGTAGGGGCCACAATATCCCATGTGTATAGTCATCACATTCATCTTATTGTCAGCGGTTACCTTGGGACATGTTATATTGAAATGTAAGATGATATCAGTGGGGTCCATGAGGCAGAGCAGTGTGTGGTACGTGTGACATTTCCTAATATCGAGCAATCAATACTGTACCTTGGTCTGGAATGCAAAGTCTGCGTGGACAAGGAAGGGGCTCCCAGATGCCAGCTGTAAAACCCGTCGCTCCACCATCACACGCTCATCACCATCAGCAAGCAGGGCTCTTTTGCCGATGATCTTAACAGCAAAATGTTTGCGGGTAGATGAATCTTCCGCCAGCAGGACCGTTCCATAGCATCCCCGGCCAAGCACTTGATGGAATAATAATCTCCTCTTGATGGTATCAGAGACTGTGCTTTTGGAGCCGGTTGGCCGAACACCGCTGCTTCCTTCAGCTTCTTCAGCCTTCTGCTTGAGATCCATGGGTTTCTGTCCTAATGTAATCCTTCTTCTTTTCTTCTCCTTTTTGTCCCCTGATGAGATGAAGATGGCTCCTCTCTTCTTGGCTCCCATCTTCTGACTTTCTACCTTCTCCTTTTCTTCCACTTCTTCTTTCTTCTGGACTGGTTGTTTTGTCCTGTTGACTGAAGACTTCCTCTCATCATCAGATGTGTCATGGGAAGGTCTTAGTCTCTTCGCTCCTTCCCTCCTCACCACGTTCTCCTTTACTTCTTTCTTCTGGACTGGTGGTTTTGTCCTGTTGACTGAAGACTTCCTCTCATCATCAGATGTGTCATGGGAAGGTCTTCGTGTCTTCACTCTTTCTCTGCTCACCACAATCTCCTCCTCTTTTATATCCATATTATTGCTTTGCTTAGAGTTAGCCGACATCTCCTCCACTGTTGTTGGTCAATTCCAACTGTCACTTCCAACTGTCACTCAGTGCATTTCATATGGAATCATCATGCATGCACCACCACTGGTCATGTGATCAGCATCTGACCAATGATATTTAAGAGATAAATGAACATTAGCTGAGATTAAATATTCAGGTAATATTCAGATATTCTGTGGAACACAAGGTGCCACATTTACTAATAGTAATAGAACTGCACTAAGTCGCCAATTTAATTTACATTGTTACTACAGAGCATCAGATGAATGTAATATAATAAATATTAGCAAGATGTATGATTTCCATCCACTCTACGTATCATAGAAATAGATATACTATCTTTTTATATAGAGATGTAGCAGAAGCCATCCTGATTGTTTGCAGCATGCTATGGTGATAGAGAAGCATGCATGACTGTGCCATGCAAATGGTGAGGAGCACCAAAATGGGACATATGATTCACGTAGCCAGGGGCGTAATGTCCGCGGTCGCAGTGGCAGTCACTGCGACCGGGCCCAGGGGGGGTTGGGGCTTGTAAACGGCAGCAGAAATTTCAACAGGATGTGTGTATCGCAGGGCACAGTCGCTTCGGGTCCGTGCGTGACAAATCAGGGGCGGACTGGGTCGGGGGCAGAGCCGGACTGGGGTGTCTGGGGCCCACCAGGGATATTGACTCCAGGGGCCCACCCGGGCCCACCCACCCTTCAGCTATTAGCAAATACCTGTTAGCCGTTATACCCATTATATTGGCGGCTCCTGCCCATCACTGTGCCCTCACCAGAACTGCGATGTACAATTACTGTAGTTTGCATTAAAGGGTTTTTATTGGTGAAAACAAGTTCTCAGCGATGCACAGGTTGGGAAGGTGATCACTTATTTATTGGTGGAAGATTGTGGCACTTTGACTATTGGTGAGATTTTTACCTCTGTATTTATAAGACAAAACCAGGAGTGGAGCAATCCGAGGTCATGTTTTATGCATTTCTCACCCACTCCTGGTTTTGTCTTATAAATACAGAGGTGAAAATCTCACCAAATGCCAACTTGCTTTCTCTGGTGAACCTCCGTAACTGTATCTCTGCTGCTGTGTAATAGTCACAGGGCAGGGAGGGGTTAAACATCTAAGTATTTAATATCTATTGGAAATAAAGAGGTTTCCCCTTATTGATATCAGATAAAACAAATGACCAACCACAATCCACTCTACCAAGACCAATATTACCAGATAGAAGGCAGAAATACCACCACACCGTGACCAGATCACATATTACCACCACATAGTGCCCAAATAATGCCACATACAAGGCACAAATACCGCCACACCATGACCAAAGCACATAATATCACCACATAGTGATCAAATGCTACCAGATACAAGGTATAAATACTGACACACCATGAGACCACATATTACCACCACATAGTGACTGAATAATACCACATAGAAGGGACAAATATCGTCATGTCATGACCAAAGCACATAATGCCACCACATATTGACAAATAATGCTAAAATAATAAAAATGTAAAAAAGCTCAGTATATTGGGTCAGTGTACAGGTTATACAGTGATCACCAGTGACATTATGCACAGGAGCTCTGTATATAGTGTACAGGTTATACAGTCATCACCAGTGACATTATACACAGAAGCTCTGTATATAGTGTCAGTGTACAGGTAATGCAATGATCACCATTGATATTATACACAGGAGCTCTGTATATAGTGTACAGGTAATACAGTGATCACCAGTGACATTATACACAGGAGCTCTGTATATAGTGTCAGTGTACAGGTAATACAGTGATCACCAGTGACATTATGCACAGGAGCTCTGTATATAGTGTCAGTGTGTGTGTGTGTATAGGTAATACACATACTCACCAGTGATGTCTCTAGGTGAAGTTCTTTATCTGCAGACCAATATATCACATCTTCTATGCAGGACTTATCTCTGCAGAAAATAACATAGTTAGCTATAACTGATCACTTCCAGAGCACAAGCCACACTTTTCCCAAGATTTCTGCACTGCATGAAATGACAAAATGCAACATAGTGCCGCACTACACAGTAAAAATAAAACACAAAATACATTTAGGGACTCCATCTTTAATAAAAAAAAAAAACATCATGAGAGATCAGAGATTATGGGGCCCAGTCAGGGATCGTACATAGAAATCATGTGGCCCAGTCAGGGGAGTATACAGAAATCATGGGGCCAATCAGGTTAGGGGTGTACATAGAGATCATGGGGCCCAGTCAGCGGCGTACATAGAGATCATGGGGCCAATCAGGTTAGGGATGTACATAGAGATCATGGGGCCCCCTCAGCGGCGTACATAGAGATCATGGGGCCCAGTCAGCGGAGTACATAGAGATCATGGGGCCCAGTCAGCGGCGTACATAGAGATTATGGGGCCTAGTCAGGGATCGTACATAGAGATCATGGGGCCCAGTCAGCGGCGTACATAGAGATCATGGGGCCAATCAGGTTAGGGGTGTACATAGAGATCATGGGGCCCCCTCAGCGGTGTACATAGAGATCATGGGGCCCAGTCAGCGGAGAACATAGAGATCATGGGGCCCAGTCAGCGGCATACATTGAGATCATGGGGCCCAGTCAGCGGTGTACATAGAGATCATGGGGCCCAGTCAGCGGCGTACATAGAGATCATGGGGCCGAGTCAGAGGCGTACATAGAGATCATGGGGCCAATCAGGTTAGGGGTGTACATAGAGATCATGGGGCCCCCTCAGCGGCGTACATAGAGATCATGGGGCCCAGTCAGCGGAGTACATAGAGATCATGGGGCCAAGTCAGCGGCGTACATAGAGATCATGGGGCCCAGTCAGCGGTGTACATAGAGATCATGGGGCCCAGTCAGCGGCGTACATAGAGATCATGGGGCCCAGTCAGCGGCGTACATAGAGATCATGGGGCCCAGTCAGGGATCGTACATAGAGATCATGGGGCCCTATGAGGTGAGGCTCTCACCTCCTCAGGGAGCTCTCACAGGGCATCACAGGCCTTAGTATGAAGCAATACTAGAAGACTTGTGGAATTGCTTCATACTAAGGCCTGTGATGCCCTGTGGGAGCTCCTGAGGGCACCATACTGGGGAGGTGAGATCCTCACTTGGCAGTAGTAGGAGCAGCATCTCCATAGTGTGGCATTCACATCACACTACATGCTGCACTGTACAGGACTCCCAGCCGGCAGCAGGACAGATGAGGAGGTAACTGTCTGGGACCAGCGCCGGACTGGAGTACCTGGGGCCCACCAGGAAAAAATCAATCTTGGGGCCCACCAGCACCATGCAGTTACCGTATATAGGAATAACATAAGTCCACAAACTCTTTCAAAATGAATCAACTTTATTAACCAATAAATCTCTGCTGCTGTGTAGTAGTCACAACACAACACATCACCAGTGACATTATACACAGAAGCTCTGTATATAGTGTCAGTGTACAGGTAATGCAATGATCACCATTGATATTATACACAGGAGCTCTGTATATAGTGTACAGGTAATACAGTGATCACCAGTGACATTATACACAGGAGCTCTGTATATAGTGTCAGTGTACAGGTAATACAGTGATCACAAGGGAGATTATGCACAGGAGCTCTGTATATAGTGTCAGTGTGTGTGTATAGGTAATACACATACTCACCAGTGATGTCTCTAGGTGAAGTTCTTTAACTGCAGACCGATATATCACATCTTCTATGCAGGACTTATCTCTGCAGAAAATAACATAGTTAGCTATAACTGATCACTTCCAGAGCACAATCCACACTTTTCCCAAGATTTCTACACTGCATGAAATGACAAAAAAAGAAACATAGCACTGCACTACACAGTAACAGTGCTCCAGTGTCATTCTGTGCCGGCTCATCTGTCAGCAGACATATTTGTCTGATGGCAAAGATCTAGCAGAGCTGAAGACAGAAGACCTATGGATTACTTTAGGAGTGAGGATTTTTCTTTATTAAAGATGGAGTCCCTAAATGTGTTTTATTTTTAATAATAAAAAAAAAAAATTCTATCTATTTTTCTCTGTTTACTAGAAATCGATGGTGGCTATGTCTAATTTGGCGTGAAACCATGAATTTCGGGCTTAGTACCAGCTGATAAGGCAAAGATGGCCTGGTACTAACCCTATTATTACCCAGGGTGCCACTCACCACCAGGGCCGCTGGAAGAGCCGGGTAAAGCACCTGGAAATGGTGCCATGATGAATGCGCCATTTTCAGGGGTGGCTGTGGGCTGCGATTTTCAGTGTGGAGGGCCAAGAACGCTTGGGCCTTACCATGCTGCGAATCCCAGCCCCCAGCAGCCTGGTTTTATCTGGCTGGCGATCAACATATGGCGGGAAAAAAAAAAGTTAAGTAGTTTAAAACAAATATTCGGCTTCTCTGTCTTTTGATCGCCAGCCAAGGTAAAGCCAGGCAGCTGGGGGTGGCAGTACGTAGCTGTCTGCTTTATCTGCGGTGAGAATCAAAAATTCGTTTTTAAAATTTTCTATTCACACTTTTATATGTGACAGACCCAACAGTCAATCGCAGATGCTGTCAAAGAGGATGGGCGTCTGTGATTGGCTGTTTGAGTAATGTACAATCAGCCCATACATTCTAGTATGGTACTATGTATGGGCTGCTTTCAGGTTACTCAAGCAGCCAATCACAGACGCCCATTTTCTGTGTCAGCCTCTGTGATTGGCTGTTGGGACTGTCACACATATAGAAGTGTGAAAATAAATAAATAATAAAACAAAAATGACATAGCGCTCTGCAGAAATTTTGATTCTCAGCGCAGATAGAGGTGGCAGCCCGTAGCTGTCTGCTTTATCTGCCTGGTTTTACCTTGACTGGCGATCAAAAGTCAGGAAAGCCCAATGTTTTTTTTAAATTATTTAAAAAAATAATTAAAAAAAAAAAATGCGTGGGCTCCCGCCATATTTTGATCGGGGGGGCTGGGGGCTGGGATTCTCAGCATGGTAAGGCCCAAGCATTCTGGGCCCCCCACGCTGAAAATGGCAGCCTGCAGCCACCCCTGGAATTGGTGCATTCATCGTAGCGCCATTTCCAGGCACTTTATCCGGCTCTTCCAACGGCCCTGGTGGGGGGTGGCACGCTGGGTAATAATGGGGTTAGTACCAGCTTTGTAGTATCAGCTGGCACTAAGCCTGAAATTCATGGCATCACGCCAAACTACACATGGCCACCATGAATTTCCAGTAAACAGAAAAAAACACAACACAGAATTTTTTTTTTAATAAAAATAAAACACAAAACACATGTAGGGACTCCATCTTTAATAAAAAAACAAAACCCTCGCTCTGACGTAATCCACGGATCTTCTGTCTCCAGCTCAGCTACATCTTTGCCATCAGACAAATATGCCTGCTGACAGAGATGAGCAGGCACAGAATAACACTAGAACCCAGTTGTCAGAGAAGTGCTCAGCTGGCCTCCAGCCGCCGACCATGTTTTGCTGTGCGTTGCAAATAATGCATACTTTCAAACACATGCCTATTTTTGCAATGCAAGTCTACGGTACATTGCGTCTGCACTGATTTACAACGGATGCGTTGTAACGCACAGCATAAACGCAATGTTAACCCAGCCTAACAGCAGCGAGAAGGGGAGACGGAGCCCTGGAGACCGCCTAGTCAGTCTACTGGTGGTACTATCATGCCCATTGCCCAGTATGTACTGCCAGCCTCTGTGGTATTAGCATTCAAGCTCACATGGCATGTCCTGCCAGCCAGCCACTGGTGTTAGTACTAGCATGATAGTACCACACCACCAGTGGCTGGGCAATGGGCATGCATGATGGTACCACCAGTGCCTGGCAGGACATGCTGGGCATGATTCATGCCTAGTATGTCCTGCCAGCCTCAGTGGTACAATCACGCCCACCCACTATGTCCTGCCAGCCCCTGGTGGTAGTACATGCTGCTGGGCATAGTACCAGTAACCAGAGGCTGGCAGCAGGACATGCTGGGCAATGGGCATGATGATAATCATGCCCATTGTCCAGTAGTATTTACTGCCAGCCTTGGCCAGGGGTCCTCCCAGTCACCCCTCCCCCCTATCCCTTCCTCCCCTCCCCCCTGCTTCCTGCTTTTCATACTGACGCGTCGAGATGAGCTGCAGCCGCTGCCTGGAGCGACGCAGGGTCCGTACTCCACAGCGCGCACAGGAAGCAGTCCCAGGGCAATGACGTCATCACCCTGAGACTGACCTCCTGCGCACGCGCCGGCAGTGTCGCGCTGCGCAGAGGAGGCAGAGGGCCCATCACTAATCATATCGGCAGTGCTGGGACCCGGGGGGGGGAAGGGCCCTCTGTTCTCTGTACAGGGCCCAGGGGCGTAGGGGACGGGGCCATCGGGACCCGGGGGTTTTCCCGATCCTCCGGTGGGCCAGTCCCCCCTGCAGAGGGGCATATGTATACATGCAGGTCGGCCACATCCCAGTGGTGCAGACACATCCACACTGCTCCCTGTATACTTGTGCACTGCCGTCTGCTGCAGTGGTAGGAGCCGCCTGAATGCATCTTCTTCCTGCCGGAGAGGAGCTTGTGGGCCTGTGCGGTGAGGAGGTGGACGCTGCGCACCTCCTGAGAAGTATATGGCACTCCATGTATCTGTGCACATAGTATACCACTCTAGTATATAGCAGAAAGGAGACATCGACCAGAAGAGTCCAGGCATGTGGGTGATGCTAATAATTATTATATTGATAACCAGGTGGAAGAGGAGGAAATGCAAAAAAAAGGGGGGAAATTAAAAACTATAAGCAAAGGGGACGTCGAGACAGGAATTACAATTAACACCAGTGGGAATGGATCATGATTAGAACAGCAAAGGGATAATACAGAGAATCAAGCCACAAATTAATCCAGTATATAAAAATATATATACATATCATTAGTTAGATATATCTGTACATATGATTGTTTCATTATCATAAACTTTACATAAAGTGCAAGTGTGACGCCTCTACTCAGAGAAGCCCGTGTTTTACCCTGGGTGTTGGGGGACTCGGTGTCAGGCCCTGTGATGGAGAGGTGGGATGCAGCCGTGGCCCGGGCCCGACCCGTGCTCAGGGCTGTCACATTAGAAAGAGATGGTTTGGGCTAGTCCGGCTTGAGTGGCTGATTAACGACTACGCCACCTGTGGTGCCTGGTGAAGGGTCACCAGCGCCGCTACAGTCCGCTGAGGCATGGTGTTATGGCGGCCAAAGTTCTCACTGCTCCCCACAGGCGGAGCAGGGCCTCAGGGCAGGCAGACAGGATGGAAGCGGGGTAGTAGTGCGAGGAGTACGGGCACCGCGTCGCATGGTATGGCGCATAATGAACAGTCTGGAGGCCATAGGGGTGAACTTCCAAGGCTTTACTCACTTAGAGATGACAGCGGGAAGGCGACTCCCTGCTCCCCGCGGAGTCCTGCGGCCACCAGGGACGGGGGTCCGACTACCTCCGAGAAAGTCCAGTGTTCGGTAGCGGCCCTACACCAGAATGTTCCTGCACTACAGACTTCACCCTTTCCCGTCTGTGCGTGTGTAGCTAGGCCGGGCCTCCCTCTGAGCTCCTCTCAGGACTAGGGCACGGGTGGCAATTCCTCTCCATCCGATGCCCGGTGGGATCCTCAGGGCCTAACCGGGCTTTCCCGTCCAGGACATAGACTACAGTGTCGGGGGCCGGTACCCCTCATGCAGCCGGAATCCCTCTGAATAGATCAGGTAGGCGAGGACAGGTGGCGTACTCCGCTCCGTCTGCATCCTCCCTGGGACCCATTTGCTGGGGAGCCACACTCTACAGCTCCCGGGCCTTCTTGGTCCTGGTCCTTGGCCGGGTTGAGACATTCCTTGTCTGCAACCTACCTCTCGTCCCAAGGCCAGGGTACGAGGGCTGTGTCCCATGCCGGTGCAGGCCCACACAGGATCTGCGCTCCCGGAGGGAAGTCACATTAACACGTAGTAGTTTGACAGCACAGTACGACCACTAGGACTTGACTAACTAGGACCAACGAACGACTAGCAGAAAAGGACTAAGATCAAAAATGTCTTTTCATTAAATATTAGATCAAAAGTGTCACTAACTTGTAAGGTCTCCACCCTCACCCACTAACTGGTTCCTACCACTTTGTGTTCCCCAGTCTCCCTGTAACCAGGGGAGCAGCACCTAGTGCATACTAGCTCCCTCTGGTGGAGAAGTGTGGTGTTGGATGCAAAAGGTTAGGTCACAACTATCACACTGGCCTTACCTCGGAGGAGGAACGCTACACTCCACTAAAGAAGTGCAGCATTCCTGTGGCGGTCGAACCCTCAGGGGCGCCACATTCCCCCCTGGTAAAACACAGCACGTCCGTGGGCTGAAAAAGAAGTAACACCCAGGAAATTTTCTTTTTATAATAACAAAACTATCTTCCCTTTATGGGAGGCACATTTCTTAAACGTTGCATAACAGGTATAAAAATACAAAAGTATAAAATTATAAAAGTGCTCGCATTTTTCCAGAGACATTTTGTACAAACAGGTAAAGTGTAAGGTAGCCGAGTCACTTCAGAAGTGCGAGGGACCTGTCCTAAACCCCCAACGTGGGCCCTGGGGTGGCTGCAGGGCATGAAGATCCCGGGTTGGCCCTCCCGGAGAGCCACCCCGACAGGTTTTTCTTCTGAGGCTTTGAGGTAGAGAATATCTGCGGTTTTGTATAAAACCAATATGGAGCACCTAAACAGATGCAAACTATGTACAATTTTAAAGAGTCTGCTGCCAGTCCGCAGGGACACGTGTCTCTAGAAAAACCGGGTAGAAATCAAACAATGATAGAAGAAAGTCAACACACACTAAAACTTGTAAACAAATTGCAACAACAGCCGGGGGCTGCTTTAAACCTCGGGCTGTCTTCTTGGAAAGGGCTCATTCCTCCCGGCGGAGGCTAGCCGGTCCCCTGAGGCTGATCACGGGGTGGCGTCGCTCCCGGACACTTTGTGTACGTCCAGGGCGTACCACCCATGCTCCCCCTGGTGGCGAGAGAAAGTCACTGTGTCGCCCGGGAAGAGGTTCCGACCGGGGTGTCCATTCTTGAGGCGCGGCTCAACGTCTCGCCGGCTGACGAACACATCGTCCTGGAACTGGGGACACCGGATGAACCCCCACCCCGCCTCATGATGAAAACGGACAGGTGGCCTCCTCCTGACGCGCCCGAGATTTGGCAGCTTTGGTCCAGACCTCGAGGCGCTGGCAGCGCTGCTCCCGCCGACGCTGCTCCCATGCAAGCTAGAAAATCTGGTCGCTGCACCACTGGCTCCTCCTCCGCGCTTCAGCCCTGGTCTCCCCGGGGAAGCCCATCAGGTCGCCCCCCTGGTTTTCCCAGGCCCACTCCTCAGCCTCGGGCCAGGTTACTGCTGATGCGGGTAGCGGAGTAAGAACGGGTTGCTGAGAGTCCTCTGTAGGCGCGAACCAGTCCGGGTTGGAGCCGGTAGTTTCCTCCGCAGCTTCAGCACCTCCGTGTCAGGGTTTGGGCGGCATCGCAGGTCCCCACCGATGGCTGCCGATTGCAGCTCTGGAGCCAACGCTTGCTCCCAAGTGACCGCGTGGGGAGTTAGATACTCCGTCATGAGGTCCAGAATATTCACGGTAGGCTCTGCAGCCGGGGCAGGGGTTGCACACTCACCCGCCGCTGGGCCGCCCTCGACCTCTGTCACCGAGTCGACTTGTCCTGGGACCTCAACTCCTTGGCGGCGGTCCCGGATACGCAGCAGCATCTCCTCCCGCCACGCAGCCGTCGCCGCCTCCTGGGCCTCTCTTTGCTTTCTTAAGAGTCCCGGAGCTTCCTGCTGGAGAAATGCGATATCTTCCGGGGTCAACACACTGCCGCCTTGCCCTCTGCCGGGTGAAGGGCCTGAACCGGGTTCAGTAGATGCGTGGTCTTGCTCCCCACAGGCATCCATGTCTGCCTCTGTTGACTGCCAAGCGCCGACTGCAATGGCTGCACCTTGTTGCTTTTCTTCTTCCTCCTCTTTCGGGGCGGTTCCTGGGCGGAATGCTGACAGGCCCGCCTTCGTTCAGCCCATCCAGTTTGACGGGCATTACCCCGCGGACAGACTCTGATGGAAGGGGCAGTCCACATTTTTGGGGCCAAGCGGGAGCCCAGCCCACGATGGGAGGCGTTCAATGGCAGTCTTTTCACAGCATTATGGCGCCTGTTCTTCTTGGGCGGGCGCCATTTTAAGTGTAAACGACAGTTCAAGGTGTAAGGCACACAGTACCCGGTAGCAATGGGTACTTCTTCCTTAGCTGCGGGCACGCGATCCTGCCGACTACGCCAGGTTGTGACGACTCTACTCGTAAAGCCCGTGTTTTACCCTGGGTGTTGGGGGACTCGGTGTCGGGCCCTGTGATGGAGAGGTGGGATGCAGCCGTGGCCCGGGCCCGACCCGTGCTCAGTGCCGTCACATTAGAAAGAGATGGTGTGGGCTTGTCCGGGTTGAGTGGCTGATTAACGACTACGCCACCTGTGGTGCCTGGTGAAGGGTCACCAGCGCCGCTACAGTCCGCTGAGGCCCGGTGTCATGGCGGCCAAAGTTCTCACTGCTCCCCACAGGCGGAGCAGGGCCTCAGGGCAGGCAGACAGGATGGAAGGGGGGTAGTAGTGCGAGGAGTACGGGCACCGCGTCGCATGGTATGGCGCATAATGAACAGTCCGGAGGCCATAGGGGTGAACTTCCAAGGCTTTACTCACTTAGAGATGACAACGGGAAGGCGACTCCCTGCTCCCCGCGGCCACCAGGGACGGGGGTCCGACTACCTCCGAGAAAGTCCAGTGTTCTGTAGCGACCCTACACCAGAGTGTTCCTGCACTACAGACTTCACCCTTTCCCGTCTGTGCGTGTGTAGCTAGGCCGGGTCTCCCTCTGAGCTCCTCTCAGGACTAAGGCACGGGTGGCAATTCCTCTCCATCCGATGCCCGGTGGGATCCTCAGGGCCTAACCAGGCTTTCCCGTCCAAGACATAAGGTACAAGGTCGGGTGTCGGGGGCCGGTACCCCTCATGCAGCCAGAATCCCTCTGAATAGATCAGGTAGGCGAGGACAGGTGGCGTACTCCGCTCCGGCTGCATCCTCCCCGGGACCCATTTGCTGGGGAGCCACACTCTACAGCTCCCGGGCCTTCTTGATCCTGGTCCTTGGCCGGGTTGAGACATTCCTTGTCTGCAACCTACCTCTCGTCCCAAGGCCAGGGTACGAGGGCTGTGTCCCTTACCGGTGCAGGCCCACACAGGATCTGCGCTCCCGGAGGGAAGTCACATTAACACGTAGTAGTTTGACAGCACAGTACGACCACTAGGACTTGACTAACTAGGTCCAATGATCGACTAGCAGAAAAGGACTAAGATCAAAAATGGCTTTTCATTAAATATTAGATCTAAAGTGTAACTAACTTGTAAGTCCTCCACCCTCACCCACTAACTGGTTCCTACCACTTTGTGTTCCCCAGTCTCCCTGTAACCAGGGGAGCAGCACCTAGTGCATACTAGCTCCCTCTGGTGGAAATGTGGTGTTGGATGCAAAAGGTTAGGTCACAACTATCACACTGGCCTTACCTCGGAGGAGGAACACTACACTCCACTAAAGAAGTGCAGCATTCCTGTGGCGGTCGAACCCTCAGGGGCGCCATACAAGTGCCTCCGAAGTATAAATATACATAAATTATATATCTCATATGTGAACAAATACAGGTGTTTCTCACTAAATTAGAATATCATCAAAAAGTTAATTTATTTCAGTTCTTCAATGCAAAAAGTGAACCTCATATATTATATAGAGTCATTACAGAGTGATCTATTGTTTATTTCTGTTAATGCTGATGATTATGGCTATACGAGTTTCACTTTTTTGTATTGAAGAACTGAAACAAAGTAACTTTTTGATGATATTCTATTTTAGTGAGATGCACCTGTGTATGTATATACACAAGGGCTGGTCCCTTATTATTTGGAGGTCGGTGTGAATCCTGTAGAGAGTAGTGCTGTTGACAGATATGTATTTGTATCCACTTTAAGCGTTTTTAGAAAAGGTGACCACATGTGCATTGTACTCACGCTATAGCAGATGCAGATCCCACTCCTGAATGGCGTCCACCCCGACGTATGTTTCGGCTTCTTGTCTTCGTCAGGGGGTGGTATCATTCGGAAAGAGCTAAGAGTTAAACGGCCAACTATAACCAATCAGGATGGAGGTATGTCTCCACCAACCAATGGGTGCTGAGGAGGCGTGGCGCGATACACAACGTGCACCAACGCTACGAGGAAACTATGTGACCTGTGATGCTGCGATCAGGTGATGGAGACACATGATCGGGGGTCACGGGGCACATATAGACACAGTCGGGGAGGATGATGTGGAGACGTTCATGTGTATTGCCTCTTCAGCAGACATCTAATCTACTGATTGAGTGTGGATATATCGGATAAAGTGGAAAATCTTCTTAATTTATAATGATGGATAACGAGTATAGGTTATATATTACAGCAATACACAGGAATAGGGGGTAGTGAGTGTTACATGTATATAAGAATATAAAGAATATCATAAATTATTATGTGTGATCAGGTGATAAATAAATAATATATACTGTATATTATACGGATATTAGTCCCCATATACAATACAAAGATTAATGAATTAGACTAAAAATAACCATTATAATAGATGGAGAAAAAGGGGGAATAAATACGAAGTCATTATTAAAGGGGTTTTCCCAGAAACAAAAGTTCATTTGAATCATTGTCTGTGTCTGACCCTGTACGGAACATACCACAGCTCCTGGGCAGGGGGGGAGCAAAAGACAATACAGACATTACAGCCGGGGATCGCAGAGGATTCATTTTCTGAGGTAAAACATTTCACTGCCTGATTTAAACTATATTTTCCCTCACAAAATGAATCCTCTGTTATTCCCTGCTGTAATGTCTGTATACTCCTTTGCTTCCTCCCCTGCCCAGGAGATGTGGTATGATCAGACCATGTTCTGCACACCATCAGACACAGCCATTCATTACAATTACTTCTGTTTGTGGGAAAACCCCTTTAATACATATATCGAAATCGTGAAAATCAATAGTGAATATGTTTATATAAATATATAAAAATGCAGTGACATGTGAACAATAAATAAAGGGTGAAAAATATATAAAATATATATAAAAGAAAAAAAATGTATAAAATAAAATTTCAGTGACATGTGACCAATTAATAAAGGGGAAGGGAAGGAAAAAAAGGAGGGGAGAGGTGTGGACGGGAGGGGGAAAAGGTGAACGTGAGGAAAAACTAAAAAGATAATATTAATACATATATATACTGTAGAGAATTGTACTCACTCAGCCGCGTTAGAGGTAGGCACAGGATACTGTTTCTTTAAAAATGTCCAAGGCAAGTTTATTCAGACCTCATAAACCGCACTTGCAAAGTAAACAAAAGACAGCCTTGTCCAGCACAAAGTAACAAAACAGAAAATAACTAGTCCATACAATACTGCAGGTTCACCTGCTCACGGTCAGTGTCCTGTAGCACAGACACGCTGGAGGTCTCCACACCTCCAGCCACAGACACTGAATGAGAAACTCTGTCTCCATTTTATACACAGGCCCTTGGGTGGGGATATGTGAGCAGCCAATCCTTCCCAACTCTAATGACTGCTCGTAAAAACCAGCCCTGATACGCCCAATTAACTCTCTCTGGGTTTATATCACCGAAGCTACTAACCTTGGTAACGCATATCTCCCCTCAAGGACCTGTCCGGCAGCCATCTTACAATACATAATAACAATTAACGTAATTCTTTTATTAATATCCATATGTGTACTCTCTTAGTGTTTACCCTATAGTATAAAGAATAATACAGACATCAGCTGTTATACATTATACACACTGTCATATATCTGTATATACATACAATGTGTATAATGTATATCAAATCAGTCAGTCATATAAATCATATATTATCCTGTATGTGTGAGGGCCTGTGCAGACGTTGCAGATTTTTCTGCACAGATTTGTCACAAAACCTGAAGGGTTTCCGGATGTCAGCAGAGTGAAAGAGAATCCTGAAGTCTCATGCACATGTTGCTTATTTTTTCCTTACAGATGTAAATCTGCAGCATGTCAATTCTTTCAGAGTTTTTGCTGCAGATTTCACCCATACTAATGGGTGAGAAGAAGAACAGTGCACAGTGACCGGAATCTACTGAGCATATATCAGAACTGACAACCAACACATGCTCGGTAAAGCAGGGACTAGCCCAGCCCCCGAAACGGAGGCCACTAATGACGCTTCATTTCAGGGAGTGGGCAAAGGCTGTGGCAATGACTGTAGCCTCTGCCCCCTGATGACGATTCGTTTCATCATCAAAGAGAAAGTAATATAAATAAATCAGAGTAGTGAGGGAAGGATAGGGAATTTTAAATTAAAGTATATTAGAAAAAAAGATCAGATTATGACATTAAATAGCTAGAGATTTAGGAGTAAAATAAAATTTGGTTTTGGACCACCCCTTTAATGAATCTGAGCCAATATAGATTGCCAATCATGGGCCAATTCTTTGTGCCAGAGAGCCCCTGGCGACAATACATGCTGATGGCCTATCAGAGGCCAGCGGCTGACGTTGGCATGCATGTGAAGGCGAGCATGGCAGTGACGTCATACACTCCTGTCGCCTGCCAAAGTCAGCTGCTGGCTTTACAAGAGGACGATGCACGGCGGGAGAGCGAGGGGCAGGTGAGTATTTATTTATTTAATGATTTATTTTAAATCAGTGGTCATGTTAGTGACTCGCCCCCAGGGCCGTGGGTTACTCGGCAGTCGGGCCTTATGGCTACTTTCGGGGGAGAGATCACGGTGGCTGGCCCGTTGCCGTGACCCAGGTCGGTCAGTGCAAAAAGGGGATATTTATAGGGGATTTGTCGTGACGCCACTTGTGGTGTCTGGTGAGGATCACCAGCGCTGCGACAGTCCTCTGAGGCAGATGATAGGGCAGCTTGAGATGGAACGGCTCCCCACAGGTGGAGCAGGCCTCAGGGCTGTGTAGAATAAATGGAGGTGCGCTAGGCGTTGTAGTGCAGGGAGGGAAATGGCACCGGCGAAAGAAAGGAGCGGAGGCAGCTCAGTGCAGTCATCCAAGATTTACTCACAGTTCTTAGACAGTCCACAGGTGCACTGTACTGGTGCAAGCCTCCCGCGTCGCGCCGCCTTCACCGGGCAGGGGTTCAGTCCTTCCTCAGGCAGTTCGGGTGTACCTGGCAGAACCCCACTTTCTTATGTACCTCTCTAGACCAACTTCACGCCGGGTCTTACTCCCTCCTGCCCTGCGCTTCCCACTGTGAATCCTGTTCGGGTGGCTGCGAGGTCCCCCCTGTCTGTCGGAGTTGCACAGACCTGCTTGACCTTACTTGGATTGAAGTGGGGGTTTGGCTCCTGGCTATAGAAGTCAGAAGCCTCCAGTTTTTCCAGCCGAGGCCTGAAGCTGCACGACTGGGCCAGGGGCCGGTCCCCTTCTTGCGGCCTAGATCCTCCTGACACTTGGCAGGTTCGGGGTGTACGGGTGCCACCTGCACTCGCCGTACTCCCCTAGGATCCCTTCTGCAGAACAGAGCTTACTCCCTGCTCCCCTCCTGGGCCTCAGTCCTGGGCCCTTGTAGTGGAGCAGAGCTCCTACACAGACTCTGCTCCCAGACTGTTCCTCTGAACCACACTCCTCAACTCCCTGCTCTTTTTAAGATGTCTAGCTTTTTATATATCTACTGTATGAGTGCTCCCATAAACTACTTCCTCCACCCACACCCACTACTGGTTCCCCCTAACTTTGGGTTCCCCCCACCCCAGCCAAGGTCAGGGCTCAGCAGAAAACTACATTGCGTCTTGCCCCTCCTGCTGGCCTGGGGTAGTGTAGTGTTGGATGTAGGTGTTGGGGTTCCGTGCAGCACTCCCTCCTTACCTGAGAGAAGGGAGACACCACACCTCTGGGTGAGGTGCAGTACCTCTGTGGCGACCGAACCCTCAGGGGCGCCACACTACTACATGGATGACTATGGAGATGCATTATACTTTATGGATGACTATGGGGCTGCATTATAGTACATGGATGATTATGGGCTGTGCATTATAATTTATGGATGACTATAGGGTGCATTATGTTTTATGGATGACTATGGGGTGCCTTATATTTTATGGATGACTATGGGGGTGCATTATAGTACATGGATGACTATGGGCTGTGCATTATACGTTATGAATGACTATGGATTGTGCATTATAATTTATGGATGACTATGGGGTGCACTATACTACATGGATGACTATGGGCTGTACATTATACTTTATGGAGGACTAATGGCTGTGTATTATATTGTATGAAGGATATGGGCTGTGTATTATGCTAATATGGATGACTATGGGCTGTGCAGTGTATTATATGGAGGACTATGGGATGTATTATACAATATAAAGGACTATGAGATGTCCATTATACTTCATCTATGGAGCCCCGTGACTTTTACGTACGCCCCTGATGAGCATAGTTTATTTTCTTCTATACATTAAAGAACAGTAGCAGAATGGGGAAAATATACAAGGATGAGGGATATACTGTATATACCAGAATGGGCCCGGGGTAAGGGACATATACCAGAATGGGCGATATAACTACCAGGATGGGGCCAGGATGAGGGACATATATACCAGGATGAGTGATATACGGTATATACCAGGATGGAGGACGCGCATATATATATAATATAATATAATAATTTATTCAAGATGGAAGGGGGGCCCGGTCCAGATCTTGCACTTGGGCCCATAAGACTCTAGTTACGCCACTGCATGCAGCTATAACCAGTCAGTCAAATGGGTACATACAGTACTGTGCAATATTTTTAAACAGGTATGGAAAAATGCTGCAAAACAACATCAAAGCATCAGGTACACTTGCATACAGTTTTGTGAAGGACCTCAACAAGGAGACTGTTCCCAATATCTTGGCTCACTAAAAAATAACCACAGATCTTCTGTGGATGTAGGCTTGGACAAAAATACTTCTGTCTCTCTATGTAATCCAAGACAGACTTGATGATTTTGAGATCAGTGTTCTGTGGGGGCCATATCATCACTTCCAGGTTCGTTGTTCTTTTTTATACTGTAGTTAGTACTTAGTCACATTGGCTTTATGTTTGGGGTCATTGTCCTACTTGTTAGGTATTGTGGTTCTGTGCTCCCACCTGGGAATGGATCAAGTCCAGTGCTACGCTACTCCGGTCGCAGGGGTCACCATTGTCCTGACTCTGCAGGCGAAGCTACTACGCATGCCGGAAAACCGTCTCAATCTTATGGAGCCATTCGCTCTGGAGTAGTAGGATTTGTGAGGACGCGGGACGCAGTTTCTCCCCTGATATAATGCCCGGTTAACATGGGATGCTGTGTTCCCCCGGTTGCCAGGCAACACACGATACTGCTGTGTCTGGCACTACGCAGTGGTGGGATTGGATCCAAGCTGCTGTGCAAGTTAGCAGGGAGTGGTTGTCTTGGGATGATTGAGAGGTATTCAACACCTGATCATTAGGTGGGCTATTTAACCCTGTTCCCTGCTCAGTCCTTTGCTGTTTATTACAGTTTCAATGTGCTGTGGTGGTGAGGTGTGCTATCATTATTAGTTGTTATCTTTCCAGCGTTTTGTCTTAGGAGTCTTCTCTTTCCCTTTTAATTTTTCCTAGGTGTTCTTACAGAGATACCCACCTGGTTCTTGACTAGGCACCGGCTGTGTCACCAGACGCCAGCTGGCTGGCGACAGTGGGCCTGGGAAGGCTCTGCCAAAGTCCCCCTTCCATCACTGGGAGCTGAGTGAAAAGTGTTCCCGGCCCTAAAGAACTCACCTAGCTGGGCAGCTTGTGCCAAGTGCGTCTGTCCCTGCGGATTTGCTGGTTTGGTGCCAGTCTTCCTGGGTCTTTCTGCGTTAGCGCATAACACTGCTGAATAATAAATTTAGAGCCAGTCAGACGCTTAACTGATGGTATTGCATGATGGATAATTATTAGTGTTGAGTGAGTATGTTCTGTTAACCCTTTCGGCGAGTATGCTTGGGCCGAGCACCGAGTAGTTACAGCTGCTCGGTGTTATGTTTAAATCACTCCCGTGTGCATGATTTGCGACTGTTTGACAGCTTTAGTACATGTAAGGAATGTCTATTTATTACACATTCCTCACATGTATTAAAGTTGTCATACTCGCCAAAAGGGTTAACAGAACATACTCACTCAACACTAATAATTATCTGCTATATTTCTCTGCATTGAAGACACCATTAATGATGACCAAATCCCCAACTCCATTTGTTGAACTGGAGTTCCAAATATGCTAGGTCCCTCTGTAATGGTGTAGAAGACGTCTGAACACCCTCTCTGAAGACTCCTGACTGTATAGTTAGTGTGACCTGTGGTTTTATGTGTTTTATCCTTATGTAGGCTCCAGTTTTCCTCTGTACAGTGGTGGACATGGTTAACTGTAGGGCCAGCCCATAGTTTGGGGAGGATTAAGTGGGCACCAGGAGTTAGTTCCTGTTTTAATAGAGAGTCTGAGTAGAGCTGCAGAGAAGAAAGGACAACTTCAATCGGATCTAGCCATAATTTTGTGTGTGTGAAGAGCAGACATACTAGGGAATACATTTCAGCATTCAAGTAACAGTGGCAGCAGTACTCCATACCAAAGGCAAGTTGGGGCACCCACTGAAAAATAAATCATTTTAAAGCTAGTCTCAGTGTTAGCCAGACCTGGAGGTCTTTGTGAAGAAATATGGGATCAGTCAGGCTGGTACAATGGTCACAGCGCAATACATCGACCCATGTAGCCCTGTACTGGGAATATGAAGGCCCTCGGTGGAGCTTGTTGTTCATTTGCAAAGTTCTACACAAGTATTGCGCCACCGTCCTCAACCATCAAGTGTGAACCTCTGTCATACTATACAGATGAAAGTTTAAAGCATTATTCCTGCTACCCATTGTACATTTTTTCCAGACCTAGTAAATGAGAGTTTATTTTCGTAAACATGTCTGTCTTCTTCTTTGCGGAGTTAGAGTGTCCCAGTGTCTCACCAACTGTGGCAGAACATAGTCTGAAGGTGCCATCAGCTGAATCAGTAATATGTGCACACAACGAGGAACCCCTTGTCTCGTCCCTTACACCTTCACCATACTTCATTGTTGCTTGCAGACCCTCTATATTGTTCCACTCTCCAGCCCTTTGACAAACTAACTGTTTTCTATGAACGGCAAATATTTCACATTTTTGCTCATTAGTCCATAGCCAAGGCTGACATTTTTCTGCACCCTTGTTTCTATGACTAAGATATTGTTTTTGATTACAATTCTTCCTTGAAGACCACTTCTGGCCAGAACTTTGGATGGGATGGGAGCATTTTTGTGCCAGCTCTGTGCTCAGGCTTGGACTGGCCGACAGGAGAACAGGAGAATCCTCCAGTGGGCCCCTGTGCAGAGTGGCCACCACCCTCTTATATGAGCAGTACTTGGCACAATAAACTTTACTCACTATGTGCAGACAAAGGTAGCATCTTATTCATTTACCAATCTACCCAGTTCATTGTTATATAAATTTGTGATTGAGGATAATGTCACATTTGCATGTAGTTGAGAAGTGGGGCCCTAAAGTTGGACAGTGGGGGTCTCTGGCACCAGTCAGACACTGCTTGTGTCTCTTGTATTCGGTGGCTCTGTATCCCGGTCTTCAGTCTTCAAGCAGGTAGTTTGTTGTGTAGGACATACACTATTTTAGTGCCCTTCCCCCATCACAGAGATTGGTCTCCATAAGGCTGTGTGCCCACGATGCATTTTTAAACTTTTCCGCAGCAGCAAAAACGCTGCAGAAACGCTTAAAAAACGCATGGTAGAAGGCCTGCCATGCTCCCCAATGATAATCTGCATGTGCTATGCACATGCTGCGGAAATTTCCGCTGCGGATTATCATTGTGGAAAAAAACACAGCACTACCAATTATTTTGCGGAAGTGCTGCGTTTTCGCCGCCATTTACTTGCATTAGATCGCATGGATTACGCATCACTGTATATGTAGATGCGCATTCCATGCGTTCTAATGTGTGGATCGTACCCAGGTCTAGAGAAGAGGAGACTCTCCTCCGGACCCTAGTACCATAGAAAACTGTAAAAAAAAATGAATAAAATAAGTATATATTTATTTTTTACCTTCTGGCGGCCCCCGATGCGCTCCTCCTCTCATGCCGGCAGTTCGATGGACTGAAGGACCTGCGCTGACGTCATAGTCATGTGACGGGTCACGCGACACTGACGTCGGCAGGTCCTTCAGTGTAACATGATCTGCCGGCAGCCGGGACGGTGAAGCTAGACACCGGGGGCCATCGGAAGGCAAGTATATATTTATTTTTTATTTTTTGACACTCTCTCTGGTCGCACTATATAAATCCATGCTGTTTGCATGGATTTATATAGTGTGACCAAGTTGTCAAGCACTTTCCAAGTGATGCTAAAATCGCTTGGAAAGCGCTTGTCAACCCGCATGCGGAAATGCATGTGAAGAACGCTTCACATCCGCATGTCCCTGGCAGTAAAAACGCATGTACAATCCGCATGTACAATCCACATGTACAATCCGCATGCGTTTTTTCTGCCAGGGGAGATGCAGAAATGCTCAGGAAAAATCCGGAGCATTTCTGCATCGTGGGCACATTGTTAGAACCCTCCTGTTAGTTTTTGCTATCTTGTGTTTTGCGGTCACGTGACCATCTGCCTATATATTCCAGCTCCGCCCTTCTGGCTTTGCTGGACTTCAGTGTTGTTTGACTGTTTTGCTAGCCTGGTGCTTCGGTGCCTATCTCTGTCATTTTGCTTGGTACTCTTGGACCTCTAGTACTTTTTGTCAGTTTGTCTTTTGTGTTCTACAACAATTTCTGTTTAGGAGGTGTCCCATTTTTGTCCCAGCCCTTAGTGCTTTAGGGACCCCTCCCTTAATTCTATAGGTCTTCGTTCAGACTAGCCGAGGACGAAGGTGGGTCTGTTCACTAGGAACAGGCAGCCCGCTACATCGTAGGGATTCAGCTTAGTCTTACTGTAGGGACAGCTTTCCCCTATCTTTCCTTAGTTCTTGTTGCAGATCACAACAGTAAGTCCAGCCCAAAAAAAAAACTAAAAGGAAAGAAATTCAGGGATCAGTATGGTTTCCGTCCAGGAGTTGGCTCAACGCCTGCAAGGATTGTCTCTGGAGGTGGCCGAGCTTCAGCAACATGTGAGTAGCTGTCCTGGAGCGCATTTTGTGTAACCGAAGGTAGGACTGCCTGATGTTTTTTATGGTAAACAGCAAGATTTTTTTCCTTTAAAAATGCTTATTTGTTATATTTTCGTTTGAGACCAAGATCCTCTGGGAATGAATCACAGCGCATTGGTTTTATTATGTCACTTTTGCGCAAAGAACCACAGGGTTGGGCCTTTTCTCTCCAGCCTAATGATCCGTGTTTAAGTTCTGTTGAAGAATTTTTTTCTGCTATGGGGCTATTATATGACGATCCTGATCGAATCTCATCTGCTGAATCAGAACTTAGACCTTTGAATCAGGGGTCTGATGATGTTGAAAATTATTGCACACACATCAGGAGATGGGCTTCAGAAGTTAAGTGGAATGATTCGGCGCTTAGATGTTTATTTCTTGCTGGTCTGAGTGAAAGGGTTAAGGATTTGCTAATTGCATTCCCTGCACCTGAGACTCTGCAGGAGGCTATGCAGTTAGCTGTTCGTATAGACAGGAGACTGAGGTGCAGGCTCAATGACGTAAAGACTCCTGTAATGTCAGGTCCTAGTCCCCAGAAAATCTGCACTGACGGCGGGGAACCGATGGAGGTTGGGGAGATGTCACTCCACTCTCAGGAAAAAGACCGGAGATTCGCCGAGGGATTGTGTCTTTATTGTGGTAAAGGTGACCATTTGATTAAGTATTGTGAGCGTCGTTTAAGTAAAGAAAAAAAAAGGTCAGTTACGCCCGTATAGCTTGTTTATGCTCTGCAGGAGTATTTCTTTCTGGGAGTACTACTCTGCAGGGAGATTTGATTGAATTTCAGGTATTTGTGGATTGTGGTTCAGCACTTAATGTGATTGATAAAGGTTTTTTGGAAAACCTTAAATTGAAATCCAAACCTTTGTCATCACCTATTTCTGTGGTTGCAATTGATAACACTCCTTTGAAATGTATTACTCACAAGGTTGCTGCATTTTCTCTCATTATCAATGGAGTTCACCAAGAAATTTTGGACTTGGTTGTTTTGGATAATTTACCCTCTCCAGTTGTTCTAGAATTGCCTTGGTTAAACCTGCACAATCCTTTATTGGACTGGTCTACTAATGTGATTAAGTTTTGGAGTCCGAAGTGCTATGATAAAAGTTGTAATGGTCGCTCTGCGGCTGTGGAAAAAGTGGAATTACCTGTACCTATTCAAGATTTTTGGAGGGTTTTTTTGGAGGAGTCGCAAGTTTTACCTCCTCATAGGGATTATGATTGCGCCATTGAGTTTGTTCTGGGTGCTACTCTTCCCAAAAGTCGCTTGTTTAATCTGACTATCCCTGAAAGAAAGGCCTTGGAGGAGTACATAGAGACTAGCCTTGCTGCTGGTCACATTAGACCTTCTAAGTCGCCTGTGGCAGTCGGATTCTTCTTTGTTAAAAAAAAGGACGGCGGTTTATGTCCATGTCTGGATTTTCGTGAAATTAATAAGATTACCGTATGCAATTCCTACCCATTACCGTTAATTCCTGACTTGTTTAACCAGTTAGTGGGAGACAAGTGGTTCTCCAAAATTGATCTCCGGGGGGCATACAATTTGTTACGTGTGAAGGAGGGTGATGAATGGAAAACTGTTTTTAACACTCCGTTAGGTCATTTTGAGAATCTGGTGATGCCTTTTGGTCTTACCAATGCACCTGCATTTTTTCAGAACCCTATTAATGACATCCTGAGACCTCTGATTGGTAAGAATGTGGTTGTGTACTTGGATGACATTTTGATTTATTCACCAGATCTGGAGTCCCATTGGCAGAGTGAAGTTTTGCAGTTATTGGGTGATATTTCACTCTTTGCTAATCTGGAGAAATGTGAGTTCGCTGTGCAGAAAATTAGTTTTTTGGGCTACATTGTCTCCAGCGATGGCTTTGAGATGGACCCTGTGAAGGTTCAGGCTGTGCAGGAATGGCCTAGGCCTATTGGTTTGAAATCTATACAGAGATTTTTGGGTTTTGCCAATTATTACAGGAAATTCATTAAGAATTTTTCTGTAATTGTTAAACCTCTAACCGATCTCACCAGGAAAGGTGCGAATACGGCCCAGTGGACTACTGAGGCCATTGAAGTTTTTGAGTATCTCAAAGAGAGGTTCAGTTCTGCCCCTATCCTTATGCAGCCTGATGAGACCAAGCCTTTTTTGGTCGAGGTCGATGCTTCATCGGTGGGGGTCGGAGCAGTTTTGTCTCAGGAGAACAAGGGTGGAGTACATCCTTGTGCCTTCTTTTCGAAAAAATTTTCGGAAACCGAACTGAATTATGATGTTGGAAATTGGGAGCTGCTGGCTATTAAACTCGCGTTTGAACATTGGCGTCATTTTTTGGAAGGCGCTAGATTTCCTATTCAGGTTTTCACAGATCATAAGAAGTTGATTTATCTGGATGCTGCCAAGCGCTTGAATGCCCGTCAAGCTAGGTGGGCACTTTTTTTTTCTCGGTTTCATTTTTCTGTTACCTATTTCCCTGGTACTAAGAATGTTAAAGCCAATGCTTTATCTCGCAGCTTCTCTCCTACGGTCGGTGCCGAGGAGGAGGAGAGCATTTTACAGAAAGGAGTTGTGGTGGCGGCTTTGGACTCCGTTTTGGAGAATGGGATTCTGAAAGCTCAAGAAGATGCTCCATCTAACACTCCCCATGGGAGGTTGTTCGTGCCTGGAGCCTTTAGGAGAGATTTGTTTGTGGAGTGTCATGAGTCTCTGTTGGCAGGTCATCCAGGAATTTCGGAGACTAAGAGACTGATCAGTCGCAGTTTTTGGTGGCCTGGATGGCAGAAGGAAGTCATCAAGTGGGTGCGTCAGTGTACTGTGTGCGCTAGGTCAAAGGCTTCACATACTCCTGCTGCGGGGTTGCTTTGCCTTCTGGAGGTTCCTAGTGTGCCTTGGACGCATCTCACTATGGATTTTATTACTGATCTTCCTGTGTGCGAGGGTTTTACTGTCATCTGGGTGGTCATGGACCGTTTTAGTAAGATGTGTCATTTGGTTCCATTCATTAAGTTGCCCTGCGCCAAGACACTCGCTAAGGCATTTGTTAAGGAGATTGTCAAGCTCCATGGCATTCCCACAGATATTGTTTCTAATAGAGGACCTCAGTTTGTGGCTCGCTTTTGGCGTGCTTTTTGTGACAGGTTGGGAGTCCATTTGTCATTTTCGTCTGGTTATCATCCTGAGTCTAATGGACAGACTGAAAGAAAGTACCAGGATGTTGAGCAGTTTTTGCATTGCTTTGTGGCGGACAATCAAGAGGTGTGGTCGGAGTTTCTGCCTCTCGCAGAATTTGCTCTTAACAGTCATACATCCTCCTCTGCTGGGTGTTCTCCTTTTTTTTTGTTGTACTGGGAGACATCCGTCTTTTGGTTCTTTCTCCAAATTGGGGTCGGCGGTGCCGGAGGAGGAGAATTTTTCCGGTGATTTAGAGAGAGTTTGGACTAATGTACGTTGTAACCTTCAAGAGGCTAACAAAAAGTCCAAGAAGTATTTTGACAGGAAACGTAAAGAGGTTTTGTTTACTGTGGGTGACATGGTTTGGTTGTCCTTGAAGAACCTGCGTTTGAGGATTCCCTCTAAAAAACTGGGTCCTAAGTTTGTGGGTCCATTTAAAGTGCTTCAGGTTGTTAACTCGTCTGCTGTTAGGTTGGATGTCCCTACTTCCTGGAAGATTAATCCTGTGTTTCATGTTTCCTTCTTGAAAAAGGCTGACGTATCTAATAGGGACGCCACTGTCACAGTTCCTCCTGTGGTGGAAGACGGCGAATATGAAATTTCTCGTATTTTGAATTCTAGATGGCACAGAGGGAAATTACAGTATCTTGTCTCCTGGAAGGGTTTCGGTCCCGAAGACAACTCCTGGGTAAGGACGGATGATGTCTCTGCTCCTAGGCTTGTTAAAGCTTTCCACAGGAGCTTTCCTGATAGGCCTGGGCCTGGAGGATCCGGAGGATCCTCATAGAAGAGGGGGTACTGTTAGAACCCTCCTGTTAGTTTTTGCTATCTTGTGTTTTGCGGTCACATGACCATCTGCCTATATATTCCAGCTCTGCCCTTCTGGCTTTGCTGGACTTCAGTGTAGTTTGACTGTTTTGCTAGCCTGGTGCTTCGGTGCCTAGCTCTGTCAGTTTGCTTGGTCCTCTTGGACCTCTAGTACTTTTTGTCAATTTGTCTTTTGTGTTCTACAACAATTTCTGTTTAGGAAGTGTCCCATTTTTGTCCCAGTCCTTAGTTCTTTAGGAGCCCTTCCTTAATTCTATAGGTCTTCGTTCAGACTAGCCAAAGAAAAAGGTGGGTCTGTTCACTAGGAACAGGCAGCCCGCTACATCGTAGGGATTCAGCTTAGTCTTACTGTAGGGACAGCTTTCCCCTATCTTTCCTTATTTCTTCTTGCAGATCACAACACACATAGCCTTACTTTGTTATTTAGATAGACAGATAGATAGATAGAGGGCTGCCACCAGGAATTTCAGGGCCCAATATTGGCAACATTTTCAAGCTCCCTTGAGACTCCGCCCAGGCTCCACCCCAGCTCCACCTCCACCCCTCGAAACTTCCACAGTCCCACCACCCAATCTTGGAAAAACTCCACTTCTGCACCACGCCCTCACCAATCACAGATTTACAGTTTCCACTCAACCATATATCATATACATAGCCAGCAACTTTTGTTTTGGCCAAAAGATTTTTTTAATCAACCACCACGACAAGTTAGACTCTTTTGGCTGGGCCCTACTTTACTCTAACCTATTAAACCTTTCTTAAAGTATCCAATACTCTTTTTAGGTATATTTTTATTTCTTTTTCTTTAAAGGAATGTGTCACATACATTTTTTAAAATGACTAATAATATCACATTCAAGGAACAAAAACCATCACACCATAGCCGGACCACAATTTACCATCACATAGTCACCAAATAGTACCACATACAAGGTATACTGCCACACCATGACCAGACCACATATTACCACCACATAGTGATCAAATAATACCACATACAAGGAAAAAATACCGCCACACCATGGCCAGACCACATATTACCACCACATAGTGACCGAATAATACCACAAGCAAGGAACAAATACCACCACACCATGACCAGACCACATATTACCACCAAATGGTCACCAAATAATACCACATATACACTGTGTGCAGAATTATTAGGCAAATAAGTATTTTGATCACATGATACTTTTTATACATGTTGTCCTATTCCAAGCTGCATAAGTTTGAGAGCCAACTACCAATTAAGTAAATCTGGTGATGTGCATCTCTGTAATGAGGAGAGGTGTTGACTAATGACATCAACACCCTATATAAGGTGTGCTTAATTATTAGGCAACTTCCTTTCCTTTGGCAAAATGGGTCAGAAGAGAGATTTGACGGGCTCTGAAAAGTCCAAAATTGTGAGATGTTTTGCAGAGGGATGCAGCAATCTTGAAATTTCCAAACTTTTGAAGCGTGATCACCGAACAATCAAGCATTTCATGGCAAATAGCCAACAGGGTCGCAAGAAGCGTGTTGGCCAAAAAAGGCGCAAAATAACTGCCCATGAATTGAGGAAAATCAAGCGTGAAGCTGCCAAGATGCCATTCGCCACCAGCTTTGCCATATTTCAGAGCTGCAACGTTACAAGGTGTGCGATACTCAGGGACATGGCCAAGGTAAGGAAGGCTGAAAAACGACCACCTTTGAACAAGAAACATAAGATAAAATGTCAAGAATGGGCCAAGAAATATCTTAAGACTGATTTTTCAAAGGTTTTATGGACTGATGAAATGAGAGTAACTCTTGATGGGCCAGATGGATGGGCCAGAGGCTGGATCAGTAAAGGGCAGAGAGCTCCACTTCGACTCAGACGCCAGCAAGGTGGAGGTGGGGTACTGGTATGGGCTGGTATAATCAAAGATGAACTTATGGGACCTTTTCGGGTTGAGGATGGAGTGAAGCTCAACTCCCAGACCTACTGCCACTTTCTGGAAGACAACTTCTTCAAGCAGTGGTACAGGAAGAAGTCGGTATCGTTCAAAAAAAACATGATTTAAATGCAGGACAATGCTCCATCACATGCATCCAACTACTCCACAGCGTGGCTGGCCAGTAAAGGTCTAAAAGAAGAAAAAATAATGACATGGCCCCCTTGTTCATCTGATCTGAACCCCATAGAGAACCTGTGGTCCATCATAAAATGTGAGATCTACAGGGAGTGAAAACAGTACACCTCTCGGAACAGTGTCTGGGAGGCTGTGGTGGCTGCTGCACGCAATGTTGATCGAAAACAGATCAAGCAACTGACAGAATCTATGGATGGAAGGCTGTTGAGTGTCATCATAAAGAAAGGTGGCTATAATGATCACTAATTTTTTTGGTTTTTGCATGTCAGAAATGTTTATTTCTAAATTTTGTGCACTGATATTGGTTTACCTGGAGAAAATAAACAAGTGAGATAGGATTATATTTGGTTTTTATTAAGTTGCCTAATAATTCTGCACAGTAATAGATACCTGCACACACAGATATCCTCCTAAGATAGCCAAATCTAAAAAAAAAAACACTCCAACTTCCAAAAATATTAAGCTTGGATATTTATGAGTCTTTTGGGTTGATTGAGAACATAGTTGTTTATCAATAATAAAAATAATCCTCTAAAATACAACTTGCCTAATTATTTTGCACACAGTGTAAGGGACAAATACCACCACACCATGACCGGACCACATATTACCACCACATAGTGACCAAATAATACAATACTGATCATTAATAATAAAAAAAAAATACTAATATTACCATAAGTTTCATTATACACAGGAGCTCTCTACATAGTAGACGGTGTACAGTGATCACCAGTGACATTATACACAGGAGCTCTGTATATAGTGTCAGTGTACAGGTAATACAGTGATCACCAGTGACATTATAAATAGAAGCTGTGTATATAGTGTACAGGTAATACAGTGATCACCAGTGACATTATACACAGGAGCTCTGCATATAGTGTATAGTGTACAGGTAATACAGTGATCACCAGTGACATACACAGGAGCTCTGTACATTAGTATATAGTGTCATTGTACAGAGAACACACTGACTCACAAGTGACGTCTCTAGTTGAAGTCCTTCATCTTCGCTTTTTTTCACTTTCATCCAGCGCAGACCGACTTCTTCCAGCCAGGACTCGTCTCTGCATAAAATAGCACACAGTTATCTAGAGCACATTCCCCAATTTCTACATTACGCAGCTGAATACAGATGTGCACCCACCATTAATATATAATTAGTTATTATGCAACCCACCATTCCAAATACAAATTGTAATCCACCACGGCCCCCCCACTAACTGTAAATAGCCACTTTCTCCACCCAATAAATATATAAATTAAATAGCACCTGTACTCTTTCCCAATTCATTACCAGTCACACTCCTGCATCCTCAACACCCCCCACTCTGTACCTCCCGCTCCCCCAATTCATTATATTTACATGAACCCCTCCACTCCAATTCATTATGTCATGTTCGTGCTCTCTCCCAACCTGTATTCATAATCATTTATTCTCCCCCACTCCCAATTAATCATTTGCTCTCCCCCACTCCCAATTCATTATTTGCTCTCCCCCACTCCCAATTCACCATTAGCTCTCCCCACCCCCCATTCAACATTTGCTCTCCCCACTCCAAATTCACCATTAGCTCTCCCCACTCCCAATTCACCACTAGCTCTCCCCACCCCCCACTCCCAATTCACCATTTGCTCCCCCCACTCCCAATTCACCATTTGCTCCCCCCATTCCCACTCCCCATTCACCATTTGCTCTCCCCACTTCCAACTCATCATTTGCTCTCCCCACTCCCAATTCACCATTTGTTCTCCCCACCCTCCACTCCCAATTCACCATTTGCTCTCCCCACCCGCACTCCTAATTCACCATCTGCTCTCTACCCCCCACTTCCAATTCAACGTTTGCTCTCACCACCCCCCACTCACTATTTGCTCCATTCACCATTAGTTCTCCCCACCCCCTATTCCCAATTCACCATTTGCTCTTCCCACCCCCAATTCATCATGTGCTCTCCACACTCCTAATTCACCATTAGCTCTCACTATCGCTCCCTCCCAATTGACCATTTGCTCTCCCCACTCCCAATTTACCATTAGCTCTCCCCACCCCCACTCCCAATGCACCATTTGCTCTCCCCACCCCCCACTCCCAATTCACCATTTGCTCTCCCCACCCCAACTTCATCATTTGCTCTCCCCATCCCCAATTCACCATGTGCTCTCCACACTCCCAATTCACAATTTGCTCTCCCCACTCACCTCTCTCAATTAATCATTTGCTCTCCCCACCCACTCCCAATTCATCATTTGCTCTCCCCAACCACTCCCAATTCATCATTTGCTCTCCTCACCCCCCCCATTCAGCATATGCTCTCCCCACCCCCCACTTCCAATTCACCATGTACTCTTCCCACCCCCCAGATCATTATCTGCTCTCCCCACCCCCAATTCACCATGTGCTCTCCCCACCCCCCACTCGCAATTCACCATTTGCTCTCTCCACCCCCACCTTCAATTCATAATTTGCTCTCCCCACCCACCATGTGCTCTCCCCACCCCCAATTAATAATGTGCTCTATCCACTCCTCACTCCCAATTCACCATGTGCTCTCCCCACCCCCCACTCCCAGTTCACCATGCGCTCTCCCCACCCCTTAATTCCAGTTCACCATGTGCTCTCCTCACCCCCCACTTCCAATTCTCCATGTGCTCTCCCCACCCCGACTCTCAGTTCATCATGAGCTCTCCCCACCCCCACTCCAAAATCATCATTTGCTCTCCCCACCCCCAATTCACCATGTGCTCTCTCCCCCCCCACTCCGAATTCATCATGTGCTCTCCCCTTCCCCCACTCCCTATTCTCCAAGTGCTTTCCCCAACCTCCACTCCCAGTTCATCATGTGCTCTCCCCCAAGACCATTTAATTAATTCTATTAAAAATAAATAAATTGATACTAACCTTTCATATAATCCCCTGCTGCTGCACTTCTGTACTGGCATCTTGGCCCTCTATGCAGACGCGTACGCGATGATGTCATTGCGTATGCACCTTCACCAGCACGTCCAATAAGAGGCGGAGGGACTGCACGGCCGTTCAGTTTTTATGGCAGTGAGAGTCCCAAGGGTCCCGGCACACGATACCCCAGTGTCGGCATATAAGTAAGCAAAAAAGATGGTAGCACTTAATAGAAAATTACATAAAAAATGGTGTATTTATTGGCCCGTGTGAACAGGTGCCAATGTTTCGGCTCAAAAGCAAGTGGATTTTTAATGCAACCAAACAAGCCTCATCAGGTCTAAGAAATGTATTTATTTTAAGAAAATAAACAGTTTGTATTGTGGAGTCTGCTCCACTTCAGAGTTATTACATATATTGGGAATAACTCTTTAACCCCTTCCCACTTAAGGTACTTTTTACTTTCCTGACCAAGCCAAATTTTTTAAACTAATATGTGCCATTTTATGTGGTAATAATTTTTTTCTTGACACATTGTAGTTTATGTTCGTGGTAAATTTAGGTCAATATGATAGACATTTATATAAAAAATATCGGATATTTGATAAATATTTAGAAAAAGTCTCATTTTTGAACTTTGAATTTTGTATGCCAATGAAATGTCCCATCCCTCAGTTTTTCAGGACCATCTACACATTTGAAAAGATTTTGAGGGATCTATATGTCATGTATACACCTCAAAATATTCAAAACCGTATTCAGAAATTTTGTATAACCCATAGGGCTTCATGCAAAGTTAAATGAAAAATTACTTTTTATTATTATTAGCATGTGAAGGTATTTGCAAAGGGGGGTAGCAGAGGAATAGTGAGGCGAGAGATGAACTAGTCGAGCAGCAGAGTTGAGGATGGACTGGAGGGGTGCGAGAGTGTTAGCAGGTAGGCCACAGAGGAGGGTGTTGCAGTAGTCGAGGCGGGAGATGATGAGGGCATGAACAAGCAGTTTAATAGATTGAGGGTTGAGGAAAGGATGGATTCTGGGAATACTTTTGAGCTGGAGGCCACAGGAGGTGGCAAGAGCTTGGATGTGGGGTTTGAAGGACAGGGCAGAGTCAGGGGTTACTCCGGGGACAGGGGAAAGTGTGATGTCATTTATTGTGATAGAAAGATCAGGTGGGGAAGATATGCGAGATGAAGGAAAGATGATGAGTTCAGTGTGCGGAAACAGTTGGCTTATCCTCGAGTATATACGGTATATACTTTATACTCTATAAAGTGTTAGTAACAAGGCAAATCAACAGTAGAACTAATATCAGTAAGCTTGGGATAGCAGAGAAAGTCTTTCACTATTTAACGTTAATGTTCTCTTCACAAAGGTGGTGTGCCCAGTCGTGTGAGTTTCCATGTAAGTTCTCTATGAAGCTCTGGCCCTAGCAGGGATCACTGGGTTTTCCGGCTAGGCCGCAAGTCTCTCTCTGATGTTCACTACTAGGACCAACCCTTCTCAATCACTATGTTTCCACAAAGTAAAATAATAGGAGCTATACTCACCTCCGGTGCTGGCACCATTCCAGCTGGATCACTGAGGGGCTCCCGCAGGAACTGAGCAGTCAATGTCTGTGATCCTAGCTGTTATCTTTAATTAACGCCTTTGAGGCCGCAACCTATAATATCAGTGGCATCTAGGTTGTCAGATAAAGGTAGGGGGCTCTTTTAGTCAACCAACTCACACAATGGCCCCCACAGCTGCAATTGTAAATCATGCCTCGCAGCATCGTGCAATAAAGCTCAACCAGGTTCACATTCTGTAAAGGGACTAAAGTAAAAAAAGTAAAAAACAAAACGGTTTATAGAAACAAATAACACAAATCCCAGGTCCCGTTCTTTGATGTGGACTTGGGAACTGAGCCGACAAATGATGGCTGCATTATTCAGCCATCATCTGCCTCTAACAGATGCGAGTGGACGGAAGCGGCCGTTAACCTGTTATATGCCGCTAACTATCTGTGATGGCAGAATTTACAGCGACTGGTCCAGGTGGGGCACACTGTTCTAACTGTCCCTGCATCATGATTGTGGGGTGCCAAAGGGTTGTCATGACAGCTTGAGGTTTTCTGAACACCCCAGTGCTTGTCATGACAATACTCTGTAGTATCGGTGTCTCTGCGCCTTGACAGGCAGAGACGCCGTCCCTCTTACCGCCGCGCTCCTCTCCCGGCGTCCTCCGGCGCTCCTGCTTCTGCCGGCGCGCAACTTCCCGGGCATTGTGCTTAGGGCGCGCGCGCGCTCCCTCCCTCTTAAAGGGGCCGCGCACGCCGTCCTAAAGAGTCCCCGGCCAATGACCGGAGGACCTCTCATATAAAAGGCACCTCCTCCAAGATGGAGGTGCCCATGCAAGGTTGTAGCTTTGCGTGTTAAACTCTGCTTCAGCCCTCAGGTCCCGCTGCCAGCCTGACTACAAGTCCAGCCCACCAGCCTGACTACAAGTCCAGCCCGCCAGCCTGACTACAAGTCCAGCCCGCCAGCCTGACTACAAGTCCAGCCCGCCAGCCTGACTACTAGTCCAGTCTGCCAGCTTGTCTACTCTGCAGCCCGCCAGTCTGTCTACAGTCAAGTCCGCCAGTCTGTCTATGGGCCTTGCCCGCCTGCTTACCTGGAAGCACCTGCCTGTTACCTGCCGTGCCTACCAGCCAGCCTATCTGGAGGCTCCTGCTTGTTACCTGCTGTGTCTGCCAGTCCGCCTACCCGGATCACCCGTCAGCCTGCCTGCCGTGCTCATCTGCTGTACCGGTCAGTCCCTGCCTTCTGACCCGTGGGAGTCACCTGCTCTCATACAAGGTCGGTCCCAGAGTAGCACCTGGTCCCTCTGCTCGGTCCTTCCCTGGTCACGGAGTCGATTGAGCCGCCGTATGACCTTGGTCAGTCCGAGTTGACAGCTACTTATGCCCCTCTGGTCCCTCCTTGCACCGCAGCACAGAGGTTCCACCACCCGGATCCGTAACATACTCCTCTGAACACATGCCTGTGGAGAGTAGGAGACTGTGATTTTTACTACATACTGAAGCAGGGCTGCCACCAGGAATTTCAGCACCCCATACTGGCAACATTTCCGGGCACCCTTGAGACTCCACACCAGCCCCGCCTCCACCCCTCAAACTTTCCACCGTCCCACCTCCCACTCTTGGAAAAACTCTGCTTCTGCACCTCGGTTTCACCAATCACACATAAACAGTTCCCATTGAACACCATATCACATACACAGCCATCAGCTTTTGTTTTGGCCAAAAGATTTTTTAAGCCTGCCACCACGACAAGGTAGACTCTTTTGGCAGGGCCCTACTCTACTCTAACCTATTAAACATTTCTTAAACTATCCAATATTCTTTTTAGGTATATTTTGCTTATTTTTCTTTAAGGGAATGAGTGACGTACATTTTTTAAACTAATTGAAACCAGATTGTGATAATTTTTTTATAATCTGTATTTCTGACTTCAGGTTATTGTATCCTGTTTTCTGTACATTTATGGAAATCTGCTGTCTTGCCTGTTTGGAGATATGAACAATAGACATATGGATGTATATATATCACAAGACAAAACAGGGGACTCTAATTCCTAGGGAGAGTTTTCTATACATGTTCTCATGTTTAGTGACATGCAGATGTCATTGTGCAGGAAAGGGGAAGAGGTGAGCTGTGACACGACCTAATGTGAATGGTGGATTCTGTTATCTCTCATAGTAATCCTGCTGGCTATGATAATGAGGTGACTGCTGAAAAGGAATCTCTTCTGGACGTGTTATTCTATTAGAAAAGCAATTTCTGTTTATTTATTATTTATGATATAAGGGGTGACAAACTTTAAAGTAAATTCTTCCAAAAAGTTAAACTATGATTAAAAGGATTGGCAATTTTCTGGTTATTCTTGACCAATGTGTTTGAGATGATGATAAGGCACTTAGTATTATGGTCTTTCTTGAACTTCGGCACTAAATACGAAATATGGGAAATAGACTATATTTCTATGTTGAATTTCTGCATTAAGGGCCTTTTATTCATCTCACACACACATTGGTTAAGAATAACCAGAGCATGGTCAATGCCCTTAACATAAAAGTTTTGTAAAACATTCCCACTAAACATTTCGCTAATTAAATCTATTTTTCATAAGAGTCATTTAGTTAAATCCTTTGGTCAATTATGTAAAGTGCAAAATTATAATGTAACAAAACAAAGACAAAACGTATAACCAATTAATACAATGAAAATAAGGTCATTTTGTGATGTCAGAAAACATATTAAAACAACGATCTAAGGAATGAACCATAATAATAAAGACGTATTTCCATAAATTCAAGAACAACAAACAATAGTGCGCTCTATCCTAAAAACTGAGCCCTAATATTAAATGGGTATTCCCATCTGGGGTACGGATAGTGCATCGCAGGGTCAGTCAGGTGCAGGTCTCAGAACTGAAACATTACTATCCGATCTGTTACATCTGTCTAATGCTAGGACTTTGGGTCAGTAATCCCGCAGTCAGGCTAGGACACTCATCCATAATACAGGGGAACATAGAAGGCAATAACACACTAATGTAAAACTGGCTGCAATGTAGAAGATGTGAAGATGCAAATTTACATGTATGGAACAGGCAGTCGTTTTACCTGCTGGTTAGAAAAATCCTTAATCAGGTCTTTAATATTCAGGTGTCTGGCGAGCTCATGTTCAATTGACAGAAGGGCTCGGCTGTTTAACCGTTGTTCCGTCATTGTAGAATGCAGATAGTTCTTGAGAGTTTGCTAATGCTATCTCTCCTTCTGCTACTCAAAGTGGTTGGGTGATAAAAATTCTTACAATACACACCTCTCCAAATCTTGAAGCTCGAATTTGTAGATGGCGTTTAGTAAAGCCAGTGGACCCATGTTTTCTGTAAATGTAGCTTCATAAACTTTCCGAAGATGTTGCTACTCAGAAAGTAACGGTGATGTGAGATCTACCTGCCTTCCCATGGGTTGTTCCATCTCTTGCTATTATTTTGAATTATTTGGTTCTTTCCTAGAATGGGTGGTCAAGTATGAAACAGGTTCCTCCGCTATAATCCATTATCTTGACGATTTTCTTTTTGTGGGACCACCAGATTCCAGGTCCTGTCAATTTTTGCTGGACAATTTTATTTTTTTCGCGTCGTATTTTGGCGTTCCCTTATCCAGTGGAAAAACTTTTGCTACTACTTCGCTATCCTTTTTAGGAATTGAGATTGATTCCGTTGCCATGGTTTTTCACCTTCCCTCAGAAAAAAATTCAAAATTGCTGTCCCAGATTGAAGGATTTTGTTCTGTTCTCAAAGTAACACTATGTCAAATGCAGTCCATGCTAGGCCTCCTTAACTTTGCTTGCACAGTAATGCCTATGGGGAGAATTTTTTCCAGACGTTTATCCCTCTCGACCAAAAGCATCAAGCTTCCCCATCAAAGAATTCGGATAAAACCTCCTTTGAAAGCAGACTTGCTGGTTGGGAAGGAGTTCCTCTTGTCCTATAATGGATATACATGCTTTTAGTTATCGGAATTGACTAATGAGGATCTCTCCCTTTTTTCCGATGCCGCTGGATCTACTGGTTTCAGTGTCATTTTTGGAGACCAATGGTGTGCCGAACCTTGGCCGGAATCTTGGCGCACTGAGGGCTGGGTTAAAAACCTTACTTGGTTAGAGTTATTTCCTATCATCACAGCCATTTCTTTATGGGGCCCATCCCTCAGGGAAAAACGGATCTGTTATTGGACTGACAATATGAGTATTGTACACGCCATAAATCACTTGTCATCCTCATCTCCCCTGGTTATCAAATTACTCAGATTTCTGGTATTAAAATGCTTAAATTTAAACATCTGGTTTTAAGCCCGCCATGTTCCGGGTACAAATAATGTCATTGCTGATTCTCTTTCTCGTTTCGATTGGCAGAAATTCCGGGAATGTTTCCCCGCGGCCAAACCAGAGGGGCATCCATGCCCATCCCTCATGTGGAAGGTGGTAGAGAAAGATTGATGGAGTTGGTGAGATCTTCAGTGGCCTCGTCTACATGGCGTTCTTACGGTAAGGCATGGAATGAGTGGCATAACTTATTTGGGGATAGATCAGCAGCAGCATCCGACGCTGCCCGTCTGGAGGTCACAATCGAATATTTACTTTACTTGCGCAGCATGGGTGTTTCAGGAGCCGTTGCACAGAACCGCCTATCTGATCTCGGTGTTTATTTTCACCTCTTAGGTTGGAACGATGTTACTAAGGTTTTCATCATTCGGCAGGCTATTATGGGTTGGAGGAGGGAGCACACTCGTCAGGGGAACAGACGGCCCATTTCTTTCAGTTTACTTACCCGCCTAATCAACCCACTCCCGCTGTCCGCTCTTCTCCTTTCAAGTCTGCTCTACTCTCTGCCGCTTTTTGACTCGCGTTTTTTGGATTGGTGCTTTGCGCATTAGTGAATTGGTGTCCCCATCCAAGCGCACTTCAGGAGGACTCCAGTATGATGGTGTCACTCCCTGTGACCGAGGTCTCCGTATCCACTTTCGGAAATCGAAAATTGACCCGTCCGGTATTTGTTCATGGGTTCCCCTTCTTACCATCCCCGGTCCTATTTGTCCTTTAACGCTTGTTAATAATTACTTATCGTTCTGGCGATCTGGTGACTCCTTTTTCTCACATGAGGATGGTTCTCCTCTTACGGTTTTTCAATTTCAATCCCTTTTTTGGAAATGTTTAGCTTTCGTAGGCCTTCCTCTCAAGGTATTTGGTACGTACTCCTTTAGGATAGCAGCTGCTACCGAAGCAGCCCGTGCTGGTTTGCCTAACTCCGAGATCCAGCGCATTGGTAGATGGCGTTCCTCCTGTTTTGCAAGATACATCAGACCGAATTTATTGCTTCACTAACTTTATTATCTCTTCATAGTTGGTGTAAAACACACAGTATGGATACTGGGCCACTCTTACATCTTCTGGGCATCCCAAAGAGCAGAACGTCGACCAGGTGGCAGAGGTCTTGGGTTCCACGGCATCAACGTTTTTTGGAGAGGAATAAGAGGCTTGACCTGGCCTCAGGTTCTTCCCGAGGTGGTGAGGATAGCTGAGACTGCTTCCTCTCCCTTAATTCTAGTCCTGCATGCGGGCGGGAATGATCTCTGCTCCTTTCACCTAGCGGAGCTCCTCACAATCATGCGCTCCGACGTGGATAAATTCCACAGACTTTTTCCAGAGCTTACTCTGATTTGGTCAGAGGTCATGTCACGTGTTGCATGGCAGGGCGCGAGAGATGCGGCGGCAGTTGAACGTTCTGTGCGCACGCTTAATGCCCGCTTTATCCGTTTTAAGGCCGGAGTGGTCATGAGGCATCACCAACTTGAGGGAGACAATTCCAGTCTTATGCTACCCGATGGAGTCCATCTGACGGAAATAGGGCTGGATACTTTTCTCTCCGGTCTCCAGGATAGCATAGAACAAGCTTTTTACCAAATGGGTGGGGGGCGGAGCGCAGTATAAATACTCCGCTCCTCCTTAGCGGTCATTTGCTCCATCTTGATGTTTTTTTCCGGTACGAAGTCTGACTTGCGCTGGGAGTCCAGCTGCGGCATATGGATTTGCACCCGTTTCAGCTGGCTAATAGTGCCTTAACTGAGTTTTATACCAGTTACGTACTGAGCACGTCCTTTTTGGCTGTGACCGACTTCTACCCATTAAAAGGAGTTTTGGTTAAGATCTGTGTGTTGTCGTTATTCCATGGGACTTTTTGAGGAAATATTGTTGTTGGGTCTCAGCAGTCTGCAGGGCACGTCAATCTTTAATTGAATGCCCCTTGACTGCTGTGCCCTGCTGAAGGGGTTAAATTGTGTGTCCCATGTTCTTTTTCTCCTCTCCTCCTGGCTTTCACCCAATAATCCTCTTCTTCCTCCCTCTTCCCCTCATTATAAGTCCAGACCCTGTGTGAAGCCCAGCTGTGCTTGGTATCACAGATCCTAGAAGGGTGTATTGACGGATTCCTCCACAAGAGGCCCCCATAACCATTCACACATCTCCACCTTCCACCTCAGACGACCAGAGGGAGCCTGTTAGGGATATATAAAGAAGGGAAGGTGGAGCCAGGCAGTCAGTTCCTGCAGAGTGAGACACAGAAACAGGTCAGTCTGCAGTGGAGCTCAGTGACTCAGCAATTCCTCTGGAGAGTTCAGTTAGTGCAAGCCTGAATACAGAGTTGAGCCCGGTTGAGTCGTAGCTCAGAATAGTGAGCTTAGGTGTGCCGGCGCCATAAGATCGGTGAAGCGCGGCAAGCTGCCATTAGTGTGAGTAGCCTATTGAGGGCCCGAGTAGGCTGAAGGCGAGTAGAGAGAGTTAGTACATAGGGGGCAGAGGAGCTTAACTAGCTCACCCCGAAGAAGAATTTACCGGACACCGGGTCCGAAGCTTACCGGGATATCCACGACCCAGTAAGATATAACCGGAATCCCTGGAGAACTACAAGTCCCAGGATCGCTAAAGTGCTGATACCTACCAGAGCCAGGAGACACATAGGCCCCGTAGGTTGGGAGCATGCACTCCAAGAGAAGGCCCTACCACAAGGTCAGCCAGCGCAGGACAGAGACAAAGTTAGGCCTAGCTCCAGGCAGGTCAGAAACTTACTACGTAGAGGCAAGGAACAGGAGGCCCAAAACCCGCTCATTGGGGAGGATCCAGACATACACCCTTCACCCTACAGTGCTCCGGGGAGTGCCTGAATTTCCATCAGTAAAAGGTACTGAAGTGACTATTGTGTCTGTCCCTGTTCTGGCTCTGACGCGGCTGAGTCTCTCTGTCCTGCATACCCCGTCATACACTGCCCTGAGGCCTAGCTCCACCTGTGGGGAGCTATACCATCCAGCTGCCTTATCATCGGCCTCAGTGGACTGCGCAGCGCTGGTGATCCTCACCAGAAGCCACAGGTGGCGTCACGAACTTTTATAAACTTAACATCTATCAACGCCTTTTTAAAGAGAGACCCCAAAGTACGGGCCCGGGAGCCGACCACCGCGACCTCCTTAAGGCTAAAGGCCCGGGTAACCGAGTCTTCCCCCATCCCCTGGGCTAGTCACCTGCCTCTTCCTGCCTCTCTCCACACAAGCATGGGACCCGCAGTCTGCGTTTCCCACCACCCCTCCCCTTTTTTCCCATGTACAGTGTGTTTTGTTGGTATTATTTGGTTGTTCTGTATTTAAGTCACAGCAGCAGTCATTTGCTCTATCTTGATGTTTTTCTCCAGTACGAAGTATGATATGCGCCGGGAGTCCGGCAGTGGAATATGGATTACCCGTTTCAGCTGGCCAATAGTGCCTTAACCGGGTTTTATACCAGTTACGCGCTGAGCACGTCCTTTTTGGCTGTGAACGACCTCTAACCATTAAAAGGAGTTTTGGTTAAATTTTGTATGTTGTCGTTATTACATGGGACTTTTTGGGGAAATTTTGTTGCTGGGTCTCAGGAGTCATCTTACTACTGTTACTGGTAAAAATGATCATAGACATGTGCAATGTTAGTTAAAAAAAAATCTGGCCTCCTCCTCCCCTTAATAGCCGGCCATCGCACACCATGTTATTTCTTCTTAGCCCAAGACAGCACCAAAGACTGGAGCTGTTATGAGCAAGAGGAAATCCAATTACCAGTTAGTGTAAAATGTTCTGCACATGCCTATGAGTATAATGAAGCGCAGATGTTGTGGCGCTTATACTTACTGCCAGCATATGAGTAGATCTGCTGGCATCTCTGTCTTTGGTGTCATATATTGGGATCCTCTGTCATTGCTATGCTTATCTTCATTATTAACTGCTAATTAAAAAAAAAAAATCCGGCCTCCTTCCTCCCCTTAATAGCCGGCCATCACACACCTCTTCCCGACACCCATGACAGCACTTTCATGAGTGTGAGGAAATCTTACTACTGGTAATGGTAAAAATGATCATAGACATGTGCAATGTTAGTTAAAAAAAAAAATCCGGCCTCCTTCCTCCTCTTAATAGCCGGCCATCGCACACCATGTTATTTCTTCTTAGCCCAAGACAGCACCGAAAGATGGAGCTGTCATGAGCAAGAGGAAATCCAATTACCGGTTAGTGTAAAATGTTCTGCACATGTCTATGAGTATAGTGAAGCGCAGATGTTGTGGCGCTTATACTTACTGCCAGAATAGGAGTAGATCTGCTGGCATCTCTATCTTCTATGTCTCCACTGGGATCTGCTGTCATCTTTATGCTCACCTGTAATTAAAAAAAAAAAAAAAATCCGGCCTCCTTCCTCCCCTTAATAGCCGGCCATCACACACCTCTTCCCGACACCCATGACAGCACTTTCATGAGTGTTAGGAAATCTTACTACCGGTAATGATAAAAATGATCATAGACATGTGCAATGATGTTTGTTTTAAAAAAAAAAATCCGGCCTCCTTCCTCCCCTTAATAGCCGGCCATCGCACACCATGTTATTTCTTCTTACCCCAAGACAGCACCGAAAGATGGAGCTGTCATGAGCAAGAGGAAATCCAATTACCGGTTAGTGTAAAATGTTCTGCACATGCCTATGAGTATAGTGAAGCGCAGATGTTGTGGCGCTTATACTTACTGCCAGCGCATGATTACATTGTCTGGCTTCTTCATCTTTGGGGTCTGTGTTTTGGGTCCCTCAGTGTCGTATCCATGGTCATCTTCATTCCAGCAGTGCTTTCAGATGATCATCAAAGTGATGTCCAATCTTCAGTTCTTCAAGGTCTTCTGGAGGCTGAGGAAGACAGCTGGCTCTGATGACTATGGAGCTGGTGTCTTGTCAAGGGTTTCCAAGTTGACAAAAGAAAATCCCTTGAACATGGCCTGGTCCTTTGCTGATAGAGGTGACTTTTTGGCCTCTGCTGCTTCTAATTTCTCCAGATGGTGTGGTCGAGAACTGTGATGAGCTTTAGATGACTATAAAACAAACAAAAAAATAATTATTACCAAAATCTCAAACGTTCTGGAGAAGGATGATATGAAATGATCTAGACCATCAGACCAGGACCAGCAGCTCTGGATGATGTTGATTTTCCAATGTTAGGCTGTGTGCCCACGATGCGTTTTTAATGCGTTCCTGCAGCGTTTTTGCAGCGCGGAAACGCACTAAAAACGCATGGTAGAAGGGCAGCAATGATAATCCGCATGTGCTGTGCACATGCTGTGGAAATATCCGCTGAGGATTATCATTACGGAAAAAAACGCAGCACTACCAATTATTTTGCGGAAATGCTGCGTTTATCGCCGCCATTGACTTGCAATAGAACGCGCCAATTCCGCAAGACTGCATCTGTACTTGCGTAATTGGTGCGTTCTAATGTGTGGATGGTACCCAGGACTAGAGGAGAGGAGACTCTCCTCCAGACCCAGGCACCATTAAAAAATCTGTAAAAAAAGAATAAAATAAAAAATAAATGTATATTTACCTTCCGGCGGCCCGCGCTGCGCTCCTACTTGCTTCCCGGCACTTTGCAGTGGATTGAAGGACCTGCGCTGACGTCAGAGACATGTGACGGGTCATGCGACGCTGACATCGGCAGGTCTTTCAATCCACTGCAAAGTGCCAGCACCGAGCGAAGCAAGCCAGCGCGGGCCATCGGAGGGTAAGTATACATTTTTTTTTTTATTTTTAACCACTCTCTCGGGTCACACTATATAAATCCATGCAGTTTGCATGGATTTATATAGTGTGACCTAGTTGTCACAAGCACTTTCCAAGTGATGCTAAAATCGCTTGGAAAGCGCTTGTCAATCCGCATGCGGAAATGCATGTGAAGAACGCTTCACATCCGCATGTCCCTGGCAGGAAAAACGCATGTACAATCCGCATGTACAATCCGCATGTACAATCCACATGTACAATCCGCATGTACGATCCGCATGTACGATCCACATGTACAATCCGCATGTACAATCCGCATGTACAATCCGCATGTACGATCCGCATGTACAATCCGCATGCGGAAATGTCAGTGAATAACGCTCCATTTCCGCATGTCCCCAGCAGGAAAAACGCATGTACAATCCGCATGTACAATCTACATGTACAATCCGCATGTACGATCCGCATGTACGATCCGCATGTACGATCCGCATGCACGATCCGCATGCACGATCCGCATGTACGATCCGCATGTACGATCCGCAAGTACGATCCGCATGTACGATCCGCATGTACAATCCGCATGCGTTTTTTTCTGCCAGGGAGATGCAGAAACGCTCAGGAAAAAATCCTGAGCATTTCTGCATCGTGGGCACATAGCCTAAGTGTCAGCGCTAAATAATACTTAACAGAGGTGCAATGTGATCTGGTCATATACTTACTACAGGGATGTGTGGTGGAGACACTTTCAGGGCTTCCACAGAGACCCAATCAATACACTGGAAAAACACGTGCTCTCGGATGTTACCATGGACTCCTAAGCGTCTGGCTGGATCTTTCTGTAGGAGCTAAAAACAATAAAGTAAAACCCATGAAGGTAAGCGGTAGAGGCAATAAAACATTCTCACAACTTCACCATTTAAATGAATATTGTACAACCCCTAGTACTAATAACCTGGAACTATACTGACCTGTTTAATGATGTCATCAATGCCGGAGGATGCCTCATCGAGTGTCAGATGGAACGTACACTCACTGGTAACCATATCTTTTAAGATGACACCAAGAGAATACCAGTCTACTCCGGCGTTATACTCCTCGCCAGCAAAAATCTATCATGGAAGTAAGAACAAAAAGGTCAAAATGTTAACATTCCCATGGACTGTAATTTTAGTGAAAACTAAATAGGAAAGCACTATTATCCCACCTCAGGAGCCATGTAACCTGCAGTCCCAGCGTATTCGGTGGCTGTTCGGTCTCCATGCATGTTGTCAATTGCGAGACCGAAATCTGTGATCTTAATATGGCCCGTTTCAGCCACCAAGATGTTCTCGGGCTTGAGGTCTCTGTGGATGACGCCCTTGGAGTGGAGGTACTGGATTCCACAGACCAGTTCAGCGGCATAGAATCTGACAGAAAGACATGAATGAGTGTAACTTTCCGAGGAGAAGACAAGAAACACAAAGATATTGCTTCCAGCCAATATTATCTACATTGACTGGACGATTAGAACAAGATGACCATATGCAGAACATACAACAAATCCTGACAGATCCCACTGAAGAATAATGAGGCCACTCAAGATTTCTGTCAATGTTCTGGTTAATTTCGCTGCAATCTACAATATTTTTATATTAAAAACACCAGAACCCAAAGGCAGATAATACAGCACGGAAGTGAACGGATCAATGCTAGAAATTTCTATACAGTTATGATCAGGTTTGTAGGTAACATAAAATGTACCTTGCGCTGGGGATGTCAAGCCGCCCCTTCTCCAGAAGGAAGGTGTTAAAGTCCCCGCAGCTCACGTATTCCAGACCAAGCAGCACACAGAGCTGGAGCACAGAAATACAGAAGTAGATTTGTATGCAGGTAAAGTGGCCAAAAGATCACAATATCTACACACCTACTACAGAATAGCTCCGTATAACTATAGGCCACAGGATAAATGGAAGGTGGTCTACATGTCCCATGTAAGAAGGATTACATTTCACATGTCCCATCATTTGTTTCAATGTTCTAGCTGATGACCATGAGATCCCTGTAATGACACCTTAGGGCTCATAATGATGCTCCTGTGGAGGGTCACTTAAATATGCGGATATGTAGAATGATTTTCTTCAGGGGCATACAGAGATAGAAAGAATTGCTGTACATTTTGTTCAGTTAATGTTCAATGTCATTTTATGTCAGATATTTATAGGGGTGTCCTGTGATTACTGATGCACAGGGCAGGCATGGTGCCAGTATCTCTTCCCCCGCAGCATCTGGCAGATTTATTATAAAATGATTCTGGTTTATGGTAAAAACACGAGGTCAGACCTTGTACAACACTTTAATAAGTAAAAAATGGAGGCATGTTTTCATGAAACTAGCTTCACGTGGCGAGACTCCTTAGATATGGTGCTCGGATTGCATCATGTTTTTCAAAGCATTTAACTCAGACAAAAGAATGAAATCTTTGTGCCCGGAGGTCTCACTAGTTGTATCAGCAGAATAATATATCATACAGAAAATACTTACACATATCTTACTGACCAACAGTCAGGGAGGCCCGACTGGACTGGACGAGTGTAGACTGCAGTGCACAAAGCATGGTTGTTGTATACCCTAATCCAAGCTACAATAATACCAGGCCATAAAAGTGGTGGTCTGAAGGACATGATGCTCCATCTGTTAACCGGTTCAGGACCGCCCACTGTACATAAACGTCGGCGCTGCCTGGGCTCTGTGCAGCGCCGACGTTTAAAAACGGTGGGTGGTCCAGCAGCGCTCAGGACCCCCAGGGTCCTGCAAGCGCTGCGGTTCCGGTGCAGAGCGATAGCTCTGACATGTGAGATCATGGGGACCTGATTGGATCAGGTCCCCATGATGTTAACCTGTTCCTATCTTCTAGATGAAGCGATCCATAGCGATCGCGGCATTTAAAAGATAGTGACAGCCGGTGGTCGGTGATCCAGACCCCCACATACCTTAGCAGCGAGGGGATCCTGATGCTGTGGCCTCTGACCTCATTGAGACCTGAGTGGCTCAGGTCTCGATGATGTCAGCATCACACCAGCCAATCAGAGAGGGCGATCTGCCTGATAAATACACTGTTTCCCCTCCGATCTCAGTGAGAGAGCAGAGGAGAAACAGTGTGACAAGAGCTGTGTCAGCCTTGCCACTGTGAAAGTAGAAAAAAAGAAAGTAAGAGTTAGGTTAGGGTTAGTCAGTCCTGTCAGGTCAGGTCAGTCAGTCCTGTCAGGTCAGTCCAGTCCAGTCCAGTCCCGTCCGGTCAGTCCAGTCCGGTCAGTCCAGTCCGGTCAGTCCAGTCCGGTCTATCCAGTCCAGTCCAGTCCGGTCAGTCCAGTCCGGTCAGTCCAGTCCGGTCAGTCCAGTCCAGTCAAAAAATATAAAAACAAATAAAATGGCCCGTCAGACTTATACCGCAGAGGAGGTGAATGCCCTGCTATGTTCTGACACTGATGACAGCGCAATCTCAGATGGAGATGTGGATTTTGAGGGCTTTAGTAGCGGCGACACTGAGAGCTCAGAAATGAGCAGTGATTCTGGTCCATCCTCAAGCCCAAGGACCAGTACAACAATAGGGGCAAATAGCGCTACTGGAGAAACGTCTCCAAATCAGGGAACACTGCCCAGTACAAGCGCTGTCCCTTCTACTAGTGAATTGGCGCACGCCAGTGTACAAGGGGCTTTGCCACATGATATAGCATTTCCCAGATGGGAGGCTCAGGATTCGGCTGCTCCATTCAGCCCTGATTTCAACGCCATTCCTGGTATAAATGTGGAGGTGGAAGATTTTGGACCAATTCATTTTTTTAATTTGTTTTTTACAGACAGCTTGCTAGAGCATATTGTCGTGCAAACAAATTTATACGCATCCCAATTCATAAGCCAGAATCCCCGATCTTACTATGCTAGGGCAAATTTATGGACACCAACTAATGTCCCGGAAATCAAAAAAAATTTAGGACTTACATTTGCCATGGGGATTGTTAAAAAACCGAGCATTCGATCCTACTGATCCAACCACCCTGTTGAAGCCACCCCTATGTTTTCAGTCGTTCTTCCTAGGACCCGTTATGAAATGCTCATGCGGTTTTGGCATTTTAACGACAATAGTCAATGCCTGCCCAGAAATGCCCCAGAACATGACAGGTTATATAAAATTAGACCCATCATTGAAAATTTGTCAGAAAAAATCTGAAGGCTCTACACCCCAACACAAAATATTTCTATAGATGAGTCCCTTGTAAAAATTCAAAGGAACACTGCTCCTCAAGCAATTTATCCCATCTAAAAGGGCAAGGTTTGGAATAAAGCTCTATAAAATGTGCGAAAGTTCAACCGGATACACATCCGCTTTTCACATATATGAGGGGAAAGATAGCCAACTAAACCCACCAGGATGCCCTACTTATCTGGGGACATCTGGAAAAATTGTTTGGGAGCTGATAAGTCCATTTTTTCAAAAAGGCTACAATCTATATGTGGACAATTATTACACCAGCAAGTCTGGTTGAACACAACATCGGAGCTTGTGGGACCATTCGTAAAAACCGTCAGGGGTTTCCACAACCATTGGTCAACCAAAAGTTCCAAAAGGGGCAGTCAAGGGCTGTACGCAACGGAGAGCTGCTTGCCCTGAAGTATAGGATAAGAGGGATATTTTTGTCCCCAGCTCGATCCACACAGATGCCACAAGGGCCACTGTAGAACTAGGATCCACCACTCCGAAGCAAAAACCTGTGTCAGTCATTGACTACAACAAACACATGGGGGGTGTGGACCTTGCAGACCAGGTTCTACAGCCATACCAGGTATAAAGAAAGTCCTATACCTGGTATAAAAAGTTGGTTATTTATTTGTTTCAGGTGGCCACATACAATTCTTTTGTGTTGTACAAAAAAGCAGGAAATTCCGATCCTTTTCTTGATCATCAAGAAAAGGTAATTGAAAATCTTGTTTTTGAAAGTGTTAGCCCCGCTCATCCATTAGAATCTGAGGATGTGAAAAGACTCACTGAGCGACATTTTATTGCACTTATTCCAGCAACGGTAACGAGAAGGAACCCCCAGAAAAGATGTCGTGTACGTACTAAGAGAGGAATGAGGCGTGATACCCGCTACTATTGCCCACAATGCCCATCATTGCCAGCCTTATGCATCACTGACTGCTTTAAAATCTTCCACACAGAACCACGTTTTTAAACTGTAAAAATGTATCCCATTTTGTCATTCAAACATTTGGTTCATTTAGTGAATGACACATTCAAGTAGAGCTCACTTAATTTCCAGGGGTGGGGTGGGGGTTCTCCAGAATCTAAACCTTCCATTGTGTGCTTGTTTCTGGAAATCATCCATTGAGTTAAAATGGTCACTAAACCCATAGATGAATTCCCAGAGGGGTGTCATTTCCAAAATGGGGTCACTTCAGGGGGGATTCTTTAGTTATGGTACTTAGCGCCTCTGAAAAGTGCCAGAACAGCAGAATCCCCCATGAAGTGACCCCATTTTGGAAATGACACCTCTCTGGGAATTCATCTATGGGTTTAGTGACCATTTACCTATCTACTTATTTTCCCACCATTAGATTAATTTATACAGAGGAGTAGATTGTAAAATTCGGTCACTTGTTGGGGGTTTCCTCTGTTTAGGCACCTCAGGGGCTCTCCAAATGCAACATGGCGTCCGCTATCGATTCCAGCCAAATTTCCATTCCAAAAGTCAAATGGCGCTCCTTACCTTCCGAGCCATGCCGTGCGCCCAAACAGTGGTTTTGCACCACATATGGGGTATCAGCGTGCTCAGGAGAAATTCCACAACACATTTTGGAGTCCATTTTTTCCTGTTACCCTTGCGAAAATTAAAAAATATTGGGTCTAAGGTAATTTTTTGTGAAAAAAAGTTAAATGTTCATTGTTTTCTTCCACATTCCAAAAATTCCCGTGAACCACCTGAAGGGTTAATAAACTTCTTGAATGTGGTTTTGAGCACCTTGAGGGGTGAAGTTTTTAGAATGGTATCACTTTTGGGTATTTTCTGTCATAAAGGCCCCTCAAAGTGACTTCAAATAAGATGTGGTCCCTAAAAAATGTTTTTGCAAATTTTGTTGTAAAAATGAGAAATCGCTGGTCAACTTTTAACCCTTATAGCTTCCTAACAAAAAAAAAATTTGGTTCCAAAATTGTGCTGATGTGAAGTAGACATGTGGGAAATGTTATTTATTAACTATTTTGTGTGACATATCTCTCTGATTTAAGGGCATGAAAATTCAAAGTTTGAAAATTGCAAAATTTCCAAAATTTTCCGATTTTTTCACAAATAAACGCAAGTGATGTCGAAGAAATTTTACCACTATCATGAAGTACAATATGTCACGAAAAAACAATCTCAGAATCAGGGGAATCCGTTGAAGCGTTCCAGAGTAATTACTTCATAAAGTGACAGTGGTCAGAATTGAAAAAATTGGCTCGGTCACGAAGGCAAAAACAGGCTCTGGCGCGAAGTGGTTAACGTAGCATCTCAGGTTCTCATACAAGAAGTATTAGAAAAGCAGCTTTTCAAGAGGTTTCAGTAGACTTTGGCTGTGCCCGGGACATTTGCTTACTTGTCTGGGAAATCTCTTTTTTTCTGGAAGCCGACCATAATTTTTAACACGATTGTCTAGAATTATATATGTGTGTATATGTTGAGCCCCTGTGGGTTCAGTCACCACAGAGGTACTGCATCTCACCCAGAGGTGTGGTATCTCACTCTCAGGTAAGGATAGAGTGCTGCCCGGGACCCTAACACCTGCATCCAACACTACACTACTCCAGACCAGCAGGAGGGGCAAGATGAATCGCTTCCCTTCTGAGCCCTGTCCCTGGCTGGAGTGGGGGGAACCAAAATAGGGGGAACCATGTAGTGGGTGTGGGTGGAGGAAGTAAATCAGAGGAGCTCAGTAAGAAGTGATATAAAAAGAAGGTGGAACAATCTAGAAGGGTTCTTCAGTGAGAGGAAGAGTTGGGAGCAGGAGCTCTGCAGGAGCTCTGCTCGGGAGGAGGGCCTAGCCAGAGAGGCCCAAGACTGAAGAGAGAGAGAGAGGAGCAGGAGAAAGGCTCCAGGAGCGTGGAAGAGATCCCAGGGGTACGGGCAGTGCTGGAGGCCACCTGTATGCCCGAATCTGCCAGGCGGTGGAGGGATCAAGCCGCAGAGGGGACCGGCCCCTAACTAGTGAGAATTACAAAGTTCAACTAGGAACCGGAGGCTTCTGTACTTTCAGGGTGCAGTTGCCACATCCGCACTCAAGTCGCCAAAAAGGTAACCACATAGGATCCAGGGAACTCCAGGTTGCCCAGAAAGATCCGAGGATACCGACTAGGGACATTGTTTGGCGAGGCACAGGGCAAGAAGGGTGAGGGCCAGCGCAGAAAGACGGCTGAGGAGGTCATATAGAACGGGGTCCTGTCTGGCACTCTTGAAACACCTGGGAGTTTGCTGCACCCCTGCCTGGTGAAAGCAGCGTGATGTGGGAGGTCGTAGTCCAGAAAGTGTAACCTGAGGAACTAAACAACTGTGAGTAAGCCCTGAAGACTGCACCCCACTGTCTCTGTGAATTATTCCGGCCGCGCCATCACCCCCTGCACTACAACTGCAACAGCAACATCCATAACATTTCAGCACAGCCCTGGAGCTAAGCTCTACCTGTGGAGGGGTAAACCAACTCTACTGCATTTACACCAGCTCCAGAGGACCTGCTCCGCAGCGGCGGCTCCATATAGCCGCATACCACAGATGGCGTCACGAACTGTATATAAAAACTATATATCCCCTGTAAATATCTCCTTTTATTGACCGCCCTGGGTCACGGATCGGGTCACCGCCACTGTGACATCTCCCCTGCACCGACCGGCCCTGCACCGAGTACCCCACGGCCCAGGGGGCGCGTCATATATTATAGCTATATAGATTGATGACTGTTAATCTTCCTTAGTCTGGGGCTCCATGCAAGATCTCGCCTCATGAGATAATTCTGAGAAAGGTCAAGAATGGGTCTTTCAGCAGGACAATGACCCGAAATATACAGCCAGGCAACTAAGGTGTGGCTCCGTAAGAAGCATTTCAAGGTCCTGGAGTGGCCTAGCCAGTCTCCAGACCTGAACCCAATAGAAAATCTTTGGAGGGAGTTGAAACTCAATGCTGCCCAGTGACAGCCCCGAAACCTGAAAGATCTGGAGAAGATCTGTATGGGGGAAGGGGCCAAAATCCCTGCTGCAGTGCGTGCAAACCTGGTCAAGAACTACAGGAATCGTCTGACCTCTGTAATTGCAAACAAAAGTTTCTGTACCAAATATTAAGTTCTGTTTTTCTATTGCATAAAAATACTTATTTCATGCAATAATATACAAATGAATTATGTAAAAATCATACAAAGTAATTTTCTGGATTACTTTTAGATTCTGTCTCTCACAAGTGAAGTGACCTACGAGAAAAATTACAGACCTCTCCATTCTTTGTAGGTGGGAAAATTTGCAAAATCGGCAAAGTATCAAATACTTATTTTCCCCACTGTAGAAATGAGCACATACAGTACAGACCAAAAGTTTGGACACACCTTCTCATTTAAAGATTTTTCTGTATTTTCATGACTTTGAAAATTGTACATTCACACTGAAGGCATCAAAACTATGAATTAACACATGTGGAATTATATACTTAACAAAAAAGTGTGAAACAACTGAAAATATGTCTTATATTCTAGGTTCTTCAAAGTAACCACCTTTTGCTTTGATGACTGCTTTGCACACTCTTGGCATTCTCTTGATGAGCTTCAAGAGGTAGTCACCGGAAATGGTTTTCACTTCACAGGTGTGCCCTGTCAGGTTTAATAAGTGGGATTTCTTGCCTTATAAATGGCGTTGGGACCATCAGTTGTGTTGTGCAGAAGTCTGGTGGATACACAGCTGATAGTCCTACTGAATAGACTGTTAGAATTTGTATTATGGCAAGAAAGAAGCAGCTGAGTAAAGAAAAACGAGTGGCCATCATTATTTTAAGAAATGAAGGTCAGTCAGTCCGAAAAATTGGGCAAACTTTGAATGTGTCCCCAAGTGCAGTTGCAAAAACCATCAAGCGCTACAAAGAAACTGGCTCACATGAGGACCGCCCCAGGAAAGGAATATCAAGAGTCACCTCTGCTTCTGAGGATAAGTTTATCCGAGTCACCAGCCTCAGAAATCGCAGGTAACAGCAGCTCAGATTAGAGACCAGGTCAACGCCACACAGAGTTCTAGCAGCAGACACATCTTTACAACTGTTAAGAGGAGACTTTGTGCAGCAGACCCTCATGGTAAAATAGCTGCTAGGAAACCACTGCTAAGGACAGGCAACAAGCAGAAGAGACTTGTTTGGGCTAAAGAACACAAGCAATGGACATTAGACCAGTGGAAATCTGTGCCTTGGTCTGATGAGTTCAAATTTGAGATCTTTGGTTCCAACCACCGTGTCTTTGTGCGACGCAGAAAAGGTGAACGGATGGACTCTACATGCCTGGTTCCCACCGTGAAGCATGGAGGATGAGGTGTGATGGTGTGGGGGTGCTTTGCTGGTGACACTGTTCGGGATTTATTCAAAATTGAAGGCATACTGAACCAGCATGGCTACCACAGCATCTTGCAGCGGCATGCTATTCCATCCGGTTTGCGTTCAGTTGGACCATCATTTATTTTTCAACAGGACAATGACCCCAAACACACCTCCAGGCTGTGTAAGGGCTATTTGACCAAGATGGAGAGTGGTGGGGTGCTACGCCAGATGACCTGGCCTCCACAGTCACCAGACCTGAACCCAATCGAGATGGTTTGGGGTGAGCTGGACCGCAGAGTGAAGGCAAAAGGGCCAACAAGTGCTAAGCATCTCTAGGAACTCCTTCAAGATTGTTGGAAGACCATTTCCGGTGACTACCTCTTGAAGCTCATCAAGAGAATGCCAAGAGTGTGCAAAGCAGTCATCAAAGCAAAAGGTGGCTACTTTGAAGAACCTAGAATATAAGACATATTTTCAGTTGTTTCACACTTTTTTTGTTAAGTATATAATTCCACACGTGTTAATTCATAGTTTTGAAGCCTGCAATGTGAATGCACAATTTTCATAGTCATGAAAATACAGAAAATCTTTAAATGAGGTGTGTCCAAACTTTTGGTCTGTACTGTATATATATATTATATATATATTTATAATATGGTTGAAAAAAATAAAAAATCCTAATGATTGCACAGATACGTAGCACAATGTGAATGTTAATCTATATAATTGATATTAACTAAGGGGAAATGTAAGCGTCTGTAGAACTACTAAAAGGATATCTTCATAGTGTGACAAAGTCACTGGTAGTGTGTCAGAAGGGAGGTATGTGTCGCTGAGACTCTTAGACTCAGTGATGTGAAAACATACAAGTTCTCATGCACAAGTAGGTGCAGAGAGAGTTAATAGAACGATATTTACAAGGGAATGTTTTCAGTGGATAATGAAAGTGTAGGGAGGAACGTTATCCACCATCCTTCCAATCAGGGGAGTGTCTGGGCTTTAAATAGTCAGCCCTGACACTCAGGTGTGTTCAGTACCTGGGGAAACTTTGTTCCAGGAAGGAGCTAGCACATGCTGTGATGAACCTGTGTGTAGCTAATTTTGAGTGGCCAGACCTTGGCCGAGATAAGGACTCTGCTGAAAGTTCTGAAAGTTTTGCATTTTGTTTTGTCTCTTTAGCTGAATGGGCTGTGTTTTTATTTATGGACTCAAGGGTAGTTTATGACTGCTAAATAAACTAACCTGAGAATTTAAAGAGACAGTATCTTGTGTTTTACCTACGCATACAGCCGAGCTTGTCGCTATACCACAATAGACTCACAAGCCCAAGTGGGTACACATATATAGTATTTAATATTAAGCTCTATAAGGAATCTCCTATAAAATAAAACATCCAAAATGGATGTTTTGGGGGCCCCTGATGAAGCAAGGACGAAAGGTACATTGGTGCACATAGGACCACATCCCACATTTACTCACTTGGACATTTAAGTTGCCTTGTAACTACTGCTCCTCCATTTTGAATGTATTATTTTATAGGAGATTCTTTACAGAGTTTAATATTATATACTATATATGTGTACTCACTTGGGCTTGTGAGTGTAAGAAGCTATCTTCTTAGTAGTTCTAAAAACACTTACATTTTCCCTTGGTTATTGTCAACTATATATAGACTAGATGGTGGCCCGATTCTAACGCATCGGGTATTCTAGAATATGTATGCGGCCGACCGGGCGCAATTAGCAGAGCGGTGTTTAAATTTGGCGCCAAAATCGCTGATTGGTCGCGTTTGGCAACCGCGACCAATCAGCAAAGCGGTGTTTAAATTTGGCGGAAATATCGGAGATTGGTCACGGGCGGCGACCGCGACCAATCAGCGAACCGTGTTAGTGAGAACTGGAGAGCGTGTTTAAATTTGGCACCAAAATCGCTGATTAGTCGCGACCAATCAGCAGAGCGGTTTTTAAATTTGGCGCCGATACTGCTGATTGGTCACGACTGCCGACCGCGACCAATCAGCAAAGCGATGCAGAGCGTTGTTTAAATTTGGCGCCAAAATCGCTGATTGGTCGCGGATGGCGGCCGCGACCAATCAGCAGAGCGTTGTTTAAATTTGGCGCCAATCTTGCTGATTGGACGCGTCCGGCATCTGCGACCAATCAGCAGAGCGTTGTTTAAATTTGGAGCCAAGGTCGTTGATTGGTTGCGGCTGGCGTCCGCGACCAATTAGCACAGCAGTGTTTAAATGTGGCGGAAAGATCAGTGATTGGTCGCGGCCGCTATTTAAATGTGGCACCCAAATCGGTGATTGGTCGCGGGCAGCGGCCGCGACCAATCAGCAGAGCGGTGTTTAACTTTAGCGCCAAGATCACTGATTGGTCACGCTCTCCGCACGCGACCAATCAGCTAATCGTATTGGTGAGGAGCGGGGAGCGGAATTGTATTAGTGAGGATCGGGGAGCGCCGCAGCCTGTGCGGGTACTTCCGCTGCGAGAACCCGGGACATGAGCGACTGCTCGCAGCAGAAGTATCCCGACCCGCAGCGCCGCTCCCCGGTCCTCCCTTGACACGCTAGCCGCTGATGTCACCACAGTATCCGCATGGTGTTACAAAGGTCTGGACATTTGTGTTAAAAATCGCTGATTGGTCGCTGGCGCTGCCCGCGACCAATCACCGATTTGGGCGCCAAATTTAAATATCGGCCGCGACCAATCACCGATCTTGGCTCCACATTTAAACACCGCTGTGCTGATTGGTCGCCGACGTAGGGCGCGACCAATCACCGATTTTGGCACCACATTTAAATAGCGTCCACGACCAATCAGCACAGCGGTGTTTAAATGTGGAGCCAAGATCGGTGATTGGTTGCGGCCGATATTTGAATGTGGCGCCCAAATCGGTGATTGGTCGCGGACGCTGCCCGAGACCAATCAGCACCGTAGTGTTTAACTTTTGCGGCAAGATCCGTGATTGGTCGCAGGCCAAGACAGCGACCAATTACCGATTTGTGCGGCACTTTTAAATAGCGGCCGAGACCAATTGGATGTCAGTGCCGCTCCCCGGTCCTCCCTTCACACCCTAGCCGCATGGATGTCAGCGGCGCTGCCTGTGCGGATACTTCCGCTGCGAGAACCCGGGACATGAGCGGGCGCTCGCAGCAGAAGTATCCCGACCCGCAGCGCCGCTCCCCGGTCCTCCCTTCACACCCTAGCCGCTGATGTCCCCACAGTATCCACATGGTGTTACAAAGATCCGGACATTTGTGTTAAAAATCGGTGATTGGTCGCGGGTGCTGCCCGCGACCAATCACCGATTTGGGCGCCAAATTTAAATATCGGCCGCGACCAATCACCGATCTTGGCTCCACATTTAAACACCGCTGTGCTGATTGGTCGTGGCCGATATTTAAATTTGGCGTCCAAATCGCTGATTGGTCGCGGGCAGCGCCGGCGACCAATCAGCGATTTTTAACACAAATGTCCGGACCTTTGTAACACCATGCGGATACTGTGGGGACATCAGCGCTAGGGTGTGAAGGGAGGACCGGGGAGCGGCGCTGCGGGTCCGGATACTTCTGCTCCGAGCGCCCGCTCATGTCCCGGGTTCTCGGAGCGGAAGTACCCGCACAGGCAGCGCCGCTGACATCCAATTGGTCGCGGCCGCTATTTAAAACTGGCGCACAAATCGGTGATTGGTCGCTGTCTTGGCCCGCGACCAATCACCGATTTGGGCGCCAAATTTAAATATCGGCCGCGACCAATGACCGATCTTGGCTCCACATTTAAACACCGCTGTGCTGATTGGTCGCTGCCGATATTTAAATTTGGTGCCCAAATCGGTGATTGGTCGCGGGCAGCGTCGGCGACCAATCAGCACAGCGGTGTTTAAGTTTTGCGCTAAGATCAGTGATTGGTCGGGTCCGAAGACCGCGACCAATCATCGAATCGTCTTGGTGAGGACCGGGGAGCGGCGCTGCCTGTGCGGCTACTTACGCTGCGAGAACCCGGGACATAGCGGGCGCTCGCAGGAGAAGTATCCCGACCCGCAGCGCCGCTCCCCGGTCCTCCCTTCCGCATGGAGGTCAGCGGCGCCGGCGGTCCTTCTGCTGATACCGGCCGGGAGATGAGCGCCTCGCGCCGCTCATCTCCCGGATGCATCTCAGTCCCGCAGATGGGTCCGGCGGTCGGGTTCCTTCTGCTGGTACCGGCCGGGAGATGAGCGCCACGCGCCGGTCATCTCCCGGCTGCTTCGCCGCTGAGCTCCGTCCCGCAAATGAGCCGCTAACACAGACAGACAGACAGACGGGATAAGACGATTATATATATAGATTAACATTCACATTGTGCTACATATGCGTGCAATCATTAGGATTTTTTTTGGCAACCATGTTATAGCCATATATATAATATATAGAATTGTCTTATCCCGTCTGTCTGTCTGTCTAGAAAATCCCGCGTCGCTGATTGGTTCGGCCGCGGCCAATCAGCGACGCGGGATTTCAGAAAAAAGATGGCGGCCGTTAGCGGCTCATCTGCCGCACGAAGGTCAGCGGCGATGCAGCCGGGAGATGACCGGCGCTAGCTGGTCATCTCCCGGCTGATCGCAGCAGAACTACCCTGACTGGCGGCGCCGCTGACCTCCATGCGGCTACCGTCGGGAGATCAGCGGCTAGGACCGCTGATCTCCCGACGGTAAGTGTGAAGGGAGGACCGGGGAGCGGCGGCGCCGCCGGTCGGGATGCTTCTGCTGCGAGCAGCCGGTCATCTCCCAGCTGCTAGCAGCGGAAGTACCCGCATAAGCAGCGCCGCTCCCAGGCCCACACTAATACGACGCTGATTGGTCGCTGCCGACGGCCGCGACCAATCAGCTATATTGGCGCCAAGTCTAAACACTGCTCTGCGCCAATCAGCACAGCGGTGTTTAAATTGGCGCCAATATCGCTGATTGGTCGGGGCCGGTGGCCGAGACCAATCAGCACAACGGTGTTTAAACTTGGCGACAATATCGCTGATTGTTCGCGGCCGTCGGCAGCGACCAATCAGCGATATTGGCGCCAAATTTAAACACCGCTCTTCAAAGAGGTCAGCGGCGATGCAGCCGAAGTACCCCGACCGGCAGCACCGCTGACCTCCATGCGGCTACCGTCAGGAGATCAGCGGCTAGGGCCGCTGATCTCCCGACGGCAAGTGTGAAGGGAGGACCGGGGAGCGGCGCCACCGGTCGGGATACTTCTGCTGCGAGCAGCCGGTCATCTCCCGCAGCGCCGCTCCCCGGTCCTCACTAATACAATTCGCTGATTGGTCGCGGCCGGGACCAATAAGCGATATTGGCGCCAAATTTAAACACCGCTGTGCTGATTGCGCCCGGTGTACCGCATTCATATTCTAGAATACCCGATGCGTTTGAATCGGGCCACCATCTAGTATATATATATTCACTACTGTCTCTATATATGTGATACTCATGAGTTGGTGACTTGGGGTCCTCCATTGTTATTCTCTGTAGAATTGTTTTTTAATTTTTGCAATATTTATTTTAGCCTCAATAAGCACCTATTGTTTTATTTTTATATCCTGACGAAGGACGTGGTGTCCGAAACGCGCGTCGGGGTTTGCCGCGGAGTGCCACTCACACTAGCTGCTGTAGACACAGGTACGCTATACATCTTTCTCATATACATTTTTTTCTCTAATTGATTGTACGTTGCCCCTTTGGTATTGCTTGTACACATATATTGGATATTTGATATAGATATGGTCAGTATTATAGTACACATAGTACTTTTATAGATGTTGGTTGAATATATTTCTAATACTGGTACCTGTTGTATTACCATTATGTTTTTTATATTATGCAGCTCATCATGTATATCTTACTCTGTGATTTATTTCTGTGTTTTGGACTCTACAATGCGGCTCTCTCTTTGCATGTAGTGCCACTTGTTACCCTTATTTAATAAAGTGATTTATTTAATCCTTTGTATGATTGGACCTATCATTTGGTGGTTCTCTTGTTTCCATGTTTTATTTTGGTGGTATCTACAGTCATATACATGTATATACATACAGCATATATATACTGTATAAGATCTGATGTCTGTAGTCACAGTATGTCAGCAATGTACAGTATGTACTTTATTGTGCACTGACATTAGATCATATATGCCCTGGACTGATCCTGCACCGACTACCAGACATCACATTGTATAGATGACAGTATAGATATAATCTGTGATGTCCTGTACAGGGCCGGCTCCAGGTTTTCGTAGGCTCAAAAGAGTCTCAGTGGCCCCTTTAACACATACCACAATTCATGATGCACAGATAAGGCAGAGAAATATAGATATAGTACAATGCCAAAAATTTCACTTACAGTATTTTTCGGACTATAAGACGCACTTTTTTCCCTCCAAAATTTTGGAGGAAAATGGGGGGTGCGTTTTATAGTCCAAATGTTGGGGGGGGGGTATATATATGTGGGGTGTGGGGGGAGCGGTAGAGGAGCGGGGCACAGGAGGCAGCAGCCGCCCGCTGCAGCCTACACTGTCCCCGCTGCTAAAGAAAATGAATATTCATGCTCCTTATTAGCAGCACACAGTGTAGCCGCGCTGTGGCTCCTGCCAGAATCGCCTGTGCCCGCTGTTAAAGGGCATGAATATTCAACCTCTCTCCACGCCCATGGGCATGGTGAGGGGGTGAATATTCATGCCCTTTAATAAGCGGGCACACGCGATAGCCCGGCAGTAGCAGGAGCCGCAGCGCGGCTACGGTGTGTGCCGGCTATGAAGGAGAGTGAAGTCACTGCTCCCAGCGCACACAGTCCCGGCATGGGGAGCAGTGACTTCTGGCAGCTGATCTCTCCTTGTGAGCCACGCATGGCAGTGATGTCATGCGCGGCTCACATGGAGAGATCAGTACGGGCAGACAGGACGCAGCGCTGGAGGAGAGAAGAAAGGTGAGTATCAGTGTTTATTTTCTTTTATGTGCAGCATGATGGAGATTAGGGGGACCATGCATACCAGGATAAGGAAGAGGGGGCAATACATACCAGGGTAACGCTGAGGGGGCCATACATACCAGGGTAACGCTGAGGGGGCCATACATACCAGGGTAATGCTGAGGGGGCCATACATACCAGGGTAACGCTGAGGGGGCCATACATACCAGGGTAACGCTGAGGGGGCCATGTGCAGCATGATGGGGATTAGAGGTGCCATACATACCAGGACAGCGATGAGGGGTGCAATGCATACCACTATACCAGGATAAGGATGAGGGGTGCCATGCATACCGGGACAGGGATGAGGGGTGCCATGCATACCGGGACAGAGATGAGGGGTGCCATGCATACTGGGACAGGGATGAGGGGTGCCATGCATACTGGGACAGGGATGAGGGGTGCCATGCATACCGGGACAGGGATGAGGGGTGCCATGCATACCGGGACAGGGATGAGGGGTGCCATGCATACCAGGGTAACGCTGAGGGGGCCATATGCAGCATGATGGGGATTAGGGGTGCCATGCATACCGGGACAGGGATGAGGGGTGCCATACATACCAGGACAGTGATGAGGGGTGCCATGCATACTACTATACCAGGATAAGGATGAGGGGTGCCATGTATACCGGGACAGGGATGAGGGGTGCCATGCATACAGGGACAGGGATGAGGGGTGCCATGCATACTGGGACAGGGATGAGGGGTGCCATGCATACCGGGACAGGGATGAGGGGAGCCATGCATACCGGGACAGGGATGAGGGGTGCCATGCATACCGGGACAGGGATGAGGGGTGCCATGCATATCGGGACAGGGATGAGGGGTGCCATGCATACCGGGATAGGGATGAGGGGTGCCATGCATACCGGGATAGAGATGAGGGGTTCCATGCATACCAGGATGGGGACCACGTATAAAAGGAAGGGGGGGCATATATACCAGGATGGGGGATATTGTCAGAATTGGGGGACATTACCCCTATACCAGTGTCAGCAGAAGACCCCCTCCCCCTTAAAAGTGCATCATGAACACATTTTTGGCTTAAATTTTTATTTTTTTATTTTCCTCCTCTAAAACCTAGGTGCGTCTTATGGTCTGGTGCATCTTATAGTCCGAAAAATACGGTACTTCTTACATTACATGAGTGATATCTATTGTAAATTCTATAATAGCTTAGAAACTGGCGAATCCTCACAGTGCATGGGGCGTGTCAAGGGGGGATTCAAAAGTTTTCATTTTAGACTGTACATTATAGTCCTCCATACAGTATTATGGGCATCACATAGTCCTCCATACAGTATTATGGACACCACATAGTCCTCCATACAGTATTATGGGTACTACATAGTATTCCATACAGTATTATGGGCACCACATAGTCCTCCATACAGTATTATGGACACCACATAGTCCTCCATACAGTATTATGGGCACTACATAGTACTCCATACAGTATTATGGGCACCACATAGTCCTCTATACAGAATGGGCTCCATACTGAATAATGGACCCCATATAATGTTCCATAAAGAATAATAGGCCCCATATAATGCTCTATACACAATAATGAACCCCATATAATGCTCATTACACCATAATTGACCCCATATATTACTCCATGCAGAATAATGGGCCCCATATAATGCTCCATAGAGAATGGGCCCCATATAATGCTCCATAGAGAATGGGCTCCATACATAAAAAATAAATAAAATACTCACCCCTCCTCATACCATGCTGGCTACAAGTCCTGTCTCTTCAACACTGAGACGTCACAGAGTCAGAAGACGCAGAGGAGACTGGACCTGCGGCCAGCTGGGTATGACGAGAGGTGAGTATTTCAAACACCGTAAAGCACGGGGGGGGGGGGGGGTTACCCGGCCCCCCCAACTCTCAGGCCCAATAGCGTTCCAGTGTCCCCAACTGTGAGTGGGCCCCCCCCTCTTGCCCAGGGCCCTGGCACTTGCCCTGGTGCAATGGGTGGTTATGCCGGCTCTGGCCCTGTAGCTGGTGCAGGATCAGTCTGGGGCAGGGGTCTGTATAGTAAGGTCTGAAGTGTCTCGATCTCAGGTCCGATGTGATTTGAACATTCATACAGATCGAGAGCCGATGATCTCACACTGACAGCGACCCCAACCTGCTTGAAGGGTCCATCTGCTACAATAAATCTTTCTGATCCTCAGCAGAGCGACCATAGATAACATTCAGGATCTGGCCCTGGACTTGTCAGGAGGTGAGCAGCATCCTGCCACTTCCACACTCTACAAAAAGTATAAATCTCCTGTCCTGACCACTATCCGGAGCTCAGGCTAAGGCCACGGCCCCACTATCAGTATTTGGTCAGTATATTTTCTCAGGAGTGGGAGCCAAAACCAGGTCAGTAACAAATCAGAGAAAAGGTATAATAGAAACAAGTCACCAATTCTGCATTTATCACCAACTCCTGGTTTTGTCTCCCACTCCTGTGAAAAAATACTGATCGAATACTGACCAAATACTGATAGTGGGGTCGTGGCCTTACAAGAATCAAAGATGTCTGCCCTCTCGTACTGCTCAGCGGCTGAAGCTTCTCTCCGGCAGGCATAAGAACGTGGCCTGTGCCTGCTGTTCTGGGCTGCAGATGCCCAGCTGGCACATGTACACAATGAAAGATACAGGGCCGCCCTGCAGTCTGTAAAGAAGCAGCTGCTTGGCCACCGGCTTGGAGGGCATGTGCCCCTCTGGCCCACCTCGCCCCTGGTCAATATGATACCATCTTTTTCATTAGTTGGTGAGGTTAGAAGAAATTTCACTCCAAGACAGTGGATTTTGTACTTTATTCCAGTATATTTATACATAGAAAACATGGCAATGAAAAACAAGTAGATGCACGTGCATAAAAATGTCCCAACAATAATTAAAAAAGCCTTTAAGATACAGATAATACTTGTATACAAAAATATTAACACAATTTCAAATTGTATATAAAGTGCACAAAAGTCAATAGCCCTGACATATAGTGTACACAGGGTCCCGTCCCCCCACATGGTATACACAAAATACAATGTCATCCAGGAAATAACAAAAAATAACAAATACATTTAATCTATTCTGAAATCCCATGTCTATACAAGATAATAATATGTAAAATTCTACAGTGTCAAAGAAATGAGCTAGAGACTACTACATGGCGATGATGCCTACACACAAGATAATGCCCAGCTAATGCTGTAAATGATACAAATATTACCAGTCACCCAATTAGAAACATGAGGTCCGGGCAAGTGATTTTCTACAGTTCATTGACCTCAATGATGACATCTAATATTTTCAATCATTTATACAGCGGGGTACATTGGGCCTCATTAATAAATCTGCTCACTAGAAAACTAGTAGCCCATACTAACCAATTAGAGCTCAGCTAAGGTTGTTTTAACGGACCTGGAAAAGTAAAAGCTGTTCTGTGATTGGCTGGGATAAGTAAAAAGGCTGTTTTAATAAATGATTCCCAATGTACCAAGCCCCGCCATAAATGTTATTGATTACAGTAGGGGCCACAATATCCCATGTGTATAGTCATCACATTCATCTTATTGTCTGCGGTTACCTTGGGACATGCTATATTGAAATGTAAGATGATATCAGTGGGGTCCATGAGGCAGAGCAGTGTGTGGTACGTGTGACATTTCCTAATATCGAGCAATCAATACTGTACCTTGGTCTGGAATGCAAAGTCTGCGTGGACAAGGAAGGGGCTCCCAGATGCCAGCTGTAAAACCCGTCGCTCCACCATCACACGCTCATCACCGTCAGCAAGCAGGGCTCTTTTGCAGATGATCTTAACAGCAAAATGTTTGCGGGTAGATGAATCTTCCGCCAGCAGGACCGTTCCATAGCATCCCCGGCCAAGCACTTGATGGAATAATAATCTCCTCTTGATGGTATCAGAGACTGTGCTTTTGGAGCCGGTTGGCCGAACACCGCTGCTTCCTGCAGCTTCTTCAGCCTTCTGCTTTAGATCCATGGGTTTCTGTCCTAATGTAATCCTTCTTCTTTTCTTCTCCTTTTTGTCCCCTGATGAGATGAAGATGGCTCCTCTCTTCTTGGCTCCCATCTTCTGACTTTCTACCTTCTCCTTTTCTTCCACTTCTTCTTTCTTCTGGACTGGTTGTTTTGTCTTGTTGACTGAAGACTTCCTCTCATCATCAGATGTGTCATGGGAAGGTCTTAGTCTCTTCGCTGCTTCTCTCCTCACCACGTTCTCCTCTACTTCTTCTTTCTTCTGGACTGGTGGTTTTGTCCTGTTGACTGAAGACTTCCTCTCATCATCAGATGTGTCATGGGAAGGTCTTAGTCTCTTCGCTGCTTCTCTCCTCACCACGTTCTCCTCTACTTCTTTCTTCTGGACTGGTGGTTTTGTCCTGTTGACTGAAGACTTCCTCTCATCATCAGATGTGTCATGGGAAGGTCTTCGTGTCTTCACTCTTTCTCTGCTCACCACAATCTCCTCCTCTTTTATATCCATATTATTGCTTTGCTTAGAGTTAGCCGACATCTCTTCCACTGTTGTTGGTCAATTCCAACTGTCACTTACAACTGTCACTCAGTGCACTTCATATGGAATCATCATGCATGCACCACCACTGGTCATGTGATCAGCATCTGACCAATGATATTTAAGAGATAAATGAACATTAGCTGAGATTAAATATTCAGGTAATATTCAGATATTCTGTGGAACACAAGGTGCCACATTTACTAATAGTAATAGCACTGCACTAAGTCGCCAATTTAATTTACATTGTTACTACAGAGCATCAGATGAATGTAATATAATAAATATTAGCAAGATGTATGATTTCCATCCACTCTACGTATCATAGAAATACAGATGTACTATCTTTTTATATAGAGATGTAGCAGAAGCCATCCTGATTGTTTGCAGGATGCTATGGTGATAGAGAAGCATGCATGACTGTGCCATGCAAATGGTGAGGAGCACCAAAATGGGACATATGATTCACGTAGCCAGGGGCGTAATGTCCGCGGTCGCAGTGGCAGTCACTGCGACCGGGCCAGGGGGGGTTGGGGCTTGTAAACGCCAGCAGAAATTTCAACAGGATGTGTGTATCGCAGTGCACAGTCGCTTCGGGTCCGTGAGTGACAAATCAGGGGCGGGCTGGGTCGGGGGCAGAGGGGCAGCGCCGGACTGGGGTGTCTGGGGCCCACCAGGGACATTGACTCCAGGGGCCCACCCACCCGGGCCCACCCTTCAGCTATTTGCAAATACCTGTTAGCCGTTATACCCATTATACTGGCGGCTCCTGCCCATCACTGTGCGCTCACCAGAACTGCGATGTACAATTACTGTAGTTTGCATTAAAGGGTTTTTATTGGTGAAAACAAGTTCTCAGCGATGCACAGGTTGGGAAGGTGATCACTTATTTATTGGTGGAATCCGCACTGTCAGAAGATTGTGGCACTTTGAGTATTTGGTGAGATTTTTACCTCTGTATTTATAAGACAAAACCAGGAGTGGAGCAATCCGAGGTCATGTTTTATGCATTTCTCACCCACTCCTGGTTTTGTCTTATAAATACAGAGGTGAAAATCTCACCAAATGCCAACTTGCTTTCTCTGGTGAACCTCTGTAACTGCATCTCTGCTGCTGTGTAATAGTCACAGGGCAGGGAGGGGTTAAACATCCAAGTATTTAATATCTATTGGAAATAAAGAGGTTTCCCCTTATTGATATCAGATAAAACAAATGACCAACCACAATCCACTCTACCAAGACCAATATTACCAGATAGAAGGCAGAAATACTACCACACCATGACCAGATCACATATTACCACCACATAGTGCCCAAATAATGCCACATACAAGGCACAAATACCGCCACACCATGACCATAGCACATAATACCACCACATAGTGATCAAATGCTACCAGATACAAGGTATAAATACTGACACACCATGAGACCACATATTACCACCACATAGTGACTGAATAATACCACATAGAAGGGACAAATATCGTCATGTCATGACCAAAGCACATAATGCCACCACATAGTGACAAATAATGCTAAAATAATAAAAATGTAAAAAAGCTCAGTATATTGGGTCAGTGTACAGGTTCTACAGTGATCACCAGTGACATTATGCACAGGAGCTCTGTATATAGTGTACAGGTTATACAGTGATCACCAGTGACATTATACACAGAAGCTCTGTATATAGTGTCAGTGTACAGGTAATGCAATGATCACCAGTGACATTATATACAGGAGCTCTGTATATAGTGTCAGTGTACAGGTAATACAGTGATCACCAGTGACATTATGCACAGGAGCTCTGTGTATAGTGTCAGTGTAGAGGTAATACAGTGATCACCAGTGACATTATGCACAGGAGCTCTGTATATAGTGTCAGTGTGTGTGTATAGGTAATAAACATACTCACCAGTGATGTCTCTAGGTGAAGTTCTTTATCTGCAGACCGATATATCACATCTTCTATACAGGACTTATCTCTGCAGAAAATAACATAGTTAGCTATAACTGATCACTTCCAGAGCACAATCCACACTTTTCGCAAGATTTCTACACTGCATGAAATGACAAAATGCAACATAGTGCCGCACTACACAGTAAAAATAAAACACAAAATACATTTAGGGACTCCATCTTTAATAAAAAAAAATAAATCATGAGAGATCAGAGATTATGGGGCCCAGTCAGGGATCGTACATAGAAATCATGTGGCCCAGTCAGGGGCGTATACAGAAATCATGGGGCTAATCAGGTTATGGGTGTACATAGAGATCATGGTGCCCAGTCAGTGGTGTACATAGAGATCATGGGGCCCAGTCAGCGGTGTACATAGAGATCATGGGGCCCAGTCAGCGGCGTACATAGAGATCATGGGGCCCTATGAGGTGAGGCTCTCACCTCCTCAGGGAGCTCTCACAGGGCATCACAGGCCTTAGTATGAAGCAATACTAGAAGACTTGTGGAATTGCTTCATACTAAGGCCTGTGATGCCCTGTGGGAGCTCCTGAGGGCACCATACTGGCGAGGTGAGATCCTCACTTGGCAGTAGTAGGAGCAGCATCTCCATAGTGTGGCATTCACATCACACTACATGCTGCACTGTACAGGACTCCCAGCCGGCAGCAGGACAGATGAGGAGGTAACTGTCTGGGACCAGCGCTGGACTGGAGTACCTGGGGCCCACCAGGAAAAATCAATCTTGGGGCCCACCAGCACCATGCAGTCACCGTATATAGGAATAACATAAGTCCACAAACTCTTTCAAAATGAATCAACTTTATTAACCAATAAATCTCTGCTGCTGTGTAGTAGTCACAACACAGGGAGAGGTTAAACATCCAAGTATTTAATATGTATTGCAAATAAAGAATGTTCCCATTCTTAATATCCGAAAAAACAAATGACTGACAACAATCCACTATACCTAGACTAATAATACCATATAGAAGAGAGAAATACCGCCACACCATGACCAGAACACATACCACCACATAGTGATCAAATACTACCAAGTACAAGGTATATATACTGCCACACCATGAGAAGACCACATATTAGCACAACATAGTGACTGTCTGAATAATACCACATACAAGGGACAAATACCGCCACGCCATGACCATGGCACATAATGGCACCAGATAGTGACTGATAATGAAAATGTAAAAAAGCTCTGTATATAGAGTCAGTGTACAAATAATGTAGAGATTATCAGTGACATTATACACAGGAGCTCTGTGTATAGAGTCAGTGTACAGGTAATATAGTGATCACCAGTGACATTATGCATAGGAGCTCTGTATATAGCGTCAGTGTACAGGAAATACAGGGATCACCAGTGACATTATACACAGGAGCTCTGTGTTTGGTGTCAGTGTACAGGTAATACAGTGTTCCCCAGTGACATTATACACAGGAGCTCTGTATATAGTGTCAGTGTACAGGTAATATAGTGATCACCAGTGACATTATGCATAGGAGGTCTGTATATAGTGTCAGTGTACAGGTAATATAGTGATCACCAGTGACATTATACACAGGAGCTCTGTATATAGTGTCAGTGTACAGGTAATACAGTGATCACCAGTGACATTATACACAGGAACTCTGTATATAGTGTCAGTGTAGAGGTAATACAGTGATCATCAGTGACATTATACACAGGAGCTCTGTATATAGTGTCAGTGTACAGGTAAGATAGTGATCACCAGTGACATTATACACAGGAGCTCTGTATATAGAGTCAGTGTACAGATAACGTAGAGATTATCAGTGACATTATACACAGGAGCTCTGTGTATAGTGTCAGTGTAGAGGTAATACAGTGATTACCAGTGACATTATACACAGGAGCTCTGTATATAGTGTCAGTGTACAGGTAATATAGTGATTATCAGTGACATTATACACAGGATCTCTGTGTATAGTGTCAGTGTAGAGGTAATACAGTGACCACCAGTGACATTATACACAGGAGCTCTGTATATAGTGTCAGTGTACAGGTAATATAGTGATCACCAGTGACATTATGCATAGGAGCTCTGTATATAGTGTCAGTGTACAGGTAATACAGGGATCATCAGTGACATTATACACAGGAGCTCTGTGTTTGGTGTCAGTGTACAGGTAATACAGTGTTCACCAGTGACATCATACACAGGAGCTCTGTATATAGTGTCAGTGTACAGGTAATACAGTGATCATCAGTGACATTATGCATAGGAGCTCTGTATATAGTGTCAGTGTACAGGAAATACAGGGATCACCAGTGACATTATACACAGGAGCTCTGTGTTTGGTGTCAGTGTACAGGTAATACAGTGTTCCCCAGTGACATTATACACAGGAGCTCTGTATATAGTGTCAGTGTACAGGTAATATAGTGATCACCAGTGACATTATGCATAGGAGCTCTGTATATAGTGTCAGTGTACAGGTAATATAGTGATCACCAGTGACATTATACACAGGAGCTCTGTATATAGTGTCAGTGTACAGGTAATATAGTGATCACCAGTGACATTATGCACAGGAGCTCTGTATATAGTGTCAGTGTACAGGTAATATAGTGATCACCAGTGACATTATACACAGGAGCTCTGTATATAGTGTCAGTGTACAGGTAATATAGTGATCACCAGTGACATTATACACAGGAGCTCTGTGTATGGTGTCATTGTACAGGTAATACAGGGATCACCAGTGACATTATGCACAGCTCTGTATATAGTGTCAGTGTGTGTGTGTATAGGAAATACAGGGATCACCAGTGACATTATACACAGGAGCTCTGTATATAGTGTCAGTGTACAGGTAATACAGTGATCACCAGTGACATTATGCACAGGAGCTCTGTATATAGTGTCAGTGTGTGTGTGTATAGGTAATACAGGGATCAGCAGTGACATTATGCACAGGAGCTCTGTATATAGTGTCAGTGTGTGTGTGTGTGTATAGGTAATACACATACTCACCAGTGATGTCTCTAGGTGAAGTTCTTTAACTGCAGACCGATATATCACATCTTCTATACAGGACTTATCTCTGCAGAAAATAACATAGTTAGCTATAACTGATCACTTCCAGAGCACAATCCACACTTTTCCCAAGATTTCTACACTGCATGAAATGACAAAAAAAGAAACATAGCACTGCACTACACAGTAACAGTGCTCCAGCGTCATTCTGTGCCTGCTCATCTGTCAGCAGACATATTTGTCTGATGGCAAAGATCTAAGAGAGATGAAGACAGAAGACCTATGGATTATGTTGGGAGTGAGGATTTTTCTTTATTAAAGATGGAGTCCCTAAATGTGTTTTATTTTTAATAATAAAAAAAAAAAATTCTGTCTTTTTTTTTCTGTTTACTAGAAATTGATGGTGGCTATGTCTAATTTGGCGTGAAACCATGAATTTCGGGCTTAGTACCAGCTGATAAGGCAAAGCTGGCCTGGTACTAACCCTATTATTACCCAGGGTGCCACTCACCACCAGGGCCGCTGGAATAGCCGGGTAAACCACCTGGAAATGGTGCCATGATGAATGCGCCATTTTCAGGGATGGCTGTGGGCTGCGATTTTCAGCGTGGAGGGCCAAGAACGCTTGGGCCTTACGATGCTGCGAATCCCAGCCCCCAGCTGCCTGGTTTTATCTGGCTGGCGATCAACATATGGCGGGGAAAAAAAAAGTTAAGTTTAAAACAAATATTCGGCTTCTCTGTCTTTTGATCGCCAGCCAAGGTAAAGCCAGGCAGCTGGGGGTGGCAGTACGTAGCTGTCTGCTTTATCTGCGGTGAGAATCAAAAATTCGTTTTTAAAATTTTCTTTTCACACTTCTATATGTGACAGACCCAACAGTCAATCGCAGATGCTGTCAAAGAGGATGGGCTTCTGTGATTGGCTGTTTGAGTAATGTACAATCAGCCCATACATTCTAGTATGGTACTATGTATGGGCTGCTTTCAGGTTACTCAAGCAGCCAGTCACAGACGCCCATTCTCTGTGTCAGCGTCTGTGATTAGCTGTTGGGACTGTCACATATAGAAGTGTGAAAATAAATAAATAATAAAACAAAAATGACATAGCGCTCTGCAGAAATTTTGATTCTCAGAGCAGATAGAGGTGGCAGCCTGTAGCTGTCTGCTTTATCTGCCTGGTTTTACCTTGACTGGCGATCAAAAGTCAGGAAAGCCCAATGTTTTTTTTAAATTTAAAAAAATAATTAAAAAAAAAAAATGCGTGGGCTCCCGCCATATTTTGATCGGGGGGGCTGGGATTCTCAGCATGGTAAGGCCCAAGCATTCTGGGCCCCCCACGCTGAAAATGGCAGCCTGCAGCCACCCCTGGAATTGGCACATTCATCGTAGCGCCATTTCCAGGCACTTTATCCGGCTCTTCCAATGGCCCTGGTGGGGGGTGGCATGCTGGGTAATAATGGGGTTAATACCAGCTTTGTATTATCAGCTGGAACTAAGCCTGAAATTCATGGCGTCACGCCAAACTAGACATGGCCACCATGAATCTCTAGTAAACAGAAAAAAACACAACACAGAATTTTTTTTTTAATAAAAATAAAACACAAAACACATGTAGAGACTCCATCTTTAATTAAAAACAAAACCCTTGCTCTGACGTAATCCACGGATCTTCTGTCTCCAGCTCTGCTACATCTTTGCCATTAGACAAATATCAGAGATGAGCAGGCACAGAATGACACTAGAACCCAGTTGTCAGAGAAGTGCTCAGCTGGCCTCCAGCCGCCGACCATGTTTTCCTGTGCGTTGCAAATAATGCATACTTTCAAACACATGCCTATTTTTGCTATGCAAGTCTACGGTACATTGCGTCTGCGCTGATTTACAACGGATGCGTTGTAACGCACAGCATAAACGCAATGATAACCCAGCCTAACAGCAGCGAGAAGGGGAGACGGAGCCCTGGAGACCGCCTAGTCAGTCTACTGGTGGTACTATCATGCCCATTGCCCAGTATGTACTGCCAGCCTCTGTGGTATTAGCATTCAAGCTCACATGGCATGTCCTGCCAGCCAGCCACTGGTGTTAGTACTAGCATGATAGTACCACACCACCAGTGGCTGGGCAATGGGCATGCATGATGGTACCAACAGTGGCTGGCAGGACATGCTGGGCATGATTCATGCCTAGTGTGTCCTGCCAGCCTCCTTGGTACTATCATGCCCACCCACTATGTCCTGCCAGCCCCTGGTGGTAGTACATGCTGCTGGGCATAGTACCAGTAACCAGAGGCTGGCAGCAGGACATGCTGGGCAATGGGCATGATGAGAACCATGCCCATTGTCCAGTAGTATTTACTGCCAGCTTCGGCCAGGGGTCTTCCCAGTCACCCCTCCCCCCTATCCCTTCCCCCTCCCCCTCCCCGTTTCATACTGACGCGTCGAGATGAGCTGCAGCCGCTGCCTGGAGCGACGCAGGTTCCGTACTCCACAGCGCGCACAGGAAGCAGTCCCAGAGCAATGACGTCATCACCCTGAGACTGACCTCCTGCGCACGCGCCGGCAGTGTCGTGCTGCGCAGAGGAGGCAGAGGGCCCATCACTAATCATATCGGCAGTGCTGCGAACCGGGGGGGGGCCCTCTGTTCTCTGTACAGGGCCCAGAGGGGTAGGGGGCGGGGTCATCGGGACCCGGGGGTTTTCCCGATCCTCCGGTGGGCCAGTCCCCCCTGCAGAGGGGCATATGTATACATGCAGGTCGGCCACATCCCAGTGGTGCAGACACATCCACACTGCACCCTGTATCCTTGTGCACTGCCGTCTGCTGCAGTGGTAGGAGCCGCCTGAATGCATCTTCTTCCTGCCGGAGAGGAGCTTGTGGGCCTGTGCGGTGAGGAGGTGGACGCTGCGCACCTCCTGAGAAGTATATGGCACTCCATGTATCTGTGCACATAGTATACCACTCTAGTGTATAGCAGAAAGGAGACATCGACCAGAAGAGTCCAGGCATGTGGGTGATGCACATAATTATTATATTGATAACCAGGTGGAAGAGGAGGAAATGCAAAAAAAGGGGGGAATTAAAAACTATACGCAAAGGGGACGTCGAGACAGGAATTACAATTAACACCAGTGGGAATGGATCATGATTAGAACAGCAAAGGGATAATACAGAGAATCAAGCCCAAATTAATCCAGTATATAAAAATATATATACATATCATTAGTTAGATATATCTGTACATATGATTGTTTAATTATCATAAACTTTACATAAAGTGCAAGTGCCTCCAAAGAATAAATCTACATAAATTATATATCTCATATGTGAACAAATACAGGTGTTTCTCACTAAATTAGAATATAATCAAACAGTTATTGTTTATTTCTGTTAATGCTGATGATTATGGCTATACGAGTTTCACTTTTTTGTATTGAAGAACTGAAATAAATTAACTTTTTGATGATATTCTAATTTAGTGAGATGCATCTGTATATGTATATATACAAGGGCTGGTCCCTTATTATTTGGATGTCGGTGTGAATCCTGTAGAGAGTAGTGCACTGACTTGGGCATATGTGCTGTTGACAGATATGTATTTGTATCCACTTTAAGCATTTTTAAAAAAGGTGACCACATGTGCATTGTACTCACGCTATAGCAGATGCAGATCCCACTCCTGATTGGCGTCCACCCGATGTATTTTTTCGGCTTCTTGTCTTCGTCAGGGGGTGGCATCATTCGGAAAGAGCTAAGAGTTAAACGGCCAACTATAGCCAATCAGGATGGAGGTATGTCTCCACCAACCAATGGGTGCTGAGGAGGCGTGGCGCGATACACAACGCGCACCAACACTACGAGGAAACTATGTGACCTGTGATGCTGCGAGCTCGTGATGGAGACACTTGATCGGGGGTCACGGGGCACATATAGATACAGTCGGGGAGGATGACGAGACGTTCATGCGTATCGCCTCTTCAGCAGACATCTAATCTACTGATTGAGTGTGGATATATCGGATAAAGTGGAAAATCTTCTTAATTTATAATGATGGATAACGAGTATAGGTTATATATTACAGCAATACACAGGAATAGGGGGTAGTGAGTGTTACATGTATATAAGCATAGGCGGATTATAATGAGGACGATCTGGGCTACCGCCCAGGGCCCCGAACCTCCAGGGGGCTTCGGGGTGTCTATGGCCAGATTGTCCTCATTATATGTGCGGCGCCACGGCACATACCAGCAGACAGTGGGGGGGGGGGCCCAGGATCGCTCCCCCAGCAGCGGCACACAGCCGCTGCTTCTTCTTCGGCCGGGCCAACACTGCAGCAGTTAACTTCCCTGTGCTGGCCCGGCCGCGTCACTGCTAGGAGACACGGCCCTGTGCGCGGCCGTGTCTCCTAGCTGTGACGTCACGCAGTGCGCACCCGGCCTGCAGTGCTGCACCGGAAAAGAGCTGGAGCCGAGTCGGGGGATGGTGAGTGTGTGTGTGTGTATGTATATGTATGTGTGTGTGTGTGCAGGCAGATGTCATTGTGTGATGTCTGTTTATATGTATTTTTGTGTTTCAAATGTGTTTATGCGTGTATGTATATTTCTGTATATGTTTGTGTGTGCGTGACTGCGTGCGGCCTCCTGCTGAGTATAGATGGCGCCGTGCGGCCTCCTGCTGTCTCTGGGCGGGCGCCGTGTGGCCTCCCGCTGTGTATAGATGGCGCTGTGCGGCCTCCTGCTGTTTCTGGGGGGGGGGGCGCCGTGCGGCCTCCCGCTGTGTATAGATGGCGCCGTGCGGCCTACTGCTGTCTCTTGGGGGGGGGCGCCGTGCAGCCTCCCGCTGTGTACATATGGCGCCGTGCAGCCTCCCGCTGTGTATAGATGGTGCCGTGCGGCCTCCCGCTGGGTATAGATGGCATTGTGCGGCCCCCTGTGTATAGATGGCATCGTGCGGCCTTCCGCTGTTTATAGGTGGGGCCTCCCGCTGTGTATAGGTGGCGCCGCCCGCTGTGCATAGGTGGCGCCGTGCGGCCTCCCGCTGTGTATAGGTGGCGCCTCCCGCTGTGTATAGGTGGCGCCGTGCGGCCTCCCGCTGTGTATAGGTGGCGCCGTGCGGCCTCCCGCTGTGTATAGGTGACGCCGTGCGGCCTCCTGCTGAGTATAGATGGCGCCGTGCGGCTTCCTGCTGTCTTTGGGGTCGGGGGTGCCGTGCGGCCTCCTGCTGAGTATAGATGGCGCCGTGCGGCCTCCTGCTGTCTCTGTGGGGGGGCGCTGTGCGGCCTCCCGCTGTGTATAGATTGCGCCGTGCGGCCTCCTGCTCTCTCTGGGGGGGGGCGCTGTGGGCCTCCCGCTGTGTATAGGTGGCGCCGTGTGGCCTCCCGCTGTGTATAGATGGCGCCGTGCGGCCTCCCGCTGTGTATAGATGGCTACGTGCGGCCTCCCGCTATGTATAGATGGCTACGTGCGGCCTCCCGCTGTGTATAGATGGCTACGTGCGGCCTCCCGCTGTGTATAGATGGCTTAGTGCGGCCTCCCGCTGTGTATAGATGGCTACGTGCGGCCTCCCGCTGTGTATAGATGGCTACGTGCCTCCTCCCGCTGTGTATAGATGGCTACGTGCGGCCTCCTGCTGTGTATAGATGGCTACGTGCGGCCTCCAGCTGTGTATAGATGGTTACGTGTGCTCAATATTGAGTCATACAATTAATGTAAGGCTATGTGCCCACGATGCAGAAATGCTCCGGATTTTTTTTGAGCGTTTCCGCATCTCCCTGGCAGAAAAAACGCATGTGGATTGTACATGCTTTTTTCCTGCCTGGGACTTGCTGATGTGAAGCATTCTTCACTTGCATTTCCGCATGCGGGTTGACAAACGCTTTCCAAGCGATTTTGGCATCACTTGGAAAGTACTTGATAACTTGGTCACACTATATAAATCCATGCAACCGGCATGGATTTATATAGTGTGACCATAAAAGAATGGTAAAAAATAAATATATAATTACCTTCTGATGGCCTGCCGACGTCAGCGGTCGCGTGACCCGTCACATGACTAAATGACGTCACGGCAGGTCCTTTTCAGACCATCGCGAGCTGCTGGCAAGCCAGGACGCATCGGATAAAGACACCGGGGGCCATCAGAAGGTAAGTATAATATTTATTTTTTATTTTATTCTTTTTTTACAGGTTCTATGGTACCCGGGTCCAGAGTAGAGTCTCCTCTTCTCCAAACCCGGGTACCATCCGCACATTGAAGCGCATGGATTCTGCATGTACAGATGCAGTGATGCGGATGCCATGCGTTCTAATGCAAGTCAATGGCGGCGAAAGCGCCGTGCTTCCACAAAATAATTGGTAGTGCAGCGGATTTTTCCGCAATGATAATCCGCAGCGGAAATTTACACAGCATGTGCACAGCACATGCGGATTATCATTGGGGAACATGGCCGACCTTCTATCAAGCGTTTTTAAGCGTTTCTGCAGCGGAATTGCCACCGCTGAAACGCTTAAAAAACGCATAGTGGGCACACAGCCTAAAAAAAATTATTATAATTAATATTGTGTTCTCCCCGCCTCAGTCCTCACAGCACAACGCAGAACACGAGCTCCTCATCACCAGTCCTCCTGTCCCGGCACAATGTGCGCACTGCTGCAGCAGCAGGTGGATTAGTGTCCACTGGACTGAGAAGGCCCCGCCCCTTCTGGTGACATCATGATTCCATGAAATCACTCCTCCCCCTCAAGAAATCAACTCCAATCTAGACACTCCCTTGTTGCTGGGGCGTGGTGACGCTGTAGCTGGGTGATTGCAGTCAGAGTAGTGGTGTTTGGCGTCTGTACTACAGGTAAGAAGATGGGAATGTGCCAAGGTGATTACTACATTCAGGACAATAAGTAGCTAGCTGTAGGTGTGCAGAATCCCACTCCCAATATTGTCAGGGTCTCGCACCCCTTCGTGTCGTGGGCTGTCAGGCTCCCGCACCCCTTCATGTCGTGGGCTGTCAGGCTCCCGCACCCCCTCGTGTCGTGGGCTGCCAGGCTCCCGCATCCCCTCGTGCTGTGGGCTGTCAGGCTCCCGCACCCCCTCGTGTCATGGGCTGCCAGGCTCCCGCACCCCCTCGTGTCGTGGGCTGTCGGGGCTCCCGCATCCCCTCGTGTCGTGGGCTATCGGGCTCCCGCACCCCCTCGTGTCGTGGGCTGTCAGGCTCCCGCACCCCCTCGTGTCGTGGGCTGCCAGGCTCCCGCATCCCCTCGTTTCGTGGGCTATCGGGCTCCCGCACCCTCTCGTGTCGTGGGCTGTCAGGCTCCCGCATCCCCTCGTGTCGTGGGCTGCCAGGCTCCCGCACCCCCTCGTGTCGTGGGTTGTCAGGCTCCCGCACCCCCTCGTGTCGAGGGCTGTCAGGCTCCCGCACCCCCTCGTGTCGTGGGCTGCCAGGCTCCCGCACCCCCTCGTGTCGTGGGCTGTCAGGCTCCCGCACCCCCTCGTGTCATGGGCTGTCAGGCTCCCGCACCCCCTCGTGTCGTGGGCTGTCAGGCTCCCGCACCCCCTCTTGTCGTGGGCTGTCAGGCTCCCGCACCCCCTCTTGTCGTGGGCTGCCAGGCTCCCGCACCCCCTCGTGTCGAGGGCTGTCAGGCTCCCGCACCCCCTCATGTCGTCGGCTGTCAGGCTCCCGCACCCCCTCGTGCCGTGGGCTGTCGGGCTCCCGCACCCCCTCGTGTCATGGGCTGTCAGGCTCCCGCACCCCCTCGTGCCCTGGGCTGTCAGTCTCCCTCACTCCCTCATGCCATGGGCTGTCAGGCTCCCGCACTCTCCCCTTGTCGTTGTCTGTGGAGAAGATTAATACATATTTTCATTTTTCAGGTTTTCTCTTATAAAACAAGATCCCTGAGCTTCTGTCTTTGACCGAAAAAATGGCGTCTGACAAGTCGCTGCTGTCTGCAGAAATGAACACAAACATGGAGGAAGCGCTGTATGAACAGATGCTGATGAAGGTACGAAAGATGAATTGGAGAGGCCAGCAATCACCGGGTGAATGTCTCCTCCGTCAGCTGCCGGGGGCGCGGCAGTCTCCAACATTTACCTAATGTGTATTGTTGGCTTTAGACCCCTCACAGTTGTACTATTTTGGTGCAGGAAAAATCAGTTTGCAGAACCATCCTGTTCATGTTACTCACTGATTCTCACTTGTTGCCTCATTTCAGGCCAAACAGGAGATGGAGAGCAGAATACCGAACTTACCAGAAAGCAGAGAGATCAGACCCCAGCCGGGTGAGATGGGCGTCCTCTGATTATTATCCAGATTACTTTGTGCATATTATGTGACAGATAGCACAGTGGGGCAGTGGGGTCTTATTGACTGCAACGGTCACATGATGCAACCAACGTGGGGGGTCACATAATTTCTTATGCAGTTGATTACATGTAAATGCTGCTTGGCTTTTGCCGATTTTATTGTGTTTTTGTTCACTTTTTGTTTTTATTTCTGTGTTAGGTTTCTGCATTAAAACTCGCACATCCAAAAATACCAAAATCTTTATTAACATCTGCAAGTCGAACCAGATCCCAGCGGCCCCGGACGTGACGGAGCAGGAGTTAGTCAGCATCCTGGAATCTGATGATCCCTCCGGCTATCGAGTCCCCATGAGCCTTGGAGAGCCCCACGTTGAAGTTGATAATAGTACGTTTTTTTTTAATACAGCGCTTCTCTTTTTAAAGGGATAGTCCAGAGATATCCTTAAAGGGGTTAAAATAGCAAGTATTACAACTTACTAATCCTCAATGGTCAAAGGTGCCATCTCCACAGGTTCTGGTAGGTCCACTTCCAGTCTGCGGAATAAAGTTTGACATCTTGTTGTTGACTTTTGAACTTTTTTGGTTTAGATTTGGGACTTAGAGGGATTGTCCACTACTTGGATTCCCCTTTAAGAACTTATACCACTTATTCATAGCAGCCCTACTAAGGTCAATGGATTGAGTCGGCACCGCAAAGTATCTAAGTCCTGGTGCACTTTGTCCTACAGGTAGAGGCGGCTGCTCGGCGTACGACATAGTGATTAATGGCACCTTCTTTGAGAAAATTACGGTAACTGCAATTGCTTATTCCGACATACGAGCTGTCTGCTCTCCTTTGTGTCAGCTCCTTACTTTGTATTTTTTTTATTAGAATAATGAGCTTTTCAGGGAATTTTTTATCACCGTGGCCATGGAGGGACTAGAGAACAAGTACGAAATGGAGCTGTCAAGAGGTAACGACTGCATCACTGATCTTTTCCTTGATTTTTCCATCGACCACACAAGGACTTGTTCTTTCGTGGAGCAAGTTTACCATATAATATATTGAACATTTTTATGTACCAACCTGTTGTATGGCACCGTATCAAATGCCTTTGAAAAGTCCAGATAGACAACATCCACTAAGTTTCCCTGGTCCAACCTGAACTTACCTCTCCATAGAATCTTTTCAGATTAGTTTGCAGGACAGATCCCTCATAATCATATGTTTAGGTTATTCTTATTGAGGTGCTCCAGGTTAGTATCTCTTAGAAAACCCTCAAAGTTGTTGCCCACAGTACAAGTTAAACTTACCGACCTATAAATTCCAGGCTCAGATGTTATCCCCTTCTTGAATATTGGTACCACATTTGCTATGTGGGTGTAACCCTGGTGGATATGGACCCACTGCCCCACGGGAGGGTTGTGACTAGGTGTCTACTGGGTCTCCACTAGAACCTCTGGTGGTGAGGATAGACTGGGCCGCCAGTAGACACCAGGTACCACTTCAGTGCAGTTCCCGGGACTGCAGCAGCATTCCGGAGGTACCAGGGTACCAGACTCAGGAGAGCGAAGACAAGGACTAGGTCAGACAGTCTGAGATCAGGGCAGGAAGCACAGATTCAGGATAGAGAAAAATGGCAAGGGGGACAGGGGTTTTTGATACCAGAAAACTCCTTTAACGCTTGCAACCTCTGTTGCTTGACTGCTACTCAAACAGTCAAATCAGTCAGTAAGAATTTAGGGAACTTCCATGGCGATATTTTGCATCAGTATTTGTTAGCAGACGCCAGGAGTGGATCCAAAACAGAAGAGGTGAAAGTGTTTCAGTTACTATTTTTCACTGTGTTTGTTCCCCTCTGGTTTTGAGCTTACAAATACTGATGTAAATTAGTGCCCAAAATACTCACTGTGTGAATGAGGCGAGGAAGCTGCTTGTAGTACTGTAATATAAGTCCTTATTCTGAGGATGAGTTCTGTAATTCTTGTCTTCTCTGCTCCATCAAACTCCCCAGAGCAGGGGCAACCCCTGGAGCAAAACTTCTGGCGGCAGATGTCCAGACGTATGACTCAGTGATGTGTGATGGACCCCGACTCCCAAACAAAATGAATCAGACACATACAAAATAAATACACAAATCATTGCAATTAGGTGTCAAACGTTCTCAACTTTATTTAAATTTACATGACACCGAAAATGGCACAACCCTCGACTCACGAAGAGTCACCCTCCAGCGCTCAGGAGAGGAAAACCCCCTGTGGAGGAAACCTCTAGGGAACCATGGCTGGAAGGCTGCCCTTCCCTTGGGCTTAGAGAGTTAGTGCCGATATATGACAGAGTTTTAGAATTTCTACATATTTACAGAGAACGACATAACAAATATAGACTATTAATGTGATAAACTGGATGTGGGAGAGATCTGGCTGCGATATCTGTCACCACATTTATTGCTGGAACGAATTTAGTTGATCTGATTTCCCAGATGGATCTACCACTTCTCCCTTACAGATCCAGCTCCGTCTCTCAAGATGTTGGGTACTTGGTTACAGGGGTTGCTCATTATGGATAACCCCTAATAGGATGAGTATCCCCTCCCCCTCCCAATTTATCACCCATTAAAGTCAAGGATCCATCCATGAACTCCCAAAGAAGAGCAGCTCTTTGTACATAGTAACAGAAGGGGATCCTGTTTTGGGGACCCCCCCTCTGTTACCTTCCCTTCCCCCCGGGGTGTCTAAGAAGACAACCCCTTTCCCTGCTAGAACCTCCAAATTACACCAACATTGGCACATTACGTGGGGTGGTCAAGCTCAAGGTCCTCAGGCGCATCATCAGTAATGGCGCTGATCATGGCAGCGCGGCATTCTTTTATGGAATCTTCTTTATGACACTTGTTTATGCCCTCACAATAGTTGTCATGGTTACTACAAGGGCTATTACTAGTGTTGAGCATTCCGATACTGAAATATCGGGTGTCGGCCGATATTCGCGGTTCGGAATTCCGATACTTAATTCCGATACTTTTGCAATATCGTATACCGGAATCGGAAGTTCCCATAATGCAATGAGCCATTTTCATTTTATTCAGCCAATGAGGATCCTAAGAAGTGTGGGCACATCTTATTAGGCATGTAGGCATCTTAACTAATGGCATGGCTGTGATTGGCTGCTGAAATGATGTCATGATGCACTATAAAAGCCGCCGCCGCCATTTTGAGCTCACTCTGCTGTGAATTCAGTTAGGGATAGGATGCTGTTGTTCTGAGGGACAGTTTTAGCTACCTATTTAGTCTATTCTGCTTTACTCAAGCTACTTTATAAATCGCTGTGCCTTGCAGCGCTAGTGCACAGTTCTCTGTGCTGTTCACCGCTGTCTGCAAGGTCTGTGTGTGTGAGTGCAGCTCACCCTGTAGTGTGTGCTTCAGCCACGTCTGGTTGTAGTGCACTCAGTGTGTGTCACTGCCTCATACATTGTCCTTTTTTGCCAATTCATAATTTTTCCTGATATCTCCTATTAGTGTGGTGGTTCCATCCGTATTCAGCTAAATTTGTTCCAAACACACTATATAGGAGTAGATAGAGACATTTTTTTGGTCTTGCAGCGCTAGTGCACAGTGCTCTGCATCTGTACTGTTCACCGCTGTCTGCAAGGTCTGGTGTGTGAGTGCAGCTCACCCTGTAGTGTGTGCTTCAGCCACGTCTGGTTATAGTGCACTCAGTGTGTGTCACTGCCTCATACATTGTCCTTTTTTGCCAATTCATAATTTTTCCTGATATCTCCTATTAGTGTGGTGGTTCCATCCGTATTCAGCTAAATTTGTTCCAAACACACTATATAGGAGTAGATAGAGAAATTTTTTTGGTCTTGCAGCTTTAGTGCACAGTGCTCTGCATCTGTACTGTTCACCGCTGTCTGCAAGGTCTGGTGTGTGAGTGCAGCTCACCCTGTAGTGTGTGCTTCAACCACGTCTGGTTGTAGTGCACTCAGTGTGTGTCACTGCCTCATACATTGTCCTTTTTTGCCAATTCATAATTTTTCCTGATTTCTCCTATTAGTGTGGTGGTTCCATCTGTATTCAGCTAAACTGGTTCCAAACACACTATATAGGAGTAGTTAGAGGAGCCTTTCTGCAGCATTGGGCCCTGCAGCCCCAGCCAGATTAGTATTAGCCTATTTTTTGCAGCCTCATCTATTGCATTGTAGGTTACCTTCCTACATTGTAATAGCTACAAAAAGTTTGTGATACTATCGTTATTACATCTTTAGGCACATCCAGTGTCTTTTTGTGACAAAAAAAACCTAAATAAAGTTCACCAAACACTCCACTTTACAGTTGTGTAGGCCACATTAGCTCATATTAAAGTCTAGTCCACACTTTATAAAATTAGTGTTTCTTATACCTGTTAGCAGCTGTTCAGGAATAAGCACACTAAGCCCTTAGTACTTTTCTGCCTATCTTTATCAGTCTACCAAGATGAAGAAGGCAGGGAGTAAGGCATGTGGGCGTGGGCGTGGAGTTTCTGCAGGGAGAGGACGTGAGGATTCTGTGCCTGCAGGGAGAGGACGTGGGGATTCTGTGCCTGCTGCGGGCACCAGTGACTCAGCATCCCCCAGTTTTACCAGGGAACAGTCCTTTATGCGCAGCTTTGTATGAGCTAGCCGTACCCCACTGCTGCGGGAGGACCAAATTGAAGCCGTTGTCGGATGGATGGCAGCTAACGCATCGACTTCAATTAGTTCCTGATCCTCTCAGGTCCTGAGCACTGAAGAGCACCCATCTGTCTCTTCACCACCTGCCAAATTGCCCAGGCAGTCAGAGAGCCCTGGACAGGAGCCATCTCTACTTCTGTTCTCTGAATCTCTTGGCTTGGAAAGAGGGGGCCAGCCAAGCAGAATTCGAGAATTTGAAGAAGAGGTAGTATGCAGTGATGTGCAACCGTTTTGTCTCTCTGAATCTGAAGAGGCGGGTGGGCCAGTGCCTATGGTCAGCAGCACACCTCAGTACGCATCTGATGATGAGACTCAGGTGCCACTTTCTGGTGCGTAGTGCTGTCGAGACTACCCAGGAGAAGCAGTTGTTTGAAGAGGGTGGTGTAGATGATGAGGTCCTTGACCCATCATGGCGTGAGGGACAGGAAGGTGGTGGGAGCAGCTCTGAGGAAGAGATTCCCCGAACAGCCCAAAAAGGAGGGAGAGGGAGGGGGCAGACTTGGTTGCCTGTAGCCTCCACTTCGGCACCCATTAGGAGCATGGCTCTTCCAAAATCCAAAGCGGGCGCTCCCAAGACTTGCAGTGCCTGGTCCTTTTTTGACACAGTTGCAGATGACATTTGCTTTGTCAAATGCAAGCTGTGTAATCAGAAGGTGAAAAGAGGGAAAAGTGTCAGCAACCTCAATACCACAAATATGTGGAAACATGTGCGGACCAAGCACGTGGTGGAGTTACAAAAACACCCTGAAGACCTAGGCCAACCTACAGCGCCACCTACCACCTCTTCAGCTCGTGTTGTAGCCTCTTCCTCCAGCTCACACACAGCTGGTTCGGCTTCCTCACAGGATCGCCATGGAAGAATCTCTGGCACTGTTGTACAGAGACACAGTGTAATTCCACCCACAGCACCACTTTCCCAGTCATCCTCACACTCCCAGGCCAGTCTACAGCCATCGTTAGCACAGGCATGGGAGAAAAGGCGCCCATACTCGGCAAACCACCCCCGAGCACAGGCTCTGAATGCTGGCATTGCTAAACTACTGGCCCTTGAAATGCTATCATTCAGGCTGGTGGAGACTGACACATTCTGTAACTTTATGGCATTGGCAGTCCCACAATACAAAGTGCCCAGCCGATTTTATTTCAGCAGGCAAGCCGTCCCTGCCCTGCAACATCATGTGGAGGGAAAAATTAAACATGCGCTACAAAACGCCGTCAGTAGCAAGGTCCACCTGACCACCGATGCGTGGACCAGTAAGCATGGACAGGGACGATACCTTTCCCTCACTGCCCATTGGGTAAATGTTGTGGAGCCGGGTACAGATCTTGAGAGTGGCGCTGTACGTGTTCTGCCAACTCCAAGGATTGCAGGAATCCAGTCTGTACACATTGACTCCTCCTCATACTCCAGTTCCTCTGAATCAGCGCTGCAGGAGCCGTCACGGTCTACCTCCACATCGACCCGTGAACGGTTACCTGTTATGGTGACCAATATGAGCACAGCCGTGGCCAAACGTCAAAAGGCCGTATTAAAATTAATTTCTTTGGGGAATCGAAGCCACACAGCGCAGGAGCTCTGGAATGCCATCAAGCAGCAGAGCGACGTGTGGTTTGTGCCAGCGAATCTCCAGCCAGGCATGGTAGTGTGTGACAATGGCCGAAATCTGGTGGCAGCTCTGGGCCTAGGCAACCTCACTCACATCCCATGTCTGGCACATGTGCTCAACTTGGTCGTGCAGAGTTTTTTGAGGGACTATCCGGATCTTGATGCACTGCTTCACAAGGTCCGCATAGAGTGCGCTCACTTGCGGCGTTCCAGCAATGCAAGATCACGCATTGCAGCTCTGCAGCGCCGATTACGTCTTCCGGAACATCGCATCATATGTGACCTACCCACCAGGTGGAATTCAACGTTACATATGTTGGAGAGGTTGTGTGAGCAGCAGGCAGCAGTAATGGAGTACCAGCTGCAGCAGGCGCAAAGAAGTCGCAGTGCGCGCCGTTCACACTTCACCACCACTGAGTGGGCCTCTATGAAGGACATTTGCCACGTTTTGCGTGCCTTCGATTATTCCACGCGGATGGCGAGTGCAGATGATGCACTAGTCAGCATGACTATCCCCCTTATCTGCCTGCTTGAAAAAACACTGCAAGCACTAAGGGACGAGGTTTTGGAAGAGGTGGAGGATGAGGAGTCACAAATGCCATCTGCTTCTCTACAGTCTGCGCAACGTGGTTCCTCACAAAGGCCTAGGCAGGGGACACTTTGTGAGGAGGAGTCAATGGATGAGGAAGACATCTGTCCAGAGGAGGGAGGTACACAATGCTCTAGTAGTCAGTATCTAGAGCGAGGGTGGGGTGATGCAGAGCAGGCAGAGATCACGCCTCAAGCAGGGGACAGCGTTTCTTGGCCAGTTGGCAGTCTGCAGCACATGGTTGATTTCATGCTGCAGTGCCTGAGAAACGACCGCCGCATCGCCCACATTCTCAACACGGCTCATTATTGGGTGTCCACCCTCCTAGATCCTCGCTACCGGGACAACTTACAAAGCCTCATAACACCGTTGAACCGGGAGCGTAAAATGCGGGAGTACCAAGACGCACTGGTGCATTCCATCATGTTCTCCATTCCAACCGAGAGCAGTGCTGCTAGTGCTTTACAAAGCAGCTCAGTGCGTCGAGGCAGTGGAGGAAGCTCTGCACAAAGAGGGAGCAGAAGCAGCGCCTCAGCACAAGGCAAGACCAGCATGGCCGAAATGTGGCAAAGTTTTGTGTCCCCGCCGCCACAAATGTCTACACCATCACAGACGGCTCCAGTCAGCAGGAGGCAACATTTCCGTCAGATGGTGACAGACTACATGTCTTGCCCTCTTAGTGTACTCCCAGACGGCTCTTCTCCCTTCAAGTTTTGGGTCTGTAAGCTAGATACATGGCCAGAGCTAAGTCAGTATGCATTGGAGGTGCTAGCTTGCCCTGCTGCTAGTGTATTATCGGAACGCGTCTTTAGTGCCGCAGGTGGTGTACTAACAGACCGTCGCATGCGACTATCCTCCGATAACGTTGACCGGCTTACTTTTCTCAAAATGAACAAGGCCTGGATCTCTCATGAATTTGCCAGTCCTCTTCCAGAATAAATAATTGTTGGCAAAAGTATCCAGGTCTCCTGTTCTGTTCATGTTTCTACCACCTGAACTGTAATCCCTGAGCTCCAACACCGCCAGTTGGCGCTCGGAAGTGCCGTCTGCACAGTCAACACTTGCTGCCGTGTCATTGGGGTTCAGTAACGTCAGCTATTCCCCGGCTGTGCGGATGGCAATTTCTCCTGCTCTGTCCACATTCTCACTACTACAGATTTTAAAGTTGCTCCAATTACACCTCTGGCTCCTCTGTTTTCAGTATTATCCCTGAGCTCCAACACCGCCAGTTGGCGCTTGGAAGTGCCCTCTGCACAGTCAACACTTGCTGCCATGTCATTGGGGTTCAGTAACGTCAGCTGTTCCCCTGCTGTGCGGACGGCAATTTCTCCTGCTCTGTCCACATTCTCACTACTACAGATTTTAAAGTTGCTCCAATTACACCTCTGGCTCCTCTGTTTTCAGTATTATCCCTGAGCTCCAACACCGCCAGTTGGTGCTCGGAAGTGCCGTCTGCACAGTCAACACTTGCTGCCGTGTTATTGGGGTTCAGTAACGTCAGCTGTTCCCCTGCTGTGCGGACGGCAATTTCTCCTGCTCTGTCCACATTCTCACTACTACTGATTTTAAAGTTGCTCCAATTACACCTCTGGCTCCTCTGTTTTCAGTATTATCCCTGAGCTCCAACATCGCCAGTTGGCGCTCGGAAGTGCCGTCTGCACAGTCAACACTTGCTGCCGTGTTATTGGGGTTCAGTAACGTCAGCTGTTCCCCTGCTGTGCGGACGGCACTTTCTCCTGCTCTGTCCACATCCACTGTACTACTGATTTAAAACCTCCTCCAAATACACCTCTGGCTCCTCTGTTTTCAGTATTATCCCTGAGCTCCAACACCGCCAGTTGGCGCTCGGAAGTGCCGTCTGCACAGTCAACACTTGCTGCCATGTTATTGGGGTTCAGTAACGTCAGCTGTTCCCCTGCTGTACGGACGGCAATTTCTCCTGCTCTGTCCACATCCACTGTACTACTGATTTAAAACCTCCTCCAAATACACCTCTGGCTCCTCTGTTTTCAGTATTATCCCTGAGCTCCAACATCGCCAGTTGGCGCTCCGAAGTGCCGTCTGCACAGTCAACACTTGCTGCCATGTTATTGGGGTTCAATAACGTCACCTGTTCCCCTGCTGTGCGGACGGCAATTTCTCCTGCTCTGTCCACATTCACTGTACTACTGATTTAAAACCTCCTCCAAATACACCTCTGGCTCCTCTGTTTTCAGTATTATCCCTGAGCTCCAACACCGCCAGTTGGCGCTCGGAAGTGCCGTCTGCACAGTCAACACTTGCTGCCGTGTCATTGGGGTTCAGTAACGTCAGCTGTTCCCCTGCTGTGCGGACGGCAATTTCTCCTGCTCTGTCCACATTCTCACTACTACAGATTTTAAAGTTGCTCCAATTACACCTCTGGCTCCTCTGTTTTCAGTATTATCCCTGAGCTCCAACACCGCCAGTTGGTGCTCGGAAGTGCCGTCTGCACAGTCAACACTTGCTGCCGTGTTATTGGGGTTCAGTAACGTCAGCTGTTCCCCTGCTGTGCGGACGGCAATTTCTCCTGCTCTGTCCACATTCTCACTACTACTGATTTTAAAGTTGCTCCAATTACATCTCTGGCTCCTCTGTTTTCAGTATTATCCCTGAGCTCCAACACCACCAGTTGGCGCTCGGAAGTGCCGTCTGCACAGTCAACACTTGCTGCCGTGTTATTGGGGTTCAGTAACGTCAGCTGTTCCCCTGCTGTGCGGACGGCACTTTCTCCTGCTCTGTCCACATCCACTGTACTACTGATTTAAAACCTCCTCCAAATACACCTCTGGCTCCTCTGTTTTCAGTATTATCCCTGAGCTCCAACACCGCCAGTTGGCGCTCGGAAGTGCCGTCTGCACAGTCAACACTTGCTGCCATGTTATTGGGGTTCAGTAACGTCAGCTGTTCCCCTGCTGTGCGGACGGCAATTTCTCCTCCTCTGTCCACATTCTCACTACTACAGATTTTAAAGTTGCTCCAATTACACCTCTGGCTCCTCTGTTTTCAGTATTATCCCTGAGCTCCAACACCGCCAGTTGGTGCTCGGAAGTGCCGTCTGCACAGTCAACACTTGCTGCCGTGTTATTGGGGTTCAGTAACGTCAGCTGTTCCCCTGCTGTGCGGACGGCAATTTCTCCTGCTCTGTCCACATTCTCACTACTACTGATTTTAAAGTTGCTCCAATTACACCTCTGGCTCCTCTGTTTTCAGTATTATCCCTGAGCTCCAACATCGCCAGTTGGCGCTCGGAAGTGCCGTCTGCACAGTCAACACTTGCTGCCGTGTTATTGGGGTTCAGTAACGTCAGCTGTTCCCCTGCTGTGCGGACGGCACTTTCTCCTGCTCTTTCCACATCCACTGTACTACTGATTTAAAACCTCCTCCAAATACACCTCTGGCTCCTCTGTTTTCAGTATTATCCCTGAGCTCCAACACCGCCAGTTGGCGCTCGGAAGTGCCGTCTGCACAGTCAACACTTGCTGCGATGTTATTGGGGTTCAGTAACGTCAGCTGTTCCCCTGCTGTGCGGACGGCAATTTCTCCTGCTCTGTCCACATCCACTGTACTACTGATTTAAAACCTCCTCCAAATACACCTCTGGCTCCTCTGTTTTCAGTATTATCCCTGAGCTCCAACATCGCCAGTTGGCGCTCCGAAGTGCCGTCTGCACAGTCAACACTTGCTGCCATGTTATTGGGGTTCAATAACGTCACCTGTTCCCCTGCTGTGCGGACGGCAATTTCTCCTGCTCTGTCCACATTCACTGTACTACTGATTTAAAACCTCCTCCAAATACACCTCTGGCTCCTCTGTTTTCAGTATTATCCCTGAGCTCCAACACCGCCAGTTGGCGCTCGGAAGTGCCGTCTGCACAGTCAACACTTGCTGCCGTGTCATTGGGGTTCAGTAACGTCAGCTGTTCCCCTGCTGTGCGGACGGCAATTTCTCCTGCTCTGTCCACATTCTCACTACTACAGATTTTAAAGTTGCTCCAATTACATCTCTGGCTCCTCTGTTTTCAGTATTATCCCTGAGCTCCAACACCGCCAGTTGGTGCTCGGAAGTGCCGTCTGCACAGTCAACACTTGCTGCCGTGTTATTGGGGTTCAGTAACGTCAGCTGTTCCCCTGCTGTGCGGACGGCAATTTCTCCTGCTCTGTCCACATTCTCACTACTACTGATTTTAAAGTTGCTCCAATTACACCTCTGGCTCCTCTGTTTTCAGTATTATCCCTGAGCTCCAACACCACCAGTTGGCGCTCGGAAGTGCCGTCTGCACAGTCAACACTTGCTGCCGTGTTATTGGGGTTCAGTAACGTCAGCTGTTCCCCTGCTGTGCGGACGGCACTTTCTCCTGCTCTGTCCACATCCACTGTACTACTGATTTAAAACCTCCTCCAAATACACCTCTGGCTCCTCTGTTTTCAGTATTATCCCTGAGCTCCAACACCGCCAGTTGGCGCTCGGAAGTGCCGTCTGCACAGTCAACACTTGCTGCCATGTTATTGGGGTTCAGTAACGTCAGCTGTTCCCCTGCTGTGCGGACGGCAATTTCTCCTCCTCTGTCCACATTCTCACTACTACAGATTTTAAAGTTGCTCCAATTACACCTCTGGCTCCTCTGTTTTCAGTATTATCCCTGAGCTCCAACACCGCCAGTTGGCGCTCGGAAGTGCCGTCTGCACAGTCAACACTTGCTGCCGTGTTATTGGGGTTCAGTAACGTCAGCTGTTCCCCTGCTGTGTGTCCGGCAAATTCTCCTGCTTTGTCCACATCCACTGTACTACTGATTTAAAACTTGCTCCAATTACACCTCTGGCTCCACTCTGGGTTCCAGCACCGCCAGCTGGTTCTTGGTAGTTCCATTTGCTCTTGTACCTTCTACTACCCATCCGGGTTCCAGTACCGTCAGCTGGTTCTCGGCAGTGCCTTTGGATTAGGTGCCTCCTTCTCGGTATCCAAGTTCCACCAACGTCTGCTGGTTCTTGGTAGTGCTTTCTGGCACAGGTACCTCCTGCTCAGTAACCGAGTTCCAGTACCGTCAGCTGGTCTTCGGCAGTTCCATTGGCTCTTGTACCTTCTGCTATCCATCCGGGTTCCAGTACCGTCAGCTGGTCCTCGGTAGTTCAATTTGCTCTTGTACCTTCTACTACCCATCCGGGTTCGAGTACCGTCAGCTGGTTCTCGGCAGTGACTTTGGCACGGGTACTCCCTCCTGCCCAGCCTGGTTCCAGCACGCCAGCTGTTTCCGGGTAGTGTCAACGTCACTTTGCCTCCAATGCGTTGTCCTGTCGTGTTGCGGTCGGGTTAGCCGACTCTATGGTGCCTGCAGTTTAGGTGACTCCTATGTGGGCTGCGGGATCTGGCAATGAAGGCTGGTTCCATAGTGCCAATAGGACAAGCACCCCCTGTAGGACTGTGGGTTTTGGTAACTGCGGCCGGCTCGCGGCCTTGAACTTTTTTTTACATGGGTACCTTCTGCTACCCATTCGGGTTCCAGTACCGTCAGCTGGTTCTCGGCAGTGCCTTTGGATTAGGTGCCTCCTTCTCGGTATCCAAGTTCCACCAACGTCTGCTGGTCCTTGGTAGTGCTTTCTGGCACAGGTACCTCCTGCTTAGTAACCGAGTTCCAGTACCGTCAGCTGGTCTTCGGCAGTTCCATTGGCTTTTGTACCTTCTACTACCCATCCGGGTTCCAGTACCGTCAGCTGGTTCTCGGCAGTGTCTTTGGCACGGGTACTCCCTCCTGCCCAGCCTGGTTCCAGCACGCCAGCTGTTTCCGGGTAGTGTCAACGTCACTTTGCCTCCAATGCGTTGTCCTGTCGTGTTGCGGTCGGGTTAGCCGACTCTATGGTGCCTGCAGTTTAGGTGACTCCTATGTGGGCTGCGGGATCTGGCAATGAAGGCTGGTTCCATAGTGCCTATAGGACAAGCACCCCCTGTAGGACTGTGGGTTTTGGTAACTGCGGCCGGCTCGCGGCCTTGAACTTTTTTTTACATGGGTACCTTCTGCTACCCATCCGGGTTCCAGTACCGTCAGCTGGTTCTCGGCAGTGCCTTTGGATTAGGTGCCTCCTTCTCGGTATCCAAGTTCCACCAACGTCTGCTGGTCCTTGGTAGTGCTTTCTGGCACAGGTACCTCCTGCTTAGTAACCGAGTTCCAGTACCGTCAGCTGGTCTTCAGCAGTTCCATTGGCTCTTGTACCTTCTGCTACCCATCCGGGTTCCAGTACCGTCAGCTGGTTCTCGGTAGTTCCTCAGCTTTCTTGTACCTTCTGCTACATTTCCAAGTTCAAGCTTTTTGAAATGGTTCTTGGTAATCACTCTGGATCTCCCTGACGAGGACCCTGAAGACGAGGACCCTGAAGACCAACCCTAAGAAGACGAGGACCCCGAAGACAATGACCCTGAAGACGAGGACCCTGAAGACCACCCCGAAGAAGACGAGGACCCTGAAGACCACCCCGAAGAAGACGAGGACCCTGAAGACCACCCCGAAGAAGACGAGGACCCCGAAGACGAGGACCCAGAAGACCAACCCGAAGAAGACGAGGACCCCGAAGACGACGACCCCCGAAGACGACGACCCTGAAGACCACCCCGAAGATGACCAAGAAGATGACCCTGAAGAAGTTGACCAAGAGGACAAAGAAGAGAAGACAAGCACCAAGATACAGAAGAACAAGAGACAGAAAACCAAGAAGCAGAAATACAAGAAGCTGCAGAACAAAAAGCGGAAGAACATTAAGCATGAGACAAAAAATCAGAGCAAAAGATAATATCTAAATTATAAGCAGAAGATGACTAAGCAGTGTATGGGGGTGAGTCCGTTCCTCCTCGTGGTGCCCCTGGAAAAGACCTGCTGCTGCAGGTCAAACTGAACGCGGACAAATCCTGTTGTAAATCTTTTGTGACGGGCAGAACGAAAGGTGTAATGTCCAACCTTTTATAGATAACAACTACAGGAATGCCTGTCACAAATAAGAATATGATGAAGAAGAAGAATGTGAAGAAGATGAAGAAGTAGAATATGAAGAATGTAAAAAAAAAGAATAATACGAAGAAGGTGAAGAAGAAGAAGATGAAGAAGGTGAAGAAGAAGAGGATGAAAAAGATGCTGAGGATGATGAAGGAGAAAGTGTGGGAGAAGTAAAAAAGAAGTTGAAGAGCATAGAAGTAGTGAAACATAAATATCTGACAAAATATAAAAATACTTAACATAGTCAATATTTCCGTAACTCAGAACGTCTTAAAAAAATATTAATTCCTGCTATTCCATTTGATTGGGCTAAACCTCTATGCCTTTATTGTCTCCCCCACCTCCCCCAATACATTCTACATTATTCTTAGTTGTTTTCCTTCATGTAGAATTAACCTACAAGGAAAGAAATGGTTTATTTTCATTCCGATATTTCTGTCCCATTGACTTGCATTGGTTTCCGGTATCGGTCCGATCCAATCCGATCCGATATTTCCCGATATCGGAAGGTATCGCTCAACACTAGCTATTACTGATGCAGGGTCCAAGTATTAACCCTTTCATCATTGGTAATTCACTTTCATTATGGAGGCAAATAACTGCACTTGTTACCAAGCAGGAGTCTTATCATTACGGCTTCCCTTAGGCACCATAAGAAATACAGATTATAGAACATACGTACAAGTGTTTCAGGAGTGTTTTGCACTTTTTAGATGCATAGATTGGGCTTATAACTAGCACTTTACAAAGCGGAAAATTAAGAGGAAATTACTTGTAAAATAATATTATAGGGAATTGCATTTCTAGCATTTTCCTAATGTGCATTCTGCATACTTGCATAGTTACATAGGTTGAAAAAGTTTTAACTTTAATGTCCTTGGTCTATCTCCAAAGTTATACATTTTCTATTACTAGATTATTTATAACCCACAATGTCATGTTTTGTTAAAAACGTATCCAGCCCTTCTATAAATGCTGTTATGCTATCTGCCATTACTATATCTTGTGGTTGGCATTCCACAGTCTGACTGCTCTAACTGTAAGGAATCCTTTCCTATTAATTTGCCAGAATCGCTTCTCCTCCGCTTGTTATGAATGTTCCTGGTGCTTTGTAAGGTCCTGGAAAGTGATAAGTCATGTGCCAGTACTATGCATTGACCACATATGTATTTATACATATAAATGTATATTTATGAAGGATGTGATAATTACCCTTCATAGAGGTGTTACGATCATTCATAAATTGCTTTCATAGGTTTGATCTCCAGGATTAGGAGAGATTTGGGGTGTAAACGTAATAAACAATGAGTAAAACATCAAAGCAAATGAAAAAGGGTTTGTGACCCAAACTGGTAGGTGAGACCGGCTAGCCCCATATTATATCACAACCAGGTTTCGCCTGAGGAGGGCAGCACTAATGAGTCCTCAGGAGCGCATAACCCTGAAATATGCAGCGATTCTACACTACCCATTATAAAAGGGTTTAATATGCTACTTACTACCATGTTTTAGCTAAGATACAAGGCATACTTGTAAGGAGAGATGAAAAAGGTGACGGGGGACAACATATAAATATACTGAGGAACTCTATACACTAGTGGCCAAAATTGAGGCAACACCCCCAAGATTTATGAATTTTTAGCATTTTGCCAATACAAATACAAATTTCATGAATGTTTTTGATTTCACAGTAAAGTTTTTAAGTAGAAATAAAATCTCATATAGAAACACAATATTAGCTGGAAATTTGTTCATTTGTCAACAAATTGGACACTATTGTCACTCAGATGACTGTGGGAGAAAAGCCATTGATTTGTCCTATTTTCATATCTAACACTAAATGTTAATACTCAGTTGGACAGCCCTCGGCCTTGATGACGGCCTGGCATCTACTTGGCATGCTATCTACCAGTTTGTGTAAATCAGATGGTGTGATGATATGAAGCCATGATTTGATGATGGCTGCAATGAGTTCCTGCTTGTGTGAAGCCCGCTGTTTTGACACCGCTCTTTTGAGCCGAGCCCAGAGATTCTCAATAGGATTGAGATCTGGGCTGTTTCCTGGCCAATTCAATAGCTGGACATTTTTGTCCTTGAACCAAGAGAGCCATTTTTTAGCTGTATGGCATGGGGCTCCATCTTAAAATAAACGGTGTCCCTTCACCAAATACATCGTGTGCCGAAGGAATGAGTTTAGGCTGAAGGACTTCCTTGATGTACTTTTCAACATTAACTGTTTCTTCAATTACCTGCAGCCGACCACCTGCATCTCTGGACACGCAGCCCCCTACCATAACACTCAGAGGAGGCTTCATGGTGGGTATTGTACCCTCTGGCAACCAGTCCTCTCCAGGTCGTCGTCGAACGTAGCAGACACCGTCACTGCCAAAGATGGATATGCGTGTCTCATCGCTCCATATAACATTTCTCCATTGTTCAATGGTCCATTTACAATGTTCTTTGGCCCCTGCAGACGTTTCTGACGCTGTGAGGTTTTCAAAAATGGCTTTTTACCTGGTATTCTGGCTCTTAACCCCGCGTTTACCAGTCGTCGTCGAACCGTCCGATCAGACACTGTCACTCCGGTGTTGACAAGCTCCTTGTTGATGTTAACAGCCGTTTATTTCCTGTTATTTAGGGCGATTCTAACAATTCTTCTATCAGTCTGAGGAGTTGTAGCCTTCTTCCTTTCTCTACCTGGTTTATTCTTTATCGAACCAGTCTCTTGAAACCGCTTACACACTTTGAGAACGAAAACATGTAATTGCTTACCTTCTGATGACAAACTGGCTTTAAAATATAAAAACCGCATTTTAATCGCACAATATCTGTCTTACATCACACCCAGGTCACTATAAACCAACATAGAATACATATGGCAGAAGAGGGCGTGTGTACAAGTAAGTAGGTCAGTGAAAACTTCCATTAAATATTGGTCATGGAGAAAAACTGAAAGTGTTGCCTCAATTTTGGCCACTAGTGTATAACACAAAATATAAACAAAAAAGAAAGGGAAGAACATTTCTGCACAAAAAACCTGTCGCTCAGCAGGAAAATCCCCTTGAAATTGCGTTTTTTGAGATTTTTTTTTCCCGTTCTTTAGAAACGCTGCAAAAATACTGAAAGAATAGACATGAAACTGCTTCAAATCTGCAAGGATTCACTTTTCCTGCTTTTCCTGGTACTATCAAACATAGCGTTATTGGGAACTTGGAGCTCTATATTACAAATATGTCCACCCCCCCAGTTGAAAGAAATTAACATTTTCCTGGAGGGAAGTTTATATTTTACATTATGTCAGTTTTTGTCTATCGATGATAAAGTGCAGTTTGCAGCAATTTTTATTGTGACATATACCCAAATCATTCATGAAAATATTTCACATTCAACGCGCGTCGGGCGGGCCTGCGTGTTCTCACATGCCAGGGCTGAGTTTCAGTTCCAGTCCGACCCTGTTAATCATCTATGGTTTCCCTTCAGAGTGGAAAATGCTGAAAAATCGGAAGTTCCTGGGATCCATTTTTGAACAGAATATCAGAACCAAATCAAAACCGATGATTCATAATAGGGGTAAGTCCCAACTCTAAGGTACAAGTCTATGGCATACAGTCTGTAAAAGACGACAGAGTAGGCTGCTGTTGAGCATCGGCGGCTTCTTCTCTGATGTTCCTCGCTCATCCATGCAGTACATAGTCGGCCATTCAATTGATTGGATGTCTTATAATACCACATTTCCTCTAGGTACACAAAGTATGACGAGCGCCACTCCTCCTGGTGATAGGTTATACCCAACAGATGGGGCAGCGCCACTCCTCGTGGTGATGGGTTACACCCAACAGATGGGGGAGCGCCACTCCTCGTGGTGATGGGTTACACCCAACAGATGGGGGAGCTCCACTCCTCTTGGTGATGGGTTATACCCAACAGATGGGGGAGCGCCACTCCTTGAGGTGATAGGTTATACCCAACAGATGGGGGAGCGCCACTCCTCGTAGTGATGGGTTATACCCAACAGATGGGGGAGCGCCACTTCACGAGGTGATGGGCTGCACCCAACAGATGGGGGAGCTCCACTCCTTGTGGTGATGGGTTACACCCAACAGATGGGGGAGCTTCACTCCTTGAGGTGATGGGTTATACCCAACAGATGGGGGAGCGCCACTCCTCGTGGTGATGGGTTATACCCAACAGATGGGGGAGTGCCACTCCTCGTGGTGATGGTTTATACCCAACAGATGGGGGAGCCCCACTCCTCGTGGTGATGGGTTAAACCCAACAGATGGGGGAAGTTGCAGAATGGCTTGTTATGGTGCAAGAACAATGTGGACATTGTTTTTTTTTGTTTTTGTTTTAACTATTATGCCTTTATGTTCTTTATTTTTTTCCTACAGACCCTCCCAGCTAACTCCAAGCAAGTCCCTAATCTCAGAAGTTGAAAGGTTTGGGTTTCTTTGAGGTTTAATGCATGTGTGGAACCCCAGGGGTCTGGTTACCACAGTAATAGCAATATTACATCTGTGAGCAGGTGGGAGGTCTCCTGGTCAGGAATCCTAAGCATGCTACACCTCCTGCCCAGTCCTGGGAGGGGAAGAACTTCCCCTATATAAACTGGGGCTGAGGTGGGGTTAGAAAAGAACACAGACAGAGACAGAGACACAGTCTGGTCTGGAGTGGTTCAGCAGCAGGGAGAGCAAGATCAGGAGCTCTGTGGGAGCAGTGATAAAAGGAGTCAGAGACTGGAAGCTGTAGAGCTCGTCCTGACTGAAGAGATCTCACCGGACACGGAGTCCGAGGCTGTGGGGACTGTTCCATACCCAGCAGCAGAAACCGACCGGCAGGGGATTTCAGGTCCTCTGGCCAAGAAACCCGAAGGCACGGTCACACGCAAGGGACCAGCACCGCTGTCGTGGAGCGGAGGCTACCAGAAGGCCCCGAGTCACCGGCCATACGGGTGAGCACCACACGGTACACTCAGGGACGTGGGCTACTTTTACCCGCTTCTAGCAAGGTAGCCAGGAAGAGTACAATTAGTGGGGAGGCCTACAACTCCGCCTGGCCAGGGGAGATCCTGTCTGCTCACGGACTGACCAGGCCCCGATCGCTAGCCAGTACTCCCGGGAGGGTCTACCTTTGCCACCAGTAAAGACCCTGAACTACACCGCACCGTCTCTGAGTGGTTCCTGGTGCCTGCGTGCAATTCTACCATCCCCATCATCCACGTCCGCTGCCCTGAGGCCATACCCCTCCCGTTGGGGGTTATACTACCCACGCTGCACAACTGTACCACCGGCCTCAGCGGTCTGCCCTGCAGCGGCGGTTTCGTAACCGCATTCAACGGGTGGCGTAGTCGAGCAATATCACATCTGCCACTAAAAACATCGCCACTTAGTTTGACACCCTGGGCACGGACCGGGTCACCGCCACGAGGACTACCACCCCCAACAGATCCGGCTCCGGGTATTCCCCAAACATGGCCCAGGGGGCGCGTCAACTTTTGGCGTAGTCGACAGGATCTCGTGCCCGCAACCACCGGGTACTGCGTGCCTGAAAAAGACTGTTAAACTTACCTGTGGTGAAGATTCCCGCCATCCGTGGAGTTTTCCCGCCATCCGACGCCATCTTTTGCCTTCTTCCCGCCATCCGTGGAGTTTTCCCGCCATTGGACGCCATCTCGAGGACGCCGCGCGGAAAGAAGAGGGGCGTGGACTCCGAAAGCGCGCGAGAACTGAAGCCCCGCCTCACGTCCGGACGTTGCGTAAGGTCCTGGAAGGAGCCCAGCAGACGCCGACGTCACAGGAGCGCGACGGAAGGTCCTCAACCCTGACGATCTACTGCGGAGCCGCGGCCTACGGAAGAGGATCATCGCAAGGTAGGCCACGGTCCACTAGGGGGAGGAGGATGTCGGATACGGAGGAGAGCTTCACTGCTACAGCCACCGCCAGCACCACCGCTGCTGCGGTCATGCCTTTCACCATGCCCTACATCCCGGGGGCAGCCTGGCTACCCCAGTACTCAGGGGAGTCCCATACCCTAAATGACTTCAGAGAAAGGCTGGATAGCCTCTTCCAGGTGTACCCCCTCACAGAAGAGCAAAAAGTGAGCATCCTGGTGGCTCAATTAACAGGGGCAGCCCAAAGGGAGGTAAAGTCCTGGCCACTTGGGAGGAGGAGGACTGTCGCAGAGATACTAGCCCGGCTGAAGGACACCTTTGATACCCGTACCTCAGCCGAGATCAAGCTTAGATTCTACGGGTGCAAGCAGCGAGCACATGAGAATATAAGGGACTATGCACTAAATCTACAAGAGGCCCTGAGAGCCGTTAAGCAGGCCGACCCTGACGGCGTGGGAAACGAAGACAAGCTGTTGACTGAACAATTTATAGAGGGTCTACATTGCAATGCCCACCGAACCCAGTTGCGAGCAATGGCCTTACAGAACCCTCATCTGGACTTTGCACAGTTCAAGGACAGAGCCATCCGGGTGCTCCGAGAACCGGCACCAGGTGGCGCTGTGACCCACAAACGCCCTGCTACCACTTACCACCAGGAGACGGCGCCCTTGTCGGCAGGGCCTGTGGGAGCTGATGCGCAGGCTTTAAACAATGACCCGGCTACAGACCTGCACCATCAGGTCCAAGAGCTAACTAAAAACGTTGCCGCGCTAACCCGAACTGTGCAGTCTTTACAGGTTTCTACTCCAGGGAAGATCCAGCTGGCATCCGGACCGGAGGATATCCCGTGGCGCCGACCAAGGAGGACCCCACCGGCCAGAGGAAGACCCAGCGATCGATACAACGAGGACGGACAACCCATCTGCCGCCGCTGCAATCAACCCGGACATATGGCAAGGTACTGTCCTTTTAAACTGGCGCAACCTGGGGTAGAGGGCCAACCCCTAGGAATAAGATCACCAGGCCCATCGAACTGGCGTGACAAATACGTGGGAGGACGTCCAGTCTTGCCTGTAGTACTGGATGGCATTCCTATGAGTGCCCTACTTGACACCGGGTCACAGGTCACCACCATCCCGTACGTGCTCTTCAAGCAGTACTGGAATGACTCGGATATAACCCGCTACCCAGACGACGACTTGAGTATCATCGCCAGCAATGGTCAGCCCGTGCCACAGATCGGATTTAAAGAGATGACCATTAAAATCGGTAAAGTCGAACTGGCAGCACAGGGACTGATCATTGTGGACATTGACAAGCGCGAGAGTCACCCAAAGATAACTCTAGGAACTAATGTGATTGAAAATTGTCTTGCGGAGGTGATTCTCATTTTACAGCAGGTTGCCAAGAACGCCAGCTCCGGCCAGCAGCGAGTGCTCCAAAAAGAGATCCGGGCACTGATGCGACGGCAACAAGTGGAACTCTCCGGTGGTGAGATTGGTAGCATGAGAATGTGTGACCCTTTCCCTATTGCCATGCCCCCGAAAAGTGAAATGATGATTTGGTGCCGGGCAGCTATTGGTCTGAGAGGTAGAGATTACCAGGCAATGGTAGAACCAGTCTACTCAGATAGTAGGCCCACCATTTTGACGGCACGGGGGGTGGTTGATGTACGCCATGGGAGGGTGCCCGTTCGCATAATAAATATCGGGAAGAGGGAAGTGTACCTGCCCCGGTATGCTACGCTAGCCAAATTGTATACCATCAACCAAAATTCTGTACAGTCCGTGGAACCCTTGCCTCCATCTCATCCAGAGGAAGGTAACGGCTCTAAACAACAAATGGAGGACTGGTGTCAGCAACTGCATTTGGGTACTGACTCCACACCCGCTCACTAAAAGCAGGGAGTCTACCGGGTGCTCCAGGAATACGAGAGAGTGTTCAGTAAACACCCGCTAGACTTCGGGCGAGTGAAGGGAGTGGAACATCACATCCCCACGGGAGACCATCCTCCCATAAAGGAGAGGTATCGTCCCGTACCCCCTGCACACTACCAACACGCCAAGGGGATGCTTAGAGACATGAAGGAGGCTGGGGTAATCAGGGATAGCTGTAGCCCCTGGGCAGCTCCACTAGTCTTGGTTAAAAAGAAAGACAACACCATGAGAATGTGTGTAGATTACCGGAAAATCAACCGTATCACACACAAAGATGCGTACCCCTTACCAAGGATAGAGGAGTCTTTGGCTGCTTTAAAATCTGCTAACTTCTTCTCCACTTTGGATCTCACTAGCGGGTACTGGCAGGTCCCTGTAGCAGAGGCGGACCGGGAGAAGACCGCATTCACCACCCCGATGGGACTTAGCGAGTTTACCTGCATGCCGTTCGGACTCTGCAACGCACCAGGAACCTTCCAACGATTAATGGAATGCTGTCTGGGACACCGGAACTTTGAGACGGTCCTGCTGTACCTGGACGATGTTATAGTTTATTCCAAAACCTACGAGGACCACCTGAAACACCTGGCGGAAGTGTTTGAAGCCCTGGCAAACTACGGTCTGAAGGTGAAACCGTCGAAGTGTCACCTGCTAAAACCAAAAGTGCAGTACCTGGGACACGTGGTGAGTGCTGACGGAGTGGCCCCCGACCCTGATAAGATCACCGCGATTAAGGAATGGCCAAGACCCTCCAGCGTAAAGGAAGTGCGGCAGTTCCTCGGGTTGGTAGGCTACTACCGAAGATTCATTCCCGGTTTCACCAAAAAGGCAGCTCCTATGCAGGACCTCCTGATAGGCCAGTCCAGGAAGGCCAAGAACCAGAAGCCGCCCTTCAGATGGGAGAAGCTGGAAGAAGAGTCCTTCCGCCAGCTGAAGATGGCCCTCACGGGGGATGAAATCCTGGCGTACCCTGATTACAGCCAGCCCTTTATCCTCTACACCGACGCAAGTAACATCGGGCTGGGAGCCGTACTGTCCCAGATCCAGCAGGGGAGAGAACGGGTAATTGCTTACGCCAGCCGAAAACTGCGACCCACCGAAAGAAACCCTGAGAATTACAGCTCATTCAAGCTAGAGTTCCTGGCAGTGGTGTGGGCAGTCACCGAACGCTTTAAGCACTACCTCGCCTCTTCCCGGTTCACCGTGTACACGGATAACAACCCGTTGACACACCTGGACACTGCAAGACTCGGTGCCCTGGAGCAGGGATGGATGGCCCGCCTGTCCAACTATGAGTTCACGATTAAATACCTGGCAGGACGCTCCAATACCAACGCGGATGCCTTGTCCAGAATGCCAAACCTACCGGACGTAGGGGAAGATCCAGAGGAACTGGAAGAAGTTGAACTCCCCGCGTTTCACCGTCATGGGACTACCCAGTATTCCCACCGTGTAAGGGGTAAGCAATCCGCTACGTTCAACCCCTTACCTCATTACAACTGGGCAGAAACGCAAGACAGTGACCCCGCCGTCCGACTGGTGAAGGAGATGCTGACTCAGCCAGATGCCCGCCTTGACCCAGATGCTCCGGAGGAGACCAAGCAACTGTGGGCTGAGAAGAGTCGACTGTTCCTTTACAAGGGGAAGTTGTGCCGCAGAATGGTTAACTCCCGGACGCATGAACTGGTCTGGCAAGTAGTGGTGCCAAGAAGAGACGCGGCAATGGTACTGGAGGCATACCACGACGGAGCTGGGCACTTCGGATGGAAGAAGCTGGAGTCCCTGCTGCGCGGGCGGTTCCACTGGGTAGGCATGAGAGGAACCATCGAAAGGTGGTGCAGAGACTGTGGCCCATGCAACCTAAGAAGGAAGGACCGTGCCAGCCAGAAGACTCCCCTGCAGTCTATCGTCACCAGGCAGCCGTTGGAACTGGTAGCCTTGGACCATGTAAAACTGACCCCCAGCAGAAGTGGCTACGTCTATGCGTTAACCATCGTGGATCACTACTCCCGGTTCTTGGTTGTAGTCCCCGTCAAGGACTTAACGGCTCAAACAGCAGCTAGAGCCTTCCAGCAGCACTTCTGCCGTCCACACGGATACCCAGAGCAGGTGCTGACGGACCAAGGACCTGCCTTTGAAGCGGAAGTCTTCCAGGAGTTCTGCACTCTGTATGGCTGCCGGAAGATAAGAACAACACCCTATCATCCGCAAACCAATGGACTCTGCGAGAAGATGAACCAGGTGGTGATAGACCTTCTGAAAACATTGCCCCTGGAAGAACGCAGTCTGTGGCCTGAGAAACTGCCTGATCTGGTGGACCTATACAACCACATCCCTGTAGGTTCTACCAACTGTACCCCGGCTTACCTAATGAGAGCAAGACCTGGTAAGCTGCCTGTTGATCTGGATATGGGAGTCCTGACACCCGAGGACACTTCACCAGAAGCAGACTGGGACACAGAGAGGCAGCAGCAGTACCGGAAAGTACAGGAGAGCGTTGAGCGAAGTCTCCGTCAAGCAAGAGAAAGACAGGAGAAGACTTACAACCAGTGTGCTCCCGCTGTTCCCCTGGTACCTGGAGAGCAGGTCTTGAAGAGGAAAAGACGGCTCCACAAGTTGGACGACCAGTGGGAGAAGGACCCGTACACCGTACTGCCCTCAAGCCATGAAAACCCGAAAGTCTGCACAATCAGTAAGGATGGAGGAGAAACCACAGCCATTGTCTCCCGAGATCACCTGAAGAAGTGTCCCGAGCAGCTACGAAACCCTGAAGAAGATCAAGAAAACCCTCGACCCGCAGAGGAAAGGGAAGAGATGGTCAGTACTGTACTCGGAGACTTCCCTCGGTCTTGGACACAAGTAAATGGCGCTGTTGTGGTACCCGTCCTCACCTTCCTCCAGCCAGCATCCCAAGTGCCTACGGAAAAACAGGTAGAGCTGGAAGAGCAGCCGGTCCAGGAGGCAGAAGACCCCACACAAGCAGACCAGGAGAATCGACCCTCTGCTTATAGTGAGCCTGCCGTGCCCCTAGTGAGCCAAAGAGTCCGTAGACAGCTGCCCAGCTTACCTTTAACAGCTCCTACACCCTGTAGTGCAGGACCAGTTAGTGAGCTCCGTAGGTCCACTAGAGCCACTAGAGGCCAGTTGCCCGTACGTTGGAGGATCTAAAGTGTTTAGACTGTTTTATTAATATTTACCTGTTTACTGTTGCTTGTAAATAATTATGTTTTTCCAGTTATTTTATAGGTATCTTTTGTGGATTTACTAGAACTCTATTGTATATATGTTTGGAGCGTAACCCAGGAACGGACTAAAGACTGTTAAAGACTCGGGGCAGGACAGACCCTTACCTGGTTACGGCTCCCTGTTCTTTGGTGAAATGGACACCCTGTTGCTTCAAAAATTGCACCCGGTTGCGGACACGCCGTGACCACTTTAACATGTTTTTCCTTATTGTATTGTTCCTGTTTATACCCTGTTATGTTTTCAAAAAATATGTTTAGTCCCGGAGTACTAAATTTTACTAGGGGGGAATGTGGAACCCCAGGGGTCTGGTTACCACAGTAATAGCAATATTACGTCTGTGAGCAGGTGGGAGGTCTCCTGGTCAGGAATCCTAAGCATGCCACACCTCCTGCCCAGTCCTGGGAGGGGAAGAACTTCCCCTATATAAACTGGGGCTGAGGTGGGGTTAGAAAAGAACACAGACAGAGACAGAGACACAGTCTGGTCTGGAGTGGTTCAGCAGCAGGGAGAGCAAGATCAGGAGCTCTGTGGGAGCAGTGATAAAAGGAGTCAGAGACTGGAAGCTGTAGAGCTCGTCCTGACTGAAGAGATCTCACCGGACACGGAGTCCGAGGCTGTGGGGACTGTTCCATACCCAGCAGTAGAAACCGACCGGCAGGGGATTTCAGGTCCTCTGGCCAAGAAACCCGAAGGCACGGTCACACGCAAGGGACCAGCACCGCTGTCGTGGAGCGGAGGCTACCAGAAGGCCCCGAGTCACCGGCCATACGGGTGAGCACCACACGGTACACTCAGGGACGTGGGCTACTTTTACCCGCTTCTAGCAAGGTAGCCAGGAAGAGTACAATTAGTGGGGAGGCCTACAACTCCGCCTGGCCAGGGGAGATCCTGTCTGCTCACGGACTGACCAGGCCCCAATCGCTAGCCAGTACTCCCGGGAGGGTCTACCTTTGCCACCAGTAAAGACCCTGAACTACACCGCACCGTCTCTGAGTGGTTCCTGGTGCCTGCGTGCAATTCTACCATCCCCATCATCCACGTCCGCTGCCCTGAGGCCATACCCCTCCCGTTGGGGGTTATACTACCCACGCTGCACAACTGTACCACCGGCCTCAGCGGTCTGCCCTGCAGCGGCGGTTTCGTAACCGCATTCAACGGGTGGCGTAGTCGAGCAATATCACATCTGCCACTAAAAACATCGCCACTTAGTTTGACACCCTGGGCACGGACCGGGTCACCGCCACGAGGACTACCACCCCCAACAGATCCGGCTCCGGGTATTCCCCAAACATGGCCCAGGGGGCGCGTCACATGCATTTACTTTTTTTAGAATCCCATCTTACAAAAGATATAGGATATCCAACTTCTTGGACTCCAAGAATAAGGGGGCTGCAGCCTGGAAGTAACCCCGCTGCCCTTTTTAAAGAATATGCTGGTGTGGGGCAGCTACCCGGATATTCACTATGCAGGAGAACTGCAGCTAAGCCCATTCACTTTGCGGATCTATGCTGTCGTTCCGCTGCACAGTGGAGGCCATGATGCCGATGTGCAGGGAATGACTGTGAAAGGGGCTGTTCCTCATTACCAGCATCAGTGCCCCTTTATTATATTAGAGATCGACCCCAACAGATCATAAATTGATGGTGTACCCTTGCAATATACTGCTTCCTTCCTTTTTTTTATCAGTTCACCCGTGAAACCAGATTACATGATTGTGGCGGAACCTCCTGTAGGACACCCAAGTTTTCTGGTGGCTGAAATCTCTTTACCTAAAGTGGTGAGAGCCTTAGATGTGGTTTAGGATTGTGACCTTTTTGTATTTCATGTGATTTCCAATAGTCTTCCCTTATTAAAAGTCTGTGCCAACCTCGTGCTACCGGTCCTCCTCTGCCAACTTTTATCATCACAGCTTTGATGTGTCCACAGTAGCCAATCGCTGGCAGCTGTGACACATTTGCTGGATGATGATGATCTAATTTTTTTTTCATACCATGGTGGGTTGTTTGCAAGCTGTTGGAATGGGAAAGAAGATCTCTGTAAACGACTCTGTCAGCAGAGAACGACTGTTCAAACCAAGCACAGACGCCCAGTGCTTCACGGCGGGACCAGTCATTTATATAAGCCTCCCCCCCTGCTTGTTTCCCCTCCATCTCCACCATCACCTCTTCTTTGACAGTTCTGGCTTCATAGATCCAGAGAGGAGATAGAGGGAAAACAAGCTGGTGGGAAGATGTATATATTATTATTATTATTTAATTATATAGTGCCATTGATTCCATGGTGCTGGTGCATATAAATGATGTTATAATGATGATAGAAATGATGAAAGAGGCTTGTTGCAATAGTGTAGAACACGCCGCTCTTTATTTTTTCTATATTAATGCGACATTTGGAGGAATCGCACAGAAAATGCTTTAAATGTATTTATTTTTTAATTTGATTTTTCTCATGTCCATGATTCACATTGCGTTAAATGAGGCATAATGAAGATGAAGAATGTTTCAGCTAATGTAGCCTTCATCAGACAGGATAATGTAGCTTAACGGGACCCACTTGGTTAAATATAGGGGTCAGTTCTGGTCTTCCCAAAAAGCAGATTAAGTAGTCACCACACGGGAATCTGGTGATTACTGGGTTTGCTTTTGGGGACCCCAGATTTCTTCATATAACCGAGTGGGCCTTCTGCCTAATGAAGGCTACATTATGTGAAATTCTGGTACCATTCATTATGCCTCACTTAAAGGGGTTGCCTGGCACTTTAATATTGATGACCTATCCTAAGGATATTCCATTAGTATTAAAGTGGTGGACAACCCCTTTTAATGCAGTGTGAATCCTAAAAAATATTTTTCAGCATTTTCTGTGAGCAGTTCCTCCACGTGTCAGATTTAATGTAGGAGACGTGTGGAGCTACACAGTAACTTCTAGTTGGCCACGTATCAAGATAAAAGTTTAGATTTTTGTGCACTTGTTGGTTACAACTTTCTTTCCCGTACAGAAGCATTCAGCGACATAAGCGTTGTTACCTCTCTGGTCTTCTCTTTACAGTCTTCTTAGATCTCTTGTGTTGGACTTGGGTGAAGACAGAATAGTCAGACGTCCCGATTTGTATCATCTAGACGTCTTCATTCCTTACAATATCATCCAAGAACAAAGTGGAGCTCAGTTCAACAAGGACAGTAAGGTGAGACAATTAAGCAAAGCTGGACATGTCTTATAGCCCATTCTGAAATCATCTTCTTAAAGAGGTTCTCTGAGAAAATGTATAAAATAAAATTTTAAAAAATGTATACATTTATTTAGCAAAAATAAATTGTTTTAATTAGTGAATAATTCTATGTGAATACTTTTATGCCCAAAAATGGCAAAAGTATTCTCGGAGTGATACCTTTATTGGCTAACCAGAAAAAAAATATATATATGCAAGCTTTCAGAGCACAGAGGCTCCTTCTTCAGGCAATATTACAAATGAATTCATAACATTTGTAATCCTGCCTGAAGAAGGAGCCTGTGTGCTCTGTAAGTTTGCATATATATATATTTTTTTCTGGTTAGCCAATAAAGGTATCACTCCGAGAATACTTTTGCCATTTTTGGGCATAAAATTATTTCCATCAAATTTTCTGGCTAACACGGTACCACAATATAAATTTGTATTGTACATCACAATTAGGGGATAATAATTGCATATGGACATAATGGCCAACGATGTCAGCAGCCATCCATCCTAGATGGGTGAAGGTAAACTGTTTGAGACGGACTTCTCTGACCTACCTGTCGGAATCAAGAACGTGCATCTATGTCATCGATTGACTGACTGATCACGTCCATGAGTCAACATGTTGTAAACCTGTCATGATGAGTGAGCAGATAGGATGCTGCCCCTCACCCTGACAGGGACTTATCTATCACAACATATAGTTGCCCAGAGACATCTGAATGCATCGGCTTTCCTTTATGCCATTCATCAAACATGTCGTATATTTTGTGTATAGCGAGTCACAAGCCTCGCACTGCTCTGCGTCTTATCATTTGGTTCTATGAGCTGCAGTAAAACGTGACGTATATTCCAGGTGCTGACGATCACAATGCCGGTGCAGCCAGCATAGCGGTGGGCTCAGAAGATCAGCTTTGGAAAACGTTCCTCTTATATAGATCCAGTGGATCCTACTTACATTCGCTGCTGTTTACATTGTATGGTTACAATTCTATTTAGACTTCAATATGACTCCAGAATAAATTTTTGTCTTTCTTATACTTGCCGTATATTTTTCCCAAGGAGGGGGTTTAGGTATTGTGCTTTTTTTTTTTTTATTTCTACTGTAATATTTCATAATATCTGTGAATAAGTCTTGAAAATAATTTGCATTGAAAAGGTTGAGATCCTCTGAATCTACAGGGATTTTTAGGAATTAAAAATCTACAGCAGTAAATCTGCAGCAGAATTTACATTTTGCACCATGTCTGGATTTAGTAGCAGCTGTCCCTTTAAATGGAATATGTCAGCAGGTTTTTGCTATCCCATTTGAGAGCAGCATAATCCGAGGCCCTGATTCCAACGATGTATCACTTACTGGGCTGCTTGGTGTTATTTTGATAAAATTGCAGTTTTTTTTTTCTCATGCAGATCTCTGAATGCTGAGCTCTGTATAATAACCCCACCCACACCTCTGATTGGCAGCTTTCTGTGTGCACTGTATTTAAACTGCCAATCAGTGGTGGGGGGCGTGGTTGGACTACCTGGCTGCAGGTTTACTAGTCCTCTAGTGATAATCTTCTGCTAATAAAAGTGTGATTTTTATCAAAACTACAACCAGCAGCCCTGTAAGTGAGACGTCCCTAGAATCAGGGTGTTTGTCTCTACATCATGCTGCTCTCAACAACAACCAATATATAGTACATCCGACAAGGGGTCAATGTGTTAAAAAAGACCTTTATTATAATAATTTGGGTACATGGCGGGAAAGAAAAGAGCACACACACATATATATAGTAATACCATATAATAGTGAGGAGGTATAATGTAAATATTTGAATTGCAGAGACACCAGGGCTAAATAGTAGTAGCTCCAATTGTGCTAATGCATACTGATAGTATATCCTAGGTCACATAGTAAAAGGATATAATCCCAAATAATAAAAGCCAATATAGGCATTCCCAAGATAATGACCTTTTGGTATATACATATCAAGGGATGTATTATATCCAAGTAGGTTCATTCCCAAGTAACAATAATGTTGTATTGGATTCATTCATACCTGGTATATATTGTCTGCACGTCTTGCAATAGCTCTGGGCTCGGTGGTCCTACTCCTAGTGTGGCGCTCACCCCATCATGCTGCTCTCAGAATAGCCAAGAAAAACCTGCTGACAGATTCCCTTTACAAATAGCTGAAATGGCTCCTAGATACCAGAGAAGGAAAACGTTATTAAAACGGTTTTGGTTCCTAAATAGAAAAGCAAATTAAACACCACTGGATAATGTGGTGTGTGAAACCGTCCATTGGATTGCTGTTTCGGGTGGGCTCAGGAGCAGAGCCCCCATCCTACACAGCTGACATCTTGCTGTAACAGCAGCGGCCAGAGCGGAGCGTCAATCACTGCTGTTTAACCATTTATATGCCGTCAATCACTGATGGCAAGTTAAATAGCGCAATCACCGGTACGCTATGCAATGTTACTAGAAATTTTTTTTGTTACTTTTCCATTTCCTTGAATTACTTGTTGTGATTTGCGGATCCATTGACTGGCCACGTGGAAGGGCTGCAGCCGATCATTCATGTCCGTAGCAGATACACATTTACATGTGTAAATAGGCCCTTATAGAAATCAATCAATAGAACGTATACCTGGATATCCAGGTTTATCCTTTGCATACATTTAAAGAGGTATAAGTCATGGCATATTACTAGGATGTCATTCTTGGGGTCTGACAGCCTGATTTAGAAAGAAGTGGATGCATTATTTTTTTCACGCTCCCAATTTAACAATTTGAGTACAGTTGGATCTATTGTTTTTTTTATTTTTTGCACTATGGGTGGGTGGTTGGGAGCACAGCTGTGCAGGAAAAAAAAAGCTTACAGGTTCTCAATTCCTTCATTCTTGGGATCGGTGGTGGAACCACAGGTCGGACCATCGCCAATCAAGATATTATATCCCTTCACACTCATCATTGCTCCCAATTAACAATTTGAGTACGTGCATTTTTTTAGGGTATTTTTGCGCAATGGGTGGGAGCACAGCTGTGCAGGAAAAAAAGCTGATAGGTTTCCCATTCCTTCATTCTCAGAATCAGTGGATGGAACATTGCCAATCACAATATTATATCCTTCACACTAATCGCTGCTCCCAATTATCAATTTGAGTACGGTTATACCTATTGTTTTTTTAGGGGTTTTTTTTGCACTGTGGGCGGTTGGGAGCACAGCTGTGCAGGAAAAAAAAAAAGCTGATAGGTTCCCCATTCCTTCATTCTCAGGATCAGTGGTGGAACCAGAGGTTGGATCATCTCCAATCAAAATATTATATTATTCACACTAATCATTGCGCCTAGTTAACAATTTGAGTACGGTTGAACCCATTGTGTTTTTTTGGGGTTTTTGTTTTTTTTTGCACTATGGGTGCAATATGTGTCACCGTAAAAAAAAAACTAATAGTGTCTCCTGATTGTTCAGACACAAATATATCTGTTGAAAATAGTCTGATATACACCAGTAAATTATAACTGTGGTTTTGCTGTTCCACGGTAAAAAATCTCTATTATCCTGCTTTTGGCATTTTTTGCCGCAAAGAAAAACAGTAGTAGTGTCTCCTGATTGTTCAGACACAAATATATCTGTTGAAAATAGTCTGGTGTAGGCCCGAGAAATACAAGTGTGGTTTTGCAGTTCCACGGGTCAAATCTCTGTATTATCCTGCTTTTTTGCATTTTTTGCTGTAAAGAAAAACAGTACTGTCTCCTGATTGTTCAGACACAAATATATCTATTTAAAATTTTCTGGTATACCCCAGTAAACAATAACTGTGGTTTTGCCATTCCACGGTAAAAAATCTCTATTATTCACCTTTTGGTATTTTTTCCGTAAAGAAAAACAGTAATAGTTTCTCCCTGATTGTTCAGATTGTTTAAAAGAGTCGGGTGTAGGCCAGAGAAATAGAACTGTGGTTTTCCTCTTCCACGGTTCTAATCTACTTTATTACCCTTTTTCCATTGATGGTGCGAGTGTAAGCTATTTTACTTACTTTACAATGGGCAAGGCGCGTGGCAAGGGACATGGAAGTGGACGTTCTGGTGATGGTGCATGCAGAGGACGGGGCCGTGGCCAAGGTGAAAATGTGCCACAACCAACAGCCATATCTTCTCGCTCCCACTTCTTGACCGAATTACTAGGGAAGCACAGAACAACACCAGATCAGTGTGAACAGGTTATTAATTGGATAGCAGATAATACTTCCAGTTACCTGGGCACCACCACCTCCGGTCTGTCTTCCACACGGTCAACTCTTAGTAGCCATGAGTCTCGACCGCATACTCCTCCTCACCCTGATGCTCCTCCCTCCCACCATGCCGAGTGTCGTCAGACAGCAACTGATCCCACACTTGGACACTCTGAAGAGCTGTTCACTGGTCCATTTCCAGATTTGTGCCCCTCGCCTGCTCCGCTTGAAGTGGTGGAAGAGGAGATCCCATGTAGAGATGCCCAAATATTTGAACAGCCACGGCCAGAGGAAGTCAACGCTGGCAATTTGTCACAAGAGGTTGACGATGACGAGACACAATTGCCAGGAAGTGAGGAGGATCGTGGTGCGCAAGTGGAAGAGGAGGAGGTGGTGGATGATCTAGTAACTGACCCAATGTGGCAGGAGGACATGCAGAGCGAGGCCAGCAGCAGACAGGGTGAGGGAGGCAGAGTACCCCAACAGGCAGAAAAAAGCAGTGTGGTGGCCGCACACAGAAGGCCGGCAACAGTTCCCCGTAACACCAACACGAGGGACGTTGCCAGTACAACCTGTAGGTCTTCCAGAGTCTGGAATTTTTTTAAAGACTCTGCTGATATCCCCAAAAAGGCCATTTGTACCACCTGCCATGCCAGCATCAGCAGGGGTGACAAAACTACCAGCCTGACCACCACCAGCATGATCAGGCACATGGCAGCAAAGCACCCGACTTTGTGGGGCGAACCCCAGGGTCCATGACCAGTGTCAGCGGGTGTCACCTGTTGTGTGTGCATGGCAATCCCCTGTCCATACTGCATGCAAAGATGCCCCCTCCTCTCAGTCTTTATGGCAGTCTCTCAAGAGTGTGCAAAGCAGTCATCAAAGCAAAAGGTGGCTACTTTGAAGAACCTAGAATATAAGACATATTTTCAGTTGTTTCACACTTTTTTGTTAAGTATATAATTCCACATGTGTTAATTCATAGTTTTGATGCCTTCAGTGTGAATGTACAATTTTCATAGTCATGAAAATACAGAAAAATCTTTAAATGAGAAGGTGTGCCCAAACTTTTGGTCTGTACTGTATGTACCATTTTGACAAACTTTGAGGAGTCCACCAAGATGGTGAGTGGCGATGACGCCATCATTAGCGTCAGCATTCCACTTGTCTGTCTTTTGCAATGCTCTCTGCAGAGAATTAAAGAGGAGGCATTGCAGCCAGAGTATGATGAAATGGATCAAGAAGCCGTAGCGGTCGATTACACACAGCCCAGCCTCATCTCATCCCAACGTGCATTGGGGGACAATGAGGGAGAGGAGGAGGAGGAAGAACAGGAGCTTGTATCATGCGCTGTAGACGGTAGTACCTGTACAACTGTCATACTGTCAGTTCAGCGTGGGTGGCCTGAGGACAGGGGGGGGGGAGGAGGAGGAGGAGGAGAGCATGGTCAGTCGTCATCTTGGTGAGGACACGGAAGTCTTGCCCGTTACCAGTCTGGCACGCATGGCTGACTTTATGTTACTCTGCCTTAACCGTGACCCTCGCGTTGTCAAAATGTTGGGTGACAGTTATTACTGGTTGGTGACACTTTTAGACCCCCGCTACAAGGAGAACTTTCACTCTCTTATTCCTGAGGTGGAGAGGTCTACGAAAATGGGGCAATACCAGAAGGCCCTTGCTGCAGAACTGTTAAAAAAAAATTCCCATCTGAACACGCTAGCGGCAGAGGTCACAGTTCGTTGACCAACCAAGGCGTACAAGCGAGAGAGAGGCAACTCCAATCCAGCAGAGGCAGGGGAACACTGTCAACATTCTGGAACAGTTTTCTGAGACCTGCCCAGCTTACAGGCCCTGAGGCGCGGGGTACTCTCACAAGCAGTGGAAAGTTTCAAAAGATGGTGAGGGAGTACTTTGCCGACAGTACCAGCGTCCTCCGTGATTCCTCTGTGCCTTTTAGTTATTGGGTATCCAAGCTGGACACTTGGAATGAAATCGCTCTGTACGCCTTGGAGGTCCTGGCCTGCCCTGCCGCTAGCGTGTTATCGGTGCGTGTTTTTAGTGCTGCTGGGGTAATTATAACTGATAAGCGCACTCGCCTGTCAACTGACAATGCTGACAAGCTGACCCTTATCAAAATGAACAGTAGCTGGATTGGGCCAGACTTCTCATCACCACCAAATGACAGCAGAGTAACATAAAGTCAAATCCACTGTGTTATTTCGGAAGGTGTATTCACATGCACCGCTTCACACCCACACATGGGTATACGCTTCCTCATTTCGGCTGTTTTATGTTCTTCTCCTTATCCTCAGCCTCCACCACCACTATACCACCAGGGTGACCGTGGTCCGTGTTGCCATTATTGAAAGTTCCTCCGTCCTTATTTTTGTCAGCTTTTGCTTGGAAGGCATAAGCAAAGACTGTGGGAGACCCACTCCCCAATAATGGGAATAATATTTTTAAAATGCTGTACTGTATGGCTCTTGTAAGGGGCATTAAAAGCGTCTTGTTAAGCTACTGCGACCTCCACCACTTTTCCGAGGAGCATTAAAACCGTCTTGTTAATCTACTGGGACTTCCACATCTCTTCCAAGGGGCATTCAAACCGTCTTGTTAAGCTACTGGGACCTCCACCACTTTTCTGAGGGGCATTAAAAGCGTCTTATTAAGCTACTGGTACGTCCACCACTTTTCCGAGGGGCATTAAAAACGTCTTGTTAAGCTAGTGGGACCTCCACGTCTCTTCCAAGGGGCATTCAAACTGTCTTGTTAAGCTACTGGGACCTCCACGTCTCTTCCAAGGGGCATTCAAACCGTCTTGGTAAGCTACTGCGACCTCCACCACTTTTTCGAGGGGCATTAAAAGCGTCTTATTAAGCTACTGGGACCTCCACCACTTTTCCGAGAAGCATTAAAACCGTCTTGTTAAGCTACTGGGACCTCCACGTCTCTTCCAAGGGGCATTCAAACCGTCTTCTTAAGCTACTGGGACCTCCACGTCTCTTCCAAGGGGCATTCAAACCGTCTTGTTAAGCTACTGGGACCTCCACGTCTCTTCTGAGAGGCATTAAAAGCGTATTGTTAAGCTACTGGGACCTCCACCACTTTTCCGAGGGGCATTAAAACCGTCTTGTTAAGCTACTGTGACCTCCACCACTTTTCCGAGGGGCATTAAAACCGTCTTTTTAAGCTACTGGTACCTCCACGTCTCTTCTAAGGGGCATTCAAACCATCTTGTTAAGCTACTGGGACCTGCACCACTTTTCCAAGGGGCATTCAAACAGTCTTGTTAAGCTACTACGACCTCCACCACTTTTCCAAGGGGCATTAAAACCGTCTTGTTAAGCTACTGGGACCTCCACTTTTCCGAGGGGCATTAAAAGCATCTTGTTAAGCTACTGGGACCTCCACCACTTTTCCAAGGAGCATTAAAACCATCTTGTTAAGCTACTGTGACCTCCACGTCTCTTCCAAGGGGCATTCAAAGCGTCTTGTTAAGCTACTGGGACCTCCACCACTTTTCCGAGGGGCATTAAAAGCATCTTGTTAAGCTACTGGGACCTCCACCACTTTTCCGAGGAGCATTAAAACCATCTTGTTAAGCTACTGTGACCTCCACGTCTCTTCCAAGGGGCATTCTAACCGTGTTGTTAAGCTACTGTGACCTCCACGTCTCTTCCAAGGGGCATTCAAACCGTCTTGTTAAGCTACTGGGATCTCCACTTCTCTTCTGAGAGGCATTAAAAGCATCTTGTTAAGCTACTGTGACCTCCACAACTTTTCCGAGGGGCATTAAAACTGTCTTGTTAAGCTACTGGGACCTCCACGTCTCTTCCAAGGGGCATTCAAACCGTCTTGTTAAGCTACTGGGACCTCCACGTCTCTTCCAAGGGGCATTCAAACCATCTTGTTAAGCTACTGCGACCTCCACCACTTTTCCAAGGGGCATTTAAACCGGCCAGTTAAGCTACTGGGACCTCCACGTCTCTTCCAAGGGGCATTCAAACAGTCTTGTTAAGATACTGGGACCTCCACTACGTTTCTGAGGGGCATTAAAACCATCTTGTTAAGCTACTGGGACCTCCACCACTTTTCTGAGGAGCATTAAAACCGTCATGTTAAGCTGCTGGAACCTCCACGTCTCTTCTGAGGGGCATTAATAGCGTCTTGTTAAGCTACTGTGACCTCCACGTCTCTTCCAAGGGGCATTCAAACCGTCTTGTTAAGCTGCTGGGACCTCCACGTCTCTTCTGAGGGGCATTAATAGCGTCTTGTTAAGCTACTGCAACCTCCACCACTTTTCCAAGGGGCATTAAAACCGTTTTGTTAAGCTACTGGGATCTCCACGTTTCTTCTGTGGGGCATTAAAAGCGTCTTCTTAAGCTACTGTGACCTCCACCACTTTTCCGAGGGGTATTAAAACCGTCTTGTTAAGCTACTGGGACCTCCACCACTTTTCCAAGGGGTATTAAAACCGTCTTGTTAAGCTACTGGGACCTCCACATCTCTTTTGAGGGGCATTAATAGCGTCTTGTTAAACCACTCTGAACTCCACAGCTCTTCCAAGGGGCATTGATATGTTGTTTTTAATTAACTCTAACCTCCACGACTCTTCGAACGGGCATTGCAGTTCCTCTTAATTTTTGGCAGCTTTTTCTTGGAAGGCATAAGCAAATACTATGGGAGACCCACTCCCCAATAATGGGAATAATGTTTGTAATATGCTGTACTGCATGGCTCTTGTAAGGGGCATTGCAAGCTCCTTCGTCCTAATTTTTGGCAGCTTTTGCTTGGAAGGCATAAGCAAAGACTATGGGAGACCCACTCCCCAATAATGGGAATAATGTTTGGAATATGCTGCACTGCATGGCTCTTGTAAGGGGCATTGCAAGTTCCTCCGTCCCAATTTTTGGCAGCTTTTGCTTGGAAGGCATAAGCAATGACTATGGGATACACACTCCCCAATAATGGGAATAATGTTTGTACTATGCTGTACTGTATGGCTCTTGGAAGGGGCATTAAAAGCCCCTCTTCCGAGGGGCATTCAAAACGTCTGGTTAAGCTACTGGGACCTCCACGTCTTTTCCGAGGGGCATTAAAACCATCTTGTTAAGCTACTGGGACCTCCATGTCTCTTCAAAGGGACATTAAAACAGTCTTCTTAAGCCACTCTGAACTCCACAGCTCTTCCTAGGGGCATTGAAATATTGTTTTTAATTACCTCTAACCTCCACAACTCTTCCAACGGACATTGCATTTCCTCCTAATTTTAGTCAGCTTTTGCTTTTCAATGCAAAGGCGAATACTAAGGGAGACCCACTCCCCAATAGTGGGTAGAAGGTTTTTAGTATGCTGTAATCCACGTCTGTTTCAAGGGGCATTGCAGTTCCTCATAATTTTTGGAAAGCCTTCCATTCACTGTTTAGGCCAACAGTGTACAGGAGACCCAGTTGCTATAAATGGAAAAAACTGTTTAGTTAAGGCCCTCTGACCTCCATGTCATTTCCAAGGTACATTGGAGTGCCTCGAAATTTTTGGTAGGCATTGCACTCACTGTATGCCCTATAAATGTGTAGCCAAACCGCTCCTTTTGTTACAGAAACATATCCTACAAGACATATGTGGTTGACTGGCCTGATATTGATGTGAATGGTCCCTGTTCCTCCTGCTCTCCTTTGCCACCACCTCATCCATCATTCATCACCTGAAGCTTTGTTTTAACGGGAGTCATAGAACTGGGATAGTAGCAGGAAAACATCCAGCAATCCTCGGAGGAGGTAGGATATGCGCGAAAACGCTGACCACCTCAGGCCTAGCCGCTACTACATACATGCGCTTGCATTCCAACAAAACAAAGCAGATGCTAACTTGTATCATTATCATCATGGTCCTCACCTTGTCACTCTCAACTCCCCTGATGGAGAAGCCAGGGCCCACCGGAGGAGTCTGGTTCTCTGGTGGGCTCATCCAATGCTGCCCTAAAGCAGGCCAGGCTAAGAAAAGTGTGTGGGGGGATGTTCCAAGGAGAAATAGGGGTGGCTGGGGACCGTTCATGGACACCCGGCTGCCCCCAGGCGGCTGGCGACCGAGTATGGACACCCGGCTGCCCCCAGGCGGTTGGGGACCGAGTGTGGACACCCCGCCGCCGGGCGGCTGGGGACTGAGTATGGATACCAGATCGCCAACGCTGCCATGACATGGTGGCCAGATTCCGCCTCCACATGCCTAAAAGGCCCAATTTCAAGTGCAAGCAAGCAGTATGGTATTGCAGCCTGGGGGTGGGTGGGTGGTTGGCTGCATATTTGCCCTTGCATTGCAAGGAATGGGGGAGGTACAATTGAACCCTGCCCTGGGACAAGAACTTGCACGGGGATAGTTGCAAGTCTGCATCTTCTGATGTGGCAAGGATGACTTCTGATGGGCACACTTTTAGGCAGTGACCGGGGAGTCAGAGATGCTTCCAGGGTTCTTCCCCATGCTGTCCCCATGTCTTTTCAGCACTGTATGCATGTGTCACACAGCACATGGCCAGATAAGGTTGTAAAATGTTAAAATGACATTTCCCGGTGAATGCATTTGTCACGGTTGAAGCAATACTAAAGTGCAAAAACGCATTAAAAATGCTACTTGTGAACATAGCCCAAGGTGTGGAGGAGTATTTTTTTTTTTTTGTTATTTATTTTACCTTATACACAAGTCTTTACCCTGGAAAGGAACTTCCTTAACATATTTCACAGGAAAGCAGTTTCAGTTTAGTTTTTGAACGTTTTATTGTGAGCCCTTAAAAGTGGCTTAATACCTCTGACCACGTTGTTGACGGAAGTGACCTGGGGGTCAGAAATGCTTCCTGGGGCGATCCCCATGCTGTCCCCATGTCATTTGAGCACTGTCACTAACGTTTTGGCCGCTTGTTAGGCTTTTAAAAGACAGCCGGGGATGCCGCCGCGAAAATGCGCGGGTCTCCCATAGACTAACATTGGGCTCGTGGCTCAGGTCGAGCAACCGAGTATCATGGCGAGCTCGGCCCGAGCTTTGAGCACCCGAGCATTTTAGTGCTCGCTCTTCACTACTAAATACCCTTCATTATTTATTATTTTTGCACTTTGCGATTTACCCATTTACTTCTAGTTACTTGGGTATTTTGCTTGCCTTTGGTTTTTCTTTGTCTAGTGTCCTTGTGTGAACATGCATTTACATTTTGCATGCACATCAATTTATGTTTCAGTTCAGACTTCTAGGTTTTTTCTTTGTAGTTCAGTGTGCTTTAGTACATATAAGGGTGTGGCCACCCTTTGTCTGAGCTGAAATGTTTATTCTGCCTCAGGTCTATGCTTCTACTAGGGGGTCAGTCTCTCTGCCCTTATCCATATGTACGTCACTTGACAAATGGTAAGGTTTTAATATTAGAGTTAGGATTGTCCCATAAGGGTTGCTATGATGTGGCGGGATAGCTTTTACATTATTTTGATCAAAATTATGTTAACTAAATACCCTTCATTATTTATTATTTTTGCACTGTGCGATTTACCCATTTACTTCCAGTTACTTGGGTATTTTGCTTGTCTTTGGTTTTTCTTTGTCTAGTGGCCGTGTGTGAACATGCATTTACATTTTGCATGCACATCAATTTATGTTTCAGTTCAGACTTCTAGGTTTTTTCTTTATATGCTATATATGCTGTATGTGCGGGAAGGGAGCTTGTATGTACACTGCTTGCTATGTGTGGGGGAGGGAAGCTGTCTTACAAAGAGGGGTCCTGCAAACATCCAACTAATTGCCCCCCATATATATTACAGGAAGGTAGGTCAAACCCAAGGATTTTTGCTGGAGCAGCCGACCATGTGCTGTGTATGGGGCCATCTCCCCCACACATATAACCACATTCATGTATATGGGGGAGTCGGGATGTGTTGTGTGGACAAGCGTCCGGTCTAAAGCTAACTAGTGTATGGGCACCTGAGACTAAGGCAAGTTATCATCCAGAAAGTCTTTCTCCAGCCTGCTGAAAAAATGCCGGATAGAGAAAGGCTTTTATCACCTAAGCCAGATCTCACAGGAGGGGAATCAAGAAGAAAAAAGGAGAAATGTAAAATAAGACACAAGTCCAGACAGTTGTCATCCAAAACTTTATCTGGTATCGACCAAGAAAATTACAATCAGTAAAAGTATAAACTACATTTAGGAAAAACAGATGAGCTGCGGGACCATCGCTTCTTCTTCTGGGACTTTTTGGCGGACAGGTTGCTCTGCTGTCGGAGGCCTTTCTTGTTCTTGGACTTCTCCTTCATGTGGATTCTGAAGACTAGGAGGCTCCTGAGGGTCCATCTCTCCTGCCGGCAGCTCAGAGTGACTTGGAGATATGTTTCCTTCAGTCCAGGAAAGCAAGAGAGGAAAAAGATGAATGTGATGTAATAACAAGACAAAACTAAAAAAAAACATGTATAAAAAATCATGTAACTGCAAACTGCACAAAAATGACCCCAATAACGTAAGTGCTGTAGTATTAAAGAACCTGCAAAACGAGTGGTGTGAAAAGACCTGGGACTTGTCAGAAATATGAAATGTTTTGTCTAAAATGACAAAAAAAAAGAAAAGATTCAAGGGATCAGCAGCATTTTATAACAGGTAAAAAATATACAAATTTGTGACAAGTGACCGGTATTAAGTATTGTGGATGATAACCAGACGTTTATTTCTAATGAAGAGTTTAATGAACGTCTTGTATTTGGCCAATTGGAACCTTCCCGGAAATGTCTGCGCCGGTGATAAAATCTACTTACTAATAGAGTTCCCGACTGGACACAAAGAACTGCAGCTCATGGAGGAATGAAGCTTCTTTCCTTCTCAGCCAAGAACTTCTTATACCAGTCCCGTACGGCCTCTATCATGTGCTGATATCTAGCAGAAAGAGAAAAAATCAATTATAAACTAAATAAAATTTATTAAAGAAAAAAAAACCTCCTGCAAACATGAAGCATTTGTAGCAAAGCACAGCCATTATTTACAGAGCACAATTGTTTTACTTTATTCTATATTAGTGGCCGCTCTGTGCAAAAACTTGTGGGAAATTACTGCAGCGCTAATATTGTCCGTCCAGAGAGCACCCAAGTATTCCCCAATTTCTGACTCCACCGCCCGATTGCCCCCACAAGCACAATGCTGCACCGCTGTCACCTGCCTGGTACAGGCTCCTTTATAGGGTCCTTTCAGCTGTTGTTCACCAAGATGTGAAGTAATCCGAGTACAGGGTTTCCCATGTCTGAGTGCAGGGGTGGAGAGCAGAGAGGATCAGACAGGGACAGGCCCATACACAGACTGCTGGTATATAGAGGACAAATCTCACTGAACAGCAGCCACAAGAAGCTTCTGGATGGGGGCAGTGGGGGTGAGACAGCACTTCAGCAACGTGTTTGGGAGAGAAGGAAGAAAATAAGCAAATGAAGAATATTTATAAAGTTCACAAGTCTGCAATGTGAGGAGGATAATTACATGAAGAAAACCCTCTAGGTGCAGCGTCCGCAACCGGAAAACCGCCCCAAGGTCCACCTGTGTCATCAGCGCCCCCTGCTGGACCCCTAATCAGTTGTACTGCAGACTCTGATGATTGATAGTGACACTAGGTCAGCTCTTTCCCTATGGCGGCACTAGCTGACCATCCTGTGGATAGGACAGGTGCCGGATCATTCAGTCCTTTCCCTCTTCCCCAACGTGAAGCAAACATCCCTCTGACCAGACAAACATCCCCCTGACCAGACAAACATCCCCCTGACCAGGCAAACATCCCCCTGACCAGACAAACATCCCCCTGACCAGGCAAACATCCCCCTGACCAGGCAAACATCCCCATGACCAGGCAAACATCCCTCTGACCAGGCAAACATACAACCCCTTTTTTTCTTTCCCATTTTACTTGCTTTATTAATTTCACCTCCAACATTACTGACAACTCCAAGTTCAATAGTTTGATAGTCTCATCTCCTGCCTTTGTATGTGGAGGAGGCAATAAACAGCCGTATACATCCTAAACCTGTCACAAGGACTTTCTCTGCAACTCCCTACTCTCAGCTGTCCCCCTGTAACAATCCACCTTTTTCTCTTACTCGCTCATACATTTCAGACACTTTATTAACATGTTAATCATATTTCCAAACTTACTGCATTCCACTTCATCTGATCATACATCACCGTTTAAAAGAATCACAATCACTTACTTGTCTGCTGCGGTAATTCTTGGATTGTTTTCTTGCTGTTGCTTGGTCTTATTTTGCTGTTTGCTGTCCTTAAACCACCATCTGCCGCACAGTGTCCACATCTTGTTCCACCGGGTCGCTCTTTTGATCCCTGCAACAACAGACACTATGCGAGTATGACTTCACATGTGACATTTCCAAGTCCCTTGACCATTGTGGTGCCAATGGAGTACCCCTTTTCTCGTTATCATGCCACCGAAGCACACCATTTCCCGCTAGCATGCCACCGTAGCACACCTTTTCCCGTTAGTATGCCACCGGGCACACCTATTCCCGTTAGCATGCCATCGGAGCACACCTATTCCCGTTAGCATGACACCGGAGCACACCTTTACCATTAGCATGTGACCGCAGCACACCTTTACCGTTAGAATGCCACTGGAGCACACCTTTACCATTAGCATGCCACCGGAGCACACCTTTTCCCGTTGGCTTGCCACCGGAGCACGCCACTTTCCCGTTGGCTTGCCACCGGAGCACGCCACTTTCCCATTGGCTTGCCACCGGAGCAGGCCACTTTCCCGTTGGCTTGCCACCGAAGCACGCCACTTTCCCGTTGGCTTGCCACCGGAGCACGCCACTTTCCCGTTGGCTTGCCACCGGAGAATGCCACTTTCCCGCTGGCTTGCCACCGAAGCACGCCACAGTCCCGTTGGCTTGTCACCGTAGCACGCCACTGTCCCGTTGGCTTGCCACCGGAGCACGCCACTTTCCCGTTGGCTTGCCACCGGAGCACGCCACTTTCCCGTTGGCTTGCCACCGAAGCACGGCACTTTCCCGTTGGCTTGCCACCGGAGCACGCCACTTTCCCGTTGGCTTGCCACCGGAGCACGCCACTTTCCCGTTGGCTTGCCACAGGAGCACGCCACTTTCCCGTTGGCTTGCCACCGGAGCACGCCACTTTCCCGTTGGCTTGCCACCGGAGCACGCCACTTTCCCGTTGGCTTGCCACCGGAGCACGCCACTTTCCCGTTGGCTTGCCACCGGAGCACGCCACTTTCCCGTTGGCTTGCCACCGCAGCAAGCCACTTTCCCGTTGGCTTGCCACCGGAGCACGCCACTTTCCCGTTGGCTTGCCACCGGAGCACGCCACTTTCCCGCTGGCTTGCCACCGGAGCACGCCACAGTCCCGTTGGCTTGTCACCAGAGCACGCCACTGTCCCGTTGGCTTGCCACCGGAGCACGCCACTGTCCCGTTGGCTTGCCACCGGAGCACGCCACTTTCCCGTTGGCTTGCCACCGGAGCACGCCACTTTCCCGTTGGCTTGCCACCGGAGCACGCCACTTTCCCGTTGGCTTGCCACCGGAGCACGGCACTTTCCCGTTGGCTTGCCACCGGAGCACGCCACTTTCCCGTTGGCTTGCCACCGGAGCACGCCACTTTCCCGTTGCCTTGCCACCGGAGCACGCCACTTTCCCGTTGGCTTGCCACCGGAGCACGCCACTTTCCCGTTGGCTTGCCACCGGAGCACGCCACTTTCCCGTTGCCTTGCCACCGGAGCACGCCACTTTCCCGTTGCCTTGCCACCGGAGCACGCCACTTTCCCGTTGGCTTGCCACCGGAGCACGCCACTTTCCCGTTGGCTTGCCACCGGAGCACGGCACTTTCCCGTTGGCTTGCCACCGGAGCACGCCACTTTCCCGTTGGCTTGCCACCGGAGCACGCCACTTTCCCGTTGCCTTGCCACCGGAGCACGCCACTTTCCCGTTGCCTTGCCACCGGAGCACGCCACTTTCCCGTTGCCTTGCCACCGGAGCACGCCACTTTCCCGTTGGCTTGCCACCGGAGCACGCCACTTTCCCTTTTCCTTGCCACCGGAGCACGCCACTTTCCCGTTGGCTTGCCACCGGAGCACGCCACTGTCCCGTTGGCTTGCCACCGGAGCACGCCACTGTCCCGTTGGCTTCCCACCGGAGCACGCCACAGTCCCGTTGGCTTGCCACCGGAGCACGCCACTTTCCCGTTGGCTTGCCACCGGAGCACGCCACTTTCCCGTTGGCTTGCCACCGGAGCACGCCACTTTCCCGTTGGCTTGCCACCGGAGCACACCACTTTCCCGTTGGCTTGCCACCGGAGCACGCCACTTTCCCGTTGGCTTGCCACCGGAGCAAGCCACTTTCCCGCTGGCTTGCCACCGAAGCACGCCACAGTCCCGTTGGCTTGCCACCGGAGCACGCCACTTTCGCGTTGGCTTGCCACCGGAGCACGCCACTTTCCCGTTGGCTTGCCACCGGAGCACGCCACTTTCCCGTTGGCTTGCCACCGGAGCACGCCACAGTCCCGTTGGCTTGCCACCGGAGCACGCCACTTTCCCGTTGGCTTGCCACCGGAGCACGCCACTTTCCCGTTGGCTTGCCACCGGAGCACGCCACTTTCCCGTTGGCTTGCCACCGCAGCACGCCACTTTCCCGTTGGCTTGCCACCGGAGCACGCCACTTTCCCGTTGGCTTGCCACCGGAGCACGCCACTTTCCCGTTGGCTTGCCACCGGAGCACGCCACTGTCCCGTTGGCTTGCCACCGGAGCACGTCACTGTCCCGTTGGCTTGCCACCGGAGCACGCCACTGTCTCGTTGGCTTGCCACCGGAGCACGCCACTGTCCCGTTGGCTTGCCACCGGAGCACGCCACTGTCCCGTTGGCTTGCCACCAGAGCACGCCTCTGTCCCGTTGGCTTGCCACCGGAGCACGCCACTTTCCCGTTGGCTTGCCACCGGAGCACGCCACAGTCCCGTTGGCTTGCCACCGGAGCACGCCACTGTTCCGTTGGCTTGCCACCGGAGCACGCCACTTTCCCGTTGGCTTGCCACCGGAGCACGCCACTTTCCCGTTGGCTTGCCACCGGAGCACGCCACTTTCCCGTTGGCTTGCCACCGGAGCACGCCACTTTCCCGTTGGCTTGCCACCGGAGCACGCCACTTTCCCGTTGGCTTGCCACCGGAGCACGCCACTTTCCCGTTGGCTTGCCACCGGAGCACGCCACTTTCCCGTTGGCTTGCCACCGGAGCACGCCACTTTCCCGTTGGCTTGCCACCGGAGCATGCCACTTTCCCGTTGGCTTGCCACCGGAGCACGCCACTGTCCCGTTGGCTTGCCACCGGAGCAAGCCACAGTCCCGTTGGCTTGCCACCGGAGCACGCCACAGTCCCGTTGGCTTGCCACCGGAGCATGCCACAGTCCCGTTGGCTTGCCACCGGAGCACGCCACTTTCCCGTTGGCTTGCCACCGGAGCACGCCACTTTCCCGTTGGCTTGCCACCGGAGCACGCCACTTTCCCGTTGGCTTGCCACCGGAGCACGCCACTTTCCCGTTGGCTTGCCACCGGAGCACGCCACTTTCCCGCTGACTTGCCACCGAAGCACGCCACAGTCCCGTTGGCTTGCCACCGGAGCACGCCACTTTCGCGTTGGCTTGCCAGCGGAGCACGCCACTTTCCCGTTGGCTTGCCACCGGAGCACGCCACTTTCCCGTTGGCTTGCCACCGGAGCACGCCACAGTCCCGTTGGCTTGCCACCGGAGCACGCCACTTTCCCGTTGGCTTGCCACCGGAGCACGCCACTTTCCCGTTGGCCTGCCACCGGAGCACGCCACTTTCCCGTTGGCTTGCGACCGGAGCACGCCACTTTCCCGTTGGCTTGCCACCGGAGCACGCCACTTTCCCGTTGGCTTGCCACCGGAGCACGCCACTTTCCCGTTGGCTTGCCACCGGAGCACGCCACTTTCCCGTTGGCTTGACACCGGAGCACGCCACTTTCCTGTTGGCTTGCCACCGGAGCACGCCACAGTCCCGTTGGCTTGCCACCGGAGCACGCCACAGTCCCGTTGGCTTGCCACCGGAGCACGCCACTTTCCCGTTGGCTTGCCACAGGAGCACGCCACTTTACCGTTGGCTTGCCACCGAAGCACGTCACTTTCCCTTTGGCTTGCCACCGGAGCACGCCACTGTCCCGTTGGCTTGCCACCGGAGCACGCCACTGTCCCGTTGGCTTGCCACCGGAGCACGCCACTGTCCCGTTGGCTTTCCACCGGAGCACGCCACTGTCCCGTTGGCTTGCCACCGGAGCAAGCCACTGTTCCGTTGGCTTGCCACCGGAGCACGCCACTGTCCCGTTGGCTTGCCACCGGAGCACGCCACTGTCCCGTTGGCTTGCCACCGGAGCACGCCACTTTCCCGTTGACTTGCCACCGGAGAACGACACTGTCCCGTTTGCTTGCCACCGGAGCACGCCACTGTCCCGTTGGCTTGCCACCGGAGCACGCCACTGTCCCGTTGGCTTGCCACCGGAGCACGCCACAGTCCCGTTGGCTTGCCACCGGAGCACGCCACTTTCCCGTTGGCTTGCCACCAGAGCACGCCACTGTCCCGTTGGCTTGCCACCGGAGCACGCCACTTTCCCGTTGGCTTGCCACCGGAGCACGCCACAGTCCCGTTGGCTTGCCACCGGAGCACGCCACTGTTCCGTTGGCTTGCCACCGGAGCACGCCACTTTCCCGTTGGCTTGCCACCGGAGCACGCCACTTTCCCGTTGGCTTGCCACCGGAGCACGCCACTTTCCCGTTGGCTTGCCACCGGAGCACGCCACTTTCCCGTTGGCTTGCCACCGGAGCACGCCACTTTCCCGTTGGCTTGCCACCGGAGCACGCCACTTTCCCGTTGGCTTGCCACCGGAGCACGCCACTTTCCCGTTGGCTTGCCACCGGAGCACGCCACTTTCCCGTTGGCTTGCCACCGGAGCATGCCACTTTCCCGTTGGCTTGCCACCGGAGCACGCCACTGTCCCGTTGGCTTGCCACCGGAGCAAGCCACAGTCCCGTTGGCTTGCCACCGGAGCACGCCACAGTCCCGTTGGCTTGCCACCGGAGCATGCCACAGTCCCGTTGGCTTGCCACCGGAGCACGCCACTTTCCCGTTGGCTTGCCACCGGAGCACGCCACTTTCCCGTTGGCTTGCCACCGGAGCACGCCACTTTCCCGTTGGCTTGCCACCGGAGCACGCCACTTTCCCGTTGGCTTGCCACCGGAGCACGCCACTTTCCCGCTGACTTGCCACCGAAGCACGCCACAGTCCCGTTGGCTTGCCACCGGAGCACGCCACTTTCGCGTTGGCTTGCCAGCGGAGCACGCCACTTTCCCGTTGGCTTGCCACCGGAGCACGCCACTTTCCCGTTGGCTTGCCACCGGAGCACGCCACAGTCCCGTTGGCTTGCCACCGGAGCACGCCACTTTCCCGTTGGCTTGCCACCGGAGCACGCCACTTTCCCGTTGGCTTGCGACCGGAGCACGCCACTTTCCCGTTGGCTTGCCACCGGAGCACGCCACTTTCCCGTTGGCTTGCCACCGGAGCACGCCACTTTCCCGTTGGCTTGCCACCGGAGCACGCCACTTTCCCGTTGGCTTGACACCGGAGCACGCCACTTTCCTGTTGGCTTGCCACCGGAGCACGACACAGTCCCGTTGGCTTGCCACCGGAGCACGCCACAGTCCCGTTGGCTTGCCACCGGAGCACGCCACTTTCCCGTTGGCTTGCCACAGGAGCACGCCACTTTACCGTTGGCTTGCCACCGGAGCACGTCACTTTCCCTTTGGCTTGCCACCGGAGCACGCCACTGTCCCGTTGGCTTGCCACCGGAGCACGCCACTGTCCCGTTGGCTTGCCACCGGAGCACGCCACTGTCCCGTTGGCTTTCCACCGGAGCACGCCACTGTCCCGTTGGCTTGCCACCGGAGCAAGCCACTGTTCCGTTGGCTTGCCACCGGAGCACGCCACTGTCCCGTTGGCTTGCCACCGGAGCACGCCACTGTCCCGTTGGCTTGCCACCGGAGCACGCCACTTTCCCGTTGACTTGCCACCGGAGAACGACACTGTCCCGTTTGCTTGCCACCGGAGCACGCCACTGTCCCGTTGGCTTGCCACCGGAGCACGCCACTGTCCCGTTGGCTTGCCACCGGAGCACGCCACAGTCCCGTTGGCTTGCCACCGGAGCACGCCACTTTCCCGTTGGCTTGCCACCGGAGCACGCCACTTTCCCGTTGGCTTGCCACCGGAGCACGCCACTTTCTCGTTGGCTTGCCACCGGAGCACGCCACTTTCCCGTTGGCTTGCCATCGGAGCACGCCACAGTCCCGTTGGCTTGCCACCGGAGCACGCCACAGTCCCGTTGGCTTGCCACCGGAGCACGCCACTTTCCCGTTGGCTTGCCACCGGAGCACGCCACTTTCCCGTTGGCTTGCCACCGGAGCACGCCACTTTCCCGTTGGCTTGCCACCGGAGCACGCCACTTTCCCGTTGGCTTGCCACCGGAGCACGCCACTTTCCCGTTGGCTTGCCACCGGAGCACGCCACTTTCCCATTGGCTTGCCACCGGAGCACGCCACTGTCCCGTTGGCTTGCCACCGGAGCACGCCACTGTCCCGTTGGCTTGCCACCGGAGCACGTCACTGTCCCGTTGGCTTGCCACCGGAGCACGCCACTGTCCCGTTGGCTTGCCACCGGAGCACGCCACTGTCCCGTTGGCTTGCCACCGAAGCACGCCACTGTCCCGTTGGCTTGCCACCGGAGCACGCCACTGTGCCGTTGGCTTGCCACCGGAGCACGCCACTTTCCCGTTGGCTTGCCACCGGAGCACGCCACTTTCCCGTTGGCTTGCCACCGGAGCACGCCACTTTCCCGTTGGCTTGCCACCGGAGCACTCCACTTTCCCGTTGGCTTGCCACCGGAGCACGCCACTTTCCCGTTGGCTTGCCACCGGAGCACGCCACTTTCCCGTTGGCTTGCCACCGGAGCACGCCACTGTCCCGTTGGCTTGCCACCGGAGCAAGCCACAGTCCCGTTGGCTTGCCACCGGAGCACGCCACAGTCCCGTTGGCTTGCCACCGGAGCACGCCACTTTCCCGTTGGCTTGCCACCGGAGCACGCCACTTTCCCGTTGGCTTGCCACCGGAGCACGCACTTTCCCGTTGGCTTGCCACCGGAGCACGCCACTTTCCCTTTGGCTTGCCACCGGAGCACGCCACTTTCCCGTTGGCTTGCCACCGGAGCACGCCACTTTCCCGTTGGCTTGCCACCGGAGCACGCCACTTTCCCGTTGGCTTGCCACCGGAGCACGCCACTTTCCCGTTGGCTTACCACCGGAGCACGCCACTTTCCCGTTGGCTTGCCACCGGAGCACGCCACTTTACCGTTGGCTTGCCACCGGAGCACGTCACTTTCCCGTTGGCTTGCCACCGGAGCACGCCACTGTCCCGTTGGCTTGCCACCGGAGCACGCCACTGTCCCGTTGGCTTGCCACCGGGGCACGCCACTATCCCGTTGGCTTGCCACCGGGGCACGCCACTATCCCGTTGGCTTGCCACTGGAGCACGCCACTGTCCCGTTGGCTTGCCACCGGAGCAAGCCACTGTTCCGTTGGCTTGCCACCGGAGCACGCCACTGTCTCGCTGGCTTGCCACCGGAGCACGCCACTGTCCCATTGGCTTGCCACCGGAGCACGCCACTTTCCCGTTGGCTTGCCACCGGAGCACGCCACTGTCCCGTTGGCTTGCCACCGGAGCACGCCACTGTCCCGTTGGCTTGCCACCGGAGCACGCCACAGTCCCGTTGGCTTGCCACCGGAGCACGCCACTTTCCCGTTGGCTTGCCACTGGAGCACGCCACTTTTCCGCTGGCTTGCCACCGGAGCACGCCACAGTCCCGTTGGCTTGTCACCGGAGCACGCCACTGTCCCGTTGGCTTGCCACCGGAGCACGCCACTTTCCCGTTGGCTTGCCACCGGAGCACGCCACTTTCCCGTTGGCTTGCCACCGGAGCACGCCACTTTCCCGTTGGCTTGCCACCGGAGCACGCCACTTTCCCGTTGGCTTGCCACCGGAGCACGCCACTTTCCCGTTGGCTTGCCACCGGAGCACGCCACTTTCCCGTTGGCTTGCCACCGGAGCACGCCACTTTCCCGTTGGCTTGCCACCGGAGCACGCCAATGTCCCGTTGGCTTTCCACCGGAGAACGCCACAGTCCCGTTGGCTTGCCACCGGAGCACGCCACAGTCCCGTTGGCTTGCCACCGGAGCACGCCACTTTCCCGCTGGCTTGCCACCGGAGCACGCCACTTTCCCGTTGGCTTGCCACCGGAGCACGCCACTTTCCCGTTGGCTTGCCACCGGAGCACGCCACTTTCCCCTTGGCTTGCCACCGGAGCACGCCACTTTCCCGTTGGCTTGCGACCGGAGCACGCCACTTTCCCGTTGGCTTGCCACCGGAGCACGCCACTTTCCCGTTGGCTTGCCACCGGAGCACGCCACTTTCCCGTTGGCTTGCCACCGGAGCACGCCACTTTCCCGTTGGCTTGCCACCGGAGCACGCCACTGTCCCGTTGGCTTGCCACCGGAGCACGCCACTGTCCCGTTGGCTTGCCACCGGAGCACGCCACTATCCCGTTGGCTTGCCACCGGAGCACGCCACTGTCCCGTTGGCTTGCCTCCGGAGCAAGCCACTGTTCCGTTGGCTTGCCACCGGAGCACGCCACTGTCCCGTTGGCTTGCCACCGGAGCACGCCACTGTCCCGTTGGCTTGCCACCGGAGCACGCCACTTTCCCGTTGGCTTGCCACCGGAGCACGCCACTGTCCCGTTGGCTTGCCACCGGAGCACGCCACTGTCCCGTTGGCTTGCCACCGGAGCACGCCACAGTCCCGTTGGCTTGCCACCGGAGCACGCCACTTTCCCGTTGGCTTGCCACCGGAGCACGCCACTTTCCCGCTGGTTTGCCACCGGAGCACGCCACAGTCCCGTTGGCTTGTCACCTGTCACCGGAGCACGCCACTGTCCCGTTGGCTTGCCACCGGAGCACGCCACTTTCCCGTTGGCTTGCCACCGGAGCACGCCACTTTCCCGTTGGCTTGCCACCGGAGCACGCCACTTTCCCGTTGGCTTCCCACCGGAGCACGCCACTTTCCCGTTGGCTTCCCACCGGAGCACGCCACTTTCCCGTTGGCTTGCCACCGGAGCACGCCACTTTCCCGTTGGCTTGCCACCGGAGCACGCCACTTTCCCGTTGGCTTGCCACCGGAGCACGCCACTTTCCCGTTGGCTTGCCACCGGAGCACGCCACTGTCCCGTTGGCTTGCCACCGGAGCACGCCACAGTCCCGTTGGCTTGCCACCGGAGCACGCCACTTTCCCGTTGGCTTGCCACCGGAGCACGCCACTTTCCCGTTGGCTTGCCACCGGAGCACGCCACTTTCCCGTTGGCTTGCCACCGGAGCACGCCACTTTCCCGTTGGCTTGCCAACGGAGCACGCCACTTTCCCGTTGGCTTGCCACCGGAGCACGCCACTTTCCGTTGGCTTGCCACCGGAGCACGCCACTGTCCCGTTGGCTTGCCACCGGAGCACGCCACAGTCCCGTTGGCTTGCCACCGGAGCACGCCACAGTCCCGTTGGCTTGCCACCGGAGCACGCCACAGTCTCGTTGGCTTGCCACCGGAGCACGCCACAGTCCCGTTGGCTTGCCACCGGAGCACGACACTTTCCCGTTGGCTTGCCACCGGAGCACGCCACTTTCCCGTTGGCTTGCCACCGGAGCACGCCACTTTCCCGTTGGCTTGCCACCGGAGCACGCCACTTTCCCGTTGGCTTGCCCCCGGAGCACGCCACTTTCCCGTTGGCTTGCCACCGGAGCACGCCACTTTCCCGTTGGCTTGCCACCGGAGCACGCCACTTTCCCGTTGGCTTGCCACCGGAGCACGCCACTGTCCCGTTGGCTTGCCACCGGAGCACGCCACTTTCCCGTTGGCTTGCCACCGGAGCACGCCACTTTCCCGTTGGCTTGCCACCGGAGCACGCCACTTTCCCGTTGGCTTGCCACCGGAGCACTCCACTTTCCCGTTGGCTTGCCACCGGAGCACGCCACTGTCCCGTTGGCTTGCCACCGGAGCACGCCACTGTCCCTTTGGCTTGCCACCGGAGCACGCCACTGTCCCGTTGGCTTGCCACCGGAGCACGCCACTTTCCCGTTGGCTTGCCACCGGAGCACTCCACTTTCCCGTTGGCTTGCCACCGGAGCACGCCACTGTCCCGTTGGCTTGCCACCGGAGCACGCCACTGTCCCGTTGGCTTGCCACCGGAGCACGCCACTGTCCCGTTGGCTTGCCACCGGAGCACGCCTCTTTCCCGTTGGCTTGCCACCGGAGCACGCCCCTTTCCCGTTGGCTTGCCACCGGAGCACGCCCCTTTCCCGTTGGCTTGCCACCGGAGCACGCCACTTTCCCGTTGGCTTGCCACCGGAGCACGCCACTTTCCCGTTGGCTTGCCACCGGAGCACGCCACTTTCCCGTTGGCTTGCCCCCGGAGGACGCCACTTTCCCGTTGGCTTGCCTCCGGAGCACGCCACTTTCCCGTTGGCTTGCCACCGGAGCACGCCACTTTCCCGCTGGCTTGCCACCGGAGCACGCCACGTTCCCGTTGGCTTGCCACCGGAGCACGCCACTTTCCCGTTGGCTTGCCACCGGAGCACGCCACTTTCCCGTTGGCTTGCCACCGGAGCACGCCACTGTCCCGTTGGCTTGCCACCGGAGCACGCCACTGTCCCGTTGGCTTGCCACCGGAGCACGCCACTGTCCCGTTGGCTTGCCACCGGAGCACGCCACTGTCCCGTTGGCTTGCCACCGGAGCACGCCACTGTCCCGTTGGCTTGCCACCGGAGCACGCCACTTTCCCGTTGGCTTGCCACCGGAGGACGCCACTTTACCGTTGGCTTGCCACCGGAGCACGCCACTTTCCCGCTGGCTTGCCACCGGAGCACGCCACTTTCCCGCTGGCTTGCCACCGTAGCACGCCACAGTCCCGTTGGCTTGCCACCGGAGCACGCCACAGTCCCGTTGGCTTGCCACCGGAGCACGCCACAGTCCCGTTGGCTTGCCACCGGAGCACGCCACTGTCCCGTTGGCTTGCCACCGGAGCACGCCACTGTCCCGTTGGCTTGCCACCGGAGCACGCCACAGTCCCGTTGGCTTGCCACCGGAGCACGCCACAGTCCCGTTGGCTTGCCACCGGAGCACGCCACAGTCCCGTTGGCTTGCCCCCGGAGCACGCCACTTTCCCGTTGGCTTGCCACCGGAGCACGCCACTTTCCCGTTGGCTTGCCACCGGAGCACGCCACTGTCCCGTTGGCTTGCCACCGGAGCACGCCACAGTCCCGTTGGCTTGCCACCGGAGCACGCCACTTTCCCGTTGGCTTGCCACCGGAGCACGCCACTTTCCCGTTGGCTTGCCACCGGAGCACGCCACTTTCCAGTTGGCTTGCCACCGGAGCACGCCACTTTCCCGTTGGCTTGCCACCGGAGCACGTCACTTTCCCGTTGGCTTGCCACCGGAGCACGTCACTTTCCCGTTGGCTTGCCACCGGAGCACGCCACTTTCCCGTTGGCTTGCCACCGGAGCACGCCACTTTCCCGTTGGCTTGCCACCGGAGCACGCCACAGTCCCGTTGGCTTGCCACCGGAGCACGCCACTTTCCCGTTGGCTTGCCACCGGAGCACGCCACTTTTCCGTTGGCTTGCCACCGGAGCACGCCACTGTCCCGTTGGCTTGCCACCGGAGCACGCCACTGTCCCGTTGGCTTGCCACCGGAGCACGCCACTGTCCCGTTGGCTTGCCACCGGAGCACGCCACTTTCCCGTTGGCTTGCCACCGGAGCACGCCACTTTCCCGTTGGCTTGCCACCGGAGCACGCCACTTTCCCGTTGGCTTGCCACCTGAGCACGCCACAGTCCCGTTGGCTTGCCACCGGAGCACGCCACTTTCCCGTTGGCTTGCCACCGGAGCACGCCACAGTCCCGTTGGCTTGCCACCGGAGCACGCCACAGTCCCGTTGGCTTGCCACCGGAGCACGCCACTTTCCCGTTGGCTTGCCACCGGAGCACGCCACTTTCCCGTTGGCTTGCCCCCGGAGCACGCCACCGTCCCTTTGGCTTGCCACCGGAGCACGCCACCGTCCCGTTGGCTTGCCACCGGAGCACGGCACCGTCCCGTTGGCTTGCCACCGGAGCACGCCACATTCCCGTTGGCTTGCCACCGGAGCACGCCACTTTCCCGTTGGCTTGCCACCGGAGCACGCCACTTTCCCGTTGGCTTGCCACCGGAGCACTCCACTTTCCCGTTGGCTTGCCACCGGAGCACGCCACTGTCCCGTTGGCTTGCCACCGGAGCACGCCACTGTCCCTTTGGCTTGCCACCGGAGCACGCCACTGTCCCGTTGGCTTGCCACCGGAGCACGCCACTTTCCCGTTGGCTTGCCACCGGAGCACGCCACTTTCCCGTTGGCTTGCCACCGGAGCACGCCACTGTCCCGTTGGCTTGCCACCGGAGCACGCCACTGTCCCGTTGGCTTGCCACCGGAGCACGCCACTGTCCCGTTGGCTTGCCACCGGAGCACGCCTCTTTCCCGTTGGCTTACCACCGGAGCACGCCCCTTTCCCGTTGGCTTGCCACCGGAGCACGCCCCTTTCCCGTTGGCTTGCCACCGGAGCACGCCACTTTCCCGTTGGCTTGCCACCGGAGCACGCCACTTTCCCGTTGGCTTGCCACCGGAGCACGCCACTTTCCCGTTGGCTTGCCCCCGGAGGACGCCACTTTCCCGTTGGCTTGCCTCCGGAGCACGCCACTTTCCCGTTGGCTTGCCTCCGGAGCACGCCACTTTCCCGTTGGCTTGCCACCGGAGCACGCCACGTTCCCGTTGGCTTGCCACCGGAGCACGCCACTTTCCCGTTGGCTTGCCACCGGAGCACGCCACTTTCCCGTTGGCTTGCCACCGGAGCACGCCACTGTCCCGTTGGCTTGCCACCGGAGCACGCCACTGTCCCGTTGGCTTGCCACCGGAGCACGCCACTGTCCCGTTGGCTTGCCACCGGAGCACGCCACTGTCCCGTTGGCTTGCCACCGGAGCATGCCACTTTCCCGTTGGCTTGCCACCGGAGGACGCCACTTTACCGTTGGCTTGCCACCGGAGCACGCCACTTTCCCGCTGGCTTGCCACCGGAGCACGCCACTTTCCCGCTGGCTTGCCACCGAAGCACGCCACAGTCCCGTTGGCTTGCCACCGGAGCACGCCACAGTCCCGTTGGCTTGCCACCGGAGCATGCCACTTTCCCGTTGGCTTGCCACCGGAGGACGCCACTTTACCGTTGGCTTGCCACCGGAGCACGCCACTTTCCCGCTGGCTTGCCACCGGAGCACGCCACTTTCCCGCTGGCTTGCCACCGAAGCACGCCACAGTCCCGTTGGCTTGCCACCGGAGCACGCCACAGTCCCGTTGGCTTGCCACCGGAGCACGCCACTGTCCCGTTGGCTTGCCACCGGAGCACGCCACTGTCCCGTTGGCTTGCCACCGGAGCACGCCACAGTCCCGTTGGCTTGCCACCGGAGCACGCCACAGTCCCGTTGGCTTGCCACCGGAGCACGCCACAGTCCCGTTGGCTTGCCACCGGAGCACGCCACAGTCCCGTTGGCTTGCCCCCGGAGCACGCCACTTTCCCGTTGGCTTGCCACCGGAGCACGCCACTTTCCCGTTGGCTTGCCACCGGAGCACGCCACTGTCCCGTTGGCTTGCCACCGAAGCACGCCACAGTCCCGTTGGCTTGCCACCGGAGCACGCCACTTTCCCGTTGGCTTGCCACCGGAGCACGCCACTTTCCCGTTGGCTTGCCACCGGAGCACGCCACTTTCCAGTTGGCTTGCCACCGGAGCACGCCACTTTCCCGTTGGCTTGCCACCGGAGCACGTCACTTTCCCGTTGGCTTGCCACCGGAGCACGTCACTTTCCCGTTGGCTTGCCACCGGAGCACGCCACTTTCCCGTTGGCTTGCCACCGGAGCACGCCACTTTCCCGTTGGCTTGCCACCGGAGCACGCCACAGTCCCGTTGGCTTGCCACCGGAGCACGCCACTTTCCCGTTGGCTTGCCACCGGAGCACGCCACTTTTCCGTTGGCTTGCCACCGGAGCACGCCACTGTCCCGTTGGCTTGCCACCGGAGCACGCCACTGTCCCGTTGGCTTGCCACCGGAGCACGCCACTGTCCCGTTGGCTTGCCACCGGAGCACGCCACTTTCCCGTTGGCTTGCCACCGGAGCACGCCACTTTCCCGTTGGCTTGCCACCGGAGCACGCCACTTTCCCGTTGGCTTGCCACCTGAGCACGCCACAGTCCCGTTGGCTTGCCACCGGAGCACGCCACTTTCCCGTTGGCTTGCCACCGGAGCACGCCACAGTCCCGTTGGCTTGCCACCGGAGCACGCCACAGTCCCGTTGGCTTGCCACCGGAGCACGCCACTTTCCCGTTGGCTTGCCACCGGAGCACGCCACTTTCCCGTTGGCTTGCCCCCGGAGCACGCCACCGTCCCTTTGGCTTGCCACCGGAGCACGCCACCGTCCCGTTGGCTTGCCACCGGAGCACGGCACCGTCCCGTTGGCTTGCCACCGGAGCACGCCACTTTCCCGTTGGCTTGCCACCGGAGCACGCCACTTTCCCGTTGGCTTGCCACCGGAGCACGCCACTTTCCCGTTGGCTTGCCACCGGAGCACTCCACTTTCCCGTTGGCTTGCCACCGGAGCACGCCACTGTCCCGTTGGCTTGCCACCGGAGCACGCCACTGTCCCTTTGGCTTGCCACCGGAGCACGCCACTGTCCCGTTGGCTTGCCACCGGAGCACGCCACTTTCCCGTTGGCTTGCCACCGGAGCACGCCACTTTCCCGTTGGCTTGCCACCGGAGCACGCCACTGTCCCGTTGGCTTGCCACCGGAGCACGCCACTGTCCCGTTGGCTTGCCACCGGAGCACGCCACTGTCCCGTTGGCTTGCCACCGGAGCACGCCACTTTCCCGTTGGCTTACCACCGGAGCACGCCCCTTTCCCGTTGGCTTGCCACCGGAGCACGCCCCTTTCCCGTTGGCTTGCCACCGGAGCACGCCCCTTTCCCGTTGGCTTGCCACCGGAGCACGCCACTTTCCCGTTGGCTTGCCACCGGAGCACGCCACTTTCCCGTTGGCTTGCCACCGGAGCACGCCACTTTCCCGTTGGCTTGCCACCGGAGCACGCCACAGTCCCGTTGGCTTGTCACCTGTCACCGGAGCACGCCACTGTCCCGTTGTCTTGCCACCGGAGCACGCCACTTTCCCGTTGGCTTGCCACCGGAGCACGCCACTTTCCCGTTGGCTTGCCACCGGAGCACGCCACTTTCCCGTTGGCTTGCCACCGGAGCACGCCACTTTCCCGTTGGCTTGCCACCGGAGCACGCCACTTTCCCGTTGGCTTCCCACCGGAGCACGCCACTTTCCCGTTGGCTTGCCACCGGAGCACGCCACTTTCCCGTTGGCTTGCCACCGGAGCACGCCACTTTCCCGTTGGCTTGCCACCGGAGCACGCCACTTTCCCGTCGGCTTGCCACCGGAGCACGCCACTTTCCCGTTGGCTTGCCACCGGAGCACGCCACTTTCCCGTTGGCTTGCCACCGGAGCACGCCACTTTCCCGTTGGCTTGCCACCGGAGCACGCCACTTTCCCGTTGGATTGCCACCGGAGCACGCCACTTTCCCGTTGGCTTGCCACCGGAGCACGCCACTTTCCCGTTGGCTTGCCACCGGAGCACGCCACTTTCCCGTTGGCTTGCCAACGGAGCACGCCACTTTCCCGTTGGCTTGCCACCGGAGCACGCCACTTTCCCGTTGGCTTGCCACCGGAGCACGCCACTGTCCCGTTGGCTTGCCACCGGAGCACGCCACAGTCCCGTTGGCTTGCCACCGGAGCACGCCACAGTCCCGTTGGCTTGCCACCGGAGCACGCCACAGTCCCGTTGGCTTGCCACCGGAGCACGCCACTTTCCCGTTGGCTTGCCACCGGAGCACGCCACTTTCCCTTTGGCTTGCCACCGGAGCACGCCACTTTCCCGTTGGCTTGCCCCCGGAGCACGCCACTTTCCCGTTGGCTTGCCACCGGAGCACGCCACTTTCCCGTTGGCTTGCCACCGGAGCACGCCACTTTCCCGTTGGCTTGCCACCGGAGCACGCCACTGTCCCGTTGGCTTGCCACCGGAGCACGCCACTTTCCCATTGGCTTGCCACCGGAGCACGCCACTTTCCCGTTGGCTTGCCACCGGAGCACGCCACTTTCCCGTTGGCTTGCCACCGGAGCACGCCACTGTCCCGTTGGCTTGCCACCGGAGCACGCCACTGTCCCTTTGGCTTGCCACCGGAGCACGCCACTGTCCCGTTGGCTTGCCACCGGAGCACGCCACTTTCCCGTTGGCTTGCCACCGGAGCACTCCACTTTCCCGTTGGCTTGCCACCGGAGCACGCCACTGTCCCGTTGGCTTGCCACCGGAGCACGCCACTGTCCCGTTGGCTTGCCACCGGAGCACGCCACTGTCCCGTTGGCTTGCCACCGGAGCACGCCTCTTTCCCGTTGGCTTGCCACGGGAGCACGCCCCTTTCCCGTTGGCTTGCCACCGGAGCACGCCCCTTTCCCGTTGGCTTGCCACCGGAGCACGCCACTTTCCCGTTGGCTTGCCACCGGAGCACGCCACTTTCCCGTTGGCTTGCCAACGGAGCACGCCACTTTCCCGTTGGCTTGCCCCCGGAGGACGCCACTTTCCCGTTGGCTTGCCTCCGGAGCACGCCACTTTCCCGTTGGCTTGCCACCGGAGCACGCCACGTTCCCGTTGGCTTGCCACCGGAGCACGCCACGTTCCCGTTGGCTTGCCACCGGAGCACGCCACTTTCCCGTTGGCTTGCCACCGGAGCACGCCACTTTCCCGTTGGCTTGCCACCGGAGCACGCCACTGTCCCGTTGGCTTGCCACCGGAGCACGCCACTGTCCCGTTGACTTGCCACCGGAGCACGCCACTGTCCCGTTGGCTTGCCACCGGAGCACGCCACTGTCCCGTTGGCTTGCCACCGAAGCACGCCACAGTCCCGTTGGCTTGCCACCGGAGCACGCCACAGTCCCGTTGGCTTGCCACCGGAGCACGCCACTGTCCCGTTGGCTTGCCACCGGAGCACGCCACTGTCCCGTTGGCTTGCCACCGGAGCACGCCACTGTCCCGTTGGCTTGCCACCGGAGCACGCCACAGTCCCGTTGGCTTGCCACCGGAGCACGCCACAGTCCCGTTGGCTTGCCACCGGAGCACGCCACTTTCCCGTTGGCTTGCCACCGGAGCACGCCACTGTCCCGTTGGCTTGCCACCGGAGCACGCCACTGTCCCGTTGGCTTGCCACCGGAGCACGCCACTGTCCCGTTGGCTTGCCACCGGAGCACGCCACTTTACCGTTGGCTTGCCACCGGAGCACGCCACTTTCCCGTTGGCTTGCCTCCGGAGCACGCCACTTTCCCGTTGGCTTGCCACCGGAGCACGCCACTTTCCCGTTGGCTTGCCACCGGAGCACGTCACTTTCCCGTTGGCTTGCCACCGGAGCACGTCACTTTCCCGTTGGCTTGCCACCGGAGCACGCCACTTTCCCGTTGGCTTGCCACCGGAGCACGCCACTTTCCCGTTGGCTTGCCACCGGAGCACGCCACAGTCCCGTTGGCTTGCCACCGGAGCACGCCACTTTCCCGTTGGCTTGCCACCGGAGCACGCCACTTTTCCGTTGGCTTGCCACCGGAGCACGCCACTGTCCCGTTGGCTTGCCACCGGAGCACGCCACTGTCCCGTTGGCTTGCCACCGGAGCACGCCACTGTCCCGTTGGCTTGCCACCGGAGCACGCCACTTTCCCGTTGGCTTGCCACCGGAGCACGCCACTTTCCCGTTGGCTTGCCACCGGAGCACGCCACTTTCCCGTTGGCTTGCCACCTGAGCACGCCACAGTCCCGTTGGCTTGCCACCGGAGCACGCCACTTTCCCGTTGGCTTGCCACCGGAGCACGCCACAGTCCCGTTGGCTTGCCACCGGAGCACGCCACAGTCCCGTTGGCTTGCCACCGGAGCACGCCACTTTCCCGTTGGCTTGCCACCGGAGCACGCCACTTTCCCGTTGGCTTGCCACCGGAGCACGCCACCGTCCCTTTGGCTTGCCACCGGAGCACGCCACCGTCCCGTTGGCTTGCCACCGGAGCACGCCACCGTCCCGTTGGCTTGCCACCGGAGCACGCCACTTTCCCGTTGGCTTGCCACCGGAGCACGCCACTTTCCCGTTGGCTTGCCACCGGAGCACGCCACTTTCCCGTTGGCTTGCCACCGGAGCACTCCACTTTCCCGTTGGCTTGCCACCGGAGCACGCCACTGTCCCGTTGGCTTGCCACCGGAGCACGCCACTGTCCCTTTGGCTTGCCACCGGAGCACGCCACTGTCCCGTTGGCTTGCCACCGGAGCACGCCACTTTCCCGTTGGCTTGCCACCGGAGCACTCCACTTTCCCGTTGGCTTGCCACCGGAGCACGCCACTGTCCCGTTGGCTTGCCACCGGAACACGCCACTGTCCCGTTGGCTTGCCACCGGAGCACGCCACTGTCCCGTTGGCTTGCCACCGGAGCACGCCCCTTTCCCGTTGGCTTGCCACCGGAGCACGCCCCTTTCCCGTTGGCTTGCCACCGGAGCACGCCCCTTTCCCGTTGGCTTGCCACCGGAGCACGCCACTTTCCCGTTGGCTTGCCACCGGAGCACGCCACTTTCCCGTTGGCTTGCCCCCGGAGGACGCCACTTTCCCGTTGGATTGCCTCCGGAGCACGCCACTTTCCCGTTGGCTTGCCACCGGAGCACGCCACGTTCCCGTTGGCTTGCCACCGGAGCACGCCACGTTCCCGTTGGCTTGCCACCGGAGCACGCCACTTTCCCGTTGGCTTGCCACCGGAGCACGCCACTTTCCCGTTCGCTTGCCACCGGAGCACGCCACTTTCCCGTTGGCTTGCCACCGGAGCACGCCACTGTCCCGTTGGCTTGCCACCGGAGCACGCCACTGTCCCGTTGGCTTGCCACCGGAGCACGCCACTGTCCCGTTGGCTTGCCACCGGAGCACGCCACTTTCCCGTTGGCTTGCCACCGGAGGACGCCACTTTACCGTTGGCTTGCCACCGGAGGACGCCACTTTCCCGCTGGCTTGCCACCGGAGCACGCCACTTTCCCGCTGGCTTGCCACCGAAGCACGCCACAGTCCCGTTGGCTTGCCACCGGAGCACGCCACAGTCCCGTTGGCTTGCCACCGGAGCACGCCACTGTCCCGTTGGCTTGCCACCGGAGCAATCCACTGTCCCGTTGGCTTGCCACCGGAGCACGCCACAGTCCCGTTGGCTTGCCACCGGAGCACGCCACAGTCCCGTTGGCTTGCCACCGGAGCACGCCACAGTCCCGTTGGCTTGCCACCGGAGCACGCCACTTTCCCGTTGGCTTGCCACCGGAGCACGCCACTGTCCCGTTGGCTTGCCACCGGAGCACGCCACTGTCCCGTTGGCTTGCCACCGGAGCACGCCACTGTCCCGTTGGCTTGCCACCGGAGCACGCCACTTTCCCGTTGGCTTGCCACCGGAGCACGCCACTTTCCCGTTGGCTTGCCACCGGAGCACGCCACTTTCCCGTTGGCTTGCCACCGGAGCACGCCACTTTCCCGTTGGCTTGCCACCGGAGCACGCCACTTTCCCGTTGGCTTGCCACCGGAGCACGTCACTTTCCCGTTGGCTTGCCACCGGAGCACGCCACTTTCCCGTTGGCTTGCCACCGGAGCACGCCACTTTCCCGTTGGCTTGCCACCGGAGCACGCCACTTTCCCGTTGGCTTGCCACCGGAGCACGCCACAGTCCCGTTGGCGTGCCACCGGAGCACGCCACTTTCCCGTTGGCTTGCCACCGGAGCACGCCACTTTTCCGATGGCTTGCCACCGGAGCACGCCACTGTCCCGTTGGCTTGCCACCGGAGCACGCCACTGTCCCGTTGGCTTGCCAACGGAGCACGCCACTGTCCCGTTGGCTTGCCAACGGAGCACGCCACTTTCCCGTTGGCTTGCCACCGGAGCACGCCACTTTCCCGTTGGCTTGCCACCGGAGCACGCCACTTTCCCGTTGGCTTGCCACCTGAGCACGCCACAGTCCCGTTGGCTTGCCACCGGAGCACGCCACTTTCCCGTTGGCTTGCCACCGGAGCACGCCACAGTCCCGTTGGCTTGCCACCGGAGCACGCCACAGTCCCGTTGGCTTGCCACCGGAGCACGCCACTTTCCCGTTGGCTTGCCACCGGAGCACGCCACTTTCCCGTTGGCTTGCCACCGGAGCACGCCACCGTCCCTTTGGCTTGCCACCGGAGCACGCCACCGTCCCGTTGGCTTGCCACCGGAGCACGCCACCGTCCCGTTGGCTTGCCACCGGAGCACGCCACCGTCCCGTTGGCTTGCCACCGGAGCACGCCACCGTCCCGTTGGCTTGCCACCGGAGCACGCCACTTTCCCGTTGGCTTGCCACCGGAGCACGCCGCTTTCCCGTTGGCTTGCCACCGGAGCACGCCGCTTTCCCGTTGGCTTGCCACCGGAGCACGCCGCTTTCCCGTTGGCTTGCCACCGGAGCACGCCGCTTTCCCGTTGGCTTGCCACCGGAGCACGCCGCTGTCCCGTTGGCTTGCCACCGGAGCACGCCGCTGTCCCGTTGGCTTGCAACCGGAGCACGCCGCTGTCCCGTTGGCTTGCCACCGGAGCACGCCGCTGTCCCGTTGGCTTGCCACCGGAGCACGCCGCTGTCCCGTTGGCTTGCCACCGGAGCACGCCGCTGTCCCTTTGGCTTGCCACCGGAGCACGCCGCTGTCCCGTTGGCTTGCCACCGGAGCACGCCACTTTCCCGTTGGCTTGCCACCGGAGCACGCCACTTTCCCGTTGGCTTGCCACCGGAGCACGCCACAGTCCCGTTGGCTTGCCACCGGAGCACGCCACAGTCCCGTTGGCTTGCCACCGGAGCACGCCACAGTCCCGTTGGCTTGCCACCGGAGCACGCCACTTTCCCGTTGGCTTGCCACCGGAGCACGCCACTGTCCCTTTGGATTGCCACCGGAGCACGCCACTGTCCCGTTGGCTTGCCACCGGAGCACGCCACTGTCCCGTTGGCTTGCCACCGGAGCACGCCACTGTCCCGTTGGCTTGCCACCGGAGCACGCCACTGTCCCGTTGGCTTGCCACCGGAGCAAGCCACTGTTCCGTTGGCTTGCCACCGGAGCACGCCACTGTCCCGTTGGCTTGCCACCGGAGCACGCCACTGTCCCGTTGGCTTGCCACCGGAGCACGCCACTTTCCCGTTGGCTTGCCACCGGAGCACGCCACTGTCCCGTTGGCTTGCCACCGGAGCACGCCACTGTCCCGTTGGCTTGCCACCGGAGCACGCCACTTTCCCGTTGGCTTGCCACCGGAGCACGCCACTTTCCCGCTGGCTTGCCACCGGAGCACGCCACAGTCCCGTTGGCTTGCCACCGGAGTACGCCACAGTCCCGTTGGCTTGCCACCGGAGCACGCCACTGTCCCGTTGGCTTGCCACCGGAGCACGCCACTTTCCCGTTGGCTTGCCACCGGAGCACGCCACTTTCCCGTTGGCTTGCCACCGGAGCACGCCCCTTTCCCGTTGGCTTGCAACCGGAGCACGCCACTTTCCCGTTGGCTTGCCACCGGAGCACGCCACTTTCCCGTTGGCTTGCCACCGGAGCACGCCACTGTCCCGTTGGCTTGCCACCGGAGCACGCCACAGTCCCGTTGGCTTGCCACCGGAGCACGCCACTTTCCCGTTGGCTTGCCACCGGAGCACGCCACTTTCCCGTTGGCTTGCCACCGGAGCACGCCACTTTCCCGTTGGCTTGCCACCGGAGCACGCCACTGTCCCGTTGGCTTGCCACCGGAGCACGCCACTGTCCCGTTGGCTTGCCACCGGAGCACGCCACAGTCCCGTTGGCTTGCCACCGGAGCACGCCACAGTCCCGTTGGCTTGCCACCGGAGCACGCCACAGTCCCGTTGGCTTGCCACCGGAGCACGACACTTTCCCGTTGGCTTGCCCCCGGAGCACGCCACTTTCCCGTTGGCTTGCCCCCGGAGCACGCCACTTTCCCGTTGGCTTGCCCCCGGAGCACGCCACTTTCCCGTTGGCTTGCCACCGGAGCACGCCACTTTCCCGTTGGCTTGCCACCGGAGCACGCCACTTTCCCGTTGGCTTGCCACCGGAGCACGCCACTGTCCCGTTGGCTTGCCACCGGAGCACGCCACTTTCCCGTTGGCTTGCCACCGGAGCACGCCACTTTCCCGTTGGCTTGCCACCGGAGCACGCCACTTTCCCGTTGGCTTGCCACCGGAGCACGCCACTGTCCCGTTGGCTTGCCACGGGAGCACGCCACTGTCCCGTTGGCTTGCCACCGGAGCACGCCACTGTCCCGTTGGCTTGCCACCGGAGCACGCCACTGTCCCGTTGGCTTGCCACCGGAGCACGCCTCTGTCCCGTTGGCTTGCCACCGGAGCACGCCCCTTTCCCGTTGGCTTGCCACCGGAGCACGCCCCTTTCCCGTTGGCTTGCCACCGGAGCACGCCACTTTCCCGTTGGCTTGCCACCGGAGCACGCCACTTTCCCGTTGGCTTGCCACCGGAGCACGCCACTTTCCCGTTGGCTTGCCCCCGGAGGACGCCACTTTCCCGTTGGCTTGCCTCCGGAGGACGCCACTTTCCCGTTGGCTTGCCACCGGAGCACGCCACTTTCCCGTTGGCTTGCCACCGGAGCACGCCACGTTCCCGTTGGCTTGCCACCGGAGCACGCCACTGTCCCGTTGGCTTGCCACCGGAGCACGCCACTGTCCCGTTGGCTTGCCACCGGAGCACGCCACTTTCCCGTTGGCTTGCCACCGGAGGACGCCACTTTACCGTTGGCTTGCCACCGGAGCACGCCACTTTCCCGCTGGCTTGCCACCGGAGCACGCCACTTTCCCGCTGGCTTGCCACCGAAGCACGCCACAGTCCCGTTGGCTTGCCACCGGAGCACGCCACAGTCCCGTTGGCTTGCCACCGGAGCACGCCACTGTCCCGTTGGCTTGCCACCGGAGCACGCCACTGTCCCGTTGGCTTGCCACCGGAGCACGCCACTGTCCCGTTGGCTTGCCACCGGAGCACGCCACTGTCCCGTTGGCTTGCCACCGGAGCACGGCACAGTCCCGTTGGCTTGCCACCGGAGCACGCCACAGTCCCGTTGGCTTGCCACCGGAGCACGCCACTTTCCCGTTGGCTTGCCACCGGAGCACGCCACTTTCCCGTTGGCTTGCCACCGGAGCACGCCACTGTCCCGTTGCCTTGCCACCGGAGCACGCCACTGTCCCGTTGCCTTGCCACCGGAGCACGCCACAGTCCCGTTGGCTTGCCACCGGAGCACGCCACAGTCCCGTTGGCTTGCCACCGGAGCACGCCACTTTCCCGTTGGCTTGCCACCGGAGCACGCCACTTTCCCGTTGGCTTGCCACCGGAGCACGCCACTTTCCCGTTGGCTTGCCACCGGAGCACGCCACTTTCCCGTTGGCTTGCCACCGGAGCACGTCACTTTCCCGTTGGCTTGCCACCGGAGCACGTCACTTTCCCGTTGGCTTGCCAACGGAGCACGCCACTTTCCCGTTGGCTTGCCACCGGAGCACGCCACTTTCCCGTTGGCTTGCCACCGGAGCACGCCACAGTCCCGTTGGCTTGCCACCGGAGCACGCCACTTTCCCGTTGGCTTGCCACCGGAGCACGCCACTTTCCCGTTGGCTTGCCACCGGAGCACGCCACTGTCCCGTTGGCTTGCCACCGGAGCATGCCACTGTCCCGTTGGCTTGCCACCGGAGCACACGCCACTTTCCCGTTGGCTTGCCACCGGAGCACGCCACTTTCCCGTTGGCTTGCCACCGGAGCACGCCACTTTCCCGTTGGCTTGCCACCGGAGCACGCCACAGTCCCGTTGGCTTGCCACCGGAGCACGCCACTTTCCCGTTGGCTTGCCACCGGAGCACGCCACAGTCCCGTTGGCTTGCCACCGGAGCACGCCACAGTCCCGTTGGCTTGCCACCGGAGCACGCCACTTTCCCGTTGGCTTGCCACCGGAGCACGCCACTGTCCCTTTGGCTTGCCACCGGAGCACGCCACTGTCCCGTTGGCTTGCCACCGGAGCACGCCACTGTCCCGTTGGCTTGCCACCGGAGCACGCCACTGTCCCGTTGGCTTGCCACCGTAGCACGCCACTGTCCCGTTGGCTTGCCACCGGAGCACGCCACTTTCCCGTTGGCTTGCCACCGGAGCACGCCACCGTCCCGTTGGCTTTCCACCGGAGCACGCCACCGTCCCGTTGGCTTGCCACCGGAGCACGCCACCGTCCCGTTGGCTTGCCACCGGAGCACGCCACCTTCCCGTTGGCTTGCCACCGGAGCACGCCACTTTCCCGTTGGCTTGCCACCGGAGCACGCCACTTTCCCGTTGGCTTGCCACCGGAGCACGCCACTGTCCCATTGCCTTGCCACCGGAGCACGCCACAGTCCCGTTGGCTTGCCACCGGAGCACGCCACAGTCCCGTTGGCTTGCCACCGGAGCACGCCACTTTCCCGTTGGCTTGCCACCGGAGCACGCCACTTTCCCGTTGGCTTGCCACCGGAGCACGCCACTTTCCCGTTGGCTTGCCACCGGAGCACGTCACTTTCCCGTTGGCTTGCCACCGGAGCACGTCACTTTCCCGTTGGCTTGCCACCGGAGCACGCCACTTTCCCGTTGGCTTGCCACCGGAGCACGCCACTTTCCCGTTGGCTTGCCACCGGAGCACGCCACAGTCCCGTTGGCTTGCCACCGGAGCACGCCACTTTCCCGTTGGCTTGCCACCGGAGCACGCCACTTTCCCGTTGGCTTGCCACCGGAGCACGCCACTGTCCCGTTGGCTTGCCACCGGAGCACGCCACTGTCCCGTTGGCTTGCCACCGGAGCACGCCACTGTCCCGTTGGCTTGCCACCGGAGCACGCCACTTTCCCGTTGGCTTGCCACCGGAGCACGCCACTTTCCCGTTGGCTTGCCACCGGAGCACGCCACTTTCCCGTTGGCTTGCCACCGGAGCACGCCACAGTCCCGTTGGCTTGCCACCGGAGCACGCCACTTTCCCGTTGGCTTGCCACCGGAGCACGCCACAGTCCCGTTGGCTTGCCACCGGAGCACGCCACCGTCCCGTTGGCTTGCCACCGGAGCACGCCACCGTCCCGTTGGCTTGCCACCGGAGCACGCCACTTTCCCGTTGGCTTGCCACCGGAGCACGCCACTTTCCCGTTGGCTTGCCACCGGAGCACGCCACTTTCCCGTTGGCTTGCCACCGGAGCACTCCACTTTCCCGTTGGCTTGCCACCGGAGCACGCCACTGTCCCGTTGGCTTGCCACCGGAGCACGCCACTGTCCCTTTGGCTTGCCACCGGAGCACGCCACTGTCCCGTTGGCTTGCCACCGGAGCACGCCACTTTCCCGTTGGCTTGCCACCGGAGCACTCCACTTTCCCGTTGGCTTGCCACCGGAGCACGCCACTGTCCCGTTGGCTTGCCACCGGAACACGCCACTGTCCCGTTGGCTTGCCACCGGAGCACGCCACTGTCCCGTTGGCTTGCCACCGGAGCACGCCCCTTTCCCGTTGGCTTGCCACCGGAGCACGCCCCTTTCCCGTTGGCTTGCCACCGGAGCACGCCCCTTTCCCGTTGGCTTGCCACCGGAGCACGCCACTTTCCCGTTGGCTTGCCACCGGAGCACGCCACTTTCCCGTTGGCTTGCCCCCGGAGGACGCCACTTTCCCGTTGGCTTGCCTCCGGAGCACGCCACTTTCCCGTTGGCTTGCCACCGGAGCACGCCACGTTCCCGTTGGCTTGCCACCGGAGCACGCCACGTTCCCGTTGGCTTGCCACCGGAGCACGCCACTTTCCCGTTGGCTTGCCACCGGAGCACGCCACTGTCCCGTTGGCTTGCCACCGGAGCACGCCACTGTCCCGTTGGCTTGCCACCGGAGCACGCCACTGTCCCGTTGGCTTGCCACCGGAGCACGCCACTTTCCCGTTGGCTTGCCACCGGAGCACGCCACTTTCCCGTTGGCTTGCCACCGGAGCACGCCACTTTCCCGTTGGCTTGCCACCGGAGCACGCCACAGTCCCGTTGGCTTGCCACCGGAGCACGCCACTTTCCCGTTGGCTTGCCACCGGAGCACGCCACAGTCCCGTTGGCTTGCCACCGGAGCACGCCACCGTCCCGTTGGCTTGCCACCGGAGCACGCCACCGTCCCGTTGGCTTGCCACCGGAGCACGCCACTTTCCCGTTGGCTTGCCACCGGAGCACGCCACTTTCCCGTTGGCTTGCCACCGGAGCACGCCACTTTCCCGTTGGCTTGCCACCGGAGCACTCCACTTTCCCGTTGGCTTGCCACCGGAGCACGCCACTGTCCCGTTGGCTTGCCACCGGAGCACGCCACTGTCCCTTTGGCTTGCCACCGGAGCACGCCACTGTCCCGTTGGCTTGCCACCGGAGCACGCCACTTTCCCGTTGGCTTGCCACCGGAGCACTCCACTTTCCCGTTGGCTTGCCACCGGAGCACGCCACTGTCCCGTTGGCTTGCCACCGGAACACGCCACTGTCCCGTTGGCTTGCCACCGGAGCACGCCACTGTCCCGTTGGCTTGCCACCGGAGCACGCCCCTTTCCCGTTGGCTTGCCACCGGAGCACGCCCCTTTCCCGTTGGCTTGCCACCGGAGCACGCCCCTTTCCCGTTGGCTTGCCACCGGAGCACGCCACTTTCCCGTTGGCTTGCCACCGGAGCACGCCACTTTCCCGTTGGCTTGCCCCCGGAGGACGCCACTTTCCCGTTGGCTTGCCTCCGGAGCACGCCACTTTCCCGTTGGCTTGCCACCGGAGCACGCCACGTTCCCGTTGGCTTGCCACCGGAGCACGCCACGTTCCCGTTGGCTTGCCACCGGAGCACGCCACTTTCCCGTTGGCTTGCCACCGGAGCACGCCACTTTCCCGTTGGCTTGCCACCGGAGCACGCCACTTTCCCGTTGGCTTGCCACCGGAGCACGCCACTGTCCCGTTGGCTTGCCACCGGAGCACGCCACTGTCCCGTTGGCTTGCCACCGGAGCACGCCACTGTCCCGTTGGCTTGCCACCGGAGCACGCCACTTTCCCGTTGGCTTGCCACCGGAGGACGCCACTTTACCGTTGGCTTGCCACCGGAGGACGCCACTTTCCCGCTGGCTTGCCACCGGAGCACGCCACTTTCCCGCTGGCTTGCCACCGAAGCACGCCACAGTCCCGTTGGCTTGCCACCGGAGCACGCCACAGTCCCGTTGGCTTGCCACCGGAGCACGCCACTGTCCCGTTGGCTTGCCACCGGAGCAATCCACTGTCCCGTTGGCTTGCCACCGGAGCACGCCACAGTCCCGTTGGCTTGCCACCGGAGCACGCCACAGTCCCGTTGGCTTGCCACCGGAGCACGCCACAGTCCCGTTGGCTTGCCACCGGAGCACGCCACAGTCCCGTTGGCTTGCCACCGGAGCACGCCACTTTCCCGTTGGCTTGCCACCGGAGCACGCCACTGTCCCGTTGGCTTGCCACCGGAGCACGCCACTGTCCCGTTGGCTTGCCACCGGAGCACGCCACTTTCCCGTTGGCTTGCCACCGGAGCACGCCACTTTCCCGTTGGCTTGCCACCAGAGCACGCCACTTTCCCGTTGGCTTGCCACCGGAGCACGCCACTTTCCCGTTGGCTTGCCACCGGAGCACGCCACTTTCCCGTTGGCTTGCCACCGGAGCACGTCACTTTCCCGTTGGCTTGCCACCGGAGCACGTCACTTTCCCGTTGGCTTGCCACCGGAGCACGCCACTTTCCCATTGGCTTGCCACCGGAGCACGCCACTTTCCCGTTGGCTTGCCACCGGAGCACGCCACAGTCCCGTTGGCTTGCCACCGGAGCACGCCACTTTCCCGTTGGCTTGCCACCGGAGCACGCCACTTTTCCGATGGCTTGCCACCGGAGCACGCCACTGTCCCGTTGGCTTGCCACCGGAGCACGCCACTGTCCCGTTGGCTTGCCAACGGAGCACGCCACTGTCCCGTTGGCTTGCCAACGGAGCACGCCACTTTCCCGTTGGCTTGCCACCGGAGCACGCCACTTTCCCGTTGGCTTGCCACCGGAGCACGCCACTTTCCCGTTGGCTTGCCACCTGAGCACGCCACAGTCCCGTTGGCTTGCCACCGGAGCACGCCACTTTCCCGTTGGCTTGCCACCGGAGCACGCCACAGTCCCGTTGGCTTGCCACCGGAGCACGCCACAGTCCCGTTGGCTTGCCACCGGAGCACGCCACTTTCCCGTTGGCTTGCCACCGGAGCACGCCACTTTCCCGTTGGCTTGCCACCGGAGCACGCCACCGTCCCTTTGGCTTGCCACCGGAGCACGCCACCGTCCCGTTGGCTTGCCACCGGAGCACGCCACCGTCCCGTTGGCTTGCCACCGGAGCACGCCACCGTCCCGTTGGCTTGCCACCGGAGCACGCCACCGTCCCGTTGGCTTGCCACCGGAGCACGCCGCTTTCCCGTTGGCTTGCCACCGGAGCACGCCGCTTTCCCGTTGGCTTGCCACCGGAGCACGCCGCTTTCCCGTTGGCTTGCCACCGGAGCACGCCGCTTTCCCGTTGGCTTGCCACCGGAGCACGCCGCTGTCCCGTTGGCTTGCCACCGGAGCACGCCGCTGTCCCGTTGGCTTGCAACCGGAGCACGCCGCTGTCCCGTTGGCTTGCCACCGGAGCACGCCGCTGTCCCGTTGGCTTGCCACCGGAGCACGCCGCTGTCCCGTTGGCTTGCCACCGGAGCACGCCGCTGTCCCTTTGGCTTGCCACCGGAGCACGCCGCTGTCCCGTTGGCTTGCCACCGGAGCACGCCGCTTTCCCGTTGGCTTGCCACCGGAGCACGCCGCTTTCCCGTTGGCTTGCCACCGGAGCACGCCACAGTCCCGTTGGCTTGCCACCGGAGCACGCCACAGTCCCGTTGGCTTGCCACCGGAGCACGCCACAGTCCCGTTGGCTTGCCACCGGAGCACGCCACTTTCCCGTTGGCTTGCCACCGGAGCACGCCACTGTCCCTTTGGATTGCCACCGGAGCACGCCACTGTCCCGTTGGCTTGCCACCGGAGCACGCCACTGTCCCGTTGGCTTGCCACCGGAGCACGCCACTGTCCCGTTGGCTTGCCACCGGAGCACGCCACTGTCCCGTTGGCTTGCCACCGGAGCAAGCCACTGTTCCGTTGGCTTGCCACCGGAGCACGCCACTGTCCCGTTGGCTTGCCACCGGAGCACGCCACTGTCCCGTTGGCTTGCCACCGGAGCACGCCACTTTCCCGTTGGCTTGCCACCGGAGCACGCCACTGTCCCGTTGGCTTGCCACCGGAGCACGCCACTGTCCCGTTGGCTTGCCACCGGAGCACGCCACTTTCCCGTTGGCTTGCCACCGGAGCACGCCACTTTCCCGCTGGCTTGCCACCGGAGCACGCCACAGTCCCGTTGGCTTGCCACCGGAGTACGCCACAGTCCCGTTGGCTTGCCACCGGAGCACGCCACTGTCCCGTTGGCTTGCCACCGGAGCACGCCACTTTCCCGTTGGCTTGCCACCGGAGCACGCCACTTTCCCGTTGGCTTGCCACCGGAGCACGCCCCTTTCCCGTTGGCTTGCAACCGGAGCACGCCACTTTCCCGTTGGCTTGCCACCGGAGCATGCCACTTTCCCGTTGGCTTGCCACCGGAGCACGCCACTGTCCCGTTGGCTTGCCACCGGAGCACGCCACAGTCCCGTTGGCTTGCCACCGGAGCACGCCACTTTCCCGTTGGCTTGCCACCGGAGCACGCCACTTTCCCGTTGGCTTGCCACCGGAGCACGCCACTTTCCCGTTGGCTTGCCACCGGAGCACGCCACTGTCCCGTTGGCTTGCCACCGGAGCACGCCACTGTCCCGTTGGCTTGCCACCGGAGCACGCCACAGTCCCGTTGGCTTGCCACCGGAGCACGCCACAGTCCCGTTGGCTTGCCACCGGAGCACGCCACAGTCCCGTTGGCTTGCCACCGGAGCACGACACTTTCCCGTTGGCTTGCCCCCGGAGCACGCCACTTTCCCGTTGGCTTGCCCCCGGAGCACGCCACTTTCCCGTTGGCTTGCCCCCGGAGCACGCCACTTTCCCGTTGGCTTGCCACCGGAGCACGCCACTTTCCCGTTGGCTTGCCACCGGAGCACGCCACTTTCCCGTTGGCTTGCCACCGGAGCACGCCACTGTCCCGTTGGCTTGCCACCGGAGCACGCCACTTTCCCGTTGGCTTGCCACCGGAGCACGCCACTTTCCCGTTGGCTTGCCACCGGAGCACGCCACTTTCCCGTTGGCTTGCCACCGGAGCACGCCACTGTCCCGTTGGCTTGCCACGGGAGCACGCCACTGTCCCGTTGGCTTGCCACCGGAGCACGCCACTGTCCCGTTGGCTTGCCACCGGAGCACGCCACTGTCCCGTTGGCTTGCCACCGGAGCACGCCTCTGTCCCGTTGGCTTGCCACCGGAGCACGCCCCTTTCCCGTTGGCTTGCCACCGGAGCACGCCCCTTTCCCGTTGGCTTGCCACCGGAGCACGCCACTTTCCCGTTGGCTTGCCACCGGAGCACGCCACTTTCCCGTTGGCTTGCCACCGGAGCACGCCACTTTCCCGTTGGCTTGCCTCCGGAGGACGCCACTTTCCCGTTGGCTTGCCACCGGAGCACGCCACTTTCCCGTTGGCTTGCCACCGGAGCACGCCACGTTCCCGTTGGCTTGCCACCGGAGCACGCCACTGTCCCGTTGGCTTGCCACCGGAGCACGCCACTGTCCCGTTGGCTTGCCACCGGAGCACGCCACTTTCCCGTTGGCTTGCCACCGGAGGACGCCACTTTACCGTTGGCTTGCCACCGGAGCACGCCACTTTCCCGCTGGCTTGCCACCGGAGCACGCCACTTTCCCGCTGGCTTGCCACCGAAGCACGCCACAGTCCCGTTGGCTTGCCACCGGAGCACGCCACAGTCCCGTTGGCTTGCCACCGGAGCACGCCACTGTCCTGTTGGCTTGCCACCGGAGCACGCCACTGTCCCGTTGGCTTGCCACCGGAGCACGCCACTGTCCCGTTGGCTTGCCACCGGAGCACGCCACTGTCCCGTTGGCTTGCCACCGGAGCACGGCACAGTCCCGTTGGCTTGCCACCGGAGCACGCCACAGTCCCGTTGGCTTGCCACCGGAGCACGCCACTTTCCCGTTGGCTTGCCACCGGAGCACGCCACTTTCCCGTTGGCTTGCCACCGGAGCACGCCACTGTCCCGTTGCCTTGCCACCGGAGCACGCCACTGTCCCGTTGCCTTGCCACCGGAGCACGCCACAGTCCCGTTGGCTTGCCACCGGAGCACGCCACAGTCCCGTTGGCTTGCCACCGGAGCACGCCACTTTCCCGTTGGCTTGCCACCGGAGCACGCCACTTTCCCGTTGGCTTGCCACCGGAGCACGCCACTTTCCCGTTGGCTTGCCACCGGAGCACGCCACTTTCCCGTTGGCTTGCCACCGGAGCACGTCACTTTCCCGTTGGCTTGCCACCGGAGCACGTCACTTTCCCGTTGGCTTGCCAACGGAGCACGCCACTTTCCCGTTGGCTTGCCACCGGAGCACGCCACTTTCCCGTTGGCTTGCCACCGGAGCACGCCACAGTCCCGTTGGCTTGCCACCGGAGCACGCCACTTTCCCGTTGGCTTGCCACCGGAGCACGCCACTTTCCCGTTGGCTTGCCACCGGAGCACGCCACTGTCCCGTTGGCTTGCCACCGGAGCATGCCACTGTCCCGATGGCTTGCCACCGGAGCACACGCCACTTTCCCGTTGGCTTGCCACCGGAGCACGCCACTTTCCCGTTGGCTTGCCACCGGAGCACGCCACTTTCCCGTTGGCTTGCCACCGGAGCACGCCACAGTCCCGTTGGCTTGCCACCGGAGCACGCCACTTTCCCGTTGGCTTGCCACCGGAGCACGCCACAGTCCCGTTGGCTTGCCACCGGAGCACGCCACAGTCCCGTTGGCTTGCCACCGGAGCACGCCACTTTCCCGTTGGCTTGCCACCGGAGCACGCCACTGTCCCTTTGGCTTGCCACCGGAGCACGCCACTGTCCCGTTGGCTTGCCACCGGAGCACGCCACTGTCCCGTTGGCTTGCCACCGGAGCACGCCACTGTCCCGTTGGCTTGCCACCGTAGCACGCCACTGTCCCGTTGGCTTGCCACCGGAGCACGCCACCGTCCCGTTGGCTTGCCACCGGAGCACGCCACCGTCCCGTTGGCTTGCCACCGGAGCACGCCACCTTCCCGTTGGCTTGCCACCGGAGCACGCCACTTTCCCGTTGGCTTGCCACCGGAGCACGCCACTTTCCCGTTGGCTTGCCACCGGAGCACGCCACTGTCCCGTTGCCTTGCCACCGGAGCACGCCACAGTCCCGTTGGCTTGCCACCGGAGCACGCCACAGTCCCGTTGGCTTGCCACCGGAGCACGCCACTTTCCCGTTGGCTTGCCACCGGAGCACGCCACTTTCCCGTTGGCTTGCCACCGGAGCACGCCACTTTCCCGTTGGCTTGCCACCGGAGCACGTCACTTTCCCGTTGGCTTGCCACCGGAGCACGTCACTTTCCCGTTGGCTTGCCACCGGAGCACGCCACTTTCCCGTTGGCTTGCCACCGGAGCACGCCACTTTCCCGTTGGCTTGCCACCGGAGCACGCCACAGTCCCGTTGGCTTGCCACCGGAGCACGCCACTTTCCCGTTGGCTTGCCACCGGAGCACGCCACTTTCCCGTTGGCTTGCCACCGGAGCACGCCACTTTCCCGTTGGCTTGCCACCGGAGCACGCCACTGTCCCGTTGGCTTGCCACCGGAGCACGCCACTGTCCCGTTGGCTTGCCACCGGAGCACGCCACTGTCCCGTTGGCTTGCCACCGGAGCACGCCACTTTCCCGTTGGCTTGCCACCGGAGCACGCCACTTTCCCGTTGGCTTGCCACCGGAGCACGCCACTTTCCCGTTGGCTTGCCACCGGAGCACGCCACAGTCCCGTTGGCTTGCCACCGGAGCACGCCACTTTCCCGTTGGCTTGCCACCGGAGCACGCCACAGTCCCGTTGGCTTGCCACCGGAGCACGCCACAGTCCCGTTGGCTTGCCACCGGAGCACGCCACTTTCCCGTTGGCTTGCCACCGGAGCACGCCACTGTCCCTTTGGCTTGCCACCGGAGCACGCCACTGTCCCGTTGGCTTGCCACCGGAGCACGCCACTGTCCCGTTGGCTTGCCACCGGAGCACGCCACTGTCCCGTTGGCTTGCCACCGGAGCACGCCACCTTCCCGTTGGCTTGCCACCGGAGCACGCCACCGTCCCGTTGGCTTGCCACCGGAGCACGCCACCGTCCCGTTGGCTTGCCACCGGAGCACGCCACCGTCCCGTTGGCTTGCCACCGGAGCACGCCACCTTCCCGTTGGCTTGCCACCGGAGCACGCCACTTTCCCGTTGGCTTGCCACCGGAGCACGCCACTTTCCCGTTGGCTTGCCACCGGAGCACGCCACTTTCCCGTTGGCTTGCCACCGGAGCACGCCACTTTCCCGTTGGCTTGCCACCGGAGCACGCCACTGTCCCGTTGGCTTGCCACCGGAGCACGCCACTGTCCCGTTGGCTTGCCACCGGAGCACGCCACTGTCCCGTTGGCTTGCCACCGGAGCACGCCACTGTCCCGTTGGCTTGCCACCGGAGCACGCCACTGTCCCGTTGGCTTGCCACCGGAGCACGCCACTGTCCCTTTGGCTTGCCACCGGAGCACGCCACTGTCCCGTTGGCTTGCCACCGGAGCACGCCACTTTCCCGTTGGCTTGCCACCGGAGCACGCCACTTTCCCGTTGGCTTGCCACCGGAGCACGCCACTGTCCCGTTGACTTGCCACCGGAGCACGCCACAGTCCCGTTGGCTTGCCACCGGAGCACGCCACAGTCCCGTTGGCTTGCCACCGGAGCACGCCACAGTCCCGTTGGCTTGCCACCGGAGCACGCCATTTTCCCGTTGGCTTGCCACCGGAGCACGCCACTGTCCCTTTGGCTTGCCACCGGAGCACGCCACTTTCCCGTTGGCTTGCCACCGGAGCACGCCACTGTCCCGTTGGCTTGCCACCGGAGCACGCCACTGTCCCGTTGGCTTGCCACCGGAGCACGCCGCTTTCCCGTTGGCTTGCCACCGGAGCACGCCACTGTCCCGTTGGCTTGCCACCGGAGCACGCCGCTCTCCCGTTGGCTTGCCACCGGAGCACGCCACTGTCCCGTTGGCTTGCCACCGGAGCACGCCACTTTCCCGTTGGCTTGCCACCGGAGCACGCCACTTTCCCGTTGGCTTGCCACCGGAGCACGCCACTTTCCCGTTGGCTTGCCACCGGAGCACGCCATTTTCCCGTTGGCTTGCCACCGGAGCACGCCACTTTCCCGTTGGCTTGCCACCGGAGCACGCCACTTTCCCGTTGGCTTGCCACCGGAGCACGCCACTTTCCCGTTGGCTTGCCACCGGAGCACGCCACTTTCCCGTTGGCTTGCCACCGGAGCACGCCACTTTCCCGTTGGCTTGCCACCGGAGCACGCCACTTTCCCGTTGGCTTACCACCGGAGCACGCCACTTTCCCGCTGGCTTGCCACTGGAGCACACCACTTTCCCGCTGGCTTGCCACTGGAGCACGCCACAGTCCCGTTGGCTTGCCACCGGAGCACGCCACTTTCCCGCTGGCTTGCCACCGGAGAACGCCACTTTCCCGCTGGCTTGCCACCGGAGCACGCCACTTTCCCGCTGGCTTGCCACCGGAGCACGCCACAGTCCCGTTGGCTTGCCACCGGAGCACGCCACTTTCCCGCTGGCTTGCCACCGGAGCACGCCACTTTCCCGCTGGCTTGCCACCAGAGCACGCCACTTTCCCGCTGGCTTGCCACCGCAGCACGCCACTTTCCCGCTGGCTTGCCACCGGAGCACGCCACTTTCCCGCTGGCTTGCCACCGGAGCACGCCACTGTCCCGCTGGCTTGCCACCGGAAGCACGCCACTTTCCCGCTGGCTTGCCAAGGGAGCACGCCATCATCCATTTAATAAAATGGGCCACACTTAGCTTTTTCTTTTATATAATGGGCCCATATAGTTTTTCATTGAATATATTGGGCCCTACATAACCTTACATTTAATATATATAATCGTCTTATCATGTCTGTCTGTCTGTCCTTCTGTCCAGGAAGTTCTGCGTCGCTGATTGGTCCGACCGTGGTCAATCAGCGACGTGGGATTTCAGAAAAAGATGGCGGCCATTAGCAGCTCATCTGCCGCACGGAGGTCAGCGGCGATGTAGCCGGGAGATGACCGGCACTAGCCGGTCAACCCACATTGCTCGCAGCAGAAGTACCCCGACCAGCGGCGCCGCTGACCTCCATGCGGCTACCGTCGGGAGATCAGCGGTTAGGGCCGCTGATCTTCCGACGGAAAGTGTGAAGGGAGGACCGGGGAGCGGCGCCACCGGTCGGGATACTTCTGCTGCGAGCAGCCGGTCATTTCCCGGCTGCTCGCAGTGGAAGTACCCGCACAGGCAGCGCCGCTCCCCTGTCCTCACTAATACGATTCGGCGGCCACGACCAATCAGCGATATTGGCTCCAAATTTAAACACCGCTCTGCACAGAGGTCAGTGGCGATGCAGCCGGTCAACTCCCAGTTGCTCGCAGCAGAAGTACCCCGACCAGCGGCGCCGCTGACCTCCATGCGGCTACCGTCGGGAGATCAGCGGTTAGGGCCGCTGATCTTCCGACGGAAAGTGTGAAGGGAGGACCGGGGAGCGGCGCCACCGGTCGGGATACTTCTGCTGCGAGTAGCCGGTCATTTCCCGGCTGCTCGCAGTGGAAGTACCCGCACAGGCAGCGACGCTCCCCTGTCCTCACTAATACGATTCGGCGGCCACGACCAATCAGCGATATTGGCTCCAAATTTAAACACCGCTCTGCACAGAGGTCAGTGGCGATGCAGCCGGTCATCTCCCAGCTGCTCGCAGCAGAAGTACCCCGACCTGCGGCGCCGCTGACCTCCATGCGGCTACCGTCGCTAGATCAGCGGCTAGGGCCGCTGATCTCCCGACGGCAAGTGTGAAGGGAGGACCGGGGAGCGGCGCCGCCGGTTGGGATACTTCTGCTGCGAGTAGCCGGTCATCTCCCGGCTGCTCACAGTGGAAGTACCCGCTCCCCGGTTCTCACTAATACGATTCGCTGATTGGTCGCGGCCGCCAGCCGTGACCAATCACCGGTTTTGGCGCCAAATTTAAACATGCTCTCCGGTCCTCACTAACACGGTTCGCTGATTGGTCGCGGCCGGCCGCATACATATTCTAGAATACCCGATGAGTTAGAATCGGGCCACCATCTAGTTTAATATAATGGGCCACAAATTGCCTTCTAGTTATTACAAGAGGTCCTGCATAGTCTTCCATTTATTTTAATAGGCCCCATATAACCTTTCAGCATCTGAAACAACGGATACTGAAAGCCTGTGCTAGCATTTCTTCTGCGGTGTTGCTATCAGTGTGTCAAGAGTGGGAGAAGAGGGTTGCATTGACAATCCAACACAATGGGCAGCACTTTAAACACATTTTATAAGTGGTCATAAACTTGTAAAAAATTCATGAAAGAATAAAGTTATGTTAAAACCAAGCACACCATTGTATTTTCTTATGAAATTCTCAATGAGTTTGATGTGTCACATCACCCTCTTCCCATTGAAAAAAATAAAGTTAGATCCAAAATGGCCGACTTCAAAATGGCCGCCATAGTCACCACCCATCTGGAAAAGTTTCCCCCTCCCATATACTAATGTGCCATAAACAGGAAGTTGACATCACCAACCATTCCCATTTAATTTAGGTGTATCCATATAAATAGTCCACCCTGTATTATTACCATTTTTATTATTGCTGTACATACTGTAGCTTTTCATTTAATTTATTGGGCCCCATATAGGCTTCCATTTAATATAATGGGCCCCACATAGCCTTCCATTTAATTTAATGGGGTCCACATAGCCTTCCATTTAATTTAATGGGGTCCACATAGACTTCCATTTTATTTAATGGGACCCACATATGTTTTTATTTAATATAAAGAGCCCCACATAAGCCCCTAATTAATATAATGGGCCCCACCTTGCTTTCCATATAAAATAATGGGTCCCACATAGCCCTCCCTTTTGTTATGATGAGCCTTACATATCACACCATTTCCCGATGGTCTGCCACCGAAGTACACCATTGGCTGCTGGGGTGCCACTGGAACACACTCTTTACAGTTGGGGTGCCAACAGAGCACACCTTTCACCATTAGCATGCCACCGGAGTACACTTTTTGCCACTGGCATGCCACTGAAGCACACCCTTTACCATTGGAGTACCATCGGGCACACCCTTTACCGTTGGTGTGCCATCGGAGAACTCTATTTCCCGTAGGCCTACCAGAGGGGCCCAATATGTGACCTTTTTTGCTTACCACCGGGGCACCCATCTTGGGCTTTTTAGCTTCCACCGGGGTGCACTCTCTGGCCTTTTAGCTTACCACCGGGGCACCCAACTTGGGCTTTTTAACTGCGACCGGGGTACACTCTGACCATTTTGCTTACCACCGGGGCACTCATTTTAGGCTTTTTTAGCCTGCCACCGGGGTGCACTTTTTGGCCTTATTGCTTACCACTGGGGCGCACTCTAGGGCTTTTTAGCCTACCACCAGGGTACATTCTTTGGCCTTATTGCTTATCACTGGGGCGCACTCTAGGGCTGCTCAGTCTGCCACCAGAGTCTACTCTTTGGCCTTTTTGCCATTGGTGTGCCACCAGAGCACACCCTATGACGTTGGAGTGCCACCGGAGCACACCCTTTACCTTTCGAGTGCCACCGGAACACACAATTTGCCATTGGCAAAAGTATAATGGACCCCCACATAGAATTCTATAAAGTATAATGGCCCCCACATAGCCCTCTATATAGTATAATGAGCCGCACATTGCCTTCCATGTACTATAATTTAATTTATTGGGCTCCACATAGCTTTTCATTTAATTTATTGAACCCCACATAACCGTCAATTTAATATAATAGGCCACACTGGACTCCATTTAATATATTGGACCTGACATAGCCTTCCATTTAATAAAATGGGACCAAAATATCCCTCTATTTAATATAATGGGCACCAAAAAGCCTTCCATGTTTTATATTGGGCACCACATAGCCCTCTATTTAATACAATTGGCCCCACTTAACCTTCCATTTAAAATATTGGGCCCCACATAGCTTTACATTTAATTTACTGGGCTCCATATAGGCTTCCATTTAATATAATGGGCCCCACATAACCCTCCATTTAATATAATGGTCCCCACATTGCCTTCCATTTATTATAATGGAGCCAAGATACATCTCTATTTAATATAATGGACAAAACACAGGCTTCCATTTAATATAATTGGCACTACATAGCCCTTTATTTGATAAATGCGCCTCACATAGCCCTCCATATAATATTATGGGCCCCGCAACGCTTTCCATTTAATTTAATAGGCCTCACATAGCCCTCAATTTAATACAGAGGGCCCCACAAAACCTTCCAGATAACATAGTGGGCCCCAATATAGCTTTCTTTTTAATGTATTGGTCCCCACTAGCCCTCTATTTAATATAATGGGCCTCACATAGCCTTCCATTAAATATCATGGGCCCCATATAGAATTTATCATATACGTAGATGTCCCTTTAAGGGCCCCACATAGCTTTCCCTTTAATATAATGGGCCCCACATAGATTTTATTATTGTATAATGGGCCCCACATAGCTTTCCCTTTAATATAATGGGCCCCACATAGCTTTCTCTTTAATATAATGGGCCCCACATAGCTTTCCCTTTAATATAATGGGCCCCACATAGCTTTCTATTTAATATAATGGGCCCCACATAGCTTTCTCTTTAATATAATGGGCCCCACATAGCTCTCTCTTTAATATAATGGGCCCCACATAGCCATCCATTTAATATAATGGGCCCTACGTAGATGTCCCTTTAAGATAACGGGCCCCACATAGCTTTCCCTTTAATATAATGGGCCCCACATAGCTTTCCCTTTAATATAATGGGCCCCACATAGCTTTCTCTTTAATATAATGGGCCCCACATAGCTTTCCCTTTAATATAATGGGCACCACATAGATTTTATTATTATATAATGGGCCCCACATAGCTTTCCCTTTAATATAATGGGCCCCACATAGCTTTCTCTTTAATATAATGGGCCCCACATAGCTTTCTCTTTAATAAAATGGGCCCCACATAGCTTTCTCTTTAATATAATGGGCCGCACATAGCTTTCCCTTTAATATAATGGGCCCCACATAGCTTTCCCTTTAATATAATGGGCCCCACATAGCTTTCCCTTTAATATAATGGGCCCCACATAGCTTTTTCTTTAATATAATGGGCACCACATAGCTTTTTCTTTAATATAATGGGCCCCACATAGCTTTCTCTTTAATATAATGGGCCCCACATAGCTTTCTCTTTAATATAATGGGCCGCACATAGCTTTCTCTTTAATATAATGGGCCCACATAGCTTTCTCTTTAATATAATGGGCCCCACATAGCTTTCTCTTTAACATAATGGGCCCCACATAGCTTTCCCTTTAATATAATGGGCCCCACATAGCTTTCTCTTTAATATAATGGGCCCCACATAGCTTTCTCTTTAATATAATGGGCCCCACATAGCTTTCTCTTTAATATAATGGGCCCCACATAGCTTTCTCTTTAATATAATGGGCCCCACATAGCTTTCTCTTTAATATAATGGGCCCCACATAGCTTTCCCTTTAATATAATGGGCCCCACATAGCTTTCTCTTTAATATAATGGGCCCCACATAGCTTTCTCTTTAATATAATGGGCCCCACATAGCTTTCTCTTTAATATAATGGGCCCCACATAGCTTTTTCTTTAATATAATGGGCCCCACTTAGCTTTCTCTTTAATATAATGGGCCCCACATAGCTTTCTCTTTAATATAATGGGCCCCACATAGCTTTCCCTTTAATATAATGGGCCCCACATAGCTTTCTCTTTAACATAATGGGCCCCACATAGCTTTCTCTTTAATATAATGGGCCCCACATAGCTTTCTCTTTAATATAATGGGCCCCACATAGCTTTCCCTTTAATATAATGGGCCCCACATAGCTTTCTCTTTAATATAATGGGCCCCACATAGCTTTCCCTTTAATATAATGGGCCCCACATAGCTTTCCCCTTAATATAATTGGCCCCACATAGCTTTCTCTTTAATATAATTGGCCCCACATAGCTTTCCCTTTAATATAATTGGCCCCACATAGCTTTCCCTTTAATATAATGGGCACCACATAGATTTATTATAATATAATGGGCCCCACATATCCGTCCCTTTAATATTATGGACCGCACATAGATTTATTATAATATAATGGGCCCCACATAGATTTATTATAATATAATGGGCCCCACATAGATTTATTATAATATAATGGGCCCCACATAGATTTATTATAATATAATGGGCCCCACCTAACCCTCCAGTTTATACACTGCAGTCGCTCTCTTTCTTCTCTTCTTTACCTAGTCCAGTCTTTCGTGACGACTTCCCGCCATGATTCGTCTTTGCAGTTTGCTGTCCAGGTTTCGGCTGCTCCGCACTTTTCAGCAGATCACCGCACTCCTGAAAAACAAAAATGTTACAAATATAAGCGACTTAAATAAATAATGCCGCCCACTGTGCCACCAAATGCAAATATGTGCCACACTGTGCCCATGAGTATATCATTCACCGCAATGAAGTCTGCTCCACTGAGAATATAAATCAGTCACTAGCTTGTGCCCCCGTTATAAATAGTGTTGAGCGAGCACTAAAATGCTCGGGTGCTCGAAGCTCGGCCCGAGCTCGCCGTGATACTCGGGTGCTTGACCTGAGCAACGAGCCCATGTTAGTCTATGGGAGACCCGAGCATTTTTGCGGAGGCACCCCCGGCAGTCTGTAGAAAGCCTAAAAAGTGCCCAAAATGATAGTGACAGTGCTCAGATGACATGGGGACAGCATGGGGATCGCCCCAGGAAGCATTTATGACCCCCAGGTCACTGTTGTCAACAACGTGGTCAGAGGTATTAAGCCACTTTTACAGGCTCATAAGAAAATGTTTAAAAACGAAAGTGAAACTTTTTTCCTGTGAAATATGTTAAGGAATTTCTTTTCCAGGGTAAAGACTTGTGTATAAGGTAAAATAAATAACCAAAAACAAAAATACTCCTCCACACCTTGGGCTATGTTCACAAGTAGCATTTTTTATGCGTTTTTGCACTTTTGTATTGCTTTCAACTGTGACAAATGCATTCACCGGGAAATGTCATTTTAACATTTTACAACCTTATCTGACCATGTGCTGTGTGACACATGCATACAGTGCTGAAAAGACATGGGAACAGCATGGGGAAGACCCCTGGAAGGATCTCTGACTCCCAGGTCACTGCCTAAAAGTGTGCCCATCAGAAGTGATCCTTGCCGCATCAGAAGATGCAGACTTGCAACTATCCCCGTGCAAGTCCTTGTCACAAGGCAGTGTTCAATTGTACCTCCCCCATTCCTTGCAATGCAAGCGCAAATATGCAGCCAACCACCCACCCACCCCCAGGCTGCAATACCATACTGCTAGCTTGCACTTGAAATTGGGCCTTTTAGTTTTGAGGAGGCCGAAGCTGGCCACTACCTAATGGCTGCTTCGGCAGCGAGGCATCCATACTCAGTCCCCAGCCGCCCGGCGGCCGGGTGTCCACACCTGGTCCCCAGCCGCCTGGGGGCGGCGGGGTGTCCATAGACGGTCCCCAGCCACCCCGATTTCTCCGCGGAACATCCCCACACACTTTTCTTAGACTGGCCTGCTTTAGGGCAGCATTGGACGAGCCCACTAGAGAACCCGACTCCATCAGGGGAGGTGAGAATGCCAAGGTGAGGAGCATGATGATGATAGAAGTTAGCATCTGCTTTGTTTTGTTGGAATGCAAGCATAAGTGTGCAACCTGCCACCAACCCACCCCGAGGCTGCAATACCATACTGCTAGCATGCGTGCACTTGAAATTGGGCCTTTTAGGCATGTGGAGGCCAGAGCTGGCCACTACCTCATGGCTGCTTCGGCAGTGAGGTATCGATACTCAGTCCCCAGCCGCCCGGCGGCCGGGTGTCCATGCTCGGTCCCCAGCCACCAGGGGGCGGCCGGGTGTCCACACTCGGTCCCCAGCCGCCCCGCGGCCAGGTGTCCATAAACGGTTCCAAGCCGCCCCGATTTCTCCGCGGAACATCCCCACACACTTTTCTTAGACTGGCCTGCTTTAGGGCAGCATTGGACGAGCCCACCAAAGAACCCGACTTCTCCGGTGGGCCCTGGCTTCTCTATCAGGGGAGTTGAGAGTGCCAAGGTGAGGAGCATGATGAGGATGATAGAAGTTAGCATCTGCTTTGTTTTCAAGGAATGCAAGCGCATGTATGTAGTAGTGGCTAGGCCTGAGGTGGTCAGCGTTTTGGCGCATATCCTACCTCCTCCGAAGATTGCTGGATGTTTTCCTGCTACTATCCAAGTTCTATGACTCTCGTTAAAACAAAGCTTCAAGTGATAAATGATGGATGAGGTAGTGGCAAAGGAGAAAGAGCAGGAGGAACAGGGACCATTCACATCAATATCAGGTCAGTCAACCACATATGTCTTGTAGGATATGTTTCTGTAACAAAAGGAGCGGTTTGGCTACACAGTTATAGGGCATACAGTGAGTGCAATGCCTACCAAAACTTTTGAGGCACTCCAATGCCCCTTGGAAATGACATGGAGGTCAGAGGGCCTTAACTAAACCTTTTTTTCCATTTATGGCAACTGGGTCTCCTGTGCACTGTTGGCCTAAGGAGTGAATGGAAGGCTTTCCAAAAATTGTGAGGAACTGCAATGCCCCTGGAAACAGACGTGGATTACAGCGTACTAAAAACCTTCTACCCATTATTGGGGAGTGTGTCTCCCTTAGTTTTCACCTTTGCATTGAAAAGCAAAAGCTGACTAAAATTAGGAGGAAATGCAATGCCCGTTGGAAGAGTCGTGAAGATTAGAGGTAAGGTAATTAAAAACAACATTTCAATGCCCCTTGGAAGAGCTGTGGAGTTCAGAGTGGCTTAAGAAGACGCTTTTAATGCCCCTTTGAAGAGACGTGGAGGTCACAGTAGCTTAACAAGACGGTTTTAATGTCTCTTACAAGAGCCATACAGTACAGCATCTTAAAAACATTATTCCCATTATTGGGGAGTGGGTCTCCCATAGTATTTGCTTATGCCTTCCAAGCAAAAGCTTCCAAAAATTATGAGGAAATGCAATGCCCGTTCGAAGAGTCGTGGAGGTCCCAGTAGCTTAACAAGACGCTTTTAATGCCCCTCAGAAGAGACGTGGAGGTCAGAGTGGTATAACAAGACGGTTTTAATGCCCCTTACAAGACACGTGGAGGTCAGAGTGGTATAACAAGACTCTTTTAATGCCCCTTACAAGAGACGCTCATTATTCTGGCATTCGGCAAATATTAAAAATGATGGTAATCCTAATTGACCTAAAATGGGAAAGATTTATTATGATTTCATGTCAGATATTGAGAAAAACATGCAGATGTGTCTATTTATACAGTGTATGGAAACTTCTGATTTCAACTGTGTATATATATATATATATATATATATATATATGTATAATATATACACGGCGAAGCTCACACAACACAACACCCACAGCAGAGGAATGGGCTGCACACACACCTGCTCCTGTCAGTGCTGAGAGCGCTCCTCATATCGCTGCTGGCTCCGCCCCTCATATCGCTGCTGGCTCAGCTGGCTCCGCCTCTCATATCGCTGTTGGCTCCGCCCCTCATATCGCTGCTGGCTCCGCCCCTCACATCGCTGCTGGCTCCGCCCCTCATGTCGCTGTTGGCTCCGCCCCTCATATCGCTGCTGGCTCCGCCCCTCACATCGCTACTGGCTCCGCCCATCAGCCGCTCACAGTCCTCAGCAATATGGAGACATCCGCACTGATCAGAATCCTCGGGGACGTGGCCTGTCACTGTAGTCACACAAGGGTTGTCATGGAGATCTCAAGGGAAGGCAGGAGGGCGGGGCTTAGAGCAGGAAGTAGAAGCCGTGCAGAGTGATTGGCTCCTTACCTTCTGCTAGTAATGGAGCAGATATATGGCTCCTATATAATGGAGGGGGCTCAGGAGGGGTTCCCCACCCAAAAGGTCAGGGAATAAATAATACTGGACATGAACGAGGGCAGGAGGACATTATTCTATATTGTAAGAAATCTGATTTCTTCTTTCCTCACAGTTTTTCCTGTGCAAGGCCACATGTATAGTGTGCAATAATCTGTGAATATGGGGGGATCTGCTCCTCACATCCACATCAATCCCCCCACGTCTGAGCTCTCCCTTACAGGGGTCTTCTGCTCTGCACATTGATGCCGTATCCATGGAGATGACATCATGGCCGGTACATGCGGATCTCCCCGATGGGACCCTCATGTATCTGGAGGACGAGGCACTGCTGCTCCTCGGGGAGAGGGGGCACAATTCCTGTACACATGATACAGGGGCTTCTGCCATCTCTGGGCTGAGAATAATGCTGGCAGCGCGCAGTCTACATGATGTGAGGATTACAAGTCTGCAGTCACAGAGAGTCACACAGATGACTGCAGCCTTCAGCTTCACACCGGACAATCCCTTTAAATACATGTATATTGCTCTAAAAATACTTTTTACTATTTTGCTTCTTGTAACATTTGCTCTGTTCGGCCTTTACCAGCTTTTTGTTTCCCAGCAGCACATTGATGGCTTCAGAATGAGTTAACTTGAGATTCAGTCAGTAAGCTCCTTATGATGTGGAGTTTCCAGCGCTTTTATTTCTGCGATGATTTATGACTGCATCAGAGATCAGCCCAACTTTCATGCTGGTCTGTGAACATAATCAGCACAGAGAAGGTCAGAATGAGCTCACTGATAAATTCTCAGTGAGCTCATTCTGCAACTAGCAATGCAAAGGAAATAAAAAAGTCAAATTGTTTATGAAACGTTATTGAAAAAAATATTTGTATGTATATATTTAGCCCAAAATGTCTGAGTGTCCATATCCTTAGTACCAGCACAGCTGAGGATTTGGTATAATCAGGGGCGTACATAGGACGCAGAAGTTCTAATTGGGCCCCCCCCCCAGCAACAAAAATGTAAATAATTGTCGGGGTCGCAGAAGATCAGATCTCACAACCTTCCAGCCTTTACATAGTAATTTTCCTCCTGCTGAAGTCCTAGATCCCTTTTTCATTGCCCATAAAGTGTGGTGCCAACAAAAGTGCCCCCCAAACACGGTATGATACCCCCATGGTGAATTCCTCCATATGCGCAGTATAATGACCCTACTGTACCCGACCTCAACTCCCAGGGTAAAGTATGATCCCCCAACTGCCCCACACCTCTCCACACTCCATAGAGTATAATGCACTCAGTATAAGACTCTCGCCATGGTTCTCCACACAGTATAAGGCACTCGCCATGGTCCTCCACGCAGTATAATGCACTCCCTCGTGGTCCTCCACGCAGTATAATGCACTCCCACGTGGTCCTCCACACAGTACAATGCACTCCCCGTGGTCCTCCACACAGTATAATGCACTCCCCCATGGTCCTCCACACAGTACCATGCACTCCCCCATGGTCCTCCACACAGTACAATGCACTCCCCCATGGTCCTCCACACAGTACAATGCACTCCCCCATGGTCCTCCACACAGTACAATGCACTCCCCCATGGTCCGCCACACAGTACAATGTACTCCCCCATGGTCCTCCACACAGTATAAAGCCCCCGTCTCACATAGCGATATCGCTGCTGTGTCACGGTTTTGGTGACTCACCAGCGACCTCACCAGCGATGTCGCTATGTGTGACACTTTGAAACGATCAGGCCCCTGCTGTGAGGTTGCTGATCGCTGCAAAGTATCCTGGACCATTTTTTGGTCGTTGGCCTCCCGCTGGCCAGCACACATCGCTGTGTGTGACCAGCGGGACCAACGATCTGGCTGGTAACCATGGTAAACATCGGGTTACTAGGGGCACGCGCGCACTTAGTAACCCGCTCTTTACCATGGATACCACTCTGCTACGGTGCGCGGAGGCTACCGTTCACCTTAGCAGAGTCGTATCCATGATAAACAGCGGGTTACTAGGGGCACACGCGCACTTAGTAACCCGATGTTTACCATAGTTACCAGCCTGCTCCTGCTTAAGCAGCAGGCTGGTAACAGGAGCAGGACATCGTGGAACGATTCTTTCCACAATATCGCTGCTCCCCTGATCGCTGGTGAGCCTGCCTGTTTGACAGCTCACCAGCGATGTATTAGCGATGCAGCAACGATCCCTGACAGGTCGTATCGTTGTCGGGATCGCTGCTGCATCGCTTAGTGTGACGGGGCCTTAAGACACTCGCCATGGTTCTCCACTCAGTATAATGCATTCCCCCATGGTCCTGTACGCTGTATAATGCAGCCCCCCATAGGGTAAAATGCAGCCCCCCCCCACCCATAGGGTAAAATGCAGCCCCAGTCCTCCAGTATTATCAGTACACACTGATTTAAAAATAAATACATACTTACCGCTCCTCGTTCCCCGCTGCTTCAGTCTCTGCAGCTGATCACCTCAGCAGCTGCCAGCTCCACTGTCTGACACAGCGTGGCGCGTCATCATGCCGCTGCGTCAGACGCAGAGGAGGAATGATGGGAGAGGGAGTGTCACATGATGCTCCCTCCTCCAGGTTTTCGTGGGCCCCGGGCGAAAGAGTCTCAGTGGCCCCTTTAACACATCCAACCATTCATGATGCACAGATACAGCAGAGAAATTATAGATATAGATATAGTACAATGCCAAAAATGTCACTGACTTCTTACATTTCATGAGTGATATCTTTTGTAAATTCTACAATAGCTCAGAAACCGGTGAATCCTCACAGCGCACAGTGCAGACCGGACAGTATAGTCCTCCATACAGTGTTATGGCACCACTATGTCCTCCATACAATATTATGGGCACCACATAGTCCTCCATACAGTATTATGAGCCCTATATAATGCTCCATACAAAATACTGGATCCCATATAATTCACCATAGAGAATACTGCCTGGTCCCCATGTAATGCCATATGCAGGCTGGACCCCATACAGAGGCCCCACAAGCCCGCTGCATCCTCCCCGGGGCCCCCACAAGCCGGCTGCATCCCCCCAGGGCCCCCCTTAAGCCTGCATCACCCCCCCCAGAGCCCCCACATGCCTGCAGCATCCCCCCCATAGACCCCACAAGCCTGCAGCATCCCCCCCAGAGCACCCACAAGCCCACAGCATCCCCTCCAGGGCCCCACAAGCCCGCAGAATCCCCCCCAGGGCCCCCACAAGCCCGCAGCATCCCCCCGGGGCCCCCACAAGCCCTGGACCGTACCTGCATCACCACCAGTAAAGGTATTAAAGTTTACCCTTGTGTGTGTGCCTGTACTTCCTCTGGGACCGTCCTGCCGTCTCCCTCCTGCTTCCACCATCTTTCTACACCTCTACACTGCCCTGAGGCCTGCTCTACCTGTGGGGAGCCGTCCCATCATAGCTGCCCCTAACATCAGCCTTAGTGGACTGTCGCAGCGCTGGTAACCTCTTACCAGAATCCACAGGTGGCGTCACGACAATTTCCCCTATAAGCATTCCCCCCCCCTTTGAGTGACCGCCCTGGGCCACGGACTGGGCCAGCCACCGTGATATCCCCCGGCAACCAGAGGCCCGGCTGCCGAGTGCCCCACGGCCCTGGGGGCGAGTCACTATGCACAGTGGTTCATGAATTAATATTCACAGTGACCCTCCATCCTGTGATTAAAAGGGTCCGTACATTTGACACCTCCGTCTGACTCCCACAGTCTCCTCCGTACAGATCGATATTAAGATGGCCACCGCAATGGCATGGGGAGTGCAACGGTGAGTCCAGAGCGCAGCTCCTCGCTCTAAAATGCCCATCAGAAAGAAGAGGTCAGACATTTATTTTCTATGAGCGCTCTATTATCCTATTTATCAAACATCAGCACTACAAGAATCCGTCCTGAGCCGTGCTGGGATCTTTGAACGTGGGCCCCCGGGAGGATCGGGCCCCTCATGGTGGAGCAGATCACACTCATTATAATCCATCACTGATAGAAGATACATAAACAACAACAGGATGATAGTAAAACAGTGAGGTAATATTTTATTGAGCCACCAAACACACAATAAACATATCGAACAGTCCCAGCAAATACCTAATATGGTGCAAATTACAGAGTCTCACCCTTCCGCTGACTCGCTGGGATTTAAGCAGCTGCCAATCCGAGGGGCTTCTGGGGCTGACTACCCCCACCAATGACACCCCCACCAAAGAGCACCCACAAAGAGGAGGTAACAACAAGCTTAGAAAGCTGACAGTCCATTGAGGTACGTGGCCAGGAGACCAGAAAGTTCCAACCTGGCTTCTCCAAACATATCCATGGAACTAGGTGACTGGAAGGTCCCGACTTGGCATTTTCCGAGCATATTCACGAGTTCCAGGTGGCCGGAGTGTCCCAACCTGGCTACTCCAAACATCTCCATGGGACCAGGTGACTGGTGGGTCCCAACCTGGTTTTCCCAGATGTATCCATGGGTTCTATAGTAGTCAATGGAGCAGATCTGTATTCCTCCAGCCAGGGCTGTGGTCCCTTAAGCTGGCATCCTGTAGAAACCAAATCTGTGTCCCTCTTAATGGATTCATGGTGTTCTGTAGAGCTGTCCCATAGAGTGTTCCTGGCAGTGGTTTTGTAAAAAGACTCCTTTATGTAGTTCACAACTGTCCTTCTTCAAGACTTCATTCACAGGTCAAGAGAAAGGGGTGGTGTTACTAATTCCCATTACCGGAGCATCCACAGTTCATCCCCCAAATTTTGACTTGCAAACATTGCAAACATTGAAGGATAAACTATAAATTCCGAAACAATGCAAGTCAACAAATTGCATGGACTTCTAAAATGGTAATCAACATATTTAGCAAACATCCATTGTTCAAAGAGCCTGCGTTCCTGTATTGCAAAGATAACAGTACAATAAACCAGAAGAGTTGATATAAGAGGTAAATAACCATTTATCAATTAACAAATATCACCTCAACCTACAAGATGAGTCAACATTCGGACTAATGACAAAAGATCATGTGCGTTGACCAACCGAAGAAAGAAACACATAAATTCAATAGTTAATAATTCAGGCAATAGTCTATCATTCTGGGCCTATGGAATTTACATCTGGATAATTACGATTAAATGCTGTGTCGTCACAGGCCCCTTTAGTTTTAGGGACTGGCAGGGGTCCTTTACAGTTGCTCTCCCACTAGTTCATCCTTCTTTCCTTTACTCCGTTTCAATAAAATATTTGGAAATATACAAAGTAAAAACTCAAATATAATTTTTTTTCTTACATTAAAACTAGATTTTATTAAAATAAACCCCCAAAAAACAAGAACAAAAAAACTAAACCTGATTAACATCGCAGAGAACAACAACCTAAACTGTACAACGATCACATGATTTATCCGGCACGAAAAACAGCATCAAGAATAAAATAGTAAGAATTAATGGCAAAATTGTAGCTTTTGTTCATTTTGTCTCTATACTGCACGATAAACGCTGGAAAGAAAAAATATAAGAACCATTCCTGGGGTTTTGCCATTGAATGCTGGAAAAAATAAAAAAACATCAGCAGAATTGTTTTTTATTAATCTCACGCAAAAGAAAAATGGAATAAAAATTATAAAAACTTTGTCTGTTCCCCAAAATGTTCCCAGTGAATCCTATAGCTGCTCCGCATGGACCCAAACTGGTAAACTAAAAACTCCTGCATGCCCCGTGTGTGTGTATGTATATATATATATATATATATACATACACATATATATATATACTCCTCTGTACTATATGCACGGCAGAGCTCACACACCACAACACGCTCCGCTGCGGCGCCACAAAAAGAGCGGACCTGGCTGCACACACACCTGCTCCTGTCACCTGTATACACGGTTGAAACCAGAAATTTACATACACTATATGAATGTTAGAACCCTCCTGTTTGTTTTTTCCATCTTGTGTTTTGCGGTCACAAGACCATCTGCCTTTATATTCCAGCTCCGCCCTTTTGGCTGTGTTGGACTTCAGTGTTGTTTGACTGCTTTGCTAGCCAGGTGCTTCTGTGCCTTTCTCTGTCAGTTCGCTTGGTCCTTCTGGGACCTCTAGTACCTTTTTGTCAGTTTATTTTTTAGTGTTCTGTAACAACTTCTCTGTTTAGGAGGTGTCCCATTTTTGTTCCAGTCCTTAGTTCTTTTAGGGACCCCTCTCCTTTATGCTATAGGTCTTCGTTCAGACTAGCCGAGGACTAAGGCGGGTCTGTTCGCTAGGAACAGGCAGCCCGCTACATCGTAGGGATTCAGCTTAGTCTTACTGTAGGGATAGCTTTCTCCCTTCTTTCCTTAGTACTTGTTGCAGATCATAACAATAAAAAGACACATCTGCATGTTTTTCTCAATATCTGACATGAAATCAGAATAAACCTTCCCGTTTTAGGTCAATTAGGATTACCATAATTTTTAAGATTTGCCAAATGCCAGAATAATAAGAGAGAGAGAGAATGTTTTAAAGCATTTTTATTACTTACTGCAAAGTCATAAGTTTACATACACTAATATTGCTATACCTTTAAAAAATTCTGGACTGCCCATATGATGATGTCATGTGTTTGGAAACTTCTGATAGCTTTTTTGGCAACATCTCAGTTAATTAGAGACACACCTGTGGATGTATTTTAATGCACACCTGAAACACACTGCTTCTTTGTGTAGCATCATGGGAAAGTCTAAAGAAATCAACCAAGATATCAGGAAGAGAATTGTGGACTTGCACAAGTCTGGCTCATCCTTGGGTACAATTTCAAGATACCTGAAGGTGTCTCGTTAATCTGTACAAACAATTATATGCAAGTACAAACAAGATGGGAATGTCCAGCCATCATACCGCTCAGGAAGGAGACGGGTTCTGTGTCCCAGAGATGAACGTGTTTTGGTCCGATATGTGCATATCAAGGACAAAAGCAAAAGATCTTGTGAAGATGATAGGGGAAGCTGATAATATTGTGTCAATATCCACAGTGAAATGAGTACTGTATCAATATAGGCTGAAAGGCCACTGTGCCAGGAAGAAGCCATTACTCCAAAAGAAAGATAAAAAAGCCAGATTAATGTTTGCAAATGCACACAGGAACAAAGACCTTAATTTTTGGAGACATGTCCCGTGGTCTGATGAAACTAAAATTGAACTTTTTGGGCATAGTGACCATCGTTACTTTTGGAAGAAAAAAGGAGAAGCTTGGAAGCCTAAGAACACCATCCCAACTGTGAAACATGGGGGAGGCAGCATCATGTGGGGTTGATTTCCTGTAGGAGGGACTGGCGATAGCGCCCCTCACAGGCATCACGTGACCTCCCGGCTGCAGCCGGCTCTTTCTTCCGCTGATGTCACGTCAAATGAGGGGTGACATTAGTGTCGCGGACCCCGCGGTGGATGCTGGGCTGTGGGCGGGGTTACCCCGCGCGTCCCACCCAGCATCCTCCGCGCCCCACTCCCAATGAATGAGGAGAGGGAAAGAGGGAAACTTTTGACTTAGCAGTAAGTAATAAAAATGTCCTTAAACATTCTCTCTCGCTCATTATTCTGGCATTTGGCAAATATTAAAAATGATGGTAATCCTAATTGACCTAAAATGGGAAGGTTTATTCTGATTTCATGTCAGATATTGAGAAAAACCTGCAGATGTGTCTATTTATACAGTGTATGGAAACTTCTGATTTCAACTCTGTATATATATATATATATATATATATATATATATATATATATATGTGGATATTATATACACGGCGAAGCTCACACACCACAACACCCACAGCAGAGGAACTGGCTGCACACACACCTGCTCCTGTCAGTGCTGTGAGCGCTCCTCATATCGCTGCTGGCTCCGCCCCTCATATCGCTGCTGGCTCCGCCCCTCATATCGCTGCTGGCTCCGCCCCTCATGTCGCTGTTGGCTCAGCCCCTCATATCGCTGCTGGCTCCGCCCCTCATATTGCTGCTGGCTCCGTCCCTCATATCGCTGCTGGCTCCGCTCCTCATATCGCTGCTGGCTCCGCCCCTCATATCGCTGCTGGCTCCGCCCCTCATATTGCTGCTGGCTCCGTCCCTCATATCGCTGTTGGCTCCGCCCCTCATATTGCTGCTGGCTCCGCCCCTCATATCGCTGCTGGCTCCGCCCCTCATGTCGCTGTTGGCTCAGCCCCTCATATCGCTGCTGGCTCCGCCCCTCATATCGCTGCTGGCTCCGCCCCTCATATCGCTGCTGGCTCCGCTCCTCATATCGCTGCTGGCTCCGCCCCTCATATCGCTGCTGGCTCCGCCCCTCATATTGCTGCTGGCTCCGTCCCTCATATCGCTGTTGGCTCCGCCCCTCATTTTGCTGCTGGCTCCGCCCCTCATATCGCTGCTGGCTCCGCCTCTCATATCGCTGCTGGCTCTGCCCCTCATATCGCTGCTGGCTCCGCCCCTCATATCGCTGCTGGCTCCGCCCCTCATGTCGCTGCTGGCTCCGCCCTTCATATCGCTGCTGGCTCCGCCCCTCACATCGCTGCTGGCTCCGCCTCTCATATCGCTGCTGGCTCCGCCACTCATATCGCTGCTGGCTCCGCCCCTCACATCGCTGCTGGCTCCGCCTCTCATATCGCTGCTGGCTCCGCCACTCATATCGCTGCTGGCTCTGCCCCTCACATCGCTGCTGGCTCCGCCTCTCATATCGCTGCTGGCTCCGCCCCTCATATCGCTGCTGGCTCCGCCCCTCACATCGCTGCTGGCTCCGCCCCTCATATCGCTGCTGGCTCCGCCCCTCATATCGCTGCTGGCTCCGCCCCTCATATTGCTGCTGGCTCCGCCCCTCATATCGCTGCTGGCTCCGCCCCTCATGTCGCTGCTGGCTCCGCCCTTCATATCGCTGCTGGCTCCGCCCCTCACATCGCTGCTGGCTCCGCCCATCAGCCGCTCACAGTCCTCAGCAATATGGAGACATCCGCACTGATCAGAATCCTCGGGGGCGTGGCCTGTCACTGTAGTCACACAAGGGTTGTCATGGAGATCTCAAGGCAAGGCAGGTGGGCGGGGATAAGAGCAGGAAGTAGAAGCCGTGCAGTGTGATTGGCTCCTTACCTTCTGCCAGTAATGGAGCAGATATATGGCTCCTATATAATGGAGGGGGCTCAGGAGGGGTTCCCCACCCAAAAGGTCAGGGGATAAATAATACTGGACATGAACGAGGGCAGGAGGACATTATTCTATATTGTAAGAAATCTGATTTCTTCTTTCCTCACAGTTTTTCCTGTGCAAGGCCACATGTATTGTGCGATAATCTGTGAATATGGGGGGATCTGCTCCTCACATCCACATCAATCCCCCCACGTCTGAGCTCTCCCTTACAGGGGTCTTCTGCTCTGCACATTGATGCCGTATCCATGGAGATGACATCATGGCCGGTACATGCGGATCTCCCCGATGGGACCCTCATGTATCTGGAGGACGAGGCACTGCTGCTCCTCGGGGAGAGGGGGCACAATTCCTGTACACATGATACAGGGGCTTCTGCCATCTCTGGGCTGAGAATAATGCTGGCAGCGCGCAGTCTACATGATGTGAGGATTACAAGTCTGCAGTCACAGAGAGTCACACAGATGACTGCAGGCCTTCAGCTTCACACCGGACAATCCCTTTAAATACATGTATATTGCTCTAAAAATACTTTTTACTATTTCTCTTCATGTAACATTTGCTCTGTTCGGCCTTTACCAGCTTTTTGTTTCCCAGCAGCACATTGATGGCTGCAGAATGAGTTAACTTGAGATTCAGTCAGTGAGCTCCTTATGATGTGGAGTTTCCAGCGCTTTTATTTCTGCGATGATTTATGACTGCATCAGAGATCAGCCCAACTTTCATGCTGGTCTGTGAACATAATCAGCACAGAGAAGGTCAGAATGAGCTCACTGATAAATTCTCAGTGAGCTCATTCTGCAACTAGCAATGCAAAGGAAATAAAAAAGCCAAATTGTTTATGAAACGTTATTGAAAAAATATTTGTATGTATATATTTAGCCCAAAATGTCTGAGTGTCCATATCCTTAGTACCAGCACAGCTGAGGATTTGGTACAATCAGGGGCGTACATAGGAATCATGGGGCCCCATAGCAGAAGTTCTAATTGGGCCCCCCCCCCAACAAAAAAATGTAAAAATGTAAATAATTGTCGGGGTCGCAGAAGATCAGATCTCACAACCTTCCAACCTTTACATAGTAATTTTCCTCCTGCTGAAGTCCTAGATCCCTTTTTCATTGCCCATAAAGTGTGGTGCCAACAAAAGTGCCCCCCAAACATGGTATGATACCCCCATGGTGAATTCCTCCATATGCGCAGTATAATGACCCTACTGTACCCCACCTCAACTCCCAGGGTAAAGTATGATGACACCAACACAGTATGATCCCCCAACTGTCCCCACACCTCTCCATACTCCATAGAGTACAATGCACTCGCCATGGTCCTCCACACAGTATAAGACTCTCGCCATGGTCCTCCACACAGAATAAGGCACTCGCCATGGTCCTCCACGCAGTATAATACACTCCCCATGGTCCTCCACGCAGTATAATGCACAACTTCGTGGTCCTCCACGCAGAATAATGCACTCCCTCGTGGTCCTCCACGCAGTATAATGCACTCCCACGTGGTCCTCCACACAGTACAATGCACTCCCCGTGGTCCTCCACACAGTATAATGCACTCCCCCATGGTCCTCCACACAGTACAATGCACTCCCCCATGGTCCTCCACACAGTACAATGCACTCCCCCATGGTCCTCCACACAGTATAATGCACTCCCCCATGGTCCTCCACACAGTATAAGACACTCGCCATGGCTCCTCACTCAGTATAATGCATTCCCCCTTGGTCCTCCACACAGTACAATGCACTCCCCCATGGTCCTCCACACAGTATAATGCACTCCCCCATGGTCCTCCACACAGTACAATGCACTCCCCCATGGTCCTCCACACAGTACAATGTACTCCCCCATGGTCCTCCACACAGTATAAGACACTCGCCATGGTTCTCCACTCAGTATAATGCATTCCCCCATGGTCCTGTACGCAGTATAATGCAGCCCCCCATAGGGTAAAATGCAGCCCCCCCCACCCGTAGGGTAAAATGCAGCCCCAGTCCTCCAGTATTATCAGTACACACTGATTTATAAATAAATACATACTTACCGCTCCTCGTTCCCCGCTGCTTCAGTCTCTGCAGCTGATCACCTCAGCAGCTGCCAGCTCCACTGTCTGACACAGCGTGGCGCGTCATCATGCTGCTGCGTCAGACGCAGAGGAGGAATGATGGGAGAGGGAGTGTCACATGATGCTCCCTCCTCCAGGTTTTCGTGGGCCCCGGGCGAAAGAGTCTCAGTGGCCCCTTTAACACATCCAACCATTCATGATGCACAGATACAGCAGAGAAATTATAGATATAGACATAGTACAATGCCAAAAATGTCACTGACTTCTTACATTTCATGAGTGATATATTTTGTAAATTCTACAATAGCTCTGAAACCGGTGAATCCTCACAGCGCACAGTGCAGACCGGACAGTATAGTCCTCCATACAGTGTTATGGCACCACTAAGTCCTCCATACAATATTATGGGCACCACATAGTCCTCCATACAGTATTATGAGCTTCATATAATGCTCCATACAAAATGCTGGACCCCATATAATTCACTATAGAGAATACTGCCTGGTCCCCATGTAATGCCATATGCAGGCTGGACCCCATACAGAGGCCCCACAAGCCCGCTGCATCCCCCCCGGGGCCCCCACAAGCCTGCTGCATCCCCCTGGAGCACCCACAAGCCTGCAGCACCCCCCCCAGAGCTCCCACAAGCCTGCAGCATCCCCCCCAGAGCTCCCACAAGCCCACAGCATCCCCCCCAGAGCCCCCACAAGCCCGCAGTATCCCCCCAGAGCGCCCACAAGCCCGCAGCATCCCCCCCCAGAGCACCCACAAGCCCACAGCATCCCTCCCAGGGCCCCACAAGCCCGCAGCATCCCCCCCAGGGTCCCACAAGCCCACTGCATCCCCCCCAGAGCACCCACAAGCCCGCAGTATCCCACCAAGGGCCCCCACAAGCCCACAGCATCCCCCCTAGGGCCCCCACAAGCCCACAGCATCCCCCCCAGGGCCCCACAAGCCCACACCATCCCCCTTAGAGCACCCACAAACCCACAGCATCCCCCCCAGGGCCCCACAAGCCCACAGCATCCCCCCCAGGGCCTCACAAGCCCACAGCATTTCGCCCCCAGAGCCCCCACAAGCCCGCAGCATCCCCCCACCCCAGGGCCCCACAAGCTCGCAGCATCCCCCTCCCAGGGCCCCCACAAGCCCACAGCATCCCCCCCAGAGCCCTCATAAGCCCGCAGCATTCCCTTAGGGCCCCCACAAGCACGCATTATCCCTGCATTATTCCCCAGAGCCCCCTAAGATCTCCACAAGCATTAATTAACCCCACCAGACTGCCCTCCAGCATTAACCCCCCCAAATCCCTCACTCGCAAGTATCAAGCCCCCTCACCCCAAAAACAACAAGAAGAAAAGACATCAGACCAGCAATTAATAGAACAATCTCCTGTTTCTCAGCTTAGGATACTGACCTCCTCCTGCAGCTTCACCGGCAGCTCTGTCTCTGCATGAGACTCTGGCGTCTGGTGCTGAACTAGAACACGCCCCCGGAAATGACATCACACCTGGAAGGATCCCATACATTCTAGCGTCTAGGGCACGGGAAGAGGTAAGTATTGTGCCGGCCGGGGCCCTGAGCAGGCGGGGGGGCCCATAGTGCGCCGGGATGCCCGACGGCGAGTAAGCCCCCCGCCTACTCAGGGCCCCGCCGCTTGCCTGGGTGCAGGAGGGGGACCCGATGCGGGGGTACACAGTGCAGGCGACTGCTATGGGGCCCCCCCAGCTCACGGGCCCCATAGCAGTCGCGTGGCCTGCCGCCCTTGGCGGGACGCCACTGGGTACAATGGTGTCTGGCCTGGACAATCCTCTGTAAGGGAAACCAAGTCCGAACTGATAGATTTTCCCTGCACTGATACATTGTAGCAAACGGTCAGGACAGGAGGGGGATCGTCTAGACTGAATACCATTGTAATAAATGCTCCGCTGCTGTCAGGATTAGATATTTTTCAGGTTCTGGATATTAACAAGAATGATTTTATTCTCAGACAACAAGCAGAGATCTTACAAATGGCAGAAAAGTTGAATAATCCTTCATTGAAGAGAGGAGAACTTTCCTCCTGTATCCGGCGGATCGTCCTGTGGCTGAGAACAGTCTTTGCGGAGCGATTCCTCCCTATGAGGGGAACGTCGGCGCGGTGGAGCTGCTGTATCAGCCACGGAGGGGAATGAAGAGCAAGAAAGATTTATCCCTCATCCTGGAGGATCCGGAACTGAAGACTGCGGAGATCAAAGCTGAAGGTGAAGCCACATGTGATCTGTATACATCGGCAGAGGGGTCGTCACATGAGGAAATCCCCCCATATATATGGAGATGGCGATCTGTGGGGGCCGGACACAGAATGGGTGTGTGATGTAACCAAAGAGAACACTAAGTCAGCACAGGAGCTGTGTACACAAAACGGAAGCCTTCTGCAAAGTTACTTTATTCTCTTTATCCCCTTCCCGACATCCGCAGAATTTAAGTGTCGCAATTCCAATGAGTTGTGGATTTTTGGTTCAAGTTGCCCAACGGGACCAAAAAATAATGTGATAGAAAAGGATTAAAATTGAAATTTATATATATAAAAAAAATCCTTTGAAATTTCCTACCTCCATTTGTCAATACAAAGCAAGACTAAAAGATTATATATATATATTTATTTATTTAGTATTGACACACTGACAAAAAGTCCGATCTATCAAATCATAAATATATTAACCCCTACAGCAAATGCCCAACAGCAAAGATAATCTAAACACCCAATTTTTTTTTCTTTTTGGGTAATTTTACCTCCCAAAAATGCATCAAAAAGAGATGAAAAGTTTGTAGACGGCAGAGAATGGCATCAATAACCCCCGCAGGTCGGCGAGCAGAAAGCGAACCTCGCCCAGATTCATCAGCAGAAACATGGAACAAATGCAGGGTCTCACAAAATGGTGACACAATACCGGGTTATTTATTACTGTTTGGTGACACCATAATACGGCAATTCTGGCTTCTTAATTTATTTTTCCGCTATTTAACGTGCGGTTTAAATAATTTGGGCTTTGATAGGTCGGACTTTTACAGACACGACAATATAAAATGTTTTTTTTTTAATTTCTTTTTTTTTACCTCGGAAAATAGGGGTGATTTAACATTTTTGTTTATTTTTTTTCCTTTATAAAACTTTTTCTTTTTTTTCCATTTTTACTTTATTTTTTTATGTCCCCTTAGGGCACTTGAACCTGCAATCTCTTGACTGCTTATTCTATATACAGTAATCCTCTAGTAATGCAGTATACAGTTTATAAGATTAAGTCCAGACTGTGGATGAACTTCACAGGAGTACCAAGATGGCAGCCATGCCGGCCTTCACCATTCCCCTGACTGCCATTGTCATCCATTTCCTGGCGATAGCGCAATATAAATGCCGCTGTTGGCTCAGGTGGCCACAGTCTACTCAAGTCGCTGCTGTCGGCTCAGGTCACCGCTGTTCTGGGCTGGCTGGCAAATTGCACACAGTAGCAACCCATCCTTACTGAGTTTTATCTGTGGCTGATTCATAAAGTGAGTAAAGGTTACAAAGCTTTAAAAAGATAAAGCCGGTGTTATGATGTAATAGTTGAGGTCAAATGCCGACTAGATTCTCATCCACTTCTATCAGTGGGCTCCTCAGAGAGGTGTCTGAGACTCTAGTCAGCATGTGACCAGGCTCGGACTGGCCTGCTGGGGAATTCCCTGGTGGGCCCCACTGCAGGGCCAGCACTGACAAGAGAAGGAAGGCTCCTCCCACTCCTACCCTAGCACAGCTATGCACTTGTCTATACATCGTATGCTGTGTGTGTGGGGGGGTGTGGTTTGACTTGTCTATATACCGTATGCTGTGTGTGGGGGGGGACTTGTCTATATACCGTATGCTGTGTGTGGGGGACTTGTCTATATACCGTATGCTGTGTGTGGGGGACTTATCTATATACTGTATGCTGTGTGTGGGGGACTTGTCTATATACCGTATGCTGTGTGTGGGGGACTTGTCTATATACCATATGTTGTGTGTGGGGGACTTGTCTATATACCGTATGCTGTGTGTGGGGGACTTATCTATATACTGTATGGTGTGTGTGGGGGACTTGTCTATATACCGTATGCTGTGTGGGGGGGACTTGTCTATATACTGTATGCTGTATGTGGGGGACTTGTCTATATACCGTATGCTGTGTGTGGGGGACTTGTCTATATACCGTATGCTGTGTGGGGGGGACTTGTCTATATACTGTATGCTGTATGTGGGGGACTTGTCTATATACCGTATGCTGTGTGTGGGGGACTTGTCTATATACTGTATGCTGTGTGGGGGGGACTTGTCTATATACTGTATGCTGTGTGGGGGACTTGTCTATATACTGTATGCTGTGTGTGGGGGACTTGTCTATATACAGTATGCTGCGTGTGGGGGACTTGTCTATATACTGTATGCTGTGTGTGGGGGACTTGTCTATATACCGTATGCTGCGTGTGGGGGACTTGTCTATATACTGTATGCTGCGTGTGGGGGACTCGTCTATATACTGTATGCTGTGTGTGGGGGACTTGTCTATATACCGTATGCTGCGTGTGGGGGACTTGTCTATATACTGTATGCTGTGTGTGGGGGACTTGTCTATATACCGTATGCTGTGTGGGGGGACTTGTCTATATACTGTATGCTGTGTGTGGGGGACTTGTCTATATACCGTATGCTGTGTGGGGGGACTTGTCTATATACTGTATGCTGTGTGGGGGGACTTGTCTATATACTGTATGCTGTGTGTGGGGAACTTGTCTTTATACCGTATGCTGTGTGTGGGGAACTTGTCTATATACCGTATGCTGTGTGTGGGGGACTTGTCTATATACCGTATGCTGTGTGTGGGGGACTTGTCTATATACCGTATGCTGTGTGTGGGGGACTTGTCTATATACTGTATGCTGTGTGTGGGGGACTTGTCTATATACCGTATGCTGTGGGGGGGACTTGTCTATATACTGTATGCTGTGTGTGGGGGACTTGTCTATATACTGTATGCTGTGTGTGGGGGGGACTTGTCTATATACCGTATGCTGTGTGTGGGGGACTTGTCTATATACCGTATGCTGTGTGTGGGGAACTTGTCTATATACCGTATGCTGTGTGTGGGGGACTTGTCTATATACTGTATGCTGTGTGGGGGGACTTGTCTATATACTGTATGCTGTGTGTGGGGGACTTGTCTATATACCGTAAGCTGTGTGTGGGGGACTTGTCTATATACTGTATGCTGTGTATGGGGGACTTGTCTATATACCGTATGCTGTGTGTGGGGGACTTGTCTATATACTGTATGCTGTGTGTGGGGGACTTGTCTATATACTGTATGCTGTGTGGGGGGACTTGTCTATATACTGTATTCTGTGTGTGGGGGACTTGTCTATATACTGTATGCTGTGTGGGGGGACTTGTCTATATACCGTATGCTGTGTGTGGGGGACTTGTCTATATACCGTATGCTGTGTGTGGGGGGCTTGTCTATATACCGTATTCTGTGTGTGGGGGACTTGTCTATATACCGTATGCTGTGTGGGGGGGACTTGTCTATATACCGTATGCTGTGTGTGGGGGACTTGTCTATATACCGTATGCTGTGTATGGGGGACTTGTCTATATACCGTATGCTGTGTGTGGGGAACTTGTCTATGTACCGTATGCTGTGTGTGGGGGACTTGTCTATATAACGTATGCTGTGTGTGGGGAACTTGTCTATATACTGTATGCTGTGTGTGGGGGACTTGTCTATATACTGTATGCTGTGTGGGGGGACTTGTCTATATACCGTATGCTGTGTGTGGGGGACTTGTCTATATACCGTATGCTGTGTGTGGGGGACTTGTCTATATACAGTATGCTGTGTGTGGGGGACTTGTCTATATACCGTATGCTGTGTGTGGGGGACTTGTCTATATACCGTATGCTGTGTTGGGGGGACTTGTCTATATACCGTATGCTGTGTGTGGGGTACTTGTCTATATACCGTATGCTGTGTGGGGGGGACTTGTCTATATACCGTATGATGTGTGGGGGGGACTTGTCTATATACCGTATGCTGTGTGTGGGGGACTTGTCTATATACTGTATGCTGTGTGTGGGGGACTTGTCTATATACCGTATGCTGTGTGTGGGGGACTTGTCTATATACTGTATGATGTGTGTGGGGGACTTGTCTATATACCGTATGCTGTGTATGGGGGACTTGTCTATATACCGTATGCTGTGTGTGGGGAACTTGTCTATGTACCGTATGCTGTGTGTGGGGGACTTGTCTATATAACGTATGCTGTGTGTGGGGAACTTGTCTATATACTGTATGCTGTGTGTGGGGGACTTGTCTATATACTGTATGCTGTGTGGGGGGACTTGTCTATATACCGTATGCTGTGTGTGGGGGACTTGTCTATATACCGTATGCTGTGTGTGGGGGACTTGTCTATATACAGTATGCTGTGTGTGGGGGACTTGTCTATATACCGTATGCTGTGTGTGGGGGACTTGTCTATATACCGTATGCTGTGTTGGGGGGACTTGTCTATATACCGTATGCTGTGTGTGGGGTACTTGTCTATATACCGTATGCTGTGTGGGGGGGACTTGTCTATATACCGTATGATGTGTGGGGGGGACTTGTCTATATACCGTATGCTGTGTGTGGGGGACTTGTCTATATACTGTATGCTGTGTGTGGGGGACTTGTCTATATACCGTATGCTGTGTGTGGGGGACTTGTCTATATACTGTATGATGTGTGTGGGGGACTTGTCTATATACCGTATGCTGTGTGTGGGGGACTTGTCTATATACTGTATGCTATGTGTGGGGGACTTGTCTATATACCGTATGCTGTGTGTGGGGGACTTGTCTATATACTGTATGCTGTGTATGGGGGACTTGTCTATATACCGTATGCTGTGTGGGGGACTTGTCTATATACTGTATGCTGTGTGGAGGACTTGTCTATATACTGTATGCTGTGTGGGGGACTTGTCTATATACTGTATGCTATGTGGGGGACTTGTCTATATACCGTATGCTATGTGGAGGACTTGTCTATATACTGTATGCTGTGTGGGGGACTTGTCTATATACCGTATGCTGTGTGTGGGGGACTTGTCTATATACCGTATGCTATGTGGAGGACTTGTCTATATACTGTATGCTGTGTGGGGGACTTGTCTATATACTGTATGCTGTGTGGGGGGGACTTGTCTATATACCGTATGCTGTGTGGGGGGTACTTGTCTATATACCGTATGCTGTGTGGGGGGGACTTGTCTATATACCGTATGCTGTGTGTGGGGGACTTGTCTATATACCGTATGCTGTGTATGGGGGACTTGTCTATATACCGTATGCTGTGTGTGGGGAACTTGTCTATGTACCGTATGCTGTGTGTGGGGGACTTGTCTATATAACGTATGCTGTGTGTGGGGAACTTGTCTATATACTGTATGCTGTGTGTGGGGGACTTGTCTATATACTGTATGCTGTGTGGGGGGACTTGTCTATATACCGTATGCTGTGTGTGGGGGACTTGTCTATATACCGTATGCTGTGTGTGGGGGACTTGTCTATATACAGTATGCTGTGTGTGGGGGACTTGTCTATATACCGTATGCTGTGTGTGGGGGACTTGTCTATATACCGTATGCTGTGTTGGGGGGACTTGTCTATATACCGTATGCTGTGTGTGGGGTACTTGTCTATATACCGTATGCTGTGTGGGGGGGACTTGTCTATATACCGTATGATGTGTGGGGGGGACTTGTCTATATACCGTATGCTGTGTGTGGGGGACTTGTCTATATACTGTATGCTGTGTGTGGGGGACTTGTCTATATACCGTATGCTGTGTGTGGGGGACTTGTCTATATACTGTATGATGTGTGTGGGGGACTTGTCTATATACCGTATGCTGTGTGTGGGGGACTTGTCTATATACTGTATGCTATGTGTGGGGGACTTGTCTATATACCGTATGCTGTGTGTGGGGGACTTGTCTATATACTGTATGCTGTGTATGGGGGACTTGTCTATATACCGTATGCTGTGTGGGGGACTTGTCTATATACTGTATGCTGTGTGGAGGACTTGTCTATATACTGTATGCTGTGTGGGGGACTTGTCTATATACTGTATGCTATGTGGGGGACTTGTCTATATACCGTATGCTATGTGGAGGACTTGTCTATATACTGTATGCTGTGTGGGGGACTTGTCTATATACCGTATGCTGTGTGTGGGGGACTTGTCTATATACCGTATGCTATGTGGAGGACTCGTCTATATACTGTATGCTGTGTGGGGGACTTGTCTATATACTGTATGCTGTGTGGGGGGGACTTGTCTATATACCGTATGCTGTGTGGGGGGGACTTGTCTATATACCGTATGCTGTGTGGGGGGGACTTGTCTATATACTGTATGCTGTGTGTGGGGGACTTGTCTATATACTGTATGCTGTGTGGGGGGACTTGTCTATATACTGTATTCTGTGTGTGGGGGACTTGTCTATATACTGTATGCTGTGTGGGGGGACTTGTCTATATACTGTATGCTGTGTGTGGGGGACTTGTCTATATACCGTATGCTGTGTGGGGGGCTTGTCTATATACCGTATGCTGTGTGTGGGGACTTGTCTATATACTGTATGCTGTGTGTGGGGGACTTGTCTATATACCGTATGCTGTGTGTGGGGGACTTGTCTATATACTGTATGCTGTGTATGGGGGACTTGTCTATATACTGTATGCTGTGTGTGGGGACTTGTCTATATACCGTATGCTGTGTGTGGGGGACTTGTCTATATACCGTATGCTGTGTGTGGGGGACTTGTCTATATACCGTATGCTGTGTGTGGGGGTCTTGTCTATATACCGTATGCTGTGTGGTGGGGGAGGGGGTGCTGGACTTGGTTCTCTTTGCTATATGTGGGGGAGGGAGACCTGGATAAATATGCTATACATGGAGGAGGGGGCCTGGCTATATACTTTGTGTGGGGGAGCGGGGACCTGGCTATATACTTTGTGTGGGGGAGCGGGGACCTGGCTATATACTTTGTGTGGGGGAGCGGGGACCTGGCTATATACTTTGTGTGGGGGAGCGGGGACCTGGCTATATACTTTGTGTGGGGGAGCGGCGACCTGGCTATATACTTTGTGTGGGGGAGCGGGGACCTGGCTATATACTTTGTGTGGGGGAGCGGGGACCTGGCTATATACTTTGTGTGGGGGAGCGGGGACCTGGCTATATACTTTGTGTGGGGGAGCGGGGACCTGGCTATATACTTTGTGTGGGGGAGCGGGGACCTGGCTATATACTTTGTGTGGGGGAGCGGGGACCTGGCTATATACTATGTGTGGGGGAGCGGGGACCTGGCTATATACTTTGTGTGGGGGAGCGGGGACCTTGGCTATATACTTTGTGTGGGGGAGCGGGGACCTGGCTATATACTTTGTGTGGGGGAGCGGGGACCTGGCTATATACTTTGTGTGGGGGAGCGGGGACCTGGCTATATACTTTGTGTGGGGGAGCGGGGACCTGGCTATATACTTTGTGTGGGGGAGCGGGGACCTGGCTATATACTTTGTGTGGGGGAGCGGGGACCTGGCTATATACTGTGTGTGGGGGAGCGGGGACCTGGCTATATACTTTGTGTGGGGGAGAGGGGATCTTGGCTAAATACTTTGTGTGGGGGAGCGGGGATCTTGGCTATATACTGTGTGTGGGGGAGCGGGGACCTGGCTATATACTGTGTGTGGGGGAGCGGGGACCTGGCTATATACTTTGTGTGGGGGAGCTTGGCTATATACTGTGTGTGGGGGAGCGGGGACCTGGCTATATACTGTGTGTGGGGGAGCGGGGACCTGGCTATATACTTTGTGTGGGGGAGCGGGGACCTGGCTATATACTGTGTGTGGGGGAGCGGGGATCTTGGCTATATACTGTGTGTGGGGGAGCGGGGACCTGGCTATATGTGGTAGGTGTGGGGCAGTTGATGTTACGGGGGCAGCTTTATTGTGAATGTATATGTAGTGGGTACAATGTGGAGGACTCTTTATAGATCACAGACATCATATGTGCTGATCAGGAGCCTTTCTGTGAATGCTATGTGTCAGGTCAGAGCTGCACTATTGCTAGATGATCTTGTGGGTGAACGTCTCATTCAGACGTCTGTTTTTTTACATCCATGTTATTGACAGACATAATACGCACCTTTATCATCTATGGGGCAGCTCACATATCCATATATATATATATTTTTTTATTTGCATATAGTAACAAACATTGATACAATTCGGATCGATCCCTTTGATGAAAATCAGTTTTGTTTTTTTTTGCTTTTTTTTAATATACCAGAAAACTACAGATGTCTGAATGAGGCCTGAAGATCTGTTCAAATGTGGCAGATTGTTCCTGGAGGATTTCCATAGAAAATCAGAGCAAATTAGCAAAAATCCGCAAGAAAATCCACAACAGCAAATTTGCACTCCATGATTTTGGTGCAGATCTTTCTGGTAATTCACTGTGGAAAACAGCAGCGTGTAAAATAAAAAGAAATAAACTTGCTGGGAGTTGTAGTCCCTCACCACATACTGCAGTGCTATTATGACGCAGTGATGGTTTAGTTACATGATCGGTGCCTGCGCTGTCACTTGCTGGGAGTTGTAGTCCCTCACCACATACTGCAGTGCTATTATAACGCAGTGATGGTTTAGTTACATGACCGGTGCCTGCGCTGTCACTTGCTGGGAATTGTAGTCCCTCACCACATACCGCAGTGCTATTATGACGCAGTGATGGTTTAGTTACATGATCGGTGCCTGCACTGTCACTTGCTGGGAGTTGTAGTCCCTTACCACATACTGCAGTGCTATTATGACGCAGTGATGGTGAACTGTGTATCTAATCCTATCCTGTGTGATACTGTTTGCTGAGCCATGTATCTAATCCCGCCCTGTGCGATACTGTCTGCTGAGCCGTGTATCTAATCCACTCCTGTGTGATACTGTCTGCTGAGCTGTGTTTCTAATCCTATGCTGGTTGACACTGTCTGGTGAGCAGTGTATCTAATCCTCTCCTGTGCGATACTGTCTGCTGAGCCGTGTATCTAATCCTCTCCTGGTGAAACTGTGTGCTGAGCTGTGTATCTAATGCCATCCTGTGTGATACTGTCTGCTGAGCTGTGTATATAATCCTCTCCTGTGTGATACTGTCTGCTGAGCTGTGTATCTAATCCTCTAATGTGTGATACTGTCTGCTGAGCTGTGTATCTAATCGTCTCCTGTGTGATACTATCTGATGAACTGTGTATCTAATCCACTCCTGTGTGATACTGTCTGCTGAGCTGTGTATCTAATCCTATGCTGTGTGATACTGTCAGCTGAGCCGTGTATCTAATCCTCTCCTGTGTGATACTGTCTGCTGAGCCGTGTATCTAATCCTCTACTGGTGAAACTGTGTGCTGAGCTGTGTATCTAATGCCATCCTGTGTGATACTGTCTGCTGAGCTGTGTATCTAATCCTCTCCTGTGTGATACTGTCTGCTGAGCTGTGTATCTAATCCTCTAATGTGTGATACTGTCTGCTGAGCTGTGTATCTAATCGTCTCCTGTGTGATACTGTCTGATGAACTGTGTATCTAATCCACTCCTGTGTGATACTGTCTGCTGAGCTGTGTATCTAATCCTATGCTGTGTGATACTGTCTGCTGAGCCGTGTATCTAATCCTCTCCTGTGTGATACTGTCTGCTGAGCCGTGTATCTAATCCTCTGTGTAATACTGTGTGTTGAGCCGTGTATCTAATCCTCTCCTGTGTGATACTGTCTGCTGAGCAGAGTATCTAATCTTATCCTGTGTGATACTGTCTGCTGAGCTGTGTATCTAATCCCCTCCTGTGTGATACTGTCTGCTGAGCTGTGTATCTAATCCTATGATGTGTATCTAATCCTCTCCTGTGTGATACTGTCTACTGAGCCGTGTATCTAATCCCCTCCTGTGATACTGTCTGCTGAGCCGTGTATCTAATCCTATTCTGTGTGATACTGTCTGCTGAGCTGTGTATCTAATCCTATCCTGTGTGATACCATCTGCTGAGCAGTGTATCTAATCCTATCCTGTGTGATACTGTTTGCTGACCTGTGTATCTAATCCTATGCTGTGTGATACTGTCTGGTGAGCTGTGTATCTAATCCTGTACAGTGATACTGTCTGCTGAGCAGTGTATCTAATCCTATCCTGTGTGATACTGTCTGCTGAGCTGTGTATCTAATCCTGTCCTGTGTGATACTGTCTGCTGAGCTGTGCATCTAATCCTATCCTGTGTGATACTATCTGCTAAACAGTGTATCTAATCATCCCCTGTGTGATACTGTCTGCTGAGCTGTGTATCTAATCCTCTCCTGTATGATACTGTCTGCTGAGCTGTGTATCTAATCCTGTCCTGTGTGACAGTCTGCTGAGCCGTTTATCTAATCCTATCCTGTGTGATACTGTCTGCTGAGCCGTGTATCTAATCCTCTCCTGTGTGATACTGTCTGCTGAGCTGTATCTCTAATCCTACCCTGTGTGATACTGTCTGCTGAGCCGTGTATCTCTAATCCTACCCTGTGTGACACTGTCTGCTGAGCCGTGTATCTAATCCTCTCCTGTGTGATACCGTCTGCTGAGCTGTGTATCTAATCCTCTCCTGTGTGATACTGTCTGCTGAGCAGTGTATCTCATCCTCTCCTGTGTGATACTGTCTGCTGAGCTGTGTATCTAATACTCTCCTGTGTGATACTGTCTGCTGAACCGTGTATCTAATCCCGCCCTGTGCGATTCTGTCTGCTCAGCCGTGTATCTAATCCACTCCTGTGTGATACTGTCTGCTGAGCTGTGTATCTAATCCTATGCTGTGTGATACTGTCTGCTGATCTGTGTATCTAATCCTCTCCTGTGTGATACTGTCTGCTGAGCTGTGTATCTAATCCTACGCTGTGTGATACTGTCTGCTGAGCTGTGTATCTAATCCTCTCCTGTGTGATACTGTCTGCTGAGCTGTGTATCTAATCCTGTCCTGTGTGATACTGTCTGCTGAGCCGTGTATGTAATCCTATGCTGTGTGATACTGTCTGCTGAGCTGTGTATCTAATCCTATGCTGTGTGATACTGTCTGCTGAGCTGTGTATCTAATCCTATGCTGTGTGATACTGCCTGCTGAGCTGTGTATCTAATCCTATGCTGTGTGATACTGTCTCCTCAGCTGTGTATCTAATCCCCTCGTGTGTGATACTGTCTGCTGAGCCGTGTATCTAATCCTATGCTGTGTGATACTGTCTGCTGAGCCATGTATCTAATCCTCTCCTGTGCGATACTGTCTGCTGAGCTGTGTATCTAATCTTATCCTGTGTGATACTGTCTGCTGAGCTGTGTATCTAATCTTATCCTGTGTGATACTGTCTGCTGAGCTGTGTATCTAATCCCCTCCTGTGTGATACTGCCTGCTGAGCTGTGTATCTAATCCCCTCCTGTGTGATACTGTCTGTTGAGCCGTGTATCTAATCCTATGCTGTGTGATACTGCCTGCTGAGCTGTGTATCTAAACCTATGCTGTGTATCTCATCCTCTCCTGTGTGATACTGTCTGCTGAGCTGTGTATCTAATCCTCTCCTGTGTGATACTGTCTGCTGAGCTATGTATCTAATCCTGTGTGATACTGTCGGCTGAGCTGTGTATCTAATCCACTCCTGTGTGATACTGTCTGCTGAGCAGTGTATCTAATACTCTCCTGTGTGATACTGTCTGATGAACCGTGTATCTAATCCCGCCCTGTGCGATACTGTCTGCTGAGCCGTGTATCTAATCCACTCCTGTGTGATACTGTCTGCTGAGCTGTGTATCTAATCCTATGCTGTGTGATACTATCTGCTGATCTGTGTATCTAATCCTCTCCTGTGTGATACTATCTGCTGAGCTGTGTATCTAATCCTACGCTGTGTGATACTGTCTGCTGAGCTGTGTATCTAATCCTCTCCTGTGTGATACTGTCTGCTGAGCTGTGTATCTAATCCTGTCCTGTGTGATACTGTCTGCTGAGCCGTGTATCTAATCCTATGCTGTGTGATACTGTCTGCTGAGCTGTGTATCTAATCTTATACTGTGTGATACTGCCTGCTGAGCTGTGTATCTAATCCTATGCTGTGTGATACTGTCTGCTGAGCAGTGTATCTAATCCTCTCCTGTGTGATACTGTCTCCTCAGCTGTGTATCTAATCCCCTCCTGTGTGATACTGTCTGCTGAGCCGTGTATCTAATCCTATGCTGTGTGATACTGTCTGCTGAGCCATGTATCTAATCCTCTCCTGTGAGATACTGTCTGCTGAGCTGCGTATCTAATCCTCTCCTGTGTGATACTGTCTGCTGAGCTGTGTATCTAATCCTGTCCTGTGTGTTACTGTCTGCTGAGCTGTGCATCTAATCCTCTCCTGTGTAATACTGTCTGCTGAGCTGTGTATCTAATCTTATCCTGTGTGATACTGTCTGCTGAGCTGTGTATCTAAGCTTATCCTGTGTGATACTGTCTGCTGAGCTGTGTATCTAATCCCCTCCTGTGTGATACTGTCTGTTGAGCCGTGTATCTAATCCTATGCTGTGTGATACTGTCTGCTGAGCTGTGTATCTAAACCTATGCTGTGTATCTCATCCTCTCCTGTGTGATACTGTCTGCTGAGCTGTGTATCTAATCCTCTCCTGTGTGATACTGTCTGCTGAGCTATGTATCTAATCCTGTGTGATACTGTCTGCTGAGCTGTGCATCTAATCCTATCCTGTGTGATACTATCCGCAGAGCAGTGTATCTAATCTTATCCTGTGTGATACAGTCTGCTGAGCTGTGTATCTAATCCCCTCCTGTGTGATACTGTCTGCTGAGCCGTGTATCTAATCCCGCCCTGTGCGATACTGTCTGCTGAGCCGTGTATCTAATCCTCTCCTGTGTGATACTATCTGCTGAGCTTTGTATCTAATCCTGTGCTGTGTGATACTGTCAGCTGAGTTGTGTATCTAATCCTATCCTTTGTGATACCATCTGCTGAGCTGTGTATCTAATCCTTTCCTGTGTGATACTGTCTGCTGAGCTATGTATCTAATCCTCTCCTGTGTGATACTGTCTGCTGAGCTATGTATCTAATCCTCTCCTGTGTGATACTGTCTGCTGAGCCGTGTATCTAATCCACTCCTGTGTGATACTGTCTGCTGAGCTGTGTATCTAATCCTATGCTGTGTGATACTGTCTGCTGATCTGTGTATCTAATCCTCTCCTGTGTGATACTGTCTGCTGAGCTGTGTATCTAATCCTACGCTGTGTGATACTGTCTGCTGAGCTGTGTATCTAATCCTCTCCTGTGTGATACTGTCTGCTGAGCTGTGTATCTAATCCTGTCCTGTGTGATACTGTCTGCTGAGCCGTGTATCTAATCCTATGCTGTGTGATACTGTCTGCTGAGCTGTGTATCTAATCCTATGCTGTGTGATACTGTCTGCTGAGCTGTGTATCTAATCCTATGCTGTGTGATACTGCCTGCTGAGCTGTGTATCTAATCCTATGCTGTGTGATACTGTCTCCTCAGCTGTGTATCTAATCCCCTCCTGTGTGATACTGTCTGCTGAGCCGTGTATCTAACCCTATGCTGTGTGATACTGTCTGCTGAGCCATGTATCTAATCCTCTCCTGTGCGATACTGTCTGCTGAGCTGTGCATCTATCCCTCTACTGTGTAATACTGTCTGCTGAGCTGTGTATCTAATCTTATCCTGTGTGATACTGTCTGCTGAGCTGTGTATCTAATCTTATCCTGTGTGATACTGTCTGCTGAGCTGTGTATCTAATCCCCTCCTGTGTGATACTGTCTGCTGAGCTGTGTATCTAATCCCCTCCTGTGTGATACTGTCTGTTGAGCCGTGTATCTAATCCTATGCTGTGTGATACTGCCTGCTGAGCTGTGTATCTAAACCTATGCTGTGTATCTCATGCTCTCCTGTGTGATACTGTCTGCTGAGCTGTGTATCTAATCCTCTCCTGTGTGATACTGTCTGCTGAGCTGTGTATCTAATCCTCTCCTGTGTGACACCGTCTGCTAAGCTGTGTATCTAATACTCTCCTGTGTGATACTGTCTGCTGAGCAGTGTATCTAATACTCTCCTGTGTGATACTGTCTGATGAACCGTGTATCTAATCCCGCCCTGTGCGATACTGTCTGCTGAGCCGTGTATCTAATCCACTCCTGTGTGATACTGTCTGCTGAGCTGTGTATCTAATCCTATGCTGTGTGATACTGTCTGCTGATCTGTGTATCTAATCCTCTCCTGTGTGATACTGTCTGCTGAGCTGTGTATCTAATCCTACGCTGTGTGATACTGTCTGCTGAGCTGTGTATCTAATCCTCTCCTGTGTGATACTGTCTGCTGAGCTGTGTATCTAATCCTGTCCTGTGTGATACTGTCTGCTGAGCCGTGTATCTAATCCTATGCTGTGTGATACTGTCTGCTGAGCTGTGTATCTAATCTTATACTGTGTGATACTGCCTGCTGAGCTGTGTATCTAATCCTATGCTGTGTGATACTGTATGTTGAGCAGTGTATCTAATCCTCTCCTGTGTGGTACTGTCTCCTCAGCTGTGTATCTAATCCCCTCCTGTGTGATACTGTCTGCTGAGCCGTGTATCTAATCCTATGCTGTGTGATACTGTCTGCTGAGCCATGTATCTAATCCTCTCCTGTGAGATACTGTCTGCTGAGCTGCGTATCTAATCCTCTCCTGTGTGATACTGTCTGCTGAGCTGTGTATCTAATCCTGTCCTGTGTGTTACTGTCTGCTGAGCTGTGCATCTAATCCTCTCCTGTGTAATACTGTCTGCTGAGCTGTGTATCTAATCTTATCCTGTGTGATACTGTCTGCTGAGCTGTGTATCTAAGCTTATCCTGTGTGATACTGTCTGCTGAGCTGTGTATCTAATCCCCTCCTGTGTGATACTGTCTGTTGAGCCGTGTATCTAATCCTATGCTGTGTGATACTGTCTGCTGAGCTGTGTATCTAAACCTATGCTGTGTATCTCATCCTCTCCTGTGTGATACTGTCTGCTGAGCCGTGTATCTAATCCACTCCTGTGTGATACTGTCTGCTGAGCTGTGTATCTAATCCTATGCTGTGTGATACTGTCTGCTGATCTGTGTATCTAATCCTCTCCTGTGTGATACTGTCTGCTGAGCTGTGTATCTAATCCTACGCTGTGTGATACTGTCTGCTGAGCTGTGTATCTAATCCTCTCCTGTGTGATACTGTCTGCTGAGCTGTGTATCTAATCCTGTCCTGTGTGATACTGTCTGCTGAGCCGTGTATCTAATCCTATGCTGTGTGATACTGTCTGCTGAGCTGTGTATCTAATCCTATGCTGTGTGATACTGTCTGCTGAGCTGTGTATCTAATCCTATGCTGTGTGATACTGCCTGCTGAGCTGTGTATCTAATCCTATGCTGTGTGATACTGTCTCCTCAGCTGTGTATCTAATCCCCTCCTGTGTGATACTGTCTGCTGAGCCGTGTATCTAACCCTATGCTGTGTGATACTGTCTGCTGAGCCATGTATCTAATCCTCTCCTGTGCGATACTGTCTGCTGAGCTGTGCATCTATCCCTCTACTGTGTAATACTGTCTGCTGAGCTGTGTATCTAATCTTATCCTGTGTGATACTGTCTGCTGAGCTGTGTATCTAATCTTATCCTGTGTGATACTGTCTGCTGAGCTGTGTATCTAATCCCCTCCTGTGTGATACTGTCTGCTGAGCTGTGTATCTAATCCCCTCCTGTGTGATACTGTCTGTTGAGCCGTGTATCTAATCCTATGCTGTGTGATACTGCCTGCTGAGCTGTGTATCTAAACCTATGCTGTGTATCTCATGCTCTCCTGTGTGATACTGTCTGCTGAGCTGTGTATCTAATCCTCTCCTGTGTGATACTGTCTGCTGAGCTGTGTATCTAATCCTCTCCTGTGTGACACCGTCTGCTAAGCTGTGTATCTAATACTCTCCTGTGTGATACTGTCTGCTGAGCAGTGTATCTAATACTCTCCTGTGTGATACTGTCTGATGAACCGTGTATCTAATCCCGCCCTGTGCGATACTGTCTGCTGAGCCGTGTATCTAATCCACTCCTGTGTGATACTGTCTGCTGAGCTGTGTATCTAATCCTATGCTGTGTGATACTGTCTGCTGATCTGTGTATCTAATCCTCTCCTGTGTGATACTGTCTGCTGAGCTGTGTATCTAATCCTACGCTGTGTGATACTGTCTGCTGAGCTGTGTATCTAATCCTCTCCTGTGTGATACTGTCTGCTGAGCTGTGTATCTAATCCTGTCCTGTGTGATACTGTCTGCTGAGCCGTGTATCTAATCCTATGCTGTGTGATACTGTCTGCTGAGCTGTGTATCTAATCTTATACTGTGTGATACTGCCTGCTGAGCTGTGTATCTAATCCTATGCTGTGTGATACTGTATGTTGAGCAGTGTATCTAATCCTCTCCTGTGTGGTACTGTCTCCTCAGCTGTGTATCTAATCCCCTCCTGTGTGATACTGTCTGCTGAGCCGTGTATCTAATCCTATGCTGTGTGATACTGTCTGCTGAGCCATGTATCTAATCCTCTCCTGTGAGATACTGTCTGCTGAGCTGCGTATCTAATCCTCTCCTGTGTGATACTGTCTGCTGAGCTGTGTATCTAATCCTGTCCTGTGTGTTACTGTCTGCTGAGCTGTGCATCTAATCCTCTCCTGTGTAATACTGTCTGCTGAGCTGTGTATCTAATCTTATCCTGTGTGATACTGTCTGCTGAGCTGTGTATCTAAGCTTATCCTGTGTGATACTGTCTGCTGAGCTGTGTATCTAATCCCCTCCTGTGTGATACTGTCTGTTGAGCCGTGTATCTAATCCTATGCTGTGTGATACTGTCTGCTGAGCTGTGTATCTAAACCTATGCTGTGTATCTCATCCTCTCCTGTGTGATACTGTCTGCTGAGCTGTGTATCTAATCCTCTCCTGTGTGATACTGTCTGCTGAGCTATGTATCTAATCCTGTGTGATACTGTCTGCTGAGCTGTGCATCTAATCCTATCCTGTGTGATACTATCCGCAGAGCAGTGTATCTAATCTTATCCTGTGTGATACAGTCTGCTGAGCTGTGTATCTAATCCCCTCCTGTGTGATACTGTCTGCTGAGCCGTGTATCTAATCCCGCCCTGTGCGATACTGTCTGCTGAGCTGTGTATCTAATCTTACACTGTGTGATACTGCCTGCTGAGCTGTGTATCTAATCCTATGCTGTGTGATACTGTATGCTAAGCAGTGTATCTAATCCTCTCCTGTGTGATACTGTCTCCTCAGCTGTGTATCTAATCCCCTCCTGTGTGATACTGTCTGCTGAGCCGTGTATCTAATCCTATGCTGTGTGATACTGTCTGCTGAGCCATGTATCTAATCCTCTCCTGTGAGATACTGTCTGCTGAGCTGCGTATCTAATCCTCTCCTGTGTGATACTGTCTGTTGAGCCGTGTATCTAATCCTATGCTGTGTGATACTGTCTGCTGAGCTGTGTATCTAATCCTATTCGGTGTGATACTGTCTGCTGAGCTGTGTATCTCATCCTCTCCTGTGTGATACTGTCTGCTGAGCTGTGTATCTAATCCTCTCCTGTGTGATACTGTCTGCTGAGCAGTGTATCTAATCCTTTGTGATACTGTCTGCTGAGCTGTGCATTTAATTCTATCCTGTGTGATACTCTCCGCAGAGCAGTGTATCTAATCTTATCCTGTGTGATACTGTCTGCTGAGCTGTGTATCTAATCCCCTCCTGTGTGGTACTGTCTGCTGAGCTGTGTATCTAATCCCCTCCTGTGTGATACTGTCTTCTGAACCGTGTATCTAATCCTATGCTGTGTGATGCTGTCTGCTGAGCCATGTATCTAATCCTCTCCTGTGTGATACTGTCTGCTGAGCTGTGTGTCTAATCCTATCCTGTGTGATACTGTCTGCTGAGCTGTGTATCTAATCCTCTCCTGTGTGATACTGTCTTCTGAGCTATGTATCTAATCCTCTCCTGTGTGATACTGTCTGCTGAGCTATGTATCTAATCCTGTGTGATACTGTCTGCTGAGCTGTGCATCTAATCCTATCCTGTGTGATACTATCCGCAGAGCAGTGTATCTAATCTTATCCTGTGTGATACAGTCTGCTGAGCTGTGTATCTAATCCCCTCCTGTGTGATACTGTCTGCTGAGCCGTGTATCTAATCCCGCCCTGTGCGATACTGTCTGCTGAGCTGTGTATCTAATCTTACACTGTGTGATACTGCCTGCTGAGCTGTGTATCTAATCCTATGCTGTGTGATACTGTATGCTAAGCAGTGTATCTAATCCTCTCCTGTGTGATACTGTCTCCTCAGCTGTGTATCTAATCCCCTCCTGTGTGATACTGTCTGCTGAGCCGTGTATCTAATCCTATGCTGTGTGATACTGTCTGCTGAGCCATGTATCTAATCCTCTCCTGTGAGATACTGTCTGCTGAGCTGCGTATCTAATCCTCTCCTGTGTGATACTGTCTGTTGAGCCGTGTATCTAATCCTATGCTGTGTGATACTGTCTGCTGAGCTGTGTATCTAATCCTATTCGGTGTGATACTGTCTGCTGAGCTGTGTATCTCATCCTCTCCTGTGTGATACTGTCTGCTGAGCTGTGTATCTAATCCTCTCCTGTGTGATACTGTCTGCTGAGCTATGTATCTAATCCTTTGTGATACTGTCTGCTGAGCTGTGCATTTAATTCTATCCTGTGTGATACTATCCGCAGAGCAGTGTATCTAATCTTATCCTGTGTGATACTGTCTGCTGAGCTGTGTATCTAATCCCCTCCTGTGTGGTACTGTCTGCTGAGCTGTGTATCTAATCCCCTCCCGTGTGATACTGTCTTCTGAACCGTGTATCTAATCCTATGCTGTGTGATGCTGTCTGCTGAGCCATGTATCTAATCCTCTCCAGTGTGATACTGTCTGCTGAGCTGTGTGTCTAATCCTATCCTGTGTGATACTGTCTGCTGAGCTGTGTATCTAATCCTCTCCTGTGTGATACTGTCTTCTGAGCTATGTATCTAATCCTCTCCTGTGTGATACTGTCTGCTGAACCGTGTATCTAATCCTATGCTGTGTGATACTGTCTGCTGAACTGTGTATCTAATCCTCTCCTGTGTGATACTGTCTGCTGAGCTGTGTATCTAATCCTCTCCTGTGTGATACTGCCTACTGAGCTGTGTATCTAATCCTATCCTGTGTGATACTGTCTGCTGAGTCGTGTATCTAATCCCAACCTGTGCGATACTGTCTGCTGAGCCGTGTATCTAATCCACTCCTGTGTGATACTGTCAGCTGAGCTGTGTATCTGATCCTCTCCTGTGTGATACTGTCTGCTGAGCCGTGTATCTAATCCTCTCCTGTGTGATACTGTCTGCTGAGCTGTGTATCTAATCCACTCCTGTGTGATACCATCTGCTGAGCTGTGTATCTAATCCTATCCTTTGTGATACTGTCTGCTGAGCTGTGTATCTAATCCTATCCTGTGTGATACTATCTGCTGAGCTGTGTATCTAATCCTGTCCTGTGTGATACTGTCTGATGAGCTATGTATCTAATCCTCTCCTGTGTGATACTGTCTGATGAGCCATGTATCTAATCCTCTCCTGTGTGATACTGTCTGCTGAGCTGTGCATCTAATCCTATCCTGTGTGATACTATCTGCTGAGCAGTGTATCTAATCCTCTCCTGTGTGATACTGTCTGCTGAGCCGTGTATCTAATCCTCTCCTGTGTGATACTGTCTGCTGAGCTGTGTATCTAATCCTCTCCTGTGTGATACTGTCTGCTGAGCCGTGTATCTAGTCCTACCCTGTGTGATACTGTCTGCTGAACCGTGTATCTAATCCTGCCCTGTGTGATACTGTCTGCTGAGCAGTGTATCTAATTCTATCCTGTGTGATACCATCTGCTGAGCTGTGTATCTAATCCTCTCCTGTGTGATACTGTCTGCTGAGCTGTGTATCAAATCCTCTCCTGTGTGATACTCTCTGCTGAGCCGTGTATCTAATCCTACCCTGTGTGATACTGTCTGCTGAACCGTGTATCTAATCCTGCCCTGTGTGATACTGTCTGCTGAGCAGTGTATCTAATCCTATCCTGTGTGATACCATCTGCTGAGCTGTGTATCTAATCCTCTCCTGTGTGATACTGTCTGCTGAGCTGTGTATCAAATCCTCTCCTGTGTGATACTGTCTGCTGAGCCGTGTATCTAATCCTACCCTGTGTGATACTGTCTGCTGAACCGTGTATCTAATCCTGCCCTGTGTGATACTGTCTGCTGAGCTGTGTATCTAATCCTATCCTGTGTGATACCATCTGCTGAGCCGTGTAACTAATCCTCTCCTGTGTGATACTGTCTGCTGAGCCCTGTATCTAATCATATCCTGTGTGATACCATCTGCTGAGCAGTGTATCTAAACCTATCCTGTGTGATACCAGCTGCTGAGCTGTGTATCTAATCCTATCCTTTGTGATACTGTCTGCTGAGCTGTGTATCTAATCCTTTCCTGTGTGATACCATCTGCTGAGCTGTGTATCTAATCCTCTCCTGTGTGATAATGTCTGCTGAGCCGTGTATCTAATCCTCTCCTGTGTGATACTGTCTGCTTAGCTGTGTATCTAATCCTGTCCTGTGTGATACAGTCCGCTGAGCTATGTATCTAATCCTCTCCTGTGCGATATTCTCTGCTGAGCTGTGTATCTAATCCTCTCCTGTGTGATACTGTCTGCTGAGCTGTGCATCTAATCCTATCCTGTGTGATACTATCTGCTGAGCAGTGTATCTAATCCTATCCTGTGTGATACTGTCTGCTGAGCCGTGTACCTAATCCCGCCCTATGCGATACTGTCTGCTGAGCCTTGGATCTAATCCACTCCTGTGTGATACTGTCTGCTGAGCTGTGTATCTAATCCCGCCCTGTGCGATACTGTCTGCTGAGCCGTGTATCTAATCCACTCCTGTGTGATACTGTCTGATGAACTGTGTATTTAATCCTATCCTGTGTGATACTGTCTGCTGAGCCGTGTATCTAATCCCGCCCTGTGCGATACTGTCTGCTGAGCCGTGAATCTAATCCACTCCTGTGTGATACTATCTGCTGAGCTTTGTATCTAATCCTGTGCTGTGTGATACTGTCAGCTGAGTTGTGTATCTAATCCTATCCTGTGTGATACCATCTGCTGAGCTGTGTATCTAATCCTTTCCTGTGTGATACTGTCTGCTGAGCTGTGTATCTAATCCTCTCCTGTGTGATACTGTCTGCTGAGCTATGTATCTAATCCTCTCCTGTGTGATACTGTTTGCTGAGCTGTGTATCTAATCCTTTCCTGTGTGATACTGCCTGCTGAGCTGTGTATCTAAGCCTATCCTGTGTGATACTGTCTGCTGAGCCATGTATATAATCCTCTACTGTGTGATACTGTCAGGTGAGCTGTGTGTCTAAGCCTATCCTGTGTGATACTGTCTGCTGAGCCATGTATATAATCCTATCCTGTGTGATACTGTCTGCTGAGCTGTGTATCTAATCCTCTCCTGTGTGATACTGTCTGCTGAGCTATGTATCTAATCCTCTCCTGTGTGATACTGTCTGCTGAGCTGTGTATCTAATCCTGTCCTGTGTGATACTGTCTGCTGAGCCATATATCTAATCCTATCCTGTGTAATACTGTGTGTTGAGCCGTGTATCTAATCCTCTCCTGTGTGATATTGTCAGCTGATCTGTGTATCTAATCCTCTCCTGTGTGATACTGTCTGCTGAGCTGTGTATCAAATCCTCTCCTGTGTGATACTGACTGCTGTGCTGTGTATCTAATCCTATGCTGTGTGATACTGTCTGCTGAGCTGTGTATCTAATCCTATGCTGTGTGATACTGTCTGCTGAGCTGTATCTCTAATCCTACCCTGTGTGATACTGTCTGCTCAACCGTGTATCTAATCCTCTCCTGTGTGATACCATCTGCTGAGCAGTGTATCTAATCCTCTCCTGTGTGATACCGGCTGCTGAGCTGTGTATCTAATCCTCTCCTGTGCGATACTGTCTGCTGAGCTGTGTATCTAATCCTCTCCTGTGTTATACTGTCAGCTGAGCTGTGTATCTAATCCTCTCCTGTGTGATACTGTCTGCTGAGCTGTGTATCTAATCCTGTCCTGTGTGATACTGTCTGATGAGCTATGTATCTAATCCTCTCCTGTGCGATACTGTCTGCTGAGCTGTGTATCTAATCCTCTCCTGTGTGATACTGTCAGCTGAGCTGTGTATCTAATCCTCTCCTGTGTGATACTGTCTGCTGAGCCGTGTATCTAATCCTGTCCTGTGTGATACTGTCTGATGAGCTATGTATCTAATCCTCTCCTGTGTGATTCTGTCTGCTGAGCTGTGTATCTAATCCTGTCCTGTGTGATACTGTGTGATGAGCTATGTATCTAATCCTCTCCTGTGCGATACTGTCTGATGAGCCGTGTATCTAATCCTCTCCTGTGTGATACTGTCTGCTGAGCTGTGCATCTAATCCTCTCCTGTGTGATACTATCTGCTGAGCAGGGTATCTAATCCTCTCCTGTGTGATACTGTCTGCTGAGCCGTGTATCTAATCCTCTCCTGTGTGATACTGTCTGCTGAGCTGTGTATCTAATCCTCTCCTGTGTGATACTGTCTGCTGAGCCGTGTATCTAATCCTATCCTGTGTGATACCATCTGCTGAGCTGTGTATCTAATCCTCTCCTGTGTGATACTGTCTGCTGAGCTGTGTATCTAATCCTCTCCTGTGTGATACTGTCTGCTGAGCAGTGTATCTAATTCTATCCTGTGTGATACCATCTGCTGAGCTGTGTATCTAATCCTCTCCTGTGTGATACTGTCTGCTGAGCTGTGTATCAAATCCTCTCCTGTGTGATACTGTCTGCTGAGCCGTGTATCTAATCCTACCCTGTGTGATACTGTCTGCTGAACCGTGTATCTAATCCTGCCCTGTGTGATACTGTCTGCTGAGCAGTGTATCTAATCCTATCCTGTGTGATACCATCTGCTGAGCAGTGTATCTAATCCTCTCCTGTGTGATACTGTCTGCTGAGCTGTGTATCATATCCTCTCCTGTGTGATACTGTCTGCTGAGCCGTGTATCTAATCCTACCCTGTGTGATACTGTCTGCTGAGCTGTGTATCTAATCCTATCCTGTGTGATACCATCTGCTGAGCCGTGTAACTAATCCTCTCCTGTGTGATACTGTCTGCTGAGCCCTGTATCTAATCATATCCTGTGTGATACCATCTGCTGAGCAGTGTATCTAAACCTATCCTGTGTGATACCAGCTGCTGAGCTGTGTATCTAATCCTATCCTTTGTGATACTGTCTGCTGAGCTGTGTATCTAATCCTCTCCTGTGTGATACTATCTGCTGAGCAGTGTATCTAATCCTCTCCTGTGTGATACTGTCTGCTGAGCCATGTATCTAATCCTCTCCTGTGTGATACTGTCTGCTGAGCCGTGTATCTAATCCTCTACTGTGTGATAATATCTGCTGAGCAGTGTATCTAGTCCTATCTTGTGTGATACCATCTGCTGAGCTGTGTATCTAATCCTCTCCTGTGTGATAATGTCTGCTGAGCCGTGTATCTAATCCTCTCCTGTGTGATACTGTCTGCTGAGCTGTGTATCTAATCCTGTCCTGTGTGATACAGTCCGCTGAGCTGTGCATCTAATCCTATCCTGTGTGATACTATCTGCTGAGCAGTGTATCTAATCCTCTCCTGTGCGATATTGTCTGCTGAGCTGTGTATCTAATCCTCTCCTGTGTGATACTGTCTGCTGAGCTGTGCATCTAATCCTATCCTGTGTGATACTATCTGCTGAGCAGTGTATCTAATCCTATCCTGTGTGATACTGTCTGCTGAGCCGTGGATCTAATCCACTCCTGTGTGATACTGTCTGCTGAGCTGTGTATCTAATCCCGCCCTGTGCGATACTGTCTGCTGAGCCGTGTATCTAATCCACTCCTGTGTGATACTGTCTGATGAACTGTGTATCTAATCCTATCCTGTGTGATACTGTCTGCTGAGCCGTGTATCTAATCCCGCCCTGTGCGATACTGTCTGCTGAGCCGTGTATCTAATCCACTCCTGTGTGATACTATCTGCTGAGCTTTGTATCTAATCCTGTGCTGTGTGATACTGTCAGCTGAGTTGTGTATCTAATCCTATCCTGTGTGATACCATCTGCTGAGCTGTGTATCTAATCCTTTCCTGTGTGATACTGTCTGCTGAGCTGTGTATCTAATCCTCTCCTGTGTGATACCGTCTGCTGAGCCGTGTATCTAATCCTCTCCTGTGTGATACTGTCTGCTGAGCTATGTATCTAATCCTCTCCTGTGTGATACTGTTTGCTGAGCTGTGTATCTAATCCTTTCCTGTGTGATACTGCCTGCTGAGCTGTGTATCTAAGCCTATCCTGTGTGATACTGTCTGCTGAGCCATGTATATAATCCTCTACTGTGTGATACTGTCAGGTGAGCTGTGTATCTAATCCTCTCCTGTGTGATATTGTCAGCTGAGCTGTGTATCTAATCCTGTCCTGTGTGATACTGTCTGCTGAGCAGTGTATCTAATTCCATCCTGTTTGATACCATCTGCTGATCCGTGTATCTAATCCTCTCCTGTGTGATACTGTCTGCTGAGCTGTGTATCAAATCCTCTCCTGTGTGATACTGACTGCTGTGCTGTGTATCTAATCCTATGCTGTGTGATACTGTCTGCTGAGCCGTGTATCTAATCCTCTCCTGTGTGATACTGTCTGCTCAACCGTGTATCTAATCCTCTCCTGTGTGATACCGTCTGCTGAGCAGTGTATCTAATCCTCTCCTGTGTGATACCGGCTGCTGAGCTGTGTATCTAATCCTCTCCTGTGCGATACTCTCTGCTGAGCTGTGTATCTAATCCTTTCCTGTGTGATACTGTGTGCTGAGCTGTGTATGTAATCCTCTGTGTGATACTGTCTGATGAGCTGTGTATCTAATCCTCTCCTGTGTGATACTGTCTGCTGAGCTGTGTAGCTAATCCTCTCCTGTGTGATACTGTCTGATGAACTGTGTATCTAATCCTATCCTGTGTGATACTGTCTGCTGAGCCGTGTATCTAATCCCGCCCTGTGCGATACTGTCTGCTGAGCCGTGTATCTAATCCACCCGTGTGTTACAGTCTGCTGAGCTGTGTATCTAATCCTATGCTGTGTGATACTGTCTGCTGAGCTGGGTATCTAATCCTCTCCTGTGTGATACTGTCTGCTGAGCTGTGTATCTAATCCTCTCCTGTGTGATACTATCTGCTGAGCTGTGTATCTAATCCTCTCCTGTGTGATACTGTCTGCTGAGCTGTGTATCTAATCCTCTCCTGTGTGATACTGTCTGCTGAGCTGTGTATCTAATCCTCTCCTGTGTGATACTGTCAGCTGAGCTGTGTATCTACTCCTCTCCTGTGTGATACTGTCTGCTGAGCTGTGTATCTAATCCTCTCCTGTGTGATACTGTCTGCTGAGCTGTGTATCTAATCCTCTCCTGTGTGATACTGTCTGATGAGCTGTGTATCTAATCCTCTCCTGTGTGACTCTGTCTGCTGAGCCGTGTATCTAATCCTCCCCTGTGTGATACTGTGTGCTGAGATGTGTATCTTATCCTATCCTGTGTGATACTGTCTGATGAACTGTGTATCTAATCCTATCTTGTGTGATACCATCTGCTGAGTCGTGTATCTAATCCCGCCCTGTGCGATACTGTCTGCTGAGCCGTGTATCTAATCCACTCCTGTGTGATACTGTCTGCTGAGCTGTCTATCTAATCCTCTCTTTTGTGATACTGTCTGCTGAGCTGTTTATCTAATCCTCTCCTTTGTGATACTGTCTGCTGAGCTGTGTATCTAATCTTGTCCTGTGTGATACCGTCTGCTGAGCTATGCATCTAATCCTGTCCTGTGTGATACCGTCTGCTGAGCAGTGTATCTAATCTTATCCTGTGATACTGTCTGCTGAGCTGTGTATCTAATCCCCTCCTGTGTGATTCTGTCTGCTGAGAAGTGTATCTAATCCTATGCTGTGTGATACTGTCTGCTGAGCTGTGTATCTAATCCTATGCTGTGTATCTAATCATCTCCTGTGTGATAATGTCTGCTGAGCCGTGTATCTAATCCTATCCTGTGTGATACTGTCAGCTGAGCTGTGTATCTAATCCTATCCTGTGTAATACCATCTGCTGAGCAGTGTATCTAATCCTATCCTGTGTGATACTGTCTGCTGAGCTGTGTATCTAATCCTCTCCTGTGTGATACTGTCTGCTGAGCCGTGTATCTAATCCTCTCCTGTGTGATACTGTGTGCTGAGCTGTGTATCTAATCCTCTCCTGTGCGTTACTGTCTGCTGAGCTGTGTATCTAATCCTCTCCTGTGTGATACTGTCTGATGAACTGTGTATCTAATCCTGTCCTATGTGATACTGTCAGCTGAGCTGTGTATCTAATCCTCTCCTGTGTGATACTGTCTGCTGTGTCATATATCTAATCCCGCCCTGTGCGATACTGTCTGCTGAGCCATGTATCTAATCCACTCCTGTGTGATACTGTCTGATGAACTGTGTATCTAATCCTGTCCTATGTGATACTGTCAGCTGAGCTGTGTATCTAATCCTCTCCTGTGTGATACTGTCTGCTGAGCTGTGCATCTAATCCTGTCCTGTGTGATACCGTCTGCTGAGCTATGTATCTAATCCTTTCCTGTGTGATACTGTCTGCTGAGCTGTGTATCTAATCCTCTCCTGTGCGATACTGTCTGCTGAGCCGTGTATCTAATCCTCTCCTGTGCGATACCGTCTGCTGAGCAGTGTGTCTAATCCTTTCCTGTGTGATACTGTCTGCTGAGCTGTGTATCTAATCCTCTCCTGTGTGATACTGTCTGCTGATCAGTGTATCTAATCCCCTCCTGTGTGATACTGTCTCCTGAGCTGTGTATCTAATCCCCTCCTGTGTTATACTGTCTGCTGAGCTGTGTATCTAATCATCTCCTGTGTGATACTGTCTGCTGAGCCGTGTATCTAATCCTATGCTGTGTGATAGTCTGCTGAGCAGTGTATCTAATCTTATACTGTGTGATACTGTCTGCTGAGCTGTGTATCTAATCCCCTCCTGTGTGATACTGTCTGCTGAGCTGTGTATCTAATCCTCTCCTGTGTGATACTGTGTGATGAGCTATGTATCTAATCCTCTCCTGTGCGATACTGTCTGATGAGCCGTGTATCTAATCCTCTCCTGTGTGATACTGTCTGCTGAGCTGTGCATCTAATCCTCTCCTGTGTGATACTATCTGCTGAGCAGGGTATCTAATCCTCTCCTGTGTGATACTGTCTGCTGAGCCGTGTATCTAATCCTCTCCTGTGTGATACTGTCTGCTGAGCTGTGTATCTAATCCTCTCCTGTGTGATACTGTCTGCTGAGCCGTGTATCTAATCCTACCCTGTGTGATACTGTCTGCTGAACCGTGCATCTAATCCTGCCCTGTGTGATACTGTCTGCTGAGCAGTGTATCTAATTCTATCCTGTGTGATACCATCTGCTGAGCTGTGTATCTAATCCTCTCCTGTGTGATACTGTCTGCTGAGCTGTGTATCAAATCCTCTCCTGTGTGATACTGTCTGCTGAGCCGTGTATCTAATCCTACCCTGTGTGATACTGTCTGCTGAACCGTGTATCTAATCCTGCCCTGTGTGATACTGTCTGCTGAGCAGTGTATCTAATCCTATCCTGTGTGATACCATCTGCTGAGCAGTGTATCTAATCCTCTCCTGTGTGATACTGTCTGCTGAGCTGTGTATCATATCCTCTCCTGTGTGATACTGTCTGCTGAGCCGTGTATCTAATCCTACCCTGTGTGATACTGTCTGCTGAACCGTGTATCTAATCCTGCCCTGTGTGATACTGTCTGCTGAGCTGTGTATCTAATCCTATCCTGTGTGATACCATCTGCTGAGCCGTGTAACTAATCCTCTCCTGTGTGATACTGTCTGCTGAGCCCTGTATCTAATCATATCCTGTGTGATACCATCTGCTGAGCAGTGTATCTAAACCTATCCTGTGTGATACCAGCTGCTGAGCTGTGTATCTAATCCTATCCTTTGTGATACTGTCTGCTGAGCTGTGTATCTAATCCTCTCCTGTGTGATACTATCTGCTGAGCAGTGTATCTAATCCTCTCCTGTGTGATACTGTCTGCTGAGCCATGTATCTAATCCTCTCCTGTGTGATACTGTCTGCTGAGCCGTGTATCTAATCCTCTACTGTGTGATACTATCTGCTGAGCAGTGTATCTAGTCCTATCTTGTGTGATACCATCTGCTGAGCTGTGTATCTAATCCTCTCCTGTGTGATAATGTCTGCTGAGCCGTGTATCTAATCCTCTCCTGTGTGATACTGTCTGCTGAGCTGTGTATCTAATCCTGTCCTGTGTGATACAGTCCGCTGAGCTATGTATCTAATCCTCTCCTGTGCGATATTGTCTGCTGAGCTGTGTATCTAATCCTCTCCTGTGTGATACTGTCTGCTGAGCTGTGCATCTAATCCTATCCTGTGTGATACTATCTGCTGAGCAGTGTATCTAATCCTATCCTGTGTGATACTGTCTGCTGAGCCGTGGATCTAATCCACTCCTGTGTGATACTGTCTGCTGAGCTGTGTATCTAATCCCGCCCTGTGCGATACTGTCTGCTGAGCCGTGTATCTAATCCACTCCTGTGTGATACTGTCTGATGAACTGTGTATCTAATCCTATCCTGTGTGATACTGTCTGCTGAGCCGTGTATCTAATCCCGCCCTGTGCGATACTGTCTGCTGAGCCGTGTATCTAATCCACTCCTGTGTGATACTATCTGCTGAGCTTTGTATCTAATCCTGTGCTGTGTGATACTGTCAGCTGAGCTGTGTATCTAATCCTCTCCTGTGTGATACCATCTGCTGAGCTGTGTATCTAATCCTTTCCTGTGTGATACTGTCTGCTGAGCTGTGTATCTAATCCTCTCCTGTGTGATACCGTCTGCTGAGCCGTGTATCTAATCCTCTCCTGTGTGATACTGTCTGCTGAGCTGTGTATCTAATCCTACCCTGTATGATACTGTCTGCTGAGCCGTGTATCTAATCCTCTCCTGTGTCATACTGTCTGCTGAGCCGTGTATCTAATCCTCTCCTGTGTGATACTGTCTGCTGAGCTATGTATCTAATCCTCTCCTGTGTGATACTGTCTGCTGAGCCGTGTATCTAATCCTCTCCTGTGTCATACTGTCTGCTGAGCCGTGTATCTAATCCTCTCCTGTGTGATACTGTCTGCTGAGCTGTATCTCTAATCCTCTCCTGTGTGATACCATCTGCTGAGCCGTGTATCTAATCCTCTCCTGTGTGATACTGTCTGCTGAGCCGTGTATCTAATCCTCTCCTGTGTGATACTGTCTGCTGAGCCGTGTATCTAATCCTCTCCTGTGTGATACTGTCTACTGAGCATTGTATCTAATCCTCTCCTGTGTGATACTGTCTGCTGAGCAGTGTTTCTAATCCTCTCCTGTGTGATACTGTGTGCTGAGCCGTGTATCTAATCCTCTCCTGTGTGATACTGTCTGCTGAGCTGTGTATCTAATCTTCTCCTGAGTGATATTGTCTGCTGAGCTGTGTATCTAATCTTCTCCTGTGTGATACTGTCTGCTGAGCTGTGTATCTAATCCTATTCGGTGTGATACTGTCTGCTGAGCTGTGTATCTAATCCTATTCGGTGTGATACTGTCTGCTGAGCTGTGTATTTAATCCTATCCTGTGTGATACTGTCAGCTGAGCTGTGTATCTAATCCTATCCTGTGTAATACCATCTGCTGAGCAGTGTATCTAATCCTATCCTGTGTGATACTGTCTGCTGAGCTGTGTATCTAATCCTCTCCTGTGTGATACTGTCTGCTGAGCCGTGTATCTAATCCTATCCTGTGTAATACCATCTGCTGAGCAGTGTATCTAATCCTATCCTGTGTGATACTGTCTGCTGAGCTGTGTATCTAATCCTCTCCTGTGTGATACTGTCTGCTGAGCCGTGTATCTAATCCTCTCCTGTGTGATACTGTGTGCTGAGCTGTGTATCTAATCCTCTCCTGTGCGTTACTGTCTGCTGAGCTGTGTATCTAATCCTCTCCTGTGTGATACTGTCTGATGAACTGTGTATCTAATCCTGTCCTATGTGATACTGTCAGCTGAGCTGTGTATCTAATCCTCTCCTGTGTGATACTGTCTGCTGTGTCATATATCTAATCCCGCCCTGTGCGATACTGTCTGCTGAGCCGTGTATCTAATCCACTCCTGTGTGATACTGTCTGATGAACTGTGTATCTAATCCTGTCCTATGTGATACTGTCAGCTGAGCTGTGTATCTAATCCTCTCCTGTGTGATACTGTCTGCTGAGCTGTGCATCTAATCCTGTCCTGTGTGATACCGTCTGCTGAGCTATGTATCTAATCCTTTCCTGTGTGATACTGTCTGCTGAGCTGTGTATCTAATCCTCTCCTGTGCGATACTGTCTGCTGAGCCGTGTATCTAATCCTCTCCTGTGCGATACCGTCTGCTGAGCAGTGTGTCTAATCCTTTCCTGTGTGATACTGTCTGCTGAGCTGTGTATCTAATCCTCTCCTGTGTGATACTGTCTGCTGATCAGTGTATCTAATCTTATACTGTGTGATACTGTCTCCTGAGCTGTGTATCTAATCCCCTCCTGTGTGATACTGTCTGCTGAGCTGTGTATCTAATCCTCCCCTGTGTGATACTGTCTGCTGAGCCGTGTATCTAATCCTATGCTGTGTGATAGTCTGCTGAGCAGTGTATCTAATCTTATACTGTGTGATACTGTCTGCTGAGCTGTGTATCTAATCCCCTCCTGTGTGATACTGTCTGCTGAGCTGTGTATCTAATCCTCTCCTGTGTGATACTGTCTGCTGAGCAGTGTATCTAATCTTATACTGTGTGGTACTGTCTGCTGAGCTGTGTATCTAATCCCCTACTGTGTGATACTGTCTGCTGAGCTGTATATCTAAACCTGTCCTGTGTGATACCGTCTGCTGAGCTATGTATCTAATCCTCTCCTGTGTGATACTGTCTGCTGAGCTGTGTGTCTAATCCTATCCTGTGTGATACTGTCTGCTGAGCCGTGTATCTAATCCTCTCCTGTGTGATACTGTCTGCTAAGCCGTGTATCTAATCCTATCCTGTGTGATACTATCTGCAGAGCAGTGTATCTAATCCTATCCTGTGTGATACTGTCTGCTGAGCTGTGTATCTAATCCTCTCCTGTGTGATACTGTCTGCTGAGCCGTGTATCTAATCCTCTCCTGTGTGATACTGTGTGCTGAGCTGTGTATCTAATCCTCTCCTGTGCGTTACTGTCTGCTGAGCTGTGTATCTAATCCTCTCCTGTGTGATACTGTCTGCTGAGCCGTGTATCTAATCCCATCCTGTGTGATACTGTCTGCTGAGCTGTGTATCTAGTCATGTAATGTGTGATACTGTCTGCTGAGCTGTGTATCTAATCGTCTCCTGTGTGATACTGTCTGATGAACTGTGTATCTAATCCTATCTTTCGTGATACTGTCTGCTGAGCCGTGTATCTAATCCTCTCCTGTGTGATACTGTCTGATGAGCTGTGCATCTAATCCTGTCCTGTGTGATACCGTCTGCTGAGCTGTGTATCTAATCCTCTCCTGTGTGATACTGTCTGCTGAGCCGTGTATCTAATCCTCTCCTGTGCGATACCGTCTGCTGAGCTGTGTATCTAATCCTCTCCTGTGCGATACTGTCTGCTGAGCTGTGTATCTAATCCTCTCCTGTGTGATACTGTCTGCTGAGCAGTGTATCTAATCTTATACTGTGTGATACTGTCTGCTGAGCTGTGTATCTAATCCTCTCCTGTGTGATACTGTCTGCTGAGCTGTGTATCTAATCCTCTCCTGTGTGATACTGTCTGCTGAGCCGTATATCTAATCCTATGCTGTGATAATCTGCTGAGCAGTGTATCTAATCTTATACTGTGTGATACTGTCTTCTGAGCTGTGTATCTAATCCCCTCCTGTTTGATACTGTCTACTGAGCTGTGTATCTAATCCTCTCCTGTGTGATACTGTCTGCTGAGCAGTGTATCTAATCTTATACTGTGTGGTACTGTCTGCTGAGCTGTGTATCTAATCCCCTCCTGTGTGATACTGTCTGCTGAGCCGTGTATCTAATCCTCTCCTGTGTGATACCGTCTGCTGAGCTATGTATCTAATCCTGTACTGTGTGATACTGTCTGCTGAGCTGTGTATGTATCTAATCCCCTCCTGTGTGATAATGTCTGCTGAGCTGTGTATCTAATCCTCTCCTGTGTGATAATGTCTGCTGAGCTGTGTATCTAATCCTGTCCTGTGTGATACCGTCTGCTGAGCTGTGTATCTAATCCTATCCTGTGTGATACTATCTGCTGAGCCGTGTATCTAATCCTCTCCTGTGTGATACTGTCTGCTGAGCTGTGTATCTAATCCTACCCTGTATGATACTGTCTGCTGAGCCGTGTATCTAATCCTCTCCTGTGTCATACTGTCTGCTGAGCCGTGTATCTAATCCTCTCCTGTGTGATACTGTCTGCTGAGCTATGTATCTAATCCTCTCCTGTGTGATACTGTCTGCTGAGCCGTGTATCTAATCCTCTCCTGTGTCATACTGTCTGCTGAGCCGTGTATCTAATCCTCTCCTGTGTGATACTGTCTGCTGAGCTGTATCTCTAATCCTCTCCTGTGTGATACTGTCTGCTAAGCCGTGTATCTAATCCTATCCTGTGTGATACTATCTGCAGAGCAGTGTATCTAATCCTATCCTGTGTGATACTGTCTGCTGAGCCGTGTATCTAATCCTCTCCTGTGTGATACTGTCTGCTGAGCCGTGTATCTAATCCTCTCCTGTGTGATACTGTCCTCATACCCTGCTGGCTACAGGTCCTGTCTCTTCAACACTGAGACGTGACAGAGTCAGAAGACGCAGAGGAGACTGGACCTGCGGCCAGCAGGGTATGACGAGAGGTGAATATTTCAAACACCGTAAAGCACGGGGGGGGGAAAGGGGGGTTACACCGGGCCCCCCCAACTCACAGGCCCAATAGCGTTCCAGTGTCCCCAACTGTGAGTGGGGCCCCCCTCTTGCCCAGGGCCCTGGCACTTGCCCTGGTGCAATGGGTGGTTATGCCGGCTCTGGACCTGTAGTTGGTGCAGGATCAGTCTGGGGCAGGGGTCTGTATAGTAAGGTCTGAAGTGTCTCGATCTCAGGTCCGATGTGATTTGAACATTCATACAGATCGAGAACCGATGATCTCACACTGACAGCACGACCCCAACCTGCTTGAAGGGTCCATCTGCTACAATAAATCTTTCTGATCCTCAGCAGAGCGACCATAGATAACATTCAGGATCTGGCCCTGGACTTGTCAGGAGGTGAGCAGCATCCTGCCACTTCCACACTCTCCAAAAAGTATAAATCTCCTGTCCTGACCACTATCCGGAGCTCAGGCTAAGGCCACGGCCCCACTATCAGTATTTGGTCAGTATATTTTCTCAGGAGTGGGAGCCAAAACCAGGTCAGTAACAATCAGAGAAAAGGTATAATAGAAACAAGTCACCAATTCTGCATTTATCACCAACTCCTGGTTTTGTCTCCAACTCCTGAGAAAAAATACTGACCGAATACTGACCAAATACTGATAGTGGGGTCGTGGCCTTACAAGAATCAAAGATGTCTGCCCTCTCGTACTGCTCAGCGGCTGAAGCTTCTCTCCGGCAGGCATAAGAACGTGGCCTGTGCCGGCTGTTCTGGGCTGCAGATGCCCAGCTGGCACATGTACACAATGAAAGATACAGGGCCGCCCTGCAGTCTGTAAAGAAGCAGCTGCTTGGCGACCGGCCTGGAGGGCATGTGCCCCTCTGGCCCACCTCGCCCCTGGTCAATATGATACCATCTTTTTCATTAGTTGGTGAGGTTAGAAGAAATTTCACTCCAAGACAGTGGATTTTGTACTTTATTCCAGTATATTTATACATAGAAAACATGGCAATGAAAAACAAGTAGATGCACGTGCATAAAAATGTCCCAACATTAATTAAAAAAAGCCTTTAAGATACAGATAATACTTGTATACAAAAATATTAACACATTCTCAAATTGTATATAAAGTGCACAAAAGTCAATAGCCCTGACATATAGTGTACACAGGGTCCCGTCCCCCCCACATGGTATACACAAAATACAATGTCATCCAGGAAATAACAAAGAATAACAAATACATTTAATCTATTCTGAAATCCCATGTCTATGCAAGATAATAATATGTAAAATTCTACAGTGTCAAAGAAATGAGCTAGAGACTACTACATGGCGATGATGCCTACACACAAGATAATGCCTAGCTAATGCTGTAAATTATACAGATATTACCAGTCACCCAATTAGACACATGAGGTCCGGGCAAGTGATTTTCTACAGTTCAATGACCTCTATGATGACATCTAATATTTTCAATCATTTATAGAGCGGGGTACATTGGGCCTCATTAATAAATCTGCTCACTAGAAAACTAGTTGCCCATCCTAACCAATTAGAGCTCAGCTAAGGTTGTTTTAACTGACCTGGAAAAGTAAAAGCTGTTCTGTGATTGGCTGGGATAAGCAAAAAGGCTGTTTTAATAAATGATTCCCAATGTACCAAGCCCCGCCATAAATGTTATTGATTACAGTAGGGGCCACAATATCCCATGTGTATAGTCATCACATTCATCTTATTGTCTGCGGTTACCTTGGGACATGCTATATTGAAATGTAAGATGATATCAGTGGGGTCCATGAGGCAGAGCAGTGTGTGGTACGTGTGACATTTCCTAATATCGAGCAATCAATACTCTACCTTGGTCTGGAATGCAAAGTCTGCGTGGACAAGGAAGGGGCTCCCAGATGCCAGCTGTAAAACCCGTCGCTCCACCATCACACGCTCATCACCGTCAGCAAGCAGGGCTCTTTTGCCGATGATCTTAACAGCAAAATGTTTGCGGGTAGAAGAATCTTCTGCCAGCAGGACCATTCCATAGCATCCCCGGCCAAGCACTTGATGGAATAATAATCTCCTCTTGATGGCATCAGAGACTGTGCTTTTGGAGCCGGTTGGCCGAACACCGCTGCTTCCTTCAGCTTCTTCAGCCTTCTGCTTTAGATCCATGGGTTTCTGTCCTAATGTAATCCTTCTTCTTTTCTTCTCCTTTTTGTCCCCTGATGAGATGAAGATGGCTCCTCTCTTCTTGGCTCCCATCTTCTGACTTTCTACCTTCTCCTTTTCTTCCACTTCTTCTTTCTTCTGGACTGGTTGTTTTGTCCTGTTGACTGAAGACTTCCTCTCATCATCAGATGTGTCATGGGAAGGTCTTAGTCTCTTCGCTCCTTCCCTCCTCACCACGTTCTCCTTTACTTCTTTCTTCTGGACTGGTGGTTTTGTCCTGTTGACTGAAGACTTCCTCTCATCATCAGATGTGTCATGGGAAGGTCTTCGTGTCTTCACTCTTTCTCTGCTCACCACAATCTCCTCCTCTTTTATATCCATATTATTGCTTTGCTTAGAGTTAGCCGACATCTCCTCCACTGTTGTTGGTCAATTCCAACTGTCACTTCCAACTGTCACTCAGTGCATTTCATATGGAATCATCATGCATGCACCACCACTGGTCATGTGATCAGCATCTGACCAATGATATTTAAGAGATAAATGAACATTAGCTGAGATTAAATATTCAGGTAATATTCAGATATTCTGTGGAACACAAGGTGCCACATTTACTAATAGTAATAGAACTGCACTAAGTCGCCAATTTAATTTACATTGTTACTACAGAGCATCAGATGAATGTAATATAATAAATATTAGCAAGATGTATGATTTCCATCCACTCTACGTATCATAGAAATACAGATATACTATCTTTTTATATAGAGATGAAGCAGAAGCCATCCTGATTGTTTGCAGCATGCTATGGTGATAGAGAAGCATGCATGACTGTGCCATGCAAATGGTGAGGAGCACCAAAATGGGACATATGATTCACGTAGCCAGGGGCGTAATGTCCGCGGTCGCAGTGGCAGTCACTGCGACCGGGCCCAGGGGGGGTTGGGGCTTGTAAACGGCAGCAGAAATTTCAACAGGATGTGTGTATCGCAGTGCACAGTCGCTTCGGGTCCGTGCGTGACAAATCAGGGGCGGACTGGGTCGGGGGCAGAGCCGGACTGGGGTGTCTGGGGCCCACCAGGGACATTGACTCCAGGGGCCCACCCACCCTTCAGCTATTTGCAAATACCTGTTAGCCGTTATACCCATTATATTGGCGGCTCCTGCCCATCACTGTGCGCTGATCCAGAACTGCGATGTACAATTACTGTAGTTTGCATTAAAGGGTTTTTATTGGTGAAAACAAGTTATCAGCGATGCACAGGTTGGGAAGGTGATCACTTATTTATTGGTGGAATCCGTACTGTCTGAAGATTGTGGCACTTTGAGTATTTGGTGAGATTTTTACCTCTGTATTTATAAGACAAAACCAGGAGTGGAGCAATCCGAGGTCATGTTTTATGCATTTCTCACCCACTCCTGGTTTTGTCTTATAAATACAGAGGTGAAAATCTCACCAAATGCCAACTTGCTTTCTCTGGTGAACCTCCGTAACTGCACCTCTGCTGCTGTGTAATAGTCACAGGGCAGGGAGGGGTTAAACATCTAAGTATTTAATATCTATTGGAAATAAAGAGGTTTCCCCTTATTGATATCAGATAAAACAAATGACCAACCACAATCCACTCTACCAAGACCAATATTACCAGATAGAAGGCAGAAATACCACCACACCGTGACCAGATCACATATTACCACCACATAGTGCCCAAATAATGCCACATACAAGGCACAAACACCGCCACACCATGACCAAAGCACATAATATCACCACATAGTGATCAAATGCTACCAGATACAAGGTATAAATACTGACACACCATGAGACCACATATTACCACCACATAGTGACTGAATAATACCACATAGAAGGGACAAATATCGTCATGTCATGACCAAAGCACATAATGCCACCACATATTGACAAATAATGCTAAAATAATAAAAATGTAAAAAAGCTCAGTATATTGGGTCAGTGTACAGGTTATACAGTGATCACCAGTGACATTATGCACAGGAGCTCTGTATATAGTGTACAGGTTATACAGTCATCACCAGTGACATTATACACAGAAGCTCTGTATATAGTGTCAGTGTACAGGTAATGCAATGATCACCATTGATATTATACACAGGAGCTCTGTATATAGTGTACAGGTAATACAGTGATCACCAGTGACATTATACACAGGAGCTCTGTATATAGTGTCAGTGTACAGGTAATACAGTGATCACCAGTGACATTATGCACAGGAGCTCTGTATATAGTGTCAGTGTGTGTGTGTATAGGTAATACACATACTCACCAGTGATGTCTCTAGGTGAAGTTCTTTATTTGCAGACCGATATATCACATCTTCTATGCAGGACTTATCTCTGCAGAAAATAACATAGTTAGCTATAACTGATCACTTCCAGAGCACAAGCCACACTTTTCCCAAGATTTCTACACTGCATGAAATGACAAAATGCAACATAGTGCCGCACTACACAGTAAAAATAAAACACAAAATACATTTAGGGACTCCATCTTTAATAAAAAAAAAACATCATGAGAGATCAGAGTTTATGGGGCCCAGTCAGGGATCGTACATAGAAATCATGTGGCCCAGTCAGGGGAGTATACAGAAATCATGGGGCCAATCAGGTTAGGGGTGTACATAGAGATCATGGGGCCCAGTCAGCGGCGTACATAGAGATCATGGGGCCAATCAGGTTAGGGGTGTACATAGAGATCATGGGGCCCCCTCAGCGGCGTACATAGAGATCATGGGGCCCAGTCAGCGGAGTACATAGAGATCATGGGGCCCAGTCAGCGGCGTACATAGAGATTATGGGGCCCAGTCAGGGATCGTACATAGAGATCATGGGGCCCAGTCAGCGGCGTACATAGAGATCATGGGGCCAATCAGGTTAGGGGTGTACATAGAGATCATGGGGCCCCCTCAGCGGCGTACATAGAGATCATGGGGCCCAGTCAGCGGAGTACATAGAGATCATGGGGCCCAGTCAGCGGCGTACATAGAGATCATGGGGCCCAGTCAGCGGCGTACATAGAGATCATGGGGCCCAGTCAGTGGTGTACATAGAGATCATGGGGCCCAGTCAGCGGCGTACATAGAGATCATGGGGCCCAGTCAGCGGCGTACATAGAGATCATGGGGCCCAGTCAGGGATCGTACATAGAGATCATGGGGCCCTATGAGGTGAGGCTCTCACCTCCTCAGGGAGCTCTCACAGGGCATCACAGGCCTTAGTATGAAGCAATACTAGAAGACTTGTGGAATTGCTTCATACTAAGGCCTGTGATGCCCTGTGGGAGCTCCTGAGGGCACCATACTGGCGAGGTGAGATCCTCACTTGGCAGTAGTAGGAGCAGCATCTCCATAGTGTGGCATTCACATCATACTACATGCTGCACTGTACAGGACTCCCAGCCGGCAGCAGGACAGATGAGGAGGTAACTGTCTGGGACCAGCGCCGGACTGGAGTACCTGGGGCCCACCAGGAAAAATCAATCTTGGGGCCCACCAGCACCATGCAGTTACCGTATATAGGAATAACATAAGTCCACAAACTCTTTCAAAATGAATCAACTTTATTAACCAATAAATCTCTGCTGCTGTGTAGTAGTCACAACACAGGGAGAGGTTAAACATCCAAGTATTTAATATGTATTGCAAATAAAGAATGTTCCCATTCTTAATATCCGAAAAAACAAATGACTGACAACTATCCACTTTATCTAGACTAATAATACCATATAGAAGAGAGAAATACCGCCACACCATGACCAGAACACATACCACCACATAGTGATCAAATACTACCAAGTACAAGGTATATATACTGCCACACCATGAGAAGACCACATATTAGCACAACATAGTGACTGTCTGAATAATACCACATACAAGGGACAAATACCGCCACGCCATGACCATGGCTCATAATGGCACCAGATAGTGACTGATAATGAAAATGTAAAAAAGCTCTGTATATAGAGTCAGTGTACAGATAATGTAGAGATTATCAGTGACATTATACACAGGAGCTCTGTGTATAGTGTCAGTGTAGAGGTAATACAGTGATCATCAGTGACATTATACACAGGAGCTCTGTATATAGTGTCAGTGTACAGGTAATACAGTGATCACCAGTGACATTATACATAGGAGCTCTGTATATAGTGTCAGTGTACAGGAAATACAGGGATCACCAGTGACATTATACACAGGAGCTCTGTATATAGTGTCAGTGTACAGGTAATATAGTGATCACCAGTGACATTATGCATAGGAGCTCTGTATATAGTGTCAGTGTACAGGTAATATAGTGATCACCAGTGACATTATGCATAGGAGCCCTGTATATAGTGTCAGTGTACAGGTAATATAGTGATCACCAGTGACATTATGCACAGGAGCTCTGTATATAGTGTCAGTGTACAGGTAATATAGTGATCACCAGTGACATTATACACAGGAGCTCTGTATATAGTGTCAGTGTACAGGTAATATAGTGATCACCAGTGACATTATACACAGGAGCTCTGTGTATGGTGTCAGTGTACAGGAGATAATTTGCATATTCCCACTGCATTTTGGGGTAAGTGAAGAGTCTCCGCGAGCTCAAAGAACACTGGATTTTGGCTGTTGGAGCTGAAAAGAGGACATCGGTAAACCAGGGGAGGAGTCCTGAGGAGATAATTTGCATATTCCCACTGCATTTTGGGGTAAGTGAAGAGTCTCCGCGAGCTCAAAGAACACTGGATTTTGGCTGTTGGAGCTGAAAAGAGGACATCGGTAAACTGCGCGCCGGTTTTGAAGCTTTTTTTTTAAGCTTTTTTCACTGTTTTCAGAACATTAACAGTAAGAACATGGAAGAGTCCAGGAGCCGTTTGGTGAGCTGCATATCCTGCTACATGTTCACAGACTTGCCAGTGGAAAAGCCAAACTTCACATGCCAGAAATGCAAGCTTGTGTCCCTGTTGGAGGAAAAGTTGCGAAATCTAGAAGAGAGGTTAACTACCTTGAAAATCATTAAGGAAGGTGAAGAGTTCTTAGACAGAGCAGAATTATCTCTTCATGATTCAGAAAGAGAAGAAATTCGAACTGCACCTGAGGAAACAGAGGAATGGAAGCATGTGACCCAGAGAAGCAGGAGGATAGAGAGGCAGTCAGCACCCATACTGCTCAGGAACCAGTACCAGGCTCTCACGCAGGAGAACCATGAAGAAATACAGCAAGATAAGACTTTGCCAGCAATGAATAACCTTGTAAGCCCTCAGAATCCTCCTGGATGGAGAAAGAAGAATGTTGTGAAGAAAAAACGGAGAGTGGTGGTCATGGGGGATTCCCTGTTAAGAGGAACAGAGGCCGCTATCTGCAGACCAGACATAACCTCAAGAGAAATGTGCTGTCTTCCAGGAGCAAAAATTAAAGATGTGTCTGACAGGATACCAAGACTCTTCAGACCTACAGATCACTACACATTCCTGCTAATACATGTGGGGACAAATGACACCGCAGGAAAGGACCTGGAAACCATCTGCAGTGACTTTGAAGACTTAGGCAAGAAAGTGAAAGAATTGGGAGGTGGTCTTCTCATCCATCCTCCCAGTGGATGGCCATGGAACAATGAGGTGGAATAAGATTCTACAGGTGAACAACTGGCTACGTCGATGGTGCCGTCAACAAGGATTTGGATTTCTGGATCACGGAATGAATTACCTATACGATGGACTACTTGCTAGAGATGGGGTGCACCTTACGAAGACTGGAAAACATGTATTTGGAAGTCGCCTTGCTACACTCATCAGGAAAGCTTTAAACTAGAACAATGTGGGAAGGGAAGCAAAAGGCCAGAAAAAGCCATACAGCTGACAAATACTATTGAGATCTCTGCTACTGGAAGTGGAAAGGAAGAACAAAGACAAAACAATTTAAATAATAAAAATATGGGAAGAAGAGAAACCAATCACAAACTAAAATGTTTTTATACAAATGCACAAAGCATGGGCAACAAACAAGGAGAATTGGAACTACTAATGCAGGAAAAGAAATATGATGTCATTGGAATCACTGAAACTTGGTGGGACGATACACATGATTGGAATAAAAGGCTAAAAGGATACAACTTATTTGCAAGAAACAGACTTGATAAACGAGGAGGAGGTGTTGCATTGTATGTTAGAAAAGCGTATATCTGCACAGAGATTGAAGCTTCAGAGACTGGGAGTTCTGTGGAAACTGTTTGGGTAAGAATACAAGGAGAGAACAACGGAAAGGACACCATTGTAGGCATTTACTACAGGCCACCTGGGCAAGCTGAAGATATGGATGAACTCTTTATGTATCAAATGACCAAGTTCTCCAAAAAATATGACGTAGTGGTCATGGGAGATTTCAACTATCCAGACATTTGTTGGGAATCTCTCTCAAGTAAAACTAACAGGTCAAGCAAATTCTTATCCTCTCTTGCTGACAACTTTATCTTCCAAAAGGTAGGGGAGAAAACAAGGGGATCTGCTACTTTGGATCTAATCCTTATAAACAGGGAGGAAATGGTTGAGGAGGTAAAGGTGGCTGGGACCCTAGGAGGCAGCGATCATGCTATTATAGAATTTTGGATAACTAGAGGAGGAAGACATGTGAAGACTCAAACTTCAAGGTTAGATTTTAGAAAGGCAGATTTTAAGAGACTCAGAAAGAGAATAGGAGGGATCCAATGGCTGGATGTCCTTAAGGACAAAAATGTCCAGGAAGGATGGGAAATTTTTAAAAATGAGATTCTCAAAGCACAATCGTTAACAATCCCGAAAAGTAGGAAGAATGGGAAGCATTTAAGGAAACCAGGATGGATGAACACAGAACTTAAACACATGCTAAAAAGAAAGAAAGAAATGTTTATTAAATGGAAAGAGGGAGGCATATCTAAAGAAGATTATAATGCAGTCTGCAGATCCTGCAGGGCACGTATCAGGTTAGCTAAAGCTGACAATGAATTAAGGCTTGCAAAAGATGTCAAAAGCAATAAAAAAGAATTTTGGGGGTATGTCAAAAGTAAAAGAAAAGTCAAAGATGCTATAGGATTTTTACAGGATGAAAATGGAGAAATGGTAAGAGAGGATGTTGAGAAGGCCGAACTTTTTAATTCCTATTTTGCATCTGTTTTCTCTCAGAAAGAAAATGTAACATCAACTGATCTTCACTGTCCTTTCAAAGGAATAGAAGAATCCAAGTTATCTGTAAACAGAAAGATTGTGAGGGAATATTTAGCTAACATAAATGAGTTCAAGTCTCCAGGTCCAGATGAATTACACCCCAGAGTACTGAAGGAGATCGTAGAAGAAATTTTAGAACCACTCTCCATAATCTTTGAAAATTCTTGGAGAACAGGAGAAGTCCCAGAAGACTGGAGAAGAGCAAATGTTGTTCCTATCTTCAAAAAGGGGAAGAAGGTGGACTCAGGCAACTATAGGCCGGTGAGTCTGACTTCTATACCAGGAAAGATCTTTGAACAAATTATTAAACAACATGTATGTAAGTACATGGATAAGAATGAAGTGATTAACCAGAGACAGCATGGGTTTGTAACTAACAAGTCATGTCAGACTAACTTAATTTCCTTCTATGACAGAATCACTGACTGGGTGGATCAGGGAAATGCTGTAGATATAGTATATCTTGACTTCAGCAAAGCATTTGACAAAGTATCTCACACCATCCTTATTGAAAAAATGACCAAGTATGCAATGGACCAGGCAACTGTTAGGTGGATTCATAACTGGCTTAGTGATCGGACTCAAAGGGTGGTTGTAAATGGCTTCACATCCAGCTGGATGAATGTCTCAAGTGGGGTACCACAGGGCTCCGTCCTGGGACCTGTATTGTTCAACATCTTTATCAATGATTTAGATGAAGGAATTGAGGGTAAACTGATTAAATTTGCTGATGACACAAAGCTAGGAGGGATAGCTAATACTAGAGAAGAGAGAGAGAGGATTCAAAAAGACCTAAATAAACTGGAGCAGTGGGCAGCAAACAACAGAATGGTTTTTAACAGGGAAAAATGCAAAGTACTACATCTGGGCAATAAAAATGAAAAAAGCATATACAGAATGGGAGGAATAGAGCTAAGCAACAGTACATGTGAAAAAGACTTAGGTATACTAATAGATCATAGATTGAACATGAGTCAACAGTGTGATGCCACAGCAAAAAAGGCAAATACAATTCTGGGATGTATTAACAGAAGCATACAGTCTAGATCACGTGAAGTCATTATCGGTCTTTACTCCTCTTTGGTCAGACCTCATCTGGAATACTGTGTACAGTTTTGGGCACCACATTTTAAAAAAGACATAGACAAACTGGAGCAAGTTCAGAGAAGAGCGACCAGAATGGTGACTGGTCTGCAAACCATGTCCTATGAGGAACGGTTGCAGGATTTGGGAATGTTTAGCTTGCAAAAAAGAAGACTGAGAGGAGACTTAATAGCTGTCTACAAATATGTCAAGGGCTGTCACATTGTAGAAGGATCATCTTTATTCTCATTTGCACAAGGAAAGACTAGAAGCAATGGGATGAAACTAAATGAGAGGAGACACAGATTAGATATTAGAAAAAACTTTTTGACAGTTAGGGTGATTAATGAGTGGAACAGGCTGCCATGAGAGGTGGTGAGTTCCCCTTCAATGGACGTCTTCAAACAGAGGCTGGACAGACATCTGTCTGAGATGATTTAGTGAATCCTGCTTTGAGCAGGGGGTTGGACCAGATGACCCAGGAGGTCCCTTCCAACTCTACCATTCTATGATTCTATGATTCTAATACAGGGATCACCAGTGACATTATGCACAGCTCTGTGTAACGGGTCTGGGAGGCGGAACCTCTGAGCAACTTATACAAGGGGGCGGTCCTTGTAAGGAAGCGGGTGGCGACCAGGGAAGACAGGCAGGTAGTCACAGCAGGTGACCGGGACAGTCTCTGGGTAAACGGGCAGGAGGTCACGGCAAGTGACCGGGACAGTCTCTGGGTAAACGGGCAGGAGGTCACAGCAAGTGACCGGGGCAGTCTCTGGGTGAACGGGCAGGAGGTCACGGCAAGTGACCGGGACAGTCTCTGGGTAAATGGGCAGGAGGTCACGGCAAGTGACCGGGACAGTCTCTGGATAAAGGGTAGGTACGACCTGTGACGGCTGAGCCTCCAGGTAGGCTAGCAGGCAGATGGCAGATGTGTGCTCCCAGGTGAGCAGGCGAGAGTCTCTGGATAAGCAGGTGGTCACAGCATGTGACGGCGGAGCCTCCAGGTAGGTTAACAGGCAGGTAGCAGATGAGCGCTCCCAGGTGAGCGGACCAGAGTCTCTGGACTGGCAGGTGGTCACAGCACGTGACGGCGGAGCCTCCAGGTAGGCTAACAGGCAGGTAGCACATGAGCGCTCCCAGGTGAGCGGGCAAGAGTCTCTGGACTGGCAGGTGGTCACAGCACGTGACGGCAGAGCCTCCAGGTAGGCTAACAGGCAGGTAGCAGATGAGCGCTCCCAGGTGAGCGGGCAAGAGTCTCTGGACTGGCAGGTGGTCACAGCACGTGACGGCGGAGCCTCCAGGTAGGCTAGCAGACAGGTAGCAGGTGAGCGCTCCCAGGTGAGCGGGCAAGCTGGTCCATAGACAGACTGACAGATGTCGGAAGGCAGACCGTCGGACTTCAGGCTAGCAAGCAGGTAAGCGGATAACAGGCAGGAATCAGACAGCAAACTGGCAGGAAACTGGCAGGTAACTGAAAACGGGACCTGAGGGCTGAAGCAGAGTAGTGAACAGTGCAACAACATTGCTCGGGCACCTCCATTTTGGAGGAGGTGCCTTATATATGGTGAAGTCCTCCGGCCATTGGCCGGGGACTCCTTAGGACAGCGCGCGCGGCCCCTTTAAGAGGGGGGGAGCGCACGCGCCCTAAGCACCGTAGCCGGGAAGGAGCGCGCGCTGCCAGCAGAGCGGGAGGAGGACGCCGGGCTCGGAGCGGAGAGGTGAGGGGAACAGCGTCCCTGCCTAGCAGGAGGCAGGGACGCCGACGCTACACTCTGTATATAGTGTCAGTGTGTGTGTGTATAGGAAATACAGGGATCACCAGTGACATTATACACAGGAGCTCTGTATATAGTGTCAGTGTACAGGTAATACAGTGATCACCAGTGACATTATGCACAGGAGCTCTGTATATAGTGTCAGTGTGTGTGTGTATAGGTAATACACATACTCACCAGTGATGTCTCTAGGTGAAGTTCTTTAACTGCAGACTGATATATCACATCTTCTATACAGGACTTATTTCTGCAGAAAATAACCTAGTTAGATATAACTGATCACTTCCAGAGCACAATCCACACTTTTCCCAAGATTTCTACACTGCATGAAATGACAAAAAAAGAAACATAGCACTGCACTACACAGTAACAGTGCTCCAGTGTCATTCTGTGCCTGCTCATCTGTCAGCAGACATATTTGTCTGATGGCAAAGATCTAAGAGAGATGAAGACAGAAGACCTATGGATTCCGTTGGGAGTGAGGATTTTTCTTTATTAAAGATGGAGTCCCTAAATGTGTTTTATTTTTAATAATAAAAAAAAAAATTCTGTCTTTTTTTTTTCTGTTTACTAGAAATTGATGGTGACTATGTCTAATTTGGCGTGAAACCATGAATTTCGGGCTTAGTACCAGCTGATAAGGCAAAGATGGCCTGGTACTAACCCTATTATTACCCAGGTTGCCACTCACCACCAGGGCCGCTGGAAGAGCCGGGTAAAGCACTTGGAAATGGTGCCATGATGAATGCGCCATTTTCAGGGGTGGCTGTGGGCTGCGATTTTCAGTGTGGAGGGCCAAGAACGCTTGGGCCTTACTATGCTGCGAATCCCAGCCTCCAGCTGCCTTGTTTTATCTGGCTGGCGATCAACATATGGTGGGAAAAAAAAAAGTTAAGTTTAAAACAAATATTCCGCTTCTCTGTCTTTTGATCGCCAGCCAAGGTAAAGCCAGGCAGCTGGGGGTGGCAGTACGTAGCTGTCTGCTTTATCTGCGGTGAGAATCAAAAATTCATTTTTAAAATTTTCTTTTCACACTTTTATATGTGACAGACCCAACAGTCAATCGCAGATGCTGTCAAAGAGGATGGGCTTCTGTGATTGGCTGTTTGAGTAATGTACAATCAGCCCATACATTCTAGTATGGTACTATGTATGGGCTGCTTTCAGGTTACTCAAGCAGCCAGTCACAGACGCCCATTCTCTGTGTCAGCGTCTGTGATTAGCTGTTGGGACTGTCACACATATAGAAGTGTGAAAATAAATAAATAATAAAACAAAAATGACATAGCGCTCTGCAGAAATTTTGATTCTCAGCGCAGATAGAGGTGGCAGCCCGTAGCTGTCTGCTTTATCTGCCTGGTTTTACCTTGACTGGCGATCAAAAGTCAGGAAAGCCCAATGTTTTTTTTAAATTATTTAAAAAAATAATAAAAAAAAAAAAATGCGTGGGCTCCCGCCATATTTTGATCGGGTGGGCTGGGGGCTGGGATTCTCAGCATGGTAAGGCCCAAGCATTCTGGGCCCCCCACGCTGAAAATGGCAGCCTGCAGCCACCCCTGGAATTGGCGCATTCATCGTAGCGCCATTTCCAGGCACTTTATCCGGCTCTTCCAACGGCCCTGGTGGGGGGTGGCACGCTGGGTAATAATGGAGTTAATACCAGCTTTGTATTATCAGCTGGCACTAAGCCTGAAATTCATGGAGTCACGCCAAACTACACATGGCCACCATGAATTTCCAGTAAACAGAAAAAAACACAACACAATTTTTTAATAAAAATAAAACACAAAACACATGTAGGGACTCCATCTTTAATTAAAAACAAAATCCTCGCTCTGATGTAATCCACGGATCTTCTGTCTCCAGCTCTGCTACATCTTTGCCATTAGACAAATATGCCGGCTGACAGAGATGAGCAGGCACAGAATGACACTAGAACCCAGTTGTCAGAGAAGTGCTCAGCTGGCCTCCAGCCGCCGACCATGTTTTCCTGTGCGTTGCAAATAATGCATACTTTCAAACGCATGCCTATTTTTGCAATGCAAGTCTACGGTACATTGCGTCTGCACTGATTTACAACGGATGCGTTGTAACGCACAGCATAAACGCAATGTTAACCCAGCCTAACAGCAGCGAGAAGGGGAGACGGAGCCCTGGAGACCGCCTAGTCAGTCTACTGCTGGTACTATCATGCCCATTGCCCAGTATGTACTGCCAGCCTCTGTGGTATTAGCATTCAAGCTCACATGGCATGTCCTGCCAGCCAGCCACTGGTGTTAGTACTAGCATGATAGTACCACACCACCAGTGGCTGGGCAATGGGCATGCATGATGGTACCAACAGTGGCTGGCAGGACATGCTGGGCATGATTCATGCCTAGTATGTCCTGCCAGCCTCCTTGGTACTATCATGCCCACCCACTATGTCCTGCCAGCCCCTGGTAATAGTACATGCTGCTGGGCATAGTACCAGTAACCAGAGGCTGGCAGCAGGACATGCTGGGCAATGGGCATGATGAGAACCATGCCCATTGTCCAGTAGTATTTACTGCCAGCCTCGGCCAGGGGTCCTCCCAGTCACCCCTCCCCCCTATCCCTTCCTCCCTCCCCTCCCTGTTTCATACTGACGGGTCGAGATGAGCTGCAGCCGCTGCCTGGAGCGACGCAGGGTCCGTACTCCACAGCGCGCACAGGAAGCAGTCCCAGGGCAATGACGTCATCACCCTGAGACTGACCTCCTGCGCACGCGCCGGCAGTGTCGCTGCGCAGAGGAGGCAGAGGGCGCATCACTAATCATATCGGCAGTGCTGCGAACCGGGGGGGGCCCTCTGTTCTCTGTACAGGGCCCAGGGGGGTAGGGGGCGGGGCCATCGGGACCCGGGGGTTTTCCCGATCCTCCGGTGGGCCAGTCCGCCCCTGCAGAGGGGCATATGTATACATGCAGGTCGGCCACATCCCAGTGGTGCAGACACATCCACACTGCACCCTGTATACTTGTGTCCTGCCGTCTGCTGCAGTGGTAGGAGCCGCCTGAATGCATCTTCTTCCTGCCGGAGAGGAGCTTGTGGGCCTGTGCGGTGAGGAGGTGGACGCTGCGCACCTCCTGAGAAGTATATGGCACTCCATGTATCTGTGCACATAGTATACCACTCTAGTGTATAGCAGAAAGGAGACATCGACCAGAAGAGTCCAGGCATGTGGGTGATGCACATAATTATTATATTGATAACCAGGTGGAAGAGGAGGAAATGCAAAAGAAGGGGGGAATTAACTATACGCAAAGGGGACGTCGAGACAGGAATTACAATTAACACCAGTGGGAATGGATCATGATTAGAACAGCAAAGGGATAATACAGAGAATCAAGCCACAAATTAATCCAGTATATAAAAATATATATACATATCATTAGTTAGATATATCTGTACATATGATTGTTTAATTATCATAAACTTTACATAAAGTGCAAGTGCCTCCAAAGTATAAATCTACATAAATTATATATCTCATATGTGAACAAATACAGGTGTTTCTCACTAAATTAGAATATAATCAAACAGTTATTGTTTATTTCTGTTAATGCTGATGATTATGGCTATACGAGTTTCACTTTTTTGTATTGAAGAACTGAAATAAAGTAACTTTTTGATGATATTCTAATTTAGTGAGATGCACCTGTATATGTATATACACAAGGGCTGGTCCCTTATTATTTGGATGTCGGTGTGAATCCTGTAGAGAGTAGTGCACTGACTTGGGCATATGTGCTGTTGACAGATATGTATTTGTATCCACTTTAAGCATTTTTAAAAAAGGTGACCACATGTGCATTGTACTCACGCTATAGCAGATGCAGATCCCACTCCTGAATGGCGTCCACCCGATGTATGTTTCGGCTTCTTGTCTTCGTCAGGGGGTGGCATCATTCGGAAAGAGCTAAGAGTTAAACGGCCAACTATAGCCAATCAGGATGGAGGTATGTCTCCACCAACCAATGGGTGCTGAGGAGGCGTGGCTTGATACACAACGCGCACCAACGCTACGAGGAAACTATGTGACCTGTGATGCTGCGAGCACGTGATGGAGACACTTGATCGGGGGTCACGGGGCACATATAGATACAGTTGGGGAGGATGATGTGGAGACGTTCATGTGTATTGCCTCTTCAGCACACATCTAATCTACTGATTGAGTGTGGATATATCGGATAAAGTGGAAAATCTTCTTAATTTATAATGATGGATAACGAGTATAGGTTACATATTACAGCAATACACAGGAATAGGGGGTAGTGAGTGTTACATGTATATAAGCATAGGCGGATTATAATGAGGACGATCTGGGCTACCGCCCGGGGCCCCGAACCTCCAGGGGGCTCCGGGGTGTCTATGGCCAGATTGTCCTCATTATATGTGCGGCGCCACGGCACATACCGGCAGACAGTGGGGGGGGGGCCAGGATCGCTCCCCCAGCAGCGGCACACAGCCGCTGCTTCTTCTTCTTCGGCCGGGCCAGCACTGCAGCAGTTAACTTCCCTGTGCTGGCCCGGCCGCGTCACTGCTAGGAGACACGGCCCTGTGCGCGGCCGTGTCTCCTAGCTGTGTCGTCACGCAGTGCGCACCCGGCCTGCAGTGCTGCACCGGAAAAGAGCTGGAGCCGAGTCGGGGGATGGTGAGTGTGTGTGTGTGTATGTATATGTATGTATGTGTGTGTGTGTGCAGGCAGATGTCATTGTGTGATGTCTGTTTATATGTATTTTTATGTTTCAAATGTGTTTATGCGTGTATGTATATGTATATGTTTGTGTGTGCGTGACTGCGTGCGGCCTCCTGCTGAGTATAGATGGCGCCGTGCGGCCTCCTGCTGTCTCTGGGGGGGCGCCGTGCGGCCTCCCGCTGTGTATAGATGGCGCTGTGCGGCCTCCTGCTGTCTCTCGGGGGGGGCGCCGTGCGGCCTTCCGCTGTGTATAGATGGCGCCGTGCGGCCTACTGCTGTCTCTTGGGGGGGGGCGCCGTGCAGCCTCCCGCTGTGTATATATGGCGCCGTGCAGCCTCCCGCTGTGTATAGATTGCGCCGTGCGGCCTCCCGCTGTGTATAGATGGCATTGTGCGGCCCCCTGTGTATAGATGGCATCGTGCGGCCTTCCGCTGTTTATAGGTGGCGCCGTGGGGCCTCCCGCTGTGTATAGGTGGCGCCGTGCGGCCTCCCGCTGTGTATAGGTGGCGCCGCCCGCTGTGCATAGGTGGCGCCGTGCGGCCTCCCGCTGTGTATAGGTGGCGCCTCCCGCTGTGTATAGGTGGCGCCGTGCGGCCTCCCGCTGTGTATAGGTGGCGCCGTGCTGCCTCCCGCTGTGTATAGGTGGCGCCGTGCGGCCTCCCGCTGTGTATAGGTGGCGCCGTGCGGCCTCCCGCTGTGTATAGGTGGCGCCGTGCGGCCTCCCGCTGTGTATAGGTGACGCCGTGCGGCCTCCTGCTGAGTATAGATGGCGCCGTGCGGCCTCCTGCTGTCTTTGGGGTCGGGGGCGCCGTGCGGCCTCCTGCTGAGTATAGATGGCGCCGTGCGGCCTCCTGCTGTCTCTGTGAGGGGGGCGCTGTGCGGCCTCCCGCTATGTATAGATTGCGCCGTGCGACCTCCTGCTTTCTCTGGGGGGGGCGTTGTGGGCCTCCCGCTGTGTATAGGTGGCGCCGTGTGGCCTCCCGCTGTGTATAGATGGCGCCGTGCGGCCTCCCGCTGTGTATAGATGGCTACGTGCGGCCTCCCGCTGTGTATAGATGGCTACGTGCGGCCTCCCGCTGTGTATAGATGGCTACGTGCGGCCTCTCGCTGTGTATAGATGGCTTAGTGCGGCCTCCCGCTGTGTATAGATGGCTACGTGCGGCCTCCCGCTGTGTATAGATGGCTACGTGCGGCCTCCCGCTGTGTATAGATAGCTACGTGCGGCCTCCTGCTGTGTATAGATGGCTACGTGCGGCCTCCAGCTGTGTATAGATGGTTACGTGTGCTCAATATTGAGTCATACAATTAATGTAAGGCTATGTGCCCACGATGCAGAAATGCTCCGGATTTTTTTTGAGCGTTTCCGCATCTCCCTGGCAGAAAAAACGCATGTGGATTGTACATGCGGATTGTACATGCTTTTTTCCTGCCTGGGACTTGCTGATGTGAAGCGTTCTTCACTTGCATTTCCGCATGCGGGTTGACAAGCGCTTTCCAAGCGATTTTAGCATCACTTGAAAAGTGCTTGACAACTTGGTCACACTATATAAATACATGCAACCGGCATGGATTTATATAGTGTGACCATAAAAGAATGGTAAAAAATAAATATATAATTACCTTCTGATGGCCTGCCGACGTCAGCGGTCGCGTGACCCGTCACATGACTAAATGACGTCACGGCAGGTCCTTTTCAGACCATCGCGAGCTGCTGGCAAGCCAGGACGCATCGGATAAAGACACCGGGGGCCATCAGAAGGTAAGTATAATATTTATTTTTTATTTTATTCTTTTTTTACAGGTTCTATGGTACCCGGGTCCGGAGGACAGTCTCCTCTTCTCCAAACCCGGGTACCATCCGCACATTGAAGCGCATGGATTCTGCATGTACAGATGCAGTGATGCGGATTCCATGTGTTCTAATGCAAGTCAATGGCGGCGAAAGCGCCGTGCTTCCGCAAAATAATTGGTAGTGCAGCGGATTTTTCCGCAATGATAATTCGCAGCGGAAATTTACACAGCATGTGCACAGCACATGCGGATTATCATTGGGGAACATGGCCGACCTTCTATCAAGCGTTTTTAAGCGTTTCTGCAGCGGAATTGCCACCGCGGAAACGCTTAAAAAACGCATAGTGGGCACACAGCCTAAAAAAAATTATTATAATTAATATTGTGTTCTCCCCGCCTCAGTCCTCACAGCACAACGCAGAACACAAGCTCCTCACCACCAGTCCTCCTGTCCCGGCACAATGTGCGCACTGCTGCAGCAGCAGGTGAAATAGTGTCCACTGGACTGAGAAGGCCCCGCCCCTTCCGGTGACATCATGATTCCATGAAATCACTCCTCCCCCTCAAGAAATCAACTCCAATCTAGACGCTCCCCTGTTGCTGAGGCGCGGTGACGCTGTAGCTGGGTGATTGCAGTCAGAGTAGTGGTGTTTGGTGTCTGCACTACAGGTAAGAAGATGGGAATGTGCCAAGGTGATTACTACATTCAGGACAATAAGTAGCTATCTGTAGGTGTGCAGAATCCCACTCCCAATATTGTCAGGCTCCCGCACCCCCTCGTGTCGAGGGCTGTCAGGCTCCCGCACCCCCTCGTGTCGTGGGCTGTCAGGCTCCCGCACCCCCTCGTGTCGTGGGCTGCCAGGCTCCCGCACCCCCTCGTGTCGTGGGCTGCCAGGCTCCCGCACCCCCTCGTGTTGTGGGCTGTCAGGCTCCCGCACCCCCTCGTGTCGTGGGCTGTCAGGCTCCCGCACCCCCTCGTGTCGAGGGCTGTCAGGCTCCCGCACCCCCTCGTGTCGTGGGCTGTCAGGCTCCCGCACCCCTTCGTGTCGTGGGCTGTCAGGCTCCCGCACCCCCTCGTGTCGTGGGCTGCCAGGCTCCCGCACCCCATCTTGTCGTGGGCTGCCAGGCTCCCGCACCCCCTCGTGTCGAGGGCTGTCAGGCTCCCGCACCCCCTCATGTCGTCGGCTGTCAGGCTCCCGCACCCCATCTTGTCGTGGGCTGCCAGGCTCCCGCACCCCTTCGTGTCGTGGGCCGTCGGGCTCCCGCACTCTCCCCTTGTCGTTGTCTGTGGAGAAGATTAATACATATTTTCATTTTTCAGGTTTTCTCTTATAAAACAAGATCTCTGAGCTTCTGTCTTTGACCGAAAAAATGGCCTCTGACAAGTCGCTGCTGTCTGCAGAAATGAACACAAACATGGAGGAAGCGCTGTATGAACAGATGCTGATGAAGGTACGAAGATGAATTGGAGAGGCCAGCAATCACCGGGTGAATGTCTCCTCCGTCAGCTGCCGGGAGCGCGGCAGTCTCCAAAATTTACCTAATGTGTATTGTTGGCTTTAGACCCCTCACAGTTGTACTATTTTGGTGCAGGAAAAATCAGTTTGCAGACCCATCCTGTTCATGTTACTCACTGATTCACACTTGTTGCCTCATTTCAGGCCAAACAGGAGATGGAGAGCAGAATACCGAACTTACCAGAAAGCAGAGAGATCAGACCCCAGCCGGGTGAGATGGGCGTCCTCTGATTATTATCCAGATTACTTTGTGCATATTATGTGACAGATACCACAGTGGGGTAGTGGGGTCTTATTGACTGCAACGGTCACATGATGCAACCAACGTGGGGGGTCACATAATTTCTTATGCAGTTGATTACATGTAAATGCTGCTTGGCTTTTGCCGATTTTATTGTGTTTTTGTTCACTTTTTGTTTTTATTTCTGTGTTAGGTTTCTGCATTAAAACTCGCACATCCAAAAATACCAAAATCTTTATTAACATCTGCAAGTCGAACCAGATCCCAGCGGCCCCGGACCTGACGGAGCAGGAGTTAGTCAGCATCCTGGAATCTGATGATCCCTCCGGCTATCGAGTCCCCATGAGCCTTGGGAGCCCCACGTTGAAGTTGATAATAGTACGTTTTTTTTTAATACAGCGCTTCTCTTTTTAAAGGGATAGTCCAGAGATATCCTTAAAGGGGTTAAAATAGCAAGTATTACAACTTACTAATCCTCAATGGTCAAAGGTGCCATCTCCACAGGTTCTGGTAGGTCCACTTCCAGTCTGCGGAATAAAGTTTGACATCTTGTTGTTGACTTTTGAACTTTTTTGGTTTAGATTTGGGACTTAGAGGGATTGTCCACTACTTGGATTCCCCTTTAAGAACTTATACCACTTATTCATAGCAGCCCTACTAAGGTCAATGGATTGAGTCGGCACCGCAAAGTATCTAAGTCCTGGTGCACTTTGTCCTACAGGTAGAGGCGGCTGCTCGGCGTACGACATAGTGATTAATGGCACCTTCTTTGAGAAAATTACGGTAACTGCAATTGCTTATTCCGACATACGAGCTGTCTGCTCTCCTTTGTGTCAGCTCCTTACTTTGTATTTTTTTTATTAGAATAATGAGCTTTTCAGGGAATTTTTTATCACCGTGGCCATGGAGGGACTAGAGAACAAGTACGAAATGGAGCTGTCAAGAGGTAACGACCGCATCACTGATCTTTTCCTTGATTTTTCCATCGACCACACAAGGACTTGTTCTTTCGTGGAGCAAGTTTACCATATAATATATTGAACATTTTTATGTACCAACCTGTTGTATGGCACCGTATCAAATGCCTTTGAAAAGTCCAGATAGACAACATCCACTAAGTTTCCCTGGTCCAACCTGAACTTACCTCCCCATAGAATCTTTTCAGATTAGTTTGCAGGACAGATCCCTCATAATCATATGTTTAGGTTATTCTTATTGAGGTGCTCCAGGTTAGTATCTCTTAGAAAACCCTCAAAGTTGTTGCCCACAGTACAAGTTAAACTTACCGACCTATAAATTCCAGGCTCAGATGTTATCCCCTTCTTGAATATTGGTACCACATTTGCTATGTGGGTGTAACCCTGGTGGATATGGACCCACTGCCCCACGGGAGGGTTGTGACTAGGTGTCTGCTGGGTCTCCACTAGAACCTCTGGTGGTGAGGATAGACTGGGCCTCCGGTAGACACCAGGTACCACTTCAGTGCAGTTCCCGGGACTGCAGCAGCATTCCGGAGGTACCAGGGTACCAGACTCAGGAGAGCAAAGACAAGGACTAGGTCAGACAGTCCGAGATCAGGGCAGGAAGCACAGGTTCAGGATAGAGAAAAATGGCAAGGGGGACAGGGGTTTTTGATACCAGAAAACTCCTTTAACGCTTGCAACCTCTGTTGCTTGACTGCTACTCAAACAGTCAAATCAGTCAGTAAGAATTTAGGGAACTTCCATGGCGATATTTTGCATCAGTATTTGTTAGCAGACGCCAGGAATGGATCCAAAACAGAAGAGGTGAAAGTGTTTCAGTTACTATTTTTCACTGTGTTTGTTCCCCTCTGGTTTTCAGCTTACAAATACTGATGTAAATTAGTGCCCAAAATACTCACTGTGTGAATGAGACGAGGAAGCTGCTTGTAGTACTGTAATAGAAGTCCTTATTCTGAGGATGAGTTCTGTAATTCTTGTCTTCTCTGCTCCATCAAACTCCCCAGAGCAGGGGCAACCCCTGGAGCAAAACTTCTGGCGGCAGATGTCCAGACGTATGACTCAGTGATGTGTGATGGACCCCGACTCCCAAAAAAAATGAATCAGACACATACAAAATAAATACACAAATCATTGCAATTAGGTGTCAAACGTTCTCAACTTTATTTAAATTTACATGACACCGAAAATGGCACAACCCTCGACTCACGAAGAGTCACCCTCCAGCTCTCAGGAGAGGAAAACCCCCTGTGGAGGAAACCTCTAGGGAACCATGGCTGGAGGGCTGCCCTTCCCTTGGGCTTAGAGAGTTAGTGCCGATATATGACGGAGTTTTAGAATTTCTACATATTTACAGAGAACGACATAACAAATATAGACTATTAATGTGATAAACTGGATGTGGGAGAGATCTGGCTGCGATATCTGTCACCACATTTATTGCTGGAACGAATTTAGTTGATCTGATTTCCCAGGTGGATCTACCACTTCTCCCTTACAGATCCAGCTCCGTCTCTCAAGATGTTGGGTACTTGGTTACAGGGGTTGCTCATTATGGATAACCCCTAATAGGATGAGTATCCCCTCCCCCTCCCAATTTATCACCCATTAAAGTCAAGGATCCATCTATGAACTCCTAAAGAAGAGCAGCTCTTTGTACATAGTAACAGAAGGGGATCCTGTTTTGGGGACCCCCCCTCTGTTACCTTCCCTTCCCCCCGGGGTGTCTAAGAAGACAACCCCTTTCCCTGCTAGAACCTCCAAATTACACCAACATTGGCACATTACGTGGGGTGGTCAAGCTCAAGGTCCTCAGGCGCATCATCAGTAATAGCGCTGATCATGGCAGCGCGGCATTCTTTTATGGAATCTTCTTTATGACACTTGTTTATGCCCTCACAATAGTTGTCATGGTTACTACAAGGGCTATTACTGATGCAGGGTCCAAGTATTAACCCTTTCATCATTGGTAATTCACTTTCATTATGGAGGCAAATAACTGCACTTGTTACCAAGCAGGAGTCTTATCATTACGGCTTCCCTTAGGCACCATAAGAAATAAAGATTATAGAACATACGTACAAGTGTTTCAGGAGTGTTTTGCACTTTTTAGATCCATAGATTGGGCTTATAACTAGCACTTTACAAAGCGGAAAATTAAGAGGAAATTACTTGTAAAATAATATTATAGGGAATTGCATTTCAAGCATTTTCCTAATGTGCATTCTGCATACTTGCATAGTTACATAGGTTGAAAAAGTTTTAACTTTAATGTCCTTGGTCTATCTCCAAAGTTATACATTTTCTATTACTAGATTATTTATAACCCACAATGTCATGTTTTGTTAAAAAAGTATCCAGCCCTTCTATAAATGCTGTTATACTATCTGCCATTACTATATCTTGTGGTTGGCATTCCACAGTCTGACTGCTCTAACTGTAAAGAATCCTTTCCTATTAAGTTGCCAGAATCGCTTCTCCTCCGCTTGTTATGAATGTTCCTGGTGCTTTGTAAGGTCCTGGAAAGTGATAAGTCATGTGCCAGTACTATGCATTGACCACATATGTATTTATACATATAAATGTATATTTATGAAGGAGATGATAATTACCCTTCATAGAGGTGTTATGATCATTCATAAATTGCTTTCATAGGTTTGATCTCCAGGATTAGGAGAGATTTGGGGTGTAAACGTAATAAACAATGAGTAAAACATCAAAGCAAACGAAAAAGGGTTTGTGACCCAAACTGGTAGGTGAGACCGGCTAGCCCCATATTATACAAGGTCACAACCAGGTTTCGCCTGAGGAGGGCAGCACTAATGAGTCCTCAGGAGCGCATAACCCTGAAATATGCAGCGATTCTACACTACCCATTATAAAAGGGTTTAATATGCTACTTACTACCATGTTTTAGCTAAGATACAAGGCATACTTGTAAGGAGAGATGAAAAGGTGACGGGGGACAACATATAAATATACTGAGGAACTCTATACACTAGTGGCCAAAATTGAGGCAACACCCCCAAGATTTATGAATTTTTAGCATTTTGCCAATACAAATACAAATTTCATGAATGTTTTTGATTTCACAGTAAAGTTTTTAAGTAGAAATAAAATCTCATATAGAAACACAATATTAGCAGGAAATTTGTTCATTTGTCAACAAATTGGACACTATTGTCACTCAGATGACTGTGGGAGAAAAGCCATTGATTTGTCCTATTTTCATATCTAACACTAAATGTTAATACTCAGTTGGACAGCCCTCGGCCTTGATGACTGCCTGGCATCTACTTGGCATGCTATCTACCAGTTTGTGTAAATCAGATGGTGTGATGATATGAAGCCATGATTTGATGATGGCTGCAATGAGTTCCTGCTTGTGTGAAGCCCGCTGTTTTGACACCGCTCTTTTGAGCCGAGCCCAGAGATTCTCAATAGGATTGAGATCTGGGCTGTTTCCTGGCCAATTCAATAGCTGGACATTTTTGTCCTTGAACCAAGAGAGACATTTTTTAGCTGTATGGCATGGGGCTCCATCTTGCTGAAAAATAAACGGTGTCCCTTCACTAAATACATCACGTGCCGAAGGAATGAGTTTAGGCTGAAGGACTTCCTTGATGTACTTTTCAACATTAACTGTTTCTTCAATTACCTGCAGCCGACCACCTGCATCTCTGGACACGCAGCCCCCTACCATAACACTCAGAGGAGGCTTCATGGTGGGTACTGTACCCTCTGGCAACCAGTCCTCTCCAGGTCGTCGTCGAACGTAGCGGACACCGTCGCTGCCAAAGATGGATATGCGTGTCTCATCGCTCCATATAACATTTCTCCATTGTTCAATGGTCCATTTACAATGTTCTTTGGCCCCTGCAGACGTTTCTGACGCTGTGAGGCATTCAGAAATGGCTTTTTACCTGGTATTCTGGCTCTTAACCCCGCGTTTACCAATCGTCGTCGAACCGTCCGATCAGACACTGTCACTCCGGTGTTGACAAGCTCCTTGTTGATGTTAACAGCCGTTTATTTCCTGTTATTTAGGGCGATTCTAACAATTCTTCTATCAGTCTGAGGACTTGTAGCCTTCTTCCTTTCTCTACCTGGTTTATTCTTTATCGAACCAGTCTCTTGAAACCGCTTACACACTTTGAGAACGAAAACATGTAATTGCTTACCTTCTGATGACAAACTGGCTTTAAAATATAAAAACCGCATTTTAATCGCACAATATCTGTCTTACAACCCACACCCAGGTCACTATAAACCAACATAGAATACATATCGCAGAAGAGGGCGTGTGTACAAGTAAGTAGGTCAGTGAAATCCTCCATTAAATATTGGTGATGGTGAAAAACTGAAAGTGTTGCCTCAATTTTGGCCACTAGTGTATAACACAAAATATAAACAAAAAAGAAAGGAAAGAACATTTCTGCACAAAAAACGTGTCGCTCGGCAGGAAAATCCCGTTGATGTTGCGTTTTTTGAGATTTTTTTTTCCCTTTCTTTAGAAACGCTGCAAAAATACTGAAAGAATAGACATGAAACTGCTTCAAATCTGCAAGGATTCACTTTTCCTGCTTTTCCTGGTACTATCAAGCATAGCGTTTTTGGGAACTTGGAGCTCTATATTACAAATATGTCCGTCCCTCCAGTTGAAAGAAATTAACATTTTCCTGGAGGGAAGTTTATATTTTACATTATGTCAGTTTTTGTCTATCGATGATAAAGTGCAGTTTGCAGCAATTTTTATTGTGACATATACCCAAATCATTCATGAAAATATTTCACATTCAACGCGCGTCGGGCGGGCCTGCGTCCTCTCACATGCCAGGGCTGAGTTTCAGTTCCAGTCCGACCCTGTTTATCATCTATGGTTTCCCTTCAGAGTGGAAAATGCTGAAAAATCGGAAGTTCCTGGGATCCATTTTTGAACAGAATATCAGAACCAAATCAAAACCGATGATTCATAATAGGGTTAAGTCCCAACTCTAAGGTACAAGTCTATGGCATACAGTCTGTAAAAGACGACAGAGTAGGGTGCTGTTGAGCATCGACGGCTTCTTCTCTGATGTTCCTCGCTCATCCATGCAGTACATAGTCGGCCATTTAATTGATTGGATATCTTATAATACCACATTTCCCCTAGGGACACAAAGTATGACGAGCGCCACTCCTCCTGGTGATAGGTTATACTCAACAGATGGGGCAGCGCCACTCCTCGTGGTGATGGGTTACACCCAACAGATGGGGGAGCGCCACTCCTCGTGGTGATGGGTTACACCCAACAGATGGGGGAGCTCCACTCCTCTTGGTGATGGGTTATACCCAACAGATGGGGGAGCGCCACTCCTTGAGGTGATAGGTTATACCCAACAGATGGGGGAGCGCCACTCCTCGTGGTGATGGGTTATACCCAACAGATGGGGGAGCGCCACTTCTCGTGGTGATGGGCTGCACCCAACAGATGGGGGAGCTCCACTCCTTGTGGTGATGGGTTACACCCAACAGATGGGGGAGCTTCACTCCTTGAGGTGATGGGTTATACCCAACAGATGGGGGAGCGCCACTCCTCGTGGTGATGGGTTATACCCAACAGATGGGGGAGTGCCACTCCTCGTGGTGATGGGTTATACCCAACAGATGGGGGAGCCCCACTCCTCGTGGTGATGGGTTAAACCCAACAGATGGGGGAAGCTGCAGAATGGCTTGTTATGGTGCAAGAACAATGTGGACATTGTTTTTTTTTGTTTTTGTTTTAACTATTATGCCTTTATGTTCTTTATTTTTTTCCTACAGACCCTCCCAGCTAACTCCAAGCAAGTCCCTAATCTCAGAAGTTGAAAGGTTTGGGTTTCTTTGAGGTTTAATGCATGCATTTACTTTTTTTAGAATCCCATCTTACAAAAGATATAGGATATCCAACTTCTTGGACTCCAAGAATAAGGGGGCTGCAGCCTGGAAGTAACCCCGCTGCCCTTTTTAAAGAATATGCTGGTGTGGGGCAGCTACCCGGATATTCACTATGCAGGAGAACTGCAGCTAAGCCCATTCACTTTGCTGGATCTATGCTGTCGTTCCGCTGCACAGTGGAGGCCATGATGCCGATGTGCAGGGAATGACTGTGAAAGGGGCTGTTCCTCATTACCAGCATCAGTGCCCCTTTATTATATTAGAGATTGACCCCAACAGATCATAAATTGATGGTGTACCCTTGCAGTATACTGCTTCCTTCCTTTTTTTATCAGTTCACCCGTGAAACCAGATTACATGATAGTGGCGGAACCTCCTGTAGGACACCCAAGTTTTCTGGTGGCTGAAATCTCTTTACCTAAAGTGGTGAGACCCTCAGATGTGGTTTAGGATTGTGACCTTTTTGTATTTCATGTGATGTCCAATAGTCTTCCCTTATTAAAAGTCTGTACCAACCTCGTGCTACCGGTCCTCCTCTGCCAACTTTTATCATCACAGCTTTGATGTGTCCACAGTAGCCAATTGCTGGCAGCTGTGACACATTTGCTGGATGATGATGATCTAATTTTTTTTTCATACCATGGTGGGTTGTTTGCAAGCTGTTGGAATGGGAAAGAAGATCTCTGTAAACGACTCTGTCAGCAGAGAACGACTGTTCAAACCAAGCACAGACGCCCAGTGCTTCACGGCGGGACCAGTCATTTATATAAGCCTCCCCCCCTGCTTGTTTCCCCTCCATCTCCACCATCACCTCTTCTTTGACAGTTCTGGCTTCATAGATCCAGAGAGGAGATAGAGGGAAAACAAGCTGGTGGGAAGATGTATATATTATTATTATTATTTAATTATATAGTGCCATTGATTCCATGGTGCTGGTGCATATAAATGATGTTATAATGATGATATAAATGATGAAAGAGGCTTGTTGCAATAGTGTAGAACACGCCGCTCTTTATTTTTTCTATATTAATGCGACATTTGGAGGAATCGCACAGAAAATGCTTTAAATGTATTTATTTTTTAATTTGATTTTTCTCATGTCCATGATTCACATTGCGTTAAATGAGGCATAATGAAGATTAAGAATTTTTCAGCTAATGTAGCCTTCATCAGACAGGATAATGTAGCTTAAGGGGACCCACTTGGTTAAATATAGGGGTCAGTTCTGGTCTTCCCAAAAAGCAGATTAAGTAGTCACCACACGGGAATCTGGTGATTACTGGGTTTGCTTTTGGGGACCCCAGATTTCTTCATATAACCGAGTGGGCCGTCTGCCTAATGAAGGCTACATTATGTGAAATTCTGGTACCATTCATTATGCCTCACTTAAAGGGGTTGCCTGGCACTTTAATATTGATGACCTATCCTAAGGATATTCCATTAGTATTAAAGTGGTGGACAACCCCTTTTAATGCAGTGTGAATCCTAAAAAATATTTTTCAGCATTTTCTGTGAGCAGTTCCTCCACGTGTCAGATTTAATGTATGAGACGTGTGGAGCTACACAGTAACTTCTAGTTGGCCACGTATCAAGATAAAAGTTTAGATTTTTGTGCACTTGTTGGTTACAACTTTCTTTCCCGTACAGAAGCATTCAGCGACATAAGCGTTGTTACCTCTCTGGTCTTCTCTTTACAGTCTTCTGCTAGATCTCTTGTGTTGGACTTGGGTGAAGACAGAATAGTCAGACGTCCCGATTTGTATCATCTAGACGTCTTCATTCCTTACAATATCATCCAAGAACAAAGTGGAGCTCAGTTCAACAAGGACAGTAAGGTGAGACAATTAAGCAAAGCTGGACATGTCTTATAGCCCATTCTGAAATCTCCTTCTTAAAGAGGTTCTCTGAGAAAATGTATAAAATAAAATTTTAAAAAATGTATACATTTATTTAGCAAAAATAAATTGTTTTAATTAGTGAATAATTCTATGTGAATACTTTTATGCCCAAAAATGGCAAAAGTATTCTCGGAGTGATACCTTTATTGGCTAACCAGAAAAAAAAATATATATGCAAGCTTTCAGAGCACAGAGGCTCCTTCTTCAGGCAATATTACAAATGAATTCTTAACATTTGTAATCCTGCCTGAAGAAGGAGCCTGTGTGCTCTGTAAGTTTGCATATATATATTTTTTTTTCTGGTTAGCCAATAAAGGTATCACTCCGAGAATACTTTTGCCATTTTTGGGCATAAAATTATTTCCATCAAATTTTCTGGCTAACACGGTACCACAATATAAATTTGTATTGTACATCACAATTAGGTTGTATGTTAGAAAAGCGTATATCTGCACAGAGATTGAAGCTTCAGAGACTGGGAGTTCTGTGGAAACTGTTTGGGTAAGAATACAAGGAGAGAACAACGGAAAGGACACCATTGTAGGCATTTACTACAGGCCACCTGGGCAAGCTGAAGATATGGATGAACTCTTTATGTATCAAATGACCAAGTTCTCCAAAAAATATGACGTAGTGGTCATGGGAGATTTCAACTATCCAGACATTTGTTGGGAATCTCTCTCAAGTAAAACTAACAGGTCAAGCAAATTCTTATCCTCTCTTGCTGACAACTTTATCTTCCAAAAGGTAGGGGAGAAAACAAGGGGATCTGCTACTTTGGATCTAATCCTTATAAACAGGGAGGAAATGGTTGAGGAGGTAAAGGTGGCTGGGACCCTAGGAGGCAGCGATCATGCTATTATAGAATTTTGGATAACTAGAGGAGGAAGACATGTGAAGACTCAAACTTCAAGGTTAGATTTTAGAAAGGCAGATTTTAAGAGACTCAGAAAGAGAATAGGAGGGATCCAATGGCTGGATGTCCTTAAGGACAAAAATGTCCAGGAAGGATGGGAAATTTTTAAAAATGAGATTCTCAAAGCACAATCGTTAACAATCCTGAAAAGTAGGAAGAATGGGAAGCATTTAAGGAAACCAGGATGGATGAACACAGAACTTAAGCACATGCTAAAAAGAAAGAAAGAAATGTTTATTAAATGGAAAGAGGGAGGCATATCTAAAGAAGATTATAATGCAGTCTGCAGATCCTGCAGGGCACGTATCAGGTTAGCTAAAGCTGACAATGAATTAAGGCTTGCAAGAGATGTCAAAAGCAATAAAAAAGGATTTTGGGGGTATGTCAAAAGTAAAAGAAAAGTCAAAGATGCTATAGGATTTTTACAGGATGAAAATGGAGAAATGGTAAGAGAGGATGTTGAGAAGGCCGAACTTTTTAATTCCTATTTTGCATCTGTTTTCTCTCAGAAACAAAATGTAACATCAACTGATCTTCACTGTCCTTTTAAAGGAATAGAGGAATCCAAGTTATCTGTAAACAGAAAGATTGTGAGGGAATATTTAGCTAACATAAATGAGTTCAAGTCTCCAGGTCCAGATGAATTACACCCCAGAGTACTGAAGGAGATCGTAGAAGAAATTTTAGAACCACTCTCCATAATCTTTGAAAATTCTTGGAGAACAGGAGAAGTCCCAGAAGACTGGAGAAGAGCAAATGTTGTTCCTATCTTCAAAAAGGGGAAGAAGGTGGACCCAGGGAACTATAGGCCGGTGAGTCTGACTTCTATACCAGGAAAGATCTTTGAACAAATTATTAAACAACATGTATGTAAGTACATGGATAAGAATGAAGTGATTAACCAGAGTCAGCATGGGTTTGTAACTAACAAGTCATGTCAGACTAACTTAATTTCCTTCTATGACAGAATCACTGACTGGGTGGATCAGGGAAATGCTGTAGATATAGTATATCTTGACTTCAGCAAAGCATTTGACAAAGTATCTCACACCATCCTTATTGAAAAAATGACCAAGTATGCAATGGACCAGGCAACTGTTAGGTGGATTCATAACTGGCTTAGTGATCGGACTCAAAGGGTGGTTGTAAATGGCTTCACATCCAGCTGGATGAATGTCTCAAGTGGGGTACCACAGGGCTCCGTCCTGGGACCTGTATTGTTCAACATCTTTATCAATGATTTAGATGAAGGAATTGAGGGTAAACTGATTAAATTTGCTGATGACACAAAGCTAGGAGGGATAGCTAATACTAGAGAAGAGAGAGAGAGGATTCAAAAAGACCTAAATAAACTGGAGCAGTGGGCAGCAACCAACAGAATGGTTTTTAACAGGGAAAAATGCAAAGTACTACATCTGGGCAATAAAAATGAAAAAAGCATATACAGAATGGGAGGAATAGAGCTAAGCAACAGTACATGTGAAAAAGACTTAGGTATACTAATAGATCATAGACTGAACATGAGTCAACAGTGTGATGCAGCAGCAAAAAAGGCAAATACAATTCTGGGATGTATTAACAGAAGCATACAGTCTAGATCACGTGAAGTCATTATCGGTCTTTACTCCTCTTTGGTCAGACCTCATCTGGAATACTGTGTACAGTTTTGGGCACCACATTTTAAAAAAGACATAGACAAACTGAAGCAAGTTCAGAGAAGAGCGACCAGAATGGTGACTGGTCTGCAAACCATGTCCTATGTGGAACGGTTGCAGGATTTGGGAATGTTTAGCTTGCAAAAAAGAAGACTGAGAGGAGACTTAATAGCTGTCTACAAATATGTCAAGGGCTGTCACATTGTAGAAGGATCATCTTTATTCTCATTTGCACAAGGAAAGACTAGAAGCAATGGGATGAAACTAAATGGGAGGAGACACAGATTAGATATTAGAAAAAACTTTTTGACAGTTAGGGTGATTAATGAGTGGAACAGGCTGCCACGAGAGGTGGTGAGTTCCCCTTCAATGGACGTCTTCAAACAGAGGCTGGACAGACATCTGTCTGAGATGATCTAGTGAATCCTGCTTTGAGCAGGGGGTTGGACCAGATGACCCAGGAGGTCCCTTCCAACTCTACCATTCTATGATTCTATGATAATAATTGTGTATGGACATAATGGCCAACAATGTCAGCAGCCATCCATCCTAGATGGGTGAAAGTAAACTGTTTGAGACGGACTTCTCTGACCTACCTGTCGGAATCAAGAACGTGCATCTATGTCATCGATTGACTGACTGATCACGTCCATGAGTCAACATGTTGTAAACCTGTCATGATGAGTGAGCAGATAGGATGCTGCCCCTCATCCTGACAGGAACTTATCTATCACAACATATAGTTGCCCAGAGACATCTGAATGCATCGGCTTTCCTTTATGCCATTCATCAAACATGTCGTATATTTTGTGTATAGCGAGTCACAAGCCTCGCACTGCTCTGCGTCTTATCATTTGGTTCTATGAGCTGCAGTAAAACGTGACGTATAGTCCAGGTGCTGACGATCACAATGCCGGTCCAGCCAGCATAGCGGTGGGCTCCGAAGATCAGCTTTGGAAAGCGTTCCTCTTATATAGATCCAGTGGATCCTACTTACATTTGCTGCTGTTTACATTGTATGGTTACAATTCTATTTACACTTCAATATGACTCCAGAATAAATTTTTGTCTTTCTTATACTTGCCATATATTTTTCCCAAGGAAGGGGTTTAGGTATTGTGCTTTTTTTTTTTTATTTCTACTGTAATATTTCATAATATCTGTGAATAAGTCTTGAAAATAATTTGCATTGAAAAGGTTGAGATCCTCTGAATCTACAGGGATTTTTAGGAATTAAAAATCTACAGCAGTAAATCTGCAGCAGAATTTACATTTTGCACCATGTCTGGATTTAGTAGCAGCTGCCCCTTTAAATGGAATATGTCAGCAGGTTTTTGCTATCCCATTTGAGAGCAGCATAATCCGAGGCCCTGATTCCAACGATGTATCACTTACGGGGCTGCTTGGTGTTATTTTGATAAAATTGTAGTTTTTTTTTTCTCATGCAGATCTCTGAATGCTGAGCTCTGTATAATAACCCCACCCACACCACTGATTGGCCGCTTTCTGTGTACAGTGTATATAAACTGCCAATCAGTGGTGGGGGGTGTGGTTGGACTACCTGGCTGCAGGTTTACTAGTCCTCTAGTGATAATCTTCTGCTAATAAAAGTGTGATTTTTATCAAAACTACAACCAGCAGCCCTGTAAGTGAGACGTCCCTAGAATCAGGGTGTTTGTCTCTACATCATGCTGCTCTCAACAACAACCAATATATAGTACATCCGACAAGGGGTCAATGTGTTAAAAAAGACCTTTATTATAACAATTTGGGTACATGGCGGGAAAGAAAAGAGCACACACACATATATATAGTAATACCATATAATAGTGAGGAGGTATAATGTAAATATTTGAATTGCAGAGACACCAGGGCTAAATAGTAGTAGCTCCAATTGTGCTAATGCATACTGATAGTATATCCTAGGTCACATAGTAAAAGGATATAATCCCAAATAATAAAAGCCAATATAGGCATTCCCAAGATAATGACCTTATGGTATATACATATCAAGGGATGTATTATATCCAAGTAGGTTAATTCCTAAGTAACAATAATGTTGTATTGGATTCATTCATACCTGGTATGTATTGTCTGCACGTCTTGCAATAGCTCTGGGCTCGGTGGTCCTACTCCAAGTGTGGCGCTCACCCCATCATGCTGCTCTCAGAATAGCCAAGAAAACCTGCTGACAGATTCCCTTTACAAATAGCTGAAATGGCTCCTAGATACCAGAGAAGGAAAACGTTATTAAAACGGTTTTGTTTCCTAAATAGAAAAGCAAATTAAACACCACTGGATAATGTGGTGTGTGAAACCGTCCATTGGATTGCTGTTTCGGGTGGGCTCAGGAGCAGAGCCCCCATCCTACACAGCTGACATCTTGCTGTAACAGCAGCGGCCAGAGCGGAGCGTCAATCACTGCTGTTTAACCATTTATATGCCGTCAATCACTGATGGCAAGTTAAATAGCGCAATCGCCGGTACGCTATGCAATGTTACTAGAATTTTTTTTTGTTACTTTTCCATTTCCTTGAATTACTTGTTGTGATTTGCGGATCCATTGACTGGCCACGTGGAAGGGCTGCAGCCGATCATTCATGTCCGTAGCAGATACACATTTACATGTGTAAATAGGCCCTTATAGAAATCAATCAATAGAACGTATACCTGGATATCCAGGTTTATCCTTTGCATACATTTAAAGAGGTATAAGTCATGGCATATTACTAGGATGTCATTCTTGGGGGTCTGACAGCCTAATTTAGAAAGAAGTGGATGCATTATTTTTTTCACGCTCCCAATTTAACAATTTGAGTACAGTTGGATCTATTGTTTTTTTATTTTTTGCACTATGGGTGGGTGGTTGGGAGCACAGCTGTGCAGGAAAAAAAAAGCTTACAGGTTCTCAATTCCTTCATTCTTGGGATCGGTGGCGGAACCACAGGTCGGACCATCGCCAATCAAGATATTATATCCCTTCACACTCATCATTGCTCCCAATTAACAATTTGAGTACGTGCATTTTTTTAGGGTATTTTTGCGCAATGGGTGGGAGCACAGCTGTGCAGGAAAAAAAGCTGATAGGTTTCCCATTTCTTCATTCTCAGAATCAGTGGATGGAACATCGCCAATCACAATATTATATCCTTCACACTAATCGTTGCTCCCAATTATCAATTTGAGTACGGTTATACCTATTGTTTTTTTAGGGGTTTTTTTTTGCACTGTGGGTGGTTGGGAGCACAGCTGTGCAGGAAAAAAAAAAGCTGATAGGTTCCCCATTCCTTCATTCTCAGGATCAGTGGTGGAACCAGAGGTTGGATCATCTCCAATCAAAATATTATATTATTCACACTAATCATTGCTCCTAGTTAACAATTTGAGTACGGTTGAACCCATTGTGTTTTTTTAGGGTTTTTTTTTTTTTTGCACTATGGGTGCAAGTTATAGTAATATGTGTCACCGTAAAAAAAAAAAACTAATAGTGTCTCCTGATTGTTCAGACACAAATATATCTGTTGAAAATAGTCTGGTATACACCAGTAAATTATAACTGTGGTTTTGCTGTTCCACGGTAAAAAATCTCTATTATCCTGCTTTTGGCATTTTTTGCCGCAAAGAAAAACAGTAGTAGTGTCTCCTGATTGTTCAGACACAAATATATCTATTTAAAATTTTCTGGTATACCCCAGTAAACAATAACTGTGGTTTTGCCATTCCACGGTAAAAAATCTCTATTATTCACCTTTTGGTATTTTTTCCGTAAAGAAAAACAGTAATAGTTTCTCCCTGATTGTTCAGATTGTTTAAAAGAGTCGGGTGTAGGCCAGAGAAATAGAACTGTGGTTTTCCTCTTCCACGGTTCTAATCTACTTTATTACCCTTTTTCCATTGATGGTGCGAGTGTAAGCTATTTTACTTACTTTACAATGGGCAAGGCGCGTGGCAAGGGACATGGAAGTGGACGTTCTGGTGATGGTGCATGCAGAGGACGGGGCCGTGGCCAAGGTGAAAATGTGCCACAACCAACAGCCATATCTTCTCGCTCCCACTTCTTGACCGAATTACTAGGGAAGCACAGAACAACACCATATCAGTGTGAACAGGTTATTAATTGGATAGCAGATAATACTTCCAGTTACCTGGGCACCACCACCTCTGGTCTGTCTTCCACACGGTCAACTCTTAGTAGCCATGAGTCTCGACCGCATACTCCTCCTCACCCTGATGCTCCTCCCTCCCACCATGCCGAGTGTCGTCAGACAGCAACTGATCCCACACTTGGACACTCTGAAGAGCTGTTCACTGGTCCATTTCCAGATTTGTGCCCCTCGCCTGCTCCGCTTGAAGTGGTGGAAGAGGAGATCCCATGTAGAGATGCCCAAACATTTGAACAGCCACGGCCAGAGGAAGTCAACGCTGGCAATTTGTCACAAGAGGTTGACGATGACGAGACACAATTGCCAGGAAGTGAGGAGGAGGATCGTGGTGCGCAAGTGGAAGAGGAGGAGGTGGTGGATGATCTAGTAACTGACCCAATGTGGCAGGAGGACATGCAGAGCGAGGCCAGCAGCAGACAGGGTGAGGGAGGCAGAGTACCCCAACAGGCAGAAAAAAGCAGTGTGGTGGCCGCACACAGAAGGCCGGCAACAGTTCCCCGTAACACCAACACGAGGGACGTTGCCAGTACAACCTGTAGGTCTTCCAGAGTCAGGAATTTTTTTAAAGACTCTGCTGATATCCCCAAAAAGGCCATTTGTACCACCTGCCATGCCAGCATCAGCAGGGGTGACAAAACTACCAGCCTGACCACCACCAGCATGATCAGGCACATGGCAGCAAAGCACCCGACTGTGGGGCGAACCCCAGGGTCCATGACCAGTGTCAGCTGGTGTCACCTGTTGTGTGTGCATGGCAATCCCCTGTCCATACTGCATGCAAAGATGCCCCCTCCTCTCAGTCTTTATGGCAGTCTCTCAAGAGTGTGCAAAGCAGTCATCAAAGCAAAAGGTGGCTACTTTGAAGAACCTAGAATATAAGACATATTTTCAGTTGTTTCACACTTTTTTGTTAAGTATATAATTCCACATGTGTTAATTCATAGTTTTGATGCCTTCAGTGTGAATGTACAATTTTCATAGTCATGAAAATACAGAAAAATCTTTAAATGAGAAGGTGTGTCCAAACTTTTGGTCTGTACTGTATGTACCATCTTGACAAATTTTGAGGAGTCCACCAAGATGGTGAGTGGCGATGACGCCATCATTAGCGTCAGCATTCCACTTGTCTGTCTTTTGCAATGCTCTCTGCAGAGAATTAAAGAGGAGGCATTGCAGCCAGAGTATGATGAAATGGATCAAGAAGCCGTAGCGGTCGATTACACACAGCCCAGCCTCATCTCATCCCAACGTGCATTGGGGGACAATGAGGGAGAGGAGGAGGAGGAAGAACAGGAGCTTGTATTATGCGCTGTAGACGGTAGTACCTGTACAACTGTCATACTGTCAGTTCAGCGTGGGTGACCTGAGGACAGGGGGGGGGGGGAGGAGGAGGAGGAGAGCATGGTCAGTCGTCATCTTGGTGAGGACACGGAAGTCTTGCCCGTTACCAGTCTGGCACGCATGGCTGACTTTATGTTACTCTGCCTTAACCGTGACCCTCGCGTTGTCAAAATGTTGGGTGACAGTCATTACTGGTTGGTGACACTTTTAGACCCCCGCTACAAGGAAAACTTTCACTCTCTTATTCCTGAGGTGGAGAGGTCTACGAATATGGGGCAGTACCAGAAGGCCCTTGCTGCAGAACTGTTAAAAAAAAATTCCCATCTGAACACGCTAGCGGCAGAGGTCACAGTTCGTTGACCAACCAAGGCGTACAAGCGAGAGAGAGGCAACTCCAATCCAGCAGAGGCAGGGGAACACTGTCAACATTCTGGGACAGTTTTCTGAGACCTGCCCAGCTTACAGGCCCTGAGGCGCGGGGTACTCTCACAAGCAGTGGAAAGTTTCAAAAGATGGTGAGGGAGTACCTTGTCGACCGTACCAGCGTCCTCCTTGATTCCTCTGTGCCTTTTAATTATTGGGTATCCAAGCTGGACACTTGGAATGAAATCGCTCTGTACGCCTTGGAGGTCCTGGCCTGCCCTGCCGCTAGCGTGTTATCGGTGCGTGTTTTTAGTGCTGCTGGGGTAATTATAACTGATAAGCGCACTCGCCTGTCAACTGACAATGCTGACAAGCTGACCCTTATCAAAATGAACAGTAGCTGGATTGGGCCAGACTTCTCATCACCACCAAATGACAGCAGAGTAACATAAAGTCAAATCCACTGTGTTATTTCGGAAGGTGTATTCACATGCACCGCTTCACACCCACACATGGGTATACGCTTCCTCATTTCGGCTGTTTTATGTTCTTCTCCTTATCCTCAGCCTCCACCACCACTATACCACCAGGGTGACCGTGGTCCGTGTTGCCATTATTGAAAGTTCCTCCGTCCTTATTTTTGTCAGCTTTTGCTTGGAAGGCATAAGCAAAGACTGGGAGACCCACTCCCCAATAATGGGAATAATATTTTTAAAATGCTGTACTGTATGGCTCTTGTAAGGGGCATTAAAAGCGTCTTGTTAAGCTATTGCGACCTCCACCACTTATCCGAGGAGCATTAAAACCGTCTTGTTAATCTACTGGGACTTCCACATCTCTTCCAAGGGGCATTCAAACCGTCTTGTTAAGCTACTGGGACCTCCACCACTTTTCTGAGGGGCATTAAAAGCGTCTTATTAAGCTACTGGTACGTCCACCACTTTTCCGAGGGGCATTAAAAACGTCTTGTTAAGCTAGTGGGACCTCCATGTCTCTTCCAAGGGGCATTCAAACTGTCTTGTTAAGCTACTGGGACCTCCACGTCTCTTCCAAGGGGCATTCAAACCGTCTTGGTAAGCTACTGCGACCTCCACCATTTTTTCGAGGGGCATTAAAAGCGTCTTATTAAGCTACTGGGACCTCCACCACTTTTCCGAGAAGCATTAAAACCGTCTTGTTAAGCTACTGGGACCTCCACGTCTCTTCCAAGGGGCATTCAAACCGTCTTCTTAAGCTATTGGGACCTCCACGTCTCTTCCAAGGGGCATTCAAACCGTCTTGTTAAGCTACTGGGACCTCCACGTCTCTTCTGAGAGGCATTAAAAGCGTATTGTTAAGCTACTGGGACCTCCACCACTTTTCCGAGGGGCATTAAAACCGTCTTGTTAAGCTACTGGGACCTCCACCACTTTTCCGAGGGGCATTAAAACCGTCTTTTTAAGCTACTGGTACCTCCACGTCTCTTCCAAGGGGCATTCAAACCATCTTGTTAAGCTACTGGGACCTGCACCACTTTTCCAAGGGGCATTCAAACAGTCTTGTTAAGCTACTACGACCTCCACCACTTTTCCAAGGGGCATTAAAACCGTCTTGTTAAGCTACTGGGACCTCCACTTTTCCGAGGGGCATTAAAAGCATCTTGTTAAGCTACTGGGACCTCCACCACTTTTCCGAGGAGCATTAAAAGCATCTTGTTAAGCTACTGGGACCTCCACCACTTTTCCGAGGGGCATTAACAGCATCTTGTTAAGCTACTGGGACCTCCACCACTTTTCCGAGGAGCATTAAAACCATCTTGTTAAGCTACTGTGACCTCCACGTCTCTACCAAGGGGCATTCAAACAGTCTTGTTAAGCTACGGCGACCTCCACCACTTTTTCGAGGGGCAGTAAAAGCGTCTTTTTAAGCTACTGGGACCTCCACCACTTTTCCGAGAAGCATTAAAACCGTCTTGTTAAGCTACTGGGACCTCCACTTCTCTTCCAAGGGGCATTCAAACCATCTTGTTAAGCTACTGGGACCTCCACGTCTCTTCTGAGAGGCATTAAAAGCATCTTGTTAAGCTACTGTGACCTCTACAACTTTTCCGAGGGGCATTAAAACTGTCTTGTTAAGCTACTGGAACCTCCACGTCTCTTCCAAGGTGCATTCAAACCGTCTTGTTAAGCTACTGGGACCTCCACGTCTCTTCCAAGGGGCATTCAAACCGTCTTATTAAGCTACTTGGACCTCCACGTCTCTTCCGAGGGGCATTAAAAGCGTCTTGTTAAGCTACTGTGACCTCCACCACTTTTCCGAGGGGCATTAAAACAGTCTTGTTAAGCTACTGGGACCTCCACGTCTCTTCCAAGGGGCATTCAAACCGTCTTGTTAAGCTACTGGGACCTCCACGTCTCTTCCAAGGGGCATTCAAACCGTCTTGTTAAGCTACTGCGACCTCCACCACTTTTCCAAGGGGCATTAAAACCGTCTTGTTAAGCTACTGGGACCTCCACCACTTTTCTGAGGAGCATTAAAACCGTCTTGTTAAGCTACTGAGACCTCCACGTCTCTTCTGAGGGGCATTAATAGCGTTTTGTTAAGCTACTGTGACCTTCACCACTTTTCCAAGGGGCATTTAAACCGGCCAGTTAAGCTACTGGGATCTCCACGTCTCTTCCAAGGGGCATTCAAACAGTCTTGTTAAGCTACTGGGACCTCCACTACGTTTCTGAGGGGCATTAAAACCATCTTGTTAAGCTACTGGGACCTCCACCACTTTTCTGAGGAGTATTAAAACCGTAATGTTAAGCTGCTGGAACCTCCACGTCTCTTCTGAGGGGCATTAATAGCGTCTTGTTAAGCTACTGTGACCTCCACGTCTCTTCCAAGGGGCATTCAAACCGTCTTGTTAAGCTGCTGGGACCTCCACGTCTCTTCTGAGGGGCATTAATAGCGTCTTGTTAAGCTACTGCGACCTCCACCACTTTTCCAAGGGGCATTAAAACCGTCTTGTTAAGCTACTGGGATCGCCACTTTTCTTCTGAGGGGCATTAAAAGCGTCTTCTTAAGCTACTGTGACCTCCACCACTTTTCCGAGGGGTATTAAAACCGTCTTGTTAAGCTACTGGGACCTCCACCACTTTTCCAAGGGGTATTAAAACCGTCTTGTTAAGCTACTGGGACCTCCACATCTCTTTTGAGGGGCATTAATAGCGTCTTGTTAAACCACTCTGAACTCCACAGCTCTTCCAAGGGGCATTGATATGTTGTTTTTAATTAACTCTAACCTCCACGACTCTTCGAACGGGCATTGCAGTTCCTCTTAATTTTTGGCAGCTTTTTCTTGGAAGGCATAAGCAAATACTATGGGAGACCCACTCCCCAATAATGGGAATAATGTTTGTAATATGCTGTACTGCATGGCTCTTGTAAGGGGCATTGCAAGTTCCTCCGTCCCAATTTTTGGCAGCTTTTGCTTGGAAGGCATAAGCAATGACTATGGGATACACACTCCCCAATAATGGGAATAATGTTTGTACTATGCTGTACTGTATGGCTCTTGGAAGGGGCATTAAAAGCCCCTCTTCCGAGGGGCATTCAAACCGTCTGGTTAAGCTACTGGGACCTCCACGTCTTTTCCGAAGGGCATTAAAACCATCTTGTTAAGCTACTGTGACCTCCATGTCTCTTCAAAGGGACATTAAAACAGTCTTCTTAAGCCACTCTGAACTCCACAGCTCTTCCTAGGGGCATTGAAATGTTGTTTTTAATTACCTCTAACCTCCACAACTCTTCCAACGGACATTGCATTTCCTCCTAATTTTAGTCAGCTTTTGCTTTTCAATGCAAAGGCGAATACTAAGGGAGACCCACTCCCCAATAGTGGGTAGAAGGTTTTTAGTACGCTGTTATCCACGTCTGTTTCAAGGGGCATTGCAGTTCCTCATAATTTTTGGAAAGCCTTCCATTCACTGTTTAGGCCAACATTGTACAGGAGACCCAGTTGCTATAAATGGAAAAAACTGTTTAGTTAAGGCCCTCTGACCTCCATGTCATTTCCAAGGTACATTGGAGTGCCTCGAAATTTTTGGTAGGCATTGCACTCACTGTATGCCCTATAACTGTGTAGCCAAACCGCTCCTTTTGTTACAGAAACATATCCTACAAGACATATGTGGTTGACTGGCCTGATATTGATGTGAATGGTCCCTGTTCCTCCTGCTCTCCTTTGCCACCACCTCATCCATCATTCATCACCTGAAGCTTTGTTTTAATGGAAGTCATAGAACTGGGATAGTAGCAGGAAAACATCCAGCAATCCTCGGAGGAGGTAGGATATGCGCCAAAACGCTGACCACCTCAGGCCTTGCCGCTACTACATACATGCGCTTGCATTCCAACAAAACAAAGCAGATGCTAACTTGTATCATCATCATGGTCCTCACCTTGGCACTCTCAACTCCCCTGATGGAGAAGCCAGGGCCCACCGGAGGAGTCTGGTTCTCTGGTGGGCTCGTCCAATGCTGCCCTAAAACAGGCCAGGCTAAGAAAAGTGTGTGGGGGGATGTTCCAAGGAGAAATAGGGGCGGCTGGGGACCGTTTATGGACACCCGGCTGCCCCCAGGCGGCTGGCGACCGAGTATGGACACCCGGCCGCCCCCAGGCGGTTGGGGACCGAGTGTGGACACCCCGCCGCCGGGCGGCTGGGGACTGAGTATGGATACCAGGCCGCCAACGCTGCCATGACATGGTGGCCAGATTCCGCCTCCACATGCCTAAAAGGCCCAATTTCAAGTGCAAGCAAGCAGTATGGTATTGCAGCCTGGGGGTGGGTGGGTGGTTGGCTGCATATTTGCGCTTGCATTGCAAGGAATGGGGGAGGTACAATTGAACCCTGCCCTGGGACAAGAACTTGCACGGGGATAGTTGCAAGTCTGCATCTTCTGATGCGGCAAGGATGACTTCTGATGGGCACCCTTTTAGGCAGTGACCGGGGAGTCAGAGATGCTTCCAGGGGTCTTCCCCATGCTGTCCCCATGTCTTTTCAGCACTGTATGCATGTGTCACACAGCACATGGCCAGATAAGGTTGTAAAATGTTAAAATGACATTTCCCGGTGAATGCATTTGTCACGGTTGAAGCAATACAAAAGTGCAAAAACACATTAAAAATGCTACTTGTGAACATAGCCCAAGGTGTGGAGGAGTATTTTTTTTTTTCTGTTATTTATTTTACCTTATACACAAGTCTTTACCCTGGAAAGGAACTTCCTTAACATATTTCACAGGAAAGCAGTTTCAGTTTAGTTTTTGAACGTTTTATTGTGAGCCCTTAAAAATGGCTTAATACCTCTGACCACGTTGTTGACAGAAGTGACCTGGGGGTCAGAAATGCTTCCTGGGGCGATCCCCATGCTGTCCCCATGTCATTTGAGAACTGCCACATTTTGGGCACTTGTTAGGCTTTTAAAAGACAGCCGGGGATGCCGCCGCGAAAATGCTCGGGTCTCCCATAGACTAACATTGGGCTCGTGGCTCAGGTCGAGCAACCGAGTATCATGGCGAGCTCGGCCCGAGCTTCGAGCACCCGAGCATTTTAGTGCTCGCTCTTCACTACTAAATACCCTTCATTATTTATTATTTTTGCACTTTGCGATTTACCCATTTACTTCCGGTTACTTGGGTATTTTGCTTGTCTTTGGTTTTTCTTTGTCTAGTGGCCTTGTGTGAACATGCATTTACATTTTGCATGCACATCAATTTATGTTTCAGTTCAGACTTCTAGGTTTTTTCTTTGTAGTTCAGTGTGCTTTAGTACATATTAGGGTGTGGCCACCCTTTGTCTGAGCTGAAATGTTTATTCTGCCTCAGGTCTATGCTTCTACTAGGGGGTCAGTCTCTCTTCCCTTATCCATATGTACGTCACTTGACAAATGGTAAGGTTTTAATATTAGAGTTAGGATTGTCCCATAAGGGTTGCTATGACGTGGCGGGATAGCTTTTACATTATTTTGATCAAAATTATGTTAACTAAATACCCTTCATTATTTATTATTTTTGCACTGTGCAATTTACCCATTTACTTCCAGTTACTTGGGTATTTTGCTTGTCTTTGGTTTTTCTTTGTCTAGTGGCCTTGTGTGAACATGCATTTACATTTTGCATGCACATCAATTTATGTTTCAGTTCAGACTTCTAGATTTTTTCTTTATATGCTATATATGCTGTATGTGCGGGAAGGGAGCTTGTCTGTACACTGCTTGCTATGTGTGGGGGAGGGAAGCTGTCGGACAAAGAGGGGTCCTGCAAACATCCAACTAATGGCCCCCCATATATATTACAGGAAGGTAGGTCAAACCCAAGGATTTTTGCTGGAGCAGCCGACCATGTGCTGTGTATGGGGCCATCTCCCCCACACATATAACCACATTCATGTATATGGGGGAGTCGGGATGTGTTGTGTGGACAAGCGTCCGGTGTAAAGCTAACTAGTGTATGGGCATCTGAGACTAAGGCAAGTTATCATCCAGAAAGTCATTCTCCAGCCTGCTGCAAAAATGCCGGATAGAGAAAGGCTTTTATCACCTAAGCCAGATCTCACTGGAGGGGAAGCAAGAAGAAAAAAGGAGAAATGTAAAATAAGACACAAGTCCAGACAGTTGTCATCCAAAACTTTATCTGGTATCGACCAAGAAAATTACAATCAGTAAAAGTATAAACCACATTTAGGAAAAACACAGATGAGCTGCGGGACCATCGCTTCTTCTTCTGGGACTTTTTGGCGGACAGGTTGCTCTGCTGTCGGAGGCCTTTCTTGTTCTTGGACTTCTCCTTCATGTGGATTCTGAAGACTAGGAGGCTCCTGAGGGTCCATCTCTCCTGCCGGCAGCTCAGAATGACTTGGAGATATGTTTCCTTCAGTCCAGGAAAGCAAGAGAGGAAAAAGATGAATGTGATGTAATAACAAGACAAAGCTAAAAAAAAACATGTATAAAAAATCATGTAACTGCAAACTGCACAAAAATGACCCCAATAACGTAAGTGCTGTAGTATTAAAGAACCTGCAAAACGAGTGGTGTGAAAAGACCTGGGACTTGTCAGGAATATGTAATGTTTTGTCTAAAATGACAAAAAAAAAGAAAAGATTCAAGGGATCAGCAGCATTTTATAACAGGTAAAAAATATACAAATTTGTGACAAGTGACCGGTATTAAGTATTGTGGATGATAACCAGACGTTTATTTCAAATGAAGAGTTTAATGAACGTCTTGTATTTGGCCAATTGGAACCTTCCCGGAAATGTCTGCGCCGGTGATAAAATCTACTTACTAATAGAGCTCCCGACTGGACACAAAGAACTGCAGCTCATGGAGGAATGAAGCTTCTTTCCTTCTCAGCCAAGAACTTCTTATACCAGTCCCGTACGGCCTCTATCATGTGCTGATATCTAGCAGAAAGAGAAAAAATCAATTATAAACTAAATAAAATTTTTTAAAGAAAAAAAAACCTCCTGCGAACATGAAGCATTTGTAGCAAAGCACAGCCATTATTTACAGAGCACAATTGTTTTACTTTATTCTATATTAGTGGCCGCTCTGTGCAAAAACTTGTGGGAAATTACTGCAGCACTAATATTGTCCACCCAGAGAGCACCCAAGTATTCCCCAATTTCTGACTCCACCGCCCCATTGCCCCCACAAGCACAATGCTGCACCGCTGTCACCTGCCTGGTACAGGCTCCTTTATAGGGTCCTTTCAGCTGTTGTTCACCAAGATGTGAAGTAATCCGAGTACAGGGTTTCCTATGTCTGAGTGCAGGGGTGGAGAGCAGAGAGGATCAGACAGGGACAGGCCCATACACAGACTGCTGGTATATAGAGGACAAATCTGGCTGAACAGCAGCTACAAGAAGCTTCTGGATGGGGGCAGTGGGGGTGAGACAGCACTTCAGCAACGTGTTTGGGAGAGAAGGAAGAAAATAAGCAAATGAAGAATATTTATAAAGTTCACAAGTCTGCAATGTGAGGAGGATAATTACATGAAGAAAACCCTCAAGGTGCAGCGTCCGCAACCGGAAAACCGCCCCAAGGTCCACCTGTGTCATCAGCGCCCCCCTGCTAGACCCCTAATCAGTTGTACTGCAGACTCTGATGATTGATAGTGACACTAGGTCAGCTCTTTCCCAATGGCGGCACTAGCTGACCATCCTGTGGATAGGACAGGTGCCGGATCATTCAGTCCTTTCCCTCTTCCCCAACGTGAAGCAAGCATCCCTCTGACCAGACAAACATCCCCCTGACCAGACAAACATCCCCCTGACCAGGCAAACATCCCCCTGACCAGACAAACATCCCCCTGACCAGGCAAACATCCCCCTGACCAGGCAAACATCCCCATGACCAGACAAACATCCCCATGAGCAGGCAAACATCCCTCTGACCAGGCAAACATACAACCCCTTTTTTTCTTTCCCATTTTACTTGCTTTATTAATTTCACCTCCAACATTACTGACAACTCCAAGTTCAATAGTTTGATAGTCTCATCTCCTGCCTTTGTATGTGGAGGAGGCAATAAACAGCCGTATACATCCTAAACCTGTCACAAGGACTTTCTCTGCAACTCCCTACTCTCCGCTGTCCCCCTGTAACAATCCACCTTTTTCTCTTTCTCGCTCATACATTTCAGACACTTTATTAACATGTTAATCATATTTCCAAACTTACTGCATTCCACTTCATCTGATCATACATCACCGTTTAAAAGAATCACAATCACTTACTTGTCTGCTGCGGTAATTCTTGGATTGTTTTCTTGCTGTTGCTTGGTATTATTTTGCTGTTTGCTGTCCTTAAACCACCATCTGCCGCACAGTGTCCACATCTTGTTCCACCGGGTCGCTCTTTTGATCCCTGCAACAACAGACACTATGCGAGTATGACTTCACATGTGACATTTCCAAGTCCCTTGACCATTGTGGTGCCAATGGAGTACCCCTTTTCTCGTTATCATGCCACCGAAGCACACCATTTCCCGCTAGCATGCCACAGTAGCACACCTTTTCCCGTTAGTATGCCACCGGGCACACCTATTCCCGTTAGCATGCCATCGGAGCACACCTATTCCCGTTAGCATGCCACCGGAGCACACCTTTACCATTAGCATGTGACCGCAGCACACCTTTACCGTTAGAATGCCACTGGAGCACACCTTTACCATTAGCATGCCACCGGAGCACACCGTTTCCCGTTGGCTTGCCACCGGAGCACGCCACTTTCCCGTTGGCTTGCCACCGGAGCACGCCACTTTCCCGTTGGCTTGCCACCGGAGCACGCCACTTTCCCGTTGGCTTGCCACCGGAGCACGCCACTTTCCCGTTGGCTTGCCACCGGAGCACGCCACTTTCCCGTTGGCTTGCCACCGAAGCACGCCACTTTCCCGTTGGCTTGCCACCGGAGCACGCCACTTTCCCATTGGCTTGCCACCGGAGCACGCCACTTTCCCGCTGGCTTGCCACCGAAGCACGCCACAGTCCCGTTGGCTTGTCACCGGAGCACGCCACTGTCCCGTTGGCTTGCCACCGGAGCACGCCACTTTCCCGTTGGCTTGCCACCGGAGCACGCCACTTTCCCGTTGGCTTGCCACCGGAGCACGCCACTTTCCCGTTGGCTTGCCACCGGAGCACGCCACTTTCCCGTTGCTTGCCACCGGAGCACGCCACTTTCCCGTTGGCTTGCCACCGGAGCACGCCACTTTCCCGTTGGCTTGCCACCGGAGCACGCCACTTTCCTGTTGGCTTGCCACCGGAGCACGCCACTGTCCCGTTGGCTTGCCACCGGAGCACGCCACTGTCCCGTTGGCTTGCCACCGGAGCACGCCACTGTCCCGTTGGCTTGCCACCGGAGCATGCCACTGTCCCGTTGGCTTGCCACCGGAGCACGCCACTGTCCCGTTGGCTTGCCACCGGAGCACGCCACTGTCCCGTTGGCTTGCCAGCGGAGCACGCCACTGTCCCGTTGGCTTGCCACCGGAGCACGCCACTTTCCCGTTGGCTTGCCACCGGAGCATGCCACTTTCCCCTTGGCTTGCCACCGGAGCACGCCACTTTCCCGTTGGCTTGCCACCGGAGCACGCCACTTTCCCGTTGGCTTGCCACCGGAGCACGCCACTTTCCCGTTGGCTTGCCACCGGAGCACGCCACAGTCCCGTTGGCTTGCCACCGGAGCACGCCACAGTCCCGTTGGCTTGCCACCGGAGCACGCTACTTTCCCGTTGGCTTGCCACCGGAGCACGCCACTTTCCCGTTGGCTTGCCACCGGAGCACGCCACTGTCCCGTTGGCTTGCCACCGGAGCACGCCACTGTCCCGTTGGCTTGCCACCGGAGCACGCCACTGTCCCGTTGGCTTGCCACCGGAGCACGCCACTGTCCCGTTGGCTTGCCACCGGAGCACGCCACTGTCCCGTTGGATTGCCAGCGGAGCACGCCACTTTCCTGTTGGCTTGCCACCGGAGTACGCCACTTTCCCGTTGGCTTGCCACCGGAGCACGCCACAGTCCCGTTGGCTTGCCACCGGAGCACGCCAATTTCCCGTTGGCTTGCCACCGGAGCATGCCACTTTCCCGTTGGCTTGCCACCGGAGCACGCCACTGTCCCGTTGACTTGCCACCGGAGCACGCCACTGTCCCGTTGGTTTGCCACCGGAGCACGCCACAGTCCCGTTGGCTTGCCACCGGAGCACGCCACAGTCCCGTTGGCTTGCCACCGGAGCTCGCCACTTTCCCGTTGGCTTGCCACCGGAGCACGCCACTTTCCCGTTGGCTTGCCACCGGAGCACGCCACTTTCCCGTTGGCTTGCCACCGGAGCACGCCATTTTCCCGTTGGCTTGCCACCGGAGCACGCCACTTTCCCGTTGGCTTGCCACCAGAGCACGCCACTTTCCCGTTGGCTTGCCACCGGAGCACGCCACAGTCCCGTTGGCTTGCCACCGGAGCACGCCACAGTCCCGTTGGCTTGCCACCGGAGCACGCCACTTTCCCGTTGGCTTGCCACCGGAGCACGCCACTTTCCCGTTGGCTTGCCACCGGAGCACGCCACTTTCCCGTTGGCTTGCCACCGGAGCACGACACTTTCCCGTTGGCTTGCCACCAGAGCACGCCACTGTCCCGTTGGCTTGCCACCGGAGCACGCCACTGTCCCGTTGGCTTGCCACCGGAGCACGCCACTGTCCCGTTGGCTTGCCACCGGAGCACGCCACTTTCCCGTTGGCTTGCCACCGGAGCACGCCACTTTCCCGTTGGCTTGCCACCGGAGCACGCCACTTTCCCGTTGGCTTGCCACCGGAGCACGCCACTTTCCCGTTGGCTTGCCACCGGAGCACGCCACTTTACCGTTGGCTTGCCACCGGAGCACGCCACTTTCCCGTTGGCTTGCCACCGGAGCACGCCACTTTCCCGCTGGCTTGCCACCGGAGCACGCCACTTTCCCGTTGGCTTGCCACCGGAGCACGCCACTTTCCCGTTGCCTTGCCACTGGAGCACGCCACTTTCCCGTTGGCTTGCGACCGGAGCACGCCACTGTCCCGTTGGCTTGCCACCGGAGCACGCCACAGTCCCGTTGGCTTGCCACCGGAGCACGCCACAGTCCCGTTGGCTTGCCACCGGAGCACGCCACTTTCCCGTTGGCTTGCCACCGGAGCACGCCACTTTCCCGTTGGCTTGCCACCGGAGCACGCCACTTTCCCGTTGGCTTGCCACCGGAGCACGCCACTTTCCCGTTGGCTTGCCACCGGAGCACGCCACTTTCCCGTTGGCTTGCCACCGGAGCACGCCACTTTCCCGTTGGCTTGCCACCGGAGCACGCCACTTTCCCGTTGGCTTGCCACCGGAGCACGCCACTTTCCCGTTGGCTTGCCACCGGAGCACGCCACTTTCCCGCTGGCTTGCCACCGGAGCACGCCACAGTCCCGTTGGCTTGCCACCGGAGCACGCTACAGTCCCGTTGGCTTGCCACCGGAGCACGCCACAGTCCCGTTGGCTTGCCACCGGAGCACGCCACAGTCCCGTTGGCTTGCCACCGGAGCACGCCACTTTCCCGTTGGCTTGCCACCGGAGCACGCCACTTTCCCATTGGCTTGCCACCGGAGCACGCCACTGTCCCGTTGGCTTGCCACCGGAGTACGCCACTGTCCCGTTGGCTTGCCACCGGAGCACGCCACTGTCCCGTTGGCTTGCCACCGGAGCACGCCACTTTCCCGTTGGCTTGCCACCGGAGCACGCCACTTTCCCGTTGGCTTGCCACCGGAGCACGCCACTTTCCCGTTGGCTTGCCACCGGAGCACGCCACTGTCCCGTTGGCTTGCCACCGGAGCACGCTACTGTCCCGTTGGCTTGCCACCGGAGCACGCCACTGTCCCGTTGGCTTGCCACCGGAGCACGCCACAGTCCCGTTGGCTTGCCACCGGAGCACGCCACTTTCCCGTTGGCTTGCCACCGGAGCACGCCACTTTCCCGTTGGCTTGCCACCGGAGCAAGCCACAGTCCCGTTGGCTTGCCACCGGAGCACGCCACAGTCCCGTTGGCTTGCCACCGGAGCACGCCACAGTCCCGTTGGCTTGCCACCGGAGCACGCCACAGTCCCGTTGGCTTGCCACCGGAGCACGCCACTTTCCCGTTGGCTTGCCACCGGAGCACGCCACTTTCCCGTTGGCTTGCCACCGGAGCACGCCACTTTCCCGTTGGCTTGCCACCGGAGCACGCCATTTTCCCGTTGGCTTGCCACCGGAGCACGCCACTTTCCCGTTGGCTTGCCACCAGAGCACGCCACTTTCCCGTTGGCTTGCCACCGGAGCACGCCACAGTCCCGTTGGCTTGCCACCGGAGCACGCCACAGTCCCGTTGGCTTGCCACCGGAGCACGCCACTTTCCCGTTGGCTTGCCACCGGAGCACGCCACTTTCCCGTTGGCTTGCCACCGGAGCACGCCACTTTCCCGTTGGCTTGCCACCAGAGCACGCCACTGTCCCGTTGGCTTGCCACCGGAGCACGCCACTGTCCCGTTGGCTTGCCACCGGAGCACGCCACTGTCCCGTTGGCTTGCCACCGGAGCACGCCACTTTCCCGTTGGCTTGCCACCGGAGCACGCCACTTTCCCGTTGGCTTGCCACCGGAGCACGCCACTTTCCCGTTGGCTTGCCACCGGAGCACGCCACTGTCCCGTTGGCTTGCCACCGGAGCACGCCACTGTCCCGTTGGCTTGCCACCGGAGCACGACACAGTCCTGTTGGCTTGCCACCAGAGCACGCCACTTTCCCGTTGGCTTGCCACCGGAGCACGCCACTTTCCCGTTGGCTTGTCACCGGAGCACGCCACAGTCCCGTTGGCTTGCCACCGGAGCACGCCACAGTCCCGTTGGCTTGCCACCGGAGCACGCCACTGTCCCGTTGGCTTGCCACCGGAGCACGCCACAGTCCCGTTGGCTTGCCACCGGAGCACGCCACTTTCCCGTTGGCTTGCCACCGGAGCACGCCACAGTCCCGTTGGCTTGCCACCGGATCACGCCACTGTCCCGTTGGCTTGCCACCGGAGCACGCCACTGTCCCGTTGGCTTGCCACCGGAGCACGCCACTGTCCCGTTGGCTTGCCACCGGAGCACGCCACTGTCCCGTTGGCTTGCCAGCGGAGCACGCCACTGTACCGTTGGCTTGCCACCGGAGCACGCCACTTTCCCGTTGGCTTGCCACCGGAGCACGCCACTTTCCCCTTGGCTTGCCACCGGAGCACGCCACTTTCCCGTTGGCTTGCCACCGGAGCACGCCACTTTCCCGTTGGCTTGCCACCGGAGCACGCCACTTTCCCGTTGGCTTGCCACTGGAGCACGCCACAGTCCCGTTGGCTTGCCACCGGAGCACGCCACAGTCCCGTTGGCTTGCCACCGGAGCACGCCACTTTCCCGTTGGCTTGCCACCGGAGCACGCCACTTTCCCGTTGGCTTGCCACCGGAGCACGCCACTGTCCCGTTGGCTTGCCACCGGAGCACGCCACTGTCCCGTTGGCTTGCCACCGGAGCACGCCACTGTCCCGTTGGCTTGCCACCGGAGCACGCCACTGTCCCGTTGGCTTGCCACCGGAGCACGCCACTTTCCCGTTGGCTTGCCACCGGAGCACGCCACTTTCCCGTTGGCTTGCCACCGGAGCACGCCACTTTCCCGTTGGCTTGCCACCGGAGCACGCCACTTTCCCGTTGGCTTGCCACCGGAGCACGCCACTTTCCCGTTGGCTTGCCACCGGAGCACGCCACTTTCCCGTTGGCTTGCCACCGGAGCACGCCACTTTCCCGTTGGCTTGCCACCGGAGCACGCCACTGTCCCGTTGGCTTGCCACCGGAGCACGCCACTGTCCCGTTGGCTTGCCACCGGAGCACGCCACAGTCCCGTTGGCTTGCCACCGGAGCACGCCACAGTCCCGTTGGCTTGCCACCGGAGCACGCCACAGTCCCGTTGGCTTGCCACCGGAGCACGCCACTTTCCCGTTGGCTTGCCACCGGAGCACGCCACTTTCCCATTGGCTTGCCACCGGAGCACGCCACTTTCCCGTTGGCTTGCCACTGGAGCACGCCACTGTCCCGTTGGCTTGCCACCGGAGCACGCCACTGTCCCGTTGGCTTGCCACCGGAGCACGCCACAGTCCCGTTGGCTTGCCACCGGAGCACGCCACAGTCCCGTTGGCTTGCCACCGGAGCACGCCACTTTCCCGTTGGCTTGCCACCGGAGCACGCCACTTTCCCGTTGGCTTGCCACCGGAGCACGCCACTTTCCCGTTGGCTTGCCACCGGAGCACGCCACTTTCCCGTTGGCTTGCCACCGGAGCACGCCACTTTCCCGCTGGCTTGCCACCGGAGCACGCCACTTTCCCGCTGGCTTGCCACCGGAGCACGCCACAGTCCCGTTGGCTTGCCACCGGAGCACGCCACAGTCCCGTTGGCTTGCCACCGGAGCACGCCACTTTCCCGTTGGCTTGCCACCGGAGCACGCCACTTTCCCGTTGGCTTGCCACCGGAGCATGCCACTTTCCCGTTGGCTTGCCACCGGAGCACACCACTTTCCCGTTGGCTTGCCACCGGAGCACGCCACTTTCCCGTTGGCTTGCCACCGGAGCACGCCACAGTCCCGTTGGCTTGCCACCGGAGCACGCCACTGTCCCGTTCGCTTGCCACCGGAGCACGCCACTGTCCCGTTGGCTTGCCACCGGAGCACGCCACTGTCCCGTTGGCTTGCCACCGGAGCACGCCACTGTCCCGTTGGCTTGCCACCGGAGCTCGCCACTGTCCCGTTGGCTTGCCACCGGAGCACGCCACTGTCCCGTTGGCTTGCCACCGGAGCACGCCACTGTCCCGTTGGCTTGCCACCGGAGCACGCCACAGTCCCTTTGGCTTGCCACCGGAGCACGCCACTGTCCCTTTGGCTTGCCACCGGAGCACGCCACAGTCCCGTTGGCTTGCCACCGGAGCACGCCACTTTCCCGTTGGCTTGCCACCGGAGCACGCCACTTTCCCGTTGGCTTGCCACCGGAGCACGCCACTTTCCCGTTGGCTTGCCACCGGAGCACGCCACTTTCCCGTTGGCTTGCCACCGGAGCACGCCACTTTCCCGTTGGCTTGCCACCGGAGCACGCCACTTTCCCGTTGGCTTGCCACCGGAGCACGCCACTTTCCCGTTGGCTTGCCACCGGAGCACGCCACTTTCCCGTTGGCTTGCCACCGGAGCACGCCACTGTCCCGTTGGCTTGCCACCGGAGCACGCCACTGTCCCGTTGGCTTGCCACCGGAGCACGCCACAGTCCCGTTGGCTTGCCACCGGAGCACGCCACAGTCCCGTTGGCTTGCCACCGGAGCACGCCACAGTCCCGTTGGCTTGCCACCGGAGCACGCCACTTTCCCGTTGGCTTGCCACCGGAGCACGCCACTTTCCCATTGGCTTGCCACCGGAGCACGCCACTTTCCCGTTGGCTTGCCACTGGAGCACGCCACTGTCCCGTTGGCTTGCCACCGGAGCACGCCACTGTCCCGTTGGCTTGCCACCGGAGCACGCCACAGTCCCGTTGGCTTGCCACCGGAGCACGCCACAGTCCCGTTGGCTTGCCACCGGAGCACGCCACTTTCCCGTTGGCTTGCCACCGGAGCACGCCACTTTCCCGTTGGCTTGCCACCAGAGCACGCCACTTTCCCGTTGGCTTGCCACCGGAGCACGCCACTTTCCCGTTGGCTTGCCACCGGAGCACGCCACTTTCCCGCTGGCTTGCCACCGGAGCACGCCACTTTCCCGCTGGCTTGCCACCGGAGCACGCCACAGTCCCGTTGGCTTGCCACCGGAGCACGCCACAGTCCCGTTGGCTTGCCACCGGAGCACGCCACTTTCCCGTTGGCTTGCCACCGGAGCACGCCACTTTCCCGTTGGCTTGCCACCGGAGCACGCCACTTTCCCGTTGGCTTGCCACCGGAGCACACCACTTTCCCGTTGGCTTGCCACCGGAGCACGCCACTTTCCCGTTGGCTTGCCACCGGAGCACGCCACAGTCCCGTTGGCTTGCCACCGGAGCACGCCACTGTCCCGTTCGCTTGCCACCGGAGCACGCCACTGTCCCGTTGGCTTGCCACCGGAGCACGCCACTGTCCCGTTGGCTTGCCACCGGAGCACGCCACTGTCCCGTTGGCTTGCCACCGGAGCTCGCCACTGTCCCGTTGGCTTGCCACCGGAGCACGCCACTGTCCCGTTGGCTTGCCACCGGAGCACGCCACTGTCCCGTTGGCTTGCCACCGGAGCACGCCACAGTCCCTTTGGCTTGCCACCGGAGCACGCCACTGTCCCTTTGGCTTGCCACCGGAGCACGCCACAGTCCCGTTGGCTTGCCACCGGAGCACGCCACTTTCCCGTTGGCTTGCCACCGGAGCACGCCACTTTCCCGTTGGCTTGCCACCGGAGCACGCCACTTTCCCGTTGGCTTGCCACCGGAGCACGCCACTTTCCCGTTGGCTTGCCACCGGAGCACGCCACTGTCCCGTTGGCTTGCCACCGGAGCACGCTACTGTCCCGTTGGCTTGCCACCGGAGCACGCCACTGTCCCGTTGGCTTGCCACCGGAGCACGCCACAGTCCCGTTGGCTTGCCACCGGAGCACGCCACTTTCCCGTTGGCTTGCCACCGGAGCACGCCACTTTCCCGTTGGCTTGCCACCGGAGCACGCCACTTTCCCGTTGGCTTGCCACCGGAGCACACCACTTTCCCGTTGGCTTGCCACCGGAGCACGCCACTTTCCCGTTGGCTTGCCACCGGAGCACGCCACAGTCCCGTTGGCTTGCCACCGGAGCACGCCACTGTCCCGTTCGCTTGCCACCGGAGCACGCCACTGTCCCGTTGGCTTGCCACCGGAGCACGCCACTGTCCCGTTGGCTTGCCACCGGAGCACGCCACTGTCCCGTTGGCTTGCCACCGGAGCTCGCCACTGTCCCGTTGGCTTGCCACCGGAGCACGCCACTGTCCCGTTGGCTTGCCACCGGAGCACGCCACTGTCCCGTTGGCTTGCCACCGGAGCACGCCACAGTCCCTTTGGCTTGCCACCGGAGCACGCCACTGTCCCTTTGGCTTGCCACCGGAGCACGCCACAGTCCCGTTGGCTTGCCACCGGAGCACGCCACTTTCCCGTTGGCTTGCCACCGGAGCACGCCACTTTCCCGTTGGCTTGCCACCGGAGCACGCCACTTTCCCGTTGGCTTGCCACCGGAGCACGCCACTTTCCCGTTGGCTTGCCACCGGAGCACGCCACTGTCCCGTTGGCTTGCCACCGGAGCACGCTACTGTCCCGTTGGCTTGCCACCGGAGCACGCCACTGTCCCGTTGGCTTGCCACCGGAGCACGCCACAGTCCCGTTGGCTTGCCACCGGAGCACGCCACTTTCCCGTTGGCTTGCCACCGGAGCACGCCACTTTCCCGTTGGCTTGCCACCGGAGCAAGCCACAGTCCCGTTGGCTTGCCACCGGAGCACGCCACAGTCCCGTTGGCTTGCCACCGGAGCACGCCACAGTCCCGTTGGCTTGCCACCGGAGCACGCCACAGTCCCGTTGGCTTGCCACCGGAGCACGCCACTTTCCCGTTGGCTTGCCACCGGAGCACGCCACTTTCCCGTTGGCTTGCCACCGGAGCACGCCACTTTCCCGTTGGCTTGCCACCGGAGCACGCCACTTTCCCGTTGGCTTGCCACCGGAGCACGCCACTTTCCCGTTGGCTTGCCACCGGAGCACGCCACTTTCCCGTTGGCTTGCCACCGGAGCACGCCACTGTCCCGTTGGCTTGCCACCGGAGCACGCTACTGTCCCGTTGGCTTGCCACCGGAGCACGCCACTGTCCCGTTGGCTTGCCACCGGAGCACGCCACAGTCCCGTTGGCTTGCCACCGGAGCACGCCACTTTCCCGTTGGCTTGCCACCGGAGCACGCCACTTTCCCGTTGGCTTGCCACCGGAGCAAGCCACAGTCCCGTTGGCTTGCCACCGGAGCACGCCACAGTCCCGTTGGCTTGCCACCGGAGCACGCCACAGTCCCGTTGGCTTGCCACCGGAGCACGCCACTTTCCCGTTGGCTTGCCACCGGAGCACGCCACTTTCCCGTTGGCTTGCCACCGGAGCACGCCACTTTCCCGTTGGCTTGCCACCGGAGCACGCCATTTTCCCGTTGGCTTGCCACCGGAGCACGCCACTTTCCCGTTGGCTTGCCACCAGAGCACGCCACTTTCCCGTTGGCTTGCCACCGGAGCACGCCACAGTCCCGTTGGCTTGCCACCGGAGCACGCCACAGTCCCGTTGGCTTGCCACCGGAGCACGCCACTTTCCCGTTGGCTTGCCACCGGAGCACGCCACTTTCCCGTTGGCTTGCCACCGGAGCACGCCACTTTCCCGTTGGCTTGCCACCGGAGCACGCCACTTTCCCGTTGGCTTGCCACCAGAGCACGCCACTGTCCCGTTGGCTTGCCACCGGAGCACGCCACTGTCCCGTTGGCTTGCCACCGGAGCACGCCACTGTCCCGTTGGCTTGCCACCGGAGCACGCCACTTTCCCGTTGGCTTGCCACCGGAGCACGCCACTTTCCCGTTGGCTTGCCACCGGAGCACGCCACTTTCCCGTTGGCTTGCCACCGGAGCACGCCACTGTCCCGTTGGCTTGCCACCGGAGCACGCCACTGTCCCGTTGGCTTGCCACCGGAGCACGACACAGTCCTGTTGGCTTGCCACCAGAGCACGCCACTTTCCCGTTGGCTTGCCACCGGAGCACGCCACTTTCCCGTTGGCTTGTCACCGGAGCACACCACAGTCCCGTTGGCTTGCCACCGGAGCACGCCACAGTCCCGTTGGCTTGCCACCGGAGCACGCCACTGTCCCGTTGGCTTGCCACCGGAGCACGCCACAGTCCCGTTGGCTTGCCACCGGAGCACGCCACTTTCCCGTTGGCTTGCCACCGGAGCACGCCACAGTCCCGTTGGCTTGCCACCGGATCACGCCACTGTCCCGTTGGCTTGCCACCGGAGCACGCCACTGTCCCGTTGGCTTGCCACCGGAGCACGCCACTGTCCCGTTGGCTTGCCACCGGAGCACGCCACTGTCCCGTTGGCTTGCCAGCGGAGCACGCCACTGTACCGTTGGCTTGCCACCGGAGCACGCCACTTTCCCGTTGGCTTGCCACCGGAGCACGCCACTTTCCCCTTGGCTTGCCACCGGAGCACGCCACTTTCCCGTTGGCTTGCCACCGGAGCACGCCACTTTCCCGTTGGCTTGCCACCGGAGCACGCCACTTTCCCGTTGGCTTGCCACTGGAGCACGCCACAGTCCCGTTGGCTTGCCACCGGAGCACGCCACAGTCCCGTTGGCTTGCCACCGGAGCACGCCACTTTCCCGTTGGCTTGCCACCGGAGCACGCCACTTTCCCGTTGGCTTGCCACTGGAGCACGCCACTGTCCCGTTGGCTTGCCACCGGAGCACGCCACTGTCCCGTTGGCTTGCCACCGGAGCACGCCACTGTCCCGTTGGCTTGCCACCGGAGCACGCCACTGTCCCGTTGGCTTGCCACCGGAGCACGCCACTTTCCCGTTGGCTTGCCACCGGAGCACGCCACTTTCCCGTTGGCTTGCCACCGGAGCACGCCACTTTCCCGTTGGCTTGCCACCGGAGCACGCCACTTTCCCGTTGGCTTGCCACCGGAGCACGCCACTTTCCCGTTGGCTTGCCACCGGAGCACGCCACTTTCCCGTTGGCTTGCCACCGGAGCACGCCACTTTCCCGTTGGCTTGCCACCGGAGCACGCCACTGTCCCGTTGGCTTGCCACCGGAGCACGCCACTGTCCCGTTGGCTTGCCACCGGAGCACGCCACAGTCCCGTTGGCTTGCCACCGGAGCACGCCACAGTCCCGTTGGCTTGCCACCGGAGCACGCCACAGTCCCGTTGGCTTGCCACCGGAGCACGCCACTTTCCCGTTGGCTTGCCACCGGAGCACGCCACTTTCCCATTGGCTTGCCACCGGAGCACGCCACTTTCCCGTTGGCTTGCCACTGGAGCACGCCACTGTCCCGTTGGCTTGCCACCGGAGCACGCCACTGTCCCGTTGGCTTGCCACCGGAGCACGCCACAGTCCCGTTGGCTTGCCACCGGAGCACGCCACAGTCCCGTTGGCTTGCCACCGGAGCACGCCACTTTCCCGTTGGCTTGCCACCGGAGCACGCCACTTTCCCGTTGGCTTGCCACCAGAGCACGCCACTTTCCCGTTGGCTTGCCACCGGAGCACGCCACTTTCCCGTTGGCTTGCCACCGGAGCACGCCACTTTCCCGCTGGCTTGCTACCGGAGCACGCCACTTTCCCGCTGGCTTGCCACCGGAGCACGCCACAGTCCCGTTGGCTTGCCACCGGAGCACGCCACAGTCCCGTTGGCTTGCCACCGGAGCACGCCACTTTCCCGTTGGCTTGCCACCGGAGCACGCCACTTTCCCGTTGGCTTGCCACCGGAGCACGCCACTTTCCCGTTGGCTTGCCACCGGAGCACACCACTTTCCCGTTGGCTTGCCACCGGAGCACGCCACTTTCCCGTTGGCTTGCCACCGGAGCACGCCACAGTCCCGTTGGCTTGCCACCGGAGCACGCCACTGTCCCGTTCGCTTGCCACCGGAGCACGCCACTGTCCCGTTGGCTTGCCACCGGAGCACGCCACTGTCCCGTTGGCTTGCCACCGGAGCACGCCACTGTCCCGTTGGCTTGCCACCGGAGCTCGCCACTGTCCCGTTGGCTTGCCACCGGAGCACGCCACTGTCCCGTTGGCTTGCCACCGGAGCACGCCACTGTCCCGTTGGCTTGCCACCGGAGCACGCCACAGTCCCTTTGGCTTGCCACCGGAGCACGCCACTGTCCCTTTGGCTTGCCACCGGAGCACGCCACAGTCCCGTTGGCTTGCCACCGGAGCACGCCACTTTCCCGTTGGCTTGCCACCGGAGCACGCCACTTTCCCGTTGGCTTGCCACCGGAGCACGCCACTTTCCCATTGGCTTGCCACCGGAGCACGCCACTTTCCCGTTGGCTTGCCACCGGAGCACGCCACTGTCCCGTTGGCTTGCCACCGGAGCACGCCACTGTCCCGTTGGCTTGCCACGGGAGCACGCCACAGTCCCGTTGGCTTGCCACCGGGGCACGCCACAGTCCCGTTGGCTTGCCACCGGAGCACGCCACTTTCCCGTTGGCTTGCCACCGGAGCACGCCACTTTCCCGTTGGCTTGTCACCGGAGCACGCCACTTTCCCGTTGGCTTGCCACCGGAGCACGCCACTTTCCCGTTGGCTTGCCACCGGAGCACGCCACTTTCCCGCTGGCTTGCCACCGGAGCACGCCACAGTCCCGTTGGCTTGCCACCGGAGCACCCCACAGTCCCGTTGGCTTGCCACCGGAGCACGCCACAGTCCCGTTGGCTTGCCACCGGAGCACGCCACTTTCCCGTTGGCTTGCCACCGGAGCACGCCACTTTCCCGTTGGCTTGCCACCGGAGCACGCCACTGTCCCGTTGGCTTGCCACCGGAGCACGCCACTGTCCTGTTGGCTTGCCACCGGAGCACGCCACTGTCCCGTTGGCTTGCCACCGGAGCACGCCACTGTCCCGTTGGCTTGCCACCGGAGCACGCCACTGTCCCGTTGGCTTGCCACCGGAGCACGCCACTGTCCCGTTGGCTTGCCACTGGAGCACGCCACTTTCCCGTTGGCTTGCCACCGGAGCACGCCACTTTCCCGTTGGCTTGCCACCGGAGCACGCCACTTTCCCATTGGCTTGCCACCGGAGCACGCCACAGTCCCGTTGGCTTGCCACCGGAGCACGCCACAGTCCCGTTGGCTTGCCACCGGAGCACGCCACAGTCCCGTTGGCTTGCCACCGGAGCACGCCACTTTCCCGTTGGCTTGCCACCGGAGCACGCCACTTTCCCGTTAGCTTGCCACCGGAGCACGCCACTTTCCCGTTGGCTTGCCACCGGAGCACGCCACTGTCTCGTTGGCTTGCCACCGGAGCACGCCACTGTCCCGTTGGCTTGCCACCGGAGCACGCCACTGTCCCTTTGGCTTGCCACCGGAGCACGCCATTGTCCCGTTGGCTTGCCACCGGAGCACGCCACTGTCCCGTTGGCTTGCCACCGGAGCACGCCACTGTCCCGTTGGCTTGCCACCGGAGCACGCCACTTTCCCGTTGGCTTGCCACCGGAGCACGCCACTGTCCCGTTGGCTTGCCACCGGAGCACGCCAGTGTCCCGTTGGCTTGCCACCGGAGCACGCCACTGTCCCACTGTCCACTGTCGCAGCAGAAGTACCCCGACCAGCGGCGCCGCTGACTTCCATGCGGCTACCGTCGGGAGATCAGCGGTTAGGGCCGCTGATCTTCCGACGGAAAGTGTGAAGGGAGGACCGGGGAGCGGCGCCACCGGTCGGGATACTTCTGCTGCGAGCAGCCGGTCATTTCCCGGCTGCTCGCAGTGGAAGTACCCGCACAGGCAGCGCCGCTTCCCTGTCCTCACTAATGCGATTCGGCGGCCACGACCAATCAGCGATATTGGCTCCAAATTTAAACACCGCTCTGCACAGAGGTCAGTAGCGATGCAGCCGGTCAACTCCCGGTTGCTCGCAGCAGAAGTACCCCGACCAGCGGCGCCGCTGACCTCCATGCAGCTACCGTCGGGAGATCAGCGGTTAGGGCCGCTGATCTTCCGACGGAAAGTGTGAAGGGAGGACCGGGGAGCGGCGCCACCGGTCGGGATACTTCTGCTGCGAGCAGCCGGTCATTTCCCGGCTGCTCGCAGTGGAAGTACCCGCACAGGCAGCGCCGCTCCCCTGTCCTCACTAATACGATTCGGCGGCCACGACCAATCAGCGATATTGGCTCCAAATTTAAACACCGCTCTGCACAGAGGTCAGTGGCGATGCAGCCGGTCATCTCCCGGCTGCTCGCAGCAGAAGTACCCCGACCTGCGGCGCCGCTGACCTCCATGCGGCTACCGTCGCTAGATTAGAGGCTAGGGCCGCTGATCTCCCGACTGCAAGTGTGAAGGGAGGACCGGGGAGCGGCGCCGCCAGTTGGGATACTTCTGCTGCGAGCAGCCGGGAGATGACCGGCTGCATCGCCACTGACCTCTGCTACCCGGTTCTCACTAATACGATTCGCTGATTGGTCGCGGCCGCCAGCCGTGACCAATCACCGGTTTTGGCGCCAAATTTAAACATGCTCTCCGGTCCTCACTAACACGGTTCGCTGATTGGTCGCGGCCGGCCGCATACATATTCTAGAATACCCGATGAGTTAGAATCGGGCCACCATCTAGTTTAATATAATGGGCCACAAATTGCCTTCTAGTTATTACAAGAGGTCCTGCATAGTCTTCCATTTATTTTAATAGGCCCCATATAACCTTTCAGCATCTGAAACAACGGATACTGAAAGCCTGTGCTAGCATTTCTTCTGCGGTGTTGCTATCAGTGTGTCAAGAGTGGGAGAAGAGGGTTGCATTGACAACCCAACACAATGGGCAGCACTTTAAACACATTTTATAAGTGGTCATAAACTTGTAAAAAATTCATGAAAGAATAAAGTTATGTTAAAACCAAGCACACCATTGTATTTTCTTATGAAATTCTCAATGAGTTTGATGTGTCACATCACCCTCTTCCCATTGAAAAAAATAAAGTTAGATCCAAAATGGCCGACTTCAAAATGGCCGCCATAGTCACCACCCATCTGGAAAAGTTTCCCCCTCCCATATACTTATGTGCCATAAACAGGAAGTTGACATCACCAACCATTCCCATTTAATTTAGGTGTATCCATATAAATAGTCCACCCTGTATTATTACCATTTTTATTATTGCTGTACATACTGTAGCTTTTCATTTAATTTATTGGGCCCCATATAGGCTTCCATTTAATATAATGGGCCCCACATAGCCTTCCATTTAATTTAATGGGGTCCACATAGCCTTCCATTTAATTTAATGGGGTCCACATAGCCTTCCATTTTATTTAATGGGGCCCACATATGTTTTTATTTAATATAAAGAGCCCCACATAAGCCCCTAATTAATATAATGGGCCCCACCTTGCTTTCCATATAAAATAATGGGTCCCACATAGCCCTCCCTTTTGTTATGATGAGCCTTACATATCACACCATTTCCCGATGGTCTGCCACCGAAGTACACCATTGGCTGCTGGGGTGCCACTGGAACACACTCTTTACAGTTGGGGTGCCAACAGAGCACACCTTTCACCATTAGCATGCCACCGGAGTACACTTTTTGCCACTGTCATGCCACTGAAGCACACCCTTTACCATTGGAGTACCATCGGGCACACCCTTTACCGTTGGTGTGCCATCGGAGAACTCTATTTCCCGTAGGCCTACCAGAGGGGCCCAATATGTGACCTTTTTGCTTACCACCGGGGCACCCATCTTGGGCTTTTTAGCTTCCACCGGGGTGCACTCTTTGGCCTTTTAGCTTACCACCGGGGCACCCAACTTGGGCTTTTTAACTGCGACCGGGGTACACTCTGACCATTTTGCTTACCACCGGAGCACTCATTTTATGTTTTTTTAGCCTGCCACCGGGGTGCACTTTTTGGCCTTATTGCTTACCACTGGGGCGCACTCTAGGGCTTTTTAGCCTACCACCAGGGTACATTCTTTGGCCTTATTGCTTATCACTGGGGCGCACTCTAGGGCTGCTCAGTCTGCCACCAGAGTCTACTCTTTGGCCTTTTTGCCATTGGTGTGCCACCAGAGCACACCCTATGACGTTGGAGTGCCACCGGAGCACACCCTTTACCTTTGGAGTGCCACCGGAACACACAATTTGCCATTGGCAAAAGTATAATGGACCCCCACATAGAATTCTATAAAGTATAATGGCCCCCACATAGCCCTCTATATAGTATAATGAGCCGCACATTGCCTTCCATGTACTATAATTTAATTTATTGGGCTCCACATAGCTTTTCATTTAATTTATTGAACCCCACATAACCGTCAATTTAATATAATAGGCCACACTGGACTCCATTTAATATATTGGACCTGACATAGCCTTCCATTTAATAAAATGGGGCCAAAATATCCCTCTATTTAATATAATGGGCACCAAAAAGCCTTCCATGTTTTATATTGGGCACCACATAGCCCTCTATTTAATACAATTGGCCCCACTTAACCTTCCATTTAAAATATTGGGCCCCACATAGCTTTACATTTAATTTACTGGGCTCCATATAGGCTTCCATTTAATATAATGGGCCCCACATAACCCTCCATTTAATATAATGGTCCCCACATTGCCTTCCATTTATTATAATGGAGCCAAGATACATCTCTATTTAATATAATGGACAAAACACAGGCTTCCATTTAATATAATTGGCTCTACATAGCCCTTTATTTGATAAATGCGCCTCACATAGCCCTCCATATAATATTATGGGCCCCGCAACGCTTTCCATTTAATTTAATAGGCCTCACATAGCCCTCAATTTAATACAGAGGGCTCCACAAAACCTTCCAGATAACATAGTGGGCCCCAATATAGCTTTCTTTTTAATGTATTGGTCCCCACATAGCCCTCTATTTAATATAATGGGCCTCACATAGCCTTCCATTAAATATCATGGGCCCCATATAGAATTTATCATATACGTAGATGTCCCTTTAAGATAACGGGCCCCACATAGCTTTCCCTTTATTATAATGGGCCCCACATAGATTTTATTATTATATAATGGGCCTCACATAGCTTTCCCTTTAATATAATGGGCCCCACATAGCTTTCTCTTTAATATAATGGGCCCCACATAGCTTTCCCTTTAATATAATGGGCCCCACATAGCTTTCCCTTTAATATAATGGGCCCCACATAGCTTTCTCTTTAATATAATGGGCCCCACATAGCTCTCTCTTTAATATAATGGGCCCTACATAGCCATCCATTTAATATAATGGGCCCTACGTAGATGTCCCTTTAAGATAACGGGCCCCACATAGCTTTCCCTTTAATATAATGGGCCCCACATAGCTTTCCCTTTAATATAATGGGCCCCACATAGCTTTCTCTTTAATATAATGGGCCCCACATAGCTTTCTCTTTAATATAATGGGCCCCACATAGCTCTCTCTTTAATATAATGGGCCCTACATAGCCATCCATTTAATATAATGGGCCCTACGTAGATGTCCCTTTAAGATAACGGGCCCCACATAGCTTTCCCTTTAATATAATGGGCCCCACATAGCTTTCCCTTTAATATAATGGGCACCACATAGATTTTATTATTATATAATGGGCCCCACATAGATTTCCCTTTAATATAATGAGCCCCACATAGCTTTCTCTTTAATATAATGGGCCCCACATAGCTTTCTCTTTAATAAAATGGGCCCCACATAGCTTTCTCTTTAATATAATGGGCCGCACATAGCTTTCCCTTTTATATAATGGGCCGCACATAGCTTTCCCTTTTATATAATGGGCCCCACATAGCTTTCCCTTTAATATAATGGGCCCCACATAGCTTTTTCTTTAATATAATGGGACCCACATAGCTTTTTCTTTAATATAATGGGCCCCACATAGCTTTCTCTTTAATATAATGGGCCCCACATAGCTTTCTCTTTAATATAATGGGCCGCACATAGCTTTCTCTTTAATATAATGGGCCCACATAGCTTTCTCTTTAATATAATGGGCCCCACATAGCTTTCTCTTTAATATAATGGGCCCCACATAGCTTTCTCTTTAATATAATGGGCCCCACATAGCTTTCCCCTTAATATAATTGGCCCCACATAGCTTTCCCTTTAATATAATTGGCCCCACATAGCTTTCCCTTTAATATAATGGGCACCACATAGATTTATTATAATATAATGGGCCCCACATATCCGTCCCTTTAATATTATGGACCCCACATAGATTTATTATAATATTATGTACCCCACATAGATTTATTATAATATTATGGACCCCACATAGATTTATTATAATATAATGGGCCCCACATAGATTTATTATAATATAATGGGCCGCACATAGATTTATTATAATATAATGGGCCCCACCTAACCCTCCAGTTTATACACTGCAGTCGCTCTCTTTCTTCTCTTCTTTACCTAGTCCAGTCTTTCGTGACGACTTCCCGTCATGATTCGTCTTTGCAGTTTGCTGTCCAGGTTTCGGCTGCTCCGCACTTTTCAGCAGATCACCGCACTCCTGAAAAACAAAAATGTTACAAATATAAGCGACTTAAATAAATAATGCCGCCCACTGTGCCACCAAATGCAAATATGTGCCACACTGTGCCCATGAGTATATCATTCACCGCAATGAATCCTGCTCCACTGAGAATATAAATCAGTCACTAGCTTGTGCCCCCGTTATAAATAGTGTTGAGCGAGCACTAAAATGCTCGGGTGCTCGAAGCTCGGCTCGAGCTCGCCGTGATACTCGGGTGCTCGACCTGAGCAACGAGCCCATGTTAGTCTATGGGAGACCCGAGCATTTTTGCGGAGGCACCCCCGGCAGTCTGTAGAAAGCCTAAAAAGTGCCCAAAATGATAGTGACAGTGCTCAGATGACATGGGGACAGCATGGGGATCGCCCCAGGAAGCATTTCTGACCCCCAGGTCACTGTTGTCAACAACGTGGTCAGAGGTATTAAGCCACTTTTACAGGCTCATAAGAAAATGTTTAAAAACGAAAGTGAAACTTTTTTCCTGTGAAATATGTTAAGGAATTTCTTTTCCAGGGTAAAGACTTGTGTATAAGGTAAAATAAATAACCAAAAACAAAAATACTCCTCCACACCTTGGGCTATGTTCACAAGTAGCATTTTTTATGCGTTTTTGCACTTTTGTATTGCTTTCAACTGTGACAAATGCATTCACCGGGAAATGTCATTTTAACATTTTACAACCTTATCTGGCCATGTGCTGTGTGACACATGCATACAGTGCTGAAAAGACATGGGAACAGCATGGGGAAGACCCCTGGAAGGATCTCTGACTCCCAGGTCACTGCCTAAAAGTGTGCCCATCAGAAGTGATCCTTGCCGCATCAGAAGATGCAGACTTGCAACTATCCCCGTGCAAGTCCTTGTCCCAGGGCAGTGTTCAATTGTACCTCCCCCATTCCTTGCAATGCAAGCGCAAATATGCAGCCAACCACCCACCCACCCCCAGGCTGCAATACCATACTTCTAGCTTGCACTTGAAATTGGGCCTTTTAGTTTTGAGGAGGCCGAAGCTGGCCACTACCTCATGGCTGCTTCGGCAGCGAGGCATCCATACTCAGTCCCCAGCCGCCCGGCGGCCGGGTGTCCACAGCTGGTCCCCAGCCGCCTGGGGGCGGCGGGGTGTCCATAGACGGTCCCCAGCCACCCCGATTTCTCCGCGGAACATCCCCACACACTTTTCTTAGACTGGCCTGCTTTAGGGCAGCATTGGATGAGCCCACTAGAGAACCCGACTCCATCAGGGGAGGTGAGAATGCCAAGGTGAGGAGCATGATGATGATAGAAGTTAGCATCTGCTTTGTTTTGTTGGAATGCAAGCATAAGTGTGCAACCTGCCACCAACCCACCCCGAGGCTGCAATACCATACTGCTAGCATGCGTGCACTTGAAATTGGGCCTTTTAGGCATGTGGAGGCCAGAGCTGGCCACTACCTCATGGCTGCTTCGGCAGCGAGGTATCGATACTCAGTCCCCAGCCGCCCGGCGGCCGGGTGTCCATGCTCGGTCCCCAGCCGCCAGGGGGCGGCCGGGTGTCCACACTCGGTCCCCAGCCGCCCCGCGGCCAGGTGTCCATAAACGGTTCCAAGCCGCCCCGATTTCTCCGCGGAACATCCCCACACACTTTTCTTAGACTGGCCTGCTTTAGGGCAGCATTGGACGAGCCCACCAAAGAACCCGACTTCTCCGGTGGGCCCTGGCTTCTCTATCAGGGGAGTTGAGAGTACCAAGGTGAGGAGCATGATGAGGATGATAGAAGTTAGCATCTGCTTTGTTTTCAAGGAATGCAAGCGCATGTATGTAGTAGTGGCTAGGCCTGAGGTGGTCAGCGTTTTGGCGCATATCCTACCTCCTCCGAGGATTGCTGGATGTTTTCCTGCTACTATCCAAGTTCTATGACTCTCGTTAAAACAAAGCTTCAAGTGATAAATGATGGATGAGGTAGTGGAAAAGGAGAAAGAGCAGGAGGAACAGGGACCATTCACATCAATGTCAGGCCAGTCAACCACATATGTCTTGTAGGATATGTTTCTGTAACAAAAGGAGCGGTTTGGCTACACAGTTATAGGGCATACAGTGAGTGCAATGCCTACCAAAACTTTTGAGGCACTCCAATGCCCCTTGGAAATGACATGGAGGTCAGAGGGCCTTAACTAAACCTTTTTTTCCATTTATGGCAACTGGGTCTCCTGTGCACTGTTGGCCTAAGCAGTGAATGGAAGGCTTTCCAAAAATTATAAGGAACTGCAATGCCCCTGGAAACAGACGTGGATTACAGCGTACTAAAAACCTTCTACCCATTATTGGGGAGTGTGTCTCCCTTAGTTTTCACCTTTGCATTGAAAAGCAAAAGCTGACTAAAATTAGGAGGAAATGCAATGCCCGTTGGAAGAGTCGTGGAGATTAGAGGTAAGGTAATTAAAAACAACATTTCAATGCCCCTTGGAAGAGCTGTGGAGTTCAGAGTGGCTTAAGAAGACGCTTTTAATGCTCCTTTGAAGAGACGTGGAGGTCACAGTAGCTTAACAAGACGGTTTTAATGCCCCTTACAAGAGCCATACAGTACAGCATCTTAAAAACATTATTCCCATTATTGGGGAGTGGGTCTCCCATAGTATTTGCTTATGCCTTCCAAGCAAAAGCTTCCAAAAATTATGAGAAAATGCAATGCCCGTTCGAAGAGTCATGGAGGTCCCAGTAGCTTAACAAGACGCTTTTAATGCCCCTCAGAAGAGACGTGGAGGTCAGAGTGGCATAACAAGACGGTTTTAATGCCCCTTACAAGACACGTGGAGGTCAGAGTGGTATAACAAGACGCTTTTAATGCCCCTCAGAAGAGACGTGGAGGTCAGAGTGGTATAACAAGACGGTTTTAATGCCCCTTACAAGAGACGTGGAGGTCAGAGTGGTATAACAAGATGGTTTTAATGCCCCTCAGAAGAGACGTGGAGGTCAGAGTGGTATAACAAGACGGTTTTAATGCCACTCTGAAGAGACGTGGAGGTCAGAGTGGTATAACAAGACGGTTTTAATGCCCCTTACAAGACACGTGGAGGTCAGAGTGGTATAACAAGACGGTTTTAATGCCCCTTACAAGACACGTGGAGGTCAGAGTGGTGTAACAAGACGGTTTTAATGCCCCTTACAAGACACGTGGAGGTCAGAGTGGTATAACAACACGGTTTCAATGCCCCTTACAAGACACGTGGAGGTCAGAGTGGTGTAACAAGACGGTTTTAATGCCCCTTACAAGACACGTGGAGGTCAGAGTGGTATAACAACACGGTTTTAATGCCCCTTACAAGACACGTGGAGGTCAGAGTGGTATAACAAGACTCTTTTAATGCCCCTTACAAGAGACGCTCATTATTCTGGCATTTGGCAAATATTACAAATGATGGTAATCCTAACTGACCTAAAATGGGAAAGGTTTATTATGATTTCATGTCAGATATTGAGAAAAACCTGCAGATGTGTCTATTTATACAGTGTATGGAAATTTCTGATTTCAACTGTGTATGTATAATATATACACGGCGAAGCTCACACAACACAACACCCACAGCAGAGGAACGGGCTGCACACACACCTGCTCCTGTCAGTGCTGTGAGCGCTCCTCATATCGCTGCTGGCTCCGCCCCTCATGTCGCTGCTGGCTCCGCCCCTCATATCGCTGCTGGCTCCGCTCCTCATGTCGCTGCTGGCTCCGCCCCTCATATCGCTGCTGGCTCCGCCCCTCATGTCGCTGCTGGCTCCGCCCCTCATGTCGCTGTTGGCTCCGCCCCTCATATCGCTGCTGGCTCCGCCCCTCATATCGCTGCTGGCTCCGCCCCTCATATCGCTGCTGGCTCTGCCCCTCACATCGCTGCTGGCTCCGCCCATCATCAGCCGCTCACAGTCCTCAGCAATATGGAGACATCCGCACTGATCAGAATCCTTGGGGGCGTGGCCTGTCACTGTAGTCACACAAGGGTTGTCATGGAGATCTCAAGGGAAGGCAGGTGGGCGGGGCTTAGAGCAGGAAGTAGAAGCCGTGCAGTGTGATTGGCTCCTTACCTTCTGCCAGTAATGGAGCAGATATATGGCTCCTATATAATGGAGGGGGTTCAGGAGGGGTTCCCCACCCTAAAGGTCAGGGGATAAATAATACTGGACATGAACGAGGGCAGGAGGACATTATTCTATATTGTAAGAAATCTGATTTCTTCTTTCCTCACAGTTTTTCCTGTGCAAGGCCACATGTATTGTGCGATAATCTGTGAATATGGCAGGGATCTGCTCCTCACATCCACATCAATCCCCCCACGTCTGAGCTCTCCCTTACAGGGGTCTTCTGCTCTGCACATTGATGCCGTATCCATGGAGATGACATCATGGCCGGTACATGCGGATCTCCCCGATGGGACCCTCATGTATCTGGAGGACGAGGCACTGCTGCTCCTCGGGGAGAGGGGGCACAATTCCTGTACACATGATACAGGGGCTTCTGCCATCTCTGGGCTGAGAATAATGCTGGCAGCGCGCAGTCTACATGATGTGAGGATTACAAGTCTGCAGTCACAGAGAGTCACACAGATGACTGCAGCCTTCAGCTTCACACCGGACAATCCCTTTAAATACATGTATATTGCTCTAAAAATACTTTTTACTATTTTGCTTCTTGTAACATTTGCTCTGTTCGGCCTTTACCAGCTTTTTGTTTCCCAGCAGCACATTGATGGCTGCAGAATGAGTTAACTTGAGAATCAGTCAGTGAGCTCCTTATGATGTGGAGTTTCCAGCGCTTTTATTTCTGCGATGATTTATGACTGCATCAGAGATCAGCCCAACTTTCATGCTGGTCTGTGAACTTAATCAGCACAGAGAAGGTCAGAATGAGCTCACTGATAAATTCTCAGTGAGCTCATTCTGCAACTAGCAATGCAAAGGAAATAAAAAAGCCAAATTGTTTATGAAACGTTATTGAAAAAAATATTTGTATGTATATATTTAGCCCAAAATGTCTGAGTGTCCATATCCTTAGTACCAGCACAGCTGAGGATTTGGTATAATCAGGGGCGTACATAGGACGCAGAAGTTCTAATTGGGCCCCCCCCCAGCAACAAAAATGTAAATAATTGTCGGGGTCGCAGAAGATCAGATCTCACAACCTTCCAGCCTTTACATAGTAATTTTCCTCCTGCTGAAGTCCTAGATCCCTTTTTCATTGCCCATAAAGTGTGGTGCCAACAAAAGTGCCCCCCAAACACGGTATGATACCCCCATGGTGAATTCCTCCATATGCGCAGTATAATGACCCTACTGTACCCGACCTCAACTCCCAGGGTAAAGTATGATCCCCCAACTGCCCCACACCTCTCCACACTCCATAGAGTATAATGCACTCAGTATAAGACTATCGCCATGGTTCTCCACACAGTATAAGGCACTCGCCATGGTCCTCCACGCAGTATAATGCACTCCCTCGTGGTCCTCCACGCAGTATAATGCACTCCCACGTGGTCCTCCACACAGTACAATGCACTCCCCGTGGTCCTCCACACAGTATAATGCACTCCCCCATGGTCCTCCACACAGTACCATGCACTCCCCCATGGTCCTCCACACAGTACAATGCACTCCCCCATGGTCCTCCACACAGTACAATGTACTCCCCCATGGTCCTCCACACAGTATAAAGCCCCCGTCTCACATAGCGATATCGCTAGCGAGATCGCTGCTGTGTCACGGTTTTGGTGACTCACCAGCGACCTCACCAGCGATGTCGCTATGTGTGACACTTTGCAGCGATCAGGCCCCTGCTGTGAGGTCGCTGATCGCTGCAAAGTATCCTGGACCATTTTTTGGTCGTTGGCCTCCCGCTGGCCAGCACACATCGCTGTGTGTGACCAGCGGGACCAACGATCTGGCTGGTAACCATGGTAAACATTGGGTTACTAGGGGCACGCGCGCACTTAGTAACCCGCTGTTTACCATGGATACCACTCTGCTACGGTGTGCGGAGGCTACCGTTCACCTTAGCAGAGTGGTATCCATGATAAACAGCGGGTTACTAGGGGCACACGCGCACTTAGTAACCCGATGTTTACCATAGTTACCAGCCTGCTCCTGCTTAAGCAGCAGGCTGGTAACAGGAGCAGCACATCGTGGAACGATTCTTTCCACGATATTGCTGCTCCCCTGATCGCTGGTGAGCCTGCCTGTTTGACAGCTCGCCAGCGATGTATTAGCGATGCAGCAACGATCCCTGACAGGTCGTATCGTTGTCGGGATCGCTGCTGCATCGCTTAGTGTGACGGGGCCTTAAGACACTCGCCATGGTTCTCCACTCAGTATAATGCATTCCCCCATGGTCCTGTACGCAGTATAATGCAGCCCCCCATAGGGTAAAATGCAGCCCCCACCCGTAGGGTAAAATGCAGCCCCAGTTCTCCAGTATTATCAGTACACACTGATTTAAAAATAAATACATACTTACCGCTCCTCGTTCCCTGCTGCTTCAGTCTCTGCAGCTGATCACCTCAGCAGCTGCCAGCTCCACTGTCTGACACAGCGTGGCGCGTCATCATGCCGCTGCGTCAGACGCAGAGGAGGAATGATGGGAGAGGGAGTGTCACATGATGCTCCCTCCTCCAGGTTTTCGTGGGCCCCGGGCGAAAGAGTCTCAGTGGCCCCTTTAACACAGCCAACCATTCATGATGCACAGATACAGCAGAGAAATTATAGATATAGATATAGTACAATGCCAAAAATGTCACTGACTTCTTACATTTCATGAGTGATATCTACTGTAAATTCTACAATAGCTCAGAAACCGGTGAATCCTCACAGCGCACAGTGCAGACCGGACAGTATAGTCCTCCATACAGTGTTATGGCACCACTATGTCCTCCATACAGTATTATGAGCCCTATATAATGCTCCATACAAAATACTGGATCCCATATAATTCACCATAGAGAATACTGCCTGGTCCCCATGTAATGCCATATGCAGGCTGGACCCCATACAGAGGCCCCACAAGCCCGCTGCATCCTCCCCGGGGCCCCCACAAGCCGGCTGCATCCCCCCAGGGCCCCCCTCAAGCCTGCATCACACCCCCCAGAGCCCCCACATGCCTGCAGCATCCCCCCCATAGACCCCACAAGCCTGCAGCATCCCCCCCAGAGCACCCACAAGCCCACAGCATCCCCTCCAGGGCCCCACAAGCCCGCAGAATCCCCCCCAGGGCCCCACAAGCCCGCAGCATCCCCTTAGGGCCCCCACAAGCCCGCAGCATCCCCCCGGGGCCCCCACAAGCCCTGGACCGTACCTGCATCACCACCAGTAAAGGTATTGAAGTTTACCCTTGTGTGTGTGCCTGTACTTCCTCTGGAACCGTCCTGCCGTCTCCCTCCTGCTTCCACCATCTTTCTACACCTCTACACTGCCCTGAGGCCTGCTCTACCTGTGGGGAGCCGTCCCATCATAGCTGCCCCTAACATCAGCCTCAGTGGACTGTCGCAGCGCTGGTAACCTCTTACCAGAATCCACAGGTGGCGTCTCGACAATTTCCCCTATAAGCATTCCCCCCCCCCTTTGAGTGACCGCCCTGGGCCACGGACTGGGCCAGCCACCGTGATATCCCCCGGCAACCAGAGGCCCGGCTGCCGAGTGCCCCACGGCCCTGGGGGCGAGTCACTATGCACAGTGGTTCATGAATTAATATTCACAGTGACCCTCCATCCTGTGATTAAAAGGGTCCGTACATTTGACACCTCCGTCTGACTCCCAAAGTCTCCTCCGCACAGATCGATATTAAGATGGCCACCGCAATGGCATGGGGAGTGCAGCGGTGAGTCCAGAGCGCAGCTCCTCGCTCTAAAATGCCCATCAGAAAGAAGAGGTCAGACATTTATTTTCTATGAGCGCTCTATTATCCTATTTATCAAACATCAGCACTACAAGAATCCGTCCTGAGCCGTGCTGGGATCTTTGAACGTGGGCCCCCGGGAGGATCGGGCCCCTCATGGTGGAGCAGATCACACTCATTATAATCCATCACTGATAGAAGATACATAAACAACAACACAGGATGATTGTAAAACAGTGAGGTAATATTTTATTGAGCCACCAAACACACAATAAACACATCGAACAGTCCCAGCAAATACCTAATATGGTGCAAATTACAGAGTCTCACCCTTCCGCTGACTCGCTGGGATTAAAGCAGCTGCCAATCCGAGGGGCTTCTGGGGCTGACTACCCCCACCAATGGCACCCCCACCAAAGAGCACCCACAAAGAGGAGGTAACAACAAGCTTAGAAAGCTGACAGTCCATTGAGGTACGTGGCCAGGAGACCAGAAAGTTCCAACCTGGCTTCTCCAAACATATTCATGGAACTAGGTGACTGGAAGGTCCCGACTTGGCTTTTTCCGAGCATATTCACGAGTTCCAGGTGGCCGGAGTGTCCCAACCTGGCTACTCCAAACATCTCCATGGGACCAGGTGACTGGTGGGTCCCAACCTGGTTTTCCCAGATGTATCCATGGGTTCTATAGTAGTCAATGGAGCAGATTTGTATTCCTCCAGCCGGGGCTGTGGTCCCTTAAGCTGGCATCCTGTAGAAACCAAATCTGTGTCCCTCTTAATGGATTCATGGTGTTCTGTAGAGCTGTCCCATAGAGTGTTCCTGGCAGTGGTTTTGTAAAAAGACTCCTTTATGTAGTTCACAACTGTCCTTCTTCAAGACTTCATTCACAAGTCAAGAGAAAGGGCTGGTGTTACTAATTCCCATTACTGGAGCATCCACAGTTCATCCCCCAATGTTGACTTGCAAACATTGCAAACATTGAAGGATAAACTATAAATTCCGAAACAATGCAAGTCAACAAATTGCATGGACTTATAAAATGGTAATCAACATATTTAGCAAACATCCATTGTTCAAAGAGCCTGCGTCCCTGTATTGTAAAGATAACAGTACAATAAACCAGAAGAGTTGATATAAGAGGTAAATAACCATTTATCAATGAACAAATATCACCTCAACCTACAAGATGAGTCAACATTCAGACTCATGACAAAAGATCATGTGCGTTGACCAACCGAAGAAAGAAACACATAAATTCAATAGTTAATAATTCAGGCAATAGTCTATCATTCTGGGCCTATGGAATTTACATCTGGATAATTACGATTAAATGCTGTGTCGTCACAGGCCCCTTTAGTTTTAGGGACTGGCAGGGGTCCTTTACAGTTGCTCTCCCACTAGTTCATCCTTCTTTCCTTTACTCCGTTTCAATAAAATATTTGGAAATATACAAAGTAAAAACTCAAATATAATTTTTTTTCTTACATTAAAACTAGATTTTATTAAAATAAACCCCCAAAAAACAAGAACAAAACAACTAAACCTGATTAACATCGCAGAGAACAACAACCCAAACTGTACAACGATCACATGATTTATCCGGCACGAAAAACAGCATAAGAATAAAATAGTAAGAATTAATGGCAAAATTGTAGCTTTTGTTCATTTTGTCTCTATACTGCACGATAAATGCTGGAAAGAAAAAATATAAGAACCATTCCTGGGGTTTTGCCATTGAATGCTGGAAAAAATAAAAAAACATCAGCAGAATTGTTTTTTTATTAATCTCACGCAAAAGAAAAATGGAATAAAAATTATAAAAACGTCTGTTCCCCAAAATGTTACCAGTGAATCCTATAGCTGCTCCGCATGGACCCAAACTGGTAAACTAAAAACTCCTGCATGCCCCGTGTGTATGTGTGTATGTATATATATATACATACACACATATATATATACTCCTCTGTACTATATACACGGCAGAGCTCACACACCACAACACGCTCCGCTGCGGCGCCACAAAAAGAGCGGACCTGGCTGCACACACACCTGCTCCTGTCACCTGTATACACAGTTGAAACCAGAAATTTACATACACTATATAAATGTTAGAACCCTCCTGTTTGTTTTTTCCATCTTGTGTTTTGCGGTCACAAGACCATCTGCCTTTATATTCCAGCTCCGCCCTTTTGGCTGTGTTGGACTTCAGTGTTGTTTGACTGCTTTTCTAGCCAGGTGCTTCTGTGCCTTTCTCTGTCAGTTCGCTTGGTCCTTCTGGGACCTCTAGTACCTTTTTGTCAGTTTATCTTTTTGTGTTTTGTAACAACTTCTCTGTTTAGGAGATGTCCCATTTTTGTTCCAGTCCTTAGTTCTTTTAGGGACCCCTCTCCTTTATGCTATAGGTCTTCGTTCAGACTAGCCGAGGACTAAGGCGGGTCTGTTCGCTAGGAACAGGCAGCCCGCTACATCGTAGGGATTCAGCTTAGTCTTACTGTAGGGATAGCTTTCTCCTTTCTTTCCTTAGTACTTGTTGCAGATCATAACAATAAAAAGACACATCTGCATGTTTTTCTCAATATCTGACATGAAATCAGAATAAACCTTCACGTTTTAGGTCAATTAGGATTACCATAATTTTTAAGATTTGCCAAATGCCAGAATAATAAGAGAGAGAGAGAATGTTTTAAAGCATTTTTATTACTTACTGCAAAGTCATAAGTTTACATACACTAATATTGCTATACCTTTAAACAATTCTGGACTGCCCATATGATGATGTCATGTGTTTGGAAACTTCTGAGTTTTTTTGGCAACATCTCAGTTAATTAGAGACACACCTGTGGATGTTTTTTAATGCACACCTGAAACACACTGCTTCTTTGTGTAGCATCATGGGAAAGTCTAAAGAAATCAACCAAGATATCAGGAAGAATCATAGAATCATAGAATGGTTGAGTTGGAAGGGACCTCCTGGGTCATCTGGTCCAACCCCCTGCTAAGAGAATTGTGGACTTGCACAAGTCTGGCTTATCCTTGGGTACAATTTCTAGATACCTGAAAGTGTCTCGTTAATCTGTACAAACAATTATATGCAAGTACAAACAAGATGGGAATGTCCAGCCATCATACCGCTCAGGAAGGAGACGGGTTCTGTGTCCCAGAGATGAACGTGCTTTGGTCCGATATGTGCATATCAAGGACAAAAGAAAAAGATCTTGTGAAGATGATAGGGGAAGTTGATAAGATTGTGTCAATATCCACAGTGAAATGAGTACTGTATCAATATAGGCTGAAAGGCCACTGTGCCAGGAAGAAGCCATTACTCCAAAAGAAAGATAAAAAAGCCAGATTAATGTTTGCAAATGCACACAGGAACAAAGACCTTAATTTTTGGAGACATGTCCCGTGGTCTGATGAAACTAAAATTGAACTTTTTGGGCATAGTGACCATCGTTACTTTTGGAAGAAAAAAGGAGAAGCTTGGAAGCCTAAGAACACCATCCCAACTGTGAAACACGGGGGAGGCAGCATCATGTGGGGTTGATTTCCTGTAGGAGGGACTGGCGATAGCGCCCCTCACAGGCATCACGTGACCTCCCGGCTGCAGCCGGCTCTTTCTTCCGCTGATGTCACGTCAAATGAGGGGTGACATTAGAGTCGCGGACCTCGCGGTGGATGCTGGGCTGTGGGCGGGGGTTACCCCGCGCGTCCCACCCAGCATCCTCCGCGCCCCACTCCCAATGAATGAGGAGAGGGAAAGAGGGAAACTTTTGACTTAGCAGTAAGTAATAAAAATGTCCTAAAACATTCTCTCTCTCTCTTATTATTCTGGCATTTGGCAAATATTACAAATGATGGTAATCCTAATTGACCTAAAATGGGAAAGGTTTATTCTGATTTCATGTCAGATATTGAGAAAAACATGCAGATGTGTCTATTTATACAGTGTATGGAAACTTCTGATTTCAACTCTGTATATATATATATATATGTGTGTATATTATATACACGGCGAAGCTCACACACCACAACACCCACAGCAGAGGAACTGGCTGCACACACACCTGCTCCTGTCAGTGCTGAGAGCGCTCCTCATATCGCTGCTGGCTCCGCCCTTCATATCGCTGCTGGCTCCGCCCCTCATATCGCTGCTGGCTCCGCCCCTCATATCGCTGCTGGCTCCGCCCCTCATATCGCTGCTGGCTCTGCCCTTCATATCGCTGCTGGCTCCGCCCCTCATATCGCTGCTGGCTCCGCCCCTCACATCGCTGCTGGCTCCGCCCATCAGCCGCTCTTTTCCTCAGCAATATGGAGACATCCGCACTGATCAGAATCCTTGGGGGCGTGGCCTGTCACTGTAGTCACACAAGGGTTGTCATGGAGATCTCAAGGGAAGGCAGGTGGGCGGGGCTTAGAGCAGGAAGTAGAAGCCGTGCAGTGTGATTGGCTCCTTACCTTCTGCCAGTAATGGAGCAGATATATGGCTCCTATATAATGGAGGGGGCTCAGGACGGGTTCCCCACCCTAAAGGTCAGGGGATAAATAATACTGGACATGAGCGAGGGCAGGAGGACATTATTCTATATTGTAAGAAATCTGATTTCTTCTTTCCTCACAGTTTTTCCTGTGCAAGGCCACATGTATTGTGCGATAATCTGTGAATATGGGGGGGATCTGCTCCTCACATCCACATCAATCCCCCCACGTCTGAGCTCTCCCTTACAGGGGTCTTCTGCTCTGCACATTGATGCCGTATCCATGGAGATGACATCATGGCCGGCACATGTGGATCTCCCCGATGGGACCCTCATGTATCTGGAGGACGAGGCGCTGCTGCTCCTCGGGGAGAGGGGGCACAATTCCTGTACACATGATACAGGGGCTTCTGCCATCTCTGGGCTGAGAATAATGCTGGCAGCGCGCAGTCTACATGATGTGAGGATTACAAGTCTGCAGTCACAGAGAGTCACACAGATGACTGCAGGCCTTCAGCTTCACACCGGACAATCCCTTTAAATACATGTATATTGCTCTAAAAATACTTTTTACTATTTTGCTTCATGTAACATTTGCTCTGTTCGGCCTTTACCAGCTTTTTGTTTCCCAGCAGCACATTGATGGCTGCAGAATGAGTTAACTTGAGATTCAGTCAGTGAGCTCCTTATGATGTGGAGTTTCCAGCTCTTTTATTTCTGCGATGATTTATGACTGCATCAGAGATCAGCCCAACTTTCATGCTGGTCTGTGAACATAATCAGCACAGAGAAGGTCAGAATGAGCTCACTGATAAATTCTCAGTGAGCTCATTCTGCAACTAGCAATGCAAAGGAAATAAAAAAGCCAAATTGTTTATGAAACGTTATTGAAAAAATATTTGTATGTATATATTTAGCCCAAAATGTCTGAGTGTCCATATCCTTAGTACCAGCACAGCTGAGGATTTGGTACAATCAGGGGCGTACATAGGAATCATGGGGCCCCATAGCAGAAGTTCTAATAGGGCCCCCCAACAAAAAAATGTAAAAATGTAAATAATTGTCGGGGTCACAGAAGAGCAGATCTCACAACCTTCCAGCCTTTACATAGTAATTTTCCTCCTGCTGAAGTCCTAGATCCCTTTTTCATTGCCCATAAAGTGTGGTGCCAACAAAAGTGCCCCCCAAACACGGTATGATACCCCCATGGTGAATTCCTCCATATGCGCAGTATAATGACCCTACTGTACCCGACCTCAACTCCCAGGGTAAAGTATGATGACACCAACACAGTATGATGCCCCAACTGCCCCACACCTCTCCACACTCCATAGAGTATAATGCACTCGCCATGGTCCTCCACACAGTATAAGACTCTCGCCATGGTCCTCCACACAGTATAATGCACTCCCATGGTCCTCCACGCAGTATAATGCACTCCCTCGTGGTCCTCCACGCAGTATAATACAGTCCCCATGGTCCTCCACGCAGTGTAATGCACTCCCCATGGTCCTCCACGCAGTATAATGCACTCCCTCGTGGTCCTCCACGCAGTATAATGCACTCCCTCGTGGTCCTCCACGTAGTATAATGCACTCCCTCGTGGTCCTCCACGCAGTATAATGCACTCCCACGTGGTCCTCCACACAGTATAATGCGCTTCCCCATGGTCCTCCACACAGTATAAGACACTCGCCATGGCTCCCCACTCAGTATAATGCATTCCCCCATGGTCCTGTACGAAGTATAATGCAGCCCCCCATAGGGTAAAATGCAGCCCCCCCCCACTCGTAGGGTAAAATGCAGCCCCAGTCCTCCAGTATTATCAGTACACACTGATTTAAAAATAAATACATACTTACCGCTCCTCGTTCCCCGCTGCTTCAGTCTCTGCAGCTGATCACCTCAGCAGCTGCCAGCTCCACTGTCTGACACAGCGTGGCGCGTCATCATGCCGCTGCGTCAGATGCAGAGGAGGAATGATGGGAGAGGGAGTGTCACATGATGCTCCCTCCTTATTTCTTTGAGCAGTATATATATATATATATATATATATATATATATATATATATATATATATATACACATACATACATACACACTACCGTTCAAAAGTTTGGGGTCACCAAGACAATTTTGTTTTTTCCATGAAAACTCATACTTTTATTCATCAAATGAGTTGAAAAATTAATAGAAAATAGTCCAGACATTGACAAGGTTAGAAATAATGATTTTTATTAGAAAGAATAATTTCTGCTTCAAACTTTGCTTTCGTCTCAGAATGCTCCCTTTGGGGCAATTACTGCATTGCAGACCTTTGGCATTCTAGCTGTTAATTTGCTGAGGTAATCTTGAGAAATTTCCCCCCATGCTTCCTGAAGCCCCTCACACAAGTTGGATTGGCTTGATGGGCACTTTTTGCGCACCATACGGTGAAGCTGCTCCCACAACAGCTCAATGGGGCTGAGATCTGGTGACTGCGCTGGACACTCCATTACAGATAGAATACCAGCTGCCTGCTCCCTAAATAGTTCATGCATAATTTGGAGGTGTGCTTTGGGTCATCTTCCTGTTGTAGGTTGAAATTGGCTCCAATCAAGCGCTGTCCACAGGGTATGGCATGGCATTGCAAAATGGAATGATAGCCTTCCTTATTCAAAATCCCATTTACCTTGTACAAATCTTCCACTTTACCAGCACCAAAGCAACCCCAGACCATCACATTACCTCCACCATGCTTGACAGATGGCGTCAGGCACTCTTTCAGCATCTTTTCAGTTGTTCTGCGTCTCACAAATGTTCTTCTGTGTGATCCAAACACCTCAAACTTTGATTTGTCTGTCCATAAAACTTTTTTCCAATCTTCCTCTGTCCAATGTCTGTGTTCTTTTGCCCATATTAATCTTTTCCTTTTATTAGTCAGTCTCAGATATGGCTTTTTCTTTGCCACTTTGCCCTGAAGGCCAGCATCCCGGAGTCGCCTCTTCACTGTAGACTTTGACACTGGCGTTTCATGTGTACTCTTTAATGAAGCTGCCAGTTGAGGAGCTGTGAGTCGTCGATTTCTCAAACTAGAGACTCTAATGTACTTGTCTTGTTGCTCAGTTGTGCTGCGGGGCTCCCACTTCTCTTTCTACTCTGGTTAGAGCCTGTTTGTGCTCTCCTCTGAAGGGAGTAGTACACACCGTTGTAGGAAATCTTCAGTTTCTTGGCAATTTCTCACATGGAATAGCCTTCATTTCTAAGAACAAGAATAGACTGTCGAGTTTCACATGAAAGTTCTCTTTTTCTGGCCATTTTGAGAGTTTCGTAGAACAAACAAATGCAATGCTCCAGATTCTCAACTAGCTCAAAGGAAGGTCAATTTTATAGCTTCTCAAATCAGCCAAACCGTTTTCAGCTGGGCTAACATACTTGTGCAAGGGTTTTCTAGGGTTTTCTAAACATCCATTAGCCTTCTTACACAGTTAGCAAACACAATGTACCATTAAAACACTGGAGTGGTGGTTGTTGGAAATGGGCCTCTATACACCTATGTAGATATTGCAATAAAAACAAGACGTTTGCAGCTAGAATAGTCATTTACCACATTAACAATGTATAGAGTGTATTTCTGATTCATTTAATGTTAGCTTCATTGAAAAAAATTTGCTTTTCTTTCAAAAATAATGAAAGGTCAATACATTTCCAGGAGGAACAATATGCGAACATCAATAAAAAAAAAAATGTTCCAGAATAACTATTTCCCATGTTGTTCCTCTTGAAATGTCTTCACTTTACATTTCCAGGAGGAACAACATTGGAACAGAAAAAAAAATATGTTCCAGAATTGTTATTTTATAGGTTGCGTCAGTGAGGCGTGTCCCTACACAATGTCCCTGTCCAATCAGGGCTGACAATGTTTGTCACGCCCTATTATAAGGTAAATACATTTCCAAGAGGAACAACAGGGGGAATGACTATTTTAGAACACATTTTGTTTTTTATTTTTTTATTTATTTTTGCTGTTCACCTGTTGTTCCTCCTGGAAATGTACTAACCTTACAACAGGGCGTGACTAACATTGTCAGTAGTGATTAGAGAGGGACATTCTGTGTAGAGACACGCCCCATTGACACACCCACTTACTTTTCAATAGGGCGTGGCTATCGTAATCAGCAGCACTGATAGGACAGAAACATTCTCAAAGACAAAGGAACGGTAACATGTAGTTGTCAATTTGGTCATACATTTCCAGGAAGAATAACAGAGGAAAAATATTCCCAAATTATTGTTTTTTGGGGGAAGTATCAGTGATATGTCAGGACAGATCCTTTATGTAAATCCAATGCACTAAACTATAACATTGTCGATTTAGTCATACATTTCCAGGAAGAATAACAGAGGAGTGGCACAATTTTAAGAAGAAAAAAAAATGCTGCAAAATCCATCTCACTAATCTATAACATTGGGCCAATAAAATACCTGAAATGTTGGAAATAAGTGTCATTTTGGATCAAATACTGATTAATTCTCCTGTCTTGTCCTCTGTTATTCCTCTTGGAAATGTGTGCATCAATTAATAACTTGGCACAATCATTCCCATTTAAAACAGAGTGTGACTAATATTGTCAGTACTGATTGGACACTCATGAATAATGGAACGATAAGACCCAGTTGCCTATTTAGTCATTTCCAGGAGGAATAATAGAGGAACGGCACTTTTTTTTTAAAGTCAAGTTCTTTTCACTGATCTATATAACAATGGGCCGATAAAGTAAAATAAAATTTTAAAATATTTTATCTAAATACTGATTATTTTTCCCGTCTTGTCCCCTCAAATTTTTTGAGTCACTCAATTAGTGCAGAAGTTGGAGAGACTTTGGGTGCAGTATTTCCTACATGCCAGGGGGGGCGCTGATCACAGCCTGCGTCCTGGCACTATGCGGTCTGGGAATAGTGCAGATTCCCTGGTGGTCACAGACAGGGGCTAGTCCTGACAGGGCACTTGACTCAGTGACAAGGACAGATATAGCCCTGGATGACGTATCCTCCGGGGGGCCGGACCACCCTGCGGACACAGGAGAATGCTCTTCTCTTAGTGCTGGGCTTATACTATACACTTTCTTTACAATTCTGTAGCATTTTTTATGCTGTTCCTCTATTATTCCTCCTGGAAATGTGTAAATTACTTGACAAGAAGGGTGCTCCTTTTTTAATGTGTGGTGAGTCTCTACACAGTTTGATATTTTTACCATGAAATTGTATCACCCAGTTATCAGTTGAGACATTCATTTCCAGGAGGGATAACAGAGAATTCAAATTAAACTTAGCTCTTTTTTTACATATCTGTTTCGGGAGGCTTATTTCATAGAGCTCTACTTTGTGCACATCCCCTGTAATCCCTCCTGGAAATGTAAGGACTCTACTTTCTGCACTTCCTCTTTAATTCCCACTGGAAAAGTAAGAACTTTACTTTATGCACTTCCTCTGTAATCCCTCCTGGAAATGTAAGAATTTTACTTTTTGCACTTCCTCTGTAAATCCTCCTGGAAATGTAAGAACTCTACTTTGTGCACATCCCCTGTAATACCTCCTGGAAATGTAAGGACTCTACTTTTTGCACTTCCTCTTTAATTCCCCCTGGAAATGCAAGAACTTTACTTTATGCACTTCCTCTGTAATCCCTCCTGGAAATGTAAGAGCTTTACTTTTTGCACTTCCTCTGTAATCCCTCCTGGAAATGTAAGAACTCTACTTTATGCACTTCCTCTGTAATACCTCCTGGAAATGTAAGAACTCTACTTTGTGCACTTCCTCTTTAATTCCTCATGGAAATGTAAGAACTTTACTTTTTGCATTTCCTCTGTAATCCCTCCTGCAAATGTAAGAACTCTACTTTGTGCACATCCCCTGTAATCCCTCCTGGAAATGTAAGAACTCTACTTTGTGCACTTCCTCTGTAATCCCTCCTGGAAATGTAAGGACTCTACTTTCTGCACTTCCTTTTTAATTCCTCATGGAAATGTAAGAACTTTACTATATGCACTTCCTCTGTAATCCCTCCTGGAAATGTAAGAACTTTACATTGTGCACTTCCTCTGTAAATCCTCCTGGAAATGTAAGGACTCTACTTTGTGCACTTCCTCTTTAATTACTCCTGGAAATGTAAGAACTTTACTTTATGCACTTCCTCTGTAATCCCTCCTGGAAATGTAAGAACTTTACTTTATGCACTTCCTCTGTAATCCCTCCTGGAAATGTAAGAAATCCACTTTGTACACTTCCTCTGTAATCCCTCCTGGAAATGTAAGAACTTTACTTTATGCACTTCCTCTGTAATCCCTCCTGGAAATGTAAGAACTTTACTTTATGCACTTCCTCTGTAATCCCTCCTGGAAATGTAAGAAATCTACTTTGTGCACTTCCTCTGTAATCCCTCCTGGAAATGTAAGAACGTTGTGCATTTCCTCTGTAATTCCTCCTGGAAATGTAAGAACTTTACTTTATGCACTTCCTCTGTAATCCCTCCTGGAAATGTAAGGACTCTACTTTTTGCACTTCCTCTGTAATCCCTCCTGGAAATGTAAGAACTTTACTTTTTGCAATTCCTCTGTAAATACTCCTGGAAATGTAATGACTCTACTTTGTGCACTTCCTCTTTAATTCCTCATGAAAATGTAAGAACTTTACTATACGCACTTCCTCTGTATTCCCTCCTGGAAATGTAAGAACTTTACTTTATGCACTTCCTCTGTAATCCCTCCTGGAAATGTAAGAACTTTACTTTGTGCACTTCCTCTGTAAATCCTCCTGGAAATGTAAGGACTCTACTTTGTGCACTTCCCCTTTAATTACTCCTGGAAATGTAAGAACTTTACTTTATGCACTTCCTCTGTAATCCCTCCTGGAAATGTAAGAACTTTACTTTATGCACTTCCTCTGTAATCCCTCCTGGAAATGTAAGAACTTTACTTTATGCACTTCCTCTGTAATCCCTCCTGGAAATGTAAGAACTTTACTTTATGCACTTCCTCTGTAATCCCTCCTGGAAATGCAAGAAATTTACTTCACTTCCTCCGTAATCCCTCCTGGAAATGTAAGAAATCTACTTTGTGCACTTCCTCTGTAATTCCTCCTGGAAATGTAAGAACGTTGTGCATTTCCTCTGTAATTCCTCCTGGAAATGTAAGAACTTTACTTTATGGACTTCCTCTGTAATCCCTCCTGGAAATGTAAGAACTTTACTTTTTGCACTTCTTCTGTAATTCCTCCTGGAAATGTAAGAACTTTACTTTATGGACGTCCTCTGTAATTCCTCCTGGAAATGTAAGAACTTTACTTTATGCACTTCCTCTGTAATCCCTCCTGGAAATGTAAGAACTTTACTTTTTGCACTTCTTCTGTAATTCCTCCTGGAAATGTAAGAACTTTACTTTATGGACGTCCTCTGTAATCCCTCCTGGAAATGTAAGAACTTTGCTTTATGCACTTCCTCTGTAATCCCTCCTGGAAATGTATGAACTTTACTTTATGCACTTCCTCTGTAATCTCTCCTGGAAATGTAAGAACTTTACTTTATGCACCTCCTCTGAAATCCCTCCTGGAAACGTAAGAAATCTACTTTGTGCACTTCCTCTGTAATCCCTCCTGGAAATGTAAGAACTCTACTTTGTGCACTTCCTCTGTAATCCCTCCTGGAAATGTATGGACTCTACTTTCTGCACTTCCTTTTTCATTCCTCATGGAAATGTAAGAACTTTACCATATGCACTTCCTCTGTAATCCCTCCTGGAAATGTAAGAACTTTACATTGTGCACTTCCTCTGTAAATCCTCCTGGAAATGTAAGGACTCTACTTTGTGCACTTCCTCTTTAATTACTCCTGGAAATGTAAGAACTTTACTTTATGCACTTCCTCTGTAATCCCTCCTGGAAATGTAAGAACTTTACTTTATGCACTTCCTCTGTAGTCCCTCCTGGAAATGTAAGAACTTTACTTTATGCACTTCCACTGTAATCCCTCCTGGAAATGTAAGAAATCTACTTTGTACACTTCCTCTGTAATCCCTCCTGGAAATGTAAGAACTTTACTTTATGCACTTCCTATGTAATCCCTCCTGGAAATGTAAGAAATCTACTTTGTGCACTTCCTCTGTAATCCCTCCTGGAAATGTAAGAACGTTGTGCATTTCCTCTGTAATTCCTCCTGGAAATGTAAGAACTTTACATTATGCACTTCCTCTGTAATCCCTCCTGGAAATGTAAGAACTTTACTTTATGCACTTCCTCTGTAATCCCTCCTGGAAATGTAAGAACTTTACTTTTTGCAATTCCTCTGTAAATACTCCTGGAAATGTAAGGACTCTACTTTGTGCACTTCCTCTTTAATTCCTCATGGAAATGTAAGAACTTTACTATACGCACTTCCTCTGTAATCCCTCCTGGAAATGTAAGGACTCTACTTTCTGCACTTCCTCTTTAATTCCTCATGAAAATGTAAGAACTTTACTATATGCACTTCCTCTGTAAATCCTCCTGGAAATGTAAGAACTTTACTTTATGCACTTCCTCTGTAATCCCTCCTGGAAATGTAAGAACTTTACTTTGTGCATTTCCTCTGTAAATCCTCCTGGAAATGTAAGGACTCTACTTTGTGCACTTCCCCTTTAATTACTCCTGGAAATGTAAGAACTTTACTTTATGCACTTCCTCTGTAATCCCTCCTGGAAATGTAAGAACTTTACTTTATGCAATTCCTCTGTAATCCCTCCTGGAAATGTAAGAACTTTACTTTATGCACTTCCTCTGTAATCTCTCCTGGAAATGTAAGAACTTTACTTTATGCACTTCCTCTGTAATCCCTCCTGGAAATGCAAGAACTGTACTTCACTTCCTCCGTAATCCCTCCTGGAAATGTAAGAAATCTACTTTGTGCACTTCCTCTGTAATTCCTCCTGGAAATGTAGGAACGTTGTGCATTTCCTCTGTAATTCATCCTGGAAATGTAAGAACTTTACTTTATGGACTTCCTCTGTAATCCCTCCTGGAAATGTAAGAACTTTACTTTTTGCACTTCTTCTGTAATTCCTCCTGGAAATGTAAGAACTTTACTTTATGGACTTCCTCTGTAATTCCTCCTGGAAATGTAAGAACTTTACTTTATGCACTTCCTCTGTAATCCCTCCTGGAAATGTAAGAACTTTGCTTTATGCACTTCCTCTGTAATCCCTCCTGGAAATGTATGAACTTTACTTTATGCACTTCCTCTGTAATCTCTCCTGGAAATGTAAGAACTTTACTTTATGCACTTCCTCTGTAATCCCTCCTGGAAACGTAAGAAATCTACTTTGTGCACTTCCTCTGTAATCCCTCCTGGAAATGTAAGAACGTTGTGCATTTCCTCTGTAATTCCTCCTGGAAATGTAAGAACGTTACTTTCTGCACTTCGCCTGTAATCCCTCTTGGAAATGTAAGAACTTTACTTTATGGACTTCCTCTGTAATTCCTCCTGGAAATGTAAGAACTTTACTTTATGCACTTCCTCTGTAATCCCTCCTGGAAACGTAAGAAATCTACTTTGTGCACTTCCTCTGTAATCCCTCCTGGAAATGTAAGAACTCTACTTTGTGCACTTCCTCTGTAATCCCTCCTGGAAATGTAAGGACTCTACTTTCTGCACTTCCTTTTTAATTCCTCATGGAAATGTAAGAACTTTACTATATGCACTTCCTCTGTAATCCCTCCTGGAAATGTAAGAATTTTACATTGTGCACTTCCTCTGTAAATCCTCCTGGAAATATAAGGACTCTACTTTGTGCACTTCCTCTTTAATTACTCCTGGAAATGTAAGAACTTTACTTTATGCACTTCCTCTGTAATCCCTCCTGGAAATGTAAGAACTTTACTTTATGCACTTCCTCTGTAATCCCTCCTGGAAATGTAAGAACTTTACTTTATGCACTTCCTATGTAATCCCTCCTGGAAATGTTAGAAATCTACTTTGTGCACTTCCTCTGTAATCCCTCCTGGAAATGTAAGAACTTTACTTTATGCACTTCCTCTGTAATCCCTCCTGGAAATGTAAGAACTTTACTTTATGCACTTCCTCTGTAATCCCTCCTGGAAATGTAAGAACTTTACTTTATGCACTTCCTCTGTAATCCCTCCTGAAATGTAAGAAATCTACTTTGTGCACTTCCTCTGTAATCCCTCCTGGAAATGTAAGAACGTTGTGCATTTCCTCTGTAATTCCTCCTGGAAATGTAAGAACTGTACATTATGCACTTCCTCTGTAATCCCTCCTGGAAATGTAAGAACTTTCCTTTATGCACTTCCTCTGTAATCCCTCCTGGAAATGTAAGAACTTTACTTTTTGCAATTCCTCTGTAAATACTCCTGTAAATGTAAGTACTCTACTTTGTGCACTTCCTCTTTAATTCCTCATGGAAATGTAAGAACTTTACTATACGCACTTCCTCTGTAATCCCTCCTGGAAATGTAAGGACTCTACTTTCTGCACTTCCTCTTTAATTACCCATGGAAATGTAAGAAATTTACTATATGCACTTCCTCTGTAAATCCTCCTGGAAATGTAAGAACTTTACTTTATGCACTTCCTCTGTAATCCCTCCTGTAAATGTAAGAACTTTACTTTGTGCACTTCCTCTGTAAATCCTCCTGGAAATGTAAGGACTCTACTTTGTGCACTTCCCCTTTAATTACTCCTGGAAATGTAAGAACTTTACTTCATGCACTTCCTCTGTAATCCCTCCTGGAAATGTAAGAACTTTACTTTATGCACTTCCTCTGTAATCCCTCCTGAAAATGTAAGAACTTTACTTTATGCACTTCCTCTGTAATCCCTCCTGGAAATGTAAGAACTTTACTTTATGCACTTCCTCTGTAATCCCTCCTGGAAATGCAAGAACTTTACTTCACTTCCTCCGTAATCCCTCCTGGAAATGTAAGAAATCTACTTTGTGCACTTCCTCTGTAATTCCTCCTGGAAATGTAAGAACGTTGTGCATTTCCTCTGTAATTCCTCCTGGAAATGTAAGAACTTTACTTTATGGACTTCCTCTGTAATCCCTCCTGGAAATGTAAGAACTTTACTTTCTGCACTTCTTCTGTAATTCCTCCTGGAAATGTAAGAACTTTTCTTTATGGACTTCCTCTGTAATTCCTCCTGGAAATGTAAGAACTTTACTTTATGCACTTCCTCTGTAATCCCTCCTGGAAATGTAAGAACTTTGCTTTATGCACTTCCTCTGTAATCCCTCCTGGAAATGTATGAACTTTACTTTGTGCACTTCCTCTGTAATCTCTCCTGGAAATGTAAGAACTTTACTTTATGCATCTCCTCTGAAATCCCTCCTGGAAACGTAAGAAATCTACTTTGTGCACTTCCTCTGTAATCCCTCCTGGAAATGTAAGAACTCTACTTTGTGCACTTCCTCTGTAATCCCTCCTGGAAATGTAAGGACTCTACTTTCTGCACTTCCTTTTTCATTCCTCATGGAAATGTAAGAACTTTACCATATGCACTTCCTCTGTAATCCCTCCTGGAAATGTAAGAACTTTACATTGTGCACTTCCTCTGTAAATCCTCCTGGAAATGTAAGGACTCTACTTTGTGCACTTCCTCTTTAATTACTCCTGGAAATGTAAGAACTTTACTTTATGCACTTCCTCTGTAATCCCTCCTGGAAATGTTAGAACTTTACTTTATGCACTTCCTCTGTAGTCCCTCCTGGAAATGTAAGAACTTTACTTTATGCACTTCCACTGTAATCCCTCCTGGAAATGTAAGAAATCTACTTTGTACACTTTCTCTGTAATCCCTCCTGGAAATGTAAGAACTTTACTTTATGCACTTCCTATGTAATCCCTCCTGGAAATGTAAGAAATCTACTTTGTGCACTTCCTCTGTAATCCCTCCTGGAAATGTAAGAACGTTGTGCATTTCCTCTGTAATTCCTCCTGGAAATGTAAGAACTTTACATTATGCACTTCCTCTGTAATCCCTCCTGGAAATGTAAGAACTTTACTTTATGCACTTCCTCTGTAATCCCTCCTGGAAATGTAAGAACTTTACTTTTTGCAATTCCTCTGTAAATACTCCTGGAAATGTAAGGACTCTACTTTGTGCACTTCCTCTTTAATTCCTCATGGAAATGTAAGAACTTTACTATACGCACTTCCTCTGTAATCCCTCCTGAAAATGTAAGGACTCTACTTTCTGCACTTCCTCTTTAATTCCTCATGGAAATGTAAGAACTTTACTATATGGACTTCCTCTGTAAATCCTCCTGGAAATGTAAGAACTTTACTTTATGCACTAACTCTGTAATCCCTCCTGGAAATGTAAGAACTTTACTTTGTGCACTTCCTCTGTAAATCCTCCTGGAAATGTAAGGCCTCTACTTTGTGCACTTCCCCTTTAATTACTCCTGGAAATGTAAGAACTTTACTTTATGCACTTCCTCTGTAATCCCTCCTGGAAATGTAAGAACTTTACTTTATGCACTTCCTCTGTAATCCCTCCTGGAAATGTAAGAACTTTACTTTATGCACTTCCTCTGTAATCTCTCCTGGAAATGTAAGAACTTTACTTTATGCACTTCCTCTGTAATCCCTCCTGGAAATGCAAGAACTTTACTTCACTTCCTCCGTAATCCCTCCTGGAAATGTAAGAAATCTACTTTGTGCACTTCCTCTGTAATTCCTCCTGGAAATGTAGGAACGTTGTGCATTTCCTCTGTAATTCCTCCTGGAAATGTAAGAACTTTACTTTATGGACTTCCTCTGTAATCCCTCCTGGAAATGTAAGAACTTTACTTTTTGCACTTCTTCTGTAATTCCTCCTGGAAATGTAAGAACTTTACTTTATGGACTTCCTCTGTAATTCCTCCTGGAAATGTAAGAACTTTACTTTATGCACTTCCTCTGTAATCCCTCCTGGAAATGTAAGAACTTTGCTTTATGCACTTCCTCTGTAATCCCTCCTGGAAATGTATGAACTTTACTTTATGCACTTCCTCTGTAATCTCTCCTGGAAATGTAAGAACTTTACTTTATGCACTTCCTCTGTAATCCCTCCTGGAAACGTAAGAAATCTACTTTGTGCACTTCCTCTGTAATCCCTCCTGGAAATGTAAGAACGTTGTGCATTTCCTCTGTAATTCCTCCTGGAAATGTAAGAACGTTACTTTCTGCACTTCGCCTGTAATCCCTCCTGGAAATGTAAGAACTTTACTTTATGGACTTCCTCTGTAATTCCTCCTGGAAATGTAAGAACTTTACTTTATGCACTTCCTCTGTAATCCCTCCTGGAAACGTAAGAAATCTACTTTGTGCACTTCCCCTGTAATCCCTCCTGGAAATGTAAGAACTCTACTTTGTGCACTTCCTCTGTAATCCCTCCTGGAAATGTAAGGACTCTACTTTCTGCACTTCCTTTTTAATTCCTCATGGAAATGTAAGAACTTTACTATATGCACTTCCTCTGTAATCCCTCCTGGAAATGTAAGAATTTTACATTGTGCACTTCCTCTGTAAATCCTCCTGGAAATATAAGGACTCTACTTTGTGCACTTCCTCTTTAATTACTCCTGGAAATGTAAGAACTTTACTTTATGCACTTCCTCTGTAATCCCTCCTGGAAATGTAAGAACTTTACTTTATGCACTTCCTCTGTAATCCCTCCTGGAAATGTAAGAACTTTGCTTTATGCACTTCCTCTGTAATCCCTCCTGGAAATGTATGAACTTTACTTTGTGCACTTCCTCTGTAATCTCTCCTGGAAATGTAAGAACTTTACTTTATGCATCTCCTCTGAAATCCCTCCTGGAAACGTAAGAAATCTACTTTGTGCACTTCCTCTGTAATCCCTCCTGGAAATGTAAGAACTCTACTTTGTGCACTTCCTCTGTAATCCCTCCTGGAAATGTAAGGACTCTACTTTCTGCACTTCCTTTTTCATTCCTCATGGAAATGTAAGAACTTTACCATATGCACTTCCTCTGTAATCCCTCCTGGAAATGTAAGAACTTTACATTGTGCACTTCCTCTGTAAATCCTCCTGGAAATGTAAGGACTCTACTTTGTGCACTTCCTCTTTAATTACTCCTGGAAATGTAAGAACTTTACTTTATGCACTTCCTCTGTAATCCCTCCTGGAAATGTTAGAACTTTACTTTATGCACTTCCTCTGTAGTCCCTCCTGGAAATGTAAGAACTTTACTTTATGCACTTCCACTGTAATCCCTCCTGGAAATGTAAGAAATCTACTTTGTACACTTTCTCTGTAATCCCTCCTGGAAATGTAAGAACTTTACTTTATGCACTTCCTATGTAATCCCTCCTGGAAATGTAAGAAATCTACTTTGTGCACTTCCTCTGTAATCCCTCCTGGAAATGTAAGAACGTTGTGCATTTCCTCTGTAATTCCTCCTGGAAATGTAAGAACTTTACATTATGCACTTCCTCTGTAATCCCTCCTGGAAATGTAAGAACTTTACTTTATGCACTTCCTCTGTAATCCCTCCTGGAAATGTAAGAACTTTACTTTTTGCAATTCCTCTGTAAATACTCCTGGAAATGTAAGGACTCTACTTTGTGCACTTCCTCTTTAATTCCTCATGGAAATGTAAGAACTTTACTATACGCACTTCCTCTGTAATCCCTCCTGGAAATGTAAGGACTCTACTTTCTGCACTTCCTCTTTAATTCCTCATGGAAATGTAAGAACTTTACTATATGGACTTCCTCTGTAAATCCTCCTGGAAATGTAAGAACTTTACTTTATGCACTAACTCTGTAATCCCTCCTGGAAATGTAAGAACTTTACTTTGTGCACTTCCTCTGTAAATCCTCCTGGAAATGTAAGGCCTCTACTTTGTGCACTTCCCCTTTAATTACTCCTGGAAATGTAAGAACTTTACTTTATGCACTTCCTCTGTAATCCCTCCTGGAAATGTAAGAACTTTACTTTATGCACTTCCTCTGTAATCCCTCCTGGAAATGTAAGAACTTTACTTTATGCACTTCCTCTGTAATCTCTCCTGGAAATGTAAGAACTTTACTTTATGCACTTCCTCTGTAATCCCTCCTGGAAATGCAAGAACTTTACTTCACTTCCTCCGTAATCCCTCCTGGAAATGTAAGAAATCTACTTTGTGCACTTCCTCTGTAATTCCTCCTGGAAATGTAGGAACGTTGTGCATTTCCTCTGTAATTCCTCCTGGAAATGTAAGAACTTTACTTTATGGACTTCCTCTGTAATCCCTCCTGGAAATGTAAGAACTTTACTTTTTGCACTTCTTCTGTAATTCCTCCTGGAAATGTAAGAACTTTACTTTATGGACTTCCTCTGTAATTCCTCCTGGAAATGTAAGAACTTTACTTTATGCACTTCCTCTGTAATCCCTCCTGGAAATGTAAGAACTTTGCTTTATGCACTTCCTCTGTAATCCCTCCTGGAAATGTATGAACTTTACTTTATGCACTTCCTCTGTAATCTCTCCTGGAAATGTAAGAACTTTACTTTATGCACTTCCTCTGTAATCCCTCCTGGAAACGTAAGAAATCTACTTTGTGCACTTCCTCTGTAATCCCTCCTGGAAATGTAAGAACGTTGTGCATTTCCTCTGTAATTCCTCCTGGAAATGTAAGAACGTTACTTTCTGCACTTCGCCTGTAATCCCTCCTGGAAATGTAAGAACTTTACTTTATGGACTTCCTCTGTAATTCCTCCTGGAAATGTAAGAACTTTACTTTATGCACTTCCTCTGTAATCCCTCCTGGAAACGTAAGAAATCTACTTTGTGCACTTCCCCTGTAATCCCTCCTGGAAATGTAAGAACTCTACTTTGTGCACTTCCTCTGTAATCCCTCCTGGAAATGTAAGGACTCTACTTTCTGCACTTCCTTTTTAATTCCTCATGGAAATGTAAGAACTTTACTATATGCACTTCCTCTGTAATCCCTCCTGGAAATGTAAGAATTTTACATTGTGCACTTCCTCTGTAAATCCTCCTGGAAATATAAGGACTCTACTTTGTGCACTTCCTCTTTAATTACTCCTGGAAATGTAAGAACTTTACTTTATGCACTTCCTCTGTAATCCCTCCTGGAAATGTAAGAACTTTACTTTATGCACTTCCTCTGTAATCCCTCCTGGAAATGTAAGAACTTTACTTTATGCACTTCCTATGTAATCCCTCCTGGAAATGTAAGAAATCTACTTTGTGCACTTCCTCTGTAATCCCTCCTGGAAATGTAAGAACATTGTGCATTTCCTCTGTAATTCCTCCTGGAAATGTAAGAACTTTACATTATGCACTTCCTCTGTAATCCCTCCTGGAAATGTAAGAACTTTACTTTATGCACTTCCTCTGTAATCCCTCCTGGAAATGTAAGAACTTTACTTTTTGCAATTCCTCTGTAAATACTCCTGGAAATGTAAGGACTCTACTTTGTGCACTTCCTCTTTAATTCCTCATGGAAATGTAAGAACTTTACTATACGCACTTCCTCTGTAATCCCTCCTGGAAATGTAAGGACTCTACTTTCTGCACTTCCTCTTTAATTCCTCATGGAAATGTAAGAACTTTACTATATGCACTTCCTCTGTAAATCCTCCTGGAAATGTAAGAACTTTACTTTATGCACTTCCTCTGTAATCCCTCCTGGAAATGTAAGAACTTTACTTTGTGCACTTCCTCTGTAAATCCTCCTGGAAATGTAAGGACTCTACTTTGTGCACTTCCCCTTTAATTACTCCTGGAAATGTAAGAACTTTACTTTATGCACTTCCTCTGTAATCCCTCCTGGAAATGTAAGAACTTTACTTTATGCACTTCCTCTGTAATCCCTCCTGGAAATGTAAGAACTTTACTTTATGCACTTCCTCTGTAATCCCTCCTGGAAATGTAAGAACTTTACTTTATGCACTTCCTCTGTAATCCCTCCTGGAAATGTAAGAACTTTACTTTATGCACTTCCTCTGTAATCCCTCCTGGAAATGTAAGAACTTTACTTTATGCACTTCCTCTGTAATCTCTCCTGGAAATGTAAGAACTCTACTTTGTGCACTTCCTCTGTAATCCCTCCTGGAAATGTAAGGACTCTACTTTCTGCACTTCCTTTTTAATTCCTCATGGAAATGTAAGAACTTTACTATATGCACTTCCTCTGTAATCCCTCCTGGAAATGTAAGAACTTTACATTGTGCACTTCCTCTGTAAATCCTCCTGGAAATGTAAGGACTCTACTTTGTGCACTTCCTCTTTAATTACTCCTGGAAATGTAAGAACTTTACTTTATGCACTTCCTCTGTAATCCCTCCTGGAAATGTAAGAACTTTACTTTATGCACTTCCTCTGTAATCCCTCCTGGAAATGTAAGAACTTTACTTTATGCACTTCCACTGTAATCCCTCCTGGAAATGTAAGAAATCTACTTTGTACACTTCCTCTGTAATCCCTCCTGGAAATGTAAGAACTTTACTTTATGCACTTCCTCTGTAATCCCTCCTGGAAATGTAAGAACTTTACTTTATGCACTTCCTCTGTAATCCCTCCTGGAAATGTAAGAAATCTACTTTGTGCACTTCCTCTGTAATCCCTCCTGGAAATGTAAGAACGTTGTGCATTTCCTCTGTAATTCCTCCTGGAAATGTAAGAACTTTACATTATGCACTTCCTCTGTAATCCCTCCTGGAAATGTAAGAACTTTACTTTTTGCAATTCCTCTATAAATACTCCTGTAAATGTAAGGACTCTACTTTGTGCACTTCCTCTTTAATTCCTCATGGAAATGTAAGAACTTTACTATACGCACTTCCTCTGTAATCCCTCCTGGAAATGTAAGGACTCTAGTTTCTGCACTTCCTCTTTAATTACTCATGGAAATGTAAGAAATTTACTATATGCACTTCCTCTGTAAATCCTCCTGGAAATGTAAGAACTTTACTTTATGCACTTCCTCTGTAATCCCTCCTGGAAATGTAAGAACTTTACTTTGTGCACTTCCTCTGTAAATCCTCCTGGAAATGTAAGGACTCTACTTTGTGCACTTCCCCTTTAATTACTCCCTGGAAATGTAAGAACTTTACTTTATGCACTTCCTCTGTAATCCCTCCTGGAAATGTAAGAACTTTACTTTATGCACTTCCTCTGTAATCCCTCCTGGAAATGTAAGAACTTTACTTTATGCACTTCCTCTGCAATCCCTCCTGGAAATGTAAGAACTTTATTTTATGCACTTCCTCTGTAATCCCTCCTGGAAATGCAAGAACTTTACTTCACTTCCTCCGTAATCCCTCCTGGAAATGTAAGAAATCTACTTTGTGCACTTCCTCTGTAATTCCTCCTGGAAATGTAAGAACGTTGTGCATTTCCTCTGTAATTCCTCCTGGAAATGTAAGAACTTTACTTTATGGACTTCCTCTGTAATCCCTCCTGGAAATGTAAGAACTTTACTTTTTGCACTTCTTCTGTAATTCCTCCTGGAAATGTAAGAACTTTACTTTATGGACTTCCTCTGTAATTCCTCCTGGAAATGTAAGAACTTTACTTTATGCACTTCCTCTGTAATCCCTCCTGGAAATGTATGAACTTTACTTTATGCACTTCCTCTGTAATCTCTCCTGGAAATGTAAGAACTTTACTTTATGCACCTCCTCTGAAATCCCTCCTGGAAACGTAAGAAATCTACTTTGTGCACTTCCTCTGTAATCCCTCCTGGAAATGTAAGAACTCTACTTTGTGCACTTCCTCTGTAATCCCTCCTGGAAATGTAAGGACTCTACTTTCTGCACTTCCTTTTTCATTCCTCATGGAAATGTAAGAACTTTACCATATGCACTTCCTCTGTAATCCCTCCTGGAAATGTAAGAACTTTACATTGTGCACTTCCTCTGTAAATCCTCCTGGAAATGTAAGGACTCTACTTTGTGCACTTCCTCTTTAATTACTCCTGGAAATGTAAGAATTTTACTTTATGCACTTCCTCTGTAATCCCTCCTGGAAATGTAAGAACTTTACTTTATGCACTTCCTCTGTAGTCCCTCCTGGAAATGTAAGAACTTTACTTTATGCACTTCCACTGTAATCCCTCCTGGAAATGTAAGAAATCTACTTTGTACACTTCCTCTGTAATCCCTCCTGGAAATGTAAGATCTTTACTTTATGCACTTCCTCTGTAATCCCTCCTGGAAATGTAAGAACTTTACTTTATGCACTTCCTATGTAATCCCTCCTGGAAATGTAAGAAATCTACTTTGTGCACTTCCTCTGTAATCCCTCCTGGAAATGTAAGAACGTTGTGCATTTCCTCTGTAATTCCTCCTGGAAATGTAAAAACTTTACATTATGCACTTCCTCTGTAATCCCTCCTGGAAATGTAAGAACTTTACTTTATGCACTTCCTCTGTAATCCCTCCTGGAAATGTAAAAACTTTACTTTTTGCTATTCCTCTGTAACTACTCCTGGAAATGTAAGAACTCTACTTTGTGCACTTCCTCTTTAATTCCTCATGGAAATGTAAGAACTTTACTTTATGCACTTCCTCTGTAATCCCTCCTGGAAATGTAAGAACTTTACTTTGTGCACTTCCTCTGTAAATCCTCCTGGAAATGTAAGGACTCTACTTTGTGCACTTCCCCTTTAATTACTCCTGGAAATGTAAGAACTTTACTTTATGCACTTCCTCTGTAATCCCTCCTGGAAATGTAAGAACTTTACTTTATGCACTTCCTCTGTAATCCCTCCTGGAAATGTAAGAACTTTACTTTATGCACTTCCTCTGTAATCCCTCCTGGAAATGTAAGAACTTTACTTTATGCACTTCCTCTGTAATCCCTCCTGGAAATGCAAGAACTTTACTTCACTTCCTCCGTAATCCCTCCTGGAAATGTAAGAAATCTACTTTGTGCACTTCCTCTGTAATTCCTCCTGGAAATGTAGGAACGTTGTGCATTTCCTCTGTAATTCCTCCTGGAAATGTAAGAACTTTACTTTATGGACTTCCTCTGTAATCCCTCCTGGAAATGTAAGAACTTTACTTTTTGCACTTCTTCTGTAATTCCTCCTGGAAATGTAAGAACTTTACTTTATGGACTTCCTCTGTAATTCCTCCTGGAAATGTAAGAACTTTACTTTATGTACTTCCTCTGTAATCCCTCCTGGAAATGTAAGAACTTTGCTTTATGCACTTCCTCTGTAATCCCTCCTGGAAATGTATGAACTTTACTTTATGCACTTCCTCTGTAATCTCTCCTGGAAATGTAAGAACTTTACTTTATGCACTTCCTCTGTAATCCCTCCTGGAAACGTAAGAAATCTACTTTGTGCACTTCCTCTGTAATCCCTCCTGGAAATGTAAGAACGTTGTGCATTTCCTCTGTAATTCCTCCTGGAAATGTAAGAACGTTACTTTCTGCACTTCGCCTGTAATCCCTCCTGGAAATGTAAGAACTTTACTTTATGGACTTCCTCTGTAATTCCTCCTGGAAATGTAAGAACTTTACTTTATGCACTTCCTCTGTAATCCCTCCTGGAAACGTAAGAAATCTACTTTGTGCACTTCCTCTGTAATCCCTCCTGGAAATGTAAGAACTCTACTTTGTGCACTTCCTCTGTAATCCCTCCAGGAAATGTAAGGACTCTACTTTCTGCAGTTCCTTTTTAATTCCTCATGGAAATGTAAGAACTTTACTATATGCACTTCCTCTGTAATCCCTCCTGGAAACGTAAGAAATCTACTTTGTGCACTTCCTCTGTAATCCCTCCTGGAAATGTAAGAACGTTGTGCATTTCCTCTGTAATTCCTCCTGGAAATGTAAGAACGTTACTTTCTGCACTTCGCCTGTAATCCCTCCTGGAAATGTAAGAACTTTACTTTATGGACTTCCTCTGTAATTCCTCCTGGAAATGTAAGAACTTTACTTTATGCACTTCCTCTGTAATCCCTCCTGGAAATGTAAGAACTTTACTTTATGCACTTCCTCTGTAATCCCTCCTGGAAATGTAAGAAATCCACTTTGTGCACTTCCTCTGTAATCCCTCCTGGAAATGTAAGAATTCTACTTTGTGCACTTCCTCTGTAATCCCTCCTGGAAATGTAAGAACGTTGTGCATTTCCTCTGTAATTCCTCCTGGAAATGTAAAAACTTTACATTATGCACTTCCTCTGTAATCCCTCCTGGAAATGTAAGAACTTTACTTTATGCACTTCCTCTGTAATCCCTCGTGGAAATGTAAGAACTTTACTTTTTGCAATTCCTCTGTAAATACTCCTGGAAATGTAAGGACTCTACTTTCTGCACTTCCTCTTTAATTCCTCATGGAAATGTAAGAACTTTACTATATGCACTTCCTCTGTAAATCCTCCTGGAAATGTAAGAACTTTACTTTATGCACTTCCTCTGTAATCCCTCCTGGAAATGTAAGAACTTTACTTTGTGCACTTCCTCTGTAAATCCTCCTGGAAATGTAAGGACTCTACTTTGTGCACTTCCCCTTTAATTACTCCTGGAAATGTAAGAACTTTACTTTATGCACTTCCTCTGTAATCCCTCCTGGAAATGTAAGAACTTTACTTTATGCAGTTCCTCTGTAATCCCTCCTGGAAATGTAAGAACTTTATTTTATGCACTTCCTCTGTAATCCCTCCTGGAAATGTAAGAACTTTACTTTATGCACTTCCTCTGTAATCCCTCCTGGAAATGCAAGAACTTTACTTCACTTCCTCCGTAATCCCTCCTGGAAATGTAAGAAATCTACTTTGTGCACTTCCTCTGTAATTCCTCCTGGAAATGTAGGAACGTTGTGCATTTCCTCTGTAATTCCTCCTGGAAATGTAAGAACTTTACTTTATGGACTTCCTCTGTAATCCCTCCTGGAAATGTAAGAACTTTACTTTTTGCACTTCTTCTGTAATTCCTCCTGGAAATGTAAGAACTTTACTTTATGGACTTCCTCTGTAATTCCTCCTGGAAATGTAAGAACTTTAGTTTATGTACTTCCTCTGTAATCCCTCCTGGAAATGTAAGAACTTTACTTTATGCACTTCCTCTGTAATACCTCCTGGAAACGTAAGAAATCTACTTTGTGCACTTCCTCTGTAATCCCTCCTGGAAATGTAAGAACTCTACTTTGTGCACTTCCTCTTTAATCCCTCCTGGAAATGTAAGAACGTTGTGCATTTCCTCTTTAATTCCTCCTGGAAATGTAAGAATTTTACATTATGCACTTCCTCTGTAATCCCTCCTGGAAATGTAAGAACTTTACTTTATGCACTTCCTCTGTAATCCCTCCTGGAAATGTAAGAACTTTACTTTATGCACTTCCTCTGTAATACCTCCTGGAAACGTAAGAAATCTACTTTGTGCACTTCCTCTGTAATCCCTCCTGGAAATGTAAGAACTCTACTTTGTGCACTTCCTCTGTAATCCCTCCTGGAAATGTAAGAAATCTACTTTGTGCGCTTCCTCTGTAATCCCTCCTGGAAATTTAAGAACGTTGTGCATTTCCTCTGTAATTCCTCCTGGAAATGTAAGAACTTTACTTTATGGAATTCCTCTGTAATCCCTCCTGGAAATGTAAGAACTTTACTTTTTGCACTTCCTCTGTAATTCCTCCTGGAAATGTAAGAACTTTACTTTTTGCACTTCCTCTGTTAATCCTGCTGGAAATGTTAGAACTCTACTTTGTGCACATCCCCTGTAATACCTCCTGGAAATGTAAGGACTCTACTTTCTGCACTTCCTCTTTTATTCCCCCTGGAAATGTAAGAACTTTACTTTATGCACTTCCTCTGTAATCCCTCCTGGAAATGTAAGAACTTTACTTTTTGCACTTCCACTGTAAATACTCCTTCAAATGTAAGAACTCTACTTTGTGCACTTCCCCTGTAATCCCTCCTGGAAATGTAAGAACTCTACTTTGTACACTTCCTCTGTAATCCCTCCTGGAAATGTAAGGACTCTACTTTCTGCACTTCCTTTTTAATTCCTCATGGAAATGTAAGAACTTTACTATATGCACTTCCTCTGTAATCCCTCCTGGAAATGTAAGAACTTTACTTTGTGCACTTCCTCTGTAAATCCTCCTGGAAATGTAAGGACTCTACTTTGTGCACTTCCTCTTTAATTACTCCTGGAAATGTAAGAACTTTACTTTACGCACTTCCTCTGTAATCCCTCCTGGAAATGTAAGAACTTTACTTTATGCACTTCCTCTGTAATCCCTCCTGGAAATGTAAGAACTTTACTTTATGCACTTCCACTGTACTCCCTCCTGGAAATGTAAGAAATCTACTTTGTGCACTTCCTCTGTAATCCCTCCTGGAAATGTAAGAACTTTACTTTATGCACTTCCTCTGTAATCCCTCCTGGAAATGTAAGAACTTTACTTTATGCACTTCCTCTGTAATCCCTCCTGGAAATGTAAGAAATCTACTTTGTGCACTTTCTCTGTAATCCCTCCTGGAAATGTAAGAACGTTGTGCATTTCCTCTGTAATTCCTCCTGGAAATATAAGAATTTTACATTATGCACTTCCTCTGTAATCCCTCCTGGAAATGTAAGAACTTTACTTTATGCACTTCCTCTGTAATCCCTCCTGGAAATGTAAGAACTTTACTTTTTGCACTTCCTCTGTAAATACTCCTGGAAATGTAAGGACTCTACTTTGTGCACTTCCTCTTTAATTCCTCATGGAAATGTAAGAACTTTACTATACGCACTTCCTCTGTAATCCCTCCTGGAAATGTAAGGACTCTACTTTCTGCACTTCCTCTTTAATTCCTCATGGAAATGTAAGAACTTTACTATATGCACTTCCTCTTTAAATACTCCTGGAAATGTAAGAACTTTACTTTATGCACTTCCTCTGTAATCCCTCCTGGAAATGTAAGAACTTTACTTTGTGTACTTCCTCTGTAAATCATCCTGGAAATGTAAGGACTCTACTTTGTGCACTTCCCCTTTAATTACTCCTGGAAATGTAAGAACTTTACTATATGCACTTCCTCTGTAATCCCTCCTGGAAATGTAAGAACTTTACTTTATGCACTTCCTCTGTAATTCCTCCTGGAAATGTAAGAACTTTACTTTGTGCACTTCCTCTGTAATCCCTCCTGGAAATGCAAGAACTTTACTTCACTTCCTCCGTAAACCCTCCTGGAAATGTAAGAAATCTACTTTGTGCACTTCCTCTGTAATTCCTCCTGGAAATGTAAGAACGTTGTGCATTTCCTCTGTAATTCCTCCTGGAAATGTAAGAACTTTACTTTATGGACTTCCTCTGTAATCCCTCCTGGAAATGTAAGAACTATACTTTTTGCACTTCCTCTGTAATTCCTCCTGGAAATGTAAGAACTTTACTTTATGGACTTCCTCTGTAATTCCTCCTGGAAATGTAAGAACTTTACTTTATGCACTTCCTCTGTAATCCCTCCTGGAAATGTAAGAACTTTGCTTTATGGACTTCTTCTGTAATCCCTCCTGGAAATGTATGAACTTTACTTTATGCACTTCCTCTGTAATCCCTCCTGGAAATGTAAGAACTTTACTTTATGCACTTCCTCTGTAATCCCTCCTGGAAATGTATGAACTTTACTTTATGCACTTCCTCTGTAATCTCTCCTGGAAATGTAAGAACTTTACTTTATGCACTTCCTCTGTAATCCCTCCTGGAAACGTAAGAAATCTACTTTGTGCACTTCCTCTGTAATCCCTCCTGGAAATGTAAGAACGTTGTGCATTTCCTCTGTAATTCCTCCTGGAAATGTAAGAACGTTACTTTCTGCACTTCGCCTGTAATCCCTCCTGGAAATGTAAGAACTTTACTTTATGGACTTCCTCTGTAATTCCTCCTGGAAATGTAAGAACTTTACTTTATGCACTTCCTCTGTAATCCCTCCTGGAAATGTAAGAACTTTACTTTATGCACTTCCTCTGTAATCCCTCCTGGAAATGTAAGAAATCTACTTTGTGCACTTCCTCTGTAATCCCTCCTGGAAATGTAAGAATTCTACTTTGTGCACTTCCTCTGTAATCCCTCCTGGAAATGTAAGAATGCTGTGCATTTCCTCTGTAATTCCTCCTGGAAATGTAAGAACTTTACTTTCTGCACTTTCCCTGTAATCCCTCCTGGAAATGTAAGGACTCTACTTTGTGCACTTCCTCTGTAATCCCTCCTGGAAATGTAAGAACTTTACTTTGTGCACTTCCTCTGTAAATCCTCCTGGAAATGTAAGGACTCTACTTTTTGCACTTCCTCTTTAATTACTCCTGGAAATGTAAGAACTTTACTTTATGCACTTCCTATGTAATCCCTCCTGGAAATGTAAGAACTTTACTTTATGCACTTCCTCTGTAATCCCACCTGGAAATGTAAGAACTTTACTTTACGCACTTCCTCTGTAATCCCTCCTGGAAATGTAAGAACTTTACTTTATGCACTTCCTTTGTAATCCCTCCTGGAAATGCAAGAACTTTAATTCACTTCCTCCGTAATCCCTCCTGGAAATGTAAGAAATCTACTTTGTGCGCTTCCTCTGTAATCCCTCCTGGAAATGTAAGAACTTTACTTTATGCACTTCCTCTGTAATCCCTCCTGGAAATGTAAGAAATCTACTTTGTGCACTTTCTCTGTAATCCCTCCTGGAAATGTAAGAACGTTGTGCATTTCCTCTGTAATTCCTCCTGGAAATGTAAGAATTTTACATTATGCACTTCCTCTGTAATCCCTCCTGGAAATGTAAGAACTTTACTTTATGCTCTTCCTCTGTAATCCCTCCTGGAAATGTAAGAACTTTACTTTTTGCACTTCCTCTGTAAATACTCCTGGAAATGTAAGGACTCTACTTTGTGCACTTCCTCTTTAATTCCTCATGGAAATGTAAGAACTTTACTATACGCACTTCCTCTGTAATCCCTCCTGGAAATGTAAGGACTCTACTTTCTGCACTTCCTCTTTAATTCCTCATGGAAATGTAAGAACTTTACTATATGCACTTCCTCTGTAAATACTCCTGGAAATGTAAGAACTTTACTTTATGCACTTCCTCTGTAATCCCTCCTGGAAATGTAAGAACTTTACTTTGTGCACTTCCTCTGTAAATCCTCCTGGAAATGTAAGGACTCTACTTTGTGCACTTCCCCTTTAATTACTCCTGGAAATGTAAGAACTTTACTTTATGCACTTCCTCTGTAATCCCTCCTGGAAATGTAAGAACTTTACTTTATGCACTTCCTCTGTAATCCCTCCTGGAAATGTAAGAACTTTACTTTATGCACTTCCTCTGTAATCCCTCCTGGAAATGTAAGAACTTTACTTTGTGCACTTCCTCTGTAATCCCTCCTGGAAATGCAAGAACTTTACTTCACTTCCTCCGTAAACCCTCCTGGAAATGTAAGAAATCTACTTTGTGCACATCCTCTGTAATTCCTCCTGGAAATGTAAGAACGTTGTGCATTTCCTCTGTAATTCCTCCTGGAAATGTAAGAACTTTACTTTTTGCACTTCCTCTGTAATCCCTCCTGGAAATGTAAGAACTTTGCTTTATGCACTTCCTCTGTAATCCCTCCTGGAAATGTAAGAACTTTACTTTATGCACTTCCTCTGTAATCCCTCCTGGAAATGTAAGAACTTTACTTTATGCACTTCCTCTGTAATCCCTCCTGGAAATGTAAGAAATCTACTTTGTGCACTTCCTCTGTAATCCCTCCTGGAAATGTAAGAACGTTGTGCATTTCCTCTGTAATTCCTCCTGGAAATGTAAGAACTTTACTTTCTGCACTTCCGCTGTAATCCCTCCTGGAAATGTAAGGACTCTACTTTGTGCATTTCCTCTGTAATCCCTCCTGGAAATGTAAGAACTTTACTTTGTGCACTTCCTCTGTAAATCCTCCTGGAAATGTAAGGACTCTACTTTGTGCACTTCTTCTTTAATTACTCCTGGAAATGTAAGAACTTTACTTTATGCACTTCCTCTGTAATCCCTCCTGGAAATGTATGAACTTTACTTTATGCACTTCCTCTGTAATCCCTCCTGGAAATGTAAGAACTTTACTTTATGCACTTCCTCTCTAATCCCTCCTGGAAATGTAAGAACTTTACTTTATGCACTTCCTCTTTAATCCCTCCTGGAAATGCAAGAACTTTACTTCACTTCCTCCGTAATCCCTCCTGGAAATGTAAGAAATCTACTTTGTGCACTTCCTCTGTAATCCCTTCTGGAAATGTAAAAACGTTGTGCATTTCCTCTGTAATTCCTCCTGGAAATGTAAGAACTTTACTTTATGGACTTCCTCTGTAATCCCTCCTGGAAATGTAAGAACTTTACTTTTTGCACTTCCTCTGTAATTCCTCCTGGAAATGTAAGAACTTTACTTTATGGACTTCCTCTGTAATTCCTCCTGGAAATGTAAGAACTTTACTTTATGCACTTCCTCTGTAATCCCTCCTGGAAATGTAAGAACTTTGCTTTATGGACGTCTTCTGTAATCCCTCCTGGAAATGTATGAACTTTACTTTATGCACTTCCTCTGTAATCCCTCCTGGAAATGTAAGAACTTTACTTTACACACTTCCTCTGTAATCCCTCCTGGAAACGTAAGAAATCTACTTTGTGCACTTCCTCTGTAATCCCTCCTGGAAATGTAAGAACGTTGTGCATTTCCTCGGTAATTCCTCCTGGAAATGTAAGAACTTTACTTTCTGCACTTCCCCTGTAATCCCTCCTGGAAATGTAAGAACTTTACTTTATGGACTTCCTCTGTAATTCCTCCTGGAAATGTAAGAACTTTACTTTATGCACTTCCTCTGTAATCCCTCCTGGAAATGTAAGAACTTTACTTTATGCACTTCCTCTGTAATCCCTCCTGGAAATGTAAGAACTTTACTTTATGCACTTCCTCTGTAATCCCTCCTGGAAATGTAAGAAATCTACTTTGTGCACTTCCTCTGTAATCCCTCCTGGAAATGTAAGAACGTTGTGCATTTCCTCTGAAATTCCTCCTGGAAATGTAAGAACTTTACTTTCTGCACTTCCCCTGTAATCCCTCCTGGAAATGTAAGGACTCTACTTTGTGCACTTCCTCTGTAATCCCTCCTGGAAATGTAAGAAATTTACTTTGTGCACTTCCTCTGTAAATCCTCCTGGAAATGTAAGGACTCTACTTTGTGCACTTCCTCTTTTATTACTCCTGGAAATGTAAGAACTTTACTTTATGCACTTCCTCTGTAATCCCTCCTGGAAATGTAAGAACTTTACTTTAAGCACTTCCTCTGTAATCCCTCCTGGAAATGTAAGAACTTTACTTTATGCACTTCCTCTGTAATCCCTCCTGGAAATGTAAGAACTTTACTTTATGCACTTCCTCTGTAATCCCTCCTGGAAATGCAAGAACTTTACTTCACTTCCTCCGTAATCCCTCCTGGAAATGTAAGAAATCTACTTTGTGCACTTCCTCTGTAATCCCTCCTGGAAATGTAAGAACGTTGTGCATTTCCTCTGTAATTCCTCCTGGAAATGTAAGAACTTTACTTTATGGACTTCCTCTGTAATCCCTCCTGGAAATGTAAGAACTTTACTTTTTGCACTTCCTCTGTAATTCCTCCTGGAAATGTAAGAACTTTACTTTTTGGACTTCCTCTGTAATTCCTCCTGGAAATGTAAGAACTTTACTTTATGCACTTCCTCTGTAATCCCTCCTGGAAATGTAAGAACTTTGCTTTATGAACTTCTTCTGTAATCCCTCCTGGAAATGTATGAACTTTACTTTATGCACTTCCTCTGTAATCCCTCCTGGAAATGTAAGAACTTTACTTTATGCACTTCCTCTGTAATCCCTCCTGGAAACGTAAGAAATCTACTTTGTGCACTTCCTCTGTAATCCCTCCTGGAAATGTAAGAACGTTGTGCATTTCCTCTGTAATTCCTCCTGGAAATGTAAGAACTTTACTTTCTGCACTTCCCCTGTAATCCCTCCTGGAAATGTAAGAACTTTACTTTATGGACTTCCTCTGTAATTCCTCCTGGAAATGTAAGAACTTTACTTTTTGCACTTCCTCTATAATCCCTCCTGGAAAAGTAAGAACTTTGCTTTATGCACTTCCTCTGTAATCCCTCCTGGAAATGTAAGAACTTTACTTTATGCACTTCCTCTGTAATCCCTCCTGGAAATGTAAGAACTTTACTTTTTGCACTTCCTCTGTAAATACTCCTGGAAATGTAAGGAGTCTACTTTGTGCACTTCCTCTTTAATTCCTCATGGAAATGTAAGAACTTTACTATACGCACTTCCTCTGTAATCCCTCCTGGAAATGTAAGGACTCTACTTTCTGCACTTCCTCTGTAATTCCTCATGGAAATGTAAGAACTTTACTATATGCACTTCCTCTGTAAATACTCCTGGAAATGTAAGAACTTTACTTTATGCGCTTCCTCTGTAATCCCTCCTGGAAATGTAAGAACTTTACTTTGTGCACTTCCTCTGTAAATCCTCCTGGAAATGTAAGGACTCTACTTTGTGCACTTCCCCTTTAATTACTCCTGGAAATGTAAGAACTTTACTTTATGCACTTCCTCTGTAATCCCTCCTGGAAATGTAAGAACTTTACTTCATGCACTTCCTCTGTAATCCCTCCTGGAAATGTAAGAACTTTACTTTATGCACTTCCTCTGTAATCCCTCTTGGAAATGTAAGAACTTTACTTTATGCACTTCCTCTGTAATCCCTCCTGGAAATGCAAGAACTTTAATTCACTTCCTCCGTAAACCCTCCTGGAAATGTAAGAACTCTACTTTGTGCACTTCCTCTGTAATTCCTCCTGGAAATGTAAGAACGTTGTGCATTTCCTCTGTAGTTCCTCCTGGAAATGTAAGAACTTTACTTTATGGACTTCCTCTGTAATCCCTCCTGGAAATGTAAGAACTTTACTTTTTGCACTTCCTCTGTAATTCCTCCTGGAAATGTAAGAACTTTACTTTATGGACTTCCTCTGTAATTCCTCCTGGAAATGTAAGAACTTTACTTTATGCACTTCCTCTGTAATCCCTCCTGGAAATGTAAGAACTTTGCTTTATGCACTTCCTCTGTAATCCCTCCTGGAAATGTAAGAACTTTACTTTATGCACTTCCTCTGTAATCCCTCCTGGAAATGTAAGAACTTTACTTTATGCACTTCCTCTGTAATCCATCCTGGAAATGTAAGAAATCTACTTTGTGCACTTCCTCTGTAATCCATCCTGGAAATGTAAGACCGTTGTGCATTTCCTCTGTAATTCCTCCTGGAAATGTAAGAACTTTACTTTCTGCACTTCCCCTGTAATCCCTCCTGGAAATGTAAGGACTCTACTTTGTGCATTTCCTCTGTAATCCCTCCTGGAAATGTAAGAACTTTACTTTGTGCACTTCCTCTGTAAATCCTCCTGGAAATGTAAGGACTTTACTTTGTGCACTTCTTCTTTAATTACTCCTGGAAATGTAAGAACTTTACTTTATGCACTTCCTCTGTAATCCCTCCTGAAAATGTAAGAACTTTACTTTATGCACTTCCTCTGTAATCCCTCCTGGAAATGTAAGAACTTTACTTTATGCACTTCCTCTGTAATCCCTCCTGGAAATGTAAGAACTTTACTTTATGCACTTCCTCTGTAATCCCTCCTGGAAATGCAAGAACTTTACTTCACTTCCTCCGTAATCCCTCCTGGAAATGTAAGAAATCTACTTTGTGCACTTCCTCTGTAATCCCTCCTGGAAATGTAAGAAAGTTGTGCATTTCCTCTGTAATTCCTCCTGGAAATGTAAGAACTTTACTTTATGGACTTCCTCTGTAATCCCTCCTGGAAATGTAAGAAGTTTACTTTTTGCACTTCCTCTGTAATTCCTCCTGGAAATGTAAGAACTTTACTTTATGGACTTCCTCTGTAATTCCTCCTGGAAATGTAAGAACTTTACTTTATGCACTTCCTCTGTAATCCCTCCTGGAAATGTAAGAACTTTGCTTTATGGACTTCTTCTGTAATCCCTCCTGGAAATGTATGAACTTTACTTTATGCACTTCCTCTGTAATCCCTCATGGAAATGTAAGAACGTTGTGCATTTCCTCTGTAATTCCTCCTGGAATTGTAAGAACTTTACTTTCTGCACTTCCCCTGTAATCCCTCCTGGAAATGTAAGAACTTTACTTTATGGACTTCCTCTGTAATTCCTCCTGGAAATGTAAGAACTTTATGCACTTCCTCTAGAATCCCTCCTGGAAAAGTAAGAACTTTGCTTTATGCACTTCCTCTGTAATCCCTCCTGGAAATGTAAGAACTTTACTTTATGCACTTCCTCTGTAATCCCTCCTGGAAATGTAAGAACTTTACTTTATGCACTTCCTCTGTAATCCCTCCTGGAAATGTAAGAAATCTACTTTGTGCACTTCCTCTGTAATCCCTCCTGGAAATGTAAGAACGTTGTGCATTTCCTCTGTAATTCCTCCTGGAAATGTAAGAACTTTACTTTCTGCACTTCCCCTGTAATCCCTCCTGAAAATGTAAGGACTCTACTTTGTGCACTTCCTCTGTAATCCCTCCTGGAAATGTAAGAACTTTACTTTGTGCACTTCCTCTGTAAATCCTCCTGGAAATGTAAGGACTCTACTTTGTGCACTTCCTCTTTTATTACTCCTGGAAATGTAAGAACTTTACTTTATCCACTTCCTCTGTAATCCCTCCTGGAAATGTAAGAACTTTACTTTATGCACTTCCTCTGTAATCCCTCCTGGAAATGTAAGAACTTTACTTTATGCACTTCCTCTGTAATCCCTCCTGGAAATGAAAGAACTTTACTTCACTTCCTCCGTAATCCCTCCTGGAAATGTAAGAAATCTACTTTGTGCACTTCCTCTGTAATCCCTCCTGGAAATGTAAGAACGTTGTGCATTTCCTCTGTAATTCCTCCTGGAAATGTAAGAACTTTACTTTCTGCACTTCCCCTGTAATCCCTCCTGGAAATGTAAGGACTCTACTTTGTGCACTTCCTCAGTAATCCCTCCTGGAAATGTAAGAACTTTACTTTGTGCACTTCCTCTGTAAATCCTCCTGGAAATGTAAGAACTTTACTTTATGCACTTCCTCTGTAATCCCTCCTGGAAATGTAAGAACTTTACTTTATGCACTTCCTATGTAATCCCTCCTGGAAATGTAAGAACTTTATGCACTTCCTCTGTAATCCCTCCTGGAAATGCAAGAACTTTACTTCACTTCCTCCGTAATCCCTCCTGGAAATGTAAGAAATCTACTTTGTGCACTTCCTCTGTAATCCCTCCTGGAAATGTAAGAACGTTGTGCATTTCCTCTGTAATTCCTCCTGGAAATGTAAGAGCTTTACTTTATGGACTTCCTCTGTAATCCCTCCTGGAAATGTAAGAACTTTACTTTCTGCACTTCCCCTGTAATCCCTCCTGGAAATGTAAGGACTCTACTTTGTGCACTTCCTCAGTAATCCCTCCTGGAAATGTAAGAACTTTACTTTGTGCACTTCCTCTGTAATTCCTCCTGGAAATGTAAGAACTTTATGGACTTCCTCTGTAATTCCTCCTGGAAATGTAAGAACTTTACTTTATGCACTTCCTCTGTAATCCCTCCTGGAAATGTAAGAACTTTGCTTCATGCACTTCCTCTGTAATCCCTCCTGGAAATGTATGAACTTTACTTTATGCACTTCCTCTGTAATCCCTCCTGGAAATGTAAGAACTTTACTTCATGCACTTCCTCTGTAATCCCTCCTGGAAACGTAACAAAAATCTACTTTGTGCACTTCCTCTGTAATCCCTCCTGGAAATGTAAGAACGTTGTGCATTTCCTCTGTAATTCCTCCTGGAAATGTAAGAACTTTACTTTCTGCACTTCCCCTGTAATCCCTCCTGGAAATGTAAGAACTTTACTTTATGGACTTCCTCTGTAATTCCTCCTGGAAATGTAAGAACTTTACTTTATGCACTTCCTCTGTAATCCCTCCTGGAAAAGTAAGAACTTTGCTTTATGCACTTCCTCTGTAATCCCTCCTGGAAATGTAAGAACTTTACTTTATGCACTTCCTCTGTAATCCCTCCTGGAAATGTAAGAACTTTACTTTATGCACTTCCTCTGTAATCCCTCCTGGAAATGTAAGAAATCTACTTTGTGCACTTCCTCTGTAATCCCTCCTGGAAATGTAAGAACGTTGTGCATTTCCTCTGTAATTCCTCCTGGAAATGTAAGAACTTTACTTTCTGCACTTCCCCTGTAATCCCTCCTGGAAATGTAAGAACTTTACTTTATGCACTTCCTCTGTAATCCCTCCTGGAAATGTAAGAACTTTACTTTATGCACTTCCTATGTAATCCCTCCTGGAAATGTAAGAACTTTATGCACTTCCTCTGTAATCCCTCCTGGAAATGCAAGAACTTTACTTCACTTCCTCCGTAATCCCTCCTGGAAATGTAAGAAATCTACTTTGTGCACTTCCTCTGTAATCCCTCCTGGAAATGTAAGAACGTTGTGCATTTCCTCTGTAATTCCTCCTGGAAATGTAAGAACTTTACTTTATGGACTTCCTCTGTAATCCCTTCTGGAAATGTAAGAACTTTACTTTGTGCACTTCCTCTGTAAATCCTCCTGGAAATGTAAGGACTCTACTTTGTGCACTTCCTCTTTTATTACTCCTGGAAATGTAAGAACTTTACTTTATGCACTTCCTCTGTAATCCCTCCTGGAAATTTAAGAACTTTACTTTATGCACTTCCTCTGTAATCCCTCCTGGAAATGTAAGAACTTTACTTTATGCACTTCCTCTGTAATCCCTCCTGGAAATGTAAGAACTTTATGCACTTCCTCTGTAATCCCTCCTGGAAATGCAAGAACTTTACTTCACTTCCTCCATAATCCCTCCTGGAAATGTAAGAAATCTACTTTGTGCACTTCCTCTGTAATCCCTCCTGGAAATGTAAGAACGTTGTGCATTTCCTCTGTAATTCCTCCTGGAAATGTAAGAACTTTACTTTCTGCACTTCCCCTGTAATCCCTCCTGGAAATGTAAGAACTTTACTTTATGGACTTCCTCTGTAATTCCTCCTGGAAATGTAAGAACTTTACTTTATGCACTTCCTCTGTAATCCCTCCTGGAAAAGTAAGAACTTTGCTTTATGCACTTCCTCTGTAATCCCTCCTGGAAATGTAAGAACTTTACTTTATGCACTTCCTCTGTAATCCCTCCTGGAAATGTAAGAAATCTACTTTGTGCACTTCCTCTGTAATCCCTCCTGGAAATGTAAGAACGTTGTGCATTTCCTCTGTAATTCCTCCTGGAAATGTAAGAACTTTACTTTATGCACTTCCTCTGTAATCCCTCCTGGAAATGTAAGAACTTTACTTTCTGCACTTCCCCTGTAATCCCTCCTGGAAATTTAAGGACTCTACTTTGTGCACTTCCTCTGTAGTCCCTCCTGGAAATGTAAGAACTTTACTTTGTGCACTTCCTCTGTAAATCCTCCTGGAAATGTAAGGACTCTACTTTGTGCACTTCCTCTTTTATTACTCCTGGAAATGTAAGAACTTTACTTTATGCACTTCCTCTGTAATCCCTCCTGGAAATGTAAGAACTTTACTTTATGCACTTCCTCTGTAATCCCTCCTGGAAATGTAAGAACTTTGCTTTATGCACTTCCTCTGTAATCCCTCCTGGAAATGAAAGAACTTTACTTCACTTCCTCCGTAATCCCTGCTGAAAATGTAAGAAATCTACTTTGTGCACTTCCTCTGTAATCCCTCCTGGAAATGTAAGAACGTTGTGCATTTCCTCTGTAATTCCTCCTGGAAATGTAAGAACTTTACTTTCTGCACTTCCCCTGTAATCCCTCCTGGAAATGTAAGGACTCTACTTTGTGCACTTCCTCAGTAATCCCTCCTGGAAATGTAAGAACTTTACTTTGTGCACTTCCTCTGTAAATCCTCCTGGAAATGTAAGGACTCTACTTTGTGCACTTCCTCTTTTATTACTCCTGAAAATGTAAGAACTTTACTTTATGCACTTCCTCTGTAATCCCTCCTGGAAATGTAAGAACTTTACTTTATGCACTTCCTCTGTAATCCCTCCTGGAAATGTAAGAACTTTACTTTATGCACTTCCTATGTAATCCCTCCTGGAAATGTAAGAACTTTATGCACTTCCTCTGTAATCCCTCCTGGAAATGCAAGAACTTTACTTCACTTCCTCCGTAATCCCTCCTGGAAATGTAAGAAATCTACTTTGTGCACTTCCTCTGTAATCCCTCCTGGAAATGTAAGAACGTTGTGCATTTCCTCTGTAATTCCTCCTGGAAATGTAAGAACTTTACTTTCTGCACTTCCCCTGTAATCCCTCCTGGAAATGTAAGGACTCTACTTTGTGCACTTCCTCTGTAGTCCCTCCTGGAAATGTAAGAACTTTACTTTGTGCACTTCCTCTGTAAATCCTCCTGGAAATGTAAGAACTTTACTTTATGCACTTCCTCTGTAATCCCTCCTGGAAATGTAAGAACTTTACTTTATGCACTTCCTCTGTAATCCCTCCTGGAAATGTAAGAAATCTACTTTGTGCACTTCCTCTGTAATCCATCCTGGAAATGTAAGACCGTTGTGCATTTCCTCTGTAATTCCTCCTGGAAATGTAAGAACTTTACTTTCTGCACTTCCCCTGTAATCCCTCCTGGAAATGTAAGGACTCTACTTTGTGCATTTCCTCTGTAATCCCTCCTGGAAATGTAAGAACTTTACTTTGTGCACTTCCTCTGTAAATCCTCCTGGAAATGTAAGGACTTTACTTTGTGCACTTCTTCTTTAATTACTCCTGGAAATGTAAGAACTTTACTTTATGCACTTCCTCTGTAATCCCTCCTGAAAATGTAAGAACTTTACTTTATGCACTTCCTCAGTAATCCCTCCTGGAAATGTAAGAACTTTACTTTATGCACTTCCTCTGTAATCCCTCCTGGAAATGTAAGAACTTTACTTTATGCACTTCCTCTGTAATCCCTCCTGGAAATGCAAGAACTTTACTTCACTTCCTCCGTAATCCCTCCTGGAAATGTAAGAAATCTACTTTGTGCACTTCCTCTGTAATCCCTCCTGGAAATGTAAGAAAGTTGTGCATTTCCTCTGTAATTCCTCCTGGAAATGTAAGAACTTTACTTTATGGACTTCCTCTGTAATCCCTCCTGGAAATGTAAGAAGTTTACTTTTTGCACTTCCTCTGTAATTACTCCTGGAAATGTAAGAACTTTACTTTATGGACTTCCTCTGTAATTCCTCCTGGAAATGTAAGAACTTTACTTTATGCACTTCCTCTGTAATCCCTCCTGGAAATGTAAGAACTTTGCTTTATGCACTTCTTCTGTAATCCCTCCTGGAAATGTATGAACTTTACTTTATGCACTTCCTCTGTAATCCCTCATGGAAATGTAAGAACGTTGTGCATTTCCTCTGTAATTCCTCCTGGAATTGTAAGAACTTTACTTTCTGCACTTCCCCTGTAATCCCTCCTGGAAATGTAAGAACTTTACTTTATGGACTTCCTCTGTAATTCCTCCTGGAAATGTAAGAACTTTATGCACTTCCTCTAGAATCCCTCCTGGAAAAGTAAGAACTTTGCTTTATGCACTTCCTCTGTAATCCCTCCTGGAAATGTAAGAACTTTACTTTATGCACTTCCTCTGTAATCCCTCCTGGAAATGTAAGAACTTTACTTTATGCACTTCCTCTGTAATCCCTCCTGGAAATGTAAGAAATCTACTTTGTGCACTTCCTCTGTAATCCCTCCTGGAAATGTAAGAACGTTGTGCATTTCCTCTGTAATTCCTCCTGGAAATGTAAGAACTTTACTTTCTGCACTTCCCCTGTAATCCCTCCTGGAAATGTAAGGACTCTACTTTGTGCACTTCCTCTGTAATCCCTCCTGGAAATGTAAGAACTTTACTTTGTGCACTTCCTCTGTAAATCCTCCTGGAAATGTAAGGACTCTACTTTGTGCACTTCCTCTTTTATTACTCCTGGAAATGTAAGAACTTTACTTTATCCACTTCCTCTGTAATCCCTCCTGGAAATGTAAGAACTTTACTTTATGCACTTCCTCTGTAATCCCTCCTGGAAATGTAAGAACTTTACTTTATGCACTTCCTCTGTAATCCCTCCTGGAAATGAAAGAACTTTACTTCACTTCCTCCGTAATCCCTCCTGGAAATGTAAGAAATCTACTTTGTGCACTTCCTCTGTAATCCCTCCTGGAAATGTAAGAACGTTGTGCATTTCCTCTGTAATTCCTCCTGGAAATGTAAGAACTTTACTTTATGGACTTCCCCTGTAATCCCTCCTGGAAATGTAAGGACTCTACTTTGTGCACTTCCTCTGTAGTCCCTCCTGGAAATGTAAGAACTTTACTTTGTGCACTTCCTCTGTAAATCCTCCTGGAAATGTAAGAACTTTACTTTATGCACTTCCTCTGTAATCCCTCCTGGAAATGTAAGAACTTTACTTTATGCACTTCCTCTGTAATCCCTCCTGGAAATGTAAGAAATCTACTTTGTGCACTTCCTCTGTAATCCATCCTGGAAATGTAAGACCGTTGTGCATTTCCTCTGTAATTCCTCCTGGAAATGTAAGAACTTTACTTTCTGCACTTCCCCTGTAATCCCTCCTGGAAATGTAAGGACTCTACTTTGTGCATTTCCTCTGTAATCCCTCCTGGAAATGTAAGAACTTTACTTTGTGCACTTCCTCTGTAAATCCTCCTGGAAATGTAAGGACTTTACTTTGTGCACTTCTTCTTTAATTACTCCTGGAAATGTAAGAACTTTACTTTATGCACTTCCTCTGTAATCCCTCCTGAAAATGTAAGAACTTTACTTTATGCACTTCCTCAGTAATCCCTCCTGGAAATGTAAGAACTTTACTTTATGCACTTCCTCTGTAATCCCTCCTGGAAATGTAAGAACTTTACTTTATGCACTTCCTCTGTAATCCCTCCTGGAAATGCAAGAACTTTACTTCACTTCCTCCGTAATCCCTCCTGGAAATGTAAGAAATCTACTTTGTGCACTTCCTCTGTAATCCCTCCTGGAAATGTAAGAAAGTTGTGCATTTCCTCTGTAATTCCTCCTGGAAATGTAAGAACTTTACTTTATGGACTTCCTCTGTAATCCCTCCTGGAAATGTAAGAAGTTTACTTTTTGCACTTCCTCTGTAATTACTCCTGGAAATGTAAGAACTTTACTTTATGGACTTCCTCTGTAATTCCTCCTGGAAATGTAAGAACTTTACTTTATGCACTTCCTCTGTAATCCCTCCTGGAAATGTAAGAACTTTGCTTTATGGACTTCTTCTGTAATCCCTCCTGGAAATGTATGAACTTTACTTTATGCACTTCCTCTGTAATCCCTCATGGAAATGTAAGAACGTTGTGCATTTCCTCTGTAATTCCTCCTGGAATTGTAAGAACTTTACTTTCTGCACTTCCCCTGTAATCCCTCCTGGAAATGTAAGAACTTTACTTTATGGACTTCCTCTGTAATTCATCCTGGAAATGTAAGAACTTTATGCACTTCCTCTAGAATCCCTCCTGGAAAAGTAAGAACTTTGCTTTATGCACTTCCTCTGTAATCCCTCCTGGAAATGTAAGAACTTTACTTTATGCACTTCCTCTGTAATCCCTCCTGGAAATGTAAGAACTTTACTTTATGCACTTCCTCTGTAATCCCTCCTGGAAATGTAAGAAATCTACTTTGTGCACTTCCTCTGTAATCCCTCCTGGAAATGTAAGAACGTTGTGCATTTCCTCTGTAATTCCTCCTGGAAATGTAAGAACTTTACTTTCTGCACTTCCCCTGTAATCCCTCCTGGAAATGTAAGGACTCTACTTTGTGCACTTCCTCTGTAATCCCTCCTGGAAATGTAAGAACTTTACTTTGTGCACTTCCTCTGTAAATCCTCCTGGAAATGTAAGGACTCTACTTTGTGCACTTCCTCTTTTATTACTCCTGGAAATGTAAGAACTTTACTTTATCCACTTCCTCTGTAATCCCTCCTGGAAATGTAAGAACTTTACTTTATGCACTTCCTCTGTAATCCCTCCTGGAAATGTAAGAACTTTACTTTATGCACTTCCTCTGTAATCCCTCCTGGAAATGAAAGAACTTTACTTCACTTCCTCCGTAATCCCTCCTGGAAATGTAAGAAATCTACTTTGTGCACTTCCTCTGTAATCCCTCCTGGAAATGTAAGAACGTTGTGCATTTCCTCTGTAATTCCTCCTGGAAATGTAAGAACTTTACTTTATGGACTTCCTCTGTAATCCCTCCTGGAAATGTAAGAACTTTACTTTCTGCACTTCCCCTGTAATCCCTCCTGGAAATGTAAGGACTCTACTTTGTGCACTTCCTCAGTAATCCCTCCTGGAAATGTAAGAACTTTACTTTGTGCACTTCCTCTGTAATTCCTCCTGGAAATGTAAGAACTTTACTTTATGGACTTCCTCTGTAATTCCTCCTGGAAATGTAAGAACTTTACTTTATGCACTTCCTCTGTAATCCCTCCTGGAAATGTAAGAACTTTGCTTCATGCACTTCCTCTGTAATCCCTCCTGGAAATGTATGAACTTTACTTTATGCACTTCCTCTGTAATCCCTCCTGGAAATGTAAGAACTTTACTTCATGCACTTCCTCTGTAATCCCTCCTGGAAACGTAACAAAAATCTACTTTGTGCACTTCCTCTGTAATCCCTCCTGGAAATGTAAGAACGTTGTGCATTTCCTCTGTAATTCCTCCTGGAAATGTAAGAACTTTACTTTCTGCACTTCCCCTGTAATCCCTCCTGGAAATGTAAGAACTTTACTTTATGGACTTCCTCTGTAATTCCTCCTGGAAATGTAAGAACTTTACTTTATGCACTTCCTCTGTAATCCCTCCTGGAAAAGTAAGAACTTTGCTTTATGCACTTCCTCTGTAATCCCTCCTGGAAATGTAAGAACTTTACTTTATGCACTTCCTCTGTAATCCCTCCTGGAAATGTAAGAACTTTACTTTATGCACTTCCTCTGTAATCCCTCCTGGAAATGTAAGAAATCTACTTTGTGCACTTCCTCTGTAATCCCTCCTGGAAATGTAAGAACGTTGTGCATTTCCTCTGTAATTCCTCCTGGAAATGTAAGAACTTTACTTTCTGCACTTCCCCTGTAATCCCTCCTGGAAATGTAAGAACTTTACTTTATGCACTTCCTCTGTAATCCCTCCTGGAAATGTAAGAACTTTACTTTATGCACTTCCTATGTAATCCCTCCTGGAAATGTAAGAACTTTATGCACTTCCTCTGTAATCCCTCCTGGAAATGCAAGAACTTTACTTCACTTCCTCCGTAATCCCTCCTGGAAATGTAAGAAATCTACTTTGTGCACTTCCTCTGTAATCCCTCCTGGAAATGTAAGAACGTTGTGCATTTCCTCTGTAATTCCTCCTGGAAATGTAAGAACTTTACTTTATGGACTTCCTCTGTAATCCCTTCTGGAAATGTAAGAACTTTACTTTGTGCACTTCCTCTGTAAATCCTCCTGGAAATGTAAGGACTCTACTTTGTGCACTTCCTCTTTTATTACTCCTGGAAATGTAAGAACTTTACTTTATGCACTTCCTCTGTAATCCCTCCTGGAAATTTAAGAACTTTACTTTATGCACTTCCTCTGTAATCCCTCCTGGAAATGTAAGAACTTTACTTTATGCACTTCCTCTGTAATCCCTCCTGGAAATGTAAGAACTTTATGCACTTCCTCTGTAATCCCTCCTGGAAATGCAAGAACTTTACTTCACTTCCTCCATAATCCCTCCTGGAAATGTAAGAAATCTACTTTGTGCACTTCCTCTGTAATCCCTCCTGGAAATGTAAGAACGTTGTGCATTTCCTCTGTAATTCCTCCTGGAAATGTAAGAACTTTACTTTCTGCACTTCCCCTGTAATCCCTCCTGGAAATGTAAGAACTTTACTTTATGGACTTCCTCTGTAATTCCTCCTGGAAATGTAAGAACTTTGCTTTATGCACTTCCTCTGTAATCCCTCCTGGAAATGTAAGAACTTTACTTTATGCACTTCCTCTGTAATCCCTCCTGGAAATGTAAGAACTTTACTTTATGCACTTCCTCTGTAATCCCTCCTGGAAATGTAAGAAATCTACTTTGTGCACTTCCTCTGTAATCCCTCCTGGAAATGTAAGAACGTTGTGCATTTCCTCTGTAATTCCTCCTGGAAATGTAAGAACTTTACTTTATGCACTTCCTCTGTAATCCCTCCTGGAAATGTAAGAACTTTACTTTCTGCACTTCCCCTGTAATCCCTCCTGGAAATTTAAGGACTCTACTTTGTGCACTTCCTCTGTAGTCCCTCCTGGAAATGTAAGAACTTTACTTTGTGCACTTCCTCTGTAAATCCTCCTGGAAATGTAAGGACTCTACTTTGTGCACTTCCTCTTTTATTACTCCTGGAAATGTAAGAACTTTACTTTATGCACTTCCTCTGTAATCCCTCCTGGAAATGTAAGAACTTTACTTTATGCACTTCCTCTGTAATCCCTCCTGGAAATGTAAGAACTTTACTTTATGCACTTCCTCTGTAATCCCTCCTGGAAATGAAAGAACTTTACTTCACTTCCTCCGTAATCCCTCCTGGAAATGTAAGAAATCTACTTTGTGCACTTCCTCTGTAATCCCTCCTGGAAATGTAAGAACGTTGTGCATTTCCTCTGTAATTCCTCCTGGAAATGTAAGAACTTTACTTTCTGCACTTCCCCTGTAATCCCTCCTGGAAATGTAAGGACTCTACTTTGTGCACTTCCTCAGTAATCCCTCCTGGAAATGTAAGAACTTTACTTTGTGCACTTCCTCTGTAAATCCTCCTGGAAATGTAAGGACTCTACTTTGTGCACTTCCTCTTTTATTACTCCTGAAAATGTAAGAACTTTACTTTATGCACTTCCTCTGTAATCCCTCCTGGAAATGTAAGAACTTTACTTTATGCACTTCCTCTGTAATCCCTCCTGGAAATGTAAGAACTTTACTTTATGCACTTCCTATGTAATCCCTCCTGGAAATGTAAGAACTTTATGCACTTCCTCTGTAATCCCTCCTGGAAATGCAAGAACTTTACTTCACTTCCTCCGTAATCCCTCCTGGAAATGTAAGAAATCTACTTTGTGCACTTCCTCTGTAATCCCTCCTGGAAATGTAAGAACGTTGTGCATTTCCTCTGTAATTCCTCCTGGAAATGTAAGAACTTTACTTTCTGCACTTCCCCTGTAATCCCTCCTGGAAATGTAAGGACTCTACTTTGTGCACTTCCTCTGTAGTCCCTCCTGGAAATGTAAGAACTTTACTTTGTGCACTTCCTCTGTAAATCCTCCTGGAAATGTAAGAACTTTACTTTATGCACTTCCTCTGTAATCCCTCCTGGAAATGTAAGAACTTTACTTTATGCACTTCCTCTGTAATCCCTCCTGGAAATGTAAGAAATCTACTTTGTGCACTTCCTCTGTAATCCCTCCTGGAAATGTAAGAACGTTGTGCATTTCATCTGTAATTCCTCCTGGAAATGTAAGAACTTTACTTTCTGCACTTCCCCTGTAATCCCTCCTGGAAATGTAAGGACTCTACTTTGTGCACTTCCTCTGTAGTCCCTCCTGGAAATGTAAGAACTTTACTTTGTGCACTTCCTCTGTAAATCCTCCTGGAAATGTAAGGACTCTACTTTCTGCACTTCCTCTTTAATTACTCCTGGAAATGTAAGAACTTTACTTTATGCGCTTCCTCTATAATCCCTCCTGGAAATGTAAGAACTTTACTATATGCACTTCCTCTGTAATCCCTCCTGGAAATGTAAGAACTTTACTTTATGCACTTCCACTGTAAATCCTCCTGGAAATGTAAGAACTCTACTTTGTGCACATCCCCTGTAATCCCTCCTGGAAATGTAAGGACTCCACTTTCTGCACTTCCTCGTTAATTCCCCCTGGAAATGTAAGAACTTTACTTTATGCACTTCCTCTGTAATCCCTCCTGGAAATGTAAGAACTTTACTTTTTGCACTTCCTCTGTAATCCCTCCTGGAAATGTAAGAACTCTACTTTATGCACTTCCTCTGTAATCTCTCCTGGAAATGTAAGAACTTTACTTTATGCACTTCCTCTGTAATCCCTCCTGGAAATGTAAGACCTTTACTTTATGCACTTCCTCTGTAGTGTCTCCTGGAAATGTAAGAAATCTACTTTGTGCTCTTCCTCTGTAATCCCTCCTGGAAATGTAAGAACATTGTGCATTTCCTCTGTAATCTCTCCTGGAAATGTAAGAACTTTACTTTATGCACTTCCTCTGTAATCCCTCCTGGAAATGTAAGACCTTTACTTTATGCACTTCCTCTGTAATCTCTCCTGGAAATGTAAGAAATCTACTTTGTGCTCTTCCTCTGTAATCCCTCCTGGAAATGTAAGAACATTGTGCATTTCCTCTGTAATTCCTCCTGGAAATGTAAGAACTTTACTTTCTGCACTTCCCCTGTAATCCCTCCTGGAAATGTAAGGACTCTACTTTGTGCACTTCCTCTGTAATCCCTCCTGGAAATGTAAGGACTCTACTTTGTGCACTTCCTCTTTAATTACTCCTGGAAATGTAAGAACTTTAATTTATGCACTTCCTCTGTAATCCCTCCTGGAAATGTAAGAACTCTACTTTCTGCACTTCCCCTGTAATCCCTCCTGGAAATGTAAGAATTTTACTTTATGCACTTCCTCTGTAATCCCTCCTGGAAATGTAAGAACTTTACTTTATGCACTTCCTCTGTAATCCCTCCTGAAATTTAAGAACTCTACTTTGTGCACATCCCCTGTAATCCCTCCTGGAAATGTAAGAACTTTACTTTATGCATTTCCTCTGTAATCCCTCCTGGAAATGTAAGAACTTTACTTTATGCACTTCCTCTGTAATCCCTCCTGGAAATGTAAGAACTTTACTTTATGCACTTCCTCTGTAATCCCTCCTGAAATTTAAGAACTCTACTTTGTGCACATCCCCTGTAATCCCTCCTGGAAATGTAAGAACTTTACTTTATGCATTTCCTCTGTAATCCCTTCTGGAAATGTAAGAACTTTACTTTATGCACGTCCTCTGTAATCCGTCCTGGAAATGTAAGAACTTTACTTTATGCACTTCCTCTGTAATCCCTCCTGGAAATGTAAGAACTTTACTTTATGCACTTCCTCTGTAATCCCTCCTGGACATGTAAGAACTCTACTTTGTGCACATCCCCTGTAATCCCTCCTGGAAATGTAAGAATTTTACTTTATGCACTTCCTCTGTAAATCCTCCTGGAAAAGTAAGAACTCTACTTTGTGCATATCCCCTGTAATCCCTCCTGGAAATGTAAGAACTTTACTTTATGCACTTCCTCTGTAATCCCTCCTGGAAATGTAAGAATTTTACTTCATGCACTTCCTCTGTAATCCCTCCTGGAAATGTAAGAATTTTACTTTTTGCACTTCCTCTGTAAATCCTCCTGGAAATGTAAGAACTCTACTTTGTGCACATCCCCTGTAATCCCTCCTGGAAATGTAAGGACTCCACTTTCTGCACTTCCTCTTTAATTCCCCCTGGAAATGTAAGAGCTTTACTTTATGCACTTCCTCTGTAATCCCTCCTGGAAATGTAAGAACTCTACTTTATGCACTTCCTCTGTAATCCCTCCTGGAAATGTAAGAACTCTACTTTGTGCATTTCCTCTTTAATTCCTCATGGAAATGTGAGAACTTTACTTTATGCATTTCCTCTGTAATCCCTCCTGGAAATGTAAGAACTTTACTTTTTGCACTACCTCTGTAAATACTCCTGGAAATGTAAGATCTCTACTTTGTGCACATCCCCTGTAATCCCTCCTGGAAATGTAAGGACTCTACTTTGTGCACTTCCTCTGTAATCCCTCCTGGAAATGTAAGGACTCTACTTTCTGCACTTCCTCTTTAATTCCTCATGGAAATGTAAGAACTTTACTATATGCACTTCCTCTGTAATCCCTCCTGGAAATGTAAGAACTTTACTTTGTGCACTTCCTCTGTAAATCCTCCTGGAAATGTAAGGACTCTACTTTGTGCACTTCCTCTTTAATTACTCCTGGAAATGTAAGAACTTTACTTTATGCACTTCCTCTGTAATCCGCCCTGGAAATGTAAGAACTTTACTTTATGCACTTCCTCTGTAATCCCTCCTGGAATTGTAAGAACTTTACTTTATGCAGTTACACTGTAATCCCTCCTGGAAATGTAAGAAATCTACTTTGTGCACTTCCTCTGTAATCCCTCCTGGAAATGTAAGAACTTTACTTTATGCCCTTCATCTGTAATCCCTCCTGGAAATGTAAGAACTTTACTTTATGCACTTACACTGTAATCCCTCCTGGAAATGTAAGAAATCTACTTTGTGCACTTCCTCTGTAATCCCTCCTGGAAATGTAAGAACTTTACTTTATGCACTTCCTCTGTAATCCCTCCTGGAATTGTAAGAACTTTACTTTATGCACTTACACTGTAATCCCTCCTGGAAATGTAAGAAATCTACTTTGTGCACTTCCTCTGTAATCCCTCCTGGAAATGTAAGAACTTTACTTTATGCACTTCCTCTGTAATCCCTCCTGGAAATGTAAGAAATCTACTTTGTGCACTTCCTCTGTAATCCCTCCTGGAAATGTAAGAACGTTGTGCATTTCCTCTGTAATTCCTCCTGGAAATGTAAGAACTTTACTTTCTGCACTTCCCCTGTAATCCCTCCTGGAAATGTAAGAACTTTACTTTATGGACTTCCTCTGTAATTCCTCCTGGAAATGTAAGAACTTTACTTTATGCACTTCCTCTGTAATCCCTCCTGGAAAAGTAAGAACTTTGCTTTATGCACTTCCTCTGTAATCCCTCCTGGAAATGTAAGAACTTTACTTTATGCACTTCCTCTGTAATCCCTCCTGGAAATGTAAGAACTTTACTTTATGCACTTCCTCTGTAATCCCTCCTGGAAATGTAAGAAATCTACTTTGTGCACTTCCTCTGTAATCCCTCCTGGAAATGTAAGAACGTTGTGCATTTCCTCTGTAATTCCTCCTGGAAATGTAAGAACTTTACTTTATGCACTTCCTCTGTAATCCCTCCTGGAAATGTAAGAACTTTACTTTCTGCACTTCCCCTGTAATCCCTCCTGGAAATTTAAGGACTCTACTTTGTGCACTTCCTCTGTAGTCCCTCCTGGAAATGTAAGAACTTTACTTTGTGCACTTCCTCTGTAAATCCTCCTGGAAATGTAAGGACTCTACTTTGTGCACTTCCTCTTTTATTACTCCTGGAAATGTAAGAACTTTACTTTATGCACTTCCTCTGTAATCCCTCCTGGAAATGTAAGAAGTTTACTTTTTGCACTTCCTCTGTAATTCCTCCTGGAAATGTAAGAACTTTACTTTATGGACTTCCTCTGTAATTCCTCCTGGAAATGTAAGAACTTTACTTTATGCACTTCCTCTGTAATCCCTCCTGGAAATGTAAGAACTTTGCTTTATGGACTTCTTCTGTAATCCCTCCTGGAAATGTATGAACTTTACTTTATGCACTTCCTCTGTAATCCCTCATGGAAATGTAAGAACGTTGTGCATTTCCTCTGTAATTCCTCCTGGAATTGTAAGAACTTTACTTTCTGCACTTCCCCTGTAATCCCTCCTGGAAATGTAAGAACTTTACTTTATGGACTTCCTCTGTAATTCCTCCTGGAAATGTAAGAACTTTATGCACTTCCTCTAGAATCCCTCCTGGAAAAGTAAGAACTTTGCTTTATGCACTTCCTCTGTAATCCCTCCTGGAAATGTAAGAACTTTACTTTATGCACTTCCTCTGTAATCCCTCCTGGAAATGTAAGAACTTTACTTTATGCACTTCCTCTGTAATCCCTCCTGGAAATGTAAGAAATCTACTTTGTGCACTTCCTCTGTAATCCCTCCTGGAAATGTAAGAACGTTGTGCATTTCCTCTGTAATTCCTCCTGGAAATGTAAGAACTTTACTTTCTGCACTTCCCCTGTAATCCCTCCTGGAAATGTAAGGACTCTACTTTGTGCACTTCCTCTGTAATCCCTCCTGGAAATGTAAGAACTTTACTTTGTGCACTTCCTCTGTAAATCCTCCTGGAAATGTAAGGACTCTACTTTGTGCACTTCCTCTTTTATTACTCCTGGAAATGTAAGAACTTTACTTTATCCACTTCCTCTGTAATCCCTCCTGGAAATGTAAGAACTTTACTTTATGCACTTCCTCTGTAATCCCTCCTGGAAATGTAAGAACTTTACTTTATGCACTTCCTCTGTAATCCCTCCTGGAAATGAAAGAACTTTACTTCACTTCCTCCGTAATCCCTCCTGGAAATGTAAGAAATCTACTTTGTGCACTTCCTCTGTAATCCCTCCTGGAAATGTAAGAACGTTGTGCATTTCCTCTGTAATTCCTCCTGGAAATGTAAGAACTTTACTTTCTGCACTTCCCCTGTAATCCCTCCTGGAAATGTAAGGACTCTACTTTGTGCACTTCCTCAGTAATCCCTCCTGGAAATGTAAGAACTTTACTTTGTGCACTTCCTCTGTAAATCCTCCTGGAAATGTAAGAACTTTACTTTATGCACTTCCTCTGTAATCCCTCCTGGAAATGTAAGAACTTTACTTTATGCACTTCCTATGTAATCCCTCCTGGAAATGTAAGAACTTTATGCACTTCCTCTGTAATCCCTCCTGGAAATGCAAGAACTTTACTTCACTTCCTCCGTAATCCCTCCTGGAAATGTAAGAAATCTACTTTGTGCACTTCCTCTGTAATCCCTCCTGGAAATGTAAGAACGTTGTGCATTTCCTCTGTAATTCCTCCTGGAAATGTAAGAACTTTACTTTATGGACTTCCTCTGTAATCCCTCCTGGAAATGTAAGAACTTTACTTTCTGCACTTCCCCTGTAATCCCTCCTGGAAATGTAAGGACTCTACTTTGTGCACTTCCTCAGTAATCCCTCCTGGAAATGTAAGAACTTTACTTTGTGCACTTCCTCTGTAATTCCTCCTGGAAATGTAAGAACTTTACTTTATGGACTTCCTCTGTAATTCCTCCTGGAAATGTAAGAACTTTACTTTATGCACTTCCTCTGTAATCCCTCCTGGAAATGTAAGAACTTTGCTTCATGCACTTCCTCTGTAATCCCTCCTGGAAATGTATGAACTTTACTTTATGCACTTCCTCTGTAATCCCTCCTGGAAATGTAAGAACTTTACTTCATGCACTTCCTCTGTAATCCCTCCTGGAAACGTAACAAAAATCTACTTTGTGCACTTCCTCTGTAATCCCTCCTGGAAATGTAAGAACGTTGTGCATTTCCTCTGTAATTCCTCCTGGAAATGTAAGAACTTTACTTTCTGCACTTCCCCTGTAATCCCTCCTGGAAATGTAAGAACTTTACTTTATGGACTTCCTCTGTAATTCCTCCTGGAAATGTAAGAACTTTACTTTATGCACTTCCTCTGTAATCCCTCCTGGAAAAGTAAGAACTTTGCTTTATGCACTTCCTCTGTAATCCCTCCTGGAAATGTAAGAACTTTACTTTATGCACTTCCTCTGTAATCCCTCCTGGAAATGTAAGAACTTTACTTTATGCACTTCCTCTGTAATCCCTCCTGGAAATGTAAGAAATCTACTTTGTGCACTTCCTCTGTAATCCCTCCTGGAAATGTAAGAACGTTGTGCATTTCCTCTGTAATTCCTCCTGGAAATGTAAGAACTTTACTTTCTGCACTTCCCCTGTAATCCCTCCTGGAAATGTAAGAACTTTACTTTATGCACTTCCTCTGTAATCCCTCCTGGAAATGTAAGAACTTTACTTTATGCACTTCCTATGTAATCCCTCCTGGAAATGTAAGAACTTTATGCACTTCCTCTGTAATCCCTCCTGGAAATGCAAGAACTTTACTTCACTTCCTCCGTAATCCCTCCTGGAAATGTAAGAAATCTACTTTGTGCACTTCCTCTGTAATCCCTCCTGGAAATGTAAGAACGTTGTGCATTTCCTCTGTAATTCCTCCTGGAAATGTAAGAACTTTACTTTATGGACTTCCTCTGTAATCCCTTCTGGAAATGTAAGAACTTTACTTTGTGCACTTCCTCTGTAAATCCTCCTGGAAATGTAAGGACTCTACTTTGTGCACTTCCTCTTTTATTACTCCTGGAAATGTAAGAACTTTACTTTATGCACTTCCTCTGTAATCCCTCCTGGAAATTTAAGAACTTTACTTTATGCACTTCCTCTGTAATCCCTCCTGGAAATGTAAGAACTTTACTTTATGCACTTCCTCTGTAATCCCTCCTGGAAATGTAAGAACTTTATGCACTTCCTCTGTAATCCCTCCTGGAAATGCAAGAACTTTACTTCACTTCCTCCATAATCCCTCCTGGAAATGTAAGAAATCTACTTTGTGCACTTCCTCTGTAATCCCTCCTGGAAATGTAAGAACGTTGTGCATTTCCTCTGTAATTCCTCCTGGAAATGTAAGAACTTTACTTTCTGCACTTCCCCTGTAATCCCTCCTGGAAATGTAAGAACTTTACTTTATGGACTTCCTCTGTAATTCCTCCTGGAAATGTAAGAACTTTGCTTTATGCACTTCCTCTGTAATCCCTCCTGGAAATGTAAGAACTTTACTTTATGCACTTCCTCTGTAATCCCTCCTGGAAATGTAAGAACTTTACTTTATGCACTTCCTCTGTAATCCCTCCTGGAAATGTAAGAAATCTACTTTGTGCACTTCCTCTGTAATCCCTCCTGGAAATGTAAGAACGTTGTGCATTTCCTCTGTAATTCCTCCTGGAAATGTAAGAACTTTACTTTATGCACTTCCTCTGTAATCCCTCCTGGAAATGTAAGAACTTTACTTTCTGCACTTCCCCTGTAATCCCTCCTGGAAATTTAAGGACTCTACTTTGTGCACTTCCTCTGTAGTCCCTCCTGGAAATGTAAGAACTTTACTTTGTGCACTTCCTCTGTAAATCCTCCTGGAAATGTAAGGACTCTACTTTGTGCACTTCCTCTTTTATTACTCCTGGAAATGTAAGAACTTTACTTTATGCACTTCCTCTGTAATCCCTCCTGGAAATGTAAGAACTTTACTTTATGCACTTCCTCTGTAATCCCTCCTGGAAATGTAAGAACTTTACTTTATGCACTTCCTCTGTAATCCCTCCTGGAAATGAAAGAACTTTACTTCACTTCCTCCGTAATCCCTCCTGGAAATGTAAGAAATCTACTTTGTGCACTTCCTCTGTAATCCCTCCTGGAAATGTAAGAACGTTGTGCATTTCCTCTGTAATTCCTCCTGGAAATGTAAGAACTTTACTTTCTGCACTTCCCCTGTAATCCCTCCTGGAAATGTAAGGACTCTACTTTGTGCACTTCCTCAGTAATCCCTCCTGGAAATGTAAGAACTTTACTTTGTGCACTTCCTCTGTAAATCCTCCTGGAAATGTAAGGACTCTACTTTGTGCACTTCCTCTTTTATTACTCCTGAAAATGTAAGAAATTTACTTTATGCACTTCCTCTGTAATCCCTCCTGGAAATGTAAGAACTTTACTTTATGCACTTCCTCTGTAATCCCTCCTGGAAATGTAAGAACTTTACTTTATGCACTTCCTATGTAATCCCTCCTGGAAATGTAAGAACTTTACTTTATGCACTTCCTATGTAATCCCTCCTGGAAATGTAAGAACTTTATGCACTTCCTCTGTAATCCCTCCTGGAAATGCAAGAACTTTACTTCACTTCCTCCGTAATCCCTCCTGGAAATGTAAGAAATCTACTTTGTGCACTTCCTCTGTAATCCCTCCTGGAAATGTAAGAACGTTGTGCATTTCCTCTGTAATTCCTCCTGGAAATGTAAGAACTTTACTTTATGGACTTCCTCTGTAATCCCTTCTGGAAATGTAAGAACTTTACTTTGTGCACTTCCTCTGTAAATCCTCCTGGAAATGTAAGGACTCTACTTTGTGCACTTCCTCTTTTATTACTCCTGGAAATGTAAGAACTTTACTTTATGCACTTCCTCTGTAATCCCTCCTGGAAATTTAAGAACTTTACTTTATGCACTTCCTCTGTAATCCCTCCTGGAAATGTAAGAACTTTACTTTATGCACTTCCTCTGTAATCCCTCCTGGAAATGTAAGAACTTTATGCACTTCCTCTGTAATCCCTCCTGGAAATGCAAGAACTTTACTTCACTTCCTCCATAATCCCTCCTGGAAATGTAAGAAATCTACTTTGTGCACTTCCTCTGTAATCCCTCCTGGAAATGTAAGAACGTTGTGCATTTCCTCTGTAATTCCTCCTGGAAATGTAAGAACTTTACTTTCTGCACTTCCCCTGTAATCCCTCCTGGAAATGTAAGAACTTTACTTTATGGACTTCCTCTGTAATTCCTCCTCGAAATGTAAGAACTTTGCTTTATGCACTTCCTCTGTAATCCCTCCTGGAAATGTAAGAACTTTACTTTATGCACTTCCTCTGTAATCCCTCCTGGAAATGTAAGAACTTTACTTTATGCACTTCCTCTGTAATTCCTCCTGGAAATGTAAGAAATCTACTTTGTGCACTTCCTCTGTAATCCCTCCTGGAAATGTAAGAACGTTGTGCATTTCCTCTGTAATTCCTCCTGGAAATGTAAGAACTTTACTTTATGCACTTCCTCTGTAATCCCTCCTGGAAATGTAAGAACTTTACTTTCTGCACTTCCCCTGTAATCCCTCCTGGAAATTTAAGGACTCTACTTTGTGCACTTCCTCTGTAGTCCCTCCTGGAAATGTAAGAACTTTACTTTGTGCACTTCCTCTGTAAATCCTCCTGGAAATGTAAGGACTCTACTTTGTGCACTTCCTCTTTTATTACTCCTGGAAATGTAAGAACTTTACTTTATGCACTTCCTCTGTAATCCCTCCTGGAAATGTAAGAACTTTACTTTATGCACTTCCTCTGTAATCCCTCCTGGAAATGTAAGAACTTTACTTTATGCACTTCCTCTGTAATCCCTCCTGGAAATGAAAGAACTTTACTTCACTTCCTCCGTAATCCCTCCTGGAAATGTAAGAAATCTACTTTGTGCACTTCCTCTGTAATCCCTCCTGGAAATGTAAGAACGTTGTGCATTTCCTCTGTAATTCCTCCTGGAAATGTAAGAACTTTACTTTCTGCACTTCCCCTGTAATCCCTCCTGGAAATGTAAGGACTCTACTTTGTGCACTTCCTCAGTAATCCCTCCTGGAAATGTAAGAACTTTACTTTGTGCACTTCCTCTGTAAATCCTCCTGGAAATGTAAGGACTCTACTTTGTGCACTTCCTCTTTTATTACTCCTGAAAATGTAAGAAATTTACTTTATGCACTTCCTCTGTAATCCCTCCTGGAAATGTAAGAACTTTACTTTATGCACTTCCTCTGTAATCCCTCCTGGAAATGTAAGAACTTTACTTTATGCACTTCCTATGTAATCCCTCCTGGAAATGTAAGAACTTTATGCACTTCCTCTGTAATCCCTCCTGGAAATGCAAGAACTTTACTTCACTTCCTCCGTAATCCCTCCTGGAAATGTAAGAAATCTACTTTGTGCACTTCCTCTGTAATCCCTCCTGGAAATGTAAGAACGTTGTGCATTTCCTCTGTAATTCCTCCTGGAAATGTAAGAACTTTACTTTCTGCACTTCCCCTGTAATCCCTCCTGGAAATGTAAGGACTCTACTTTGTGCACTTCCTCTGTAGTCCCTCCTGGAAATGTAAGAACTTTACTTTGTGCACTTCCTCTGTAAATCCTCCTGGAAATGTAAGAACTTTACTTTATGCACTTCCTCTGTAATCCCTCCTGGAAATGTAAGAACTTTACTTTATGCACTTCCTCTGTAATCCCTCCTGGAAATGTAAGAAATCTACTTTGTGCACTTCCTCTGTAATCCCTCCTGGAAATGTAAGAACGTTGTGCATTTCATCTGTAATTCCTCCTGGAAATGTAAGAACTTTACTTTCTGCACTTCCCCTGTAATCCCTCCTGGAAATGTAAGGACTCTACTTTGTGCACTTCCTCTGTAGTCCCTCCTGGAAATGTAAGAACTTTACTTTGTGCACTTCCTCTGTAAATCCTCCTGGAAATGTAAGGACTCTACTTTCTGCACTTCCTCTTTAATTACTCCTGGAAATGTAAGAACTTTACTTTATGCGCTTCCTCTATAATCCCTCCTGGAAATGTAAGAACTTTACTATATGCACTTCCTCTGTAATCCCTCCTGGAAATGTAAGAACTTTACTTTATGCACTTCCACTGTAAATCCTCCTGGAAATGTAAGAACTCTACTTTGTGCACATCCCCTGTAATCCCTCCTGGAAATGTAAGGACTCCACTTTCTGCACTTCCTCATTAATTCCCCCTGGAAATGTAAGAACTTTACTTTATGCACTTCCTCTGTAATCCCTCCTGGAAATGTAAGAACTTTACTTTTTGCACTTCCTCTGTAATCCCTCCTGGAAATGTAAGAACTCTACTTTATGCACTTCCTCTGTAATCTCTCCTGGAAATGTAAGAACTTTACTTTATGCACTTCCTCTGTAATCCCTCCTGGAAATGTAAGACCTTTACTTCATGCACTTCCTCTGTAATCTCTCCTGGAAATGTAAGAAATCTACTTTGTGCTCTTCCTCTGTAATCCCTCCTGGAAATGTAAGAACATTGTGCATTTCCTCTGTAATCTCTCCTGGAAATGTAAGAACTTTACTTTATGCACTTCCTCTGTAATCCCTCCTGGAAATGTAAGACCTTTACTTTATGCACTTCCTCTGTAATCTCTCCTGGAAATGTAAGAAATCTACTTTGTGCTCTTCCTCTGTAATCCCTCCTGGAAATGTAAGAACATTGTGCATTTCCTCTGTAATTCCTCCTGGAAATGTAAGAACTTTACTTTCTGCACTTCCCCTGTAATCCCTCCTGGAAATGTAAGGACTCTACTTTGTGCACTTCCTCTGTAATCCCTCCTGGAAATGTAAGGACTCTACTTTGTGCACTTCCTCTTTAATTACTCCTGGAAATGTAAGAACTTTAATTTATGCACTTCCTCTGTAATCCCTCCTGGAAATGTAAGAACTCTACTTTCTGCACTTCCCCTGTAATCCCTCCTGGAAATGTAAGAATTTTACTTTATGCACTTCCTCTGTAATCCCTCCTGGAAATGTAAGAACTTTACTTTATGCACTTCCTCTGTAATCCCTCCTGAAATTTAAGAACTCTACTTTGTGCACATCCCCTGTAATCCCTCCTGGAAATGTAAGAACTTTACTTTATGCATTTCCTCTGTAATCCCTCCTGGAAATGTAAGAACTTTACTTTATGCACTTCCTCTGTAATCCCTCCTGGAAATGTAAGGACTCTACTTTGTGCACTTCCTCAGTAATCCCTCCTGGAAATGTAAGAACTTTACTTTGTGCACTTCCTCTGTAAATCCTCCTGGAAATGTAAGGACTCTACTTTGTGCACTTCCTCTTTTATTACTCCTGAAAATGTAAGAAATTTACTTTATGCACTTCCTCTGTAATCCCTCCTGGAAATGTAAGAACTTTACTTTATGCACTTCCTCTGTAATCCCTCCTGGAAATGTAAGAACTTTACTTTATGCACTTCCTATGTAATCCCTCCTGGAAATGTAAGAACTTTACTTTATGCACTTCCTATGTAATCCCTCCTGGAAATGTAAGAACTTTATGCACTTCCTCTGTAATCCCTCCTGGAAATGCAAGAACTTTACTTCACTTCCTCCGTAATCCCTCCTGGAAATGTAAGAAATCTACTTTGTGCACTTCCTCTGTAATCCCTCCTGGAAATGTAAGAACGTTGTGCATTTCCTCTGTAATTCCTCCTGGAAATGTAAGAACTTTACTTTATGGACTTCCTCTGTAATCCCTTCTGGAAATGTAAGAACTTTACTTTGTGCACTTCCTCTGTAAATCCTCCTGGAAATGTAAGGACTCTACTTTGTGCACTTCCTCTTTTATTACTCCTGGAAATGTAAGAACTTTACTTTATGCACTTCCTCTGTAATCCCTCCTGGAAATTTAAGAACTTTACTTTATGCACTTCCTCTGTAATCCCTCCTGGAAATGTAAGAACTTTACTTTATGCACTTCCTCTGTAATCCCTCCTGGAAATGTAAGAACTTTATGCACTTCCTCTGTAATCCCTCCTGGAAATGCAAGAACTTTACTTCACTTCCTCCATAATCCCTCCTGGAAATGTAAGAAATCTACTTTGTGCACTTCCTCTGTAATCCCTCCTGGAAATGTAAGAACGTTGTGCATTTCCTCTGTAATTCCTCCTGGAAATGTAAGAACTTTACTTTCTGCACTTCCCCTGTAATCCCTCCTGGAAATGTAAGAACTTTACTTTATGGACTTCCTCTGTAATTCCTCCTCGAAATGTAAGAACTTTGCTTTATGCACTTCCTCTGTAATCCCTCCTGGAAATGTAAGAACTTTACTTTATGCACTTCCTCTGTAATCCCTCCTGGAAATGTAAGAACTTTACTTTATGCACTTCCTCTGTAATTCCTCCTGGAAATGTAAGAAATCTACTTTGTGCACTTCCTCTGTAATCCCTCCTGGAAATGTAAGAACGTTGTGCATTTCCTCTGTAATTCCTCCTGGAAATGTAAGAACTTTACTTTATGCACTTCCTCTGTAATCCCTCCTGGAAATGTAAGAACTTTACTTTCTGCACTTCCCCTGTAATCCCTCCTGGAAATTTAAGGACTCTACTTTGTGCACTTCCTCTGTAGTCCCTCCTGGAAATGTAAGAACTTTACTTTGTGCACTTCCTCTGTAAATCCTCCTGGAAATGTAAGGACTCTACTTTGTGCACTTCCTCTTTTATTACTCCTGGAAATGTAAGAACTTTACTTTATGCACTTCCTCTGTAATCCCTCCTGGAAATGTAAGAACTTTACTTTATGCACTTCCTCTGTAATCCCTCCTGGAAATGTAAGAACTTTACTTTATGCACTTCCTCTGTAATCCCTCCTGGAAATGAAAGAACTTTACTTCACTTCCTCCGTAATCCCTCCTGGAAATGTAAGAAATCTACTTTGTGCACTTCCTCTGTAATCCCTCCTGGAAATGTAAGAACGTTGTGCATTTCCTCTGTAATTCCTCCTGGAAATGTAAGAACTTTACTTTCTGCACTTCCCCTGTAATCCCTCCTGGAAATGTAAGGACTCTACTTTGTGCACTTCCTCAGTAATCCCTCCTGGAAATGTAAGAACTTTACTTTGTGCACTTCCTCTGTAAATCCTCCTGGAAATGTAAGGACTCTACTTTGTGCACTTCCTCTTTTATTACTCCTGAAAATGTAAGAAATTTACTTTATGCACTTCCTCTGTAATCCCTCCTGGAAATGTAAGAACTTTACTTTATGCACTTCCTCTGTAATCCCTCCTGGAAATGTAAGAACTTTACTTTATGCACTTCCTATGTAATCCCTCCTGGAAATGTAAGAACTTTATGCACTTCCTCTGTAATCCCTCCTGGAAATGCAAGAACTTTACTTCACTTCCTCCGTAATCCCTCCTGGAAATGTAAGAAATCTACTTTGTGCACTTCCTCTGTAATCCCTCCTGGAAATGTAAGAACGTTGTGCATTTCCTCTGTAATTCCTCCTGGAAATGTAAGAACTTTACTTTCTGCACTTCCCCTGTAATCCCTCCTGGAAATGTAAGGACTCTACTTTGTGCACTTCCTCTGTAGTCCCTCCTGGAAATGTAAGAACTTTACTTTGTGCACTTCCTCTGTAAATCCTCCTGGAAATGTAAGAACTTTACTTTATGCACTTCCTCTGTAATCCCTCCTGGAAATGTAAGAACTTTACTTTATGCACTTCCTCTGTAATCCCTCCTGGAAATGTAAGAAATCTACTTTGTGCACTTCCTCTGTAATCCCTCCTGGAAATGTAAGAACGTTGTGCATTTCATCTGTAATTCCTCCTGGAAATGTAAGAACTTTACTTTCTGCACTTCCCCTGTAATCCCTCCTGGAAATGTAAGGACTCTACTTTGTGCACTTCCTCTGTAGTCCCTCCTGGAAATGTAAGAACTTTACTTTGTGCACTTCCTCTGTAAATCCTCCTGGAAATGTAAGGACTCTACTTTCTGCACTTCCTCTTTAATTACTCCTGGAAATGTAAGAACTTTACTTTATGCGCTTCCTCTATAATCCCTCCTGGAAATGTAAGAACTTTACTATATGCACTTCCTCTGTAATCCCTCCTGGAAATGTAAGAACTTTACTTTATGCACTTCCACTGTAAATCCTCCTGGAAATGTAAGAACTCTACTTTGTGCACATCCCCTGTAATCCCTCCTGGAAATGTAAGGACTCCACTTTCTGCACTTCCTCATTAATTCCCCCTGGAAATGTAAGAACTTTACTTTATGCACTTCCTCTGTAATCCCTCCTGGAAATGTAAGAACTTTACTTTTTGCACTTCCTCTGTAATCCCTCCTGGAAATGTAAGAACTCTACTTTATGCACTTCCTCTGTAATCTCTCCTGGAAATGTAAGAACTTTACTTTATGCACTTCCTCTGTAATCCCTCCTGGAAATGTAAGACCTTTACTTCATGCACTTCCTCTGTAATCTCTCCTGGAAATGTAAGAAATCTACTTTGTGCTCTTCCTCTGTAATCCCTCCTGGAAATGTAAGAACATTGTGCATTTCCTCTGTAATCTCTCCTGGAAATGTAAGAACTTTACTTTATGCACTTCCTCTGTAATCCCTCCTGGAAATGTAAGACCTTTACTTTATGCACTTCCTCTGTAATCTCTCCTGGAAATGTAAGAAATCTACTTTGTGCTCTTCCTCTGTAATCCCTCCTGGAAATGTAAGAACATTGTGCATTTCCTCTGTAATTCCTCCTGGAAATGTAAGAACTTTACTTTCTGCACTTCCCCTGTAATCCCTCCTGGAAATGTAAGGACTCTACTTTGTGCACTTCCTCTGTAATCCCTCCTGGAAATGTAAGGACTCTACTTTGTGCACTTCCTCTTTAATTACTCCTGGAAATGTAAGAACTTTAATTTATGCACTTCCTCTGTAATCCCTCCTGGAAATGTAAGAACTCTACTTTCTGCACTTCCCCTGTAATCCCTCCTGGAAATGTAAGAATTTTACTTTATGCACTTCCTCTGTAATCCCTCCTGGAAATGTAAGAACTTTACTTTATGCACTTCCTCTGTAATCCCTCCTGAAATTTAAGAACTCTACTTTGTGCACATCCCCTGTAATCCCTCCTGGAAATGTAAGAACTTTACTTTATGCATTTCCTCTGTAATCCCTCCTGGAAATGTAAGAACTTTACTTTATGCACTTCCTCTGTAATCCCTCCTGGAAATGTAAGAACTTTACTTTATGCACTTCCTCTGTAATCCCTCCTGAAATTTAAGAACTCTACTTTGTGCACATCCCCTGTAATCCCTCCTGGAAATGTAAGAACTTTACTTTATGCATTTCCTCTGTAATCCCTCCTGGAAATGTAAGAACTTTACTTTATGCACGTCCTCTGTAATCCGTCCTGGAAATGTAAGAACTTTACTTTATGCACTTCCTCTGTAATCCCTCCTGGAAATGTAAGAACTTTACTTTATGCACTTCCTCTGTAATCCCTCCTGGACATGTAAGAACTCTACTTTGTGCACATCCCCTGTAATCCCTCCTGGAAATGTAAGAATTTTACTTTATGCACTTCCTCTGTAAATCCTCCTGGAAAAGTAAGAACTCTACTTTGTGCATATCCCCTGTAATCCCTCCTGGAAATGTAAGAACTTTACTTTATGCACTTCCTCTGTAATCCCTCCTGGAAATGTAAGAATTTTACTTCATGCACTTCCTCTGTAATCCCTCCTGGAAATGTAAGAATTTTACTTTTTGCACTTCCTCTGTAAATCCTCCTGGAAATGTAAGAACTCTACTTTGTGCACATCCCCTGTAATCCCTCCTGGAAATGTAAGGACTCCACTTTCTGCACTTCCTCTTTAATTCCCCCTGGAAATGTAAGAGCTTTACTTTATGCACTTCCTCTGTAATCCCTCCTGGAAATGTAAGAACTCTACTTTATGCACTTCCTCTGTAATCCCTCCTGGAAATGTAAGAACTCTACTTTGTGCATTTCCTCTTTAATTCCTCATGGAAATGTGAGAACTTTACTTTATGCATTTCCTCTGTAATCCCTCCTGGAAATGTAAGAACTTTACTTTTTGCACTACCTCTGTAAATACTCCTGGAAATGTAAGATCTCTACTTTGTGCACATCCCCTGTAATCCCTCCTGGAAATGTAAGGACTCTACTTTGTGCACTTCCTCTGTAATCCCTCCTGGAAATGTAAGGACTCTACTTTCTGCACTTCCTCTTTAATTCCTCATGGAAATGTAAGAACTTTACTATATGCACTTCCTCTGTAATCCCTCCTGGAAATGTAAGAACTTTACTTTGTGCACTTCCTCTGTAAATCCTCCTGGAAATGTAAGGACTCTACTTTGTGCACTTCCTCTTTAATTACTCCTGGAAATGTAAGAACTTTACTTTATGCACTTCCTCTGTAATCCGCCCTGGAAATGTAAGAACTTTACTTTATGCACTTCCTCTGTAATCCCTCCTGGAATTGTAAGAACTTTACTTTATGCAGTTACACTGTAATCCCTCCTGGAAATGTAAGAAATCTACTTTGTGCACTTCCTCTGTAATCCCTCCTGGAAATGTAAGAACTTTACTTTATGCCCTTCGTCTGTAATCCCTCCTGGAAATGTAAGAACTTTACTTTATGCACTTACACTGTAATCCCTCCTGGAAATGTAAGAAATCTACTTTGTGCACTTCCTCTGTAATCCCTCCTGGAAATGTAAGAACTTTACTTTATGCACTTCCTCTGTAATCCCTCCTGGAATTGTAAGAACTTTACTTTATGCACTTACACTGTAATCCCTCCTGGAAATGTAAGAAATCTACTTTGTGCACTTCCTCTGTAATCCCTCCTGGAAATGTAAGAACTTTACTTTATGCACTTCCTCTGTAATCCCTCCTGGAAATGTAAGAAATCTACTTTGTGCACTTCCTCTGTAATCCCTCCTGGAAATGTAAGAACGTTGTGCATTTCCTCTGTAATTCCTCCTGGAAATGTAAGAACTTTACTTTCTGCACTTCCCCTGTAATCCCTCCTGGAAATGTAAGAACTTTACTTTATGGACTTCCTCTGTAATTCCTCCTGGAAATGTAAGAACTTTACTTTATGCACTTCCTCTGTAATCCCTCCTGGAAAAGTAAGAACTTTGCTTTATGCACTTCCTCTGTAATCCCTCCTGGAAATGTAAGAACTTTACTTTATGCACTTCCTCTGTAATCCCTCCTGGAAATGTAAGAACTTTACTTTATGCACTTCCTCTGTAATCCCTCCTGGAAATGTAAGAAATCTACTTTGTGCACTTCCTCTGTAATCCCTCCTGGAAATGTAAGAACGTTGTGCATTTCCTCTGTAATTCCTCCTGGAAATGTAAGAACTTTACTTTATGCACTTCCTCTGTAATCCCTCCTGGAAATGTAAGAACTTTACTTTCTGCACTTCCCCTGTAATCCCTCCTGGAAATTTAAGGACTCTACTTTGTGCACTTCCTCTGTAGTCCCTCCTGGAAATGTAAGAACTTTACTTTGTGCACTTCCTCTGTAAATCCTCCTGGAAATGTAAGGACTCTACTTTGTGCACTTCCTCTTTTATTACTCCTGGAAATGTAAGAACTTTACTTTATGCACTTCCTCTGTAATCCCTCCTGGAAATGTATGAACTTTACTTTATGCACTTCCTCTGTAATCCCTCCTGGAAATGTAAGAACTTTACTTTATGCACTTCCTCTGTAATCCCTCCTGGAAATGAAAGAACTTTACTTCACTTCCTCCGTAATCCCTCCTGGAAATGTAAGAAATCTACTTTGTGCACTTCCTCTGTAATCCCTCCTGGAAATGTAAGAACGTTGTGTATTTCCTCTGTAATTCCTCCTGGAAATGTAAGAACTTTACTTTCTGCACTTCCCCTGTAATCCCTCCTGGAAATGTAAGGACTCTACTTTGTGCACTTCCTCAGTAATCCCTCCTGGAAATGTAAGAACTTTACTTTGTGCACTTCCTCTGTAAATCCTCCTGGAAATGTAAGGACTCTACTTTGTGCACTTCCTCTTTTATTACTCCTGAAAATGTAAGAACTTTACTTTATGCACTTCCTCTGTAATCCCTCCTGGAAATGTAAGAACTTTACTTTATGCACTTCCTCTGTAATCCCTCCTGGAAATGTAAGAACTTTACTTTATGCACTTCCTATGTAATCCCTCCTGGAAATGTAAGAACTTTATGCACTTCCTCTGTAATCCCTCCTGGAAATGCAAGAACTTTACTTCACTTCCTCCGTAATCCCTCCTGGAAATGTAAGAAATCTACTTTGTGCACTTCCTCTGTAATCCCTCCTGGAAATGTAAGAACGTTGTGCATTTCCTCTGTAATTCCTCCTGGAAAAGTAAGAACTTTGCTTTATGCACTTCCTCTGTAATCCCTCCTGGAAATGTAAGAACTTTACTTTTTGCACTTCCTCTGTAATTCCTCCTGGAAATGTAAGAACTTTACTTTATGGACTTCCTCTGTAGTTCCTCCTGGAAATGTAAGAACTTTACTTTATGCACTTCCTCTGTAATCCCTCCTGGAAATGTAAGAACTTTGCTTTATGCACTTCCTCTGTAATCCCTCCTGGAAATGTATGAACTTAACTTTATGCACTTCCTCTGTAATCCCTCCTGGAAATGTAAGAACTTTACTTCATGCACTTCCTCTGTAATCCCTCCTGGAAACGTAACAAAAATCTACTTTGTGCACTTCCTCTGTAATCCCTCCTGGAAATGTAAGAACATTGTGCATTTCCTCTGTAATTCCTCGTGGAAATGTAAGAACTTTACTTTCTGCACTTCCCCTGTAATCCCTCCTGGAAATGTAAGAACTTTACTTTATGGACTTCCTCTGTAATTCCTCCTGGAAATGTAAGAACTTTACTTTATGCACTTCCTCTGTAATCCCTCCTGGAAAAGTAAGAACTTTGCTTTATGCACTTCCTCTGTAATCCCTCCTGGAAATGTAAGAACTTTACTTTATGCACTTCCTCTGTAATCCCTCCTGGAAATGTAAGAACTTTACTTTATGCACTTCCTCTGTAATCCATCCTGGAAATGTAAGAAATCTACTTTGTGCACTTCCTCTGTAATCCCTCCTGGAAATGTAAGAACGTTGTGCATTTCCTCTGTAATTCCTCCTGGAAATGTAAGAACTTTACTTTCTGCACTTCCCCTGTAATCCCTCCTGGAAATGTAAGAACTTTACTTTGTGCACTTCCTCTGTAATCCCTCCTGGAAATGTAAGAAATCTACTTTGTGCACTTCCTCTGTAATCCCTCCTGGAAATGTAAGAACGTTGTGCACTTCCTCTGTAGTCCCTCCTGGAAATGTAAGAACTTTACTTTCTGCACTTCCTCTGTAATCTCTCCTGGAAATGTAAGGACTCTACTTTGTGCACTTCCTCTGTAGTCCCTTCTGGAAATGTAAGAACTTTACTTTGTGCACTTCCTCTGTAAATCCTCCTGGAAATGTAAGGACTCTACTTTGTGCACTTCCTCTTTTATTACTCCTGGAAATGTAAGAACTTTACTTTATGCACTTCCTCTGTAATCCCTCCTGGAAATTTAAGAACTTTACTTTATGCACTTCCTCTGTAATCCCTCCTGGAAATGTAAGAACTTTACTTTATGCACTTCCTCTGTAATCCCTCCTGGAAATGTAAGAACTTTATGCACTTCCTCTGTAATCCCTCCTGGAAATGCAAGAACTTTACTTCACTTCCTCCATAATCCCTCCTGGAAATGTAAGAAATCTACTTTGTGCACTTCCTCTGTAATCCCTCCTGGAAATGTAAGAAAGTTGTGCATTTCCTCTGTAATTCCTCCTGGAAATGTAAGAACTTTACTTTATGGACTTCCTCTGTAATCCCTCCTGGAAATGTATGAACTTTACTTTTTGCACTTCCTCTGTAATTCCTCCTGGAAATGTAAGAACTTTACTTTATGGACTTCCTCTGTAATTCCTCCTGGAAATGTAAGAACTTTACTTTATGCACTTCCTCTGTAATCCCTCCTGGAAATGTAAGAACTTTGCTTTATGCACTTCTTCTGTAATCCCTCCTGGAAATGTATGAACTTTACTTTATGCACTTCCTCTGTAATCCCTCCTGGAAATGTAAGAACTTTACTTTATGCACTTCCTCTGTAATCCCTCCTGGAAACGTAAGAAATCTACTTTGTGCACTTCCTCTGTAATCCCTCCTGGAAATGTAAGAACGTTGTGCATTTCCTCTGTAATTCCTCCTGGAAATGTAAGAACTTTACTTTCTGCACTTCCCCTGTAATCCCTCCTGGAAATGTAAGAACTTTACTTTATGGACTTCCTCTGTAATTCTTCCTGGAAATGTAAGAACTTTACTTTATGCACTTCCTCTGTAATCCCTCCTGGAAAAGTAAGAACTTTGCTTTATGCACTTCCTCTGTAATCCCTCCTGGAAATGTAAGAACTTTACTTTTTGCACTTCCTCTGTAATCCCTCCTGGAAATGTAAGAACTCTACTTTATGCACTTCCTCTGTAATCTCTCCTGGAAATGTAAGAACTTTACTTTATGCACTTCCTCTGTAATCCCTCCTGGAAATGTAAGACCTTTACTTTATGCACTTCCTCTGTAATCTCTCCTGGAAATGTAAGAAATCTACTTTGTGCTCTTCCTCTGTAATCCCTCCTGGAAATGTAAGAACATTTTGCATTTCCTCTGTAATTCCTCCTGGAAATGTAAGAACTTTACTTTCTGCACTTCCCCTGTAATCCCTCCTGGAAATGTAAGGACTCTACTTTGTGCACTTCCTCTGTAATCCCTCCTGGAAATGTAAGAACTTTACTTTGTGCACTTCCTCTGTAAATCCTCCTGGAAATGTAAGGACTCTACTTTGTGCACTTCCTCTTTAATTACTCCTGGAAATGTAAGAACTTTAATTTATGCACTTCCTCTGTAATCCCTCCTGGAAATGTAAGAACTCTACTTTCTGCACTTCCCCTGTAATCCCTCCTGGAAATGTAAGAATTTTACTTTATGCACTTCCTCTGTAATCCCTCCTGGAAATGTAAGAACTTTACTTTATGCACTTACTCTGTAATCCCTCCTGAAATTTAAGAACTCTACTTTGTGCACATCCCCTGTAATCCCTCCTGGAAATGTAAGAACTTTACTTTATGCATTTCCTCTGTAATCCCTCCTGGAAATGTAAGAACTTTACTTTATGCACTTCCTCTGTAATCCCTCCTGGAAATGTAAGAACTTTACTTTATGCACTTCCTCTGTAATCCCTCCTGAAATTTAAGAACTCTACTTTGTGCACATCCCCTGTAATCCCTCCTGGAAATGTAAGAACTTTACTTTATGCATTTCCTCTGTAATCCCTCCTGGAAATGTAAGAACTTTACTTTATGCACTTCCTCTGTAATCCGTCCTGGAAATGTAAGAACTTTACTTTATGCACTTCCTCTGTAATCCCTCCTGGAAATGTAAGAACTTTACTTTATGCACTTCCTCTGTAATCCCTCCTGGAAATGTAAGAACTCTACTTTGTGCACATCCCCTGTAATCCCTCCTGGAAATGTAAGAATTTTACTTTATGCACTTCCTCTGTAAATCCTCCTGGAAAAGTAAGAACTCTACTTTGTGCATATCCCCTGTAATCCCTCCTGGAAATGTAAGAACTTTACTTTATGCACTTCCTCTGTAATCCCTCCTGGAAATGTAAGAATTTTACTTCATGCACTTCCTCTGTAATCCCTCCTGGAAATGTAAGAATTTTACGTTTTGTACTTCCTCTGTAAATCCTCCTGGAAATGTAAGAACTCTACTTTGTGCACATCCCCTGTAATCCCTCCTGGAAATGTAAGGACTCCACTTTCTGCACTTCCTCTTTAATTCCCCCTGGAAATGTAAAAGCTTTACTTTATGCACTTCCTCTGTAATCCCTCCTGGAAATGTAAGAACTTTACATTTTGCACTTCCTCTGTAATCCCTCCTGGAAATGTAAGAACTCTACTTTATGCACTTCCTCTGTAATCCCTCCTGGAAATGTAAGAACTCTACTTTGTGCATTTCCTCTGTAATCCCTCCTGGAAATGTAAGAACTTTACTTTTTGCACTACCTCTGTAAATACTCCTGGAAATGTAAGATCTCTACTTTGTGCACATCCCCTGTAATCCCTCCTGGAAATGTAAGGACTCTACTTTGTGCACTTCCTCTGTAATCCCTCCTGGAAATGTAAGGACTCTACTTTCTGCACTTCCTCTTTAATTCCTCATGGAAATGTAAGAACTTTACTATATGCACTTCCTCTGTAATCCCTCCTGGAAATGTAAGAACTTTACTTTGTGCACTTCCTCTGTAAATCCTCCTGGAAATGTAAGGACTCTACTTTGTGCACTTCCTCTTTAATTACTCCTGGAAATGTAAGAACTTTACTTTATGCACTTCCTCTGTAATCCTCCCTGGAAATGTAAGAACTTTACTTTATGCACTTCCTCTGTAATCCCTCCTGGAATTGTAAGAACTTTACTTTATGCATTTACACTGTAATCCCTCCTGGAAATGTAAGAAATCTACTTTGTGCACTTCCTCTGTAATCCCTCCTGGAAATGTAAGAACTTTACTTTATGCCCTTCCTCTGTAATCCCTCCTGGAAATGTAAGAACTTTACTTTATGCACTTACACTGTAATCCCTCCTGGAAATGTAAGAAATCTACTTTGTGCACTTCCTCTGTAATCCCTCCTGGAAATGTAAGAACTTTACTTTATGCACTTCCTCTGTAATCCCTCCTGGAATTGTAAGAACTTTACTTTCTGCACTTACACTGTAATCCCTCCTGGAAATGTAAGAAATCTACTTTGTGCACTTCCTCTGTAATCCCTCCTGGAAATGTAAGAACTTTACTTTATGCACTTCCTCTGTAATCCCTCCTGGAAATGTAAGAAATCTACTTTGTGCACTTCCTCTGTAATCCCTCCTGGAAATGTAAGAACGTTGTGCATTTCCTCTGTAATTCCTCCTGGAAATGTAAGAACTTTACTTTCTGCACTTCCCCTGTAATCCCTCCTGGAAATGTAAGAACTTTACTTTATGGACTTCCTCTGTAATTCCTCCTGGAAATGTAAGAACTTTACTTTATGCACTTCCTCTGTAATCCCTCCTGGAAAAGTAAGAACTTTGCTTTATGCACTTCCTCTGTAATCCCTCCTGGAAATGTAAGAACTTTACTTTATGCACTTCCTCTGTAATCCCTCCTGGAAATGTAAGAACTTTACTTTATGCACTTCCTCTGTAATCCCTCCTGGAAATGTAAGAAATCTACTTTGTGCACTTCCTCTGTAATCCCTCCTGGAAATGTAAGAACGTTGTGCATTTCCTCTGTAATTCCTCCTGGAAATGTAAGAACTTTACTTTATGCAAGTCCTCTGTAATCCCTCCTGGAAATGTAAGAACTTTACTTTCTGCACTTCCCCTGTAATCCCTCCTGGAAATGTAAGGACTCTACTTTGTGCACTTCCTCTGTAGTCCCTCCTGGAAATGTAAGAACTTTACTTTGTGCACTTCCTCTGTAAATCCTCCTGGAAATGTAAGGACTCTACTTTGTGCACTTCCTCTTTTATTACTCCTGGAAATGTAAGAACTTTACTTTATGCACTTCCTCTGTAATCCCTCCTGGAAATGTAAGAACTTTACTTTATGCACTTCCTCTGTAATCCCTCCTGGAAATGTAAGAACTTTACTGTATGCACTTCCTCTGTAATCCCTCCTGGAAATGTAAGAACTTTATGCACTTCCTCTGTAATCCCTCCTGGAAATGTAAGATCTTTACTTTGTGCACTTCCTCTGTAAATCCTCCTGGAAATGTAAGGACTCTACTTTGTGCACTTCCTCTTTTATTACTCCTGGAAATGTAAGAACTTTACTTTATGCACTTCCTCTGTAATCCCTCCTGGAAATGTAAGAACTTTACTTTATGCACTTCCTCTGTAATCCCTCCTGGAAATGTAAGAACTTTACTTTATGCACTTCCTCTGTAATCCCTCCTGGAAATGTAAGAACTTTATGCACTTCCTCTGTAATCCCTCCTGGAAATGCAAGAACTATACTTCACTTCCTCCGTAATCCCTCCTGGAAATGTAAGAAATCTACTTTGTGCACTTCCTCTGTAATCCCTCCTGGAAATGTAAGAAAGTTGTGCATTTCCTCTGTAATTCCTCCTGGAAATGTAAGAACTTTACTTTATGGACTTCCTCTGTAATCCCTCCTGGAAATGTATGAACTTTACTTTTTGCACTTCCTCTGTAATTCCTCCTGGAAATGTAAGAACTTTACTTTATTGACTTCCTCTGTAATTCCTCCTGGAAATGTAAGAACTTTACTTTATGCACTTCCTCTGTAATCCCTCCTGGAAATGTAAGAACTTTGCTTTATGCACTTCCTCTGTAATCCCTCCTGGAAATGTATGAACTTTACTTTATGCACTTCCTCTGTAATCCCTCCTGGAAATGTAAGAACTTTACTTTATGCACTTCCTCTGTAATCCCTCCTGGAAACGTAAGAAATCTACTTTGTGCACTTCCTCTGTAATCCCTCCTGGAAATGTAAGAACGTTGTGCATTTCCTCTGTAATTCCTCCTGGAAATGTAAGAACTTTACTTTCTGCACTTCCCCTGTAATCCCTCCTGGAAATGTAAGAACTTTACTTTATGGACTTCCTCTGTAATTCCTCCTGGAAATGTAAGAACTTTACTTTATGCACTTCCTCTGTAATCCCTCCTGGAAAAGTAAGAACTTTGCTTTATGCACTTCCTCTGTAATCCCTCCTGGAAATGTAAGAACTTTACTTTATGCACTTCCTCTGTAATCCCTCCTGGAAATGTAAGAACTTTACTTTATGCACTTCCTCTGTAATCCCTCCTGGAAATGTAAGAAATCTACTTTGTGCACTTCCTCTGTAATCCCTCCTGGAAATGTAAGAACGTTGTGCATTTCATCTGTAATTCCTCCTGGAAATGTAAGAACTTTACTTTCTGCACTTCCCCTGTAATCCCTCCTGGAAATGTAAGGACTCTACTTTGTGCACTTCCTCTGTAGTCCCTCCTGGAAATGTAAGAACTTTACTTTGTGCACTTCCTCTGTAAATCCTCCTGGAAATGTAAGGACTCTACTTTGTGCACTTCCTCTTTAATTACTCCTGGAAATGTAAGAACTTTACTTTATGCGCTTCCTCTATAATCCCTCCTGGAAATGTAAGAACTTTACTATATGCACTTCCTCTGTAATCCCTCCTGGAAATGTAAGAACTTTACTTTATGCACTTCCACTGTAAATCCTCCTGGAAATGTAAGAACTCTACTTTGTGCACATCCCCTGTAATCCCTCCTGGAAATGTAAGGACTCCACTTTCTGCACTTCCTCGTTAATTCCCCCTGGAAATGTAAGAACTTTACTTTATGCACTTCCTCTGTAATCCCTCCTGGAAATGTAAGAACTTTGCTTTATGCACTTCCTCTGTAATCCCTCCTGGAAATGTATGAACTTTACTTTATGCACTTCCTCTGTAATCCCTCCTGGAAATGTAAGAACTTTACTTTATGCACTTCCTCTGTAATCCCTCCTGGAAACGTAAGAAATCTACTTTGTGCACTTCCTCTGTAATCCCTCCTGGAAATGTAAGAACGTTGTGCATTTCCTCTGTAATTCCTCCTGGAAATGTAAGAACTTTACTTTCTGCACTTCCCCTGTAATCCCTCCTGGAAATGTAAGAACTTTACTTTATGGACTTCCTCTGTAATTCCTCCTGGAAATGTAAGAACTTTACTTTATGCACTTCCTCTGTAATCCCTCCTGGAAAAGTAAGAACTTTGCTTTATGCACTTCCTCTGTAATCCCTCCTGGAAATGTAAGAACTTTACTTTATGCACTTCCTCTGTAATCCCTCCTGGAAATGTAAGAACTTTACTTTATGCACTTCCTCTGTAATCCCTCCTGGAAATGTAAGAAATCTACTTTGTGCACTTCCTCTGTAATCCCTCCTGGAAATGTAAGAACGTTGTGCATTTCATCTGTAATTCCTCCTGGAAATGTAAGAACTTTACTTTCTGCACTTCCCCTGTAATCCCTCCTGGAAATGTAAGGACTCTACTTTGTGCACTTCCTCTGTAGTCCCTCCTGGAAATGTAAGAACTTTACTTTGTGCACTTCCTCTGTAAATCCTCCTGGAAATGTAAGGACTCTACTTTGTGCACTTCCTCTTTAATTACTCCTGGAAATGTAAGAACTTTACTTTATGCGCTTCCTCTATAATCCCTCCTGGAAATGTAAGAACTTTACTATATGCACTTCCTCTGTAATCCCTCCTGGAAATGTAAGAACTTTACTTTATGCACTTCCACTGTAAATCCTCCTGGAAATGTAAGAACTCTACTTTGTGCACATCCCCTGTAATCCCTCCTGGAAATGTAAGGACTCCACTTTCTGCACTTCCTCGTTAATTCCCCCTGGAAATGTAAGAACTTTACTTTATGCACTTCCTCTGTAATCCCTCCTGGAAATGTAAGAACTTTACTTTATGCACTTCCTCTGTAATCCCTCCTGGAAATGTAAGAACTTTACTTTATGCACTTCCTCTGTAATCCCTCCTGGAAATGTAAGAACTTTATGCACTTCCTCTGTAATCCCTCCTGGAAATGTAAGATCTTTACTTTGTGCACTTCCTCTGTAAATCCTCCTGGAAATGTAAGGACTCTACTTTGTGCACTTCCTCTTTTATTACTCCTGGAAATGTAAGAACTTTACTTTATGCACTTCCTCTGTAATCCCTCCTGGAAATGTAAGAACTTTACTTTATGCACTTCCTCTGTAATCCCTCCTGGAAATGTAAGAACTTTACTTTATGCACTTCCTCTGTAATCCCTCCTGGAAATGAAAGAACTTTACTTCACTTCCTCCGTAATCCCTCCTGGAAATGTAAGAAATCTACTTTGTGCACTTCCTCTGTAATCCCTCCTGGAAATGTAAGAACGTTGTGCATTTCCTCTGTAATTCCTCCTGGAAATGTAAGAACTTTACTTTCTGCACTTCCCCTGTAATCCCTCCTGGAAACGTAAGGACTCTACTTTGTGCACTTCCTCAGTAATCCCTCCTGGAAATGTAAGAACTTTACTTTGTGCACTTCCTCTGTAAATCCTCCTGGAAATGTAAGGACTCTACTTTGTGCACTTCCTCTTTTATTACTCCTGAAAATGTAAGAACTTTACTTTATGCACTTCCTCTGTAATCCCTCCTGGAAATGTAAGAACTTTACTTTATGCACTTCCTCTGTAATCCCTCCTGGAAATGTAAGAACTTTACTTTATGCACTTCCTATGTAATCCCTCCTGGAAATGTAAGAACTTTATGCACTTCCTCTGTAATCCCTCCTGGAAATGCAAGAACTTTACTTCACTTCCTCCGTAATCCCTCCTGGAAATGTAAGAAATCTACTTTGTGCACTTCCTCTGTAATCCCTCCTGGAAATGTAAGAACGTTGTGCATTTCCTCTGTAATTCCTCCTGGAAATGTAAGAACTTTACTTTATGGACTTCCTCTGTAATCCCTCCTGGAAATGTAAGAACTTTACTTTTTGCACTTCCTCTGTAATTCCTCCTGGAAATGTAAGAACTTTACTTTATGCACTTCCTCTGTAATCCCTCCTGGAAATGTAAGAACTTTGCTTTATGCACTTCCTCTGTAATCCCTCCTGGAAATGTATGAACTTTACTTTATGCCCTTCCTCTGTAATGCCTCCTGGAAATGTAAGAACTTTACTTCATGCACTTCCTCTGTAATCCCTCCTGGAAACGTAAGAAATCTACTTTGTGCACTTCCTCTGTAATCCCTCCTGGAAATGTAAGAACGTTGTGCATTTCCTCTGTAATTCCTCCTGGAAATGTAAGAACTTTACTTTCTGCACTTCCCCTGTAATCCCTCCTGGAAATGTAAGAACTTTACTTTATGGACTTCCTCTGTAATTCCTCCTGGAAATGTAAGAACTTTACTTTATGCACTTCCTCTGTAATCCCTCCTGGAAAAGTAAGAACTTTGCTTTATGCACTTCCTCTGTAATCCCTCCTGGAAATGTAAGAACTTTACTTTATGCACTTCCTCTGTAATCCCTCCTGGAAATGTAAGAACTTTACTTTATGCACTTCCTCTGTAATCCCTCCTGGAAATGTAAGAAATCTACTTTGTGCACTTCCTCTGTAATCCCTCCTGGAAATGTAAGAACGTTGTGCATTTCCTCTGTAATTCCTCCTGGAAATGTAAGAACTTTACTTTCTGCACTTCCCCTGTAATCCCTCCTGGAAATGTAAGAACTTTACTTTGTGCACTTCCTCTGTAATCCCTCCTGGAAATGTAAGAAATCTACTTTGTGCACTTCCTCTGTAATCCCTCCTGGAAATGTAAGAACGTTGTGCACTTCATCTGTAGTCCCTCCTGGAAATGTAAGAACTTTACTTTCTGCACTTCCCCTGTAATCCCTCCTGGAAATGTAAGGACTCTACTTTGTGCACTTCCTCTGTAGTCCCTCCTGGAAATGTAAGAACTTTACTTTGTGCACTTCCTCTGTAAATCCTCCTGGAAATGTAAGGACTCTACTTTGTGCACTTCCTCTTTTATTACTCCTGGAAATGTAAGAACTTTACTTTATGCACTTCCTCTGTAATCCCTCCTGGAAATGTAAGAACTTTACTTTATGCACTTCCTCTGTAATCCCTCCTGGAAATGTAAGAACTTTACTTTATGCACTTCCTCTGTAATCCCTCCTGGAAATGTAAGAACTTTATGCACTCCCTCTGTAATCCCTCCTGGAAATGCAAGAACTTTACTTCACTTCCTCCATAATCCCTCCTGGAAATGTAAGAAATCTACTTTGTGCACTTCCTCTGTAATCCCTCCTGGAAATGTAAGAACGTTGTGCATTTCCTCTGTAATTCCTCCTGGAAATGTAAGAACTTTACTTTATGGACTTCCTCTGTAATCCCTCCTGGAAATGTATGAACTTTACTATTTGCACTTCCTCTGTAATTCCTCCTGGAAATGTAAGAACTTTACTTTATGGACTTCCTCTGTAATTCCTCCTGGAAATGTAAGAACTTTACTTTATGCACTTCCTCTCTAATCCCTCCTGGAAATGTAAGAACTTTGCTTTATGCACTTACTCTGTAATCCCTCCTGGAAATGTATGAACTTTACTTTATGCACTTCCTCTGTAATCCCTCCTGGAAATGTAAGAACTTTACTTTATGCACTTCCTCTGTAATCCCTCCTGGAAACGTAAGAAATCTACTTTGTGCACTTCCTCTGTAATCCCTCCTGGAAATGTAAGAACGTTGTGCATTTCCTCTGTAATTCCTCCTGGAAATGTAAGAACTTTACTTTCTGCACTTCCCCTGTAATCCCTCCTGGAAATGTAAGAACTTTACTTTATGGACTTCCTCTGTAATTCCTCCTGGAAATGTAAGAACTTTACTTTATGCACTTCCTCTGTAATCCCTCCTGGAAAAGTAAGAACTTTGCTTTATGCACTTCCTCTGTAATCCCTCCTGGAAATGTAAGAACTTTACTTTATGCACTTCCTCTGTAATCCCTCCTGGAAATGTAAGAACTTTACTTTATGCACTTCCTCTGTAATCCCTCCTGGAAATGTAAGAACTTTACTTTATGCACTTCCTCTGTAATCCCTCCTGGAAATGTAAGAAATCTACTTTGTGCACTTCCTCTGTAATCCCTCCTGGAAATGTAAGAACGTTGTGCATTTCATCTGTAATTCCTCCTGGAAATGTAAGAACTTTACTTTCTGCACTTCCCCTGTAATCCCTCCTGGAAATGTAAGGACTCTACTTTGTGCACTTCCTCTGTAGTCCCTCCTGGAAATGTAAGAACTTTACTTTGTGCACTTCCTCTGTAAATCCTCCTGGAAATGTAAGGACTCTACTTTGTGCACTTCCTCTTTAATTACTCCTGGAAATGTAAGAACTTTACGTTATGCGCTTCCTCTATAATCCCTCCTGGAAATGTAAGAACTTTACTATATGCACTTCCTCTGTAATCCCTCCTGGAAATGTAAGAACTTTACTTTAGGCACTTCCACTGTAATCCCTCCTGGAAATATAAGAAATCTACTTTGTGCACTTCGTCTGTAATCCCTCCTGGAAATGTAAGAACTTTACTTTATGCACTTCCTCTGTAATCCCTCCTGGAAATGTAAGAATTTTACTTTTTGCACTTCCTCTGTAAATCCTCCTGGAAATGTAAGAACTCTACTTTGTGCACATCCCCTGTAATCCCTCCTGGAAATGTAAGGACTCCACTTTCTGCACTTCCTCGTTAATTCCCCCTGGAAATGTAAGAACTTTACTTTATGCACTTCCTCTGTAATCCCTCCTGGAAATGTAAGAACTTTACTTTTTGCACTTCCTCTGTAATCCCTCCTGGAAATGTAAGAACTCTACTTTATGCACTTCCTCTGTAATCTCTCCTGGAAATGTAAGAACTTTACTTTATGCACTTCCTCTGTAATCCCTCCTGGAAATGTAAGACCTTTACTTTATGCACTTCCTCTGTAATCTCTCCTGGAAATGTAAGAAATCTACTTTGTGCTCTTCCTCTGTAATCCCTCCTGGAAATGTAAGAACATTGTGCATTTCCTCTGTAATTCCTCCTGGAAATGTAAGAACTTTACTTTCTGCACTTCCCCTTTAATCCCTCCTGGAAATGTAAGGAATCTACTTTGTGCACTTCCTCTGTAATCCCTCCTGGAAATGTAAGAACTTTACTTTGTGCACTTCCTCTGTAAATCCTCCTGGAAATGTAATGACTCTACTTTGTGCACTTCCTCTTTAATTACTCCTGAAAATGTAAGAACTTTAATTTATGCACTTCCTCTGTAATCCCTCCTGGAAATGTAAGAACTCTACTTTCTGCACTTCCCCTGTAATCCCTCCTGGAAATGTAAGAATTTTACTTTATGCACTTCCTCTGTAATCCCTCCTGGAAATGTAAGAACTTTACTTTATGCACTTCCTCTGTAATCCCTCCTGAAATTTAAGAACTCTACTTTGTGCACATCCCCTGTAATCCCTCCTGGAAATGTAAGAACTTTACTTGATGCATTTCCTCTGTAATCCCTCCTGGAAATGTAAGAACTTTACTTTATGCACTTCCTCTGTAATCCCTCCTGGAAATGTAAGAACTTTACTTTATGCACTTCCTCTGTAATCCCTCCTGAAATTTAAGAACTCTACTTTGTGCACATCCCCTGTAATCCCTCCTGGAAATGTAAGAACTTTACTTTATGCATTTCCTCTGTAATCCCTCCTGGAAATGTAAGAACTTTACTTTATGCACTTCCTCTGTAATCCGTCCTGGAAATGTAAGAACTTTACTTTATGCACTTCCTCTGTAATCCCTCCTGGAAATGTAAGAACTTTACTTTATGCACTTCCTCTGTAATCCCTCCTGGAAATGTAAGAACTCTACTTTGTGCACATCCCCTGTAATCCCTCCTGGAAATGTAAGAACTTTACTTTATGCACTTCCTCTGTATTCCCTCCTGGAAATGTAAGAATTTTACTTTTTGCACTTCCTCTGTAAATCCTCCTGGAAATGTAAGAACTCTACTTTGTGCATATCCCCTGTAATCCCTCCTGGAAATGTAAGAACTTTACTTTATGCACTTCCTCTGTAATCCCTCCTGGAAATGTAAGAACTTTACTTTATGCACTTCCTCTGTAATCCCTCCTGGAAATGTAAGAACTCTACTTTGTGCACATCCCCTGTAATCCCTCCTGGAAATGTAAGAATTTTACTTTATGCACTTCCTCTGTAAATCCTCCTGGAAAAGTAAGAACTCTACTTTGTGCATATCCCCTGTAATCCCTCCTGGAAATGTAAGAACTTTACTTTATGCACTTCCTCTGTAATCCCTCCTGGAAATGTAAGAACTTTACTTTATGCCCTTCCTCTGTAATCGCTCCTGGAAATGTAAGAACTCTACTTTGTGCACATCCCCTGTAATCCCTCCTGGAAATGTAAGAATTTTACTTTATGCACTTCCTCTGTAAATCCTCCTGGAAAAGTAAGAACTCTACTTTGTGCATATCCCCTGTAATCCCTCCTGGAAATGTAAGGACTCCACTTTCTGCACTTCCTCTTTAATTCCCCCTGGAAATGTAAGAGCTTTACTTTATGCACTTCCTCTGTAATCCCTCCTGGAAATGTAAGAACTTTACTTTTTGCACTTCCTCTGTAATCCCTCCTGGAAATGTAAGAACTCTACTTTATGCACTTCCTCTGTAATCCCTCCTGGAAATGTAAGAACTCTACTTTGTGCATTTCCTCTTTAATTCTTCATGGAAATGTGAGAACTTTACTTTATGCATTTCCTCTGTAATCCCTCCTGGAAATGTAAGAACTTTACTTTTTGCACTACCTCTGTAAATACTCCTGGAAATGTAAGATCTCTACTTTGTGCACATCCCCTGTAATCCCTCCTGGAAATGTAAGGACTCTACTTTCTGCACTTCCTCTTTAATTCCTCATGGAAATGTAAGAACTTTACTATATGCACTTCCTCTGTAATTCCTCTTGGAAATGTAAGAACTTTACTTTGTGCACTTCCTCTGTAAATCCTCCTGGAAATGTAAGGACTCCACTTTGTGCACTTTCTCTATAATTACTCCTGGAAATGTAAGAACTTTACTTTATGCACTTCCTCTGTAATCCCTCCTGGAATTGTAAGAACTTTACTTTATGCACTTCCTCTGTAATCCCTCCTGGAAATGTAAGAAATCTACTTTGTGCACTTCCTCTGTAATCCCTCCTGGAAATGTAAGAACTTTACTTTATGCCCTTCCTCTGTAATCCCTCCTGGAAATGTAAGAACTTTACTTTATGCACTTCCTCTGTAATCCCTCCTGGAAATGTAAGAAATCTACTTTGTGCACTTCCTCTGTAATCCCTCCTGGAAATGTAAGAACGTTGTGCATTTCCTCTGTAATTCCTCCTGGAAATGTAAGAACTTTACTTTCTGCACTTCCCCTGTAATCCCTCCTGGAAATGTAAGAACTTTACTTTATGGACTTCCTCTGTAATTCCTCCTGGAAATGTAAGAACTTTACTTTATGCACTTCCTCTGTAATCCCTCCTGGAAAAGTAAGAACTTTGCTTTATGCACTTCCTCTGTAATCCCTCCTGGAAATGTAAGAACTTTACTTTATGCACTTCCTCTGTAATCCCTCCTGGAAATGTAAGAACTTTACTTTATGCACTTCCTCTGTAATCCCTCCTGGAAATGTAAGAAATCTACTTTGTGCACTTCCTCTGTAATCCCTCCTGGAAATGTAAGAACGTTGTGCATTTCCTCTGTAATTCCTCCTGGAAATGTAAGAACTTTACTTTATGCACTTCCTCTGTAATCCCTCCTGGAAATGTAAGAACTTTACTTTCTGCACTTCCCCTGTAATCCCTCCTGGAAATGTAAGGACTCTACTTTGTGCACTTCCTCTGTAGTCCCTCCTGGAAATGTAAGAACTTTACTTTGTGCACTTCCTCTGTAAATCCTCCTGGAAATGTAAGGACTCTACTTTGTGCACTTCCTCTGTAATCCCTCCTGGAAATGTAAGAACTTTACTTTATGCACTTCCTCTGTAATCCCTCCTGGAAATGTAAGAACTTTATGCACTTCCTCTGTAATCCCTCCTGGAAATGCAAGAACTTTACTTCACTTCCTCCGTAATCCCTTCTGGAAATGTAAGAAATCTACTTTGTGCACTTACACTGTAATCCCTCCTGGAAATGTAAGAACGTTGTGCATTTCCTCTGTAATTCCTCCTGGAAATGTAAGAACTTTACTTTATGGACTTTCTCTGTAATCCCTCCTGGAAATGTAAGAACTTTACTTTTTGCACTTCCTCTGTAATTCCTCCTGGAAATGTAAGAACTTTACTTTATGGACTTCCTCTGTAATTCCTCCTGGAAATGTAAGAACTTTACTTTATGCACTTCCTCTGTAATCCCTCCTGGAAATGTAAGAACTTTGCTTTATGCACTTCCTCTGTAATCCCTCCTGGAAATGTATGAACTTTACTTTATGCACTTCCTCTGTAATCCCTCCTGGAAATGTAAGAACTTTACTTTATGCACTTCCTCTGTAATCCCTCCTGGAAACGTAAGAAATCTACTTTGTGCACTTCCTCTGTAATCCCTCCTGGAAATGTAAGAACGTTGTGCATTTCCTCTGTAATTCCTCCTGGAAATGTAAGAACTTTACTTTATGGACTTCCTCTGTAATTCCTCCTGGAAATGTAAGAACTTTACTTTATGCACTTCCTCTGTAATCCCTCCTGGAAAAGTAAGAACTTTGCTTTATGCACTTCCTCTGTAATCCCTCCTGGAAATGTAAGAACTTTACTTTATGCACTTCCTCTGTAATCCCTCCTGGAAATGTAAGAACTTTACTTTATGCACTTCCTCTGTAATCCCTCCTGGAAATGTAAGAAATCTACTTTGTGCACTTCCTCTGTAATCCCTCCTGGAAATGTAAGAACGTTGTGCATTTCATCTGTAATTCCTCCTGGAAATGTAAGAACTTTACTTTCTGCACTTCCCCTGTAATCCCTCCTGGAAATGTAAGGACTCTACTTTGTGCACTTCCTCTGTAGTCCCTCCTGGAAATGTAAGAACTTTACTTTGTGCACTTCCTCTGTAAATCCTCCTGGAAATGTAAGGACTCTACTTTGTGCACTTCCTCTTTAATTACTCCTGGAAATGTAAGAACTTTACTTTATGCACTTCCTCTATAATCCCTCCTGGAAATGTAAGAACTTTACTTTATGCACTTCCTCTGTAATCCCTCCTGGAAATGTAAGAACTTTACTTTATGCACTTCCACTGTAATCCCTCCTGGAAATGTAAGAAATCTACTTTGTGCACTTCCTCTGTAATCCCTCCTGGAAATGTAAGAACTTTACTTTATGCACTTCCTCTGTAATCCCTCCTGGAAATGTAAGAATTTTACTTTTTGCACTTCCTCTGTAAATCCTCCTGGAAATGTAAGAACTCTACTTTGTGCACATCCCCTGTAATCCCTCCTGGAAATGTAAGGACTCCACTTTCTGCACTTCCTCGTTAATTCCCCCTGGAAATGTACGAACTTTACTTTATGCACTTCCTCTGTAATCCCTCCTGGACATGTAAGAACTTTACTTTTTGCACTTCCTCTGTAATCCCTCCTGGAAACGTAAGAACTCTACTTTATGCACTTCCTCTGTAATCTCTCCTGGAAATGTAAGAACTTTACTTTATGCACTTCCTCTGTAATCCCTCCTGGAAATGTAAGACCTTTACTTTATGCATTTCCTCTGTAATCTCTCCTGGAAATGTAAGAAATCTACTTTGTGCTCTTCCTCTGTAATCCCTCCTGGAAATGTAAGAACATTGTGCATTTCCTCTGTAATTCCTCCTGGAAATGTAAGAACTTTACTTTCTGCACTTCCACTGTAATCCCTCCTGGAAATGTAAGGACTCTACTTTGTGCACTTCCTCTGTAATCCCTCCTGGAAATTTAAGAACTTTACTTTGTGCACTTCCTCTGTAAATCCTCCTGGAAATGTAAGGACTCTACTTTGTGCACTTCCTCTTTAATTACTCCTGGAAATGTAAGAACTTTAATTTATGCACTTCCTCTGTAATCCCTCCTGGAAATGTAAGAACTTTACTTTATGCACTTCCTCTGTAATCCCTCCTGGAAATGTAAGAATTTTACTTTATGCACTTCCTCTGTAATCCCTCCTGGAAATGTAAGAACTTTACTTTATGCACTTCCTCTGTAATCCCTCCTGAAATTTAAGAACTCTACTTTGTGCACATCCCCTGTAATCCCTCCTGGAAATGTAAGAACTTTACTTTATGCATTTCCTCTGTAATCCCTCCTGGAAATGTAAGAACTTTACTTTATGCACTTCCTCTGTAATCCCTCCTGGAAATGTAAGAACTTTACTTTATGCACTTCCTCTGTAATCCCTCCTGAAATTTAAGAACTCTACTTTGTGCACATCCCCTGTAATCCCTCCTGGAAATGTAAGAACTTTATGCATTTCCTCTGTAATCCCTCCTGGAAATGTAAGAACTTTACTTTATGCACTTCCTCTGTAATCCGTCCTGGAAATGTAAGAACTTTACTTTATGCACTTCCTCTGTAATCCCTCCTGGAAATGTAAGAACTTTACTTTATGCACTTCCTCTGTAATCCCTCCTGGAAATGTAAGAACTCTACTTTGTGCACATCCCCTGTAATCCCTCCTGGAAATGTAAGAATTTTACTTTATGCACTTCCTCTGTAAATCCTCCTGGAAAAGTAAGAACTCTACTTTGTGCATATCCCCTGTAATCCCTCCTGGAAATGTAAGAACTTTACTTTATGCACTTCCTCTGTAATCCCTCCTGGAAATGTAAGAATTTTACTTTATGCACTTCCTCTGTAATCCCTCCTGGAAATGTAAGAACTCTACTTTATGCACTTCCTCTGTAATCTCTCCTGGAAATGTAAGAACTTTACTTTATGCACTTCCTCTGTAATCCCTCCTGGAAATGTAAGACCTTTACTTTATGCACTTCCTCTGTAATCTCTCCTGGAAATGTAAGAAATCTACTTTGTGCTCTTCCTCTGTAATCCCTCCTGGAAATGTAAGAACATTGTGCATTTCCTCTGTAATTCCTCCTGGAAATGTAAGAACTTTACTTTCTGCACTTCCACTGTAATCCCTCCTGGAAATGTAAGGACTCTACTTTGTGCACTTCCTCTGTAATCCCTCCTGGAAATGTAAGAACTTTACTTTGTGCACTTCCTCTGTAAATCCTCCTGGAAATGTAAGGACTCTACTTTGTGCACTTCCTCTTTAATTACTCCTGGAAATGTAAGAACTTTAATTTATGCACTTCCTCTGTAATCCCTCCTGGAAATGTAAGAACTTTACTTTATGCACTTCCTCTGTAATCCCTCCTGGAAATGTAAGAATTTTACTTTATGCACTTCCTCTGTAATCCCTCCTGGAAATGTAAGAACTTTACTTTATGCACTTCCTCTGTAATCCCTCCTGAAATTTAAGAACTCTACTTTGTGCACATCCCCTGTAATCCCTCCTGGAAATGTAAGAACTTTACTTTATGCATTTCCTCTGTAATCCCTCCTGGAAATGTAAGAACTTTACTTTATGCACTTCCTCTGTAATCCCTCCTGGAAATGTAAGAACTTTACTTTATGCACTTCCTCTGTAATCCCTCCTGAAATTTAAGAACTCTACTTTGTGCACATCCCCTGTAAGCCCTCCTGGAAATGTAAGAACTTTACTTTATGCATTTCCTCTGTAATCCCTCCTGGAAATGTAAGAACTTTACTTTATGCACTTCCTCTGTAATCCGTCCTGGAAATGTAAGAACTTTACTTTATGCACTTCCTCTGTAATCCCTCCTGGAAATGTAAGAACTTTACTTTATGCACTTCCTCTGTAATCCCTCCTGGAAATGTAAGAACTCTACTTTGTGCACATCCCCTGTAATCCCTCCTGGAAATGTAAGAATTTTACTTTATGCACTTCCTCTGTAAATCCTCCTGGAAAAGTAAGAACTCTACTTTGTGCATATCCCCTGTAATCCCTCCTGGAAATGTAAGAACTTTACTTTATGCACTTCCTCTGTAATCCCTCCTGGAAATGTAAGAATTTTACTTTATGCACTTCCTCTGTAATCCCTCCTGGAAATGTAAGAACTCTACTTTATTCACTTCCTCTGTAATCTCTCCTGGAAATGTAAGAACTTTACTTTATGCACTTCCTCTGTAATCCCTCCTGGAAATGTAAGACCTTTACTTCATACACTTCCTCTGTAATCTCTCCTGGAAATGTAAGAAATCTACTTTGTGCTCTTCCTCTGTAATCCCTCCTGGAAATGTAAGAACATTGTGCATTTCCTCTGTAATTCCTCCTGGAAATGTAAGAACTTTACTTTCTGCACTTCCCCTGTAATCCCTCCTGGAAATGTAAGGACTCTACTTTGTGCACTTCCTCTGTAATCCCTCCTGGAAATGTAAGAACTTTACTTTGTGCACTTCCTCTGTAAATCCTCCTGGAAATGTAAGGACTCTACTTTGTGCACTTCCTCTTTAATTACTCCTGGAAATGTAAGAACTTTAATTTATGCACTTCCTCTGTAATCCCTCCTGGAAATGTAAGAACTTTACTTTATGCACTTCCTCTGTAATCCCTCCTGGAAATGTAAGAATTTTACTTTATGCACTTCCTCTGTAATCCCTCCTGGAAATGTAAGAACTTTGCTTTATGCACTTACTCTGTAATCCCTCCTGGAAATGTATGAACTTTACTTTATGCACTTCCTCTGTAATCCCTCCTGGAAATGTAAGAACTTTACTTTATGCACTTCCTCTGTAATCCCTCCTGGAAACGTAAGAAATCTACTTTGTGCACTTCCTCTGTAATCCCTCCTGGAAATGTAAGAACGTTGTGCATTTCCTCTGTAATTCCTCCTGGAAATGTAAGAACTTTACTTTCTGCACTTCCCCTGTAATCCCTCCTGGAAATGTAAGAACTTTACTTTATGGACTTCCTCTGTAATTCCTCCTGGAAATGTAAGAACTTTACTTTATGCACTTCCTCTGTAATCCCTCCTGGAAAAGTAAGAACTTTGCTTTATGCACTTCCTCTGTAATCCCTCCTGGAAATGTAAGAACTTTACTTTATGCACTTCCTCTGTAATCCCTCCTGGAAATGTAAGAACTTTACTTTATGCACTTCCTCTGTAATCCCTCCTGGAAATGTAAGAACTTTACTTTATGCACTTCCTCTGTAATCCCTCCTGGAAATGTAAGAAATCTACTTTGTGCACTTCCTCTGTAATCCCTCCTGGAAATGTAAGAACGTTGTGCATTTCATCTGTAATTCCTCCTGGAAATGTAAGAACTTTACTTTCTGCACTTCCCCTGTAATCCCTCCTGGAAATGTAAGGACTCTACTTTGTGCACTTCCTCTGTAGTCCCTCCTGGAAATGTAAGAACTTTACTTTGTGCACTTCCTCTGTAAATCCTCCTGGAAATGTAAGGACTCTACTTTGTGCACTTCCTCTTTAATTACTCCTGGAAATGTAAGAACTTTACTTTATGCGCTTCCTCTATAATCCCTCCTGGAAATGTAAGAACTTTACTATATGCACTTCCTCTGTAATCCCTCCTGGAAATGTAAGAACTTTACTTTAGGCACTTCCACTGTAATCCCTCCTGGAAATATAAGAAATCTACTTTGTGCACTTCGTCTGTAATCCCTCCTGGAAATGTAAGAACTTTACTTTATGCACTTCCTCTGTAATCCCTCCTGGAAATGTAAGAATTTTACTTTTTGCACTTCCTCTGTAAATCCTCCTGGAAATGTAAGAACTCTACTTTGTGCACATCCCCTGTAATCCCTCCTGGAAATGTAAGGACTCCACTTTCTGCACTTCCTCGTTAATTCCCCCTGGAAATGTAAGAACTTTACTTTATGCACTTCCTCTGTAATCCCTCCTGGAAATGTAAGAACTTTACTTTTTGCACTTCCTCTGTAATCCCTCCTGGAAATGTAAGAACTCTACTTTATGCACTTCCTCTGTAATCTCTCCTGGAAATGTAAGAACTTTACTTTATGCACTTCCTCTGTAATCCCTCCTGGAAATGTAAGACCTTTACTTTATGCACTTCCTCTGTAATCTCTCCTGGAAATGTAAGAAATCTACTTTGTGCTCTTCCTCTGTAATCCCTCCTGGAAATGTAAGAACATTGTGCATTTCCTCTGTAATTCCTCCTGGAAATGTAAGAACTTTACTTTCTGCACTTCCCCTTTAATCCCTCCTGGAAATGTAAGGAATCTACTTTGTGCACTTCCTCTGTAATCCCTCCTGGAAATGTAAGAACTTTACTTTGTGCACTTCCTCTGTAAATCCTCCTGGAAATGTAATGACTCTACTTTGTGCACTTCCTCTTTAATTACTCCTGGAAATGTAAGAACTTTAATTTATGCACTTCCTCTGTAATCCCTCCTGGAAATGTAAGAACTCTACTTTCTGCACTTCCCCTGTAATCCCTCCTGGAAATGTAAGAATTTTACTTTATGCACTTCCTCTGTAATCCCTCCTGGAAATGTAAGAACTTTACTTTATGCACTTCCTCTGTAATCCCTCCTGAAATTTAAGAACTCTACTTTGTGCACATCCCCTGTAATCCCTCCTGGAAATGTAAGAACTTTACTTGATGCATTTCCTCTGTAATCCCTCCTGGAAATGTAAGAACTTTACTTTATGCACTTCCTCTGTAATCCCTCCTGGAATTGTAAGAACTTTACTTTATGCACTTCCTCTGTAATCCCTCCTGAAATTTAAGAACTCTACTTTGTGCACATCCCCTGTAATCCCTCCTGGAAATGTAAGAACTTTACTTTATGCATTTCCTCTGTAATCCCTCCTGGAAATGTAAGAACTTTACTTTATGCACTTCCTCTGTAATCCGTCCTGGAAATGTAAGAACTTTACTTTATGCACTTCCTCTGTAATCCCTCCTGGAAATGTAAGAACTTTACTTTATGCACTTCCTCTGTAATCCCTCCTGGAAATGTAAGAACTCTACTTTGTGCACATCCCCTGTAATCCCTCCTGGAAATGTAAGAATTTTACTTTATGCACTTCCTCTGTAAATCCTCCTGGAAAAGTAAGAACTCTACTTTGTGCATATCCCCTGTAATCCCTCCTGGAAATGTAAGAACTTTACTTTATGCACTTCCTCTGTAATCCCTCCTGGAAATGTAAGAACTTTACTTTATGCACTTCCTCTGTAATCGCTCCTGGAAATGTAAGAACTCTACTTTGTGCACATCCCCTGTAATCCCTCCTGGAAATGTAAGAATTTTACTTTATGCACTTCCTCTGTAAATCCTCCTGGAAAAGTAAGAACTCTACTTTGTGCATATCCCCTGTAATCCCTCCTGGAAATGTAAGGACTCCACTTTCTGCACTTCCTCTTTAATTCCCCCTGGAAATGTAAGAGCTTTACTTTATGCACTTCCTCTGTAATCCCTCCTGGAAATGTAAGAACTTTACTTTTTGCACTTCCTCTGTAATCCCTCCTGGAAATGTAAGAACTCTACTTTATGCACTTCCTCTGTAATCCCTCCTGGAAATGTAAGAACTCTACTTTGTGCATTTCCTCTTTAATTCTTCATGGAAATGTGAGAACTTTACTTTATGCATTTCCTCTGTAATCCCTCCTGGAAATGTAAGAACTTTACTTTTTGCACTACCTCTGTAAATACTCCTGGAAATGTAAGATCTCTACTTTGTGCACATCCCCTGTAATCCCTCCTGGAAATGTAAGGACTCTACTTTCTGCACTTCCTCTTTAATTCCTCATGGAAATGTAAGAACTTTACTATATGCACTTCCTCTGTAATTCCTCTTGGAAATGTAAGAACTTTACTTTGTGCACTTCCTCTGTAAATCCTCCTGGAAATGTAAGGACTCCACTTTGTGCACTTTCTCTATAATTACTCCTGGAAATGTAAGAACTTTACTTTATGCACTTCCTCTGTAATCCCTCCTGGAATTGTAAGAACTTTACTTTATGCACTTCCTCTGTAATCCCTCCTGGAAATGTAAGAAATCTACTTTGTGCACTTCCTCTGTAATCCCTCCTGGAAATGTAAGAACTTTACTTTATGCCCTTCCTCTGTAATCCCTCCTGGAAATGTAAGAACTTTACTTTATGCACTTCCTCTGTAATCCCTCCTGGAAATGTAAGAAATCTACTTTGTGCACTTCCTCTGTAATCCCTCCTGGAAATGTAAGAACGTTGTGCATTTCCTCTGTAATTCCTCCTGGAAATGTAAGAACTTTACTTTCTGCACTTCCCCTGTAATCCCTCCTGGAAATGTAAGAACTTTACTTTATGGACTTCCTCTGTAATTCCTCCTGGAAATGTAAGAACTTTACTTTATGCACTTCCTCTGTAATCCCTCCTGGAAAAGTAAGAACTTTGCTTTATGCACTTCCTCTGTAATCCCTCCTGGAAATGTAAGAACTTTACTTTATGCACTTCCTCTGTAATCCCTCCTGGAAATGTAAGAACTTTACTTTATGCACTTCCTCTGTAATCCCTCCTGGAAATGTAAGAAATCTACTTTGTGCACTTCCTCTGTAATCCCTCCTGGAAATGTAAGAACGTTGTGCATTTCCTCTGTAATTCCTCCTGGAAATGTAAGAACTTTACTTTATGCACTTCCTCTGTAATCCCTCCTGGAAATGTAAGAACTTTACTTTCTGCACTTCCCCTGTAATCCCTCCTGGAAATGTAAGGACTCTACTTTGTGCACTTCCTCTGTAGTCCCTCCTGGAAATGTAAGAACTTTACTTTGTGCACTTCCTCTGTAAATCCTCCTGGAAATGTAAGGACTCTACTTTGTGCACTTCCTCTGTAATCCCTCCTGGAAATGTAAGAACTTTACTTTATGCACTTCCTCTGTAATCCCTCCTGGAAATGTAAGAACTTTATGCACTTCCTCTGTAATCCCTCCTGGAAATGCAAGAACTTTACTTCACTTCCTCCGTAATCCCTCCTGGAAATGTAAGAAATCTACTTTGTGCACTTACACTGTAATCCCTCCTGGAAATGTAAGAACGTTGTGCATTTCCTCTGTAATTCCTCCTGGAAATGTAAGAACTTTACTTTATGGACTTTCTCTGTAATCCCTCCTGGAAATGTAAGAACTTTACTTTTTGTACTTCCTCTGTAATTCCTCCTGGAAATGTAAGAACTTTACTTTATGGACTTCCTCTGTAATTCCTCCTGGAAATGTAAGAACTTTACTTTATGCACTTCCTCTGTAATCCCTCCTGGAAATGTAAGAACTTTGCTTTATGCACTTCCTCTGTAATCCCTCCTGGAAATGTATGAACTTTACTTTATGCACTTCCTCTGTAATCCCTCCTGGAAATGTAAGAACTTTACTTTATGCACTTCCTCTGTAATCCCTCCTGGAAACGTAAGAAATCTACTTTGTGCACTTCCTCTGTAATCCCTCCTGGAAATGTAAGAACGTTGTGCATTTCCTCTGTAATTCCTCCTGGAAATGTAAGAACTTTACTTTCTGCACTTCCCCTGTAATCCCTCCTGGAAATGTAAGAACTTTACTTTATGGACTTCCTCTGTAATTCCTCCTGGAAATGTAAGAACTTTACTTTATGCACTTCCTCTGTAATCCCTCCTGGAAAAGTAAGAACTTTGCTTTATGCACTTCCTCTGTAATCCCTCCTGGAAATGTAAGAACTTTACTTTATGCACTTCCTCTGTAATCCCTCCTGGAAATGTAAGAACTTTACTTTATGCACTTCCTCTGTAATCCCTCCTGGAAATGTAAGAAATCTACTTTGTGCACTTCCTCTGTAATCCCTCCTGGAAATGTAAGAACGTTGTGCATTTCATCTGTAATTCCTCCTGGAAATGTAAGAACTTTACTTTCTGCACTTCCCCTGTAATCCCTCCTGGAAATGTAAGGACTCTACTTTGTGCACTTCCTCTGTAGTCCCTCCTGGAAATGTAAGAACTTTACTTTGTGCACTTCCTCTGTAAATCCTCCTGGAAATGTAAGGACTCTACTTTGTGCACTTCCTCTTTAATTACTCCTGGAAATGTAAGAACTTTACTTTATGCACTTCCTCTATAATCCCTCCTGGAAATGTAAGAACTTTACTTTATGCACTTCCTCTGTAATCCCTCCTGGAAATGTAAGAACTTTACTTTATGCACTTCCACTGTAATCCCTCCTGGAAATGTAAGAAATCTACTTTGTGCACTTCCTCTGTAATCCCTCCTGGAAATGTAAGAACTTTACTTTATGCACTTCCTCTGTAATCCCTCCTGGAAATGTAAGAATTTTACTTTTTGCACTTCCTCTGTAAATCCTCCTGGAAATGTAAGAACTCTACTTTGTGCACATCCCCTGTAATCCCTCCTGGAAATGTAAGGACTCCACTTTCTGCACTTCCTCGTTAATTCCCCCTGGAAATGTACGAACTTTACTTTATGCACTTCCTCTGTAATCCCTCCTGGACATGTAAGAACTTTACTTTTTGCACTTCCTCTGTAATCCCTCCTGGAAACGTAAGAACTCTACTTTATGCACTTCCTCTGTAATCTCTCCTGGAAATGTAAGAACTTTACTTTATGCACTTCCTCTGTAATCCCTCCTGGAAATGTAAGACCTTTACTTTATGCATTTCCTCTGTAATCTCTCCTGGAAATGTAAGAACATTGTGCATTTCCTCTGTAATTCCTCCTGGAAATGTAAGAACTTTACTTTCTGCACTTCCACTGTAATCCCTCCTGGAAATGTAAGGACTCTACTTTGTGCACTTCCTCTGTAATCCCTCCTGGAAATTTAAGAACTTTACTTTGTGCACTTCCTCTGTAAATCCTCCTGGAAATGTAAGGACTCTACTTTGTGCACTTCCTCTTTAATTACTCCTGGAAATGTAAGAACTTTAATTTATGCACTTCCTCTGTAATCCCTCCTGGAAATGTAAGAACTTTACTTTATGCACTTCCTCTGTAATCCCTCCTGGAAATGTAAGAATTTTACTTTATGCACTTCCTCTGTAATCCCTCCTGGAAATGTAAGAACTTTACTTTATGCACTTCCTCTGTAATCCCTCCTGAAATTTAAGAACTCTACTTTGTGCACATCCCCTGTAATCCCTCCTGGAAATGTAAGAACTTTACTTTATGCATTTCCTCTGTAATCCCTCCTGGAAATGTAAGAACTTTACTTTATGCACTTCCTCTGTAATCCCTCCTGGAAATGTAAGAACTTTACTTTATGCACTTCCTCTGTAATCCCTCCTGAAATTTAAGAACTCTACTTTGTGCACATCCCCTGTAATCCCTCCTGGAAATGTAAGAACTTTATGCATTTCCTCTGTAATCCCTCCTGGAAATGTAAGAACTTTACTTTATGCACTTCCTCTGTAATCCGTACTGGAAATGTAAGAACTTTACTTTATGCACTTCCTCTGTAATCCCTCCTGGAAATGTAAGAACTTTACTTTATGCACTTCCTCTGTAATCCCTCCTGGAAATGTAAGAACTCTACTTTGTGCACATCCCCTGTAATCCCTCCTGGAAATGTAAGAATTTTACTTTATGCACTTCCTCTGTAAATCCTCCTGGAAAAGTAAGAACTCTACTTTGTGCATATCCCCTGTAATCCCTCCTGGAAATGTAAGAACTTTACTTTATGCACTTCCTCTGTAATCCCTCCTGGAAATGTAAGAATTTTACTTTATGCACTTCCTCTGTAATCCCTCCTGGAAATGTAAGAACTCTACTTTATGCACTTCCTCTGTAATCTCTCCTGGAAATGTAAGAACTTTACTTTATGCACTTCCTCTGTAATCCCTCCTGGAAATGTAAGACCTTTACTTTATGCACTTCCTCTGTAATCTCTCCTGGATATGTAAGAAATCTACTTTGTGCTCTTCCTCTGTAATCCCTCCTGGAAATGTAAGAACATTGTGCATTTCCTCTGTAATTCCTCCTGGAAATGTAAGAACTTTACTTTCTGCACTTCCACTGTAATCCCTCCTGGAAATGTAAGGACTCTACTTTGTGCACTTCCTCTGTAATCCCTCCTGGAAATGTAAGAACTTTACTTTGTGCACTTCCTCTGTAAATCCTCCTGGAAATGTAAGGACTCTACTTTGTGCACTTCCTCTTTAATTACTCCTGGAAATGTAAGAACTTTAATTTATGCACTTCCTCTGTAATCCCTCCTGGAAATGTAAGAACTTTACTTTATGCACTTCCTCTGTAATCCCTCCTGGAAATGTAAGAATTTTACTTTATGCACTTCCTCTGTAATCCCTCCTGGAAATGTAAGAACTTTACTTTATGCACTTCCTCTGTAATCCCTCCTGAAATTTAAGAACTCTACTTTGTGCACATCCCCTGTAATCCCTCCTGGAAATGTAAGAACTTTACTTTATGCATTTCCTCTGTAATCCCTCCTGGAAATGTAAGAACTTTACTTTATGCACTTCCTCTGTAATCCCTCCTGGAAATGTAAGAACTTTACTTTATGCACTTCCTCTGTAATCCCTCCTGAAATTTAAGAACTCTACTTTGTGCACATCCCCTGTAATCCCTCCTGGAAATGTAAGAACTTTACTTTATGCATTTCCTCTGTAATCCCTCCTGGAAATGTAAGAACTTTACTTTATGCACTTCCTCTGTAATCCGTCCTGGAAATGTAAGAACTTTACTTTATGCACTTCCTCTGTAATCCCTCCTGGAAATGTAAGAACTTTACTTTATGCACTTCCTCTGTAATCCCTCCTGGAAATGTAAGAACTCTACTTTGTGCACATCCCCTGTAATCCCTCCTGGAAATGTAAGAATTTTACTTTATGCACTTCCTCTGTAAATCCTCCTGGAAAAGTAAGAACTCTACTTTGTGCATATCCCCTGTAATCCCTCCTGGAAATGTAAGAACTTTACTTTATGCACTTCCTCTGTAATCCCTCCTGGAAATGTAAGAATTTTACTTTATGCACTTCCTCTGTAATCCCTCCTGGAAATGTAAGAACTCTACTTTATTCACTTCCTCTGTAATCTCTCCTGGAAATGTAAGAACTTTACTTTATGCACTTCCTCTGTAATCCCTCCTGGAAATGTAAGACCTTTACTTCATACACTTCCTCTGTAATCTCTCCTGGAAATGTAAGAAATCTACTTTGTGCTCTTCCTCTGTAATCCCTCCTGGAAATGTAAGAACATTGTGCATTTCCTCTGTAATTCCTCCTGGAAATGTAAGAACTTTACTTTCTGCACTTCCCCTGTAATCCCTCCTGGAAATGTAAGGACTCTACTTTGTGCACTTCCTCTGTAATCCCTCCTGGAAATGTAAGAACTTTACTTTGTGCACTTCCTCTGTAAATCCTCCTGGAAATGTAAGGACTCTACTTTGTGCACTTCCTCTTTAATTACTCCTGGAAATGTAAGAACTTTAATTTATGCACTTCCTCTGTAATCCCTCCTGGAAATGTAAGAACTTTACTTTATGCACTTCCTCTGTAATCCCTCCTGGAAATGTAAGAATTTTACTTTATGCACTTCCTCTGTAATCCCTCCTGGAAATGTAAGAACTTTACTTTATGCACTTCCTCTGTAATCCCTCCTGAAATTTAAGAACTCTACTTTGTGCACATCCCCTGTAATCCCTCCTGGAAATGTAAGAACTTTACTTTATGCATTTCCTCTGTAATCCCTCCTGGAAATGTAAGAACTTTACTTTATGCACTTCCTCTGTAATCCCTCCTGGAAATGTAAGAACTTTACTTTATGCACTTCCTCTGTAATCCCTCCTGAAATTTAAGAACTCTACTTTGTGCACATCCCCTGTAATCCCTCCTGGAAATGTAAGAACTTTACTTTATGCATTTCCTCTGTAATCCCTCCTGGAAATGTAAGAACTTTACTTTATGCACTTCCTCTGTAATCCCTCCTGGAAATGTAAGAATTTTACTTTATGCACTTCCTCTGTAATCCCTCCTGGAAATGTAAGAATTTTACTTTATGCACTTCCTCTGTAATCCCTCCTGGAAATGTAAGAACTCTACTTTATTCACTTCCTCTGTAATCTCTCCTGGAAATGTAAGAACTTTACTTTATGCACTTCCTCTGTAATCCCTCCTGGAAATGTAAGACCTTTACTTCATACACTTCCTCTGTAATCTCTCCTGGAAATGTAAGAAATCTACTTTGTGCTCTTCCTCTGTAATCCCTCCTGGAAATGTAAGAACATTGTGCATTTCCTCTGTAATTCCTCCTGGAAATGTAAGAACTTTACTTTCTGCACTTCCCCTGTAATCCCTCCTGGAAATGTAAGGACTCTACTTTGTGCACTTCCTCTGTAATCCCTCCTGGAAATGTAAGAACTTTACTTTGTGCACTTCCTCTGTAAATCCTCCTGGAAATGTAAGGACTCTACTTTGTGCACTTCCTCTTTAATTACTCCTGGAAATGTAAGAACTTTAATTTATGCACTTCCTCTGTAATCCCTCCTGGAAATGTAAGAACTTTACTTTATGCACTTCCTCTGTAATCCCTCCTGGAAATGTAAGAATTTTACTTTATGCACTTCCTTTGTAATCCCTCCTGGAAATGTAAGAACTTTACTTTATGCACTTCCTCTGTAATCCCTCCTGAAATTTAAGAACTCTACTTTGTGCACATCCCCTGTAATCCCTCCTGGAAATGTAAGAACTTTACTTTATGCATTTCCTCTGTAATCCCTCCTGGAAATGTAAGAACTTTACTTTATGCACTTCCTCTGTAATCCCTCCTGGAAATGTAAGAACTTTACTTTATGCACTTCCTCTGTAATCCCTCCTGAAATTTAAGAACTCTACTTTGTGCACATCCCCTGTAATCCCTCCTGGAAATGTAAGAACTTTACTTTATGCATTTCCTCTGTAATCCCTCCTGGAAATGTAAGAAATTTACTTTATGCACTTCCTCTGTAATCCCTCCTGGAAATGTAAGAATTTTACTTTATGCACTTCCTCTGTAATCCCTAATGGAAATGTAAGAATTTTACTTTTTGCACTTCCTCTGTAAATCCTCCTGGAAATGTAAGAACTCTACTTTGTGCACATCCCCTGTAATCCCTCCTGGAAATGTAAGGACTCCACTTTCTGCACTTCCTCTTTAATTCCCCCTGGAAATGTAAGAACTTTACTTTATGCACTTCCTCTGTAATCCCTCCTGGAAATGTAAGAACTTTACTTTTTGCACTTCCTCTGTAATCCCTCCTGGAAATGTAAGAACTCTACTTTATGCACTTCCTCTGTAATCCCTCCTGGAAATGTAAGAACTCTGCTTTGTGCATTTCCTCTTTAATTCCTCATGGAAATGTGAGAACTTTACTTTATGCACTTCCTCTGTAATCCCTCCTGGAAATGTAAGAAATCTACTTTGTGCACTTCCTCTGTAATCCCTCCTGGAAATGTAAGAACTTTACTTTATGCCCTTCCTCTGTAATCCCTCCTGGAAATGTAAGAACTTTACTTTATGCACTTCCTCTGTAATCCCTCCTGGAAATGTAAGAAATCTACTTTGTGCACTTCCTCTGTAATCCCTCCTGGAAATGTAAGAACGTTGTGCATTTCCTCTGTAATTCCTCCTGGAAATGTAAGAGCTTTAGTTTATGCACTTCCTCTGTAATCCCTCCTGGAAATGTAAGAACTTTACTTTATGCCCTTCCTCTGTAATCCCTCCTGGAAATGTAAGAACTTTACTTTTTGCACTTCCTCTGTAAATACTCCTGGAAATGTAGCGACTGTACTTTGTGCGCTTCCTTTTTAATTCCTCATGGAAATGTAAGAACTTTACTATACGCACTTCCTCTGTAATCCCTCCTGGAAATGTAAGGACTAGTGTTGAGCGAACATGCTCGACACTGCTCGGTACTCGCCCGAGCATCACGCTATTCGGGATGTTCGGCGAGCACCGAGCATTTCCGGGTTACTCGGGCGGGAGCTCGGGTCTCCGCCCTGCATGTTTGGCGCTCTTTACAGAGCCAATGAACATGCAGGGATTGCCAGCCAGTCACTGTAATGCCGCAGCCATGTTGTTTGTGGGCATTACAGTGATTGGCTGGCCGCACAGCGTCACCTCGAGTATTTAAAACCGGGTGCCGCCATCTTGGACACAGTCGCTCCGGATCAGACAGTGTAGGGACAGCGCTGCTGATTTAGGGAGAGATATATCCTGCAAAATAGATAGTGTAGGGTCTGTAAAGGCTGCCAGATCAAACAAACAGTCCTTCTCAGGACTAATATCCATCCCAGGTATATCAGGCAGGCAGGCAAGCTGTATAGGAGACGCAGTGGTTATACCAGCAAACGCTGCATTACAGTCCTGTGTGCTGCTCCTGTTGCTGAAATTGCTGGACTTAGCTCCAGGTCCCGGGGGCCAGGAAAAATCCTTTTTTTTTTATCAAAATCCTCTTTTTTTTTCCTCCTTCACAATGTACAAATACCCATCTTATTAACCTTTTGGTGTCCCGTCCCCCCCCCAAAAAAAAGTGTGCCTCTGATTTTTCAGACACAAATATATCTGTTGAAAATAGTCTGGTGTAGGCCAGAGAAACAGAAGTGTGGTTTTGCAGTTCTATGGGCCATTTGTATCTAAAAAAAACAGTTTGAGTGTGTCGCTCAGCCGCAAATATATATATATTTTAAAAAGCCTGGTATACACCAGTAAATTATTACTGTGGTTTTGATGTTCCACGGTAAAACATCTCTATTATCCTGTTTTTGGCATTTTTTGCTGTATAAAAATAATAATAGTGTCTCCCTGATTTTTCAGACACAAATATATCTGTTGAAAATAGTCTGGTGTAGGCCAGAGAGACAGAAGTGTGCTTTTGCTGTTCCATGGTAAAAAATCTCTATTATCCTGCTTTTTGCATTTTTTGCTGTAAAAAAAAAAAAAATAGTGTCTCCCTGATTTTTCAGACACAAATATATCTGTTGAAAATAGTCTGGTGTAGGCCCGAGAAATACAAGTGTGGTTTTGCAGTTCCACGGTACAAACCTCTGTATTATCCACTTTTGGGCCATTTGTATCTAAAAAAAACAGTTTGAGTGTGTCGCTCACTGTTCAGCCGCAAATATATATATATTTTAAAAAGCCTGGTATACACCAGTAAATTATTACTGTGGTTTTGATGTTCCACGGTAAAACATCTCTATTATCCTGTTTTTGGCATTTTTTGCTGTATAAAAATAATAATAGTGTCTCCCTGATTTTTCAGACACAAATATATCTGTTGAAAATAGTCTGGTGTAGGCCCAAGAAATACAAGTGTGGTTTTGCAGTTCCACGGTACAAACCTCTGTATTATCCACTTTTGGGCCATTTGTATCTAAATAAAACAGTTTGAGTGTGTCGCTCACTGTTCAGCCGCAAATATATATATATTTTAAAAAGCCTGGTATACACCAGTAAATTATAACTGTGGTTTTGCTGTTCCACGGTAAAAAAATCTCTATTATTCATATTTTGGTAGTTTTTTCCGTAAAGAAAAACAGTAGTGTCTCCTAACTGTTGTGACACAAAAATATATCTGTTGAAAATAGTCTTGTGTAGGCCCGACATCCCAGTGTGGTTTCGCAGTTCCACGGGTCAAATCGCTGTACTATCCAGTTTTGGGCCTTTGGTATCTAAAAAAAAAGCAGTTTGAGTGTGTCGCTCACTGTTCAGCCGCAAATATCTCTATTTAAAAAAGTGTGGTATACCCCAGTAAACAATAACTGTGGTTTTCCTCTGCCACGGTTCTAATCTACTCTTTATTACCCTTTTTCCATTGATAGTGCAAGTGTAAGCTATTTTACTTCATTTATAATGGGCAAGGCGCGTGGCAAGGGACGTGGAAGTGGACGTTCTGTGATGGTTCGTGCAGAGGACGGCGCCGTGGCCAAGGTGAAAATGTGCCACAACCAACAGCCACATCTTCTCGCTCCCACTTCTTGACCGAATTACTAGGGAAGCACAGAACAACACCAGTATTGAGAACTGATCAGTGTGAACAGGTTATTAATTGGATAGCAGACAATACTTCCAGTTACCTGGGCACCACCACCTCCGGTCTGTCTTCCACACGGTCAACTCTTAGTAGCCGTGAGTCTCGACCGCATACTCCTCCTCACCCTGATGCTCCTTCCTCCCACCATGCCGAGTGTCGTCAGACAGCAAGTGATCCCACACTTGGACACTCTGAAGAGCTGTTCACTGGTCCATTTCCATATTTGGGCCCCTCGCCTGATACGCTTGAAGTGGTGGCAGAGGAGATCCCATGTTGCGATGCCCAAATATTTGAACAGCCACGGCCACAGGAAGTCGACGTTGGCAATCTGTCACAAGAGGTGGACGATGACGAGACACAATTGCCAGGAAGTGAGGAGGAGGATCGTGGTGCGCAAGTGGAAGAGGAGGAGGTGGTGGATGATCTAGTAACTGACCCAACGTGGAAGGAGGACATGCAGAGTGAGGCCAGCAGCACACAGGGGGAGGGAGGCAGAGTACCCCAACAGGCAGGAAGAAGCAGTGTGGTGGCCGCAGACAGAAGGCAGGCAACCGTTCCCCGTAACACCAACACGAGGGACGTTGCCAGTACAAGCGGTAGGTCTTCCAGAGTCTGGAATTTTTTTAAAGACTCTGCTGATAACCCCAAAAAGGCCATATGTTCCACCTGCCATGCCAGCATCAGCAGGGGTGACAAAACTACCAGCCTGACCACCACCAGCATGATCAGGCACATGGCAGCAAAGCACCCGACTTTGTGGGGCGAAACCCAGGGTCCACGACCAGTGTCAGCGGGTGTCACAACTGCTTCTTCCACTGTTGTGCATGCAATAGAACCCCCTGTTGTGTGTGCAAGGCAATCCCCTGTCCATACTGCATGTAAAAATGCCCCCTCCTCTCAGTCTTCACTTGTTATGGCAGTTTCTCAAGAAACAGCATCCACGTCCACGTCCCACCGCAGCGTTCAATTGTCCATATCCCAGACCTTTGAACGAAAGCGGAAATTCGCAGCTAACGCCCCACAGGCCACAGTCCTAAATTCGCACATTTCACGACTGCTTGCATTGGAAATGCTGCCTTTTAGGCTGGTGGAGACGGAATCCTTCCGCAATCTTATGGCGGTGGCCGTCCCTCGGTACTCGGTCCCCAGCCGACACTATTTTGCCCGGTGTGCCATCCCCGCACTACACAAGCACGTGTCCCAAAGCATCTGCCGTGCCCTCAACAACGCAGTTACTGGGAGAGTCCACCTGACAACGGACACGTGGACAAGTGCTTGTGGCCAGGGACGGTACATCTCTCTGACGGCACACTGGGTAAACATAGTGGAAGCCGGGACCCAGTCGGACCTTGGGATGGAACACATCCTCCCCACACCGAGGATTGCGGGCCCTATGTCAGTCAGAGTTGCCCCCACAGTGTACAGCTCCTGCGCATCCTCCTCCTCCTCCTCATGTTCAGCCTCCATCTCAGATATCACCACATCAGTTACAAGCTGGAAGCATTGCAGTACTGCCTCCGCCAAGCGGCAACAGGCTGTGCTGAAACTCATAAGCTTAGGTGATAAACCTCACACTGCTTGTGAGTTGTGGACAGCTGTGAAAGAGCAGGCAGATCTGTGGCTGAGACCGCTGAACCTACATCCCGGCATGGTCGTGTGTGACAATGGCCTTAACCTGGTGGCGGCTCTGAGGCGAGGTGAGATCACACACGTACCATGCCTGGCTCATGTGCTTAACCTCGTGGTTCAGTGGTTTCTTAAATCGTACCCCGAGTTGCCAGATCTGCTCGTGAAAGTACGCCGCCTTTCGCAAGTCGGCTACAGCTTCCGCCGCCCTTGCTGTGTTGCAGCAGCGTTTGCAGCTTCCGGCACACCGACTGGTGTGTGATGTCCCCACATGCTGGAACTCTACCCTCCACATGTTGCAAAGGATTTGTGAGCAGAAGAGAGCAGTTGTGGAGTACCAGCTGCAACAAGGCCGTCGATATTCAGGTCAGACTCCACACATAAGACCTCAGGAGTGGACCTGGATGTCTGACATTTGTACCATCCTGACAAACTTTGAGGAGGCCACCAAGATGGTGAGTGGCGATGACGCCATCATTAGTGTCAGCATCCCACTTGTCTGTCTTTTGCAACGCTCTCTGCAGAGAATTAAAGAGGAGGCATTGCAGCCAGAGTATGATGAGATGGATCAAGAAGCCGTAGTGGGCGATTACACACAGCCCAGCCTCATCTCATTCCAATGTGCATTGGGGGACAATGAGGGAGAGGAGGAGGAGGAGGAGGAGGAGGAAGAACAGGAGCTGCTATCATGCGTTGTAGACGGTAGTACCTGTACAAGTGTCATACCGTCGGTTCAGCGTGGGTGGCCTGAGGACGGGGGGGGGGAGAGGAGGAGGAGGAGGAGAGCATGGTCAGTCGTCATCTTGGTGAGGACACGGAAATCTTGCCCGTTACCAGTCTGGCACGCATGGCTGACTTTATGTTACGCTGCCTTAACCGTGACCCTCGCGTTGTCAAAATGTTGGGTGACAGTCATTACTGGTTGGTGACACTTGTAGACCCCCGCTACAAGGAGAACTTTCACTCTCTTATTCCTGAGGTGGAGAGGTCTACAAAAATGGGGCAGTACCAGAAGGCCCTTGCTGCAGAACTGTTAAAAAAATTCCCATCTGAACACGCTAGCGGCAGAGGTCACAGTTCGTTGCCCAACCAAGGCGTACAGGCGAGAGAGATGCAACTCCAATCCAGCAGAGGCAGGGGAACACTGTCAACGTTCTGGGACAGTTTTCTGACACCCGCCCAGCTTACAGGCCCTGAGGCGCGGGGTACTCTCACAAGGAGTGGAAAGTTTCAAAAGATGGTGAGGGAGTACCTTGCCGATCGTACCAGCGTCCTCCGTGATTCCTCTGTGCCTTTTAATTATTGGGTATCCAAGCTGGACTCTTGGAATGAACTCGCTCTGTACGCCTTGGAGGTCCTGGCCTGCCCTGCCGCTAGCATGTTATCGGAGCGTATTTTTAGTGCCGCTGGGGGAATTATAACTGATAAGCGCACTCGCCTGTCAACTGACAATGCTGACAAGCTGACCCTTATCAAAATGAACAAGGGCTGGATTGGGCCAGACTTCTCATCACCACCAAATGACAGCAGAGTAACATAAAGTCAAATCCACTGTGTTATTTCGGGAGGTGTATTCACATGCACCGCTTCACACCCACACATGGGTATACGCTTCCTCGTTTTGGCTGTTTTATCTTCTTCTCCTTATCCTCAGCCTCCACCACCACTATACCACCAGGGTGCCAGCATTGCAAGTTCCTCCGTCCTTATTTTTGGCAGCTTTTGCTTGCAAGGCATAAGCAAATACTATGGGACACCCACTCCCCAATAATGGGACTTATGTTTGTAATATGCTGTACTGCATGGCTCTTGTAAGGGGCATTGCAAGATGCTCCGTCATAATTTTTGGCAGCTTTTGCTTGGAAAGCATAAGCAAATACTATGGGACACCCACTCCCCAATAATGGGACTTATGTTTGTAATATGCTGTACTGCATGGCTCTTGTAAGGGGCATTGCAAGTTGCTCCGTCCTAATTTTTGGCAGCTTTTGCTTGGAAAGCATAAGCAAATACTATGGGACACCCACTCCCCAATAATGGGACTTATGTTTGTAATATGCTGTACTGCATGGCTCTTGTAAGGGGCATTGCAAGTTGCTCCATCCTAATTTTTGGCAGCTTTTGCTTGGAAAGCATAAGCAAATACTATGGGACACCCACTCCCCAATAATGGGACTTATGTTTGTAATATGCTGTACTGCATGGCTCTTGTAAGGGGCATTGCAAGTTGCTCCGTCCTAATTTTTGGCAGATTTTGCTTGCAAGGCATAAGCAAATACTATGGGACACCCACTCCCCAATAATGGGACTTATGTTTGTAATATGCTGTACTGCATGGCTCTTGTAAGGGGCATTGCAAGTTGCTCCGTCCTAATTTTTGGCAGCTTTTACTTGGAAAGCATAAGCAAATACCATGGGACACCCACTCCCCAATAATGAGACTTATGTTTGTAATATGCTGTACTGCATGGCTCTTGTAAGGGGCATTGCAAGTTGCTCCGTCCTAATTTTTGGCAGCTTTTGCTTGCAAGGCATAAGCAAATACTATGGGACACCCACTCCCCAATAATGGGACTTATGTTTGTAATATGCTGTACTGCATGGCTCTTGTAAGGGGCATTGCAAGTTGCTCCGTCCTAATTTTTCGCAGCTTTTGCTTGGAAAGCATAAGCAAATACCATGGGACACCCACTCCCCAATAATGGGACTTATGTTTGTAATATGCTGTACTGCATGGCTCTTGTAAGGGGCATTGCAAGTTGCTCCGTCCTAATTTTTGGCAGCTTTTGCTGGGAAAGCATAAGCAAATACTATGGGACACCCACTCCCCAATAATGGGACTTATGTTTGTAATATGCTGTACTGCATGGCTCTTGTAAGGGGCATTGCAAGTTTCTCCGTCCTAATTTTTGGCAGCTTTTGCTTGGAAAGCATAAGCAAATACCATGGGAGACCCACTCCCCAATAATGGGACTTATGTTTGTAATATGCTGTACTGCATGGCTCTTGTAAGGGGCATTGCAAGTTGCTCCGTCTTAATTTTTGGCAGCTTTTGCTTGGAAAGCATAAGCAAATACTATGGGACACCCACTCCCCAATAATGGGACTTATGTTTGTAATATACTGTACTGCATGGCTCTTGTAAGGGGCATTGCAAGTTGCTCCGTCCTAATTTTTGGCAGCTTTTGCTTGGAAAGCATAAGCAAATACCATGGGACACCCACTCCCCAATAATGGGACTTATGTTTGTAATATGCTGTACTGCATGGCTCTTGTAAGGGGCATTGCAAGTTGCTCCGTCCTAATTTTTGGCAGCTTTTGCTGGGAAAGCATAAGCAAATACTATGGGACACCCACTCCCCAATAATGGGACTTATGTTTGTAATATGCTGTACTGCATGGCTCTTGTAAGGGGCATTGCAAGTTGCTCCGTCCTAATTTTTGGCAGCTTTTGCTTGGAAAGCATAAGCAAATACCATGGGACACCCACTCCCCAATAATGGGGCTTATGTTTGTAATATGCTGTACTGCATGGCTCTTGTTAGGGGCATTGCAAGTTGCTCCGTCCTAATTTTTCGCAGCTTTTGCTTGCAAGGCATAAGCAAATACTATGGGACACCCACTCCCCAATAATGGGACTTATGTTTGTAATATGCTGTACTGCATGGCTCTTGTAAGGGGCATTGCAAGTTGCTCCGTCCTAATTTTTGGCAGCTTTTGCTTGGAAAGCATAAGCAAATACAATGGGATACCCACTCCCCAATAATGGGACTTATGTTTGTAATATGCTGTACTGCATGGCTCTTGTAAGGGGCATTGCAAGTTGCTCCGTCCTAATTTTTGGCAGCTTTTGCTTGCAAGGCATAAGCAAATACTATGGGACACCCACTCCCCAATAATGGGACTTATGTTTGTAATATGCTGTACTGCATGGCTCTTGTAAGGGGCATTGCAAGTTGCTCCGTCCTAATTTTTGGCAGCTTTTGCTTGGAAAGCATAAGCAAATACCATGGGACACCCACTTCCCAATAATGGGACTTATGTTTGTAATATGCTGTACTGCATGGCTCTTGTAAGGGGCATTGCAAGTTGCTCCGTCCTAATTTTTGGCAGCTTTTGCTGGGAAAGCATAAGCAAATACTATGGGACACCCACTCCCCAATAATGTGACTTATGTTTGTAATATGCTGTACTGCATGGCTCTTGTAAGGGGCATTGCAAGTTGCTCCATCCTAATTTTTGGCAGCTTTTGCTTGGAAAGCATAAGCAAATACCATGGGACACCCACTCCCCAATAATGGGACTTATGTTTGTAATATGCTGTACTGCATGGCTCTTGTTAGGGGCATTGCAAGTTGCTCCATCCTAATTTTTCGCAGCTTTTGCTTGCAAGGCATAAGCAAATACTATGGGAGACCCACTCCCCAATAATGGGACTTATGTTTGTAATATGCTGTACTGCATGGCTCTTGTAAGGGGCATTGCAAGTTGCTCCGTCCTAATTTTTCGCAGCTTTTGCTTGGAAAGCATAAGCAAATACAATGGGATACCCACTCCCCAATAATGGGACTTATGTTTGTAATATGCTGTACTGCATGGCTCTTGTAAGGGGCATTGCAAGTTGCTCCATCCTAATTTTTGGCAGCTTTTGCTTGCAAGGCATAAGCAAATACTATGGGACACCCACTCCCCAATAATGGGACTTATGTTTGTAATATGCTGTACTGCATGGCTCTTGTAAGGGGCATTGCAAGTTGCTCCGTCCTAATTTTTGGCAGCTTTTGCTAGGAAAGCATAAGCAAATACCATGGGACACCCACTCCCCAATAATGGGACTTATGTTTGTAATATGCTGTACTGCATGGCTCTTGTAAGGGGCATTGCAAGTTGCTCCGTCCTAATTTTTGGCAGCTTTTGCTGGGAAAGCATAAGCAAATACTATGGGACACCCACTCCCCAATAATGGGACTTATGTTTGTAATATGCTGTACTGCATGTGACGCGCCCCCTGGGCCGTGTGTACACGTGTGTGGGATACCCGGTGCCGGATCTCTGGGGTCTGTAGACTCCGTGGCAGTGACCCGGTCCCGTGGCTCAGGCTGGTCAAACCAGTGGCAGTCTTTCTTAAGTTTTTAGGTTAATTGTCCGACTGCGCCACCCGTGGATTGCGGTCAGGGAGTACCACCGCTGCGAGGCAGACCGCTGAGGCTGGTGTTGTGTGCGCAGCATAGAATGGGATAACTCCCCTCGGGAGGAGTATAGCCTCAGGGCAGTGAGTGTGGATGATGGGGGTGTTGGTGCACGAGTGCAGCAGGAACGACTCAGAGTCTTTGCAGTGCAGTTCAGGGTCTTTACTGATGATTATAAGGTAGACCCTCCCGGGAGTACTGGCTAACATAAGAGGCCTGGTCAGTCTGTGAGCAAGCAGGAGTTCCCCTGGCCAGGTGGAGTTGTAGGCCTCCCCGTCTGTCTGCACTCTTCCTGGCTACCTTGCTGTAAGCGGGTAGAAGTAGCCCACGTCCCTGAGTGTACCGTGTAGTGCTCACCCATATGGCTGGTGACTTGGGGCCTTCTGTTAGCCTCTGCTCCACGACGGCGGTGCTGGTCCCTTGCTTGTGACTGAGCCACCGGGCTTCTATGGCCAGAGGACCTGAAATCCCCTGCCGGCTGGTTTCTGCTGCTGGATATATAAGTCCTCACAGCTTCGGACTCCTGTGTCCGGTTCCTATTGTCTTCTGCCAGGGCGAGCTCTGCTCAGCTTCCAGCCTCTGGTCTTTAGCTCCTAGCTCCTACAGAGCTCCTTGCTGTTACTTTCCCTTGCTCTCACTCTGACTCTGACTGTTCTCTGACTCACTCAACCCCGCCCCAGATCCAGTTTATAAGGGCAGAATTCTCCCCTCTCAGGACTGGGGCAGGAGGATGTTGCATGTTTAAGGGATCCTGACCAGGAAACCTCCCACTTGCTCTCCGACGTAATATCTCTATTACTGTGGTGACCAGACCCCTGGGGTGCCAAACATGGCTCTTGTAAGGGGCATTGCAGTTCCTCATAATTTTTGGAAAGCCTTCCATTCACTGCTTAGGCCAACAGTGCACGGGAGACCCAGTTGCTATAAATGGAAAAAAAGGTTTAGTTAATGCCCTCTGACCTCCATGTCATTTCCAAGGGGCATTGGAGTGGCTCGAAATTTTTGGTAGGCATTGCACTCACTGTATGCTCTATAACTGTGTAGCCGAACCGCTCCTTTTGTTACAGAAACATATCCTACAAGACATATGTGGTTGACTGGCCTGATATTGATGTGAATGGTCCCTGTTCCTCCTGCTCTTTCTCCTTTGCCACTACCTCATCCATCATTTATCACCTGAAGCTTTGTTTTAACGGGAGTCATAGAACTTGGATAGTAGCAGGAAAACATCCAGCAATCCTCGGAGGAGGTAGGATATGCGCCAAAACGCTGACCACCTCAGGCCTAGCTGCTACTACATACATGCGCTTGCATTACAACAAAACAAAGCAGATGCTAACTTCTATCATCCTCATCATGCTCCTCACCTTGGCACTCTCAACTCCCCTGATGGAGAAGCCAGGGCCCACCGGAGGAGTCTGATAGTCCGGTGGGCTCGGCCAATGCTGCCCTAAAGCAGGCCAGGCTAAGAAAGTGTGGGAAAGGTTACCGGGACAAATAGGGGTGGCTGGGGACCGAGTATGGACACCCGGCCACCCCCTGGAGGCTGGGGAGCAAGCGGGGACACCCGGCCACCAGGCGGCTGGGGACTGAGTATGGATACCAGGCCGTCGACACAGCCATGGCGTGGTGGCCAGATTCCGCCTCCACATGCCTAAAAGGCCCAATTTAAAGTGCAATCAAGCAAGCAGTATGGTATTGCAGCCTGGGGGTGGGTGGGTGGCAGGCTGCATACTTGCGCTTGCATTGCAAGGAATGGGAGAGGTACAATTGAACACTGCCCTGGGACAAGGACTTGAATGGGGATAGTTGCAAGTCTGCAATGACAGGTGCAAGGTGGGAGGCATCTTCGCATGTACCATGAACAGGGTTTTGGCATGCACACACTACAGCGGAATAGGCTCTCCTTCCCACTAAATGCACTGGGGAGGGCACAGGTAATGTTTTGGTATACGCGCTTAATCTTATGTAAAAGGCACACCAGGACAAATATGGGCGGCTGGGGACTGAGTATGGATACCTCGCTGCCGAAGCAGCCATGTGGTAGTGGCCAGCTTCGGCCTCCTCCAAACTAAAAGGCCCCATTTTAAGTGCAAGCTAGCAGTATGGAATTGCAGTCTGGGGGTGGGTGGGTGGCAGGCTGCACACTTACACTTGCATTAAAAGAAAACATAGCAGATGCTAACTTCTGTCATCATCATCATGCTCCTCACCTTGGCACTCTCAACTCCACCGATGGAGAAGTCAGGGCCCACGGGAGTAGTCTGGTTCTCTGGTGGGCTCGTCCAATGCTGCCTAAAGCAGGCCGGGCTAAGAAAAGTGTGTGGGGGGATGTTCCAAGGAGAAATAGGGGTGGCTGGGGACCGTTTATGGACACCCGGCTGCCCCCAGGCGGCTGGGGACCGTGTGTGGACACCCGGCCGCGGGGCGGCTGGGGACCGAGTATGGACACCCGGCCGCCGGGTGGCTGGGGACTGAGTATGGATTCCAGGCCGCCAACACAGCCATGACGTGGTGGCCAGATTCCACCTCCACATGCCTAAAAGGCCCAATTTCAAGTTCAAGCAAGCAAGCAGTATGGTATTGCAGCCTGGGGGTGGGTGGGTGGCAGGCTGCATACTTGAGCTTTTATTGCAAGAAATGGGGGAGGTACAATTGAACACTGCCCTGGGACTAGAACTTGCATGGGGATAGTTGCAAGTCTGCATCTTCTGATGCGGTAAGGATCACTTATGATGGGCACACTTTTAGACAGTGACCTGGGAGTCAGAGATGCTTCCAGGGGTCTTCCCCATGCTGTTCCCTTGTCTTTTCAGCACTTTATGCATGTGTCACACAGCACATGGCCAGATAAGGTTGTAAAATGTTAAAATGACATTTCACGGTGAATGCATTTGTCATAGTTGAAAGCAATACAAAAGTGCAAAAACGCATAAAAAATGCTACTTGTGAACATAGCCGAAGGTGTGGAGGAGTATTTTTGTTTTTGGTCATTTATTTTAACTTATACACAAGTCTTTTCCCTGGAAAGGATGTTCCTTAACATATTTCACAGGAAAAAAGTTTCACTTTCGTTTTTGAACGTTTTATTGTGAGCCCGTAAAAGTGGCTTAATACCTCTGACCACGTTGTTGACAGCAGTGACCTAGGGGTCAGAAATGCTTCCTGGGGCGATCCCCATGCTGTCTCCATGTCATTTGAGCACTGTCACTATCGTTTTGGGCACTTGTTAGGCTTTTAAAAGACTGCCCGGGGTGCCACCGCAAAAATGCTCGAGTCTCCCATAGACTAACATTGGGCTTGTTGCTCGGGTCGAGCACCCGAGTATCACGGCGAGCTCGGCCCGAGCTTCGAGCACCCGAGCATTTTAGTGCTCGCTCAACACTACTGATAACCCAAGAAGATTCTCACCTGGAGAAGGATGCTCCTCCACAAGCTAAGCAACTGTGGAATGAGAGAAGCCGGCTGTTCATCTACAGAGAGAAGCTGTGCAGAAGGTATGTCAACCCCAGAACCCATGAAATGGTGTGGCAGATTGTAGTACCCAGGACAGACATCCAGATGGTGTTAGAGGCCTACCACAATCAAGCAGGTCACTTTGGCTGGAAGAAACTGGAAACCCTGCTGAAAGACCGGTTTTATTTGGTTGGAATGCGGAGCTCCATAGAAAGGTGGTGCCGGAATTGTGGGCCCTGTAGCCTCAGAAGGAAGGACTACGGCAGCCAGAAAGCACCCCTGCAGCCCATCAAAACAACTCGACCCTTGGAGATTGTCGCTCTGGATCACGTCAAGTTGTCACCCAGCAGGTCAGGCTATTCCTATGCCCTGACCATGGTGGATCACTATTCCTGGTTCCTGGTGGTAGCCCCTGTCAAAGATCTGATAGCAGAAACTGCAGCAAGAACGTTCCAAGCATACTTCTGCAGGCCCCATGGATACCCGGACAAGGTGCTGACAGATCAAGGCCCTGCCTTTGAAGCCGAGCTGTTTAAAGAATTCTGTCATCTGTATGGGTGCAAGAAGATCCGGACTACACCGTATCACCCTCAAACCAAAGGTTTGTGCTAGAAAATGAACAACATCGTCATAGACCTGCTGAAAACCTTATCCTTGGAAGAAAGGAACCAGTTGCCAGACAAACTACCTGACCTGGTAGATCTGTACAATCACATACCTGTGAGTTCTACTAATTGTACCCCAGCGTACCTCATGAGCGCAAGACCCGGAAAGTTGCCCATGGACCTGGACCTCGGAGTGGTAGAACCTGATGCAGATGTGTCCACTGAAGACTGGGACACAACTCGACAAGAGCAGTACAGGAGAGTACAGGCCTGTGTCAAAGACAGTCTAAACAGAGTAAGGGAAAAGCAAGAAGGCTAGTATAATAAGCATGCAGCAGCAGAACCCTTGGCACCTGGAGAAATCGTGCTCAAGCGGAAAAGAAGAGGTCACAAGCTCGATGACCAGTGGGAAAGAGAACCCTACACTGTGTTAAATTCTAGATTTGATAACAGCAAAACCTGCCTGATCAGTAAAGACGGAGGTAAGACAACTGCAACAGTCTCAAGAGACCACTTGAAATTATGCCCAGGTCTATTGAAGCCACAGGAGAAGGAAGTACCTCTTATAGTACCGGAAGAACCCAAAGAAGATGTACTTCATACAGTTCTAGGAGATTTCCCTGCAGACTGGCCTCAACTTGATGGAGCAGTTATCATACCAGTGATGCACTTCTATCAGCAACCAGAAGAACCTCCACAGCAAGTAGAACCTGTAAGCGCCCAGGAAGAGCCTGCTCAGGAACAAGAAGAATCCCCAGAAGAAGGATCACCAGTTGAAGCAGAGCCAGAAGGCCCAGTAAACACTGTACTTGCCAGTCCCATAGAGAGATTGAGGCAGTTCTATAATTTACCCACACGTAGATCTGATAGGTTAGCGGATAGTGCACGCACAGACACTAATAACACCCCAGTGCTACGTAGGTCTACACGCAGCACACAAGGCCAAATCCCTGCCAGGTATAGGGAATAAGTTAAAAATGGCTGCAGTGTAAATAGTTATCCAGTTGGGTATTGCCTGCTGTTATTATTTATGTGAACTGAAAATATATATGTGTGTTTAGTTACCCGTAAGGGTTTAAAGACTTGTAGGCTGAGGACTGTGAGCAGCCAAAAACTTTATTTGTAAATAGTTGTACTCCTTAAAGTGCCCCCTTTATTGATTTTATTTATGCAACACATGACCTCAGAACAAAAACCCGTTTGGAGTGGCCGAAGACGTGGTCCAACACCTGGATCACCTATGCCCTGCAGCCAAGACGAGGGCCTACGTTGAGGGTTTTCGGACGGGTCCCTCATACTGCTCCATTTGCACCTTCACCAATGAGATGGACACCTGTAATGGATCTCACTGAGACTTTAGAAGGGTGTATTATATGTTTTAAGGAAATGTTATTATTGTTATTATAATTGTTGTTGTTGTAACCTTTTACAAAATGCTTGAGTCCAGGAGTACTGAATTGTACTAGGGGGGAATGTGGCGCCCTGCTGTTCACAGGTACCACAGGACTCAAAAGGGTGCATGGATGGGCTTCTCCACAAGAGACCCTCGCTACACACAAACACCTCCACCCTTCCACCTCATACCACCAGAGGGAGTCTGTCAGTGACATATATATTGGAGGGTGGAGTTAGGTAGTCAGATCAGTCTGCTAGATCAGTTAAGAGTGTGCTCAGTGAAGTAGCAGCACGCTGGCTGCTGTGCTGAGGCAAGTTGAGGCCTGCAGCACATGCTGAAGCCTGAGTTGAGGGCCCCGAGTGTGGCCGGAGGCAAGGAGAGAAGGAGAGAAGTGATAAGGGGGCAGAGGAGCATCATAGGCTCACCCCAGAACGGGGGCATCTACACCCAGTAGGGATCACCGGCATACCAGGAGGACTACAAGTCCCCGGTCGACCTGAAGCTAAACCCATCGACAGGACTAGGAACCACGAAGGCCCCAGCATCCAGGGAGAGTGGTTGCCAAGAGGAAAGTCCTTCTACAAAGCCAGCAGGTGAGAGAGAGAGAGAGAAACAGCATAGAAGCCAGGCCTAGCTCCAGGCAGGTCAGAAGCTTAGAAAGAGGAAGCAACGGACCAGGAGGCCTTATACCCGCTCACTGGGAAGAGTCCAGAAGTGCACCCTTACCACCGAGTTCCCTGGACCGTACCAGTTATCCACACCAGTAAAGGTACTGAAGGGAACCCCTGTGTGCGTGTCCGTCATTCCCCCTGATCCAACCTGGCCACCTCTCACCTGCATCCCCATCCATCCTACACTGCCCTGGAGCCAGCTCCACCTGTGGGGAGCCCTTCCAACCAAGCTGCCCTATCAACTGCCCCAGAGGTCTGCAGCAGCGCCGGTACCGATTACCGGAAACCACAGGTGGCGTCACGATCAAACTACAACTCCCTTGTAAATAATCCCCTTTTTGTTGACCGCTCTGGGCCACGGACCGGGCCGCAGCCACTGTGGCATACATATATCTCATTCCCCAGTATCTAAAGGCCCGGCTGCCGAGCACCCCATTGCCCTGGGGGGCACGTCAAATAAAAAAATAAAGTTGAATTCTGTAGTGCTATAGCATGTACACATGAAACATTAGAAATTTAAATTGAATTACTCTAGATAATAAGAAAAAATGGAGATGCTTTGCGCATAATTTTGCCAATTCATGCATGCCCAGAAGCCAACAACAAGGCAATCTCATTTTGCTGGGAACAGCCTTCCAGTATCTCTTGCTGCCGCAAGTTACACCTCCTGCTGTTGAGCCAATGCTAGTGGAGCAGGTCATATTTTCTGTAAAGGAGAGTTAGCGAAGGTATAAGTAAGAACCAATGCATGTATTCTGGAGGCAAAGGGCATTAAGTTCACCTGTGCCCAGTGAAGCCGGGAAACTGCAACACCTAGGGTAGGTCGGAAAGAGATGACCCTAGGTGAAAAAGATTGCTCTCATAAACTAGTGACCGAAGTCACAGTGGCCTGTGGTGAGAAGTCTCTCTACACTACCGCCCATATTGATTCCAGTTCGGCTGCCAACTTCATCCTGTCAGGACATGGCTTTTGAGCTTCAACTTCCGACACAACGACTTGATCAACCCATGGCTAGTGCTTCCATACATGAACAACTCTTGGCTGAGCCTATCCAATTCATGAGATAGCTCGTCAGGTTCCAGATTGGAGCTCTGCATTCTGAAAAGATTTTGTTCTGCGTGCTGTCAAAATCTGTGAACTCTGTCCTGCTGGGTCTGCCATGGTTGCGTTCACACGTGCCAGCTGTCGATTTGTCCTCCGGTTAAGTGCTTCAGTGGGGACTGTCGTGCGCTACCGCTTGCCTCGCCAAGGTCTTGACCTAGTCTCTGCCTTCCATGCCTACGAACTGTTCTTCTCTGCCCACCTATTGTCAAGCCTTTGCAGGCTTGACATTGAAGGCAGAGGTCTTGCCACCTCATAGACCTTACGATTGCCCCATAGACCTTCAGTCTGGCACCTCTCCTCCCCGAGGCTGGGTATACCCTCTATCACTACCAGAGACTCAGACCATATCAGAATATATCCAAGAGAACCTTGCCAAGGGATTTCTTCGTAAGTCCTCTTCTCCTGCTGCTGCCAGCTTCTTCTTCGTGACAAAGAAGGATGGTTACCTACATTGACTATCAGGGCCTTAACAAAATCACCATCAAAAACAATTATCCTCTGCCCTTGATTTCAGAACTTTTTGACAGAATCCGTGGGGCTAAGATTTTCATCAAATTGGATCTAATAGTGTATTATAACTTGATCCAGATATGCAAAGGCAACGAGTAGATGACATCTTCAGGGACCTTCTTTATATTAAAATGGTTGTATATTTGGACGACATCCTGATATTCTCTCATTATCTACTGTATCCACCCATAGAAGACACGTACGTCAGGTTCTGCAGCGTCTATGGGAGAACAATTAATGAGTCTGTCGTGTCTTCTTTCCAGCACTTAGAAGAGGCCTTTATGAGAACTCCGGTGCTGCATCACCCTGACCCTAACAAACAGTTTCTACTAGAAGTGGATGCCTCCTTTATCGATGCTGGGGAAGTTCCTCTGCAAAAAAACTTCTTCTGGGAATCTGTCTCCTGTGGATTCTTTTCTAAACTGTTCTCACCGACTGAGCGTAATTACTCTATTAGGGATTGCAAACTACTGGCCATTAAGATGGTGCTAGAAGGATGGCGTCATCTACTGGAAGGCACCAGCTCTCCAGTTATTATATACACTGATCATAAGAACTTAACCTTTCTGCAGTCAACCCAACGGCTAAATCCTCGTCAAGCCAGGTGGGCACTCTTCGTCTCTTGTTTTGATTTTGAGCTACACTTCCTTCCAGTGGACAAGAATGTTAAAGCAGATGCTCTGTCTTGATATTTTGAAGTGACTATTTTCGTGGAAGAGGCTCAGTATATCATAGATCCAGCCAGGATTGTTGAAGCAGCCCTGAAAACCTTTGTTCCTAGTGCTAAAAGAAGGAAAATACTGTCGTGGGGACAAGAATCCAAGCTAGCCTGCCATGTGGGAGTACTCACATCCACTGAGCTAATTGCACACCGCTTTTGGTGGCCATCGCTGTCCAAGGATGTTCAGGACTTTGTGACCACTTGTCCGCAGTGCCCAAGAAACAAGTCTCCCAGGAACAAGCCTGCTGGTCTCCTTCAGCCTCTGCCAGTTCTTTCCGCCCCCTGGCAACATATCGCTATGGATTTCATCATGAACCTGCCCCTCTCTGAGGGTTACAACACCATCTGGGTCATGGTGGAACAGTTCTCTAAGATGGGTCACTTTATCCCCTTGGTCGGCCTACCTTGGACTCCCAAGCTTGCCACATAGTTCTACCAGCATGAGTTTCATCCTCATGCTTTCCCTCTCCACATTGTCTCTGACCGCAGAGTCCAGTTTACATCTAAATTTTGGAGAGATCTTTGCAAGCTGCTGAATGTCCAGCTGGATTTCTCCACCGCGTGCCATCCACAGAGCAATGGACAAGTGAAACCAGTTAACAAAACTCTTGAAAACTACAGTATGCTTGCCCCTTTATTTCTGCTCACCAGGATGACTGGATACAACGTCTTCTATGGGCAGAGTTCTCCTACAGCAACCACATTGGACTCACAATAAAACGTTCAAAAACGAAAGTGAAACTGTTTTCCTGTGAAATATGTTAAGGAACATCCTTTCCAGGGTAAAGTCTTGTATATAAGGTAAAATAAATAACCAAAAACAAAAATACTCCTCCACACCTTGGGCTATGTTCACAAGTAGCATTTTTTATGCCTTTTTGCACTTTTGTATTGCTTTCAACCGTGACAAATGCATTCACCAGGAAATGTCATTTTAACATTTTACAACCTTATCTGGTCATGTGCTGTGTGACACATGCATACAGTGCTGAAAAGACATGGGAACAGCATGGGGAAGACCCCTGGAAGCATCTCTGACACCCAGGTCAATTCCTAAAAGTGTGCCCATTGGAAGTGATCCTTGCTGCTTCAGAAGATGCAGACTTGCAACTATCCCTGTGCAAGTCCTTGTCCCAGGGCAGTGTTCAATTGTACCTCCCCCATTCCTTGCAATGCAAGCGCAAATATGCAGCCAACCACCCACCCACCTGTAGGCTGCAATACTATACTGCTAGCTTGGACTTGAAATGGGGCTTTTTAGTTTGGAGAAGGCCGAAGCTGGCCACTACCTCATGGCTGCGTCGGTGGCGAGGTCTCCATACTCAGTCCCCAGCCGCCACTATTTGTCCTGGGAACCTTCCCCACACTTTTCTTAGCTTGGCCTGCTTTAGGGCAGCATTGGACGAGCCCACCAGACAACCAGACTCCTCCGGTGGGCCCTGGCTTCTCAATCAGGGGAGTTGAGAGTGCCAAGGTGAGGAGCATGATGATGATAGAAGTTAGCATCTGCTTTGTTTTCTTGGAATGTGAGCGTAAGTGTGCAGCCTGCCACCCACCCCCAGGCTGCAATACCATACTGCTAGCTTGCTTGCACTTGAAATGAGGCCTTTTAGGCTTGTGGAGGCAGATGCCGGCCACCATGTTATGGCTGCATCGGCGGCCTGGTATCCATACTCAGTCCCCAGCCGCCCGGCGGCCGGGTGTCCACACTCGGTCCCCAGCCGCCCCTATTTGTCCCGGTGCACCTTATACATAAGCACGCATACCAAAACATTACCTGAGCCCTCCCCAGTGCATTTAGTGGGAAGGACAGCCTAACCACAAACACGTGGACAAGTGAATGTGGCCAGGGATGGTCCATCTCACTGATGCCTTCACACTGGGTTAATATTGTGGAAGCCGGGACACAGTTGAACACTGGGATGCAACATGTCCTCTAGACATAGAGGATTGCGGGTCCTGGGTAAATCAGGCTTCAACACAAAGTTCAGAAGGTAGACAGCAGCAGTGGTCGGCCTCCTACACAACGAGTAAATTATTCATGATCATGAGGCCATCTATCTCCTTAGCTTTCTGTTCCTTGGAATGGAAGCGCATGTATGTAGTAGCGGATAGGCCTGAGGTGGTCAGTGTTTTGGCGCATATCCTACCTCCTCTGAGGATTGCTGGATGTTTTCCTGCTACTATCCCAGTTCTATGACTCCCATTAAAACAAAGCTTCAGGTGATGAATGATGGATGAGGTGGTGGCAAAGGAGAAAGAGCAGGAGGAACAGGGACCATTCACATCAATATCAGGCCAGTCAACCATACATGTCTTGTAGGATATGTTTCTGTACCAAAAGGAGCAGTTTGGCTACACAGTTGTAGGGCATACAGTGAGTGCAATGCCTACCAAAAATATTAAATGTAATAGATGTAAGTCTGTGCTGCCAGCTAGGTAGTACAAGATTATAGTCAAGTAAAAATCCTAGTCCAGATTCGGTCAGGTGATTTAGAGTCAGAGAAATCCGCATTAGTGGGACCCTATGGTAAAGAAAGATAAGGCAAATAACGATTCCCCCTGTATAGGATGTCAGGTGTTGAAGGGGTTAATTGCAGGACACTAAGTACTGCTTTCTATTGTTATGTTATAACAACACCCACATCAACGGAGCAGGGAGAGTGGCATCAAAAGATTAACATTACCTTGGGTCATGTTGGCAGAGTCTGGGGCAGCTTAGAGCGAGATGCTGGGGATGTGCAGTAGCCTCGACGCGCGTTTCGCATGGAAATGGCTTCGTCAGGAAGCATATCCTACCTCCTCTGAGGATTGCTGGATTTTTTCCTGCTACTATCCCAGTTCTATGACTCCCATTAAAACAAAGCTTCAGGTGATGAATGATGGATGAGGTGGTGGCAAAGGAGAAAGAGCAGGAGGAACAGGGACCATTCACATCAATATCAGGCCAGTCAACCATACATGTCTTGTAGGATATGTTTCTGTACCAAAAGGAGCAGTTTGGCTACACAGTTGTAGGGCATACAGTGAGTGCAATGCCTACCAAAAATTTTGAGGCACTCCAATGCCCCTTGGAAGTGACATGGAGGTCAGAGGGCCTTAACTAAACCTTTTTTTCCATTTATAGCAACTGGGTCTCCTGTACACTGTTAGCCTAAGCAGTGAATGGAAGGCTTTCCAAAAATTATGAGGAACTGCAATGCCCCTTGAAACAGACGTGGATTACAGCATACTAAAAACCTTCTACCCATTATTGGGGAGTGGGTCTCCCTTAGTGTTCGCCTATGCATTGAAAAGCAAAAACTGACTAAAATTAGGAGGAAATGCAATGCCCGTTGGAAGAGTCGTGGAGGTTAGAGGTAATTAAAAACAATATTTCAATGCCCCTTGGAAGAGCTGTGGAGTTCAGAGTGGTTTAACAAGAAGGTTTTAATGCCCCTTGGAAGAGACGTGGAGGTCACAGTAGCTTAACAAGACGGTTTTAATGCCCCTTGGAAGAGACGTGGAGTTCAGAGTGGTTTAACAAGACGGTTTTAATGCCCCTTGGAAGAGACGTGGAGGTCCCAGTGGAATAAAAAGACAATATCAATGCCCCTTGGAAGAGTGGTGGAGGTCCCAGTGGAATAAAAAGACAATATCAATGCCCCTTGGAAGCGTGGTGGAGGTTACAGTGGAATCAAAAGACAATATAAATACCCCTTGGAAGAGTGGTGGAGGTCGCAGTGGAATAAAAAGACAATATCAATGCCCCTTGGAAGAGTGGTGGAGGTCGCAGTGGAAGAAAAAGACAATATCAATGCCCCTTGGAAGAGTGGTGGAGGTCCCAGTGGAATAAAAAGACAATATCAATGACCCTTGGAAGAGACGTGGAGGTCACAGTAGCTTAACAAGACGATTTTAATGCCCCTTACAAGAGCCATGCAGTACAGCATATTAAAAACATTATTCCCATTATTGGGGAGTGGGTCTCCCATAGTCTTTGCCTATGCCTTCCAAGCAAAAGCTGCCAAAAATTAGGACGGAGGAACTTGCAATGCTGGAAACACGGACAACGGTCACCCTGGTGGTATAGTGGTGGTGGAGGCTGAGGATAAGGAGAAGAGCAAAAAACAGCCGAAATGAGGAAGCGTATACCCATGTGTGGGTGTGAAGCCGTGCATGGGATTACACCTCCCTAAATAACACAGTGGTTTTGACTTTATGTTACTCTGCTGTCATTTGGTGGTGATGAGAAGTCTGGCCCAATCCAGCCCTTGTTCATTTTGATAAGGGTCAGCTTGTCAGCACTGTCAGTTGACAGGCGAGTGCGCTTATCAGTTATAATTCCTCCAGCGGCACTAAAAACACGCTCCGATAACACGCTAGCGGCAGGGCAGGCCAGGACCTCCAAAGCATACAGAGCGAGTTCATTCCAAGTGTCCAGCTTGGATACCCAATAATTAAAAGGCACAGAGGAATCTCGGAGGATGCTGGCACGGTCAGCAAGGTACTCCATCACCATCTTTTGAAACTTTCCACTCCTTGTGAGAGTACCCCGTGCCTCAGGGCCTGTAAGCTGGGCAGGTCTCAGAAAACTGTTCCAGAACGTTGACAGTGTTCCCCTGCCTCTGCTGGATTGGAGTTGCGTCTCTTTCACATGTACGCCTTGGTTGGGCAACAAATTGTGACCTCTGCCGCTAGCGTGTTCAGATTGGAATTTTTTTAACAGTTCTGCAGCAAGGACCTTTTGGTACTGCCCCATTTTTGTAGACCTCTCCACCTCAGGAATAAGAGAGTGAAAGTTCTCCTTGTAGCGGGAGTCTAAAAGTGTCACCAACCAGTAATTACAGTCACCCAACATTTTGACAACGCGAGGGTCACGGTTAAGGCAGCGTAACATAAAGTCAGCCATGCGTGCCAGACTGGTAACGGGCAAGATTTCCGTGTCCTCACCAAGATGACGACTGACCATGCTCTCCTCCTCCTCCTCCCCCACCCCCCTGTCCTCAGGCTATCCACGCTGAACCGATGGTATGTCCGTTGTACAGGTACTACCGTCTACAGCGCATGATACCAGCTCCTGTTCTTCCTCCTCCTCTCTCTCATTGTCCCCAATGCACGTTAGGATGAGATGAGGCTTGGCTGTGTGTAATTGCCCGCTATGGCTTCTTGATCCATCTCATCATACTCTGGCTGCAATGCCTCCTCTTTAATTCTCTGCAGAGAGAATTGCAAAATACAGACAAGTGGGATGCTGACGCTAATGATGGCGTCATCGCCACTCACCATCTTGGTGGACTCCTCAAAGTTTGTCAGGATGGTACATATGTCAGACATCCAGGTCCACTCCTGAGGTCTTATGTGTGGAGTCTGACCTGAATATCGACGGCCTTGTTGCAGCTGGTACTCCACAACTGCTCTCTTCTGCTCACAAATCCTTTGCAACATGTGGAGGGTAGAGTTCCAATGTTCCATCACACACCAGTCGGTGTGCCGGAAGCTGCAAACGCTGCTGCAACACAGCAAGGGCGGCGGAAGCTGTAGCCGAGTTCCGAAAATGAGCTGACAGGTGGCGTACTTTGACGAGCAGATCTGGCAACTCGGGGTATGATTTAAGAAATCGCTGAACCACGAGGTTAAGCACATGAGCCAGGCATGGTACGTGTGTGATCTCGCCTCGCCTCAGAGCCGCCACCAGGTTACAGCCATTGTCACACACGACCATGCCTGGATGTAGGTTCAGCGATCTCAGCCACAGATCTGCCTGCTCTTTCACAGCTGTCCACAACTCACAAGCAGTGTGAGGTTTATCACCTAAGCTTATGAGTTTCAGCACAGCCTGTTGCCGCTTGGCTGAGGCAGTACTGCAGTGCTTCCAGCTTGTAACTGATGTGGTGATATCTGAGATGGAGGCTGAACATGAGGAGGAGGAGGAGGATGATGCGCAGGAGCTGTACACTGTGGGGGCAACTCTGACAGACATAGGGCCCGCAATCCTCGGTGTGGGGAGGATGTGTTCCGTCCCAAGGTTCGACTGGGTCATGGCTTCCACTATGTTTACCCATTGTTCCGTCAGGGAGATGTACCGTCCCTGGCCACAAGCACTTGTCCAAGTGTCCGTTCTTGGGTGGACTCTCCCAGTAACTGTGTTGTTGAGGGCACGGCAGATGTTTTGGGTTACGTGCTTGTATAGTGCGGGGATGGCACACCGGGCAAAATAGTGTCGGCTGGGGACCGAGTACCGAGGGACGACCACCGCCATAAGGTTGCGGAAGGATTCCGTCTCCACCAGCCTAAAAGGCAGCATTTCCAACGCAAGCAGTCGTGAAATGTGCAAATTTAGGACTGTGGCCTGTGGGGCGTTTGGCTGCGAATTTGCGCTTTCGTTCAAATGTCTGGGATATGGACAATTGAACGCTGCGGTGGGACGTGGACGTGGACGTTGATGCTGTTTCTTGAGAAACTGCCATAACAAGTGAAGACTAAGAAGAGGGGGCATCTTTGCATGCAGTATGGACAGGGGATTGCCTTGCACGCACAACAGGGGGTTCTCTTACACGCACAACAGAGGAAGAAGCAGTGGTGATACCCACTGACACTGGTCGTGGACCCTGGGATTCACCCCACAAAGTCGGGTGCTTTGCTGACATGTGCCTGATCATGCTGGTGGTGGTCAGGCTGGTAGTTTTGTCACCCCTGCTGATGCTGGCCTGGCAGGTGGTACAAATGGCCTTTTTGGGGTTATTAACAGAGTCTTAAAAAAATTTCAGACTCTGGAAGACCTACCGGTTGTACTGGCAACGTCCCTCGTGTTGGTGTTACAGGGAATGGTTGCCCGCCTTCTGTCTGCGGCCACCACACTGCTTCTTCCTTCCTGTTGGGGTACTCTGTCTCCCTCCCCCTGTGTGCTGCTTGCCTCGCTCTGCGTGTCCTCCTGCCACGTTGGGTCAGTTACTAGATCATCCACCACCTCCTCCTCTTCCACTTCCGCACCACGGTCCTCCTCCTCACTTCCTGGCAATTGTGTTTCGTCATCGTCCACCTCTTGTGACAAATTGCCAGCGTCGCCTTCCTGTGGCCGTGGCTGTTCAAATATTTGGCCATCGCTACATGGGATCTCCTCTTTCACCACTTCAAGCGGAGCAGGCGAGGGGCCCAAATATGGAAATGGACCAGTGAACAGCTCTTCAGAATGTCCAAGTGTGGGATCAGTTGCTGTCTGAGGACACTCGGCATGGTGGGAGGAAGGAGCATCAGGGTGAGGAGGAGTATGCGGTCGAGACTCACGGCTACTAAGACTTGATCGTGTGGAAGACAGACTGGAGATGGTGGTGCCAGGGTGACTGGAAGTATTATCTGCTATCCAATTAATAATCTGTTCACACTGATCAGTTGGCAAAAGTGTTGTTGTTGTGTGCTTCCCTAGTAATTCGGTCAAGAACTGGAAGCGAGAAGATGTGGCTGTTGGTTGTGGCACATTTTCACCTTGGCCATGGCCCCGTCCTCTGCACGCACCATCACCAGAACGTCCAGTTCGACGTCCTTTGCCACGCGCCTTGCCCATTGTAAATGAAGTATACTAGCTTACGCTCGCACTATCAATGGCAAAAGGGTAATAAAAAGGAGATTAGAACAGTGGAAGAGGAAAACCGCAGTTCTATTTCTCTGGCCTACACCAGAATCTTTTAAACAGATATATTTGTGTCTGAACAGTCAGCGAGACACCCAAACTGTTTTTTTTTATGTAAAAAAGGCAAAAAGGTGGATTACACCCAGATTTGAACCATGGAAGAGGAAAACCACAGTTCTATTTCTCTGGCCTACACCAGAATCTTTTAAACAGATATATTTGTGTCTGAACAGTCAGCGAGACACTCAAACTGTTTTTTTTATGTAAAAAAGGCAAAAAGGTGGATTACACCCAGATTTGAACCGTGGAAGAGGAAAACCACAGTTCTAGTTATCTGGCCTACACCAGAATATTTTAAACAGATATATTTGTGCCTGAACAGTCAGCGAGACACTCAAACTGTTTTTTATTATGGAAAAAAGGCAAAAAAGTGGATAATTCATAGATTTGAACCGTGGAACTGCAAAACCACAGTTCTAGCTATCTGGCCGAAACCAGACTCTTTTAAACAGATATATTTGTGTCTGAACACTCACAGACACACTCAATTTTTTTTTTGTGGGGAAAAAATACCAAAAGGTTAATAAGACGGGTATTTGTACAGTCTGAGTGAGGAAAAAAAAAAAAAAGAGGATTTAGATAAAAAAAAAAGAATTTTTCCTGGCCCCTGAGACCTGGGGCTAAGTCTAGCAATTTGAGCAACAGCAGCACACAGGACTGTAATGCAGTGTTTGTTGGTATAACCACTACGTCTCCTTTACAGCCTGCCTGCCTGCCTGATATCTGGGATGAATATTAGTCCTCAGAAGGACTGTTTGATTTTGCAGGCTTTAGAGACTCTACACTACCTATTTCGCAGTATAAATCTCTCCCTAGCTCAGCAGCACTCTCCCTACACTGTCTGATCTGGAGTGACTGTGTCCAAGATGGCGGCACCCGGTTTTAAATACTCAAGGTGACGCTGTGCGGCCAGCCAATCACTGTAATGCCCACAACCAACATGGCTGCGGCATTATAGTGACTGGCTGGTAATCCCTGCATGTTCATTGGCTCTGTAAAGAGCGCCAAACATGCAGGGCGGAGACCCGAGCTCCCGCCCGAGTAACCCGAAAATGCTCGGTGCTCGCCGAACATCCCGAGTAGTGAGATGCTCGTGCAAGTACCGAGCAGTGTTGAGCATGCTCGCTCAACACTAATCATGATCCCTGACCCTTAAATTCTGAATAATGGCTTGAAAGGACAAATGTGAACTATAAAAAAGGAGTATCTGCGTCTTTTCGGGGAGACTCTATATGATGTTAGCCTAAGGGACCACAGTCTGGCTGGAAAAATACAGATCTGCTCCATTGACCATTGATGAAATTCAGAGACGATTTGAAAAATCCAGGTTGGGACAATCAGGTCACCTGGCCACATATCTCACGGCTCTAATCCAAGCGGGCCAGCGGAAGGGTGAGACTCTGTAATTTGTACCATCTGATGGATTTGCTGGGACTGTTCTATATGTTATTGATTGCTGGTGGTTCAATAAATTATTGCCACACTGTTTACCATCACTCTGTGTTGTCTTAGTGTTCTGCCCACGGTAAAAGAGATCGGGCATTCAATGATATGAGCCCTGGTCTAAAGATAGCTGGGCCAGCAGACAAGAGCACCCACTGACCCCCGTGATTATCTACTGCAGAATATTATATATACAGCTCACCTGCTGCAGAATATTATAATATACAGCTCATCTACTGCAGAATATTATAATATACAACTCATCTACTGCAGAATATTATAATATACAGCTCACCTGCTGCAGAATATTATATATACAACTCACCTGCTGCAGAATATTATAATATACAGCTCATCTACTGCAGAATATTATAATATACAGCTCATCTACTGCAGAATATTATATATACAGCTCATCTTCTGCAGAATATTATAATATACAGCTCATCTACTGCAGAATATTATAATATACAGCTCATCTACTGCAGAATATTATATATACAGCTCATCTACTGCAGAATATTATAATATACAGCTCATCTACTGCAGAATATTATATATACAGCTCATCTACTGCAGAATATTATAATATACAGCTCATCTACTGCAGAATATTATAATATACAGCTCATCTACTGCAGAATATTATATATACAGCTCATCTACTGCAGAATATTATAATATACAGCTCATCTTCTGCAGAATATTATATATACAGCTCATCTTCTGCAGAATATTATAATATACAGCTCATCTTCTGCAGAATATTATAATATACAGCTCATCTTCTGCAGAATATTATAATATACAGCTCATCTTCTGCAGAATATTATAATATACAGCTCATCTACTGCAGAATATTATAATATACAGCTCACCTGCTGCAGAATAATATAATATACAGCTCACCTGCTGCAGAATATTATAATATACAGCTCATCTGCTACAGAATATTATAATATACAACTCATCTACTGCAGAATATTATAATATACAGCTCATCTACTGCAGAATATTATAATATACAGCTCATCTACTGCAGAATATTATAATATACAGCTCACCTGCTGCAGAATATTATAATATACTGCTCATCTACTGCAGAATATTATATATACAGCTCATCTACTACAGAATAATATAATATACAGCTCATCTACTGCAGAATATTATAATATACAGCTCATCTGCTGCAGAATATTATAATATACAGCTCATCTACTGCAGAATATTATAATATACAGCTCACCTGCTGCAGAATAATATAATATACAACTCATCTACTGCAGAATATTATAATATACAGCTCACCTGCTGCAGAATATTATAATATACAGCTCATCTACTGCAGAATATTATAATATACAGCTCATCTTCTGCAGAATATTATAATATACAGCTCATCTGCTGCAGAATATTATAATATACAGCTCATCTACTGCAGAATATTATAATATACAGCTCATCTTCTGCAGAATATTATAATATACAGCTCATCTACTGCAGAATATTATAATATACAGCTCACCTGCTGCAGAATATTATAATATACAGCTCATCTACTGCAGAATATTATATATACAGCTCATCTGCTGCAGAATATTATAATATACAGCTCATCTACTGCAGAATATTATAATATACAGCTCATCTTCTGCAGAATATTATAATATACAGCTCATCTACTGCAGAATATTATAATATACAGCTCACCTGCTGCAGAATATTATAATATACAGCTCATCTACTGCAGAATATTATAATATACAGCTCATCTTCTGCAGAATATTATAATATACAACTCACCTGCTGCAGAATATTATAATATACAGCTCATCTACTACAGAATATTATAATATACAGCTCATCTTCTGCAGAATATTATAATATACAGCTCATCTACTACAGAATATTATAATATACAGCTCATCTTCTGCAGAATATTATAATATACAGCTCATCTACTGCAGAATATTATAATATACAGCTCATCTACTACAGAATATTATAATATACAGCTCACCTGCTGCAGAATATTATAATATACAGCTCATCTACTGCAGAATAATATAATATACAGCTCACCTGCTGCAGAATATTATAATATACAGCTCATCTACTGCAGAATAATATAATATACAGCTCATCTACTGCAGAATATTATAATATACAGCTCATCTTCTGCAGAATATTATAATATACAGCTCATCTACTGCAAAATATTATAATATACAGCTCATCTTCTGCAGAATATTATATATACAGCTCATCTACTGCAGAATATTATAATAGACAACTCATCTACTGCAGAATAATATAATATACAGCTCACCTGCTGCAGAATATTATATATACAGCTCATCTTCTGCAGAATATTATAATATACATCTCATCTACTGCAGAATATTATAATATACAGCTCATCTACTGCAGATTATTATAATATACAGCTCACCTGCTGCAGAATATTATAATATACAGCTCATTTACTGCAGAATATTATAATATACAGCTCATCTACTGCAGAATATTATTATATACAGCTCACCTGCTGCAGAATATTATAATATACAGCTCATCTACTGCAGAATATTATAATATACAGCTCATCTACTGCAGAATATTATAATATACAGCTCATCTACTGCAGAATATTATAATATACAGCTCATCTACTGCAGAATATTATAATATACAGCTCATCTACTGCAGAATATTATAATATACAGCTCATCTTCTGCAGAATAATATAATATACAGCTCACCTGCTGCAGAATATTATAATATACAGCTCACCTGCTGCAGAATATTATAATATACAGCTCATCTACTGCAGAATATTATAATGTACAGCTCATCTACTGCAGAATATTATAATGTACAGCTCATCTACTGCAGAATATTATAATATACAGCTCATCTTCTGCAGAATATTATAATATACTGCTCATCTACTACAGAATATTATAATATACAGCTTATCTACTGCAGAATATTATAATATACAGCTCATCTTCTGCAGAATATTATAATATACAGCTCATCTACTGCAGAATATTATAATATACAGCTCACCTGCTGCAGAATATTATAATATACAGCTCACCTGCTGCAGAATATTATAATATACAGCTCATCTGCTGCAGAATATTATAATATACAGCTCATCTACTACAGAATATTATATATACAGCTTATCTACTGCAGAATATTATAATATACAGCTCATCTACTGCAGAATATTATATATACAGCTCATCTACTGCAGAATATTATAATATACAGCTCATCTACTACAGAATATTATAATATACAGCTGCAGAAGATGAGCTGTATATTATAATATTCTGTAGTAGATGAGCTGTATATTATAATATTCTGCAGTAGATGAGATGTATATTATAATATTCTGCAGCAGATGAGCTGTATATATAATATTCTGCAGTAGATGAGCTGTATATTATAATATTCTGCAGCAGATGAGCTGTATATATAATATTCTGCAGTAGATGAGCTGTATATTATAATATTCTGCAGAAGATGAGCTGTATATTATAATATTCTGCAGTAGATGAGCTGTATATATAATATTCTGCAGAAGATGAGCTGTATATTATAATATTCTGTAGTAGATGAGCTGTTTATTATATTATTCTGCAGTAGATGAGCTGTATAATATTCTGCAGTAGATGAGCTGTATATTATAATATTCTGTAGTATTGAGCTGTATATTATAATATTCTGCAGTAGATGAGCTGTATATTATAATATTCTGCAGTAGATGAGCTGTATATTATAATATTCTGCAGTAGATGAGTTGTATATTATAATATTCTGCAGTAGATGAGCTGTATATTATAATATTCTGCAGTAGATGAGATGTATATTATAATATTCTGCAGCAGATGAGCTGTATATTATAATATTCTGCAGTAGATGAGCTGTATATATAATATTCTGCAGTAGATGAGCTGTATATTATAATATTCTGCAGAAGATGAGCTGTATATTATAATATTCTGCAGTAGATGAGCTGTATATTATAATATTCTGCAGTAGATGAGTTGTATATTATAATATTCTGCAGTAGATGAGCTGTATATTATAATATTCTGCAGTAGATGAGATGTATATTATAATATTCTGCAGCAGATGAGCTGTATATATAATATTCTGCAGTAGATGAGCTGTATATTATAATATTCTGCAGTAGATGAGCTGTATATTATAATATTCTGCAGTAGATGAGCTGTATATTATAATATTCTTAGTAGATGAGCTGTATATTATAATATTCTGCAGTAGATGAGCTGTATATATAATATTCTGCAGAAGATGAGCTGTATATTATAATATTCTGCAGAAGATGAGCTGTATATTATAATATTCTGCAGCAGGTGAGCTGTATATTATAATATTCTGCAGTAGATGAGCTGTATATTATAATATTCTGCAGTAGATGAGCTGTATATATAATATTCTGCAGCAGGTGAGCTGTATATTATAATATTCTGCAGTAGATGAGATGTATATTATAATATTCTGCAGCAGATGAGCTGTATATATAATATTCTGCAGTAGATGAGCTGTATATTATAATATTCTGCAGAAGATGAGCTGTATATTATAATATTCTGTAGTAGATGAGCTGTTTATTATAATATTCTGCAGTAGATGAGCTGTATATTATAATATTCTGTAGTAGATGAGCTGTTTATTATAATATTCTGCAGTAGATAAGCTGTATATTATAATATTCTGCAGCAGATGAGCTGTATATATAATATTCTGCAGTAGATGAGCTGTATATTATAATATTCTGCAGTAGATGAGCTGTATATATAATATTCTGCAGAAGATGAGCTGTATATTATAATATTCTGCAGAAGATGAGCTGTATATTATAATATTCTGCAGCAGGTGAGCTGTATATTATAATATTCTGCAGTAGATGAGCTGTATATTATAATATTCTGCAGTAGATGAGCTGTATATTATAATATTCTGCAGTAGATGAGATGTATATTATAATATTCTGCAGCAGATGAGCTGTATATATAATATTCTGCAGTAGATGAGCTGTATATTATAATATTCTGCAGAAGATGAGCTGTATATTATAATATTCTGTAGTAGATGAGCTGTTTATTATAATATTCTGCAGTAGATGAGCTGTATATTATAATATTCTACAGGAGATGAGCTGTATATTATAATATTCTGCAGTAGATGAGCTGTATATTATAATATTCTGCAGTAGATGAGCTGTATATTATAATATTCTGCAGTAGATGAGTTGTATATTATAATATTCTGCAGCAGGTGAGCTGTATATTATAATATTTTGCAGTAGATGAGCTGTATATTATAATATTCTGCAGTAGATGAGTTGTATATTATAATATTCTGCAGTAGATGAGCTGTATATTATAATATTCTGCAGTAGATGAGCTGTATATTATAATATTCTGTAGTAGATGAGCTGTATATATAATATTCTGCAGTAGATGAGCTGTATATTATAATATTCTGCAGCAGGTGAGCTGTATATTATAATATTCTGTAGTAGATGAGCTGTATATTATAATATTCTGCAGTAGATGAGCTGTATATTATAATATTCTGTAGTATTGAGCTATATATTATAATATTCTGCAGTAGATGAGCTGTATATTATAATATTCTGTAGTAGATGAGCTGTATATTATAATATTCTGCAGCAGATAAGCTGTATATTATAATATTCTGCAGTAGATGAGCTGTATATATAATATTCTGCAGTAGATGAGCTGTATATTATAATATTCTGCAGCAGATAAGCTGTATATTATAATATTCTGCAGTAGATGAGCTGTATATATAATATTCTGCAGTAGATAAGCTGTATATTATAATGTTCTGCAGCAGATGAGCTGTATATATAATATTCTGCAGTAGATGAGCTGTATATTATAATATTCTGCAGTAGATGAGCTGTATATTATAATATTCTGCAGCAGATAAGCTGTATATTATAATATTCTGCAGTAGATGAGCTGTATATATAATATTCTGCAGTAGATAAGCTGTATATTATAATGTTCTGCAGCAGATGAGCTGTATATATAATATTCTGCAGTAGATGAGCTGTATATATAATATTCTGCAGTAGATGAGCTGTATATATAATATTCTGCAGTAGATGAGCTGTATATTATAATATTCTGCAGTAGATGAGCTGTATATTATAATATTCTGCAGCAGATGAGCTGTATATTATAATATTCTGCAGTAGATGAGCTGTATATTATAATATTCTGCAGTAAATGAGTTGTATATTATAATATTCTGCAGTAGATGAGCTGTATATATAATATTCTGCAGAAGATGAGCTGTATATATAATATTCTGCAGTAGATGAGCTGTATATATAATATTCTGCAGCAGATGAGCTGTATATTATAATATTCTGCAGTAGATGAGCTGTATATTATAATATTCTGCAGTAAATGAGTTGTATATTATAATATTCTGCAGTAGATGAGCTGTATATATAATATTCTGCAGTAGATGAGTTGTATATTATAATATTCTGCAGTAGATGAGCTGTATATATAATATTCTGCAGCAGGTGAGCGGTATATTATAATATTCTGCAGAAGATGAGCTGTATATTATAATATTCTGCAGTAGATGAGCTGTATATATAATATTCTGCAGTAGATGAGCTGTATATTATAATATTCTGCAGTAGATGAGCTGTATATTATAATATTCTGCAGCAGATGAGCTGTATATTATAATATTCTGCAGTAGATGAGCTGTATATATAATATTCTGCAGTAGATGAGCTGTATATTATAATATTCTGCAGTAGATGAGCTGTATATTATAATATTCTGCAGCAGATGAGCTGTATATTATAATATTCTGCAGTAGATGAGCTGTATATTATAATATTCTGCAGTAGATGAGCTGTATATATAATATTCTGCAGTAGATGAGCTGTATATTATAATATTCTGCAGCAGATGAGCTGTATATTATAATATTCTGCAGTAGATGAGCTGTATATTATAATATTCTGCAGTAGATGAGCTGTATATTATAATATTCTGCAGTAGATGAGCTGTATATTATAATATTCTGCAGCAGATGAGCTGTATATTATAATATTCTGCAGTAGATGAGCTGTATATTATAATATTCTGCAGTAAATGAGTTGTATATTATAATATTCTGCAGTAGATGAGCTGTATATATAATATTCTGCAGAAGATGAGCTGTATATTATAATATTCTGCAGTAGATGAGCTGTATATATAATATTCTGCAGAAGATGAGCTGTATATATAATATTCTGCAGTAGATGAGCTGTATATTATAATATTCTGCAGTAGATGAGCTGTATATATAATATTCTGCAGAAGATGAGCTGTATATATAATATTCTGCAGTAGATGAGCTGTATATTATAATATTCTGCAGTAGATGAGTTGTATATTATAATATTCTGCAGTAGATGAGCTGTATATATAATATTCTGCAGAAGATGAGCTGTATATTATAATATTGTGCAGTAGATGAGTTGTATATTATAATATTCTGCAGTAGATGAGTTGTATATTATAATATTCTGCAGCAGATGAGCTGTATATTATAATATTCTGCAGTATATGAGCTGTATATTATAATATTCTGCAGTAGATGAGCTGTATATATAATATTCTGTAGTAGATGAGCTGTTTATTATAATATTCTGCAGTAGATAAGCTGTATATTATAATATTCTGCAGCAGATGAGCTGTATATATAATATTCTGCAGTATATGAGCTGTATATTATAATATTCTGCAGTAGATGAGCTGTATATTATAATATTCTGCAGTAGATGAGATGTATATATAATATTCTGCAGAAGATGAGCTGTATATTATAATATTCTGCAGTAGATGAGCTGTATATTATAATATTCTGCAGTAGATGAGCTGTATATATAATATTCTGCAGCAGGTGAGCTGTATATTATAATATTCTGCAGTAGATTAGTTGTATATTATAATATTCTGCAGTAGATGAGCTGTATATTATAATATTCTGCAGTAGATTAGTTGTATATTATAATATTCTGCAGTAGATTAGTTGTATATTATAATATTCTGCAGTAGATTAGTTGTATATTATAATATTCTGCAGTAGATGAGCTGTATATATAATATTCTGCAGTAGATGAGCTGTATATATAATATTCTGCAGTAGATGAGCTGTATATATAATATTCTGCAGCAGGTGAGCTGTATATTATAATATTCTGCAGTAGATGAGCTGTATATTATAATATTCTGCAGTAGATGAGCTGTATATATAATATTCTGCAGCAGGTGAGCTGTATATTATAATATTCTGCAGTAGATTAGTTGTATATTATAATATTCTGCAGTAGATGAGCTGTATATTATAATATTCTGTAGCAGGTGAGCTGTATATTATAATATTCTGCAGCAGGTGAGCTGTATATTATAATATTCTGCAGAAGATGAGCTGTATATATAATATTCTGCAGTAGATGAGCAGTATATTATAATATTCTGCAGAAGATGAGCTGTATATTATAATATTCTGCAGAAGATGAGCTGTATATTATAATATTCTGCAGAAGATGAGCTGTATATTATAATATTCTGCAGAAGGTGAGCTGTATATATAATATTCTGCAGCAGATGAGCTGTATATATAATATTCTGCAGTAGATGAGTTGTATATTATAATATTCTGCCGTAGATGAGCTGTATATATTATAATATTCTGCAGTAGATGAGCTGTATATTATAATATTCTGCAGTAGATGAGCTGTATATATAATATTCTGCAGAAGATGAGCTGTATATATAATATTCTGCAGCAGGTGAGCTGTATATATAATATTCTGCAGTAGATGAGCTGTATATTATAATATTCTGCAGAAGATGAGCTGTATATATAATATTCTGCAGTAGATGAGCTGTATATTATAATATTCTGCAGTAGATGAGCTGTATATATAATATTCTGCAGAAGATGAGCTGTATATATAATATTCTGCAGTAGATGAGCTGTATATTATAATATTCTGCAGAAGATGAGCTGTATATTATAATATTCTGCAGTAGATGAGATGTATATTATAATATTCTGCAGAAGATGAGCTGTATATTATAATATTCTGCAGTAGATGAGCTGTATATATAATATTCTGCAGCAGGTGAGCTGTATATTATAATATTCTGCAGTAGATGAGCTGTATATTATAATATTCTGCAGTAGATGAGCTGTATCTATAATATTCTGCAGTAGATGAGCTGTATATTATAATATTCTGCAGCAGATGAGCTGTATATTATAATATTCTGCAGTAGATGAGCTGTATATATAATATTCTGCAGTAGATGAGCTGTATATATAATATTCTGCAGCAGGTGAGCTGTATATTATAATATTCTGCAGTAGATGAGCTGTATATTATAATATTCTGCAGTAGATGAGCTGTATCTATAATATTCTGCAGTAGATGAGCTGTATATATAATATTCTGTAGCATTGAGCTGTATATTATAATATTCTGCAGCAGATAAGCTGTATATTATAATATTCTGCAGAAGATGAGCTGTATATATAATATTCTGCAGTAGATGAGCTGTATATTATAATATTCTGTAGCATTGAGCTGTATATTATAATATTCTGCAGCAGATAAGCTGTATATTATAATATTCTGCAGAAGATGAGCTGTATATATAATATTCTGCAGTAGATGAGCTGTATATATAATATTCTGCAGAAGATGAGCTGTATATATAATATTCTGCAGTAGATGAGCTGTATATTATAATATTCTGCAGTAGATGAGTTGTATATTATAATATTTTGCAGTAGATGAGCTGTATATTATAATATTCTGCAGTAGATGAGCTGTATATTATAATATTCTGCAGTAGATGAGATGTATATATAATATTCTGCAGAAGATGAGCTGTATATTATAATATTCTGCAGTAGATGAGCTGTATATTATAATATTCTGCAGTAGATGAGCTGTATATTATAATATTCTGCAGTAGATGAGCTGTATATTATAATATTCTGCAGAAGATGAGATGTATATTATAATATTCTGCAGTAGATGAGCTGTATATTATAATATTCTTCAGTAGATGAGCTGTATATTATAATATTCTGCAGAAGATGAGCTGTATATTATAATATTCTGCAGTAGATGAGCTGTATATATAATATTCTGCAGTAGATGAGCTGTATATTATAATATTCTGCAGAAGATGAGCTGTATATTATAATATTCTGCAGTAGATGAGCTGTATATTATAATATTCTGCAGAAGATGAGCTGTATATTATAATATTCTGCAGAAGTTGAGCTGTATATTATAATATTCTGCAGAAGATGAGCTGTATATATAATATTCTGCAGAAGATGAGCTGTATATATAATATTCTGCAGTAGATGAGCTGTATATTATAATATTCTGCAGTAGATGAGCTGTATATATAATATTCTGTAGTAGATGAGCTGTATATATAATATTCTGCAGTAGATGCGCTGTATATTATAATATTCTGCAGAAGATGAGCTGTATATTATAATATTCTGCAGAAGATGAGCTGTATATATAATATTCTGCAGTAGATGAGCTGTATATATAATATTCTGCAGAAGATGAGCTGTATATATAATATTCTGCAGTAGATGAGCTGTATATTATAATATTCTGCAGAAGATGAGCTGTATATATAATATTCTGCAGTAGATGAGCTGTATATTATAATATTCTGCAGAAGATGAGCTGTATATATAATATTCTGCAGTAGATGAGCTGTATATATAATATTCTGCAGTAGATGAGCTGTATATTATAATATTCTGCAGTAGATGAGCTGTATATTATAATATTTTGCAGTAGATGAGCTGTATATATAATATTCTGCAGTAGATGAGTTGTATATTATAATATTTTGCAATAGATGAGCTGTATATTATAATATTCTGCAGTAGATGAGCTGTATATTATAATATTCTGCAGTAGATGAGATATATATATAATATTCTGCAGAAGATGAGCTGTATATTATAATATTCTGCAGTAGATGAGCTGGATATTATAATATTCTGCAGTAGATGAGCTGTATATTATAATATTCTGCAGAAGATGAGATGTATATTATAATATTCTGCAGTAGATGAGCTGTATATTATAATATTCTTCAGTAGATGAGCTGTATATTATAATATTCTGCAGAAGATGAGCTGTATATTATAATATTCTGCAGTAGATGAGCTGTATATATAATATTCTGCAGTAGATGAGCTGTATATTATAATATTCTGCAGAAGATGAGCTGTATATTATAATATTCTGCAGAAGATGAGCTGTATATTATAATATTCTGCAGAAGATGAGCTGTATATATAATATTCTGCAGAAGATGAGCTGTATATATAATATTCTGCAGTAGATGAGCTGTATATTATAATATTCTGCAGTAGATGAGCTGTATATTATAATATTCTGCAGTAGATGAGCTGTATATTATAATATTCTGCAGAAGATGAGCTGTATATATAATATTCTGCAGTAGATGAGCTGTATATATAATATTCTGCAGTAGATGAGCAGTATATTATAATATTCTGCAGAAGATGAGCTGTATATTATAATATTCTGCAGTAGATGAGCTGTATATTATAATATTCTGCAGTAGATGAGATGTATATATAATATTCTGCAGAAGATGAGCTGTATATTATAATATTCTGCAGTAGATGAGCTGTATATTATAATATTCTGCAGTAGATGAGCTGTATATTATAATATTCTGCAGAAGGTGAGCTGTATATATAATATTCTGCAGCAGATGAGCTGTATATATAATATTCTGCAGTAGATGAGCTGTATATATAATATTCTGTAGTAGATGAGCTGTATATATAATCTGCAGTAGATGAGCTGTATATTATAATATTCTGCAGTAGATGAGCTGTATATATTATAATATTCTGCAGTAGATGAGCTGTATATTATAATATTCTGCAGTAGATGAGCTGTATATTATAATATTCTGCAGTAGATGAGCTGTATATATAATATTCTGCAGAAGATGAGCTGTATATATAATATTCTGCAGCAGGTGAGCTGTATATATAATATTCTGCAGTAGATGAGCTGTATATATAATATTCTGCAGTAGATGAGTTGTATATTATAATATTCTGCAGAAGATGAGCTGTATATATAATATTCTGCAGTAGATGAGCTGTATATATATTCTGCAGAAGATGAGCTGTATATATAATATTCTGCAGTAGATGAGCTGTATATTATAATATTCTGCAGAAGATGAGCTGTATATATAATATTCTGCAGTAGATGAGCTGTATATTATAATGTTCTGCAGCAGGTGAGCTGTATATTATAATATTCTGCAGCAGGTGAGCTGTATATTATAATATTCTGCAGAAGATGAGCTGTATATATAATATTCTGCAGTAGATGAGCTGTATATTATAATATTCTGCAGCAGATGAGCTGTATATTATAATATTCTGCAGTAGATGAGCTGTATATATAATATTCTGCAGAAGATGAGCTGTATATATAATATTCTGCAGTAGATGAGCTGTATATTATAATATTCTGCAGTAGATGAGCTGTATATTATAATATTTTGCAGTAGATGAGCTGTATATTATAATATTCTGCAGTAGATGAGCTGTATATTATAATATTCTGCAGTAGATGAGCTGTATATTATAATATTCTGCAGTAGATGAGCTGTATATATAATATTCTGCAGTAGATGAGCTGTATGTTATAATATTCTGCAGAAGATGAGCTGTATATTATAATATTCTGCAGAAGATGAGCTGTATATATAATATTCTGCAGAAGATGAGCTGTATATATAATATTCTGCAGTAGATGAGCTGTATATTATAATATTCTGCAGAAGATGAGCTGTATATTATAATATTCTGCAGTAGATGAGCTGTATATTATAATATTCTGCAGTAGATGAGCTGTATATATAATATTCTGCAGCAGGTGAGCTGTATATATAATATTCTGTAGTAGATGAGCTGTTTATTATAATATTCTGCAGTAGATAAGCTGTATATTATAATATTCTGCAGAAGATGAGCTGTATATATAATATTCTGCAGTAGATGAGCTGTATATATAATATTCTGCAGAAGATGAGCTGTATATATAATATTCTGCAGCAGGTGAGCTGTATATTATAATATTATGCAGTAGATGAGCTGTATATTATAATATTCTGCAGTAGATGAGCTGTATATATAATATTCTGCAGCAGGTGAGCTGTATATATAATATTCTGTAGTAGATGAGCTGTTTATTATAATATTCTGCAGTAGATAAGCTGTATATTATAATATTCTGCAGAAGATGAGCTGTATATATAATATTCTGCAGTAGATGAGCTGTATATATAATATTCTGCAGAAGATGAGCTGTATATATAATATTCTGCAGTAGATGAGCTGTATATTATAATATTCTGCAGAAGATGAGCTGTATATATAATATTCTGCAGTAGATGAGCTGTATATTATAATATTCTGCAGAAGATGAGCTGTATATATAATATTCTGCAGTAGATGAGCTGTATATATAATATTCTGCAGAAGATGAGCTGTATATATAATATTCTGCAGTAGATGAGCTGTATATTATAATATTCTGCAGTAGATGAGCTGTATATTATAATATTTTGCAGTAGATGAGCTGTATATTATAATATTCTGCAGTAGATGAGCTGTATATTATAATATTCTGCAGTAGATGAGCTGTATATTATAATATTCTGCAGTAGATGAGATGTATATATAATATTCTGCAGAAGATGAGCTGTATATATAATATTCTGCAGTAGATGAGCTGTATATTATAATATTCTGCAGAAGATGAGCTGTATATTATAATATTCTGCAGTAGATGAGCTGTATATTATAATATTCTACAGTAGATGAGCTGTATTTTATAATATTCTGCAGAAGATGAGATGTATATTATAATATTCTGCAGTAGATGAGCTGTATATTATAATATTCTGCAGTAGATGAGCTGTATATTATAATATTCTGCAGTAGATGAGCTGTATTTTATAATATTCTCCAGTAGATGAGATGTATACATATTATTCTGCAGTAGATGAGCTGTATATTATAATATTCTGCAGTAGATGAGCTGTATATTATAATATTCTGCAGAAGATGAGCTGTATATTATAATATTCTGCAGTAGATGAGCTGTATATTATAATATTCTGCAGTAGATGAGCTGTATTTTATAATATTCTGCAGAAGATGAGATGTATATTATAATATTCTGCAGTAGATGAGCTGTATATTATAATATTCTTCAGTAGATGAGCTGTATATTATAATATTCTGCAGAAGATGAGCTGTATATTATAATATTCTGCAGTAGATGAGCTGTATATATAATATTCTGCAGTAGATGAGCTGTATATTATAATATTCTGCAGAAGATGAGCTGTATATTATAATATTCTGCAGAAGATGAGCTGTATATTATAATATTCTGCAGAAGATGAGCTGTATATATAATATTCTGCAGAAGATGAGCTGTATATATAATATTCTGCAGTAGATGAGCTGTATATTATAATATTCTGCAGTAGATGAGCTGTATATATAATATTCTGTAGTAGATGAGCTGTTTATTATAATATTCTGCAGTAGTTAAGCTGTATATTATAATATTCTGCAGCAGATGAGCTGTATATATAATATTCTGCAGTAGATGAGCTGTATATTATAATATTCTGCAGTAGATGAGCTGTATATTATAATATTCTGCAGTATATGAGATGTATATATAATATTCTGCAGAAGATGAGCTGTATATTATAATATTCTGCAGTAGATGAGCTGTATATTATAATATTCTGCAGTAGATGAGCTGTATATTATAATATTCTGCGGCAGGTGAGCTGTATATTATAATATTCTGCAGAAGATGAGCTGTATATATAATATTCTGCAGTAGATGAGCAGTATATTATAATATTCTGCAGAAGATGAGCTGTATATTATAATATTCTGCAGTAGATGAGCTGTATATTATAATATTCTGCAGTAGATGAGATGTATATATAATATTCTGCAGAAGATGAGCTGTATATTATAATATTCTGCAGTAGATGAGCTGTATATTATAATATTCTGCAGTAGATGAGCTGTATATTATAATATTCTGCGGCAGGTGAGCTGTATATATAATATTCTGCAGCAGGTGAGCTGTATATTATAATATTCTGCAGAAGATGAGCTGTATATATAATATTCTGCAGTAGATGAGATGTATATATAATATTCTGCAGAAGATGAGTTGTATATTATAATATTCTGCGGCAGGTGAGCTGTATATTATAATATTCTGCAGAAGATGAGCTGTATATATAATATTCTGCAGTAGATGAGCTGTATATATAATATTCTGCAGTAGATGAGATGTATATATAATATTCTGCAGAAGATGAGTTGTATATTATAATATTCTGCAGAAGATGAGCTGTATATATAATATTCTGCAGTAGATGAGCAGTATATTATAATATTCTGCAGAAGATGAGCTGTATATTATAATATTCTGCAGAAGATGAGCTGTATATTATAATATTCTGCAGCAGATGAGCTGTATATATAATATTCTGCGGCAGGTGAGCTGTATATTATAATATTCTGCAGTAGATGAGCTGTATATATAATATTCTGCAGCAGGTGAGCTATATATTATAATATTCTGCAGTAGATGAGCTGTATATATAATATTCTGCGGCAGGTGAGCTGTATATTATAATATTCTGCAGTAGATGAGCTGTATATATAATATTCTGCTGTAGATGAGCTGTATATATAATATTCTGCAGTAGATGAGCTGTATATATAATATTCTGCAGTAGATGAGCTGTATATTATAATATTCTGCAGTAGATGAGTTGTATATTATAATATTCTGCAGAAGATGAGCTGTATATATAATATTCTGCAGTAGATGAGCTGTATATTATAATATTCTGCAGAAGATGAGCTGTATATATAATATTCTGCAGTAGATGAGCTGTATATATAATATTCTGCAGAAGATGAGCTGTATATATAATATTCTGCAGTAGATGAGCTGTATATTATAATATTCTGCAGTAGATGAGCTGTATATATAATATTCTGCAGTAGATGAGCTGTATATTATAATATTCTGCAGTAGATTAGTTGTATATTATAATATTCTGCAGCAGGTGAGCTGTATATTATAATATTCTGCAGTAGATGAGCTGTATATATAATATTCTGCAGTAGATGAGCTGTATATTATAATATTCTGCAGTAGATGAGCTGTATATTATAATATTCTGCAGCAGGTGAGCTGTATATTATAATATTCTGCAGTAGATGAGCTGTATATTATAATATTCTGCAGCAGATGAGCTGTATATATAATATTCTGCGGCAGGTGAGCTGTATATTATAATATTCTGCAGTAGATGAGCTGTATATATAATATTCTGCAGTAGATGAGCTGTATATTATAATATTCTGCAGAAGATGAGCTGTATATATAATATTCTGCAGTAGATGAGCTGTATATTATAATATTCTGCAGTAGATGAGCTGTATATTATAATATTCTGCAGAAGATGAGCTGTATATTATAATATTCTGCAGAAGATAAGCTGTATATTATAATATTCTGCAGCAGATGAGCTGTATATATAATATTCTGCGGCAGGTGAGCTGTATATTATAATATTCTGCAGTAGATGAGCTGTATATATAATATTCTGCTGTAGATGAGCTGTATATATAATATTCTGCAGTAGATGAGCTGTATATTATAATATTCTGCAGTAGATGAGTTGTATATTATAATATTCTGCAGAAGATGAGCTGTATATTATAATATTCTGCAGAAGATGAGCTGTATATTATAATATTCTGCAGAAGATGAGCTGTATATTATAATATTCTGCAGTAGATGAGCTGTATATTATAATATTCTGCAGAAGATGAGCTGTATATATAATATTCTGCAGTAGATGAGCAGTATATTATAATATTCTGCAGAAGATGAGCTGTATATTATAATATTCTGCAGAAGATGAGCTGTATATTATAATATTCTGCAGCAGATGAGCTGTATATATAATATTCTGCGGCAGGTGAGCTGTATATTATAATATTCTGCAGTAGATGAGCTGTATATATAATATTCTGCAGTAGATGAGCTGTATATTATAATATTCTGCAGTAGATGAGTTGTATATTATAATATTCTGCAGAAGAAGAGCTGTATATTATAATATTCTGCAGAAGATGAGCTGTATATTATAATATTCTGCAGCAGATGAGCTGTATATATAATATTCTGCGGCAGGTGAGCTGTATATTATAATATTCTGCAGTAGATGAGCTGTATATATAATATTCTGCAGTAGATGAGTTGTATATTATAATATTCTGCAGTAGATGAGCTGTATATTATAATATTCTGCAGAAGATGAGCTGTATATTATAATATTCTGCAGTAGATGAGCTGTATATATAATATTCTGCAGTAGATGAGCTGTATATTATAATATTCTGCAGTAGATGAGCTGTATATTATAATATTCTGCAGAAGATGAGCTGTATATTATAATATTCTGCAGAAGATGAGCTGTATATTATAATATTCTGCAGTAGATGAGTTGTATATTATAATATTCTGCAGTAGATGAGCTGTATATTATAATATTCTGCAGTAGATGAGCTGTATATTATAATATTCTGCAGAAGATGAGCTGTATATTATAATATTCTGCAGTAGATGAGCTGTATATTATAATATTCTGCAGTAGATGAGTTGTATATTATAATATTCTGCAGAAGATGAGCTGTATATATAATATTCTGCAGTAGATGAGCTGTATATTATAATATTCTGCAGTAGATGAGCTGTATATATAATATTCTGCAGCAGATAAGCTGTATATTATAATATTCTGCAGTAGATGAGCTGTATATTATAATATTCTGCAGAAGATAAGATGTATATTATAATATTCTGCAGATGAGCTGTATATATAATATTCTGCAGTAGATGAGCTGTATATTATAATATTCTGCAGAAGATGAGCTGTATATATAATATTCTGCAGAAGATGAGCTGTATATTATAATATTCTGCAGAAGATGAGCTGTATATTATAATATTCTGCAGTAGATGAGCTGTATATTATAATATTCTGCAATAGATGAGCTGTATATATAATATTCTGCAGTAGATGAGCTGTATATATAATATTCTGCAGTAGATGAGCTGTATATATAATATTCTGCAGTAGATGAGCTGTATATATAATATTCTGCAGCAGATGAGCTGTATATTATAATCTGCAGTAGATGAGTTGTATATTATAATATTCTGCAGCAGGTGAGCTGTATATTATAATATTCTGCAGTAGATGAGCTGTATATTATAATCTGCAGTAGATGAGTTGTATATTATAATATTCTGCAGCAGGTGAGCTGTATATTTTATTATTCTGCAGTAGATGAGCTGTATATTATAATATTCTGCAGTAGATGAGCTGTATATATAATATTCTGCCGTAGATGAGCTGTATATATAATATTCTGCAGTAGATGAGCTGTATATATAATATTCTGCAGTAGATGAGCTGTATATATAATATTCTGCAGCAGATGAGCTGTATATTATAATCTGCAGTAGATGAGCTGTATATATAATATTCTGCAGTAGATGAGCTGTATATTATAATCTGCAGTAGATGAGTTGTATATTATAATATTCTGCAGCAGGTGAGCTGTATATTATATTATTCTGCAGTAGATGAGCTGTATATTATAATATTCTGCAGTAGATGAGCTGTATATATAATATTCTGCAGTAGATGAGCTGTATATATAATATTCTGCAGTAGATGAGCTGTATATATAATATTCTGCAGTAGATGAGCTGTATATATAATATTCTGCAGTAGATGAGCTGTATATTATAATATTCTGCAGTAGATGAGCTGTATATTATAATATTCTGCAGCAGGTGAGCTGTATATTATAATATTCTGCAGTAGATGAGCTGTATATATAATATTCTGCAGTAGATGAGCTGTATATTATAATATTCTGCAGTAGATGAGCTGTATATTATAATATTCTGCAGTAGATGAGATGTTTATTATAATATTCTGCAGTAGATGAGCTGTATATATAATATTCTGCAGTAGATGAGCTGTATATTATAATATTCTGCAGAAGATGAGCTGTATATTATAATATTCTGCAGCAGGTGAGCTGTATATTATAATATTCTGCAGTAGATGAGCTGTATATATAATATTCTGCAGTAGATGAGCTGTATATTATAATATTCTGCAGTAGATGAGCTGTATATATAATATTCTGCAGTAGATGAGCTGTATATATAATATTCTGCAGTAGATGAGCTGTATATATAATATTCTGCAGTAGATGAGCTGTATATATAATATTCTGCAGTAGATGAGCTGTATATTATAATATTCTGCAGTAGATGAGCTGTATATTATAATATTCTGCAGCAGGTGAGCTGTATATTATAATATTCTGCAGTAGATGAGCTGTATATATAATATTCTGCAGTAGATGAGCTGTATATTATAATATTCTGCAGTAGATGAGCTGTATATATAATATTCTGCAGTAGATGAGATGTTTATTATAATATTCTGCAGTAGATGAGCTGTATATATAATATTCTGCAGTAGATGAGCTGTATATTATAATATTCTGCAGTAGATGAGCTGTATATTATAATATTCTGCAGCAGGTGAGCTGTATATATAATATTCTGCAGTAGATGAGATGTTTATTATAATATTCTGCAGTAGATGAGCTGTATATTATAATATTCTGCAGTAGATGAGCTGTATATATAATATTCTGCAGTAGATGAGCTGTATATTATAATATTCTGCAGAAGATGAGCTGTATATTATAATATTCTGCAGTAGATGAGCTGTATATTATAATATTCTGCAGTAGATGAGCTGTATATATAATATTCTGCAGAAGATGAGCTGCATTTTATAATATTCTGCAGTAGATGAGCTGTATATATAATATTCTGCAGTAGATGAGCTGTATATATAATATTCTGCAGTAGATGAGCTGTATATATAATATTCTGCAGTAGATGAGCTGTATATTATAATATTCTGCAGTAGATGAGCTGTATATTATAATATTCTGCAGCAGGTGAGCTGTATATTATAATATTCTGCAGTAGATGAGCTGTATATATAATATTCTGCAGTAGATGAGCTGTATATTATAATATTCTGCAGTAGATGAGCTGTATATATAATATTCTGCAGTAGATGAGATGTTTATTATAATATTCTGCAGTAGATGAGCTGTATATTATAATATTCTGCAGTAGATGAGCTGTATATATAATATTCTGCAGTAGATGAGCTGTATATTATAATATTCTGCAGTAGATGAGATGTTTATTATAATATTCTGCAGTAGATGAGCTGTATATATAATATTCTGCAGTAGATGAGCTGTATATTATAATATTCTGCAGTAGATGAGCTGTATATTATAATATTCTGCAGCAGGTGAGCTGTATATATAATATTCTGCAGTAGATGAGATGTTTATTATAATATTCTGCAGTAGATGAGCTGTATATTATAATATTCTGCAGTAGATGAGCTGTATATATAATATTCTGCAGTAGATGAGCTGTATATTATAATATTCTGCAGAAGATGAGCTGTATATTATAATATTCTGCAGTAGATGAGCTGTATATTATAATATTCTGCAGTAGATGAGCTGTATATATAATATTCTGCAGAAGATGAGCTGCATTTTATAATATTCTGCAGTAGATGAGCTGTATATATAATATTCTGCAGTAGATGAGCTGTATATATAATATTCTGCAGTAGATGAGCTGTATATATAATATTCTGCAGTAGATGAGCTGTATATTATAATATTCTGCAGTAGATGAGCTGTATATTATAATATTCTGCAGCAGGTGAGCTGTATATTATAATATTCTGCAGTAGATGAGCTGTATATATAATATTCTGCAGTAGATGAGCTGTATATTATAATATTCTGCAGTAGATGAGCTGTATATATAATATTCTGCAGTAGATAAGATGTTTATTATAATATTCTGCAGTAGATGAGCTGTATATTATAATATTCTGCAGTAGATGAGCTGTATATATAATATTCTGCAGTAGATGAGCTGTATATTATAATATTCTGCAGCAGGTGAGCTGTATATTATAATATTCTGCAGTAGATGAGCTGTATATATAATATTCTGCAGTAGATGAGCTGTATATTATAATATTCTGCAGTAGATGAGCTGTATATATAATATTCTGCAGTAGATGAGATGTTTATTATAATATTCTGCAGTAGATGAGCTGTATATATAATATTCTGCAGTAGATGAGCTGTATATTATAATATTCTGCAGAAGATGAGCTGTATATTATAATATTCTGCAGCAGTTGAGCTGTATATTATAATATTCTGCAGTAGATGAGCTGTATATATAATATTCTGCAGTAGATGAGCTGTATATTATAATATTCTGCAGTAGATGAGCTGTATATATAATATTCTGCAGTAGATGAGCTGTATATATAATATTCTGCAGTAGATGAGCTGTATATATAATATTCTGCAGTAGATGAGCTGTATATTATAATATTCTGCAGTAGATGAGCTGTATATTATAATATTCTGCAGCAGGTGAGCTGTATATTATAATATTCTGCAGTAGATGAGCTGTATATATAATATTCTGCAGTAGATGAGCTGTATATTATAATATTCTGCAGTAGATGAGCTGTATATATAATATTCTGCAGTAGATGAGATGTTTATTATAATATTCTGCAGTAGATGAGCTGTATATTATAATATTCTGCAGTAGATGAGATGTTTATTATAATATTCTGCAGTAGATGAGCTGTATATATAATATTCTGCAGTAGATGAGCTGTATATTATAATATTCTGCAGTAGATGAGCTGTATATTATAATATTCTGCAGCAGGTGAGCTGTATATTATAATATTCTGCAGTAGATGAGCTGTATATATAATATTCTGCAGTAGATGAGCTGTATATTATAATATTCTGCAGTAGATGAGCTGTATATATAATATTCTGCAGCAGGTGAGCTGTATATTATAATATTCTGCAGAAGATTTGCTGTATATATAATATTCTGCAGTAGATGAGATGTTTATTATAATATTCTGCAGTAGATGAGCTGTATATATAATATTCTGCAGTAGATGAGCTGTATATTATAATATTCTGCAGTAGATGAGCTGTATATTATAATATTCTGCAGTAGATGAGCTGTATATTATAATATTCTGCAGCAGGTGAGCTGTATATTATAATATTCTGCAGTAGATGAGTTGTATATTATAATATTCTGCAGCAGGTGAGCTGTATATTATAATATTCTGCAGCAGGTGAGCTGTATATTATAATATTCTGTAGTAGATGAGCTGTATATTATAATATTCTGCAGTAGATGAGCTGTATATTATAATATTCTGCAGTAGATGAGCTGTATATTATAATATTCTGCAGTAGATGAGCTGTATATATAATATTCTGCAGTAGATGAGCTGTATATTATAATATTCTGCAGTAGATGAGCTGTATATATAATATTCTGCAGTAGATGAGATGTTTATTATAATATTCTGCAGTAGATGAGCTGTATATATAATATTCTGCAGCAGATGAGCTGTATATTATAATATTCTGCAGAAGATTTGCTGTATATATAATATTCTGCAGTAGATGAGATGTTTATTATAATATTCTGCAGTAGATGAGCTGTATATTATAATATTCTGCAGTAGATGAGCTGTATATTATAATATTCTGCAGTAGATGAGCTGTATATTATAATATTCTGCAGTAGATGAGCTGTATATATAATATTCTGTAGTAGATGAGCTGTATATATAATATTCTGCAGTAGATGAGCTGTATATTATAATATTCTGCAGAAGATGAGCTGTATATTATAATATTCTGCAGTAGATGAGCTGTATATATAATATTCTGTAGTAGATGAGCTGTATATATAATATTCTGCAGTAGATGAGCTGTATATTATAATATTATACAGTAGATGAGCTGTATATTATAATATTCTGCAGTAGATGAGCTGTATATATAATATTCTGCAGTAGATGAGCTGTATATTATAATATTCTGCAGCAGGTGAGCTGTATATTATAATATTCTGCAGAAGATTTGCTGTATATATAATATTCTGCAGTAGATGAGATGTTTATTATAATATTCTGCAGTAGATGAGCTGTATATATAATATTCTGCAGTAGATGAGCTGTATATTATAATATTCTGCAGTAGATGAGCTGTATATTATAATATTCTGCAGTAGATGAGCTGTATATTATAATATTCTGCAGCAGGTGAGCTGTATATTATAATATTCTGCAGTAGATGAGTTGTATATTATAATATTCTGCAGCAGGTGAGCTGTATATTATAATATTCTGCAGCAGGTGAGCTGTATATTATAATATTCTGTAGCAGATGAGCTGTATATTATAATATTCTGCAGTAGATGAGCTGTATATTATAATATTCTGCAGTAGATGAGCTGTATATTATAATATTCTGCAGTAGATGAGCTGTATATATAATATTCTGCAGTAGATGAGCTGTATATTATAATATTCTGCAGTAGATGAGCTGTATATATAATATTCTGCAGTAGATGAGATGTTTATTATAATATTCTGCAGTAGATGAGCTGTATATATAATATTCTGCAGCAGATGAGCTGTATATTATAATATTCTGCAGAAGATTTGCTGTATATATAATATTCTGCAGTAGATGAGATGTTTATTATAATATTCTGCAGTAGATGAGCTGTATATTATAATATTCTGCAGAAGATTTGCTGTATATATAATATTCTGCAGTAGATGAGATGTTTATTATAATATTCTGCAGTAGATGAGCTGTATATTATAATATTCTGCAGTAGATGAGCTGTATATTATAATATTCTGCAGTAGATGAGCTGTATATTATAATATTCTGCAGTAGATGAGCTGTATATATAATATTCTGCAGTAGATGAGCTGTATATTATAATATTCTGCAGCAGATGAGCTGTATATATAATATTCTGCAGTAGATGAGCTGTATATTATAATATTCTGCAGTAGATGAGCTGTATATTATAATATTCTGCAGTAGATGAGCTGTATATATAATATTCTGCAGTAGATGAGCTGTATATTATAATATTCTGCAGCAGATGAGCTGTATATATAATATTCTGCAGTAGATGAGCTGTATATATAATATTCTGCAGTAGATGAGCTGTATATTATAATATTCTGCAGTAGATGAGCTGTATATATAATATTCTGTAGTAGATGAGCTGTATATATAATATTCTGCAGTAGATGAGCTGTATATTATAATATTATACAGTAGATGAGCTGTATATTATAATATTCTGCAGTAGATGAGCTGTATATATAATATTCTGCAGTAGATGAGCTGTATATTATAATATTCTGCAGTAGATGAGCTGTATATTATAATATTCTGCAGTAGATGAGCTGTATATATAATATTCTGCAGAAGATGAGCTGTATATATAATATTCTGCAGTAGATGAGCTGTATATATAATATTCTGCAGAAGATGAGCTGTATATTATAATATTCTGTAGTAGATGAGCTGTATATATAATATTCTGCAGAAGATGAGCTGTATATATAATATTCTGCAGAAGATGAGCTGTATATATAATATTCTGCAGTAGATGAGCTGTATATATAATATTCTGCAGTAGATGAGCTGTATATTATAATATTCTGTAGTAGATGAGCTGTATATATAATATTCTGCAGAAGATGAGCTGCATTTTATAATATTCTGCAGCGGAGGACGGAGGGGAGGACGGAGCGGAGGACGGAGCGGAGGACTGAGAATAACCACAAGAGCCCAGCAGGGACACAGGAAACCCCGTGCTTTTATGTATCTTGGAGCCTACAGATTTACGTTACATAAGATAAAACAGATGAGACCCCCCAGGGATGAAATCCTATAACCCCCCCCCCCCCCCTATAAAGCGCAGCCAAGCTCCTCCCCTGTACAGTGATAACAGGACTATTATAGCGCTATTACAGGCGAGTAGGTAACGTGTCTCCAGCCAATAAGAGCGGCCCGTCCATTATCCAATCAGATTACAGAGGTGCCGGGGCAGCGACCAATGAGGACGCGCTGATGACAGTTCTGGATCGGCGGTCCCGGCTTCCCGTCCGTGCTCTTTATCGGTGTCCGCTCCGCTCTCAGGAGCGGCTGTCAGGCGGTGTCTAGTAACCGTCTGTGAATACGTTCCCGGCTTCCCTGCCTGTGACGCTGCTGGTGGAGGGCGGTTTGTGTTATGGCGTCTTATTACCTCCGTTATATGACAAGCGCTGGCTTGTCAGCTGCCGTGAGACTACAACTCCCAGCATGCCCGCCTATGTCCTGATGGTGCTGGTGTGCCGGGAGCTGTAATGTCGCCATGTTGGCTCTCCTGTGGCTTACTCTAGTCTTGCGCTGCTGCTAGACACCAGTAGGGGGAGCCCTGTGCATAGGATTTCATATATGGGCTCTATAACCCAAGTCTGTTCCCCGGGCTCACCCTGGTGGTGGATGCAGGTATAGCATGGGGCTGAATGATGAGCTGCTCTTCGCCCGGCTTCTGTAGTTAGAGAGAAACCTCCCTACTAATTCTCTGGGGTTTCCTCTTCTTGTCTCTACAGTCTGTGGTAGTGCAGATGAATCATGTACTGCTGAATACATGGACCTGATGCATGAAGACTAGTGATGAGCGAGCATGCTCTCTACTGCTCGGTGCTCGCCCCAGCATCTCACTGCTCGAGATGCTCCACGCTCCCCGAGTATTTCCGGGGTTGCTCGGCGGGAGCTCGAGTCCCCTCCCTGCATGCTTGTTGCTCTTTACCGAGCTAATGAACATGCAGGGATTGCCTGTCACTCATTGTAATGCTGCAGCCATGTTGGTTGTGGCATTACAGTGATTGGCTGGCCGCACAGAGTCATCAGGTCTATATCAGACCTGGGGCCGCTGTGCTCGTCAGTCACTCCGGAATCAGACAGTGGAGGGAGAGCAGGTAGATCTGTGGCTCACACCGCCGAGCCTAAAGCCAGGCATGGTCGTGTGTGACAATGGCCGGACCCTGGTGGCAGCTCTGAGGCGAGCTCACACACGTACCATGCCTGGCCCATGTGCTTAACCTCGTGGTTCAGCGCTGTCTCAAATCCTACCTGGAGCTGCCGGATCTGCTTGTTAAAGTGCGCCGCCTGTGTGCCCATTTTAGAAAATCACCTCCAGCTTCCGCCACCCTTGCCGTGTTTCAGCAGCGTTTGCAGCTTCCGGCTCATAGACTGGTGTGTGATGTCCCTACGCGTTGGAACTCTACACTGCAGATGTTGGGAAGGATTTGTGAGCAGAAGACGGCAGTTGTTGACTACCAGCATCAACAAGGCCGTCGGTATTCAGTTCAGACTCCACACGTAACACCTCAGGAGTGGACATGGATGTCAGACATATCCTCCAAAACTTTGAGGACTCCACCAAGATGGTGAGTGGCGATGACGTCATAATTAGGCTATGTGCCCACGATGCAGAAATGAAGCAGAAAATTTCTGCATCATTTCTGCATCTCCCTGGCAGATTATGCATGCGTTTTTCCTGCCAAAAAAATGCGGATTTGAAGCGTTTTCACATGCATTTCTGCATGCGGATTCACAAGCGCTTTCCAGGCGATTTTAGCATCACTTGGAAAGTGCTTGACAACTAGGTCACACTATATAAATCCATGCAACCGGCATGGATTTATATAGTGTGACCGTAAGAATGTTTAAAAATAAAAAAATAAACCTATACTTACCCTCCGATGGCCCGGCGTGTGTAGCTGCGCTCGCTTCTGTCTGCCAGGTGATCGCGGGACACTGCACTGAAGGGCCTGCGGTCACATGACTGTGACGTCACCGCAGGTCTTTCAGTCCTGCCCGCAAGCAAAGGGAAGGAGACCGGGGGCCGTCGAAAGGTGAATATAAACTTTATTTTTTATTTTATTCTTTTTTTTACAGGTACAATGGTACCCAGGTCTGGATGAGAGTCTCCTCTCCTCCAGAACTGGGTACCATCCGCACATTGAAACGCATATAATCCATGAGTACAAATGTACTGACACGAATTATGTGCGTCTCAATGCAAGTCAATGGCGGCGATTACGCTGCGCTTCCGCAAAATTAATGGACATGCTGCGGATTTTTGAGCGCAGCATAAACGCTGCGGAAACATCCGCAGCATGGGCATAGAACTTGCGGAATCCCCTTGGGGACCATGGGGGGCGGATTACCTAGCGTTTAACAAGCGTTTATGCTGCGGAAATTCCACAGCATATACGCTTGAAAAACGCTATGTGGGCACTTAGCCTTAGCGTCACCATCCTGCTTCTGTCTTCTGAAATGCTCTCTGCTCACAATAAAAGAGTATGCACTGCTGGCGGAGCACGATGAGATGGAGCAAGGAACCATACAGGGTGATTACACACAGCCCAGCCTCATCTCATCCCAATGTGGATTGGGTGACAATGAGGAAGAGGAGGAGTAAGAACAGGAGCTAGTTTCCTGCGCTATAGATGGTACTATCTGCACTACTGTCATACCGTCTGTTCAGCGTGGATGGCCTGGGGACAGAGAGGAGGAGAGCATGGTCAGTGGTCCTATTGGTGAGGACACAGAAGTATTGCCTGTTAGCAGTCTGGCACGCATGGCTGAGTTTGTTACGCTGCCTTTCCCATGACCCTCGCGTTCTCAAAATTTTGGGTGACCGTCATTACTGGTTGGTGACACTTCTAGACCCACTCTACAAGTAGAAATTTCTATCTCTTATTCCTGAGGCGGACAGGTCTACAAAAATGGGGCAGTACCAGAAGGCCCTTGTTGCGGAACTATTAAAAATCTGAAAACGCTGGTGGCAGAGGTCACAGTTCGTTGGACAACCAAGCAGCAGAGGCGAGAGACACAACTCCAATCCAGCAGAGGCAGTGGAACACTGTCCAAGTTCTGGGAAAATAAACTCAAATCCAGTGTCTTTTTTTGGGAGGTTTATTCACATGCACCTTTTCACACCCACACATGGGTATACGCTTCCTGATTTTGGTGGCTATTTGCTCTTGTCCTCCTCCTTCTCCTCATCATCCACCACCATATCACCAGGGTGACCGTGGTCCGTGATGCAACACCCACAAATTTTTTTAAAGGGTGTTTATGATGCCCATAAAATTTTTTTTTTATGTTGTATGTTATCTGTCAGGACCCTGTAATGGGTAATTGCTGCAGTGTAGACATGGCGGCTGATCAGTGCTGCTCATAGCACTATGGATCTGTCAGGTCCCTGTAATGGGTAATTGCTTCAGTGTAGACATGGCTGCTGATCAGTGCTGCTCATAGCACTATGGATCTGTCAGGACCCTGTAATGGGTAATTGCTGCAGTGTAGACATGGCTACTGATCAGTGCTGCTCATAGCAGAATGGATCTGTCAGGACCCTGTAATGGGTAATTGCTGCAGTGTAGACATGGCTGCTGATCAGTGCTGCTCATAGCAGAATGGATCTGTCAGGACCCTGTAATGGGTAATTGCTGCAGTGTAGACATGGCGGCTGATCAGTGCTGCTCATAGCACTATGGATCTGTCAGGACCCTGTAATGGTAATTGCTGCAGTGTAGACATGGCTGCTGATCAGTGCTGCTCATAGCACTATGGATCTGTCAGGTCCCTGTAATGGGTAATTGCTGCAGTGTAGACATGGCTGCTGATCAGTGCTGCCCATAGCACTATGGATCTGTCAGGACCCTGTAATGGGTAATTGCTGCAGTGTAGACATGGCTGCTGATCAGTGCTGCTCATAACACTATGGATCTGTCAGGACCCTGTAATAGGTAATTGCTGCAGTGTAGACATGGCTGCTGATCAGTGCTGCTCATAGCACTATGGATCTGTCAGGACCCTGTAATGGGTAATTGCTGCAGTGTAGACATGGCGGCTGATAAGTGCTGCTCATTGCACTATGGATCTGTCAGGACCCTGTAATAGGTAATTGCTGCAGTGTAGACATGGCTGCTGATCATTGCTGCTCATAGCACTATGGATCTGTGAGGACCCTGTAATGGGTAATTGCTGCAGTGTAGACATGGCTGCTGATCAGTGCTGCTCATAGCACTATGGATCTGTCAGGACCCTGTAATGGGTAATTGCTGCAGTGTAGACATGGCTGCTGATCAGTGCTGCTCATTGCACTATGGATCTGTCAGGACCCTGTAATAGGTAATTGCTGCAGTGTAGACATGGCTGCTGATCAGTGCTGCTCATAGCACTATGGATCTGTCAGGACCCTGTAATGGGTAATTGCTGCAGTGTAAACATGGCTGCTGATCAGTGCTGCTCATAGCACTATGGATCTGTCAGGACCCAGTAATGGGTAATTGCTGCAGTGTAGACATGGCGGCTGATCAGTGCTGCTCATAGCACTATGGATCTGTCATGACCCTGTAATGGGTAAATGCTGCAGTATAGACATGGCTGCTGATCAGTGCTGCTCATAGCACTATGGATCTGTCAGGACCCTGTAATGGGTAATTGCTGCAGTGTAGACATGGCTGCTGATCAGTGCTGCTCATAGCACTATGGATCTGTGAGGACCCTGTAATGGGTAATTGCTGCAGTGTAGACATGGCTGCTGATCAGTGCTGCCCATAGCACTATGCATCGGTCAGGACACTGTAATGGGTAATTGCTGCAGTGCAGACATGGCGGCTGATCAGTGCTGCTCATAACACTATGGATCTGTCAGGTCCCTGTAATGGGTAATTGCTGCAGTGTAGACATGGCTGCTGATCAGTGCTGCCCATAGCACTATGGATCTGTCAGGACCCTGTAATGGGTAATTGCTGCAGTGTAGACATGGCTGCTGATCAGTGCTGCTCATAGCACTATGGATCTGTCAGGACCCTGTAATGGGTAATTGCTGCAGTGTAGACATGGCTGCTGATCAGTGCTGCTTATAGCACTATGGATCGGTCAGGACCCTGTAATGGGTAATTGCTGCAGTGTAGACATGGCTGCTGATCAGTGCTGCTCATAGCACTATGGATCTGTCAGGACCCTGTAATGGGTAATTGCTGCAGTGTAGACATGGCTGCTGATCAGTGCTGCTCATAGCACTATGGATCTGTGAGGACCCTGTAATGGGCTATTGCTGCAGTGTAGACATGGCTGCTGATCAGTGCTGCTCATAGCACTATGGATCGGTCAGGACCCTGTAATGGGTAATTGCTGCAGTGCAGACATGGCGGCTGATCAGTGCTGCTCATAACACTATGGATCTGTCAGGTCCCTGTAATGGGTAATTGCTGCAGTGTAGACATGGCTGCTGATCAGTGCTGCCCATAGCACTATGGATCTGTCAGGACCCTGTAATGGGTAATTGCTGCAGTGTAGACATGGCTGCTGATCAGTGCTGCTCATAGCACTATGGATCTGTCAGGACCCTGTAATGCGTAATTGCTGCAGTGTAGACATGGCTGCTGATCAGTGCTGCTCATAGCACTATGGATCTGTCAGGACCCTGTAATGGGTAATTGCTGCAGTGTAGACATGGCTGCTGATCAGTGCTGCTCATAGCACTATGGATCTGTCAGGACCCTGTAATGGGTAATTGCTGCAGTGTAGACATGGCTGCTGATCAGTGCTGCTCATAGCACTATGGATCTGTGAGGACCCTGTAATGGGTAATTGCTGCAGTGTAGACATGGCTGCTGATCAGTGCTGCTCATAGCACTATGGATCGGTCAGGACCCTGTAATGGGTAATTGCTGCAGTGCAGACATGGCGGCTGATCAGTGCTGCTCATAACACTATGGATCTGTCAGGTCCCTGTAATGGGTAATTGCTGCAGTGTAGACATGGCTGCTGATCAGTGCTGCCCATAGCACTATGGATCTGTCAGGACCCTGTAATGGGTAATTGCTGCAGTGTAGACATGGCTGCTGATCAGTGCTGCTCATAGCACTATGGATCTGTCAGGACCCTGTAATGGGTAATTGCTGCAGTGTAGACATGGCTGCTGATCAGTGCTGCTCATAGCACTATGGATCTGTCAGGTCCCTGTAATGGGTAATTGCTGCAGTGTAGACATGGCTGCTGATCAGTGCTGCTCATAGCACTATGGATCTGTCAGGACCCTGTAATGGGTAATTGCTGCAGTGTAGACATGGCTGCTGATCAGTGCTGCTCATAGCACTATGGATCGGTCAGGACCCTGTAATGGGTAATTGCTGCAGTGTAGACATGGCTGCTGATCAGTGCTGCTCATAGCACTATGGATCTGTCAGGACCCTGTAATGCGTAATTGCTGCAGTGTAGACATGGCTGCTGATCAGTGCTGCTCATAGCAATATGGATCTGTCAGGACCCTGTAATGGGTAATTGCTGCAGTGTAGACATGGCTGCTGATCAGTGCTGCTCATAGCACTATGGATCTGTCAGGTCCCTGTAATGGGTAATTGCTGCAGTGTAGACATGGCTGCTGATCAGTGCTGCCCATAGCACTATGGATCTGTCAGGACCCTGTAATGGGTAATTGCTGCAGTGTAGACATGGCTGCTGATCAGTGCTGCTCATAGCACTATGGATCTGTCAGGACCCTGTAATGGGTAATTGCTGCAGTGTAGACATGGCTGCTGATCAGTGCTGCTCATAGCACTATGGATCTGTCAGGTCCCTGTAATGGGTAATTGCTGCAGTGTAGACATGGCTGCTGATCAGTGCTGCTCATAGCACTATGGATCTGTCAGGACCCTGTAATGGGTAATTGCTGCAGTGTAGACATGGCTGCTGATCAGTGCTGCTCATAGCACTATGGATCGGTCAGGACCCTGTAATGGGTAATTGCTGCAGTGTAGACATGGCTGCTGATCAGTGCTGCTCATAGCACTATGGATCTGTCAGGACCCTGTAATGCGTAATTGTTGCAGTGTAGACATGGCTGCTGATCAGTGCTGCTCATAGCAATATGGATCTGTCAGGACCCTGTAATGGGTAATTGCTGCAGTGTAGACATGGCTGCTGATCAGTGCTGCTCATAGCACTATGGATCTGTCAGGTCCCTGTAATGGGTAATTGCTGCAGTGTAGACATGGCTGCTGATCAGTGCTGCTCATAGCAGTATGGATCTGTCAGGACCCTGTAATGCGTAATTGCTGCAGTGTAGACATGGCTGCTGATCAGTGCTGCTCATAGCACTATGGATCTGTCAGGACCCTGTAATGGGTAATTGCTGCAGTGTAGACATGGCTGCTGATCAGTGCTGCTCATAGCACTATGGATCTGTCAGGACCCTGTAATGGGTAATTGCTGCAGTGTAGACATGGCTGCTGATCAGTGCTGCTCATAGCACTATGGATCTGTGAGGACCCTGTAATTGGTAATTGCTGCAGTGTAGACATGGCTGCTGATCAGTGCTGCTCATAGCACTATGGATCTGTGAGGACCCTGTAATGGGTAATTGCTGCAGTGTAGACATGGCTGCTGATCAGTGCTGCTCATAGCACTATGGATCGGTCAGGACCCTGTAATGGGTAATTGCTGCAGTGTAGACATGGCTGCTGATCAGTGCTGCTTATAGCACTATGGATCGGTCAGGACCCTGTAATGGGTAATTGCTGCAGTGTAGACATGGCTGCTGATCAGTGCTGCTCATAGCACTATGGATCTGTCAGGACCCTGTAATGGGTAATTGCTGCAGTGTAGACATGGCTGCTGATCAGTGCTGCTCATAGCACTATGGATCTGTCAGGACCCTGTAATGGGTAATTGCTGCAGTGTAGACATGGCTGCTGATCAGTGCTGCTCATAGCACTATGGATCTGTGAGGACCCTGTAATGGGTAATTGCTGCAGTGTAGACATGGCTGCTGATCAGTGCTGCTCATAGCACTATGGATCTGTCAGGTCCCTGTAATGGGTAATTGCTGCAGTGTAGACATGGCTGCTGATCAGTGCTGCTCATAGCACTATGGATCTGTCAGGACCCTGTAATGGGTAATTGCTGCAGTGTAGACATGGCTGCTGATCAGTGCTGCTCATAGCACTATGGATCGGTCAGGACCCTGTAATGGGTAATTGCTGCAGTGTAGACATGGCTGCTGATCAGTGCTGCTCATAGGACTATGGATCTGTCAGGACCCTGTAATGCGTAATTGCTGCAGTGTAGACATGGCTGCTGATCAGTGCTGCTCATAGCAATATGGATCTGTCAGGACCCTGTAATGGGTAATTGCTGCAGTGTAGACATGGCTGCTGATCAGTGCTGCTCATAGCACTATGGATCTGTCAGGTCCCTGTAATGGGTAATTGCTGCAGTGTAGACATGGCTGCTGATCAGTGCTGCCCATAGCACTATGGATCTGTCAGGACCCTGTAATGGGTAATTGCTGCAGTGTAGACATGGCTGCTGATCAGTGCTGCTCATAGCACTATGGATCTGTCAGGACCCTGTAATGGGTAATTGCTGCAGTGTAGACATGGCTGCTGATCAGTGCTGCTCATAGCACTATGGATCTGTCAGGTCCCTGTAATGGGTAATTGCTGCAGTGTAGACATGGCTGCTGATCAGTGCTGCTCATAGCACTATGGATCTGTCAGGACCCTGTAATGGGTAATTGCTGCAGTGTAGACATGGCTGCTGATCAGTGCTGCTCATAGCACTATGGATCGGTCAGGACCCTGTAATGGGTAATTGCTGCAGTGTAGACATGGCTGCTGATCAGTGCTGCTCATAGCACTATGGATCTGTCAGGACCCTGTAATGCGTAATTGTTGCAGTGTAGACATGGCTGCTGATCAGTGCTGCTCATAGCAATATGGATCTGTCAGGACCCTGTAATGGGTAATTGCTGCAGTGTAGACATGGCTGCTGATCAGTGCTGCTCATAGCACTATGGATCTGTCAGGTCCCTGTAATGGGTAATTGCTGCAGTGTAGACATGGCTGCTGATCAGTGCTGCTCATAGCAGTATGGATCTGTCAGGACCCTGTAATGCGTAATTGCTGCAGTGTAGACATGGCTGCTGATCAGTGCTGCTCATAGCACTATGGATCTGTCAGGACCCTGTAATGGGTAATTGCTGCAGTGTAGACATGGCTGCTGATCAGTGCTGCTCATAGCACTATGGATCTGTCAGGACCCTGTAATGGGTAATTGCTGCAGTGTAGACATGGCTGCTGATCAGTGCTGCCCATAGCACTATGGATCTGTCAGGACCCTGTAATGGGTAATTGCTGCAGTGTAGACATGGCTGCTGATCAGTGCTGCTCATAGCACTATGGATCTGTCAGGTCCCTGTAATGGGTAATTGCTGCAGTGTAGACATGGCTGCTGATCAGTGCTGCTCATAGCACTATGGATCTGTCAGGACCCTGTAATGGGTAATTGCTGCAGTGTAGACATGGCTGCTGATCAGTGCTGCTCATAGCTCTATGGATCGGTCAGGACCCTGTAATGGGTAATTGCTGCAGTGTAGACATGGCTGCTGATCAGTGCTGCTCATAGCACTATGGATCTGTCAGGACCCTGTAATGCGTAATTGCTGCAGTGTAGACATGGCTGCTGATCAGTGCTGCTCATAGCACTATGGATCTGTCAGGACCCTGTAATGGGTAATTGCTGCAGTGTAGACATGGCTGCTGATCAGTGCTGCTCATAGCACTATGGATCTGTCAGGACCCTGTAATGGGTAATTGCTGCAGTGTAGACATGGCTGCTGATCAGTGCTGCTCATAGCACTATGGATCGATCAAGACCCTGTAATGGGTAATTGCTGCAGTGTAGACATGGCTGCTGCTCAGTGCTGCTCATAGCAGAATGGATCTGTCAGGTCCCTGTAATGGGTAATTGCTGCAGTGTAGACATGGCTACTGATCAGTGCTGCTCATAGCACTATGGATCTGTCAGGTCCCTGTAATGGGTAATTGCTGCAGTGTAGACATGGCTGCTGATCAGTGCTGCTCATAGCACTATGGATCTGTCAGGACCCTGTAATGGGTAATTGCTGCAGTGTAGACATGGCTGCTGATCAGTGCTGCTCATAACACTATGGATCTGTCAGGTCCCTGTAATGGGTAATTGCTGCAGTGTAGACATGGCTGCTGATCAGTGCTGCTCATAGCACTATGGATCTGTCAGGTCCCTGTAATGGGCAATTGCTGCAGTGTACACATGGCTCCTGGTCAGTGCAGCTCATAGCACTATGGATCTGTCAGGTCCCTGTAATGGGTAATTGCTGCAGTGTAGACATGGCAGCTGATCAGTGCTGCTCATAGCACTATGGATCTGTCAGGTCCCTGTAATGGGCAATTGCTGCAGTGTACACATGGCTCCTGATCAATGCAGCTCATAGCCCTATGGATCTGTCAGGACCCTGTAATGGGTAATTGCTGCAGTGTAGACATGGCGGCTGATCAGTGCTGCTCATAGCACTATGGATCTGTCAGGTCCCTGTAATGGGTAATTGCTGCAGTGTAGACATGGCTGCTGATCAGTGCTGCTCATAGCACTATGGATCTGTCAGGTCCCTGTAATGGGTAATTGCTGCAGTGTAGACATGGCTACTGATCAATGCTGCTCATGGCTCTATGGATCTGTCCGGTTCCTGTAATGGGTTGTTGCTGTGGTTGGAGGCACAGTCCTCTATTCTCTGGTCCTGGCATCTGTAGGAGGATCATCGCTATAACACTGGGCACCTGCTTACCAGGAATGGCTTCCTCTCCTGAGCTCACGCTATACTCCTCCTGACAAGGACCAGCATTATGAAGGGCTCCTCTAATATTCCTGAGTTGTGGTGTCAGGAGATTGTCCAGGGGTTGGTGAGGAGGACACTACTTGTTGGTGTGTTCTAAAATGAAACGTGGCTCATTCTTATATTTTGCCTGCAGAATCTGACTATAATGGCGACCGTGATCTACAGTGACCAGGAGAACGGTGATGTTAATGCTGCGCTGTTGTCCAGAGATCGTGCACAACTATCAGGTGCCGGTAAGTGGTTTCTAAAGGTAACGGCCGATCTGGCCCCAATTCATCAAGCGGTTTAATAGATTTCTAGCAGAACTCTGACAGGTCAAAACTTTTATGCAACTAGATGTTAATTTTTTTATATAATATATATATATATATATATATAATTGGTTAGTATATGGGTACAGGAGGCGCTGTGGGCTCGTCACTACTAGTGGCAGCAAATTTGTGGACAGGGAACCAGGGTTGTCCAAATAAGTGTTGATATAGCCGAGAAGAAGTAAATTTGCGCTAGTGGTAGTGAACAGAAGGACGGCACGAGAGATTTTGAGTGCAAGGGATAATTTTATTTAATCGAACATGTGCTTAAAAATAGCTAGTTAAAATGATTCAGACTCAGTGAGGTCACTACGTCGGATATAAGAATAGTTATTAAAAGTATTAAAAGTTATAAAATCGATAAATAGATCGGTGTCCACTGATACAAGGTAATCACTGATTGATAAAAATAGGCCTTTTTCCCTCGTAGTCTGAGGATGTTCGGTTGCAGTAGATGTATAAGGAGGCAAAGGCTTGTAGACCTGGTGGGATAGAATAGGAATGTATAAATATGGTATACTAATGAGCGATGGGGGAAGGGGTAGGTATCTGTTTGTCTGTGGTTACCTGATACTGGTGCCTCGTATGGGGTATGGAGGTTCACTGGTGGCACGTGTTGGTGCCTGGGAGGGAGGACGAGGGGTACCTAGAATGGGGTACACAAAAAAATGTATGGATAAGTGGGGGTGGAACTCGACAGAGATGTCTCTGCTGGACTCTGAGTTGGGTCGTGAGTTACCTGTTCTTGGTATGGTACTCAATAGACTGTGGTAGTAGTTAGCTGTTGATCCACAGTAGCACTGCTACTGGTGTGACAGTCAGCAGGCTGTGTGGATAATACTGGATTCACCGGAGCAGTACTATAGGGAGTGAGAGGAGACAAGTATTAAGAATAGGGTGCAGGGCTCAAGGGTTAAGGTACGGGGTTCAAAGAGGGTAGTTTTGGATTAGTTACCTTCTAGAGGGTAGCGGGGGGTGTCCTGATTATTTTGGATGACTAGGAGGTATCGGTCCTGGTCCTTCTTGGAGAGAGGTAGAGGATATGTCACACACGGCTGTGGGTTGATGATCTGAGTTAGATCTGCAGGGGGAAGGAATAGGGATAGATCATAAATTAACTGATGTAGCTGTGGTACAAGCCTTGGAGACAAGAGTTTTGGGGTTACCTGTTGGTAGGTACAAGGGGCATCCAGGGACGTCTTAGAATGAGCTGGAGGTAGTAGTCCTGGTCCCTTGTTGAGTGGAGGTAGCACGAGGAGGTCAGAAGTAGGATGCAGCAAGAGACTTGTACTAGCATGTAATGCCTCTGTTCGCTGTATAGAGATCTGTAGGGAGGGGGAGGGGGTGTATCTGTTAAGGTATCACTGGATTGTGGCTGTAGCCTCCAGTTTTTACCCAGAGATCGTGATTTACCTGCTTCGTAGGGATTAGGGTGTCAATAGTAGATGCTGGTTCAGGTCTCCATAATGTAGATACAGCAGGGTGCTGTAGTAGGAGGCTATAGTTATGTCAGAGGTAACCAGAGATAGGATACAGTAGGAGGCTTATGTTTTCCTATGTTGGGTGCACCAGGAGGCTCTGGCTGGAAACAGTGGGTGCCAGATTCAGCAATAGGGAGGGTGGCTGGTGCAGAGCCCAACTGAAGGGGTTGATAGCAAGTACTGCGGGGAACAGGGAAAAACCGTTAGAGGGTCAGCTGCGTACAGTATGGACTTGGTGGGGCAGGGGCCCGTTGTTACTTACGGTCTGTAGAGGGCTTCACCGTCTGGGGGTGGTCGAGGTCCGGAGCGAGAGCGGAGTCCTGGCCGGTGACTGCCGCGTGCTCGCTACTTCCGGGTAGGAGGAGGAGAGAGAGAGTATGTGGAGAGCGCGCGAGAGGGGGGCAGCGTGACGTGGGGTCACGTGGTGTGCAGCGTGCACAAGGTACGGAGGCCTGTGGGCGCCTCTTTAGCTGTGTTAAGGGTCAGTCCGACGCGTTTCAACAACTTCGGCTGTCTTCCTCAGGGATGGCTTAACCCAGTCAAATGGTGTCCTTATATATGCAGGGCTGGTGACGTCATAGGTCAATTTGTTAGTCATTAAATGCAAAGAGCTCTATTTCGCTGTTCAATCCTCTTGGTCTTAAGGTGTTCAGTTTAAAAATCCACTCACTTTCTTTCCTGGACATGCTCTTAATAAAATCTCCTTGTCTCCAGTTCTTGTGGACGATTTGTATACCTACTATTTTAATTCCTTTTATTGACCCATTGTGTTTTTTTATAAAGTGTTTTGAGAGAGGGTGGCCCATGTATTTATTTTTGATGTTCCTTAAATGTTCGTTGATCCTGATGTTCATAGGTCTTTTTGTTCTGCCTATATATAATTTGCCACATGGGCAATATAGCCCGTATATGACCCCTGTGGTGTTGCATGTTATAAAATCTGTGATGGGGTATATTTCTTTTTGGTGGCTGACGGTGTGTTGTTTTGGTGTGTTTAGGGTTTTGCATGTCTTACATTTTTTGCATGGAAAGAAGCCTTTTAGTTTTTGATGGAATGGGGTTTGAGGTTTTTGAGAACTGGTGTGTATCCTTACTGTTGGGGCTATAATTGATCCTAGGTTACGTGCCTTTTTGAAGATGAATTTGGGTCGGTTTGGGATTTTGTCATCGTGTTCGATTAAATAAAATTATCCCTTGCACTCAATATATATATATTTATTTATTTAAGCACTTTCACTCCAGCTCTGCCAAGTGGACGGAGCATGGTGAAGCCACCTGAGTCACAACTTTCCATAAATTAAGTGCACCCCATCACTATGGTGCGCCTCACCAGAAGTGTTAAGTGGAGTCCACCTCATAATAAACTTTGCTTTTATTTTTGCCCACCCATCTTTAAAGAATCTCTCCCATCAGTTTTTATTCTCTATATATTGCAGTCATCATATTATATAGCACTGTGTACTTACAATTGCTCATTTTGCCTTTCTACCCAGCTTATTGTCATTTACCTAATGGAAAAGAGATGTGATTAAAAACTGACTAGCTGAATCCTTCTAATCTCTATGTTAACACAAGGTGAACTTTTCCTGCATGAGTCATAAGTCCCTGCAGAGGAGGAGGGGGCAGCTGGGTCAGGAGGTGAAGAGGAGAATGATTTTTGCAGGGAAGAGGCTTCCTGATGCTTCCTGTTTCTACATAGAAAAGAATTTACTGGGTAGAAAGGTAAAGTGAGCAATTGTTAGTACACAGTTCTATATAATTACGATATGTTAAGAGGATAAGCTCTGATGGGAGAGGTTCTTTAAGACTGTCATGTATTGGGTAATGAGTTGGGGTGTCAGTCTCCATCAGTGCTGGCTGAACACTGACTATCCTGCTCAGATTACTACACATGGCGCTGCTCCTCCCTGTAGTATGGGCTACGCAGGACGGTGCCGAGGCTCCAGATTCTACCTGCACAGCAACAAGGTCCCAACACTTCTACCTCTATAACTTGCCTAATGCAGACGCAAACCTGCAGCCTTTCCGCTGAGATCTTGTCGGCCTTCTACACTGCCATGGCTTTGTCTGCACAATGTAGCTTAAAGGGAATGTCCACTTCTTAAGCATCCTAGAAGTCTACAATATAAGGTCGGTATTTCTCTAACCCTCTGCCTTATTTGGCTGTCATTGAAGGCAGTCAGCGAAATGGGTTCAATTTTCTATAGAAGTGGCAGAATTTAACCCCTTCCTGACCGTGTTATTTCCCATCTCTGCATTTTTCTTATTCTTCTAAGAGCAGTAACTTTATCTTTCTGTCAATACAGCCTTATGAGGGTTTTTGTTTTTATGCCGTTCACTGATCAGGTTAATTATTTTTATATTTTGATTGGACTTTTACAGAAGTAACGCCCATATGTTTTATTTTAAAATGGGTCATAGAGGGGCAGGGGTGATTTGAATGTTCAGATTATACTTTTTCCTTTTTGTCCCCTTAGGCTGTGTGCCCACGATGCATTTTTTAAGCATTTCCGCAGCGGCAATAATGCTGCAGAAACGCTTAAAAAACACATGGTAGAAGGCCTGCCATGTTCCCCAATGATAACCCGCATGTGCTGTGCACATGCTGCGGAAATTTCTGCTGCGGATTATCATTGCGGAAAAAAAACGCAGCACTACCAATTATTTTGCGGAAGTGCTGCTTTTTCGCCGCCACTTACTTGCATTAGATCGCATGGATTACGCATCACTGTATATGTAGATGCGCAATCCACGCGTTCCAATGTGCGGATGGTTCCCAGGTCTAGAGGAGAGGAGACCGTCCTCCGGACCCGGGTACTATAGAAACTGTGAAAAAAAGAATAAAATAAAAACTAAATATGATACTTACCTTCTGGCGGCCCCCGCTGCGCCCCTCCTCTCATGCCGGCAAATCGCGATGGACTGAAGGACCTGCGCTGATGTCATAGTCATGTGATGGGTCACGCGACGCTGACGTCGGCAGGTCCTTCAGTGCAGTGTACCGCGATCTGCCTGCAGTCAGCACCGAGTGAAGCAAGACTCTGGGGTCTATCGGAAGATAAGTATAGATTTATTTTTTATTTTTTGACATTCTCTCGGGTCACACTATATAAATCCATGCCGTTTGCATGGATTTATATAGTGTGACCAAGTTGACAAGCACTTTCCAAGTGATGCTAAAATCGCTTGGAAAGCGCTTGACAACCCGCATGCGGAAATGCATGTTAAGAACTCTTCATTTCCGCATGTCCCTGGCAGGAAAATGCATGTACAATCCGCATGTACAATCCGCATGTACAATCCACATGTACAATCCACATGCGTTTTTTCTGCCAGGGGAGATGCAGAAACGCTCAGGAAAAATCCGGAGTATTTCTGCATCGTGGGCACATAGCCTTAGGGGACTTGAACATGCAATCATCTGATTTCTTGTTACGTACAGCAATACTGCAGTATATAGCCAGCATTCACAGATCTGTCATGACAGGCATGGGTCTTTTCAGCAGACTCCTTTCTGGCAGTGATGGCATCCCACGATCGTGTTACAGGAGCACAGATGGGCACATGGCATGACTCCCTTCTCAGTTCGCTGTTAATGCCGCTGTCCGTCTCTAACAGGTGAAGCTCTGCCCTACATGTGGCTATTAGAGGTTGATGATGGCTAAATATCACAGCTAGCATATGATGTAACTGCAAATCATGTTGGTAAGGGGTTAAAGTGCCACTCCAGTGGGTTTTTTTTCTTTCACTTTTAGTGCAGAAATGATTTTCAAGTATGTGCTCAGATTGGGCATGGGTGCTGGGATTACTAGTACACCTGACATCCAGGTGGGCATAATTCTGTTCCTTGCGTATTGGAAGACTCTGCCACTGCTGCTTTGGTGTTGGCAATCTTTCAGTTTCTTGCCCATTGATGCTCGGGAACAGTCCTCAAAGTATCTATTTATCGGTCGACCATGACTGCACCACGAGAGAGGGAATCCGCCCACCAAGTACAAGAAACCTACAGGCTTAAAAGGGGCGGCACCTCTCGCCTCAGTTTGGTTTCCTATCCTTGATGAAGGGAACCTGTGGCAGGCTTACCTGTTGAAGATGTACGGATTCTGAAGAATCGAGCTGTCGAGCAGCGCCCACAGCCTGGGGTCGGCAGCTCCAGCATCGCTCTGCGTCAGTGGCTGTGGAGCGGCGCCTATGTCTGGGGTTGGCAGCCCCAGCATCAAATGGGCGCTGGATGGCAGCAGGGGCTGTGCCCCTGTCTGGGGTTGGCAGCCCCAACATCATGCTGGTGCCAGATGGTAAGGGGGAGCTGCGCCCCTGTCTGGGGTGGGCCGCCCCAGTGTCGTTCTGGCGCCAGGCAGTGGTGTCCCTGTGGGAAGTTGCAGCTTCAGTGCCGCATGATACGGCGGGGCCACACGCTTCCGGTCTCTCTATGTAGCCGGAGGCGTGGCATGATGCTGCTGTGCGCCCCGGTGGTCACGTGACCGGACCAGGAAGTTCCGGCCACATGTGTGCCGACTCCAAAGGGAGTGCTGCAATAACCTCTACGGCCAGCAGGTGGCACGCCCAGTGGTAGAATTAGCAACCCTTAAATCCCTCTCCCTTAAAACAGCACTACTAATAGCTTTAACCTCTGCTAGGAGGATTGGTCACATTCAGGCTCTGTCTACGGCCTTACCATTTACTCAAATCCTGGATGATAGGCAGGATCAGGTTTAAGAATTACTCTATCTCCCTAAGGTAGCTACTCATTTCCATAGACTTCGGGAAGAAGTACTACCCTCCTTCTGTCCTAATCCGAGTAACCAGAAGGAAGCAGAGTTGCATACATTAGACGTAAGGAGTTGTGTGGTTAGGTACCTCACGGTTACCAAAGACTTTAGGAAAGAGAGCTCATTGTTTATATCCTACCAAGGGGTTAGGAAAGGGTTTAAAGTCAGGGTCCCCGTAGCTAGATGGATGAGGGAGGCTATTTCTCTAGCTTATGCATTTAGTGGCGAAGAAGTATCACAAGGGTTGAACGCTCACTCCACCCGGGCTGTCTATCTCCTGGGCAGAGAAGACGGGTGTCTCGATAGACATATGTAAGGCTGCTACTGGTCTTCTCCCTCTACATTCTATAGGCACTATAGACTGGATATGGGTGTTTCATCTGACCTCACCTTTGGGAGATGGGTGCTCCAAGCTGTGGACCCTCCCTAGACTTCTTAATCTCTACAATTCTCTCGTGGTGCTGTCATGGTCGACCGATGGTCATAAGTTACTTACCGGTAACGGGATTTTTCTGAGACCATGACAGCACCCTTATATTTCCTCCCTTCATGTTTGTGGGAGCACTCTGTTTGTTAGAATTTCACTTAATGGGTGGTGTATGAGTAATTTTGTGATTGTTTGCTATGTTTATCCTGGCAGTCCTCTCAATACTCTGTAATCCAGACTGAGGCGAGAAGTGGCACCCCTTGTTAAGCCTGTAGGTTTGCTGTCCTTGGTGGGCTGACCCCCCCCCCCCATGGTGCTGTCATGGTCTCCGAAAGATCCTGTTACCGGTAAGTAACTTGACTTTTTCCCTATAGGAAAGTCGCTTGTCAAAAGCCACCAGGGCAAAGTGCGCAGTTCTGCATCAAGTGGGAAAACATCAAGAAAAGCTCTGGGAAATGTCAACAAGCAAGTAATGACCCAGAAGAACGGGCAGCCTCTGAAAGGAGACCGGAAAGTGCCAAAGCCTGCGCCAGCTGTTATACAGGTATAATGTATTACCGCAGCTCTGATCATACACCGCTCTTGTGTTCTGCCCTGTACTGATGTACAGACTTGTATCTACATAATCCTAAAATGCCACAGGAACATCTGCAAGAAGATCACATGGCATGTTCTACTATTACAAGTCCCATTATTATCTGTTGGATTAAAGTGGGCTAATATCTGGCTAATCTAGCTGTGTAATGTGTATGGGGGTCTCCTGGCTGCCCTAACAAATGTTCAGTTCAAATACCCGCTCCTTGTTCTCTAGGCACAAATTGCTTAGAGACAGCAGATTACCCTCCTCCCCACAGAACACATGAGAGCTCATCTGTATGTTGGGAGAGATGGCTGCTAGCCAAACAGTGTATGGCCAGGCCACAGCTATGCCACAGGGGCTTGGCTGACTCCTTTTCAGATCATATATGGAGAACCTAATGGCAAACACTGGATAAATGAAGCTTGTGACCTGGTTCCTGTTCCCCTCTAGGTTTCTGGCACTTCTGATAAGACAGACGAGCAGCAGTACCCCGACATTGAGAAGTTTGTTCCCTACAATCCTGCAGGTAACTCTTCCACACCTTGCTGTACCTATTGCCTGCCATTAGCCACTTGCCTTTACATTTAATTTTGAGCATGAGAATCAATTCTAATACTTGCACCTGAAGCTGGATGGGGTTAGTGAATTTGTCACCAGGATTTTGCTGCCCCATCTGAGAGCAGCATGACTTAGGGGCAGAGACCCTGATTACAGTGATGGATCACTTGGTGCAGTTCAGAGTAACTGTGTCTGCTGCAGATCTACAAATGCTCTGAATGCTGGGCTCTGTATAACCCCACCCACATCACTGATTGGTAGCTTTCTGCCTATGCACAGTGTACAGAACTATCCATCCATTGTGGGGACAGGGTTGGACTACATGGCAGAAGCTTTACTAGTCATCTGGTGGCAGTCTCCTGCTTGTGGAGGATCTCTTATCAAAACTACAGCAATCAGCCCAGAAAGCAACACGTCACTGGAATTGGGGATCTTTGTCCCCACGTTGTGCTGCTCTCAGATCAGGTGGCAATAAACCTGGTGACAGATTCCCTTTAAATGCAGTTTAGGGCCATCTCTGTTACACTCTTACTCTCTATTAGCTGCAATGTCCCATCTGCCTAATGCAGCCACAGATCTCATGGCTGCAGTATCCGGATCTTCAGAAACTCGCTGACATCGTGTCAGTTAATCCAATGAGTGTTTGCAGTGACAGCAATGTCTGTTAGCTGGGCTTCTGCTGCTGCTCAGTTGTGGAGGAGAGCAGACAGATGTCAGTGTGGTGTTCGGAGGCTCCTGGGGCCCCTGCACGTGACATCAGGAGTGCCAGAGATCCAGAGTGTGGTCTTGGGCTCCACTATACAGGTGGGACTTTGCAGCTATTTGGGGGTGGGGAGAGGAGGACACAACACTGACGTGTGCAGTGAAGGTGGTTAAAGTTCATTGACGCTAGATGACTCATTTTGTTGCATTGAGCCCATAGACAAACTAGGAATGCCAAAGAACCAATCAAGAACAACCGAACTAAATAGTCAAATTCTGCAAAAATAGGAAATTTAAAAAACGTATAATGAATACACGGTTAAGTAAGTGACACCGTAGAGACAGGCACTCACACCAATGTACATACAATAGTTAAAATAGAAAAATATAGAATAGATGTATACTACCAGGAGTAGTTCTAGAACGCACACCAGGGGTAGGTGTAGAACCGCCCGCCAGGGTTAGTACTGGAACCGCCCACTGGCACCAGGGGTAGTACTGGAACCGCCCACTGGCGCCAGGGGTAGTACTGGAACTGCCCACTGGTGCCAGGGGTAGTACTGGGACCGCCCACTGGCGCCAAGGGTAGTACTGGGACCGCCCACTGGCGCCAAGGGTAGTACTGGGACCGCCCACTGGCGCCAAGGGTAGTACTGGAACCGCACACTGGCGCCAGGAGTAGTACTGGAACCGCCCACTGGCGCCAGGGGTAGTACTGGAACCGCCCACTGGCGCCAGGGGTCATACTGGAACCGCCCACTGGCGCCAGGGGTCGTACTGGAACCGCCCACTGGCGCCAGGGGTCGTACTGGAACCGCCCACTGGCGCCAGGGGTCGTACTGGAACCGCCCACTGGCGCCAGGGGTCGTACTGGAACCGCCCACTGGCGCCAAGGGTAGTACTGGGACCGCCCACTGGCGCCAAGGGTAGTACTGGGACCGCCCACTGGCGCCAAGGGTAGTACTGGGACCGCCCACTGGCGCCAGGGGTCGTACTGGAACCGCCCACTGGCGCCAGGGGTCGTACTGGAACCGCCCACTGGCGCCAGGGGTCGTACTGGAACCGCCCACTGGCGCCAGGGGTCGTACTGGAACTGCCCACTGGCGCCAGGGGTCGTACTGGAACCGCCCACTGGCGCCAGGGGTCGTACTGGAACCGCCCACTGGCGCCAGGGGTCGTACTGGAACCGCCCACTGGCGCCAGGGGTCGTACTGGAACCGCCCACTGGCGCCAGGGGTCGTACTGGAACCGCCCACTGGCGCCAGGGGTAGTTCTTGAACCGCCCACCAGGAGCATACCAGGAACAGTACTAGAACCGCCCACGAGGACTTGCACGCTAGGAGTAATTCTAGAACCACCCACCGGCACCAGGGGTTGTTCAGGAACCGCCCGCCAGGGGTAGATCTAGAACCGCCCTCCAGCACCAGGAGTAATTCTAGAACCGCCCACCATCACCAGGGGTTGTTCTGGAACCGCCCACCAGGGGTAGTTCTAGAACCGCCCACCAAAACTAGGGGTAGTTCTAGAACCAACCACCAGGGGTAATTCTAGAACCGCCCACCATCACCAGGGGTTGTTCAGGAACCACCCGCCAGGGGTAGATCTAGAACCGCCCTCCAGGAGTAATTCTAGAACCACCCACCATCACCAGGGGTTGTTCTGGAACCGCCCACCAGGGTAGTTCTAGAACCGCCCACCAAAACTAGGAGTAGTTATATAACCGCCCACCAGGAGCAGTACTAGAACTGCACACTAGGAGTACTTCTAAAACCGCCCATCAGCACCAGGGGTTGTTCCAGAACCATCCGCCAGGGGTTGTTCTAGAACCACCAGCACCAGGAGCAGTACTAGAACTGCCAACACCAGGAGCAGTACTAGAACTGCCAGCACCAGGAGCAGTACTACAGTAGAACCGGCAGCACCAGGAGCAGTACTAGAACCGCCATCACCAGGAGCAGTACTAGAACCGCCCCGCCAGGAGCAGTACTAGAACCGCCAGCACCAGTACTAGACCCGCCCCGCCAGGAGCAGTACTAGACCCGCCATCACCAGGAGCAGTACTAGACCCGCCCCGCCAGGAGCAGTACTAGACCCGCCCCACCAGGAGCAGTACTAGACCCGCCCCGCCAGGAGCAGTACTAGACCCGCCCCGCCAGGAGCAGTACAAGACCTGCCCCGCCAGGAGCAGTAGTAGACCCGCCCCGCCAGGAGCAGTACTAGACCCGCCCCGCCAGCACCAGGAGCAGTACTATAACCGCCAGGAGCAGGACTAGAACCACCAGCACCAGGAGCAGGACTAGAACCGCCAGCACCAGGAGCAGGACTAGAACCGCCAGCACCAGGAGCAGGACTAGAACCGCCAGCACCAGGAGCAGGACTAGAACCGCCAGCACCAGGTGCAGTACTAGACCCGCCCCGCCAGGAGCAGTACTAGACCCGCCCCGCCAGGAGCAGTACTAGACCCGCCCCGCCAGGAGCAGTACTAGACCCGCCCCGCCAGGAGCAGTACTAGACCCGCCCCGCCAGGAGCAGTACTAGACCCGCCCCACCAGGAGCAGTACTAGACCCGCCCCGCCAGGAGCAGTACTAGACCCGCCCCGCCAGGAGCAGTACTAGACCCGCCCCGCCAGGAGCAGTACTAGACCCGCCCACCAGCAGCAGGAGCAGGACTAGAACCGCCAGCACCAGGAGCAGTACTAGAACCGCCAGCACCAGGAGCAGTACTAGAACCGCCCCGCCAGGAGCAGTACTAGAACCGCCCCGCCAGGAGCAGTACTAGAGCCGCCCCGCCAGGAGCAGTACTAGAGCCGCCCCGCCAGGAGCAGTACTAGAGCCGCCCCGCCAGGAGCAGTACTAGAGCCACCCCGCCAGGAGCAATACTAGAGCCGCCCCGCCAGGAGCAGTACTAGAGCCGCCCCGCCAGGAGCAGTACTAGAGCCGCCCCGCCAGGAGCAGTACTAGAACCGCCCCGCCAGGAGCAGTACTAGAACCCGCCCGCCAGCACTAGGAGTAGTTTGAGAACCGCCCACAGTCAGCAGAGGATAGTTTTTTGACCGCCCCACAGTCAGCAGAGGGTAGTTTTTTGACCGCCCCACAGTCAGCAGAGGGTAGTTTTTTGACCGCCCCACAGTCAGCAGAGGGGGTAGTTTTTTGACCGCCCCACAGTCAGCCGAGGGGGTAGTTTTTTGACCGCCCCACAGTCAGCCGAGGGGGTAGTTTTTTGACCGCCCCACAGTCAGCCGAGGGGGTAGCTTTTTGACCGCCCCACAGTCAGCCGAGGGGGTAGCTTTTTGACCGCCCCACAGTCAGCCGAGGGGGTAGCTTTTTGACCGCCCCACAGTCAGCCGAGGGGGTAGCTTTTTGACCGCCCCACAGTCAGCCGAGGGGGTAGCTTTTTGACCGCCCCACAGTCAGCCGAGGGGGTAGCTTTTTGACCGCCCCACAGTCAGCCGAGGGGGTAGCTTTTTGACCGCCCCACAGTCAGCCGAGGGGGTAGCTTTTTGACCGCCCCACAGTCAGCCGAGGGGGTAGCTTTTTGACCGCCCCACAGTCAGCCGAGGGGGTAGCTTTTTGACCGCCCCACAGTCAGCCGAGGGGGTAGCTTTTTGACCGCCCCACAGTCAGCCGAGGGGGTAGCTTTTTGACCGCCCCACAGTCAGCCGAGGGGGTAGCTTTTTGACCGCCCCACAGTCAGCCGAGGGGGTAGCTTTTTGACCGCCCCACAGTCAGCCGAGGGGGTAGCTTTTTGACCGCCCCACAGTCAGCCGAGGGGGTAGCTTTTTGACCGCCCCACAGTCAGCCGAGGGGGTAGCTTTTTGACCGCCCCACAGTCAGCCGAGGGGGTAGCTTTTTGACCGCCCCACAGTCAGCCGAGGGGGTAGCTTTTTGACCGCCCCACAGTCAGCCGAGGGGGTAGCTTTTTGACCGCCCCACAGTCAGCCGAGGGGGTAGCTTTTTGACCGCCCCACAGTCAGCCGAGGGGGTAGCTTTTTGACCGCCCCACAGTCAGCCGAGGGGGTAGCTTTTTGACCGCCCCACAGTCAGCCGAGGGGGTAGCTTTTTGACCGCCCCACAGTCAGCCGAGGGGGTAGCTTTTTGACCGCCCCACAGTCAGCCGAGGGGGTAGCTTTTTGACCGCCCCACAGTCAGCCGAGGGAGTAGTTTATTGACCGCCCCACAGTCAGCCGAGGGGGTAGTTTATTGACCGCCCCACAGTCAGCCGAGGGGGTAGTTTTCTGACCGCCCCACAGTCAGCCGAGGGGGTAGTTTTCTGACCGCCCCACAGTCAGCCGAGGGGGTAGTTTTCTGACCGCCCCACAGTCAGCCGAGGGGGTAGTTTTCTGACCGCCCCACAGTCAGCCGAGGGGGTAGTTTTCTGACCGCCCCACAGTCAGCCGAGGGGGTAGTTTTTTGACCGCCCCACAGTCAGCCGAGGGGGTAGTTTTATGACCGCCCCACAGTCACCAGAGGGTAGTTTTATGACCGCCCCACAGTCACCAGAGGGTAGTTTTATGACCGCCCCACAGTCACCAGAGGGTAGCCCCTAACCTATTAGTCCCCTGTGCAGCTGCACTGGTTGCACCAATGATATCCACTTAGCCTAGTAAAATCTATCATCCCTTATCAAAGCTGAGCAACAAAAAACTCTCTTAGTTACCCATAGCAATCAGAAATTAAAAGGGTATTCCCATCTCCAAGATCCTATCGCAATATATAGTAGGTGTAATAATAATAATATTAGCAAATACCTCCAATAAGAAATGTAGAATACTTTTTCTGATTCGCTATGTTTCTTTCCTCATGTGCAGGCATTGCAGGACCTTAGGTATCTATGGTTACGACCACTAGCAACTAGATAACTATCGCTATAAGTGGTTTGTAAGCATGGATAGCTAAGGTCCTGCAATGCCTGCACATGAGGGAAGAGACATGGCGAATCAGAAAAACTATTCTACATTTCTAATTGGAGGTATTTGCTAACATTATTATTATTACACCTACTCCATATTCCACAGTGATATAAAAAAAGAATAAAAAGGGGAGACAAGGGGCGCAGAGTCTAAGTGTAGATGAATATGTGCATTTGCCACAACAATATTTGTTTTTTGCACTCACCCTTTAGATGTCTTGTATTTTCACTCAAATGATCTGTATAGTGGATCAGCTCTTTGCAATCCTCTGGTCTGGAGCACAAATGCGGGAACTATGTCAGCCCTGGTATAAGGCTTGCATGTTGGATATTGTAGTGGAGAGAAGATTTCCCTTTTTCGGCGCTTCCAGAGGATAAGGATCGTTACAGATGAATTCTTTTTCTCAAAATCAGATTTATTCGGACACTATATTAAGAACAAACAACGTGTTTCTGCCAGCAACGGCCTTCATCAGGTATAATATGCACTTGTAAGGACTTTAAGGGAAGACAATCTTTATAGACTAGTTACTCTTAAGATGTCGTGTTTTTTTTTTTCTTCTTTCCTTGACTTGGTTGAATTGATTAGGATTGACACCACACCCCAATTAAGTTAGGAGAGTGGGTAGTTGTTCAGCATTACATTCTAGCACCATTCTGTGTACTAGAATGGTAGATTTTTTGATATTAGAATGAACATATATATAATAAAATTCCTTTCTCTTATCATTTCCTTCACTTTCCCCTCCTTATATATATAGAAAGAGAAAGTGATATATAATAGTAATTTTAGAATACATAGTTGTGATTAAAATATACCTGGTGATGGTTATATTTATATATAAAAAAATAATAATAAATAAATTACATAGTACTGATCATAAAAATACATAATTGTTAGTCTAGTATATAAAAAAATTCATAAAATATAACAGTTATTTTTACAGGAATGAGATCTTACAATAAAACAAATATTATTTTCAGTATTGGTAAATAGGGCTGTGCATTATTAAATATACATTTTTTTTCTTCTTTTTCCCCCTCACACATTTTCCACTATATCATTAAGACCATCTGGATATAGGGTTTTCAATCTAAAGATCCAATAAGACTCTTTTCTGTTTAGTTTCTGGAGTTACCTTTATGTCAAATTGTTTGTGGTGTTTAACTAAAAGGTGTCTGGACAAACTGTGTTTTAAAAAACCTTTTTTGGTGTTGTGTCTGTGGCCATTCATACGCGACCGCAGTGTCTGTGTAGTGCGGCCCACGTATTGAAGACCACAGGCACAATTGATCACGTAGATAACGTGATCACTCTCACAAGTAAGGTGCTGGTTTATATTTATTGTCTCTCCTGTGCTTCTTGATGTGATACATTTTTGTTTGTGACTAATGATATTGCAGCAATGACATTTTTTTGATCCACATCTAAAAACTCCAAGGGGATTTTGTATAGGAGTCTTTTTTGGTCTTAAAGGAGAGAGGGGTTTCCCTAAGACACTAGGCGCAATAATGTTCCCAATAGTAACCCCCCTCCGGAATGTGATACCAGGATTCTCCGGTAGCCACTTTTTGAGAAAGGAATCCCTTCTTAGAATGTACCAATACTTTTTTTAAAAATAATAAATACAAAAATACTGAAAAAATATCATTCAGTACCAAAGACAATATTTCAAAATCAGAGAAGTTAGCTCTCAAGCAATTGAAAAATAATAAAAAAAATAGTCATCAGACAAGCTGATAAAGGAGGTGGAGTGGTCATTCAGGACAGGGAAACATATCTGCAGGAAGCTCACAATATCCTAGCAGATAAAAAATACTATAACAAATTAGATACAGATCCTGCAAAAACATTTAAATCAGAATACCACATGTTCATAAATGTAGCATATTCACAAAATATTATCAATAAAAAAAAAAACGTTTCCTGACAAACAAAAACCCAAACACAGCAATTTTTTATCATTTACCAAAGGTCCACAAAAACCCTGTAGTACCACCAGGTAGACCGATTATTTCCGGTATTGGATCTCTAACTAGTCAGTTATCTCACTATATAGACTTACATCTTCAGGACCTTGTAAAAAAGCTACCGTCTTTCCTCCATGATTCTTACCAACTTATAAAGGAATATAGTTCTTTAAACTGGGAAAATGATTATCTTTTCATTACACTGGATGTGAATGCTCTGTACTCCAATATAGAACATAATATGGGAGTTGAAGCAGTATCACACTATTTATCTGAGATTCCAAATATGCCGTCGGCCCAGAGAGATTTCCTTCTATTAGGCTTAAAGTTTATATTGGAGCATAATGTTTTTGAATTCCAGGGTGAATTGTTCCTGCAGCAGTTTGGCACCGCGATGGGGACTCGGGTCGCGCCAAGTTTCGCTAATCTTTTTATGGGGCGATTCGAGTCCTCATCTCCCATCAGCCAAACACCATTTAAGGAACACATATTGCTATATAGAAGCTATATAGATGATTTAATCATCTTCTGGAAGGGCACAGAAAAACAAGCTATTTCTCTTATAGAGGAACTTAACAAAAATAGTTGGGGTATTTCATTCACATATAACATGGATAAAGAAAAAATCCATTATCTGGACCTGGAAATCAGTCACTCTAATAATAAAATTATAAGTAAAACCTTTTTTAAAAAAAACGGATTCTAATGGATTTTTGGACTTTCGGAGCGCACATTATCCAAAATGGAAGCAGAACATACTGTTCAGCCAATAGCTGCGCATCCGAAAGAACAATACGAAAAACAAAGATTATGTGGAACAATCCAAAATTCGGACTAAAAAATTCTTGGATAAAAAACACCCCAAAAAATTGATAGCAGAAGCCTATGAAACCAACCTGAAAAAAACTCAAAATGAATGTCTGTATGAAAAACTCACAGAAAAAAAACAGTGCTCTGTTATAGACAATGAACAAACAAATACGTACAAAAAGAGAGATAAAGAAAATAATACAAGATGGCAATATAATTTTATTACTGCTTTTAATCAGGGAAGTGTGAAAGTAAGACAGATTTTAAAAAAGTATTGGTACATTCTAAGAAGGGATTCCTTTCTCAAAAAGTGGCTACCGGAGAATCCTGGTATCACATTCCGGAGGGGGGTTACTATTGGGAACATTATTGCGCCTAGTGTCTTAGGGAAACCCCTCTCTCCTTTAAGACCAAAAAAGACTCCTATACAAAATCCCCTTGGAGTTTTTAGATGTGGATCAAAAAAATGTCATTGCTGCAATATCATTAGTCACAAACAAAAATGTATCACATCAAGAAGCACAGGAGAGACAATAAATATAAACCAGCACCTTACTTGTGAGAGTGATCACGCTATCTACGTGATCAATTGTGCCTGTGGTCTTCAATACGTGGGCCGCACTACACAGACACTGCGGTCGCGTATGAATGGCCACAGACACAACACCAAAAAAGGTTTTTTAAAACACAGTTTGTCCAGACACCTTTTAGTTAAACACCACAAACAATTTGACATAAAGGTAACTCCTGTTGAACAAATACCACAGAATGACATAAATAGGATCCAGAAACTAAACAGAAAAGAGTCTTATTGGATCTTTAGATTGAAAACCCTATATCCAGATGGTCTCAATGATATAGTGGAAAATGTGTGAGGGGGAAGAAGAAAAAAAAAATGTATATTTAATAATGCACAGTCCTATTTACCAATACTGAAAATAATATTTGTTTTATTGTAAGATCTCATTCCTGTAAAAATAACTGTTATATTTTATGATTTTTTTTTATATACTAGACTAACAATTATGTATTTTTATGATCAGTACTATGTAATTTATTTTTTTATATAAATATAACCATCACCAGGTATATTTTAATCACAACTATGTATTCTAAAATTACTATTATATATCACTTTCTCTTTCTATATATATAAGGAGGGGAAAGTGAAGGAAATGATAAGAGAAAGGAATTTTATTATATATATGTTCATTCTAATATCAAAAAATCTACCATTCTAGTACACAGAATGGTGCTAGAATGTAATGCTGAACAACTACCCACTCTCCTAACTTAATTGGGGTGTGGTGTCAATCCTAATCAATTCAACCAAGTCAAGGAAAGAAGAAAAAAAAAACACGACATCTTAAGAGTAACTAGTCTATAAAGATTGTCTTCCCTTAAAGTCCTTACAAGTGCATATTATACCTGATGAAGGCTGTTGCTGGCAGAAACGCGTTGTTTGTTCTTAATATAGTGTCCGAATAAATCTGATTTTGAGAAAAAAAATTCATCTGTAACGATCCTTATCCTCTGGAAGCGCCGAAAAAGGGAAATCTTCTCTCCACTACAACCTACTCCATATTGGGAGAGGATTTTGGAGATGGGAATACCCCTGTAATAAAAGCTGAGGTCTGACTGGTTGCTATGGGTAACGAGAATAGTTGTAATTCTGCTACATAATCTACATAATTTCTCCCCTTTCTCATCATTCAGGTGGATGTGACGGGGTCCTGGGTCTCCTCCTCCGCTTCCATCCGGTCAGTCTTGTCATGGCTCAGTGAAGGCTAAGAAGCGGGTTATTCTGTTCTTCTTGGCTTTCTCCTGTCCCTATTCTCCAATCGATTCTTCTTGCCTTCCTTGTGGTTTGTGAGCTCCCGTGTGTCTCCTCTCACCTGCGCTCCTGTGTATGCAGGCACCTGCCATTGTGATGTCATCGCTATGTCATAGATTCCACATTCCGGCACCTGCCATTGTGATGTCATCGCTATGTCGCCATGCTTCCACATGCTGGTATGTGCCTCTGATATCACAGCTTTGGCCAATATGGCTGTAGTCCTGGGGCAGCATAAGTCACATGACTGGTACCAGTCGTATGGTTCAGGACATTGCAGTCCAATTGAAGAAATCATTGCTTGATTACAATCCGGTTTTCCACACAATTTACCTCACACACATTATTTACACCAGTGCATTATTAATGGCCGTACAGAACTAGGCCTCAAAAAGGCTGGGTTTATTGAGGTCCTGACAAGACCAGGTAATGAAGGGTTTATTACAGGGTTTGATATGGAGGTTGGATGTGGAACTAGGAATGTGATAGGCTGGTGGTGGAGTTCTAGTGAGATTTATATAATAGGAGGGCAGCCATATTTGGCGTGACATTCAGCGCTGGCTTCACTTTCCTCTCCTACAGACATCATTGATATCTGGAGGAGGTGGGAGAGCAGCTGCAGCGGTCAATTCCTCCAAAGTACGAGAGCGTGAAGACACCTCTGATTGGCTGCAGGGATCGCGGGCCCCGGGAGAGCCAGTGCTGACACTGCTGGAATGGCCAAACCAGGTCTTCATAGGTAATTGAATAAAATGGAGGTTTATTTAGAATAAAGTTACAAGTAAAGGTATAGATAAGGATAAGATATAAAAACCTTATACAGTAACCCCTATGAATGAGAAGTGGGTCTGCCTTCTTGCAAAAGGGTGCAGTATTTAAATGTAAATTTCTCTCATGCATGGAGTTTCCACGCACGCCCAGACAATATAATGAAATGACATGGAAATCTGTATTCCAAGCAAAACATCCATATTCACAGGTGATTTGAATGAGAGAAAAATTTATTTTGTATAATAGTTACAGTTCAGAGATGGAGATGAGACATAAAATGCGTATACAGGACCCCTATGAATGAGAGAGGGACCTACTGTGTTACAGAAGAGTGCAGGATCTAAACCAAAGTTCTGGCTCACAGTAACAAAGTTTCCATGCATGTTCAGATTAAACATTACAATTCTTAGTTCTCAAGGATAAGTCTGTTGCAGGAGACCTCCAGACGCCTGGTTTCTGTGAGTACATTTTATCTATGGAATAACATGGTACAGAACTTTCTAACAATATCTGCAGGCTCAGCCTTGATTTCCTTTACAGAAACAAAACATGATTTAATAAAGCTAGACTATATCAGACGTATCACAAGTAATATAACATATTGGAAAATTATGGATTATAATTACTGTATTGATTATTTTCTTTATTAGAAATATTTAAAGTAAAATATAATTAATACTTAAGCATAAATCTGACAAGGAGGCTTCCAGGCGGTTTGTTTCTGAAAGAATATCTGATCTATAGTGCAATGTCTTACAGAACCTTCTGACCATATCGGAAGCTTAGCACAGAGGCAGATCTGTTTTCCGGCACCCGGAGCAAGAATTCAGTTTGGCGCCCCCCACACACACCGCTCATGCAGTTTGAATAGTAGTCATGTGACCGCTCATATATGATTTGCTTTTTGACAGTCACGTGACTAGCTGCTCTTCCTAATTCTCTCAATTTCAGTGAAAAACGACAGCCCCTATTTCATGAAGAGAAGCAGGATTAAAGGCTAGTTGTCACATAACCGTAAGTATGAAAATCACATACGAGTGGTCATGTGGTGTCTGCTGGACCCAGCTAGCAGAGTTGAATCCTGACATTGAGTATATTGCACGCTGTTAAGGTTGGGCATGCTACAGTACTTAATTTTATAATTAAAAGGGTTGTCCAGGTTTGTGATTAAAGTCGGCAGTAACTCTAGGTGGCTGCAGACTTCTGAATACTCGCAGCGCATGCACTGCACACTTTCACCTTTCCTCCAGCACAGGAGAATCCTGAAAGGTCATGTGAGTGCAAGTATGAGATTTTCATACTTCTGGCCACATTCCAACTAAACATGACCAGCCTCACTCAAGTCATTTGTATAGAATGAGGCCATGCATGTCTAGTTGGCATGTGACCAAGTGTATGCAAATCGCATAATTGTGGTTTCAAGATTTCCTGCTCTCACCACTAGCGCCAGAGAATCCTGACCGCATGCAGTGCACATGCGCACGGTGAAAATTCAGAGGTCTGCTGTCAGTGATTGCAGACTTTCATCACAAATTTGAACAACCCTTTTAATTTTCCTAAAACAAATAAAAACAGAGTAACTCTTGTCAGACAGCACAACACTTTATTAATATGGCCATGTATCATGTAATTTTATAACTTATGGACTGTTCAATGTGTACAGGATCAGAACCAATAACTGCACAAAAATACATCAACATAACTACCAGCAGTATGCAAAAATACAGCATCACAACCCTCATCAGTACAGTAAACACCAGAACCACCATCAGTACATGTACTGTCTCCTCCTTGGTATGTCCTCACACTGTCTCTTCATGTTACCCCTTTCCCCACATTACCCAGTCTCTATTATGTGCCCGCACAAGCTTTTCTCCTCCTATACTGTCTCCTGACACCCCCCCCACCATTCCTTATACTATTTCTGCACACATCCCCCCCCGTTCCTCATTATTTCCACACACCCATTCACGCTTGCTCCTCGCACATTCCCTCCCCGCAGTGTTTCCACACCCATTCCTCACCCCCGCTCACTATTCTGTTTCCTCACACATTCTCCCCTCGCTCTCCGTACTGTTTCTTCACACATTCTCTCCATACTGTCTCCTCAAATTCACCCAGCATTACAATAATTCTTTGGTTCCTTCAGCTTAATTGGAGCGCTTGCCACACCAACAGACATTCTTCACGCCTATGTGTCGCTGAAGAGTGTCATCAGCAGTATAATCAGATGACCTGATGACGCTGCTGACGTCGCCCTGACCCAGAAGTGCGGGAAGTCAGTGCTTGAATTGTTCTTGTGCATGAAAGACGTGAGTAAAGTTGATTGCTGGGAGCCGTTGTTGCACCTTCTCTGAGCCGTCCATCAAGCTAATAGCTGAATCCCACTATGGGGGCGGCAGAGACGCGCATGACCGCGACTTTAGGTGGCCCGATGGCGCCCCCTGGCCGGCTGCACTGAAGTTTAATGCCACACCTGCACCCCCTTAGATACGCCCCTGATTAGAATTGGTTTCTTTTAGCTGAAACAAAACATCACTTTATAAAGCTGACATATAATCCATCATTTGCCAATATGTTATATTACTTGTTATAATAGCTATACGGATTATTTTCATCAGTTCCCACCTTTGTTTTGCACGTAAACAACTCTATGAATCACAAAATGAAAAGCAATAGCTACTTTTTCAAGCTTAAAAGTACAGTTTCTATTTTGAATCTTCATGTGTATTTGCAATGTCTAGAATTATAATAACACAAATTGCAACAATAGGTTTTGAGGAATGAAACAAAGAACTCAATCAACTGAGCTCCTAGGGAACCTATTTTGGATGCTATCACTTGGAGCTCTTTTACATTCTTGAGATGCTCAATCACAACTTCAGAGCTATCAAAGATACAACATTAATCCTCCACGAATGAACACACAACCTTGAGCTGCCAGTAAGAAATCTGCTACTCTACATGTCTGTTCTAATTCTAAAGAGATTTCTGCCAGAGCATCAGAAGTCTCATTGATAACCTGGTCCATAATATTACTATACAGATTTAGCTTTTTCATAATGAGGATACCCCAACCTATCAAAATTGGGGCCATTGAATAGAATCATAGATTCGTAGCTGTAAGTGACCTCCAGGTTCATCGTGTTCAACCCCCTGCTCAATGCAAGATTCAATAAACCATCTCCGGACAGATGTCTGTCCAGCCTCTGTTTGAAGACTTCTATTGAAGGCGAACTCGCCACCTCTCGTGGCAGCCTGTTCCACTCATTGATCACCCTGTCAAAATGTTTTTTCTAATATCTAATCTGTATCTGCTCCCTTTTCAGTTTTATTCCATTGCTTCTCGTGTTTCCATGTGCAAATTAGAATAAAGATGATCCCTCTACACTGTCCCATCCCTTCAGATATTTGTAGACAGCTATTAAGTCTCCTCTTGGCCTTCTTTTTGCAAGCTAAACATTCTCAGATCCTTTAACCGTTCCTCATTGGACATAGTTTGCAGTCCGCTCAATATCCTCGTGGATCTTCTCTGAACTTGTTCCAGTTTTTCGATGTCTTTTTCAAATGTGGTGCCCAGAAGTGGACACAGTATTTCAGATGAGGTCTGACCATGGAGGAGTAGAGGGGGATAATTACTTCCCTTTATCTAGATTCTATGCTTCTCTTAATACATCCCAGAACTGTTTGCCTTTATTTCTGCTGCATCACACGGTTGACTTATGTGCAATCTGTGATCTATTATTATACCCAAGTCTTTTTCACATGTGCTGTTGCTTGGTTCTATTCTTCCCATTCTGTAGATGTCCTTTTCGCTTTTTTCTTGCCCAATGAATGTAATTTTAAAAGTGGTAAAAATATCCCTTCTGATAATGATAGCCATGTCATGTGAAGAGCTAATCAGTTCTTTAACCCCTTCACCCTTGTTTCACCTTCATGACTAGGCCAACTTGTACAATTTAGACCACTGCCACTTTATATTGTAGTAACTCTGAACGCTTCAAATCCCAATGATTGAGATTGGGTTGTTTGTTTTTGACACATTGTACTTTTAGTAGTAAACTTACAGTTAGGTCCATATATATTTGGACAGAGACAAAATTTTTCTAATTTTGTTTCACAATATTTTTATTGAATTTTATCAACATTTAAACACGAACTCAAACATGGTTCGTATGGGGGGGGGGTGGGGAGGGAGGGAAAGGGGGGGGAGAATTTGTGAAAGGGGAAGGAGGGTAATCAGGTACATTAGCATTGTTTATCCAAGATAATATAAATCAAAACAAAACAGAACAAGTAAAAGCGAATACGCTTAGCAATGACACATTGGAACAACATGTTAAACCTGTGTGAAAGGTTTGGGAATGACGATTGTCTGTCTATGGTTTCTCTTTAATCGGGGAATTTTTTTGACCATAATGACCATTTTTTTAAGTTTCTTGTTGAGCCATTTATGCTGGAAGCTTATCTGAACTCATACGATTTATGGGGTGAGATTCTGCCTAGAAGTTCGAAGAAACGAGGGGGATCTGGTTTCTTCAAGTTATATGCGATTGAATTTTTTATTACCAAACATATGTGGATGATAAGGTATCTAGTGTGTGAGGTCAGTGATTCCAACTCTAAGGACAAGAGAGCCTTCTGAGGTGTAAGGGCGATTTCTTGGTTGGTTAGGTTATTAATTAGTTTAGACGTCTGAGCCCAGATTTTTTTAATTTTGGGGCAGTTCCAGAAAATGTGGATCAGATCTCCGTATTGCCCGCAATTTCTCCAACAGAGAGGGGAATTGTTGGGGTCTATATGCGAGGGTCTTAAAGGGGTATAGTACCAACGTGATAACGTTTTATAGTATCCCTCATGTAACGCCATGCAAATGTTGGAGGAATATGATGAGCAGAGGGCGTTTTCCCACATCTCCATTGTGTAGGATGTATTTAAGTCTACTTCCCATTTTTTCATGAATGTAGTTTTTTTTAAAAATGCGTCTTTGTTAAAACTTGAGTAAATATATTTCAGACTCCAGAAGATGTTATGGTTTGTATTACGAAGTAAGTTTATAGAGGCCTCAGACATTGATTTCCTGCTGGATAGAAATATTCCAATCATGTCCTTAGTCATTGAGTAGTAGAAGAACTCGTCGGATGTCAATTTAAATTTGGATTTTAGTTCTGCGAAGGGAATAAAATTGCTACTGTTAAAAATGTCTTTGATTTTGCTTATGCCTATGATGGGCCAATGAGAGGGGAATGGGTGATTGTAGATTGCTGCGATATATGAAAGAGGAAAATTCAGTGAGTTATTTGAATTGTTTTTGCTTCTATTGAGAGTAATGAACTTTCCCCGAGCAAATAAAGCAGCTTGGAAGATAGGGTGGGATGGAGTATACCGGGATTTTTTGAAAAGATTATTAAGGAGTAGATTTTGGGGAAGACGGTTACCATTGAGCAATGTCTCCAATTCAATCCATGCTGGAGGGTGTTTTGAATGTAACCAGTATTGGCTTTGTTTAATTAAATTTGCTAAATAGTAAGCGTTCACATTGATGAGACCAATGTCACCGTTAACTTTGCTTTTATATAGCAAAGCTGTCGGGGTCCTCGCTTTTTTACCGCTCCAAATGAATGTATTGATAAGGCATTGCATCTTGGTTATGTATGGGGCGGGAATAATTAAGGGAAGGTTTCTTAGTACGTATAAGATTTTAGGAAGTACAAATGCTTTCAGGATTAGCGACTTGCCTAGCCACGATAGGTCTTTGTCGTTAAAGTATTGTAAGTCTTTATTGTTTCTGTAATTGAAACCATATTTTTGGTGATAATTGAGTTTATATTTTTTGTGATGATGATTCCTAGGTATGTGAATTCTTCCTCTTCCCAATCGTAGTTAAAGTCTTTTTTTATTGTATTTATTATGCAGTTGCTTAGGTTGATTTGGATTATTTTTGATTTTTTGTTGTTTATTTTGAAATACGATATTTCCGAGAATTTTTCCAGGGTGTTTGTTACCTCTTTGACCGAATTGAGGGGGTCAGCTAGTGTAAGGAGAATATCGTCTGCAAACAAACTAATTGTAAATTGTCGGGAGCCTGCCTGTATCCCTTTGATATTTTCATTTTCCCTGATTTTTTGTGCGAGGGGTTCAATTGCCAAAGCAAACAAAAGAGGTGATAGGGGGCAACCTTGCCTGGTTCCGTTATTTATTTTTATTGGGCTAGATAAGTGATTGTTGGCGTATATTTTGGCAGAGGGGTTAGAGTATAACGCGAGGATGGAAGACAAAATTTTTTCGTCAAAACCAAATTTCATTAGTGCAAGTTTTAAATATAGCAAGTTGAGACGATCGAACGCTTTTTCAGCGTCAAGAGTCAGGAGGATTGATGGGGTTTTGGATAAATTCAATAATTTGATAATATTAATGAGGCGTCTCGTTCCGTCTGTAGATTGTCTTTTTTCGACAAAGCCAATTTGATCGTTGTTTATTAAGGTAGGTAATATAGATTTTAATCTATTTGCCAACACTTTGGAGTATAGTTTGGCATCGGTGTTTATAAGGGAGATGGGCCTGAAGTTTTTGACATCCTCCGGATTTCCTTTGGGTTTGGGTATAAGTATGATTATGGCTTCCAGCATTTCGTCTGGGAATGAGCCCTGAGACGCTGCCTTATTAAATACTTGGGTGAGGTGAGGGGTAAGAATAGATTTGAACGTTTTGAAATATTGGTTGGTGAATCCGTCGGGGCCTGGGGATTTATAGGGTTTTAGTTGTGTTAATGCCTCGACGACCTCTTTTTCTGTAAAGGGGGATGATAACATTTCTAAGTCATGTTTACTGGCTTTTGGTAGATTAATTGAGGAAAGGAATTTGTTGATGAGTTCTTTGTTAGGCTTTGGTATGGAATCATTTGTGTTAATATTATATAGTCTATGATAGTCTCCACTTTTGAGAAATACTATCTCTTTTGGGTGATGTCTAAGTGTGCCATCCTCCGATAGAACTTTATTAATCCTGTTTTGTATCCTCTTTTTCTTAATACGGTTCATCATAAATTTAGTCGGTTTGTTCAAGGATGCATATACTTTAAATTGTGAGTTCTTGACTAGAGATTCGAAGGGGGCAAATAATTCTTTTTTGAGTTCTACTCTTAAATTATGAATTTCTTGGCCAATTTTTCGAGAGGGTGGGTAAGTGTTGGTTTGGATCTCCTCCTTAGATCTAATTAAGGCTTGGAGTTCTATAATTTTAGCCCTATTCTTCTTTTTGATGGAGGATGACAGTTTCAGCAATGTCCCTCTGAGGACTGCCTTATGAGCATTCCAGAGAGTAAATGGACTAATGGTTTCATCTTCATTTTCATTGAAGTATTGTTTTAAATTTTCCTCAATTATAGATCTGTACTCTGGTGAATAAAGGAGGGACGGGTTGCATTTCCAAAGAAAGCTATTAGTGAGGGGTGGGCCTAACCTAATTTCTCCCAGCTAAGGGGAGTGGTCAGAGATAGTTTTTGGGAGAATTTCAATTTTTTCAATTTTTAAGATGGAAAAGACATCAGTTAGAATAAGGACTATTCTGGACGCAGTCTGGTGGACGTCTGAAAAAAACGTGTACTCTTTTGAGGTAGTGTTGATACACCTAAATGCGTCAAACAGCTCGTTTTTTATTAGCCACGGGTTTAGGGAAGCAGATAGATATCTTCTGGGGGATGAGGAGTCCATATGATCATCAGGAACCATATTGAAATCACCCAGTATAAACAGTTCTCCCTTCTTGATTTTGGAAATCTTTTTCATCACCTTGTTAAGAAAGCTGATTTGTCTTTTGTTGGGAGCATAAATGTTTACAATTGTACAAATCTTGTTATTGACCCCACAAACAAGAATGTGATATCTGCCATTAGGGTCAGAAACCTCTTCTTCAAGTTTAAAGGGGACGGTATTTTTGATTATAGTGGCGACCCCCGCTTTTTTTTTATTCTTGTTTGTAGACTCAAAAATGTTCGTAAAGTTTTTGTGGCCGAATTTGGGATGATTGGATTCAGAGAATTTTGTCTCTTGTAGACAGATAATATCCGCTTTTTGGGAGTTAATTTCTTTCCAGAGGAAGATTCTTTTATTCGGGCTATTTAATCCCTTAACATTATATGATGATATTTTAATACTCAAGTTGGAGAATGCTTATATTCAATTGGGAAAGGTGGAGAGATTTAGGAGTTGGAATCAGGTAGTATGTTAAAGCTTTTTAGATGACTACACAGGTGAGTTATTATAAATGTGTCATAAAATGTGTGAACAATTCACAATGCAAACAACAAACAAATGAGAACAATAACACAACTTTAGGATTGTACGTGATAAGCGAAGTGAATATTTGTGTAATAAAATCACGACTTCTAGACAAACCTTCAGGGGATACCTACTAGTCCGTAGGGTTTTTTTTCTGGGGGAAAAAAGTTTGTGAAATTGTCCAATGTAGAACAACCAAGTTGTTAGAAGAGAAAATCCCAGTGTGAAAGAGGTCCAGTTAGGATTGCATACAGTTGGTATATAGCACACTACGAAACGCATAATACCTGTATGATGAAAAGGTTATATAATTATAACATAACATTAAATCCTTCAACAACGTGGAGGGAAACTGCAGCTTTAAGCAGTAAACAAATTTTTAGAAAAGGTAATGGTTAGCCGGAAGTTCAACGATTGTCCCTTTGGGAGAGAGGAGGGACTTTAAATGAGGAATCGTCCTTCAGCGAGGCAATAAATTTACGCCCTTCCTCGGGGGAGAAAAGAACGATGGTTTTTCCTTTGTGAAAAACTAATAGTTTTAGCGGGAAGCCCCATCTGTAGGGCACTCCCGATTCTCTCAAATATGTCGTGGTGTCTCTGAAGGATTTTCTGGCATCTATTGTTTCCTTAGACAGGTCTGTGTAGATTTTTAGATCTTTAAATGGTTCAGGAAAGGTTTTTTCTACCTTGATAAAGTTTTGAATTTTTTCTTTTGTTTGGTAGAAGTGAATTCGTAAGATTGTATCTCTTGGGGTGTCGGCTGCAACTGAGTTGGGACGCGGTAGTCTGTGGATCCTGTCTATAGTGAGTTCTTGATTGGATAATAAGGGCAGAGATTTTTTGAACACTGATTTAGCGTATTCAGATAGATCTTGTGGTGGGACTGTCTCCGGGATACCTCGTATTTTGAGGTTGTTCCTGCGGTTACGGTCCTCCAAATCCGCAAGTTTTGCTCTGAGCTTGTTGATCTCTGCGTGGGTATTATACTGGTCGTTTGTTGCTTTTTCGGTTTTGACTTCTACAAGAGTAAGTCTTTTTTCATAATCCTCCAGTCTTTTATTGAAAACTTGGAAAGTGGAATTTATTGTTTCTGTTTGTTTGTCCAGAGTAATTTTCATATTATCGTTGATCACTCTGGCCAATTCTAACATGTAAGATTAAGTGTTATTTGAGGGAGGTGGAAATTCCTTGAAACTGCCTGAATTGTAAGAAGCTTTATCGGGGGTCTTGGGCCCGTGATCTGTTTTCTGCTTATTTTTTCCGGGCTATGATTTGGGGATGAGTCTGTGAAGTCAGAGTCTGAGTCAGACTCAGCGTGATCCTGGCACACTGTGCCCTTGTGACCCCAGCTTTCAGGTTTTGATCTTTTATGAGATATTGAGGTGTCCATTCCCTCAAAGTTCAGATTGTTAGGTGCGATTGAAGGAGGATGGTCCTTGTTTATGACTGTTGGAGGGGATAGGATAGAGGAAGAGGGATTTTGGAAAGAAGTTTGTGACACTTCTTTTTGGGAATTTTTTCTGGAGGTTGATGTTTCTTCCCTTTTGAGGGGAGATCTGGACTTGAGAGGGCTGGCTGTATTTGGAGAGTCCTCCAGGGTATTACAGTATGTGTGGTAATGAGGATTTTTCTCAGCAGGATTTTTAGATTTATTTGTAGAATTAGAGGATTTGCTACTTGCAGTATCACTTTTTTTGGTAGAGCTCATGTTTGACTGTGTCAGTTAGAGCAAAATTTGAAATTTTTAGACAGGATTTGATTTTGAAATGAGTTTATCCGACACCTCTGTAGTTTATAGGTTTTTGTAAAGAAAAAAAAATGTTATTGGATATTAAATGATAACAACCAAGCAGAGGTAATCTGTCAGAGATATAATTAACCTGTATTACTAAGTGAGAAAAATACAAGTTAGACGGTTGGAAATAAGTCCGTGGGACTCTGTAATCCTAACGTTTAATATGATTTTCTTTCTTTTCCAGTGACAGGTTGAGACTTATTGCCTGAACATAGGAGAGTTTTGTAGGGGATCCAAGTAAATGATACGAGAATTGAACCTTAAGAGGTCAGTAGCACTGATTTATTGTGCCAAAATTGAGGAAGTCACAACTTTGTCGTGTTATATGTGTCATAGATTTTGCATTCAGATGTGATCTATGCTCAAGATTGGCAGTTGGCAGAAGTAATTCTGTAGATTCAAGTAGGGAACAGTGTTACGTTTTGCAATTCCAATTAGTGCTGCCAGATGCACTTAGATTCTGCTGTTGAGGCAGTTGACTGTCAGGTGTAACACTGTAGGTGTTAGGGGAGTTGTAGCTGTGATATGCAGATGGCAATCTGTATTCACACTCTGAGTTCCAAAAGAGACAGAACTGCAATGTATAGATGCAATGTGCCACAAGGGCCAGTTAATATTTAAATGCAGAGCAGTCAGCAGTCTGTATTCACACTGTGGGAGCTGAGAAGGACGCCATGATTCCTTCGTTCGCCGGGTAGTAGGGGGGGACGGGACGGGGGAGTATGTACTAGCCTGTACTATGTCTCCGCTGATCCGGTGTCCTCTTCGCTCCCTCCGTGCAGTCCGCGCTGTCCTCCTCACCGTGGTGCTGGATCTTCTCCTCCGTGCCTTCCTGTGTGGGACCTCGGTCGGCCTTTTCGTGATCCAAGGGTGTCAGGAAGGATGTGGGTTTGTGATGAGGCACAGCTTATTAATGGTGCCTGAGGTGCTGTCGCCTTCCCTCTTCTCCCTTGGGAACTTGAGCTGTGCTTCTGATGGTGGGAAAGTGCAGCCGCCGGCTTCAAGTAGCTGGAACAACTTCAATTTTGGTGCGATTTCTTCAGGGAAGGTCTCAAAATACTCCTGAGACGTTCCCCAGACGGATTTTGTAGGAGCATTTGGGATTTCCTCATTTAAATTGCTTTGAGATAGCTTTGATATGGTTGCCTGTACGGAGCTCAGCTCTTCTGCAACCTACATCAGCCAAGCCCAGGCCACGCTCCCCACTTCTACTTTTTAAACCATTTTCACTATGCAGCATTTTTCCACACCTGCCTCTCTAGTTGATTGGAGGGGTTTCGGTCCTGAGGAAAGGTTTTGGGAGCCTGCCGACAGCATCGTTCTCCCCCCTGCGATTTTTGAGCAGTTTCTCCGTCGGGTTGGCCTAAAGAACAGTGGGGCGTAAGGGGGGTGCTGTCACAGCGGTAACTCACGTGCCTCCTCAGCGTCGTCCTACTCTCCATCGTCAGCGTTCGGCGTCTCCTCCCATCAGGTCGGCTCGCTGAGGTTTGCCTCTTGCCGCTCTCCTCTGCACAGCTGCAACAGCATGGTGTTTTCCATTTGGCCTTAGGGGGCATGGCCGGTCTCTGCAGGAATTTAACCCTGCTTTGTCCTGCAGAGATCAGGAGTGGTACCTGGCGACTACCTGTGGCCGAGACTATCCTCGCCACCAGAGGCTCTAGAGAAAACCAGTTAGTTGCTTAGTCACGCCACTCCAGGGTAAGCCCGGCCCCAGGAGCAGTGGGTCCACACCCAGCCGTGTTACAGGAAGTTTCAGCAGTTTTTATTTTAAGGACATTAAGACAACTTTTTCTGTTGAACAACTTCCTTTGTAGAGAAGCTGTCACTTGACATAAATGTGTAATTTTTTCCGTTCTCATGAATCTGCGTCATTTTGTTTTTCTTTCCTGTGCCCCTTCGTTTCTAAGATATGGCACTTTACGCCTTGTGTAAAGTAGTCTTTTTAGCCAACTCGGAGTGGTCTTTAACCCCTTACTGGCCAGGGGCGTATTAGTACGCCCCAGGCCATCACCCCCGGTTCAGCACTGGCTCCGGCGCTGAGCCCGCACTGAACCAGGCACATGTCAGCTGATTCTTACAGCTGACATGTGGCTGCAACAGCCGTTGGTGGAATTGCGATCCACCCGCAGCTGTTAACCACTTAAATGCCGCAGTCAATCTCCGACAGCGGCATTAGCCCCGCCCATCTGTGACCTGTCACGTGATCGCGGGTTACCGATGCGTGGGCATGGCAACCCGGGGTCTGCAGCAGACCCCTGTGGTTGTCATGTCTTGCTTGCTATGAGCGCCACCTAGTGGTTGGCGCTCATAGCACATGAGCATTTCTGCTACATAGAGGCAATCTGCTCATCGCCTTTCTGAAGCCGAGCCGATCAGGTAACTGCAGCTTCTGGTCTCCTGCGGAGACTATTGAAGCATGCAGAAAGTGGGAAAAAATGTTTTTAAAAATATGAAAAAGGTAAAACAATATATAAAAGTTTAAATCGCCCCCTTTCACCCCATTCAAAATAATAATAATAAAGAAAAAACACATACACATATTTGGTATTGCTGCGTTCAGAATCGCCCATTCTATCAATAAAAAAAAAAGAATTAATCCGATCAGTAAACGGTGTAACGAGAAAATTCTAAACGCCAGAATTATGTTTTTTGGTCGTCAGAACATTGAAATAAAATGAAATAACGGGCGATCAGCTCGACACGCAAAAAATAAGCCCTCACTTGGCCCCAGATCCCGAAAAATGGAGACTCTACGGGTCTCGGAAAATGGCGCCATTTTTAGCAAACTTTGGATTTTTTTTTCACCGCTTAAATAAAAAAGAACCTGTACATGTTTGGTGTCTACAAACTCGTAATGACCTGGAGAGTCATAATTGCAGGTCAGTTATAGCATTCAGTGAACGTGGTAAAAAAAAAACAACCGTGGAATTGCATTTCATTTGCAATTTCACCGCGCTTGGAATTTTTTTCCCCGTTCTCCAGTACATGATATGGTAAAAGCAGTGATGGCGTTTAAAAGTACAACTTGTCCCGCAAAAAATAAGCCCTCACATGGCAATATTGACCTAAAAATAAAAAGGCTATGGGTCTGGGAAGAAGGGGAGCAAAAAATGAAAATGCAAAAATGGAAAATGCTCCGGTCATTAAGGGGTTAAAAAGACCCCCATGTAGAAGAGTTTTGTATCACTACCACTTAGCTAAAGGGACAAGATGAATATATAAGTAAGAGGAGTGGAGTGGCAGATGGAAAAGGGAATAAACCAATCCCAGATTCAGAAGAACAGCGGCATTTACACCAAATAAATGTTCTAGATTTATGACAAGTGACAGATCCTATTTAATGTGATTGTTTCTGTGACAAAACAGCCATTTTCTGCTATTCTAGAACTCCTTTCCATATAAATGTATTGTGGCTCTAGATGGTACCGTGTCTGCGATCATTGTAATCTCCATTACTGGATAGAATTAGAGAAGAAAGACTAAGGCTCGAAGCTGTGACCAAAAATGATCAAAAGTGACTGCAGATTTTATTTGTATCTTTTTAGGCAAAAGGAGTTAATAACAGCGACCACCTGACCGGGGTCTTACATCTTCAAGCAACTATTCCCAATCATCTGGGAATCTACAAGAAGAAATGTCTTGTTTGCAGCCACTGATTTCTCTGCCTCCATTCAGTCCACAGTTGTGGATTTGTCCGGCTGAATCTTCCATGAGGCTTTTCCTCCATCACTGACTGCGAGGATCCATCACAGAACTGCCATAGATTCAGCTTATGTGCTCAGACATCACTGGGAGCCCCCCAGCAATGTATACATGACATTGCCAGAACAGACCACCCCACTGTATCCAGAGCTGATCACTCCGTACTAGGACCCTGGAATAGAAGTGGACGGCCCCCACACACAGGGGGCAGCTGTGGACGTGGTCCTGTGCCGGTTTCATTAGGGCAAGGTATATAGAGGATCTCATCTGTACCGAGAAGCCGGACAAGCAGTCCTGCAGCAGAAGTGACCGAACACTGCGAGGGTCAGGACCTAGGACCACCTCTTGGGAGGAGGAGGATGTTTTAATGAAGTATAAAAACTTAGGACACTATAGTCCTGATTGATCAATGCAATTATGCCAGAATTCTGGTGTAAATCACTTTGAAAAGTCACAATTTTTGTGCATTGTTGAGTTGATCAAAAATGTTGTGACGTTTTGTGTTTTCACGTCAGTTTTGCGCAGCTTCACCAAAATGGGCAGAGTTGGGGCAGGATGGAAGTGTGGCACCACAGCTTGTCTAATTCATAGCGAACTGTGGCTTCCCTTACACCAGAAATCTTACTCCAGTCCGTGACTGGAGTAAGATTTGTGGCAAGGTGCACACACCACTTGTCAGAAGCACATAATTCATGCGCCACTTAATGAATCTGGACCGTCTGACTCCAGCACGCTCCCTCATCAAGAGCAGCTTGAATATGGCCAGTCTTAATGAATCCGTGTCCTAAGTGCTTTACTAGTTAAAGAATAACCGTTGTTTTAATTTTTGTTTTGTAAATTAATATTACACATGAAAATAAGTAATTTTATAATCTTATCAGAGAAGTCTTCTTTTTCCTGCTGGATTGATCTTTCAGTCTCAATTCGCGGTAACATCTGTAAAATCTGTATTCAGTGAAGACAAACTTTCCTATTAGTGAGATCGATGACAGTTAGGCTGAGTTCACACGATGCATATTTCATGCGTTTCCGCGGCGTTTTTGCAGTTGCGTAAACACCGCGGAAACGCATGAAAAACGCATGGTAGAAGGGCAGCAATGTTCCCCAATGGAAATCCGCATGTGCTGTGCCCATGATGCGGATTTTTCCGCAGCGTTAACGCTGCGGTCAAAAATCCGCAGCATGTCAATTAATTTTGCGGAAACGCGGCGATTTCGCCGCCATTGACTTGCATTAGAACGCGCCAATTCCGCAAGACAGCATTTGTACTTGCGTTATTGGCGCGTTCTAATATGCGGATGGTACCCGGGTGTGGAGGAGAGGAGAGTCTCATCCACACCCAGGTACCATTAAAAAAGCTGTAAAAAAAGAATAAAATAAAAAATAAATGTATTCTTACCTTCTGTCGGCCCGCGCAGCGCTCCCGCTTGGTTCCCGGCACTTGCAGTGAGTTGTAGGACCTGCGGTGACGTCAGAATCATGTGACGGGTCACGTGACGCTGACGTCGGTAGGTCTTTCAATTCAAAGTTGCCGGCAGCCGGGAACTTTGTAAAGCAGGACAGCGCGGGCCATCGGAGGTAAGTATATACACTCTCTCGGGTCACACTATATAAATCCATGCTGTTTGCATGGATTATATAGTGTGACCTAGTTGTCAAGCACTTTCCAGGTGATGCTAAAATCGCCTGGAAAGCGCTTGTCAATCTGCATGCGGAAACGCATGTGAATCTGCATGTGGATCCGCATGTATTCTGCAGGAAAAACGCATGCACAATCTGCATGCGTTTTTTCTGCCAGGGAGATGCAGAAATGATGCAGAAATTTTCTGCTTCATTTCTGCATCGTGTGCACATACCCTTAGTGCTATTAATACTCTTTACAGAAGGAAGGGGAGGAGCTAGCGGAAGGGGGAGGAGCTAGCGGAAGGCACAGACCTTCTGCTGCAAGTTCTCCTGAAACCACAGTTACTTCTCCATGGAAGATTGCAGCTGGTGTTTATACATAGAATCCTAGAACATTAGAATTGGAGGAACCTCCAGGGTCCTAGTGTCCAACCCCTGCTCAATGCAGGATTCACTAAAGCATCTCAGACAAATGTCTGTCCAGCCTCTGTTTGAAGACTTCCATTGAAGGAGAATTCACCACCTCTCGTGGCAGCCTGTTCCATTGAAAAACGCACCAAATCTGCAGCGTGTGCACACAGCCTTGTTGTTCTTTTGGTCACAGGCAGGTCTTTGCACAGTCCTGAATGATAAGTACAGCACATACACGCTAAGGCTATGTGCCCACGTAGCAGATTTACATGCATTTTTTCTGCCAGAGAGAAGTGTTTTTTCAGCATTTTTTCAGCGTTTTTTCAAGCACTTTTCCAAGTGATTTTGAGCATCACCTGGAAAGTGCTTGACAAGTTGGTTGCACAATATAAATCAATGCAACCGGCAACCGGCATGGATTTATATTGTGTGACCAACTTAGATGCTTTAAATGCTGCATCTATAGTAAAAAAAAAAAAGAATTAAAAAGTTAGAAATAAAAAAAACCCTGTATACTCACCTCTCCAGTCTCCTCCCGGCGGCGTTCTCTCTCTTCAGCGTCCCGCGGTATACTGGCAGGACCTGCGGTGACGTCATCTAGTCAGCTGATGGTCACGCGACCATCACCTGACCTCTGACGTCAGCGGTCGCGTGACCATCAGCTGACTAGATGACGTCACCGCAGGTCCTGCCAGTACACCGCTGGACGCCGAGGAGAGAGGACGCCGCCGGGAGCAGACCGGAGAGGGGAGTATACAGGTTTTTTTATTTTTAACTTATTTATTTCTTTTTTTCACCGCTTGGTAGCCGGGATGAAGAGGAGTTGTAGTCTCTTCTTCATCCTGGGTACCACACGCACCCCGATTACGCTGCAAATTCTCGGCCATTGAATTTAATTGAAACGCAGCAAATCCACATATACCTGCGGGTTTGCTGCTTTTCAATGGCCGCGTAATCGCGGTAGAAATGGTCATGCTGCGTTTTGCAATGCAATGTGAATTCGGCGCGCTAATTAGCGCATCATGTGCACAGCACATCCCAATTCACATTGCTTTGCATGGCAGACGGTTTTACATGGGCACATAGCCTAAGAGCGGGGAGCGGCTCTAGTGTCACCGGCTGGGATGGCACAATCACTGTCAGCAGGATACAGGGGACATTATCAGAAAGGAGGAGATGACGTCTCTGCCCTCTCGCCTATCAGAGAATAGATTACTGTATACGGGGGCCTTATCCTCCTCTATTACACAGCACTCAGCTCCTAAAGGGAATGATTTGACCATAATACAATATATTTGAGTGGGGCCAGTTCTCCAGGTTTACGTTCATAATGTTGAATGGAGATTGATCAGTTCCAGTGTGTCTGAACAGGGTCTGAGCCCACATCTCCTGAGCTCAGGCTTTACACTGAGCATCACTGTCACGGAGGTCAGATTAGAAGGGCATGGAGCACGATGTGGATGGTTGCCTCCATATCCGCCATTACCTGGACTGCTAGCTTTACCTGGACACTCTGGATCAGCTCCTCCGTCTTGTCGAGACCTCTAAGGGCCTGTTCACACAAGCAGATAAAATATCATTCAGAGTTTCATCCAGAAAAGTGGGAGAATTCTTTTCTCACTTGTCGTCCATGTGCAGTCCAGATCTAATCTGGCTTTTTAACCATTTACAGTTTCCAGGGCTACAGGATTGCAATGTATCTGTAAAAAGCAGATTTTTTTCTGTACCCATAGACTTGAATGGGTGAATCTTGTCTGACGGATGAAACGAGGACATGCTGCCATTTTCTTTCTTTATTTTTTGCTCACACACAGATTCGATCAGTGACAAAAAAGAAAAATGACTCCTCTGCACTTTCCCATTGAATCCCATTGGTCTGAGTGCTGTCCATTTGTTCCACAGACAACTTTCCTACTGAAAATACATTCGTGTGAACGAGTCCTAAGAAAGACATTGTAATTGGTTATTAGATGTTGACTGAAGTTTGGCTCTGAAAATGCAGGGCTCTTAAAGACGTTCTCTAATACTTTAATGCAGATGATTTATGCATAAAATAGGTGGTCTATATCAGATCGTTGTAGGTCCGACTCTTGGCTCCCCACCAATAAACTGTTTATAGCTCTGGCAATGGCCGGATGTAACTTGTGAACAGAGCGCACCCCAGTGGCCACTGCCTGGTGCTGCAGATCACCTCCGGTACTCCTCAATAGCTGGTCTGCACCCGGCAGCGGCCGCAGTGTACGGAGCGGTTTTGTTCCACTTTGAACATTGCCTGCATCTTGCCAGAGGTGATGACAGCTGATCATCGGGGGGCCGATGGTTGGACCCCCACCTGTCTTATATTAATGACCTATCCAGTGGAGTATAAAAGTGTTTGATAACTCCTTTTAAAATCTTGTTTCCATCCCATTGTCTTATACAGCGTGTATCTGTGTTCTTTCTGTAACCAGATGGGCCTGACCTCTGATGGTTCTTCTAGGCTTCTATTACAGCTCTTACAGCCCCAGCATGCATCATTTGTGCTGGAGAGGAATATGAAGACGCAGGAGCAAATAGAAGAACAATTAGGAAAGCTTGGATTATTAGAAGAGCAAAAAATGCTCATAGTGGAGGTGAGACTATTATTATTTTTAATCTTTTTTTAACTTTCATTTTTATATTTTTTTATTTTTAGGACATTTGTTTCCTCTCTTCAGAAAATAACAGTAGATAAGATTGATTAAAGCTTCTGGAAAGGTGTTCAATAACGTCTGATCAGGTGGCTGGTTTGTAATGGTTGTCCCATCTTACCAATCCCTCTCTTCTACCATGAATGTGACATTGTGGGATGAATATATATATATGTATATGTGTATGTGTGAAAAGTTGTTTGCCCCTTCCTGATTTCTCATTCTTTTGCATGTTTGTCATACTTAAATATTTCAGATCTCAAAACAAATTTTAATATTAGACAAAGATAACACAAGTAACCACAAAATGCAGTTTTTAAATGAAGATCCTAATTATTAAGGGAAAAAGAAATCCAAACCTACAGGGCCCTGTGTGAAAAAGTGATTGCCCTCTAAACCTAATAACTGGTTGAAGCACCCTCAGCAACAACAACTACAATCAAGTGTTTGGGATAATTGGCAATGAGTCTTTTACAACACTCTGGAGGAATTTTTGCCCACTCATCTTTGCAAAATTGTTGTAATTTAGCCACATTGGAGGGTTTCCGAGGATGAACCGCTTTCTTAAGGTCAGGACTTTGACTAAGCCACTGCAAAGTCTTAATTTAGTTTTCCTTAAGCCATTCAGAGGTGGACTTAATAGTGTGTTTTGGATCATTGTCCTGCTGCATAACCCAAGTGCACTTCAGCTTGAGGTCATGAACAGATGGCCGAACATTCTCTTTCAGGATTTTTTGGTTAACCAGCAGAATTCATGGTTCCATTTACCACAGCAAGTCTTCCAGGTCCTGAAGCAGCATAACAGTCCCAGACCATCACGCTACCGCCACCATATTTTACTGTTGGTATGATGTTCCTTTTTTGAAATGCAGTGTTACTTCTACGCCAGATGTAATGGGACATACACCTTCCAAAAAGTTCAACTTTTGTCTTGTCAGTCCACAGAGTATTTTCCTAAAAGTCTTGGCGATCATCAAGATGTTTTCTGCCAAAACTGAGATGAGTCTTTGTTCTTATTGCTCAGCAGTTGTTTTTGTCTTGGAACTCTGCTATGCGTGTCATTTTTGCCCAGTGTCTTTCTTATGGTGTAGTCATGAACACTGTCCTTAACTGAGGCAAGTGAGACCCTCAGTTCTCTGGATGTTGTTGTGGGGTCTTTTGTGACCTCTTGGATGAGTCGTTGCTGCGCTCTTGGGGTAATTTTGATCAGCCGGCCACACCTAGGAAAGTTCACCATTGTTCCATATTTTGCCTATTGTGGATAATGACTCCCACTGTGGTTCGCTGGAGTCCCAAATCTTTAGAAATGGCTTTAGAACTTTTTCCAGACTGATAGATCTCAATTACTTTGTTTCTCATTTGGTCCTGAATTTCTTTGGATCGCAGCATGATGTCTAGCTTTAGAGGATCTTTTGTTCTACTTCACTTTGTCAGGCATGTCCTATTTAAGTGATTTCTTGATTGAGAACACGTGTGGCAGTAAACAGGGCTGTGTGGGGCTACGGAAATTGAACTCAGCTTCCCAAAGATGTGACAAATCACAGTTAATTTATGTTTTAAGGAGGGAGGGGCATCACTTTTTCACACAGGGCCCTGTAGGTTTGTATTTCCTTTTCCCTTAATCATAAAAACCTTCCTTTTAAAAACTGCATTTTGTGTATACTTGTGCTATCTTTGTCTAATAGGAGTCTGCTGCTGACATTGGTATTGGGGTAATGTCCCCCAATTCTGTTAATATCCTCCATCCTGGTATGTATGGTCCCTCCTTCCTGGTATATGTGGCCCCCATCCCATCTTGGTATATGTGGCCCTCATCCCCATCCTGGAATGCATGGCACCCCTTGATCCCCCATCCTGGTATGAATGGCACCCCTTTGATCCCCCATCCTGGTATGCATGGCATCCCTTGATCCCCCATTCTGGTATGCATGACACCCCTTGATCTCCCATTCTGGTATGTATGGCACCCCGTGATCACACATCCTGGATACATACAGTAACAGACCAAAAGTTTGGACACACCTTCTCATTTAAAGATTTTTCTGTATTTTCAATGACTATGAAAATTGTACATTCACACTGAAGGCATCAAAACTGTGAATTAACACATGTGGAATTATATACTTAACAAAAAAGTGTGAAACAACTGAAAATATGTCTTACATTCTAGGTTCTTCAAAGTAGCCACCTTTTGCTTTGATGACTGCTTTGCACACTCTTGGCATTCTCTTGATGAGCTTCAAGAGGTAGTCACCGGAAATGGTTTTCACTTCACAGGTGTGCCCTGTCAGGTTTAATAAGTGGGATTTCTTGCCTTATAAATGGGGTTGGGACCATCAGTTGTGTTGTGCAGAAGTCTGGTGGATACACAGCTGATAGTCCTACTGAATAGAATTTGTACTATGGCAAGAAAAAAAGCAGAAAAACACGTCCCCAGCATGAGACACCCATTCAGGGTCCGGCGTAAGGGCAAGCAGACAAGGCATCTGCCTAGGGCCTCCAGCCCGTGGCGTGCCGCTATAGGGCCCGTGAGTTCGTCCCCCCGCATCGCGCATTGAACTGTATCGGTAGCGGGGGAATGACTGTGCCTGCAGAGTGGAGCTGCTGAGACGCTCTGCAGAGCATGGAGCAGCTGGAGAACGAGGAGAGGTGAGTATTGTATGCATTTGTTTTTTATACGTGGTGACCATAATACTGCAGAACTGGGGGGCTGCATTATACTGTATGGAGTGGCTGAATTATACTCTATGGTTGGGGCCGAATTATACTTTACGAGGACTATGGGTTGCATTATATTATATGTACTATATGTTTGGCTGCATTATACTATAGGGAGGCTGCATTATACTCTATTAAGGACTGAGGAGAATGCATTATACTATATGAAGGACTATGGGCAGTGCATTATACACTATGAAGGACTATGGAGAGTGCATAATACTATAGGGAGGGTTATGGGGAGTGCATTATACTATAGGGAGGGCTATAGGGAGTGCATTATACTATATGGAGGGCTATAGGGAGTGCATTATACTATATGGAGGACTATGAGGTGCATTCCATTATATGGAGGACTATGGGGAGTATATTATACTATATGGAGGGCTATGGGGAGTGTATTATACTATATGGAGGGCTATAGGGAGTGCATTATACTATATGGAGGGCTATAGGGAGTGCATTATACTATATGGAGGACTATGAGGTGCATTCCATTATATGGAGGACTATGGGGAGTATATTATACTATATGGAGGGCTATGGGGAGTGTATTATACTATATGGAGGACTATGAGGTGCATTATACTATATGGAGGGCTATGGGGAGTGTATTATACTATATGGAGGACTATGAGGTTCATTATACTATATGGAGGGCTATGGGGAGTGTATTATACTATATGGAGGGCTATGGGGAGTGTATTATACTATATGGAGGACTATGAGGTGCATTATACTATATGGGGGGGCTATGGGAAGTGTATTATACTATATGGAGGGCTATGGGGAGTGTATTATACTATATGGATTGCTATGGGGAATGCATTATACTATATGGAGGACTATGAGGTGCATTCCATTATATGGAGGACTATGGGGAGTAAATTATACTATATGGAGGGCTATGGGGAGTGTATTATACTATATGGAGGACAATGAGGTGCATTATACTATATGGAGGGCTATGGGGAGTGTATTATACTATATGGAGGGCTATGGGAAGTGTATTATACTATATGGAGGACTATGGGGAATGTATTATACTATATTGAGGAATATGGGCCACATTATACAATATGGAGGGCTGTGGGGCACATTATACTACAGTTATATGAAAAAGTTTGGGCACCCCTATTTATCTTAAGCTTATTGTTTTATAAAAATTGGTGTTTTTGCAACAGCTATTTCAGTTTGATATATGTAATAACTGTTGGACACAGTAATGTTTCTGCCTTGAAATGAGGTTTATTGTACTAACAGAAAATGTGCAATCTGCATTCAAACAAAATTTGACAGGTGCATAAGTATGGGCACCTCACCAGAAAAGTGACATTAATATTTAGTAGATCTTCGTTTTGCAAAAATAACAGCCTCTAGTCGCTTCCTGTAGCTTTTAATGATTTCCTGGATCCTGGATGAAGGTATTTTTGACCATTCCTCTTTACAAAACAATTCCAGTTCAGTTAAGTTTGATGGTCGCCGAGCATGGACAGCCCTCTTCAAATGATCCCACAGATATTCAATGATATTCAGGTCTGGGCACTGGGATGGCCATTCCAGAACATTGTAATTGTTCCTCTGCATGAATGCCTGAGTAGATTTGGAGCTGTGTTTTGGATCATTGTCTTGCTGAAAGATCCATCCCTTGCGTAACTTCAACTTTATCACTGATTCTTGAACATTATTGTCAAGAATCTGCTGATGCTGAGTGGAATCAATGCGTCCCTCAACTTTAACAAGATTCCCGGTGCCGGCATTGGCCACACAGCCCCAAAGCATGATGTAACCTCCACCAAATTTTACTGTGGGTAGCAAGTGTTTTTCTTGGAATGCTGTGTTTTTTTGCCGCCATGCATAATGCCTTTTTGTATGACCAAAGAACTCAATCTTGGTTTCATCAGTCCACAGGACCTTCTTCCAAAAAGAAATTGGCTTTTGCATACCTCAGCCGACTCTGTTTGTGGCGTGCTTGCAGAAACGGCTTCTTTCGCATCACTCTCCCATACAGCTTCTCCTTGTGCAAAGTGCATTGTATAGTTGACCGATGCACAGTGACACCATCTGCAGCAAGTTGATGCAGCAGCTCTCTGAAGGTGGTCTGAGGATTGTCCTTGACTGATCTCACCATTCTTCTTCTCTGCCTTTCTGATGTTTTTCTTGGCCTGCCACTTCTGGCCTTAACAAGAACTGTACCTATGTTCTTCCATTTCCTTACTATGTTCCTCACAGTGGAAACTGACAGGTTAAATCTCTGAGACTGCTTTTTGTATCCTTCCCCTGAACAACTATGTCGAATAATCTTTGTTTTCAGATCATTTGACAGTTGTTTTGAGGAGCCCATGATGCCGCTCTTCAGAGGAGATTCAAACAGGAGAACAACTTGCAAGTGGCCACTTTAAGTAGCTTTTCTCATGATTGCATACACCTGGCTATGAAGTTCAAAGCTCAATGAGGTTACAAAACCAAAAAAGGTGCTTTAGTAAGTCAGTAAAAAGTAGGTAGGAGTATTTAAAACAAGAAAATGATAAGGGTGCCCATACTTATGCACCTGTCAAATTTGTTTGAATACAGATTGCACATTTTCTGTTAGTACAATAAACCTCATTTCAAGGCAGAAACATTACTGTGTCAAACAGTTATTACATATATCAAACTGAAATAGCTGTTGAAAAAACACCAATTTTTATAAAACATTAAGCTTAAGATTAATAGGGGTGCCCAAACTTTTTCATATAACTGTATATGGAGGACTATTGGGAGTGCATTATACTATATGGAGGACTATGGGGAGTATATTATACTATATGGAGGACTTTGGGGAGTGCATTATACTATTTAGAGGGCTATAGGGAGTGTATTATACTATATGGAGGACTATGAAGTGCATTATACTATATAGAGGGCTATGGGGAGTGTATTATACTATATGGCGGACTATGAGGTTCATTATACTATATGGAGGACTATGAGGTGCATTATACTATGTGGAGGGCTACGGGGAGTGTATTATACTATTTGGAGGAATATGGGTCACATTATACAATATGGAGCTCTGTGGGGCACATTATACAATATTGAAGACTTTGGGGAGTGCATTATACTATAGGGAGTGTATTATACTATATGGAGGGCTATGGAGCAGTATATTATACTATATAGAGGGCTATGGGGGCAGTGTATTATACTATATGGAGGGCTATGGGGCAGTGTATTATACTATATGGAGGGCTATGGGGCAGTGTATTATACTATATGGAGGGCTATGGGGAGTGTACTATACTATATGGAGGATTATGAGGTGCATTATACTATATGGAGGGCTATGGGAAATGTATTTACTATATTGAGGAATATGGGCCACATTATACAATATGGAGGGCTGTGGGGCACATTATACAATATGAAAGACTATGGGGAGTGCATTATACTATATGAAGGACTATGGGGAGTGCATTATACTATATGGAGGACTATAAGGTGCATTATACTATATGGAGGACTATGAGGTGCATTATGCTATATGGAGAACTATGAGGTGCATTATACTATATAGGGAGCTATGGGGAGTGTATTATACTATTTGGAGGAATATGGGCCACATTATACAATATGGAGGGCTGTGGGGTACATTATACAATATGGAGGACTATGAGGAGTATATTATACTATATAGAGGGTTATGGGGCAGTGTATTATACTATATGGAGGGCTATGGGGCAGTGTATTATACTATATGGAGGGCTATGGGGAGTGTACTATACTATATGGAGGACTATGAGGTGCATTATACTATATGGAGGGCTATGGGGAATGTATTTACTATATTGAGGAATATGGGCCACATTATACAATATGGAGAGCTGTGGGGTACATTATACAATATGAAAGACTATGGGGAGTATATTATACTATATGGAGGGCTATGGGGTGCATTATACTATATGGAGGACTATGAGGAGCATTATACTATATGGAGGACTATGGGGTACATTATACTATATGGAGGGCTATGGGGAATGAATTTACTATATTGAGGAATATGGGCCACATTATACAATATGGAGGGCTGTGGGGCACATTATGCAATATGAAAGACTATGGGGAGTGCATTATACTATATGAAGGACTATGGGGAGTATATTATACTATATGGAGGGCTATGAGGTGCATTATACTATATGGAGGGCTATGAGGTGCATTATACTATTTGGAGGAATATGGGCCACATTATAAAATATGGAGGGCTGTGGGGCACATTATACAATATGGAGGGCTATGGGGAGTATATTATACTATATAGAGGGTTATGGGGAGTGCATTATACTATATGGAGGGCTATCGGGAGTGTATTATACTATATGGAGGACTATGGGCCTCATTATACAATATGGGGGGCTGTGGGGCACATTATAAAATATGGAGGACTATGGCATGTATTATACTAAACAAGCAAAATGCTGCCTATTCATCGAGTAATTGGATTGTTTATGCCAGAACAAAAATCCTTGTTCTCAGCAGCACATCGCCCGGTGTAACCTGCAGATGTGCTGCTGATAACATGATGCTGTATGGGGACAGATTGATCTATTAGTGGTTGTTCTGTATCCATCATTCTTCCTCAGCTGGTGTAAAGAGGTCGGGAAACAAGCGTCGAACGGCTTCAGTATTGTGGATTGCGCTCGTTTAGCGGCCTGATCTCAGCGCATGTAAATACAAGCTAAATGTTTGTGTGGTGCTGTATGTCAGCATTTGGGACCCCACTTTAAACTTTTCCCCAGGGCCCCACTTTATCTAAAATCGGCCCTGCACCCATTTAAATGGTTCCCGTCCGCTGCACAGACTGGGAGAGAGAGGGGAGACTATTTGTGGCTTATGTAGTGGCGCTCAGTTTTGTGGACATCGGAGGGAAAGTTTTCTTTTAATTTATGAAATTCAATTCATGTGCTAAATGTAAAAAAATATTAGTAACAATTCAACTTTATTTTAATCCTTAGGTTATGGGTGAGGATCTTTTGGCAGAAAGAACAGAGGAAGGACAAATGGACACAAAAACCACTCAGACATTGGCCTCTTACATAATGCCGTCTGACGCCGAGTTCAGAGTCAAATGGTTTCAGAAAGCGACCACTTTCCTAATGAGCAGCGAGTAAAGATGATCAGCTCTCCGCCATCACTGACTGTCTGCCAACTGGAGCTTGTCCATCTCTAATCATTCCTGCTCAATGGGGGCCACAATATTTTGACTTCACAGTAATCACTGACATCTTTTCGGAGTATATTGTATACATAGTGATCTTTATACGGCTGGAGCACTTACAGTAGCCAATCAGATGGCATGCAGGTAGCGTTGTGCGAGATCCAGTATGCCGTCCTGCTTCTATCATTAGAGGGTCCTGCTAGAGAACAGCGGCCACACTATTATACTGTGTCCAGAGTTAGGCTATGTGCCCACGTTGCATTTATGAAGCAGAAAATTTCTGCTGCATAAATGCAAGTCCTCTCCCGGAAAAACGCATGCGGAATTCCGCACGCGTTTATCGCGCATTTTTCGCGCGTTTATCACGCGTTTTCCACATGCGGAATTGCCTTGCGTTTTTTATGCATCGGACAAAGGCAATTCCGCTTGCGGAAACGCAAAATTAAATGACATGCTGCGGATTTTTGAACGCGGCATAAACGCTGCGGAAAAATCCGCAGCATGTGCATAGAACTTGCGGAATCCCATTGGGGACCATGGGGTGCGGATATACATGCGTTTTTCAAGCGTTTACGCTGCGGAAATTCCGCAGCATATACGCTTGAAAAATGGTACGTGGGCATACAGCCTTACAGGAGTCTGTCAGATGTGGACTGCTACGTTGCAAAAAATGCTTAATGAGTTATTTTTTTTCAAACTGGATTGATATGCAAAATATTTTTAATAAAATCATTTTCTTATACTTGCAGGGTTTCTGTTTATTCAGTAATGTTGTAGCTGTTTTCTCTCACGCTGTGGATGATTGTAAATGAATACAGTTTCCTACATAATCATTGCAGCGGATCAGTTAAAAACGGGTGCCGTATGTGTTGTACCCAGGGCCGGCATCACCACCCGGGCAAGTGCCTGGGCCCTGAGCGAGCAGGGGGCCCACTCACCCTCTGGGACACCAGCGCGCTATGGGGCCCATGAGTCAGCGGGGCCTGATGCCAGCGAATGGGCACTTGCACTGGGCCTTCCCCAGTGCTTTAAACTGTTTGCAATACTTACCTCTCCCTGTTCCTCTGCTGCTCCTCTGTCTTCTGCGTCTTCTTACTCTGTGACATCTCAGGGCAGAGGGCGCAATGACGTCACTACAGAGCGCCCTCTGCTGAGCAGTCCCAGTGCAGAGAGTCGGAAGACGCTGATGAGACAGGCCTGCTTCCAGCAAGGAGCGGTGAGTGTTTGATTTTTTTTTTTTATGTTATGAGTATTATATGGGGCTCATTATCTATTGAACAATATATGGGGCCCATTATGTATGGAGTATTATATAGGGCTTATTATCTATTGAACAATATATGGGGCTCATTATGTATGTAGTATTATATGGGGCTCATTATCTATTGAACAATATATGGGGCCCATTATGTATGGAGTATTATATAGGGCCCATTATCTATGGAGCATTATATGGGGCCTATTCTTTATGGAGCAATATATTGGTCCCACTATTTATGGAGCAATATATAGGGCCCATACTGTATGGAGCAATATTTGGGCTCCATTATTCTGTATGGAGCATTATATGGTACCCATTATGTATGGAGCAATATATGGGGCTCATTTTACTTTATGGAGCAATATATGGGATCCATTATACTGAATGGAGCAATATATGGGGATCATACTGTATGGAGCATTATATACGGTCCGTTATTCTGTATGGAGCAATATATGGTGCCCATAGTACTGGATGCAGGACCATGTGGTGCCCATAATACTGTATATGGAGGACCACGTGGTGCCCATAATACTGTATGGAGGACCACGTTGTGCCCATAATACTGTATATGGAGGACCACGTGGGGCCCATAATACTGTATATGGAGGACTACGTGGGGCCCATAATACTGTATAGAGGACTATATTGTCTGGTCTGAACTGTGCGCTGGGAGGATTGGCCGGTTTCTGAGCTGTTGTAGACTTTACAATAGATATCACTCATGTAATGTGAGAAGTCAGTGAAATCTTTAGCATTGTACTATACCTATATTTCTGTGCATCATGAATCGTGGTAGGTGTGAAAGGGGTCCACTGAGACTTTTGCCCGGGGCCCATGAAATCCTGGAGCCGGCCCTGGTTGTGGCATCTATTTCTTTTTGTACTGTATGCATGAGTTTTAATGGCGAATTTCTTTAAAAAAACAGTGGGATAAACAGTCATCTGAACTTGTCCCTTAACTTACATTGGTCTGTGAGGTGATCTGAAAGCAGAAAATCCAATGATGACTTCTAGAACATTTGGGGTAACTTTCCCGCATTGGTCTCTACATAATCTGTGAATTCAGGGAACTGCTAGATCTGCAGCAGATAAAAGAGGGATTATATCAAAATGCCATCATGCAGACCAGCAAGTGACACATCGCTGGCATAAGGTCCTCTGCCCCGACTTGTTGCTTTTAGATTACATAGCAAAAACCTGATGACAGTTTCCCTGTAATAAAATCCCAGAGCTTCTCCCATGGGAAATCCAGCGGGTGGCAGATACTGGCCTGGAATCCTGCAGATACACAGCACTGCCGTCGCCTATACACTGCATTGTGAAAGGATTTGGCCCCCTTGAACTTTTCTACCTTTTGCCACATTTCTGGCTTTAAACATAAAGATATAAAATTCTATTTTTTGGGGGAAGAATCAACAACAAGTGGGACACAATCGTGAAGTGGAATGAAATTTATTTGCTATTTTAAACTTTTTTAACAAATTAAAAACTGAAAAGTGGGGGGTGCAATATTATTCGGCCCCCTTGAGTTAATACTTTGTAGCGCCACCTTTTGCTGCGATTACAGCTGCAAGTCGCTTGGGGTATGCCTCTATCAGTTTTGCACATCGAGTGGCTGAAATTCTTGCCCATACTTCCTTGCAAAACAGCTCGAGCTCATTGAGGTTGGATGGAGGGCGTTTGTGAACAGCAGTTTTCAGCTCTTTCCACAGATTCTCGATTGGATTCAGGTCTGGACTTTGACTTGGCCATTCTAACACCTGGATATGTTTATTTTTGAACCATTCCATTGTAGATTTTGCTTTATGTTTGGGATCATTGTCTTGTTGGAAGATAAATTTCCGTCCCAGTCTCAGGTCTTTTGCAGACTCCAACAGGTTTTCTTCCAGAATGGTCCTGTATTTGGCTCCATCCATCTTCCCATCAATTTTAACCATCTTCTCTGTCCCTGCTGAAGAAAAGCAGGCCCAAACCATGATGCTGCCACCACCATGTTCGACAGTGGGGATGGTGTTTTGAGGGTGATGAGCTGTGTTGCTTTTACGCCAAACATATCGTTTTGCATTGTGGCCAAAAAGTTTGATTTTGGTTTCATCTGACCAGAGCACCTTATTCCACATGTTTGGTGTGTCTCCCAGATGGCTTGTGGCAAACTTCAAACGAGACTTTTTATGGATATCTTTGAGAAATGGCTTTCTTCTTGCCGTTCTTCCATAAAGCCCAGATTTGTGCAGTGTACAACTGATTGTTGTCCTATGGACAGACTAACCCACCTCAGCTCTAGATCTCTGCAGTTCATCCAGAGTGATCATGGGCCTTTTGGCTGCATCTCTGATCAGTCTTCTCCTTGTTCGAGATGAAAGTTTAGAGCAGTGTTTCCCATACTCCAGTCCTCACAGACCCCACAGGTCATGTTTTCAGGATTTCCATGGTATTGCACAGGTGAGAAAATTCCTGATGCCTTGATGATACTTCCATCACCTATGCAATACTAAGGAAATCCTGAAAACATGACCTGTGGTGGTCCGTGAGGACTGGAGTTTGGGAAACACTGGTTTAGAGGTACGGCCGGGTCTTGGTAGATTTGCATTAGTCTGATACTCCTTCCATTTCAATATGATCGCTTGCACAGTGCTCCTTGAGATGTTTAAAACTTGGGAAATCTTTTTTTATCCAAATCCGGCTTTGAACTTCGCCACAACAGTATCTCGGACCTGCCTGGTGTGTTCCTTGGTCTTCATGGTGCTCTCTGCACTTGAAACAGAACCCTGAGACTATCACAGAGCAGGTGCATTTATACAGAGACTTGATTACACACAGGTGGATTCTAGTTATCGTTACCAGTCATTTAGGACAACATTGGATCAGTGGATTCTAGTTATCGTTACCAGTCATTTAGGACAACATTGGATCATTCAGAGATCCTCACTGAACTTCTGGAGTGAGTTTGCTGCACTGAAAGTAAAGGGGCCGAATAATATTGCACGCCCCACTTTTCATTTTTTATTTTTAAGTTTAAAATATCCAATAAATTTCATTCCCACTTGTTGATTCTTCCCCAAAAAATTTGAATTTTATATCTTTATGTTTGAAGCCAGAAATGTGGCAAAAGGTGGAAAAGTTCAAGGGGGCCAAATCCTTTCACAATGCGCTGTATCTACCACTCGCTGACCTCCCTCTGTGAGAAGCTGATGGTTATTAATGATGGAATACAATGTTTTATTATAGCGGTGAGTGCTGCATTCACTTCTTACACTCATTCATGTGGATTTGTCTGATTAGTGACCTGCACCAGCTTATATCATGGGGCTGCTCAGAGTATAAAAATTTACCAAAAAGGTGTGTTCTGTTTATTTTCTTTTGGTTTCCATTTTTTTTTACTTTTCTTCTTTTTTTTCTTTACGTGGATCTTTCTGTAAAAAATAAATAAATAAAAAATAAAATATAGTCAACCTCTGGTATGCTCTACTACCATGAGATCCCCATAATAAAGGCAGAATTTAATAAAGGGTTACACATTTATCCAAGACATTGAAAGTTATGGTTAAAAAGGTAAAAAGACTTTTCTTTTTTTGCAGCAAAATTGGCTACAATTGCCCAGACAGGTTATATTTGCCCACAGCGTCGGACTGGGGAGACTGGGGCCCACCCTACAGCTAGATGCAGATACCTGATAGCCGTTATCCCCGTTATAGTGGGACCTCGACTGTAAAACACAGGCGGCTCCTGCACATCTACTGTGCGCACAGCACAACTGGGATGGACAATTACGGTAGTTTGCATTAAAGGGCTTCTTTGGTGAAAACAAGTTATCACCGATCCATGGGCTCCTCAGGATTGGTGATAACTTAATGATCGTTTGGGTCCGACCATTGGAAACTGCACTGATCAGAATTGGGAAGTTTTATCCCTGACAGGACACTTTTATCCCCATTTTAAAATGCAGTGGCAGGTGGGATGTCTGACCGCAGATCCATTCATTCTCTTTGGGGCTTCCAGAAAAAAACAAGAGCAGCGCTCGCAGCCATTGAGGAAATCAATGGATCAGTGGTGAAGTCGCACATGCTGCTCCAGTCTAGTGGGGATAAAAGCTCCACATTCTACCAATCGGTGCAGGTCCCAGCAGTCAGACCCCCACCAATCAATACCTTATCACTTATCCTTTGGAAAGGTGATTACTTGTTTTCACAGTAGAATTCCTGTAAGTGCATCTTGTTCCAAGTATTTAATCACAAATCTAAATAAAGATTATTCTCCTAATATCAGAGAGAACAATTGACTGCTGTACACAACACACTCCACTTTTTCAAGACCAATAATACCACATTCAAGGGAGAACTAACGTGACACTGTGACCAGACCACATATTACCAGCATAAAGCGACCGAATAATCCCACGTAGAAGGGAGAAATACAGCCACACCGTGACCAGACCACATATTACCACCACATAGTGACCGAATAATACCACATATTGTATAAGGGACAAATATTGCCACACCATGATCAGACCAGATTTTAGCAGCATATAGCGACCAAATTATTCCACATAGAAGGGAGAACTACCGTCACACCGTGAGCAGACCACATATGACCACCACATAGTGACCGAACAATACCACATATTGTATAAGGGACAAATATCGCCACACCATGACCAGACCAGATTTTAGCAGCATATAGCGAGCAAATTATTCCACATAGAAGGGAGAACTACCGTCACACCGTGAGCAGACCACATATGACCACCACATAGTGACCGAACAATACCTCATACTGTAAAAGGGACAAATAGTGCCACACCATGACCAGACCAGATTTTAGCAGCATATAGCGACCAAATAATTCCAAATACAAGGGAGAAATACCACCACACCATGTCCACACCACATAGTGACCAAATAATAACACATACAGGGATAAATACCACACCATGACCGGACCAGATATTACAACATAGTGACCGAATATTACAATACTGATCATTAATGAAATGTCCTCGGACGCACATTCAGTTGAAACCAGTGGGCCCCCTCTACGTCCTGCTCAGGGTCCTGCCAAGGACCCTGGCCCACCGGATAATCGTCCAGTGTCCCGGTGCTCCAGTCAGACCCTGTTTGCCCACCAAACTCATCCATTTAAATGTCTGATTTTAGAGTTTGCATTGTGTTCCTTTTCTTTGCTTATAAAAACATAATAATTATAGTCTATGGACCTTTTCTGATGCTGATGGTTCACAAAAGAAATTTGAGACATGTTTGATTATAATCTGATTTGCAGATAAAACTGGCCCATTCAAATGATTGGATTGCCAAAAAAGATCCATTTGCATCCTTGTTCTGTATGTTTTTCACTGACTAATGTTAGAAGTTTGTAAATCTTCATCACTTTTTTTCTCTCATCAATAGGTGGCAGAAAATGTCATTTTTCAACATGAGGAGAGAAAACTTCATTCCACCACTTTACCTGATGGGCCCATGCAGGGTCGGACTGGCCTGGTGTGATAAATTCCCGGTGGGCCCCGATGAGAGAGTGAGAGAATTGGTAGCGGGGGCTCTTAAAAAGTGCGGGCCCTTTAAAAGCGCAGCCGAAGGAAATGTAGCGTCGCGTGCGGCTCTCATACTATTCAGTGGTGACAGCGGGTGACGCGCATAGTCACATGACAGGAGGACGTGATCTTGGTGGGCGGTGACACGCACCGCGCTCTGCTTTCCCGCTGGTGGCTGGCAGTTGTGTGGTGTCAGGTGACACGCTGACGTCACGCTCTCCTCTCCCTGCTCCCCTGCCGGTTTTTGATACGCCGACGCCGCGCTCTGCTCTCCAGTCCCGGCTCCTGCTCCCTTGGAATTGGCCTTGTAACACCGGCTCCCGTCCGGGTATGTAACACCGCACCAGCACCGCGCACCGCCCTCTTCTCTCCTGCTCTCTTGGCCTTTTAAGCCGGCTCCTGGGCTGAGTATGCGGTGACCTGCACTCTGCTCTCTCACCATCACCCTGGAAACAAGGCTGCCGGCCCCGGCTACAGCTCTCCCTGCTTCAACTTCAAGTCAAGTGCAATATCCACATTTTTCTGGGTGAGTGTTACCAGCATTGGTCATCATCCATATATGGAGGGGTCGCAGGCTGGTCACATGGGGACATGTATGGAGACATGGGGCTGAAGGGCGGTGCTGGATGGACCCGTCGGGACATGTATGGAGACATGGGGCTGAAGGGGGGGCTGGATGGACCCGTGGCGACATGGATGGAGACATGGGGCTGAAGGGGGGGCTGGTTGGACCCATGGGGACATGGATGGAGACATGGGGCTGAAGGGGGGGCTGGTTGCACCCGTGGGGACATGGATGGAGACATGGGGCTGAAGGGGGGGCTGGCTGGACCCATGGGGACAGGGATGGGGACATGGGGCTGAAGGGGGGGCTGGCTGGACCCATGGGGCTGAAGGGGGGGCTGGATGGACCCATGGGGACATGGGGCTGAAGGGGGGGATGGCTTTACCCATGGGGACATGGGGCTGAAGGGGGGGCTGGCTGGACCCATGGAGACATGGATGGAGACATGGGGCTGAAGGGGGGGCTGGCTGGACCCAAGGGGCCATGGATGGAGACATGGGGCTGAAGGGGGGGCTGGCTGGACCCAAGGGGCCATGGATGGAGACATGGGGCTGAAGGGGGGGCTGGCTGGACCCGTGGCGACATGGATGGAGACAAGGGGCTGAAGGGGGGGCTGGTTGGACCCGTGGGGACATGGATGGAGACATGGGGCTGAAGGGGGGGCTGGTTGGACCCGTGGGGACATGGATGGAGACATGGGGCTGAAGGGGGGGCTGGTTGGACCCGTGGGGACATGGATGGAGACATGGGGCTGAAGGGGGGGCTGGTTGCACCCGTGGGGACATGGATGGAGACATGGGGCTGAAGGGGGGGCTGGTTGCACCCGTGGGGACATGGATGGAGACATGGGGCTGAAGGGGGGGCTGGCTGGTCCAATGGGGACAGGGATGGGGACATGGGGCTGAAGGGGGGGCTGGCTGGACCCATGGGGACATGGGGCTGAAGGGGGGGCTGGCTGGACCCATGGGGACATGGGGCTGAAGGGGGGGGGGCTGGCTGGACACATGGGGACATGGGGCTGAAGGGGGGGCTGGCTGGACCCATGGGGACATGGGGCTGAAGGGGGGGCTGGCTGGACCCATGGGGACATGGATGGGGCTGAAGGGGGGGCTGGCTGGACCCATGGGGACATGGATGGGGCTGAAGGGGGGGCTGGCTGGACCCATGGGGACATGGATGGGGCTGAAGGGGGGGCTGGCTGGACCCATGGGGACATGGATGGGGCTGAAAGGGGGGCTGGCTGGACCCATGGGGACATGGATGGGGCTGAAGGGGGGGCTGGCTGGACCCATGGGGACATGGATGGGGCTGAAGGGGGGGCTGGCTGGACCCATGGGGACATGGATGGGGCTGAAGGGGGGGCTGGCTGGACCCATGGAGACATGGATGGGGCTGAAGGGGGGGCTGGCTGGACCCATGGGGACATGGATGGGGCTGAGGGGGGGCTGGATGGACCCATGGGGACATGGATGGGGCTGAAGGGGGGGCTGGCTGGACCCATGGGGACATGGATGGGGCTGAAGGGGGGGCTGGCTGGACCCATGGGGACATGGATGGGGCTGAAGGGGGGGGCTGGCTGGACCCATGGAGACATGGATGGGGACTTGGGGCTGAAGGGGGGGCTGGCTGGACCCATGGGGCTGAAGGGGGGGGCTGGATGGACCCATGGTGACATGGATGGGGACATGGGGCTGAAGGGGGGGCTGGCTGGACCCATGGGGACATGGGGCTGAAGGGGGGGCTGGCTGGACCCATGGGGACATGGATGGGGCTGAAGGGGGGGCTGGCTGGACCCATGGGGACATGGATGGGGCTGAAGGGGGGGGGCTGGCTGGACCCATGGAGACATGGATGGGGACTTGGGGCTGAAGGGGGGGGCTGGCTGGACCCATGGGGCTGAAGGGGGGGGCTGGCTGGACCCATGGGGACATGGATGGGGACATGGGGCTGAAGGGGGGGCTGGCTGGACCCATGGGGACATGGGGCTGAAGGGGGGGCTGGCTGGACCCATGGGGACATGGAGCTGAAGGGGGGGCTGGCTTTACCCATGGGGACATGGGGCTGAAGGGGGGGCTGGCTTTACCCATGGGGACATGGGGCTGAAGGGGGGGCTGGCTGGACCCATGGGGACATGGATGGAGACATGGGGCTGAAGGGGGGGGCTGGCTGGACCCATGGGGACATGGATGGAGACATGGGGCTGAAGGGGGGGGGCTGGCTGGACCCATGGGGACATGGATGGAGACATGGGGCTGAAGGGGGGTGCTGGCTGGACCCATGGGGACATGGATGGAGACATGGGGCTGAAGGGGGGGGCTGGTTGGACCCATGGGGACATGGATGGAGACATGGGGCTGAAGGGGGGGCTGGCTGGACCCATGGGGTCATGGATGGAGACATGGGGCTGAAGGGGGGGCTGGCTGGACCCATGGGGTCATGGATGGAGACATGGGGCTGAAGGGGGGGCTGGCTGGACCCGTGGGGACATGGAAGGAGACATGGGGCTGAAGGGGGGCTGGCTGGACGCATGGGGAGACATGGATTGAGGCATGGGGCTGAAGGGGGGGGCTGGCTGGACGCATGGGGGGACTTATGGATGGAGGCTCGGGGCTGAAGAGGGGGCTGGCTGGACGCATGGGGAGACACATGGAGGTGAAGGTGGCCAAGTTGGGGACCTGGATGGACACATGGAGGTGAAGGGCGGCAAGCTGGACACATGGGGACCTGGATAGATATATGGGGTGGGGTGGGATGCATATATGGGGGGGACAGGATGGATATATGAAGGGGGCGGGCTGGACACATGGAGGCCCGGATGGATATATGGGAGGGGCAGGCTGGACACATGGAGACCAGAATGGATATATGGGTGGGGGGGGTCAGGATGGATAGATGGGTGGCCTCGCTGGAACATTATTACTTTAAAGTCTAATTAGGAACATTATTACTTCTGTAATATAATTTACTTTTTAGGAAACTGTTTTCCATAAGAGGGGACAAAAGGGGGGTCCTGTTACTGTGCAGGGCGCCACTATGTCGCTTTATTTCTTCAACTGGTGTAGTGTAGAAGCCTGGGGAAAAGTGGGAATGTGCTCTAAAAGAGATCAGTTATTGATAACTGTGTGTTATTTTCTGCAGAGATGATTCCTCGCTGGAAGAAGTGATGGCGGACTGTGCCAGATGAAGAAAAGCGAAGATGAAGAACTTCACCTAGAGACATCACTGGTGAGTCAGTGTATTACTGTACACTTACACTATATAGTATATTCAGAGCTCCTGTGTATGTCACTGGTGACCAGTGTATTACCTATACACTATATACAGAGCTCCTGTGTATAATGTTATCGGTAATCACTGTATTACCTGTACACTATATACAGAGCTCCTGTGTATAATGTCACCGGTGATCACTGTATTACCTGTACACTGACACTTTATACAGAGCTCATATGTATAGTGACAGTGTTGTTAGTATTGTGGTTTGTATTCCTGATCAGTATTGTAGTATTTGGTCACTATGTGGTGGTAATATGTGGTCTGGTCATGGTGTGGCGATATTTGTCCCTTTTGTATGTGGTATTATTGGTGTTATTATAGTGGATTATGTTGTGTATGGCGGTCATTTGTTCTCGCTGAGATTAACTAGGAAAAGATTTTTTTCCATGAGGCCACGGCTTCACTATCAGTATTTGGTCAGTATTTTTTCTCAGTAGTGAGAGGCAAAAGCAGGAGTGGGTGATAAATCCAGAATTGGTGACTTGTTTCTATTATTCTCTTTCTCTGATTGTTCCTCCCCTGGTTTTGGCTCCCACTCCTGAGAATAATCCTGAGTGAATACTGATAGTGGGGCTGTGGCCTTAGAGATGAAATACTTGGAGCAGAGCGTCAGAGATGCACTTACAGGGGTTCTCTGGTGAAAACAAGTAATCACCTCTCCACAGGATCAGTGATAACTTATTGGTTGGCGGGGGTTGGTTATTGGTTGACTACTGGGACCTGCACCGATCGGCAGAATGTGGAGCTTTTCTCCCCATTAGACTGGAGCTCATGTGCGACTCGACCACTGATCCATTCATTCCCTCAGAGGCTGCGAGCGCTGCTCTTTTTTGGAAGCCCCCAAGAGAACGAATGTGCACAGTAGATGTGAGGAGCCGCCGGTCACTGCTCCACTATAACAGGGAGAGCAGAGAAAAGAGATCTGCATATTGCTGTAGGTGGCCCCTAGAGTCACTGTCACCTGTGGGCCCCAGACACCCCAGTCCAACCCTGCTGACATCTGATTAAGGCCTAAGGCCCCGTTCACATGTCAGGTTTTAATCAGTGTTTTTTTCTCATTTTCATCTGATTTTGGTCAGTGTGGCAGTTTTTCTCCTCAGTGGGGCATATTTTTTTATATGTAAAGTAAAAAGCTAAAGGTTTCCTAGCCTCGCTTGCCCGGCCTATAGACACTGGAAAACAAGCAGTACAGGCAACATGGTTGGTTCTGGCCATTTTTCTGACCGACTCATTGACTTCAATAGATGATCTCTATCTACAAATCGGATGGAAATCGGACCGGTCTCAGTTCTGATTTACAGATCAATCGTCCACAAAAAATAGAGCTGTAAACCTGTCCCCGGTCTATAACGGAGCATATTCTACCTGTTAGACAAATAACCAGACGTGAAAAGAGCCGTGTGCTATTCTTACAGGGAAGGGGCCACCATTTTATGTTTTGTATTAATAATTATGTAATCAATTATTTTTAATACAAAATTAAATGTTCCACTTTATTAGTTTTTTATTTATTTATGTTGACATTGGCCACTGGGGGCTGCCATTTTTATTTGGGGGGTGTGTAAGAAGCGCTCTTACACACCTCATTTACGGCAGCCCTGGCCATAAGAGACAGTAGTCTGTCACCGACCCTATCTCTAACATTACAGGCCGCTCCTCCTGCCTCTAGCTGTGACCTGGGCACGCCCCCTTGGCTGTTCAGGTCGCAGCCGTGGGAGGAGATTGCAGCCATCTTTGTGGAGCCTGCAGTGTAAGCTGTACATTCCCCCTGTTGTCGCACGCACTGCTCAGTCAGAGCGTGCCATGACAGGAGCTGCCGGGGAGGAAATGCCTGGGAGTGGACGTCCCGAGTGAGTATCTGCGGCGGCGCCGTGCGGTGATCTCAGCTTCTCTGCTGTTATCACTGCCGACATCTTCAGGCAACACAGACACAGCGCTGCGTGGGAACGTGGAAGGTGAGTAGAAGCGTTTATTGTTTTTTGTTTTTTTTTCCTTTGCAGTGAATATATGGGGGCATATACACACAAGGGTGGAGTTGGAGGCATATACCCACCAGGGTGGAGGGGGAGGCATATACCCACCAGGATGGATGGAAGAGGCATATACCCACCAGGATGTAGGGAGTGTGCATATACCCACCAATGAAGGGGGGCATTTACCCACCAGGATGGATGAAGGGGGGCATTTACCCACCAGGATGGATGAAGGGGGCATATATCCACCAGGATGGATGGAGGGGGGGCATACACCCACAAGGATGGAGGGGGGGTGTATACCCACAAGGATGAAGGTGGGGCATATACCGACAAGGATGGAGGGGGGCATATACCCACCAGGATGGATGGAGGGGGGCATATACCCACCAGGATGGATGGAGGGGGGGCATATACCCACCAAGATGGATGGAGGGGGGGCATATACCCACCAGGATGGAGAGGTGGCATATACCCACCAGGATGGAGAGGTGGCATATACCCACCAGGATGGAGAGGTGGCATATACCCACCAGAATGGAGAGGTGGCATATACTCACCAGAATAGAGGGAGGGGGCATATACACCTTCCCAGGCTGGATGAATGGAGGGGCATATACACCTTCCCAGGATGGATGGATGGAGGGGCATATACACCTTCCCAGGATGGATGGATGGAGGGGCATATACACCTACCCAGGATGGATGGATGGAGGGGCATATACACCTACCCAGGATGGATGGATGGAGGGGCATATACACCTACCCAGGATGGATGGATGGAGGGGCATATACACCTACCCAGGATGGATGGATGGAGGGGCATATACACCTACCCAGGATGGATGGATGGAGGGGCACATACACCTACCCAGGATCGATGGATGGAGGGGCACATACACCTACCCAGGATCGATGGATGGAGGGGCATATACACCTACTCAGGATGGATAGATGGAGGGGCACATACACCTACCCAGGATGGATGGATGGAGGGGCATATTCTCCTGCCTAGGATGGATGGAGGGGCATATTCTTCTACCAAGGATGGATGGAGGGCATATACTCCTACCCAGGATGGATGGATTGATAAAGGGGCATCTACACCTAACCAGGATGGATAGATGATGGAGCATATATACTTATCCAGGATGGATGGAGGGGCATATACACCTACCCAGGATGGATGGAGGGACATATACACCTACCCAGGATGGATGGAGGGGCATATACACCTACCCAGGATAGATGGAGGGGCCGATACACCTACCCAGGATGGAGTTATGGATGGAGGGGCATCTACACCTACCCAGGATGGATGGATGGAGAAGCATCTACACCTACCCAGGATGGATGGATGGGGAAGCATATACACCTACCCAGGATGGATGGATGGATGGAGGGGCATATACACCTACCCAGGAAGGATGGATGGATGGAGGGGCATATACACCTACCCAGGATGGATGGATGGAGGGGCATATACACCTACCCAGGATGGTTGGAGGGGAATATACACCTACCCAGGATGGATGGATGGATGGAGGGGAATATACACCTACCCAGGATGGATGGATGGAGGGGCATCTACACCTACCGAGGGTGGATGGATGGAGGGGCATCTATACCTAACCAGGATGGATGGAGGGGCATATACACCTACCAGAATAGACTACCCAGGATGGATGGAGGGGCATCTACGCCTACCCAGAATGGATGGATGAAGGGGCATATACACCTACCCAGGATGGATGGATGGAGAAGCATATACACCTACCCAGGATGGATGGATGGAGGGGCATATACACCTACCCAGGATGGATGGATGGAGGGGAATATACACCTACCTAGGATGGGTGGAGGGGAATATACACCTACCTAGAATGGATGGGTGGAGGGGAATATACACCTACCCAGGATGGATGGATGGAGGGGCATCTACACCTACCCAGGGTGGATGGATGGAAGGGCATCTATACCTAACCAGGGTGGATGGATGGAGGGGCATTTTCACCTAACCAGGATGGATGGAGGGGCATATACACCTACCAGAATAGACTACCTAGGATGGATGGATGGATGGAGGGGCATCTACACCTACCCAGGATGGATGGATGAAGGGGCATATACACCTACCCAGGATGGATGGATGGATGGAGGGGCATATACACCTACCTAGGATGGATGGATGGAGGGGGATATACACCTACCTAGGATGGATGGATGGAGGGGGATATACACCTACCTAGGATGGATGGATGGAGGGGGATATACACCTACCCAGGATGGATGGATGGAGGGGGATATACACCTACCCAGGATGGATGGATGGAGGGGGATATACACCTACCCAGGATGGATGGATGGAGGGGCATATACACCTACCCAGGATGGATGGATGGAGGGGGATATACACCTACCCAGGATGGATGGATGGAGGGGCATATACACCTACCCAGGATGGATGGATGGAGGGGGATATACACCTACCCAGGATGGATGGATGGAGGGGGATATACACCTACCCAGGATGGATGGATGGAGGGGGATATACACCTACCCAGGATGGATGGATGGAGGGGGATATACACCTACCCTGGATGGATGGATGGAGGGGGATATACACCTACCCAGGATGGATGTATGGAAGGGGATATACACCTACCCAGGATGGATGGATGGAGGGGCATATACACCTGCCCAGGATGGATGGAGGGGCATATACACCTACCCTGGATGGATGGATGGATGGATGGAGGGGCATCTACACCTACCCAGGATGGGGACCATATTCCATATACCAGGATGGGGCATATAGAAGGATGAGGGGCATATACTGTAGGGCGTATATGGTGTCATTACGCTTTGGCTCTTTTGATACCTGTGATACGTCTGACCTCATAGTATGTCCCCCCTTTTTACTCTTTTGAAGGAGGCTGTTTTACACTTGAAGCATATATGTGTTACAATCCATAACTAAATCGTGTGTATTTTTTATTTTTCCTCTTTAGTGGTTAACTCTGGAATGAAGCACCGCTTTGTATTCATTTATATGAGATATTTTCATGTGCTGAGTGTCGGCTTATTTGTTACCCCCCCTCTTTTTCTCAGATATGATTGTAATTTGATTTATCTTGAGACGATGGATTTTCGTTTTTTATACAGTTCTTCCCATTTTTGTATTGTTTTAGATAAACCTTGATAAAGGCTGAGGCTGAAGTGTTGGTCATACATCTGTCTCATGAACAATTTATTGTCTGAATAAATACCTTGATTTGCATCAATATCCATTGTGCCTAAAGGTTTATATATATATATATATATATATATATATATATATATATAAAATAAGTATTTTTCCATGTGAGTTTTCTTATAATGTTTTAAACAGAAGACCGTATTGCGATATCATTGAGATACAAATGTTTCTGTTGCGATCCTCAGCTCTACCTGAGAACACAATCTGCGTGGGACTGGGTCGAGTGGGGGGCATCTGGCCAACATATAGCGGTGGGCACTCTGCAGCAACTCAGCACTGTTGACTTTGGAGGTCCTCTTCATTCCCTGGTGGTCAGCGGCTGCATGCATCCCCTAGAACTGGATATGCTAAGACTGTTTGCTGTGGAGCCCTCTAGTTTCGATCAGATAAATGTGGAGGACAGCTCAACATATCTGTCATCATAGACAATCTGTACCGAATCCGCACCCCTCACTGCTGAGCAGCTACCCTGTCTAGGTGGCAGCACACGGTGCTTTGTGTGTGTCCCATTGTGTTACTAGTGATATAGCAGTATACTAGGGATGCACCAACTCCACATTTTTATTAATATTACTCCAGATATGGACGAAACCCTCCAAGATGCAGGCTTTATTATACTACAGAATTTTGGTGCATCCATAATATATGCTCAAGCACTTTAATAGAAACCTGTTCCACCATGTCCATCCTTCACTGCGCTACTGGTATTTATTTGGAAACACAGGGATATTCCAGGAAAGCGTGTTTTATGCTTAATAGAAATAAACTGATAACATTTTCAAAGAATTTCCATTGGTGTTCATCTCCTTTTTTGTAATTTACCTGTCTGGTTAATTCATACTTTTCATGTTTTTTTGTACAACCAGTTAATGGGGGGGTCTCAGTTTCTTAAAGGGAGTCTGTCACCCCAATACTCAAATCATTTATGGATTTGTATAAGAATCTTGGCCCCTATAAAAAAAAATATACTTTAGGTACAGATGATATTTTTATGCAAAAACAGCATTTACACCCCACGCTTAATTACCATCCTCTGCCCCTCCCCTTACGATGATTGACAGCACTGCCTATATTGAATCCTCATCCCTGCACACACTGACACTGCAGGAGCTGAAAACTCAGTGTCACGAGCTTGCGGGCATCCTCTGATCCCCTTGTCCAGTCTACAGTTGTCTCGTTCAGTGGGCAGAAAAAAGCTTTTACTTAAAAATTGTAAGTCTCGATTTGAGTTTGCCAAAAAACATGTGGGAGACTCCCAAAATATATGGAGGAATGTGCTGTGGTCAGATGAGACCAAAATTTAACTTTTGGCCACCAAGGTAAATGCTATGTCTGGCACCAAACCAACAGCTCATCACTCCAAGAACACCATCCCCACAGTGAAACATGGTGGTTGCAGTATCATGCTGTGGGTATGTTTTTCTGCAGCAGTCACCTCCATTATCTGAATGCAAGGAAGATTGTGAACTTGTGCTACTTGCGCAGTAACACTTTGTCATTTCTGCTCCATTCTGTCTTCAAGCACAGGGTTAACAATGCTCTGACTCCATATCCGGCTTCATGGCTTGATCATAGATGCTGGATCCTGATTCCCAAGAAAATCCCACCAACCCAAGATTGTGAAAGAAATGCACAAAACACTTTTAGTGAATGTTAAATAGACCAAATTTTATTACAAATCATATTATTTCATTCAGTGTCTGAAATTTAGAATCAGCCAATTGCTATGAAAAAGACACTGAAAATGGCAAACCTCCGACTCACGAAGAATCATCCGTCAGCACTCAGGAGAGGAAAACCCCCTGTGGAGGAAACCTCTAGGGAACCATGGCTGGAGGACTTGCCCATCCCTCGGGCTTAGAAGGATAGTGCCAACAAGTAACAGCACAGTGAGACATGATATACATCCACTATAGATATGATAGCAGTGACATCACATAGTCACACAAGTTACACATTACATCATGAGAAAACAGACAGTAATGGAAAAGGTCAAAGTAGGTGCTCTGTGCGAGCACCATATGGAGAAGTCTAATGCGACATCTCCAGGCCGTACACATAAAGGTGAAGGCAACTAGTACCGGACGTGAGGGAGATCTGGCTGCAACATCTGTCACCCCATTGATCGCTAGGGTTAGTTTGATCTGGCTGGCTAGGCGATATGGCTGATCTGGCTGGCTAGGCGGTATGGCTGATCTGGCTGGCTAGGCGGTATGGCTGATCTGGCTGGCTAGGCGGTATGGCTGATCTGGCTGGCTAGGCCGTATCCCCTTCCTCCCTTACATGTTGTGGAGTGATGAAGCTCCAGGTCTCCAGACACATCAAGTACGGCGCTTCATACGGCTGAATGACCTGTGGTTCCGGAATCATCTTCTATATCATAGATGTAAGTGTTTATGACATCAGCACAGTTTCCGTAGTTACCACAGGTGTTCATTACTGGTGTTTCACTGGCTAGAAAGTCTCTCTCAGTGTTCCAAAGAATTAACCCTTGAATAACTGGCACTGTACATTTGTCCAGAATCCTGTAACATAATCTTGTCACTATGCAGGACCGTTATCAATATTATACTTTAAAATTCCCTTAAACAAAGTCTAATTAGTGAGCGCATCTACAGATTTGATGGATAACAAGCACAATAATCCCCTTAAGCCCTACTAAATGCATAAATGTCCAATATGAGTACAGAGCAGTCCATACAGAATGGATGATATAGAGGGCAATACAGTTAGATAAAGAAGTAGAAAGCCAAACCAAGCAAATGTCTCCTGAGATCTCGGCTACTGAGGTCTCAATTGCGCATCTGCTGCCTCAGGCGGCCATTTGTGTAACACAAGCGATCGGAAGATCACAGCTTCTAGTCTGCTAAGGAGACTATTGAAGCATGTAAAAAGTAAAAAAAAATATTTAAAAGTTCAAATCACCCCCCTTTTACCCCATTCAAAATAAAACAATCAAAAATACACGTTTGGTATCTCCGCATTTAGAATCGCCCGATCTATCAATATATAAAAAGAATGACTTCCATCAGTAAACTGTATAACGAGAAAAAAAAGAAAACTCCAGAATTAAGTTGTTTTGGTCGCCGCAACATTGCATTAAAATGTAATAACAGGCGATGATAGCATCATATCTACACCAAAACGGTATCAATAAAAATGTCAGCTCAGTGCGCAAAAAATAACCCCTGACCCGGCTCTAGATCACGAAAAATGGAGACGCTACGGGACTCGGAAAAATGATTATTTTTTTTTACAAGCTTTGAATTTTGATTTCACCACTTAAATAAAATAGAAGCTCCACATGTTTGGTAACTACGAACTCGTAATGACCTGGAGAATCATAATGGCCGGTCAGTGTTAGCATTTACTGAACATGGTAAAAAAAAAACTTTTGTGGAATTGCACTTTTTTGCCATTTCACTGCACTTGGATATTTTTCCCATTTTCCAGTGCACAATATGGTAAAATCAATGGTGGTGTTCAAAAGAATAACTCATCCCACAATAAAACAAGCCCTCACATGGCCATATTGACGGGAAAATAAAAAAGTTATGGCTCTGGGAAGAAGGGGAGCAAAAAATGAAAGCGCAAAAACGGAAAAACCTGAGGTGATAAAGGGGTTAACTGGAATTTTCTGCCATGGACTCATTGGCAAATCTGAAATAGATATTTCTCGCTCCCTTATCAGGGTGTACACATATATCTTTGGCCTCATTCAGACGTCTGTTTTTCATGTTTGTGTCCTCTCCATATTTGTTACGGATAGATCACATACACAATATAATCTGTAGTCGTCCACATGTCATTTTTTTTTTGAAAACCGCGTAGTGTCCGTTTTTTATCCTAGTGGTTGATGAAAATTCTCCAGTCAGATCTATGGGTCCATGACATCGCTGACAGCTGGCATTGCCATCCATGTGCTGTCTGTGATAACACTGTTACCATAGGAGAAGCTTCTCAATTTATGGATTTATTTTGCATACAAGAAAAGCTGATGAAACGCTGAAGATAAAAACTGACCACTTTCAGACATTTTTTGCATATACGATAAGTCACTGACATCTGATTAAGGCCTAAGGCCCCGTTCACATGTCAGGTTTTAATCAGTGTTTTTTTCTCATTTTCATCTGATTTTGGTCAGTGTGGCAGTTTTTCTCCTCAGTGGGGCATATTTTTTTATATGTAAAGTAAAAAGCTAAAGGTTTCCTAGCCTCGCTTGCCCGGCCTATAGACACTGGAAAACAGGCAGTACAGGCAACATGGTTGGTTCTGGCCATTTTTCTGACAGACTCATTGACTTCAATAGATGATCTTTATCTACAAATCGGATGAAAATCGGACCGGTCTCAGTTCTGATTTACAGATCAATCGTCCACAAAAAATAGAGCTGTAAACCTGTCCCTGGTCTATAACGGAGCATATTCTACCTGTTAGAGAAATAACCAGACGTGAAAAGAGCCGTGTGCTATTCTTACAGGGAAGGGGCCACGATTTTATGTTTTGTATTAATAATTATGTAATCAATTATTTTTAATACAAAATTAAATGTACCACTTTATTAGTTTTTTATTTATTTATTTTTACATTGGCCACTAGGGGCTGCCATTTTTATTTGGGGGGGGGTGTAAGAAGCGCTCTTACACACCTCATTTACGGCAGCCCTGGCCATAAGAGACAGTAGTCTGTCACCGACCCTATCTCTAACATTAGAGGCCGCTCCTCCTGCCTCTAGCTGTGACCTGGGCACGCCCCCTTGGCTGTTCAGGCCGCAGCCGTGGGAGGAGATTGCAGCCATCTTTGTGGAGCCTGCAGTGTAAGCTGTACATTCCCCCTGTCGTTGCACGCACTGCTCAGTCAGAGCGTGCCATGACAGGAGCTGCCGGGGAGGAAATGCCTGGGAGTGGAGGCCTCGAGTGAGTATCTGTGGCGGCGCCGTGCGGTGATCTCAGCTTCTCTGCTGTTATCACCGCCGACATCTTCAGGCAACACAGACACAGCGCTGCATGGAAACGTGGAAGGTGAGTAGAAGCGTTTATTGTTTTGATTTTTTTTTCCTTTGCATTGAATATATGGGGGCATAAAACCACAAGGATGGAGGAGGAGGAGTCATAAACCCACCAGGATGGAGGAGGAGGCATAAACCCACCAGGATGTAGGGGGCATATACACACCAGGATGGATGGAGGGGGGGCATATACCCACCAGGATGGATGGAGGGGGTATATACCCACCAGTATGGAGGGGGGGTATATACCCACCAGGATGGATGGAGGGGGGGCATATACCCACCATGATGGATGTAGGGACATGAAGGACATGTGACATACACTGCCAATGACACATGCCCTTGCTTGTGTGAAAAAAATCACTTCGCTCCGTGTGTGCGCTGCTGATAGGCTGACAGATTGCACCTCCCACTGTAAATGCGGGAAAGAGAAAAAAAAATGGAGATCTTCATTATTCCTGCAGAGATCCATCCCCTGCCCCTCCCCCCACCCCGCTGTACACTCAAACTGCGTATAAACATTTATTTTCATCATTACTGAGAAAAAATCCAGTTATGATTTTGGTGCACGAACAGTTATCGAACATAACCTCGAACAGCCGAATTTTTCTCAAATCGTTCGTGTTCGCCGAACGGCTCGAACACCGCCCAAAACAGCTCGAATTTGAGATTGGCGAACAGTTCGAGTAGAACAACGCTCATCTCTAGTTGTCTCCCTCTGGTGGAACACTGACTTCTTTCATTTAACGCCTGCAGACTATAAAAAATAACCCAACCCAAAAAGTTTGGTTGATTAGTCTGTGGCATTCTTTTAAACTGTTGCTTATGGCGGTCTCTGTGAGCTTCTCAGTGCCGTTCAACCAGCCAGGTATCCTGCCTGCAGTAGATGGAATGTGGCAATGGAACACTGGCTGCGCGTGTCATAATAGGCTCTGAGCCTTTATATACCAGCGCACGGCAGCAGCCACCTTCAGTCTGCTGCTGGACAGCCAGCAGCAACAGGAAAGGTAAGTAATCAGCAACACTCCTGCTAAGGGTAGACAGCTGCTCGTCCCCCCCTTAATTGGTTCTCCTCCCTTCCACCGGTGTTGAGGCGGTGAGGCGGATGGGAACAGCAGGGGGTGAGGGTGCGGTGCTAAAATAGTTGGAGTCATGCAGATCTAAAACGCGTGGATTGCTGCAGCAGCAAGCCGAAAAGTGCAGGCATGTAAGGGATCTAGAGGTTGACAACATGTCTTCTTAACGGGAGTCCAGGTGGCCATCTCCACAAATGGACTTTTCAGGATCCTTGGGTGGCACCGTAGGCCGAAACCAATTCTGGTTATCGCTTCTCGGCCTTTTGGCTAAGATCAAGTGTAGTATCTGTTCTTATCAGTTTAATATCTGATACGTCCCCTATCTGGGGACCATATATTAAATGGATTTTTAGAACAGGGAGATGGTAAAAGAGCTTGCTCTGTCCACTCCACGCATTGACCTGGTATTGCAGCATTTCCAGGACCAGTGCACTCATTCTTTAATGCAGTTTCTAAAATCAGAAAGAATTGAATTCAATGGTTTTTGTTGCTTTTGCTTGTTTGTCGGATTTTTGGATGGACTTTTTGGCTTTGCTTTTCTTCTCCTCATTGTATTTTTCATGTTAAAAGTTGCAGAAGCCAGATGACAAACTCATTTTGGTTCAACTTCAGCAACTCTGCATTGCATAGCCATGTACTGTAATGCAATGCTATCTATCTAGCTCTCCCTCTTTACTTCCTTTTGGATAAACAGCCATATTAGGCAAGCATTTTGGAGATTTCACCTAACTAATTACTGGTGGTGAGATAAGCTGCACAATATAATTGTTCTTTCAGTATATTGTTGCACACACACCATCTATTTAGCAAATGCCCTTGTTAGCAACAGCAGCCATTTAACCTCACCTGAGCTAACAGGTACAGTGGTGGCCAAAAGTATTGGCACCCCTGCAATTCTGTCAGATAATACTCAGTTTCTTCCTGAAAATGATTGCAATCACAAATTCTTTGGTATTATTATCTTCATTTAATTTGTCTTCAATGAAAAAAACACAAAAAGAATTGCCCTAAAGCCAAATTGGATATAATTCCACACCAAACCTAAAAAAGGGGGTGGACAAAAGTATTGGCACTGTTTGAAAAATCATGTGATGCTTCTCTAATTCGTGTAATTAACAGCACCTGTAACTTATCTGTGGCACCTAACAGGTGTTGGCAATAACTAAATCACACTTGCAGCCAGTTAACATGGATTAAAGTTGACTCAACCTCTGTCCTGTGTCCTTGTGTGTACCACATTGAGCATGGAGAAAAGAAAGAAGACCAAAGAACTGTCTGAGGACTTGAGAAACCAAATTGTGAGGAAGCATGAGCAATCTCAAGGCTACAAGTCCATCTCCAAAGACCTGAATGTTCCTGTGTCTTCCGTGCGCAGTGTCATCAAGAAGTTTAAAGCCCATGGCACTGTGGCTAACCTCCCTAGATGTGAACGGAAAAGAAAAATTGACGAGAGATTTCAATGCAAGATTGTGCGGATGGTGGATAAAGAACCTCGACTAACATCCAAACAAGTTCAAGCAACCCTGCAGTCCGAGGGTACAACAGTGTCAACCCGTACTATCCGTCGGCGTCTGAATGAAAAGGGACTGTATGGTAGGATACCCAGGAAGACCCCACTTCTTACCCCGAGACATAAAAAAGCCAGGCTGGAGTTTGCCAAAACTTACCTGAGAAAGCCTAAAACGTTTTGGAAGAATGTTCTCTGGTAAGATGAGACAAAAGTAGAGCTTTTTGGGAAAAAGCATCAACATAGAGTGTACAGGAAAAAAAAAGAGGCATTCAAAGAAAAAAACACGGTCCCTACAGTCAAACATGGCGGAGGTTCCCTGATGTTTTGGGGTTGATTTGCTGCCTCTGGCACTGGATTGCTTGACCGTGTGCATGGCATTATGAAGTCTGAAGACTACCAACAAATTTTGCAGCATAATGTAGGGCCCAGTGTGAGAAAGCTGGGTCTCCCTCAGAGGTCATGGGTCTTCCAGCAGGACAATGACCCAAAACACACTTCCAAAAGCACTATAAAATGGTTTGAGAGAAAGCACTGGAGACTTCTAAGGTGGCCAGCAATGAGTCCAGACCTGAATCCCATAGAACACCTGTGGAGAGATCTCAAAATGGCAGTTTGAAGAAGGCACCCTTCAAATATCAGGAACCTGGAGCAGTTTGCCAAAGAAGAATGGTCTACAATTCCAGCAGAGCATTGTAAGAAACTCATTGATGGTTAACAGAAGCGGTTGTTCGCAGCTATTTTGGCTAAAGGTTGTGCAACCAAGTATTAGGCTGAGGGTGCCAATACTTTTGTCTGGCCCATTTTTGGAGTTTTGTGTGAAATGATCAATGATTTGATTTTTGCTTCATTCTCTTTTGTGTTTTTTCCTTGCAAGCAAATTAAATGAAGATAATAATACCAAAGATTTGTGATTGCAATCATTTTCAGGAAGAAACTGAGTATTACCTGACAGAATTGCAGGGGTGCCAATACTTTTGGCCACCACTGTATGTGCGTTGGTTACTCTGCTGCACTTAAAATGTCTTTTTTGGCTTGCTCCAATGCCTTTTCTGAAACGTTGTCTCCCTCTGGTGGAACACTGACTTCTTTCATTTAACGCCTGCAGACTATAAAAAATAACCCAACCCAAAAAGTTTGGTTGATTAGTCTGTGGCATTCTTTTAAACTGTTGCTTATGGCGGTCTCTGTGAGCTTCTCAGTGCCGTTCAACCAGCCAGGTATCCTGCCTGCAGTAGATGGAATGTGGCAATGGAACACTGGCTGCGCGTGTCATAATAGGCTCTGAGCCTTTATATACCAGCGCACGGCAGCAGCCACCTTCAGTCTGCTGCTGGACAGCCAGCAGCAGCAGGAAAGGTAAGTAATCAGCAACACTCCTGCTAAGGGTAGACAGCTGCTCGTTCCCCCCTTAATTGGTTCTCCTCCCTTCCACCGATGTTGAGGCGGGTGGGAACAGCAGGGGGTGAGGGTGCTGTGCTAAAATAGTTGGAGTCATGCAGATCTAAAACGCGTGGATTGCTGCAGCAGCAAGCCGAAAAGTGCAGGCATGTAAGGGATCTAGAGGTTGACAACATGTCTTCTTAACGGGAGCCCAGGTGGCCATCTCCACAAATGGACTTTTCAGGATCCGAGGGTGGCACCATAGGCCGAAACCAATTCTGGTTATCGCTTCTCGGCCTTTTGGCTAAGATCAAGTGTAGTATCTGTTCTTATCAGTTTAATATCTGATACGTCCCCTATCTGGGGACCATATATTAAATGGATTTTTAGAACAGGGAGATGGTAAAAGAGCTTGCTCTGTCCACTCCACTCATTGACCTGGTATTGCAGCATTTCCAGGACCAGTGCACTCATTCTTTAATGCAGTTTCTAAAATCAGAAAGAATTGAATTCAATGCTTTTTGTTGCTTTTGCATGTTTGTCGGATTTTTGGATGGACTTTTTGGCTTTGCTTTTCTTCTCCTCATTGTATTTTTCATGTTAAAAGTTGCAGAAGCCAGATGACAAACTCATTTTGGTTCAACTTCAGCAACTCTGCATTGCATAGCCATGTACTATAATGCAATGCTATCTATCTAGCTCTCCCTCTTTACTTCCTTTTGGATAAACAGCCATATTAGGCAAGCATTTTGGATCTTTCACCTAACTAATTACAGGTGGTGAGATAAGCTGCACAATATAATTGTTCTTTCAGTATATTGTTGCACACACACCATCTATTTAGCAAATGCCCTTGTTATCAACAGCAGCCATTTAACCTCACCTGAGCTAACAGGTACAGTGGTGGCCAAAAGTATTGGCACCCCTGCAATTCTGTCAGATAATACTCAGTTTCTTCCTGAAAATGATTGCAATCACAAATTCTTTGGTATTATTATCTTCATTTAATTTGTCTTCAATGAAAAAACAGAAAAACAATTGCCCTAAAGCCACATTGGATATAATTCCACACCAAACCTAAAAAAGGGGGTGGACAAAAGTATTGGCACTGTTTGAAAAATCATGTGATGCTTCTCTAATTCGTGTAATTAACAGCACCTGTAACTTACCTGTGGCACCTAACAGGTGTTGGCAATAACTAAATCACACTTGCAGCCAGTTAACATGGATTAAAGTTGACTCAACCTCTGTCCTGTGTCCTTGTGTGTACCACATTGAGCATGGAGAAAATAAAGAAGACCAAAGAACTGTCTGAGGACTTGAGAAACCAAATTGTGAGGAAGCATGAGCAATCTCAAGGCTACAAGTCCATCTCCAAAAACCTGAATGTTCCTGTGTCTTCCGTGCGCAGTGTCATCAAGAAGTTTAAAGCCCATGGCACTGTGGCTAACCTCCCTAGATGTGGACGGAAAAGAAAAATTGACGAGAGATTTCAATGCAAGATTGTGCGGATGGTGGATAAAGAACCTCGACTAACATCCAAACAAGTTCAAGCAACCCTGCAGTCCGAGGGTACAACAGTGTCAACCCGTACTATCCGTCGGCGTCTGAATGAAAAGGGACTGTATGGTAGGATACCCAGGAAGACCCCACTTCTTACCCCGAGACATAAAAAAGCCAGGCTGGAGTTTGCCAAAACTTACCTGAGAAAGCCTAAAACGTTTTGGAAGAATGTTCTCTGGTAAGATGAGACAAAAGTAGAGCTTTTTGGGAAAAAGCATCAACATAGAGTGTACAGGAAAAAAAAAGAGGCATTCAAAGAAAAAAACACGGTCCCTACAGTCAAACATGGCGGAGGTTCCCTGATGTTTTGGGGTTGATTTGCTGCCTCTGGCACTGGATTGCTTGACCGTGTGCATGGCATTATGAAGTCTGAAGACTACCAACAAATTTTGCAGCATAATGTAGGGCCCAGTGTGAGAAAGCAGGGTCTCCCTCAGAGGTCATGGGTCTTCCAGCAGGACAATGACCCAAAACACACTTCCAAAAGCACTATAAAATGGTTTCAGAGAAAGCACTGGAGACTTCTAAGGTGGCCAGCAATGAGTCCAGACCTGAATCCCATAGAACACCTGTGGAGAGATCTCAAAATGGCAGTTTGGAGAAGGCATCCTTCAAATATCAGGAACCTGGAGCAGTTTGCCAAAGAAGAATGGTCTACAATTCCAGCAGAGCATTGTAAGAAACTCATTGATGGTTAACGGAAGCGGTTGTTCGCAGCTATTTTGGCTAAAGGTTGTGCAACCAAGTATTAGGCTGAGGGTGCCAATACTTTTGTCTGGCCCATTTTTGGAGTTTTGTGTGAAATGATCAATGATTTGATTTTTGCTTCATTCTCTTTTGTGTTTTTTCCTTGCAAGCAAATTAAATGAAGATAATAATACCAAAGATTTGTGATTGCAATCATTTTCAGGAAGAAACTGAGTATTACCTGACAGAATTGCAGGGGTGCCAATACTTTTGGCCACCACTGTATGTGCGCTGGTTACTCTGCTGCACTTAAAATGTCTTTTTTGGCTTGCTCCAATGCCTTTTCTGAAACGTTGTCTCCCTCTGGTGGAACACTGACTTCTTTCATTTAACGCCTGCAGACTATAAAAAATAACCCAACCCAAAAAGTTTGGTTGATTAGTCTGTGGCATTCTTTTAAACTGTTGCTTATGGCGGTCTCTGTGAGCTTCTCAGTGCCGTTCAACCAGCCAGGTATCCTGCCTGCAGTAGATGGAATGTGGCAATGGAACACTGGCTGCGCGTGTCATAATAGGCTCTGAGCCTTTATATACCAGCGCACGGCAGCAGCCACCTTCAGTCTGCTGCTGGACAGCCAGCAGCAGCAGGAAAGGTAAGTAATCAGCAACACTCCTGCTAAGGGTAGACAGCTGCTCGTCCCCCCCTTAATTGGTTCTCCTCCCTTCCACCGGTGTTGAGGCGGGTGGGAACAGCAGGGGGTGAGGGTGCTGTGCTAAAATAGTTGGAGTCATGCAGATCTAAAACGCGTGGATTGCTTTAGCAGCAAGCCGAAAAGTGCAGGCATGTAAGGGATCTAGAGGTTGACAACATGTCTTCTTAACGGTAGCCCAGGTGGCCATCTCCACAAATGGACTTTTCAGGATCCGAGGGTGGCACCGTAGGCTGAAACCAATTCTGGTTATCGCTTCTCGGCCTTTTGGCTAAGATCAAGTGTAGTATCTGTTCTTATCAGTTTAATATCTGATACGTCCCCTATCTGGGGACCATATATTAAATGGATTTTTAGAACAGGGAGATGGTAAAAGAGCTTGCTCTGTCCACTCCACGCATTGACCTGGTATTGCAGCATTTCCAGGACCAGTGCACTCATTCTTTAATGCAGTTTCTAAAATCAGAAAGAATTGAATTCAATGCTTTTTGCTGCTTTTGCTTGTTTGTCGGATTTTTGGATGGACTTTTTGGCTTTGCTTTTCTTCTCCTCATTGTATTTTTCATGTTAAAAGTTGCAGAAGCCAGATGACAAACTCATTTTGGTTCAACTTCAGCAACTCTGCATTGCATAGCCATGTACTGTAATGCAATGCTATCTATCTAGCTCTCCCTCTTTACTTCCTTTTGGATAAACAGCCATATTAGGCAAGCATTTTGGAGCTTTCACCTAACTAATTACAGGTGGTGAGATAAGCTGCACAATATAATTGTTCTTTCAGTATATTGTTGCACACACACCATCTATTTAGCAAATGCCCTTATTATCAACAGCAGCCATTTAAACTCACCTGAGCTAACAGGTATGTGCGCTGGTTACTCTGCTGCACTTAAAATGTCTTTTTTGGCTTGCTCCAATGCCTTTTCTGAAACGTTGTCTCCCTCTGGTGGAACACTGACTTCTTTCATTTAACGCCTGCAGACTATAAAAAATAACCCAACCCAAAAAGTTTGGTTGATTAGTCTGTGGCATTCTTTTAAACTGTTGCTTATGGCGGTCTCTGTGAGCTTCTCAGTGCCGTTCAACCAGCCAGGTATCCTGCCTGCAGTAGATGGAATGTGGCAATGGAACACTGGCTGCGCGTGTCATAATAGGCTCTGAGCCTTTATATACCAGCGCACGGCAGCAGCCACCTTCAGTCTGCTGCTGGACAGCGAGCAGCAGCAAGAAAGGTAAGTAATCAGCAACACTCCTGCTAAGTGTAGACAGCTGCTCGTCCCCACCTTAAATGTTCTCCTCCCTTCCACCGGTGTTGAGGCGGGTGGGAACAGCAGGGGGTGAGGGTGCTGTGCTAAAATAGTTGGAGTCATGCAGATCTAAAACGCGTGGATTGCTGCAGCAGCAAGCCGAAAAGTGCAGGCATGTAAGGGATCTAGAGGTTGACAACATGTCTTCTTAACGGGAGTCCAGGTGGCCATCTCCACAAATGGACTTTTCAGGATCCGAGGGTGGCACCGTAGGCCGAAACCAATTCTGGTTATCGCTTCTCGGCCTTTTGGCTAAGATCAAGTGTAGTATCTGTTCTTATCAGTTTAATATCTGATACGTCCCCTATCTGGGGACCATATATTAAATGGATTTTTAAAACAGGGAGATGGTAAAAGAGCTTGCTCTGTCCACTCCACGCATTGACCTGGTATTGCAGCATTTCCAGGACCAGTGCACTCATTCTTTAATGCAGTTTCTAAAATCAAAAAGAATTGAATTCAATGCTTTTTGTTGCTTTTGCTTGTTTGTCGGATTTTTGGATGGACTTTTTTGCTTTGCTTTTCTTCTCCTCATTGTATTTTTCATGTTAAAAGTTGCAGAAGCCAGATGACAAACTCATTTTGGTTCAACTTCAGCAACTCTGCATTGCATAGCCATGTACTGTAATGCAATGCTATCTATCTAGCTCTCCCTCTTTACTTCCTTTTGGATAAACAGCCATATTAGGCAAGCATTTTGGAGCTTTCACCTAACTAATTACAGGTGGTGAGATAAGCTGCACAATATAATTGTTCTTTCAGTATAATGTTGCACACACACCATCTATTTAGCAAATGCCATTGTTATCAACAGCAGCCATTTAAACTCACCTGAGCTAACAGGTATGTGCGCTGGTTACTCTGCTGCACTTAAAATGTCTTTTTTGGCTTGCTCCAATGCCTTTTCTGAAACGTTGTCTCCCTCTGGTGGAACACTGACTTCTTTCATTTAACGCCTGCAGACTATAAAAAATAACCCAACCCAAAAAGTTTGGTTGATTAGTCTGTGGCATTCTTTTAAACTGTTGCTTATGGCGGTCTCTGTGAGCTTCTCAGTGCCGTTCAACCAGCCAGGTATCCTGCCTGCAGTAGATGGAATGTGGCAATGGAACACTGGCTGCGCGTGTCATAATAGGCTCTGAGCCTTTATATACCAGCGCACGGCAGCAGCCACCTTCAGTCTGCTGCTGGACAGCGAGCAGCAGCAAGAAAGGTAAGTAATCAGCAACACTCCTGCTAAGTGTAGACAGCTGCTCGTCCCCAACTTAAATGTTCTCCTCCCTTCCACCGGTGTTGAGGCGGGTGGGAACAGCAGGGGGTGAGGGTGCTGTGCTAAAATAGTTGGAGTCATGCAGATCTAAAACGCGTGGATTGCTGCAGCAGCAAGCCGAAAAGTGCAGGCATGTAAGGGATCTAGAGGTTGACAACATGTCTTCTTAACGGGAGTCCAGGTGGCCATCTCCACAAATGGACTTTTCAGGATCCGAGGGTGGCACCGTAGGCCGAAACCAATTCTGGTTATCGCTTCTCGGCCTTTTGGCTAAGATCAAGTGTAGTATCTGTTCTTATCAGTTTAATATCTGATACGTCCCCTATCTGGGGACCATATATTAAATGGATTTTTAAAACAGGGAGATGGTAAAAGAGCTTGCTCTGTCCACTCCACGCATTGACCTGGTATTGCAGCATTTCCAGGACCAGTGCACTCATTCTTTAATGCAGTTTCTAAAATCAAAAAGAATTGAATTCAATGCTTTTTGTTGCTTTTGCTTGTTTGTCGGATTTTTGGATGGACTTTTTTGCTTTGCTTTTCTTCTCCTCATTGTATTTTTCATGTTAAAAGTTGCAGAAGCCAGATGACAAACTCATTTTGGTTCAACTTCAGCAACTCTGCATTGCATAGCCATGTACTGTAATGCAATGCTATCTATCTAGCTCTCCCTCTTTACTTCCTTTTGGATAAACAGCCATATTAGGCAAGCATTTTGGAGCTTTCACCTAACTAATTACAGGTGGTGAGATAAGCTGCACAATATAATTGTTCTTTCAGTATATTGTTGCACACACACCATCTATTTAGCAAATGCCCTTGTTATCAACAGCAGCCATTTAAACTCACCTGAGCTAACAGGTATGTGCGCTGGTTACTCTGCTGAACTTAAAATGTCTTTTTTGGCTTGCTCCAATGCCTTTTCTGAAACGTTGTCTCCCTCTGGTGGAACACTGACTTCTTTCATTTAACGCCTGCAGACTATAAAAAATAACCCAACCCAAAAGTTTGGTTGATTAGTCTGTGGCATTCTTTTAAACTGTTGCTTATGGCAGTCTCTGTGAGCTTCTCAGTGCCGTTCAACCAGCCAGGTATCCTGCCTGCAGTAGATGGAATGTGGCAATGGAACACTGGCTGCGCGTGTCATAATAGGCTCTGAGCCTTAATATACCTGCGCACGGCAGCAGCCACCTTCAGTCTGCTGCTGGACAGCCAGCAGCAGCAGGAAAGGTAAGTAATCAGCAACACTCCTGCTAAGGGTAGACAGCTGCTTATCCCCCCCTTAATTGGTTCTCCTCCCTTCCACCGGTGTTGAGGCGGGTGGGAACAGCAGGGGGTGAGGGTGCTGTGCTAAAATAGTTGGAGTCATGCAGATCTAAAACGCGTGGATTGCTGCAGCAGCAAGCCGAAAAGTGCAGGCATGTAAGGGATCTAGAGGTTGACAACATGTCTTCTTAACGGGAGTCCAGGTGGCCATCTCCACAAATGGACTTTTCAGGATCCGAGGGTGGCACCGTAGGCCGAAACCAATTCTGGTTATCGCTTCTCGGCCTTTTGGCACGATCTATCAGGTTTACCTTTGTGGTCTTGCCTGTGAGGTGCTCTTGGTACCCTTTCTCTCGGCCTGGGGGGATCGTTCCTCTTCGGAGGGACTTAACCCCCCTGCTGCTATTGGGAGGAAGGATTAGTCCGGGAGCAACGGGAAGGGATCCCATGAAGGCTTGCGCCTTTCAGAGAGAAGAGTCGGTACGTTCCTGAGTGAAGGATGCCGGCAACGCTCACATATTCATCGGGTGATGCCCGGATGCGGAACACCGTGAGGATTGAAGTTGGAGCAGCATCGAGGATGGAGAAGAATTTGGACTACATCTGCCATAGGATTCTTCTTGGAGTTCTGGAGTTTCGGCAGGAAGATATATTCTGCTTCCAGGACAACGAGTACAAGGGGACTTACACCATCACCTTCAAGAGCCAGGGATGCTGTCAGCAAATCGTACAAAAGGTAAACGAGAAAAACTACTTAGATGAATTGGATGGACTAACCTTTTGTCTCTTGTATGCTTATGACGAGATCCCCATCGTGGTGCATTTCCCAAACCCCTTTGTGGAAGCTGCAGACATCTCGACCTACCTTACCCGCTATTGTGATGATCTGAGATACCTGGGTACTGTGAAGAACGCGGTAGGCTTCTGGTGCGGCAAGAGAAGGTATATGGCCCGTCTAAAGAGGGACCTTAGTGGAGTGGGAGGAATGCTACACCCTCCCTCAACCTTCGTAATCGGTAAGAGCAGAGGCTACTTATTTTATCCTGGAATGCCAGTATGTTGCAGGAACTGTGGACAAATGGGTCATACCCAAACATCCTGCACGGGCAGGAAAGTAGACCGCTGCAATAATTGCAGCTGTTATGGACATTTAATGAAGGACTGTCCCGCTGGGAGGAAATGTAATCTCTGCGGTGAGGCGGGGCACATGTTCCGAGGATGCTCCAACAGGACCAGGACCTACGCAGAAGCTGCATCTTCTGAAGCTGAGCCGATGCGCCCACCGGTCTTCACTGGCAGGCCGGCGTCGGAGGGTGGTTCGAAGGGCGAGAAGGCTGGGATGGAGCAGGGAGCCGGAGGCCCCTCTGGGGCGGCCCCTGCATCGAAGTCCCTTAACGATGGGCGGACCTCGCATGGACCGGAGCGGGGGGGTCCTCCTTCTGGGAGGGTATCCTCCGTATCGATGGTTCCCGATACCGATCCTGTTGGGCTGGAGGGTGGTGCCCCTGTGCGGTTGGCTATAGGGGACCACGCAGCGATGGCCTCAGGATCTTCCAGGGCGATTAGCCAGCCAGATGAGGGGGCTTTGCTTCTAGGTGGCGAACATCAGGAAATCTGTGTTGCTGATCTTGTCCTGATGGACCAGTCTCCCCCCCTGGAGGAGGTGGAGGAAGAGGAGGACTGCACCAGTGACCTAGTGGATTCTGCCCCGAAAAAGAGACGGAATGTCGAAGCCCCAGCGTCTCCTGGAATGTGGCTGGGAACCGTGACCTACGAGGGGGCAACCGCCGGCTCACAGAATATCGAGTCGTTTGGTTCCTCTAGCCCAGATGTCCTGGAGCAATTTGATATACAGGGCTTTGAGTCAGGTGTCCTCATGGAAGATCCACCACCCTGACCTATGAATGCCCACATTAAGACTTGTCTCACTGAATGTGAGGTCATTAAAGAGCCCAGTTCGTAGGGCTGCTCTATTTAAGTACTTAGAAACCACTGACTTTGACATATGTTTATTACAGGAATGCGGGATACAACATGCACTAAATTATAATGATATCAAGACAGATTGGAGACTGGGGCCCTCCATCTGGTCTGGCTCCAACGACAACAAGTCAGCGGGGGTGGGCTTCCTCTGTTATGGGAGAAATATTACTATAAATACTGTCACAGAAATAGTACCAGGCAGAGTGGTTTTAGTGCATTTTAAATTTAATGGTTTTATCCTACGTGTAATGAATGTTTATGCTCCCCCTGATAAGCAAGAGAGAATTAATTTATTTGGGATATTGCCATTGTACTGTACTGGGTCACCTCCCCTGATCGTAGGGGGTGATTTTAATTGTCTTTGTGCTAGTGAACAACGAGCGGGGGGTGACCCTTTACGCAAATTGGATAAGTCATGTCATCTATTGAAAGATTTTATAACTGATTTTAAATTATGCGATGCGTGGAGGTCACTCCTGCCGACGGACCCTGGTTACACGTGGTCCGGAAGAGGGGTGTCCTCCAGGATCGATTTTATTTTCCTATCAGATGATTTTAACCCTGTAAAATGTGTTTTAACATCAAATATATTTTCTGACCATAAGGGCTTGGAGGTGCACCTAGAATACCGGGATGAACAGAGGGTCAACAGGGGCCTCTGGCGTCTAAGTACTTACCTGCTGGAGGACCCTCTGATTCGACAAGACTTTGTTAAAGCATATCAAGCCTGGCGGCGACAAAAACCTTCTGATGCCCCTATGGTAACCTGGTGGGAAATTTTGAAAAAAAAAGTCAGAATGTTTTTTATAAAAGCAGGGAGACGTAAAGCCAGAGAGAAAAAAAGATGTTTTAGTGATCTTAACACCAAACTGCAAACACTTTTTAAATTCAAAGAGCTAGGGGTGGAGGTGGGAGATGATATTGCTAGCCTAAAAACTGAAATCCAGAACTGCATAGACACAAAGGGGAAAGAGATTATTTTTAACTCTAGAGTGCAGCACTTGGAGGAGGGGGAGAAGTGCTCTCGCTTCTTCTTCAAAAAAGTCAAGGATAAAAGAGAAGTGATCACAAATCTAGAGGGTGAAACATCTATGCAGGGAATGTTGAATGCTACTTTTAACTTTTATAAGCATCTTTTTAGTAAAAAGTATATTGATGAGTCCTTTTTATCTGATGCTCTTAATGATCTCGATTTTAAGTTAAATTTTACAGACCAGGAGTTTTTAGAACGCGATATTGTTTTAGAGGAATTATTTTATGTTTTTAAAAGTTTCTCTAAGGGTAAAGCACCTGGGTGTGACGGACTACCTGTAGAATTTTACCTTACTTTTTGGGACATTTTAAAAGAGGACCTTTTTATGCTTTTTAAAGAAGTTTTTATTTCTGAACAGTTGCCATTTTCGTGGAGGAGAGGAGTGGTGTCTTTGATATATAAAAAAGGTGACCGCAGTACTCTAGCGAATTGGAGACCCATAACTCTCCTAAATGTTGATTACAAGGTACTTGCTAAGGTGGTTGCTGACCGGCTCAGGAGTGTCATTGCCAAACTGATCCGGCCTGAGCAGGTGTGTAGTGTACCAGGCAGAAGTATTTCAGAGGTTTTAAACGTATTAAGGGATGTAATTTGGTATTCCAGAGACCGGGGTCAAAATGTAGCTCTTTTAGCCCTAGATTTTGAAAAAGCTTTCGATAGAGTCTCTCATAGATTTCTTTTTAGAGTTTTAAAAAGAATGGGTATCCCTAATATGCTTTTAAATTGTATTAAGATTTTATATAAAAATTGTTTTAGTCAAATTTCTCTTAATGGCTTTTTAACAGATGGAGTTCCCCTTGAGTCCGGAGTGAAGCAGGGATGCCCCTTGTCGCCCATCCTGTTCATCTGCGCCATGGAGCCCCTGCTGAGCGCAATAAGGAAAGACAAAGTGATTAGAGGGGTTCCTGTTCCTGGCGGAGGTGGCAGTGATGTGAGAGTCTTTGGCTACATGGATGACGTGACGGTTGTGTGCGTGGACCCTGCTTCCCTCCGGAGGGCGGTGTTGCGCATTGAATTTTTTTCCCAGGCATCCGGGTTTAAACTTAATTTAAATAAATCTGAATGTCTGACTTTGGGATCCTGGGACACCGCCCAACTCCCGCAGCTCACTATAAAACGAGACAATGTAAAAATTCTTGGAGTTGTTTTTAACGAGGAGAATGTGGGAACTCAAAGCTGGGAGAATGTCATAGAAAAAATGTCAAAGAAAATATCATTTTGGGGTTTGAGGTCCCTAACAATGGAGGGGAAAATTTTAATTATAAAATCAGTGTTGTTACCCCTCATACTGTATATAGCTATGGTGTACCCCCCCTCTGATGTTTTAATTAAAAAAATGACTAGGATGATCTTTATGTTTTTATGGAACTCCAAAATGGAAAAATTAAGGAGAGAAATAATGAGGAAGAATAAAATGAACGGCGGAAGGGATGTCCCCGATTTACATATTTATTTGTATTTAAATTATTTCTGCTTTTGTTTCAAACATTTTAATGGTAATAGTGCGCTAAGTTATTTTTTAAAATATACTTGTGGGATGATTTTTAAAAGATGGTTTAAGTTGTCGTTGAATTCCCCTGTTTTACTATGCCCCCCCAAACACCAAGCAATCTTAGAAAAGACTGTTCGATTTTATAGCCTTGGTGATTTTAATATGGACATTTTTAAAGACCGCAAGAAGCTTTTATCTTTTCTGAGGAGGAATGAAGATGTGACCCCCATAGTAAATTTCTCAGAAGAGAGATCAAAGCAAGTTTGGAAGAATGTCTTCGGGAAATTCTTAGCAAATGGACATAAGGACATCGCATGGATGGTGGTCCACCAGTGCCTCCCCACCAGAGAGTTTCAACACAGGAGAGGCCTGGTGGCCAGAGCAAAATGCCCCAGAGACTCATGTGTTAATGACGAAACCACCTTGCACCTTATGTGGAATTGCCCATTTGCACAGGAACTTTGGCACAAAGTTGGGATTCTTTTAAAATGGACTTGCGGTTTAAGAGATTTTAACCATGAATATGTTTTATATGGCCTTTTTAAATGTCCGACCCCTCAACAGTATTGTATATGTTGGTGTATGATTAACTGTTTTAAAGACGCCCTTTGGAAGGCACACAATATTTTACTTTTTAAACGTGATGCTATTTCTGTGAACGATTGTCTTAAAATTGCTTTTAGTCAGATGTATATTTATTACTTGAGGGATGTCAAATGTATTGGGAGGAGGGATGCTAATCGTATATGGGGTTTTTATGGGTGGAATTCTGTGTTTTATTAATGTATTGTTTGTGTTGCTGTTTTTGATTGTAAACCATCTTTTACGCACATAATAAAATATGTTGAAACCTGATCTGTTCTTATCAGTTTAATATCTGATACGTCCCCTATCTGGGGACCATATATTAAATGGATTTTTAGAACAGGGAGATGGAAAAAGAGCTTGCTCTGTCCACTCCACGCATTGACCTGGTATTGCAGTATCTCCAGGACCGGTGCACCCCTTCTTTAATGCAGTTTCTAAAATCAGAAAGAATTGAATTCAATGTTTTTTGTTCATTTTGCTTGTTTGTCGGATTTTGGGATGGACTCTTTGGCTTTGCTTTTCTTCTCCTCATTGGATTTTTCATGTTCAAAGTTGCAGAAGCCAGATTACAAGCTCATTTTGGTTCAACTTCAGCAACTGTGCATTGCATTGCCATGTAATGTGATGCAATGCTATCTTTCTAGCTCTCCCTTTTTACTTCCTTTTGGATAAACAGACATATTAGGCAAGCATTTTGGAGCTTTCACCTAAATAACTACAGGTGGTGAGATAAGCTGCACAATATAATTGACCTTTCAGTATATTGTTGCACACACACCATCTATTTAGCAAATGCCCTTGTTATCAACAGCAGCCTTTTAAACTCACCTGAGCTAACAGGTATGTGCGCTGGTTACTCTGCTGCGCTTAAAATTTCTTTTTTGGTTTGCTACAATGCCTTTTCTGAAACGTTGTCTCCTTCTGCTGGAACACTGACTTCTTTCATTTAATGCCTGCAGACTATAAAAGAGAACCCAACCCAAAAAGTTTGGTTGATTAGTCTGTGGCATTCTGTTAAACTGTTGCTTATGGCGGTCTCTGTGAGCTTCTCAGCGACATTCAGCCAGCCAGGTATCCTGCCTGCAGTAGATGGAATGTGGCAATGGAACGCTGGCTGCGCGTGTCATAATAGGCTCTGAGCCTTTATATACCTGTGCACAGCAGCAGCCACCTTCAGTCTGCTGCTGGACAGCCAGCAGCAGCAGCAGCAGGAGAGGTATGTAATCAGGAGCCCTCCTGCTAAGGGTAGACAGCTGCTCGTTCCACCCCACCCCCCGCCTTAATTGGTTCTCCTCCCTTCCAACGGTGTTGAGGCGGGTGGGAACAGCAGGGGGTGAAGGTGCTGTGTTTAAAGAGGTGGAGTTATGCAGATCTAAAACGCGTGGATTGCAGCAGCAGCAAGCCGAAAAGTGCAGGCATGTAAGGGATCTAGAGGTTGACAACATGTCTTCTTAACGGGAGTCCAGGAGCTCATCTCCACAAATGGACTTTTCAGGATCCTTGGGTGGCTCCGTAGTTTGAAACCAATTCTGGTTATCGCTTCTCGGCCTTTTGGCTAAGATCAAGTGTAGTATCTGTTCTTATCAGTTTAATATCTGATACGTCCCCTATCTGGGGACCATATATTAAATGGATTTTTAGAACAGGGAGATGGAAAAAGAGCTTGCTCTGTCCACTCCACGCATTGACCTGGTATTGCAGTATCTCCAGGACCGGTGCACCCCTTCTTTAATGCAGTTTCTAAAATCAGAAAGAATTGAATTCAATGTTTTTTGTTCATTTTGCTTGTTTGTCGGATTTTGGGATGGACTCTTTGGCTTTGCTTTTCTTCTCCTCATTGGATTTTTCATGTTCAAAGTTGCAGAAGCCAGATTACAAGCTCATTTTGGTTCAACTTCAGCAACTGTGCATTGCATTGCCATGTAATGTGATGCAATGCTATCTTTCTAGCTCTCCCTTTTTACTTCCTTTTGGATAAACAGACATATTAGGCAAGCATTTTGGAGCTTTCACCTAAATAACTACAGGTGGTGAGATAAGCTGCACAATATAATTGACCTTTCAGTATATTGTTGCACACACACCATCTATTTAGCAAATGCCCTTGTTATCAACAGCAGCCTTTTAAACTCACCTGAGCTAACAGGTATGTGCGCTGGTTACTCTGCTGCGCTTAAAATTTCTTTTTTGGTTTGCTACAATGCCTTTTCTGAAACGTTGTCTCCTTCTGCTGGAACACTGACTTCTTTCATTTAATGCCTGCAGACTATAAAAGAGAACCCAACCCAAAAAGTTTGGTTGATTAGTCTGTGGCATTCTGTTAAACTGTTGCTTATGGCGGTCTCTGTGAGCTTCTCAGCGACATTCAGCCAGCCAGGTATCCTGCCTGCAGTAGATGGAATGTGGCAATGGAACGCTGGCTGCGCGTGTCATAATAGGCTCTGAGCCTTTATATACCTGTGCACAGCAGCAGCCACCTTCAGTCTGCTGCTGGACAGCCAGCAGCAGCAGCAGCAGAAGAGGTATGTAATCAGGAGCCCTCCTGCTAAGGGTAGACAGCTGCTTGTTCCACCCCACCCCCCGCCTTAATTGGTTCTCCTCCCTTCCAACGGTGTTGAGGCGGGTGGGAACAGCAGGGGGTGAAGGTGCTGTGTTTAAAGAGGTGGAGTTATGCAGATCTAAAACGCGTGGATTGCAGCAGCAGCAAGCCGAAAAGTGCAGGCATGTAAGGGATCTAGAGGTTGACAACATGTCTTCTTAACGGGAGTCCAGGAGCTCATCTCCACAAATGGACTTTTCAGGATCCTTGGGTGGCTCCGTAGTTTGAAACCAATTCTGGTTATCGCTTCTCGGCCTTTTGGCTAAGATCAAGTGTAGTATCTGTTCTTATCAGTTTAATATCTGATACGTCCCCTATCTGGGGACCATATATTAAATGGATTTTTAGAACAGGGAGATGGAAAAAGAGCTTGCTCTGTCCACTCCACGCATTGACCTGGTATTGCAGTATCTCCAGGACCGGTGCACCCCTTCTTTAATGCAGTTTCTAAAATCAGAAAGAATTGAATTCAATGTTTTTTGTTCATTTTGCTTGTTTGTCGGATTTTGGGATGGACTCTTTGGCTTTGCTTTTCTTCTCCTCATTGGATTTTTCATGTTCAAAGTTGCAGAAGCCAGATTACAAGCTCATTTTGGTTCAACTTCAGCAACTGTGCATTGCATTGCCATGTAATGTGATGCAATGCTATCTTTCTAGCTCTCCCTTTTTACTTCCTTTTGGATAAACAGACATATTAGGCAAGCATTTTGGAGCTTTCACCTAAATAACTACAGGTGGTGAGATAAGCTGCACAATATAATTGACCTTTCAGTATATTGTTGCACACACACCATCTATTTAGCAAATGCCCTTGTTATCAACAGCAGCCTTTTAAACTCACCTGAGCTAACAGGTATGTGCGCTGGTTACTCTGCTGCGCTTAAAATTTCTTTTTTGGTTTGCTACAATGCCTTTTCTGAAACGTTGTCTCCTTCTGCTGGAACACTGACTTCTTTCATTTAATGCCTGCAGACTATAAAAGAGAACCCAACCCAAAAAGTTTGGTTGATTAGTCTGTGGCATTCTGTTAAACTGTTGCTTATGGCGGTCTCTGTGAGCTTCTCAGCGACATTCAGCCAGCCAGGTATCCTGCCTGCAGTAGATGGAATGTGGCAATGGAACGCTGGCTGCGCGTGTCATAATAGGCTCTGAGCCTTTATATACCTGTGCACAGCAGCAGCCACCTTCAGTCTGCTGCTGGACAGCCAGCAGCAGCAGCAGCAGGAGAGGTATGTAATCAGGAGCCCTCCTGCTAAGGGTAGACAGCTGCTCGTTCCACCCCACCCCCCGCCTTAATTGGTTCTCCTCCCTTCCAACGGTGTTGAGGCGGGTGGGAACAGCAGGGGGTGAAGGTGCTGTGTTTAAAGAGGTGGAGTTATGCAGATCTAAAACGCGTGGATTGCAGCAGCAGCAAGCCGAAAAGTGCAGGCATGTAAGGGATCTAGAGGTTGACAACATGTCTTCTTAACGGGAGTCCAGGAGCTCATCTCCACAAATGGACTTTTCAGGATCCTTGGGTGGCTCCGTAGTTTGAAACCAATTCTGGTTATCGCTTCTCGGCCTTTTGGCTAAGACCATTTGGTTGCAGCCTGATAGGTGCGAGTTCTCTGGAGGAATCCAGGCCTTTTTGCGAAAGGATTTGGCGATTTTCTGTGGTATTATACCGACAGGTTTTGAAGATGAACTTCGTGAAGAATACTATCCGAATTGGAGTGGATCCATCAGTTTCCGAGAGGAATAATGTGTCCTTCATCGTGGAGAAACTTTTGGAAGGAAAAGCTGGAGCAAAACGAGGCGACTTCTACAGCGTCAACGAGTTTCCTAAATCAGGTACATATGACGTGACTTTTGTAGAAGAAAATACCTGCCTTGATGTGTTTGAGTGGCTTCGGAGTCACACTGATGATCCTTTCTTGGAAGGGGTGTGGTTTGAACCCTTGTTTGGACTTCAAGAAAAGATTGTGTGGGTAACAGTTTATAACCCTTTTACTGAGCCAGCATTGCTTGAAGGCTTCCTTGCACGGTACTGTGATTATGTGCGTAAAGGGGAAAAGCAGTTTAATTCTTTAGGTATTTTCAACTGCAAATACAAGTTTCGGGTGAAACTGAAGAAGGATCCTGGAAGTGTGGGAGGCTTTAGACATCCTCCTGCGAATTTTTCTGTGGCGGGACATAGGGGCTTCCTTTACTATGTAGGGCAGCCTATGTATTGCAGGAAATGTTACTGCTTTGGACATGTGCAGGATGCATGTAAGAAAGGGCAATGTTGCCGTAACTGCAAAGAGGAGGGGCATGTGGCAAGTGCGTGCCCGAAGCCCAAGGCTTGTGACATGTGTGGAAGTGGTGAGCACATGTTTAAAGATTGCCCGCAGGGTGTGCCCAGGAAAACTGATAAGGAGAGGAAAAAGGAGGAGGAGGAGAGGAGGGTTTTGCAGCAGATAGAAAGAGAAACTGCTAGAATGGAGAGAGAGCAGAGGAGGCGGAGTGAAAGGTCTGCCCCTGAAACTGTGAGTCTGAGGCCTGCTTACCAGAAGGAGAAAAAGGCACCTAAAATGGAGAAGGAGCTTGTGAAAGAATTGAGGAGAATGGAGGGGCAGATGAATGCAGCGGGAGAAGGAAGGTGTCCGGATACGTTGGACTTTCAGGACGTTGTAGATGCTGCAGATTGTATGGAAACTGGGGAAGGGTCATCACACCCTTCAGATCCTGAGAATATTGAGGAGTACTTCTCCGATGAGGGTGGGGGGAGTAGAAAATGTCACAGGGAGGGTGGTGGGGCAAATGATGAAGAAGATATCAAGGCACCGCAGCGAAAAGTGGGTGCCAAGAAAGCAAGGTGGGGTGATGGTGATGCTGCTAGCGGCTCGGAAACGAGTTGCTCGGTTCAGATGGTGGAAGAAGATAGTGGGGGTGCTGGTTAAGGTTGCCTTGCAATATGCGTGATAATGCCTATTATAAGCTTTGACTTAAGTCAAAGGCTTTTTCTTGTGAGTGGAGTTTTTGTAGTGTTTTTGTAACTTTTCTGTTTTCGTTTTTTTTAGGAGGTTTAAAAAAGGAAAAAATGGGTTTTACTATAATTTCACAAAATGTGAGAGTGTTTAAAAATAAGGCCAGGAGGGCTGCAATTTTTGATTTTTTGGCTATGAAGAATGCATCGATTTTTTGTTTGCAAGAGTGTGGAGTGGTGGATGGGGTGAGAGGAGATGAATGGTCTCATGGAGCATCTGTGTGGTCGGGGAGTGCATGTAATAAAAATGATGGTGTGGGGATTTTAGTTAAAGGGAGGGAGGTGGTTTTGAGTGATTATGTGGTGATTGATGTGGGGAGGTGCATTTTAGCAAATTTTGAGTATAAAAATGTTAAATTTTGTGTTATTAATGTTTATGCGCCGGTGGAGAAAAATGACCGGAAAAAGTTATTTGAAAAAATTAAACTTTTTGTTCCGGGAAGAATGCCTGTGGTGATTGTGGGTGATATGAATTGTGATGTGGGGAGAGTGAATGTGGATGTGTCTGGGAAAACTTTGTTAGAGTTGGTTAGTGATTTTGATTTGCATGATATGCAAAGTGTATGTAAAGTGAGGCCTTTGTTAAATACCTTCTTTTCCGAAAGTGGAAGAATACAATCTAGATTGGATTACTGTTTTATTTCAAAAAATATGATTCCTGTTGACTATAAGCAGGAGAATGTTTTGTTTTCAGATCATGTGTGCATGTCGTGTGAGTTGGATGTGAATGTGAATGGGGTGTTTGGGAAAGGTTTGTGGAAGTTGAATGTTAAGTTATTGGAGTATGAGGAAGTAAGAAAGGAATATGCAAGACGGTATGAGGAGTGGTGTGAGTGTAAAAATGGTTTTGGGAATGTTTGTGGGTGGTGGGATTGGGTTAAAAAACAGACAAAAATTTTTTTCAAAAATTTGGGTTATAAGATGGCAGCAGTCAAGAGGAGACATTTTGTGAGTTTAAATGCACGTTTAAGTTTCTTGTATAAATTGAGGGAGGGAGGGATGGAGGTGGAGGAGGATATTTTACAAGTGAAAAAGGAGGTTCATGAGTTCTTGTTGGAAAAAGGGAGGAGTATTGTCTTTAGAGCAAAAGTTGATAATTTGGAGTATGATGAAAAATGTTCACGTTTTTTTTTCAAGAAGGTTTTTGGGAAAAAGCAAAATATGTGTGTGTTGAATGGAGCAGATGGAAGCGAGGTGAGTGGAGAGGATATGTGTGAGGAAGTGGCAAAGTTTTATGAGGATTTGTATGCTGTAAAGTGGAGGGATGAGTGTTTGGAGAATGATGTTTTGAGTACGTTAGAGAGTAAATTGAATGAGGCGGAAAGAGAGAGGCTGATGGATGCTGTGACAAGTGATGAAGTATGGAAGGTTATGTGTAGTATGGCTTTGAATAAGACGCCGGGGGAGGATGGTCTTCCAGTAGAATTTTACCGCATGATGTGGGATGTGATTGGGAGTGATTTTGTGGATTTTTGTAAGTATATGTGGGAAAATATGGAGGTGGCAGGTAGTATGCGTGCAGGTATGGTTGTATTGATTCCGAAAAAGGGTGATTTGAAGAGTCTGAAAAACTGGAGGCCAATAACATTATTGAACTGTGATTATAAGATCTACGCAAAATTAATGGCAAATAGGATGCGTGATGTGATAGAGAGTGTGATTGGGGATGAGCAGTGTTGTGCAGTACCTGGGAGACGGATTCACGAGTGTGTGTGTATATTGAGAGATTGTCTATGGGATTGTATGAGCCGGAAGAAGAGTGTGTTTTTGTTGAGCCTGGATTTTGAAAAGGCGTATGATAGGTTGTCGCATGGTTTTTTGTTTAGAGTGTTGCTGAGAATGGGTTTTCCTGCTGATTTTGTTGGGAGAGTGAGAAGTCTATATACAGATATTTATAGTTGTGTTTTAATGAACGGTTATGTCGGTAGGAGAGTGAATGTGCATTCGGGCGTGAGGCAGGGGTGTCCGTTATCCCCTGTGGCTTTTATTTGTGCAATTGAACCTTTGTTGTGTATGTTGAGGAAGGATAAAGTGGTTCGAGGTGTGCAAGTGCCGGGAGGTGGAGGAAGAGAGTGGAAGGTGAGTGGTTATATGGATGACGTGTGTGTATTATGTGATTCTGAATGTTCGGTGAGGCGGGTGAAGTTGTTAGTGTCTATCTTTTGTGGTGCGTCTGCATTTAAAGTGAATTGGGAAAAGAGTGAGTGTAAGGTTTTTGGAAGTGGTATTTTGAGTAGAGATGTAGGTGTGAACGTAGTGAGTGGGCCCATTAAGGTTTTGGGAGTGAAGTTTTCAGAAAGATTGGATGGGAAAGAAAGTTGGGATGACGCGAAAGAGAAGGTTGAAAAGAAGTTATGTTTTTGGAAGTTGAGAAGCCTTACTTTCTTTGGAAAAATCTTAGTCATTAAAAGCGTGGTGTTGCCTATTTTTTTATATGTTGCAGTTGTGTTTCCACCAGGTTATATGGTTTTGAGAGGATTGAATAGGATTTTGTTTGTTTTTTTGTGGAATTCTAAAATGGAGAGGGCGCGGAGGGAAGTGTTGGTGAAGCGTATGGAGAAAGGTGGTTTGGGTTTTCCAAATTTAGAAGTTTTTTTGGGTGTGAATATTGTGGTGTTTGTGCTGAAAGTGATTATGGGCGATGGAAAGTTTTCATGTATGTGTGGATATTTATTTGGGGCTTATTCTTTTCGTTTGAAGTGGAGAGAGAGGGATTTGCGGTGTCCGGTTGCTTTTGAGGTGCCCGTGTGGTATGTGTGGGTTTATAAGTTTTTGGTGAAGTATGAGTTGTGTGATGTGGATGTGAGGTTGTTGGGAAATAAGAAGGCTGTGTACAGGATGATTGAGTGTAGAGAAATGGAGAGTGGAATAAATTTGGTGAGAAGGTGTGATGTGCAAAAAGTATGGAAGAAGGTGCGGATGGGTGGTATGACAAATAAGCAGAGTGAGGTTGTGTGGCAGTCTTTGCATGGAGTGTTGCCAGTAAGAGAGTTTCAGAGGAATAGAGGTTTAGTGAGGAGTGAAACGTGTCCAAGAAATGGCTGTGGTGGAAGGGAAAGTGTGTTGCATGTTTTTTGGAATTGCCAGTATGCTAGAGATGTGATTGGGAGAATGGGGCCTTTGTGTAAAGAATTGTGTGGTGTGAATTTGTTGTCCTTTGAGTTGTTTATGTTTGGTTTGGGAATATGTGATGGGACGAAGGAAAGAGTCTTGTGGTTGATGCTTGCGTGTATAAAGGAAGTGTTATGGGATGTGAGGAATGTGTATGTGTTTAAAAGGAAGGAAATTGCTGTAAAGGATAGTGTGAAGGTGATTATGGGGAAGATGTATGTGTGTTTCCTATGGGACAAAAAGAGGAGAGGGGAAGTGGATGCGGAGGGAATATGGAAAGTTAAAAAGTGGAGATATTTTGTAAATACTTCTTGATCTTGTTTTCTGTGTAAGGTTTAAAAAGAAGAAATAAAAATTTTCCGGTGATGATGGGAGCAGCATTTGTGTCGTTGAGATGATGCAGCTGTTTGGAAGGAAGTTCCTTTGGTCGTGACTATAGACCGTGGATTTCCCCATCTGAGGGAAAAAAAAAAAAAAATCTGTTCTTATCAGTTTAATATCTGATACGTCCCCTATCTGGGGACCATATATTAAATGGATTTTTAGAACAGGGAGATGGAAAAAGAGCTTGCTCTGTCCACTCCACGCATTGACCTGGTATTGCAGTATCTCCAGGACCGGTGCACCCCTTCTTTAATGCAGTTTCTAAAATCAGAAAGAATTGAATTCAATGTTTTTTGTTCATTTTGCTTGTTTGTCGGATTTTGGGATGGACTCTTTGGCTTTGCTTTTCTTCTCCTCATTGGATTTTTCATGTTCAAAGTTGCAGAAGCCAGATTACAAGCTCATTTTGGTTCAACTTCAGCAGCTGTGCATTGCATTGCCATGTAATGTGATGCAATGCTATCTTTCTAGCTCTCCCTTTTTACTTCCTTTTGGATAAACAGACATATTAGGCAAGCATTTTGGAGCTTTCACCTAAATAACTACAGGTGGTGAGATAAGCTGCACAATATAATTGACCTTTCAGTATATTGTTGCACACACACCATCTATTTAGCAAATGCCCTTGTTATCAACAGCAGCCTTTTAAACTCACCTGAGCTAACAGGTATGTGCGCTGGTTACTCTGCTGCGCTTAAAATTTCTTTTTTGGTTTGCTACAATGCCTTTTCTGAAACGTTGTCTCCTTCTGCTGGAACACTGACTTCTTTCATTTAATGCCTGCAGACTATAAAAGAGAACCCAACCCAAAAAGTTTGGTTGATTAGTCTGTGGCATTCTGTTAAACTGTTGCTTATGGCGGTCTCTGTGAGCTTCTCAGCGACATTCAGCCAGCCAGGTATCCTGCCTGCAGTAGATGGAATGTGGCAATGGAACGCTGGCTGCGCGTGTCATAATAGGCTCTGAGCCTTTATATACCTGTGCACAGCAGCAGCCACCTTCAGTCTGCTGCTGGACAGCCAGCAGCAGCAGCAGCAGGAGAGGTATGTAATCAGGAGCCCTCCTGCTAAGGGTAGACAGCTGCTCGTTCCACCCCACCCCCCGCCTTAATTGGTTCTCCTCCCTTCCAACGGTGTTGAGGCGGGTGGGAACAGCAGGGGGTGAAGGTGCTGTGTTTAAAGAGGTGGAGTTATGCAGATCTAAAACGCGTGGATTGCAGCAGCAGCAAGCCGAAAAGTGCAGGCATGTAAGGGATCTAGAGGTTGACAACATGTCTTCTTAACGGGAGTCCAGGAGCTCATCTCCACAAATGGACTTTTCAGGATCCTTGGGTGGCTCCGTAGTTTGAAACCAATTCTGGTTATCGCTTCTCGGCCTTTTGGCTAAGATCAAGTGTAGTATCTGTTCTTATCAGTTTAATATCTGATACGTCCCCTATCTGGGGACCATATATTAAATGGATTTTTAGAACAGGGAGATGGAAAAAGAGCTTGCTCTGTCCACTCCACGCATTGACCTGGTATTGCAGTATCTCCAGGACCGGTGCACCCCTTCTTTAATGCAGTTTCTAAAATCAGAAAGAATTGAATTCAATGTTTTTTGTTCATTTTGCTTGTTTGTCGGATTTTGGGATGGACTCTTTGGCTTTGCTTTTCTTCTCCTCATTGGATTTTTCATGTTCAAAGTTGCAGAAGCCAGATTACAAGCTCATTTTGGTTCAACTTCAGCAACTGTGCATTGCATTGCCATGTAATGTGATGCAATGCTATCTTTCTAGCTCTCCCTTTTTACTTCCTTTTGGATAAACAGACATATTAGGCAAGCATTTTGGAGCTTTCACCTAAATAACTACAGGTGGTGAGATAAGCTGCACAATATAATTGACCTTTCAGTATATTGTTGCACACACACCATCTATTTAGCAAATGCCCTTGTTATCAACAGCAGCCTTTTAAACTCACCTGAGCTAACAGGTATGTGCGCTGGTTACTCTGCTGCGCTTAAAATTTCTTTTTTGGTTTGCTACAATGCCTTTTCTGAAACGTTGTCTCCTTCTGCTGGAACACTGACTTCTTTCATTTAATGCCTGCAGACTATAAAAGAGAACCCAACCCAAAAAGTTTGGTTGATTAGTCTGTGGCATTCTGTTAAACTGTTGCTTATGGCGGTCTCTGTGAGCTTCTCAGCGACATTCAGCCAGCCAGGTATCCTGCCTGCAGTAGATGGAATGTGGCAATGGAACGCTGGCTGCGCGTGTCATAATAGGCTCTGAGCCTTTATATACCTGTGCACAGCAGCAGCCACCTTCAGTCTGCTGCTGGACAGCCAGCAGCAACAGCAGCAGCAGGAGAGGTATGTAATCAGGAGCCCTCCTGCTAAGGGTAGACAGCTGCTCGTTCCACCCCACCCCCCGCCTTAATTGGTTCTCCTCCCTTCCAACGGTGTTGAGGCGGGTGGGAACAGCAGGGGGTGAAGGTGCTGTGTTTAAAGAGGTGGAGTTATGCAGATCTAAAACGCGTGGATTGCAGCAGCAGCAAGCCGAAAAGTGCAGGCATGTAAGGGATCTAGAGGTTGACAACATGTCTTCTTAACGGGAGTCCAGGAGCTCATCTCCACAAATGGACTTTTCAGGATCCTTGGGTGGCTCCGTAGTTTGAAACCAATTCTGGTTATCGCTTCTCGGCCTTTTGGCTAAGATCAAGTGTAGTATCTGTTCTTATCAGTTTAATATCTGATACGTCCCCTATCTGGGGACCATATATTAAATGGATTTTTAGAACAGGGAGATGGAAAAAGAGCTTGCTCTGTCCACTCCACGCATTGACCTGGTATTGCAGTATCTCCAGGACCGGTGCACCCCTTCTTTAATGCAGTTTCTAAAATCAGAAAGAATTGAATTCAATGTTTTTTGTTCATTTTGCTTGTTTGTCGGATTTTGGGATGGACTCTTTGGCTTTGCTTTTCTTCTCCTCATTGGATTTTTCATGTTCAAAGTTGCAGAAGCCAGATTACAAGCTCATTTTGGTTCAACTTCAGCAACTGTGCATTGCATTGCCATGTAATGTGATGCAATGCTATCTTTCTAGCTCTCCCTTTTTACTTCCTTTTGGATAAACAGACATATTAGGCAAGCATTTTGGAGCTTTCACCTAAATAACTACAGGTGGTGAGATAAGCTGCACAATATAATTGACCTTTCAGTATATTGTTGCACACACACCATCTATTTAGCAAATGCCCTTGTTATCAACAGCAGCCTTTTAAACTCACCTGAGCTAACAGGTATGTGCGCTGGTTACTCTGCTGCGCTTAAAATTTCTTTTTTGGTTTGCTACAATGCCTTTTCTGAAACGTTGTCTCCTTCTGCTGGAACACTGACTTCTTTCATTTAATGCCTGCAGACTATAAAAGAGAACCCAACCCAAAAAGTTTGGTTGATTAGTCTGTGGCATTCTGTTAAACTGTTGCTTATGGCGGTCTCTGTGAGCTTCTCAGCGACATTCAGCCAGCCAGGTATCCTGCCTGCAGTAGATGGAATGTGGCAATGGAACGCTGGCTGCGCGTGTCATAATAGGCTCTGAGCCTTTATATACCTGTGCACAGCAGCAGCCACCTTCAGTCTGCTGCTGGACAGCCAGCAGCAGCAGGAGAGGTATGTAATCAGGAGCCCTCCTGCTAAGGGTAGACAGCTGCTCGTTCCACCCCACCCCCCGCCTTAATTGGTTCTCCTCCCTTCCAACGGTGTTGAGGCGGGTGGGAACAGCAGGGGGTGAAGGTGCTGTGTTTAAAGAGGTGGAGTTATGCAGATCTAAAACGCGTGGATTGCAGCAGCAGCAAGCCGAAAAGTGCAGGCATGTAAGGGATCTAGAGGTTGACAACATGTCTTCTTAACGGGAGTCCAGGAGCTCATCTCCACAAATGGACTTTTCAGGATCCTTGGGTGGCTCCGTAGTTTGAAACCAATTCTGGTTATCGCTTCTCGGCCTTTTGGCTAAGATCAAGTGTAGTATCTGTTCTTATCAGTTTAATATCTGATACGTCCCCTATCTGGGGACCATATATTAAATGGATTTTTAGAACAGGGAGATGGAAAAAGAGCTTGCTCTGTCCACTCCACGCATTGACCTGGTATTGCAGTATCTCCAGGACCGGTGCACCCCTTCTTTAATGCAGTTTCTAAAATCAGAAAGAATTGAATTCAATGTTTTTTGTTCATTTTGCTTGTTTGTCGGATTTTGGGATGGACTCTTTGGCTTTGCTTTTCTTCTCCTCATTGGATTTTTCATGTTCAAAGTTGCAGAAGCCAGATTACAAGCTCATTTTGGTTCAACTTCAGCAACTGTGCATTGCATTGCCATGTAATGTGATGCAATGCTATCTTTCTAGCTCTCCCTTTTTACTTCCTTTTGGATAAACAGACATATTAGGCAAGCATTTTGGAGCTTTCACCTAAATAACTACAGGTGGTGAGATAAGCTGCACAATATAATTGACCTTTCAGTATATTGTTGCACACACACCATCTATTTAGCAAATGCCCTTGTTATCAACAGCAGCCTTTTAAACTCACCTGAGCTAACAGGTATGTGCGCTGGTTACTCTGCTGCGCTTAAAATTTCTTTTTTGGTTTGCTACAATGCCTTTTCTGAAACGTTGTCTCCTTCTGCTGGAACACTGACTTCTTTCATTTAATGCCTGCAGACTATAAAAGAGAACCCAACCCAAAAAGTTTGGTTGATTAGTCTGTGGCATTCTGTTAAACTGTTGCTTATGGCGGTCTCTGTGAGCTTCTCAGCGACATTCAGCCAGCCAGGTATCCTGCCTGCAGTAGATGGAATGTGGCAATGGAACGCTGGCTGCGCGTGTCATAATAGGCTCTGAGCCTTTATATACCTGTGCACAGCAGCAGCCACCTTCAGTCTGCTGCTGGACAGCCAGCAGCAGCAGCAGCAGGAGAGGTATGTAATCAGGAGCCCTCCTGCTAAGGGTAGACAGCTGCTCGTTCCACCCCACCCCCCGCCTTAATTGGTTCTCCTCCCTTCCAACGGTGTTGAGGCGGGTGGGAACAGCAGGGGGTGAAGGTGCTGTGTTTAAAGAGGTGGAGTTATGCAGATCTAAAACGCGTGGATTGCAGCAGCAGCAAGCCGAAAAGTGCAGGCATGTAAGGGATCTAGAGGTTGACAACATGTCTTCTTAACGGGAGTCCAGGAGCTCATCTCCACAAATGGACTTTTCAGGATCCTTGGGTGGCTCCGTAGTTTGAAACCAATTCTGGTTATCGCTTCTCGGCCTTTTGGCTAAGATCAAGTGTAGTATCTGTTCTTATCAGTTTAATATCTGATACGTCCCCTATCTGGGGACCATATATTAAATGGATTTTTAGAACAGGGAGATGGAAAAAGAGCTTGCTCTGTCCACTCCACGCATTGACCTGGTATTGCAGTATCTCCAGGACCGGTGCACCCCTTCTTTAATGCAGTTTCTAAAATCAGAAAGAATTGAATTCAATGTTTTTTGTTCATTTTGCTTGTTTGTCGGATTTTGGGATGGACTCTTTGGCTTTGCTTTTCTTCTCCTCATTGGATTTTTCATGTTCAAAGTTGCAGAAGCCAGATTACAAGCTCATTTTGGTTCAACTTCAGCAACTGTGCATTGCATTGCCATGTAATGTGATGCAATGCTATCTTTCTAGCTCTCCCTTTTTACTTCCTTTTGGATAAACAGACATATTAGGCAAGCATTTTGGAGCTTTCACCTAAATAACTACAGGTGGTGAGATAAGCTGCACAATATAATTGACCTTTCAGTATATTGTTGCACACACACCATCTATTTAGCAAATGCCCTTGTTATCAACAGCAGCCTTTTAAACTCACCTGAGCTAACAGGTATGTGCGCTGGTTACTCTGCTGCGCTTAAAATTTCTTTTTTGGTTTGCTACAATGCCTTTTCTGAAACGTTGTCTCCTTCTGCTGGAACACTGACTTCTTTCATTTAATGCCTGCAGACTATAAAAGAGAACCCAACCCAAAAAGTTTGGTTGATTAGTCTGTGGCATTCTGTTAAACTGTTGCTTATGGCGGTCTCTGTGAGCTTCTCAGCGACATTCAGCCAGCCAGGTATCCTGCCTGCAGTAGATGGAATGTGGCAATGGAACGCTGGCTGCGCGTGTCATAATAGGCTCTGAGCCTTTATATACCTGTGCACAGCAGCAGCCACCTTCAGTCTGCTGCTGGACAGCCAGCAGCAGCAGCAGCAGGAGAGGTATGTAATCAGGAGCCCTCCTGCTAAGGGTAGACAGCTGCTCGTTCCACCCCACCCCCCGCCTTAATTGGTTCTCCTCCCTTCCAACGGTGTTGAGGCGGGTGGGAACAGCAGGGGGTGAAGGTGCTGTGTTTAAAGAGGTGGAGTTATGCAGATCTAAAACGCGTGGATTGCAGCAGCAGCAAGCCGAAAAGTGCAGGCATGTAAGGGATCTAGAGGTTGACAACATGTCTTCTTAACGGGAGTCCAGGAGCTCATCTCCACAAATGGACTTTTCAGGATCCTTGGGTGGCTCCGTAGTTTGAAACCAATTCTGGTTATCGCTTCTCGGCCTTTTGGCTAAGATCAAGTGTAGTATCTGTTCTTATCAGTTTAATATCTGATACGTCCCCTATCTGGGGACCATATATTAAATGGATTTTTAGAACAGGGAGATGGAAAAAGAGCTTGCTCTGTCCACTCCACGCATTGACCTGGTATTGCAGTATCTCCAGGACCGGTGCACCCCTTCTTTAATGCAGTTTCTAAAATCAGAAAGAATTGAATTCAATGTTTTTTGTTCATTTTGCTTGTTTGTCGGATTTTGGGATGGACTCTTTGGCTTTGCTTTTCTTCTCCTCATTGGATTTTTCATGTTCAAAGTTGCAGAAGCCAGATTACAAGCTCATTTTGGTTCAACTTCAGCAACTGTGCATTGCATTGCCATGTAATGTGATGCAATGCTATCTTTCTAGCTCTCCCTTTTTACTTCCTTTTGGATAAACAGACATATTAGGCAAGCATTTTGGAGCTTTCACCTAAATAACTACAGGTGGTGAGATAAGCTGCACAATATAATTGACCTTTCAGTATATTGTTGCACACACACCATCTATTTAGCAAATGCCCTTGTTATCAACAGCAGCCTTTTAAACTCACCTGAGCTAACAGGTATGTGCGCTGGTTACTCTGCTGCGCTTAAAATTTCTTTTTTGGTTTGCTACAATGCCTTTTCTGAAACGTTGTCTCCTTCTGCTGGAACACTGACTTCTTTCATTTAATGCCTGCAGACTATAAAAGAGAACCCAACCCAAAAAGTTTGGTTGATTAGTCTGTGGCATTCTGTTAAACTGTTGCTTATGGCGGTCTCTGTGAGCTTCTCAGCGACATTCAGCCAGCCAGGTATCCTGCCTGCAGTAGATGGAATGTGGCAATGGAACGCTGGCTGCGCGTGTCATAATAGGCTCTGAGCCTTTATATACCTGTGCACAGCAGCAGCCACCTTCAGTCTGCTGCTGGACAGCCAGCAGCAGCAGGAGAGGTATGTAATCAGGAGCCCTCCTGCTAAGGGTAGACAGCTGCTCGTTCCACCCCACCCCCCGCCTTAATTGGTTCTCCTCCCTTCCAACGGTGTTGAGGCGGGTGGGAACAGCAGGGGGTGAAGGTGCTGTGTTTAAAGAGGTGGAGTTATGCAGATCTAAAACGCGTGGATTGCAGCAGCAGCAAGCCGAAAAGTGCAGGCATGTAAGGGATCTAGAGGTTGACAACATGTCTTCTTAACGGGAGTCCAGGAGCTCATCTCCACAAATGGACTTTTCAGGATCCTTGGGTGGCTCCGTAGTTTGAAACCAATTCTGGTTATCGCTTCTCGGCCTTTTGGCTAAGATCAAGTGTAGTATCTGTTCTTATCAGTTTAATATCTGATACGTCCCCTATCTGGGGACCATATATTAAATGGATTTTTAGAACAGGGAGATGGAAAAAGAGCTTGCTCTGTCCACTCCACGCATTGACCTGGTATTGCAGTATCTCCAGGACCGGTGCACCCCTTCTTTAATGCAGTTTCTAAAATCAGAAAGAATTGAATTCAATGTTTTTTGTTCATTTTGCTTGTTTGTCGGATTTTGGGATGGACTCTTTGGCTTTGCTTTTCTTCTCCTCATTGGATTTTTCATGTTCAAAGTTGCAGAAGCCAGATTACAAGCTCATTTTGGTTCAACTTCAGCAACTGTGCATTGCATTGCCATGTAATGTGATGCAATGCTATCTTTCTAGCTCTCCCTTTTTACTTCCTTTTGGATAAACAGACATATTAGGCAAGCATTTTGGAGCTTTCACCTAAATAACTACAGGTGGTGAGATAAGCTGCACAATATAATTGACCTTTCAGTATATTGTTGCACACACACCATCTATTTAGCAAATGCCCTTGTTATCAACAGCAGCCTTTTAAACTCACCTGAGCTAACAGGTATGTGCGCTGGTTACTCTGCTGCGCTTAAAATTTCTTTTTTGGTTTGCTACAATGCCTTTTCTGAAACGTTGTCTCCTTCTGCTAGAACACTGACTTCTTTCATTTAATGCCTGCAGACTATAAAAGAGAACCCAACCCAAAAAGTTTGGTTGATTAGTCTGTGGCATTCTGTTAAACTGTTGCTTATGGCGGTCTCTGTGAGCTTCTCAGCGACATTCAGCCAGCCAGGTATCCTGCCTGCAGTAGATGGAATGTGGCAATGGAACGCTGGCTGCGCGTGTCATAATAGGCTCTGAGCCTTTATATACCTGTGCACAGCAGCAGCCACCTTCAGTCTGCTGCTGGACAGCCAGCAGCAGCAGCAGCAGGAGAGGTATGTAATCAGGAGCCCTCCTGCTAAGGGTAGACAGCTGCTCGTTCCACCCCACCCCCCGCCTTAATTGGTTCTCCTCCCTTCCAACGGTGTTGAGGCGGGTGGGAACAGCAGGGGGTGAAGGTGCTGTGTTTAAAGAGGTGGAGTTATGCAGATCTAAAACGCGTGGATTGCAGCAGCAGCAAGCCGAAAAGTGCAGGCATGTAAGGGATCTAGAGGTTGACAACATGTCTTCTTAACGGGAGTCCAGGAGCTCATCTCCACAAATGGACTTTTCAGGATCCTTGGGTGGCTCCGTAGTTTGAAACCAATTCTGGTTATCGCTTCTCGGCCTTTTGGCACGATCTATCAGGTTTACCTGTGTGGTCTTGCCTGTGAGGTGCTCTTGGTACCCTTTCTCTCGGCCTGGGGGGATCGTTCCTCTTCGGAGGGACTTAACCCCCCTGCTGCTATTGGGAGGAAGGATTAGTCCGGGAGCAACGGGAAGGGATCCCATGAAGGCTTGCGCCTTTCAGAGAGAAGAGTCGGTACGTTCCTGAGTGAAGGATGCCGGCAACGCTCACATATTCATCGGGTGATGCCCGGATGCGGAACACCGTGAGGATTGAAGTTGGAGCAGCATCGAGGATGGAGAAGAATTTGGACTACATCTGCCATAGGATTCTTCTTGGAGTTCTGGAGTTTCGGCGGGAAGACATATTCTGCTTCCAGGACAACGAGTACAAGGGGACATACACCATCACCTTCAAGAGCCAGGGATGCTGTCAGCAACTCGTACAAAAGGTAAACGAGAAAAACTACTTAGATGAGTTGGATGGACTAACCTTTTGTCTCTTGTATGCTTATGACGAGATCCCCATCGTGGTGCATTTCCCGAACCCCTTTGTGGAAGCTGCAGACATCTCGACCTACCTTACCCGCTATTGTGATGATCTGAGATACCTGGGTACTGTGAAGAACGCGGTAGGCTTCTGGTGCGGCAAGAGAAGGTATATGGCCCGTCTAAAGAGGGACCTTAGTGGAGTGGGAGGAATGCTACACCCTCTCTCAACCTTCGTAATCGGTAAGAGCAGAGGCTACTTATTTTATCCTGGAATGCCAGTATGTTGCAGGAACTGTGGACAAATGGGTCATACCCAAACGTCCTGCACGGGCAGGAAAGTAGACCGCTGCAATAATTGCAGCTGTTACGGACATTTAATGAAGGACTGTCCCGCTGGGAGGAAATGTAATCTCTGCGGTGAGGCGGGGCACATGTTCCGAGGATGCCCCAACAGGACCAGGACCAGGACCTACGCAGAAGCTGCATCTTCTGAAGCTGAGCCGATGCGCCCACCGGTCTTCACTGGCAGGCCGGCGTCGGAGGGCGGTTCGAAGGGCGAGAAGGCTGGGATGGAGCAGGGAGCCGGAGGCCCCTCTGGGGCGGCACCTGCATCGAAGTCCCTTAACGATGGGCGGACCTCGCATGGACCGGAGCGGGGGGGTCCTCCTTCTGGGAGGGTATCCTCCGTATCGATGGTTCCCGATACCGATCCTGTTGGGCTGGAGGGTGGTGCCCCTGTGCGGTTGGCTACAGGGGACCACGCAGCGATGGCCTCAGGATCTTCCAGGGCGATTAGCCAGCCACATGAGGGGGCTTTGCTTCTAGGTGGCGAACATCAGGAAATCTGTGTTGCTGATCTTGTCCTGATGGACCAGTCTCCCCCCCTGGAGGAGGTGGAGGAAGAGGAGGACTGCACCAGTGACCTAGTGGAGTCTGCCCCGAAAAAGAGACGGAATGTCGAATCCCCAGCGTCTCCTGGAATGTGGCTGGGAACCGTGACCTACGAGGGGGTAACCGCCGGCTCACAGAATATCGAGTCGTTTGGGTCTTCTAGCCCGGATGTCCTGGAGCAATTTGATATACAGGGCTTTGAGTCAGGTGTCCTCATGGAAGATCCACCACCCTGACCTATGAATGCCCACAATAAGACTTGTCTCACTGAATGTGAGGTCATTAAAGAGCCCAGTTCGTAGGGCTGCTCTATTCAAGTATTTAGAAACCACTGACTTTGATATATGTTTATTACAGGAATGCGGGATACAACATGCACTAAATTATAATGATATCAAGACAGATTGGAGACTGGGGCCCTCCATCTGGTCTGGCTCCAATGACAACAAGTCAGCGGGGGTGGGCTTCCTCTGTCGTGGGAGAAATATTACTATAAATGCTGTCACAGAAATAGTACCAGGCAGAGTGGTTTTAGTGCATTTTAAATTTAATGGTTTTACCCTACGTGTAATGAATATTTATGCTCCCCCTGATAAGCAAGAGAGAATTAATTTATTTGGGATATTGCCATTGTACTGTACTGGGTCATCTCCCCTGGTCGTAGGGGGTGATTTTAATTGTCTTTGTGCTAGTGAACAACGAGCAGGGGGTGACCCTTTACGCAAATTGGATAAGTCATGTCATCTATTGAAAGATTTTATAACTGATTTTAAATTATGCGATGCGTGGAGGTCACTCCTGCCGACGGACCCTGGTTATACGTGGTCCGGAAGAGGGGTGTCCTCCAGGATCGATTTTATTTTCCTATCAGATGATTTTAACCCTGTAAAATGTGTTTTAACATCAAATATATTTTCTGACCATAAGGGCTTGGAGGTGCATCTAGAATACCGGGATGAACAGAGGGTCAACAGGGGCCTCTGGCGTCTAAGTACTTACCTGCTGGAGGACCCTCTGATTCGACAAGACTTTGGTAAAGCCTATCAAGCCTGGCGGCGACAAAAACCTTCTGATGCCCCTATGGTAACCTGGTGGGAAAATTTGAAAAAAAAAGTCAGAATGTTTTTTATAAAAGCAGGGAGACGTAAAGCTAGAGAGAAAAAAAGATGTTTTAGTGATCTTAACACCAAACTACAAACACTTTTTAAATTCAAAGAGCTAGGGGTGGAGGTGGGAGATGATATTGCTAGCCTAAAAACTGAAATTCAGAACTGCATAGACACAAAGGGGAAAGAGATTATTTTTAACTCTAGAGTGCAGCACTTGGAGGAGGGGGAGAAGTGCTCTCGCTTCTTCTTCAAAAAAGTCATGGATAAAAGAGAAGTGATCACAAATCTAGAGGGTGAAACATCTATGCAGGGAATGTTGAATGTTACTTTTAACTTTTATAAGCATCTTTTTAGTAAAAAGTGTATAGATGAGTCCTTTTTATCTGATGCTCTTAATGATCTCGATTTTAAGTTAAATTTTACAGACCAGGAGTTTTTAGAACGCGATATTGTTTTAGAGGAATTATTTTATGTTTTTAAAAGTTTCTCTAAGGGTAAAGCACCTGGGTGTGACGGACTACCTGTAGAATTTTACCTTACTTTTTGGGACATTTTAAAAGAGGACCTTTTTATGCTTTTTAAAGAAGTTTTTATTTCTGAACAGTTGCCATTTTCGTGGAGGAGAGGAGTGGTGTCTTTGATATATAAAAAAGGTGACCGCAGTACTCTAGCGAATTGGAGACCCATAACTCTCCTAAATGTTGATTACAAGGTACTTGCTAAGGTGGTTGCAGACCGGCTCAGGAGTGTCATTGCCAAACTAATCCAGCCTAAGCAGGTTTGTAGTGTACCAGGCAGAAGTATTTCAGAGGTTTTAAACGTATTAAGGGATGTAATTTGGTATTCCAGAGACCGGGGTCAAAATGTAGCTCTTTTAGCCCTAGATTTTGAAAAAGCTTTCGATAGAGTCTCTCATAGATTTCTTTTTAGAGTTTTAAAAAGAATGGGTATCCCTAATATGCTTTTAAATTGTATTAAGATTTTATATAAAAATTGTTTTAGTCAAATTTCTCTTAATGGCTTTTTAACAGATGGAGTTCCCCTTGAGTCCGGAGTGAAGCAGGGATGCCCCTTGTCGCCCATCCTGTTCATCTGCGCCATGGAGCCCCTGCTGAGCGCAATAAGGAAAGACAAAGTGATTAGAGGGGTTCCTGTTCCAGGCGGAGGTGGCAGTGATGTGAGAGTCTTTGGCTACATGGATGACGTGACAGTTGTGTGCGTGGACCCTGCTTCCCTCCGGAGGGCGGTGTTGCGCATTGAATTTTTTTCCCAGGCATCCGGGTTTAAACTTAATTTAAATAAATCTGAATGTCTGACTTTGGGATCCTGGGACACCGCCCAACTCCCGCAGCTCACTATAAAACGAGACAATGTAAAAATTCTTGGAGTTGTTTTTAACGAGGAGAATGTGGGAACTCAAAGCTGGGAGAATGTCATAGAAAAAATGTCAAAGAAAATATCATTTTGGGGTTTGAGGTCCCTAACAATGGAGGGGAAAATTTTAATTATAAAATCAGTGTTGTTACCCCTCATACTGTATATAGCTATGGTGTACCCCCCCTCTGATGTTTTAATTAAAAAAATGACTAGGATGATCTTTATGTTTTTATGGAACTCCAAAATGGAAAAATTAAGGCGAGAAATAATGAGGAAGAATAAAATGAACGGCGGAAGGGATGTCCCCGACTTACATATTTATTTGTATTTAAATTATTTCTGCTTTTGTTTCAAACATTTTAATGGTAATAGTGCGCTAAGTTATTTTTTAAAATATACTTGTGGGATGATTTTTAAAAGATGGTTTAAGTTGTCGTTGAATTCCCCTGTTTTACTATGCCCCCCCAAACACCAAGCAATCTTAGAAAAGACTGTTCGATTTTATAGCCTTGGTGATTTTAATATGGACATTTTTAAAGACCGCAAGAAGCTTTTATCTTTTCTGAGGAGGAATGAAGATGTGACCCCCATAGTAAATTTCTCAGAAGAGAGATCGAAGCAAGTTTGGAAGAATGTCTTCGGGAAATTCTTAGCAAATGGACATAAGGACATCGCATGGATGGTGGTCCACCAGTGCCTCCCCACCAGAGAATTTCAACACAGGAGAGGCCTGGTGGCCAGAGCCAAATGCCCCAGAGACTCATGTGTTAATGACGAAACCACCTTGCACCTTATGTGGAATTGCCCATTTGCACAGGAACTTTGGCACAAAGTTGGGATTCTTTTAAAATGGACTTGCGGTTTAAGAGATTTTAACCATGAATATGTTTTATATGGCCTTTTTAAATGTCCGACCCCTCAACAGTATTGTATATGTTGGTGTATGATTAACTGTTTTAAAGACGCCCTTTGGAAGGCACGCAATATTTTACTTTTTAAACGTGATGCTATTTCTGTGAAGGATTGTCTTAAAATTGCTTTTAGCCAGATGTATATTTATTACTTGAGGGATGTCAAATGTATTGGGAGAAGGGATGCCAATCGTATATGGGGTTTTTATGGGTGGAATTCTGTGTTTTAATAATGTACTGTTTGTGTTGTTGTTTTTGATTGTAAACCATCTTTTACGCACTTAATAAATTATGTTGAAACCTGATCTGTTCTTATCAGTTTAATATCTGATACGTCCCCTATCTGGGGACCATATATTAAATGGATTTTTAGAACAGGGAGATGGAAAAAGAGCTTGCTCTGTCCACTCCACGCATTGACCTGGTATTGCAGTATCTCCAGGACCGGTGCACCCCTTCTTTAATGCAGTTTCTAAAATCAGAAAGAATTGAATTCAATGTTTTTTGTTCATTTTGCTTGTTTGTCGGATTTTGGGATGGACTCTTTGGCTTTGCTTTTCTTCTCCTCATTGGATTTTTCATGTTCAAAGTTGCAGAAGCCAGATTACAAGCTCATTTTGGTTCAACTTCAGCAACTGTGCATTGCATTGCCATGTAATGTGATGCAATGCTATCTTTCTAGCTCTCCCTTTTTACTTCCTTTTGGATAAACAGACATATTAGGCAAGCATTTTGGAGCTTTCACCTAAATAACTACAGGTGGTGAGATAAGCTGCACAATATAATTGACCTTTCAGTATATTGTTGCACACACACCATCTATTTAGCAAATGCCCTTGTTATCAACAGCAGCCTTTTAAACTCACCTGAGCTAACAGGTATGTGCGCTGGTTACTCTGCTGCGCTTAAAATTTCTTTTTTGGTTTGCTACAATGCCTTTTCTGAAACGTTGTCTCCTTCTGCTGGAACACTGACTTCTTTCATTTAATGCCTGCAGACTATAAAAGAGAACCCAACCCAAAAAGTTTGGTTGATTAGTCTGTGGCATTCTGTTAAACTGTTGCTTATGGCGGTCTCTGTGAGCTTCTCAGCGACATTCAGCCAGCCAGGTATCCTGCCTGCAGTAGATGGAATGTGGCAATGGAACGCTGGCTGCGCGTGTCATAATAGGCTCTGAGCCTTTATATACCTGTGCACAGCAGCAGCCACCTTCAGTCTGCTGCTGGACAGCCAGCAGCAGCAGCAGCAGCAGGAGAGGTATGTAATCAGGAGCCCTCCTGCTAAGGGTAGACAGCTGCTCGTTCCACCCCACCCCCCGCCTTAATTGGTTCTCCTCCCTTCCAACGGTGTTGAGGCGGGTGGGAACAGCAGGGGGTGAAGGTGCTGTGTTTAAAGAGGTGGAGTTATGCAGATCTAAAACGCGTGGATTGCAGCAGCAGCAAGCCGAAAAGTGCAGGCATGTAAGGGATCTAGAGGTTGACAACATGTCTTCTTAACGGGAGTCCAGGAGCTCATCTCCACAAATGGACTTTTCAGGATCCTTGGGTGGCTCCGTAGTTTGAAACCAATTCTGGTTATCGCTTCTCGGCCTTTTGGCTAAGATCAAGTGTAGTATCTGTTCTTATCAGTTTAATATCTGATACGTCCCCTATCTGGGGACCATATATTAAATGGATTTTTAGAACAGGGAGATGGAAAAAGAGCTTGCTCTGTCCACTCCACGCATTGACCTGGTATTGCAGTATCTCCAGGACCGGTGCACCCCTTCTTTAATGCAGTTTCTAAAATCAGAAAGAATTGAATTCAATGTTTTTTGTTCATTTTGCTTGTTTGTCGGATTTTGGGATGGACTCTTTGGCTTTGCTTTTCTTCTCCTCATTGGATTTTTCATGTTCAAAGTTGCAGAAGCCAGATTACAAGCTCATTTTGGTTCAACTTCAGCAACTGTGCATTGCATTGCCATGTAATGTGATGCAATGCTATCTTTCTAGCTCTCCCTTTTTACTTCCTTTTGGATAAACAGACATATTAGGCAAGCATTTTGGAGCTTTCACCTAAATAACTACAGGTGGTGAGATAAGCTGCACAATATAATTGACCTTTCAGTATATTGTTGCACACACACCATCTATTTAGCAAATGCCCTTGTTATCAACAGCAGCCTTTTAAACTCACCTGAGCTAACAGGTATGTGCGCTGGTTACTCTGCTGCGCTTAAAATTTCTTTTTTGGTTTGCTACAATGCCTTTTCTGAAACGTTGTCTCCTTCTGCTGGAACACTGACTTCTTTCATTTAATGCCTGCAGACTATAAAAGAGAACCCAACCCAAAAAGTTTGGTTGATTAGTCTGTGGCATTCTGTTAAACTGTTGCTTATGGCGGTCTCTGTGAGCTTCTCAGCGACATTCAGCCAGCCAGGTATCCTGCCTGCAGTAGATGGAATGTGGCAATGGAACGCTGGCTGCGCGTGTCATAATAGGCTCTGAGCCTTTATATACCTGTGCACAGCAGCAGCCACCTTCAGTCTGCTGCTGGACAGCCAGCAGCAGCAGCAGCAGCAGGAGAGGTATGTAATCAGGAGCCCTCCTGCTAAGGGTAGACAGCTGCTCGTTCCACCCCACCCCCCGCCTTAATTGGTTCTCCTCCCTTCCAACGGTGTTGAGGCGGGTGGGAACAGCAGGGGGTGAAGGTGCTGTGTTTAAAGAGGTGGAGTTATGCAGATCTAAAACGCGTGGATTGCAGCAGCAGCAAGCCGAAAAGTGCAGGCATGTAAGGGATCTAGAGGTTGACAACATGTCTTCTTAACGGGAGTCCAGGAGCTCATCTCCACAAATGGACTTTTCAGGATCCTTGGGTGGCTCCGTAGTTTGAAACCAATTCTGGTTATCGCTTCTCGGCCTTTTGGCTAAGATCAAGTGTAGTATCTGTTCTTATCAGTTTAATATCTGATACGTCCCCTATCTGGGGACCATATATTAAATGGATTTTTAGAACAGGGAGATGGAAAAAGAGCTTGCTCTGTCCACTCCACGCATTGACCTGGTATTGCAGTATCTCCAGGACCGGTGCACCCCTTCTTTAATGCAGTTTCTAAAATCAGAAAGAATTGAATTCAATGTTTTTTGTTCATTTTGCTTGTTTGTCGGATTTTGGGATGGACTCTTTGGCTTTGCTTTTCTTCTCCTCATTGGATTTTTCATGTTCAAAGTTGCAGAAGCCAGATTACATTGCTCATTTGGGTTCAACTTCAGCAACTGTGCATTGCATTGCCATGTAATGTGATGCAATGCTATCTTTCTAGCTCTCCCTTTTTACTTCCTTTTGGATAAACAGACATATTAGGCAAGCATTTTGGAGCTTTCACCTAAATAACTACAGGTGGTGAGATAAGCTGCACAATATAATTGACCTTTCAGTATATTGTTGCACACACACCATCTATTTAGCAAATGCCCTTGTTATCAACAGCAGCCTTTTAAACTCACCTGAGCTAACAGGTATGTGCGCTGGTTACTCTGCTGCGCTTAAAATTTCTTTTTTGGTTTGCTACAATGCCTTTTCTGAAACGTTGTCTCCTTCTGCTGGAACACTGACTTCTTTCATTTAATGCCTGCAGACTATAAAAGAGAACCCAACCCAAAAAGTTTGGTTGATTAGTCTGTGGCATTCTGTTAAACTGTTGCTTATGGCGGTCTCTGTGAGCTTCTCAGCGACATTCAGCCAGCCAGGTATCCTGCCTGCAGTAGATGGAATGTGGCAATGGAACGCTGGCTGCGCGTGTCATAATAGGCTCTGAGCCTTTATATACCTGTGCACAGCAGCAGCCACCTTCAGTCTGCTGCTGGACAGCCAGCAGCAGCAGCAGCAGCAGGAGAGGTATGTAATCAGGAGCCCTCCTGCTAAGGGTAGACAGCTGCTCGTTCCACCCCACCCCCCGCCTTAATTGGTTCTCCTCCCTTCCAACGTTGTTGAGGTGGGTGGGAACAGCAGGGGGTGAAGGTGCTGTGTTTAAAGAGGTGGAGTTATGCAGATCTAAAACGCGTGGATTGCAGCAGCAGCAAGCCGAAAAGTGCAGGCATGTAAGGGATCTAGAGGTTGACAACATGTCTTCTTAACGGGAGTCCAGGAGCTCATCTCCACAAATGGACTTTTCAGGATCCTTGGGTGGCTCCGTAGTTTGAAACCAATTCTGGTTATCGCTTCTCGGCCTTTTGGCTAAGATCAAGTGTAGTATCTGTTCTTATCAGTTTAATATCTGATACGTCCCCTATCTGGGGACCATATATTAAATGGATTTTTAGAACAGGGAGATGGAAAAAGAGCTTGCTCTGTCCACTCCACGCATTGACCTGGTATTGCAGTATCTCCAGGACCGGTGCACCCCTTCTTTAATGCAGTTTCTAAAATCAGAAAGAATTGAATTCAATGTTTTTTGTTCATTTTGCTTGTTTGTCGGATTTTGGGATGGACTCTTTGGCTTTGCTTTTCTTCTCCTCATTGGATTTTTCATGTTCAAAGTTGCAGAAGCCAGATTACAAGCTCATTTTGGTTCAACTTCAGCAACTGTGCATTGCATTGCCATGTAATGTGATGCAATGCTATCTTTCTAGCTCTCCCTTTTTACTTCCTTTTGGATAAACAGACATATTAGGCAAGCATTTTGGAGCTTTCACCTAAATAACTACAGGTGGTGAGATAAGCTGCACAATATAATTGACCTTTCAGTATATTGTTGCACACACACCATCTATTTAGCAAATGCCCTTGTTATCAACAGCAGCCTTTTAAACTCACCTGAGCTAACAGGTATGTGCGCTGGTTACTCTGCTGCGCTTAAAATTTCTTTTTTGGTTTGCTACAATGCCTTTTCTGAAACGTTGTCTCCTTCTGCTGGAACACTGACTTCTTTCATTTAATGCCTGCAGACTATAAAAGAGAACCCAACCCAAAAAGTTTGGTTGATTAGTCTGTGGCATTCTGTTAAACTGTTGCTTATGGCGGTCTCTGTGAGCTTCTCAGCGACATTCAGCCAGCCAGGTATCCTGCCTGCAGTAGATGGAATGTGGCAATGGAACGCTGGCTGCGCGTGTCATAATAGGCTCTGAGCCTTTATATACCTGTGCACAGCAGCAGCCACCTTCAGTCTGCTGCTGGACAGCCAGCAGCAGCAGCAGCAGCAGGAGAGGTATGTAATCAGGAGCCCTCCTGCTAAGGGTAGACAGCTGCTCGTTCCACCCCACCCCCCGCCTTAATTGGTTCTCCTCCCTTCCAACGGTGTTGAGGCGGGTGGGAACAGCAGGGGGTGAAGGTGCTGTGTTTAAAGAGGTGGAGTTATGCAGATCTAAAACGCGTGGATTGCAGCAGCAGCAAGCCGAAAAGTGCAGGCATGTAAGGGATCTAGAGGTTGACAACATGTCTTCTTAACGGGAGTCCAGGAGCTCATCTCCACAAATGGACTTTTCAGGATCCTTGGGTGGCTCCGTAGTTTGAAACCAATTCTGGTTATCGCTTCTCGGCCTTTTGGCTAAGATCAAGTGTAGTATCTGTTCTTTTAAGAACACAAGAGCTACGATCTACACTTGACGAGAGCGATCGAACTCGGAAGGAGAAGAGCTTCGGAGCCCAGCTGACATCAGAGAACGAAGGCGGATATCGGTGGGAGGAAGAAGCTCTAAAGAATCCAGAAGAAGACGAAGACTCGGAGAAGAATCGGGCTGTCCTGTGGAATCTTCGAGGAAGAAAATCATCGAGACAAAGACCTTTCGGGGAATTTGTCCAGAACACGACGGGAGAAGAATCTGCATAGCTCCACCCATTCCGGGAAGAGTTCCAGATCCAGCTCCAAGAAGTAACTGCAGGAGGAAAGCCATGGCAAGCGCTGCGAGGAAGGCCGAAAAGAAGAGCCTGGAGCTGGGGACAGCCAGGAGGGCCCAGCCAGGAGCCGATTCTGACCCCAAGGACTCTGCCTCCACGACTGGCCAGCAGAAGGGACCCCAGAAGCCCCGCCACGAAGCTCCAGCCCTGGAGCCATGGATGCGGCAGACGGTGGCCCTGAAGCTGAAGGAAGTGGATGAGAGGGTGCCGGACATGTCCTCGGACGTGTTCTGCCAGAAGATGCTGCTGGATCGAGGCTTCTCCAGGTCGGACACCCTCAGCATCCAGACCTTCTTGACGGGGATCTTCTTCGTCACCTTCGCCACTGTGAACACCTGCAGGAGGTTCTGGGAAATGGTAAGCGCAAAAGGACCGGATAATTCCTTCTCTGCCTTTACAGGTAGCTGCCCTATCCAGAGGGATGAAAGGAGGATCACGGTCTCCATGCGCAACCTGCACACCCCAGGCCAAGACATCTGTACCTTCCTGAGACGCTTCTGTTTGGTTGTGAAGGAACCCTCTCACATCCTGAATGGACTCGGCTTCTGGACAGGTAAGTGGTCGGTGACCGTTAGACTTCACAGGGACCTGGCGTACTCAGACGGACTTCGGCACCTGCCCCCGACATTCTCCCTGGGCAACTCCTACGGCCTCATCTATTACCCGGACATGCCGCGGAACTGCAGGAGATGCGGCAAGAACGGCCACGAGATGAAGGACTGCAAGGAGGATGCCTGCAGGATTTGTCGAGTGACGGGACACAGCTCGAAGGACTGCCCGAAGAAGACGTCCTGCAACCTGTGTGGGCTGGCGGCTCATCTGTACAAGGATTGCCCCAGGCGTGAGAGATCCTGGGCATCGGTGGTTGCGACGACCCCAGCTACGGAGGACAAGGCCCCGACGACCAGGCCTGTGAAGGTCAAGGACGCGACGACCAAGGCCCCAGCGGCCAAGGCCGAGACGACCAAGGCCAAGGCGGTCAAGGAGTCGGTGGCCAAAGCCCCAGCGACGGTCCCAGCAGCTCCGAAGCAGAAGAAAAAGTCAAAGGAGGGTAAGAGTTCTGTCACCCCTCTCTCGATCCCTCCCCCTGCCACCCCCGTCCAATCCCCCCCCACCCCGGCCACCCCTGCTGAGGATTCCACTTCCTCTTCCTCCTTCCCCTACTCCTCAGCAGGTGTCCTTTCCCCTGCCCCGGCAGCCACTCTCCCTCCCCAGACCATGGTAGCGGTGGAATTAACCTTTCCTCCACCCGCCGCTATCTATTCCGAGGAGGATTTTCCCCTTCTTGTCTCCCCAGTTCCAACCCGGGGAAAGAGGAAGGTGGAGGACAGCCCTGCTACTGAATCCTCCAAAAAGAAGATTCTGGATTTCGTAGGCGAAAAGGAGGATACCCTCCCTGAGCCAGAAGAGATGGAGCACATGGTTGAGACCCTGGTGGCCGAGCCAGAAGAGGAGGAACTGGTGGTCGCCGAGATTGAGGCCGCGCTGCTTGACCAGATGGAGGAAGAGGGCCTGCTGGTGATCCCGTCACCAGCAGTCAACACCGACGAGGGACCACCCGACTGGAGTGGTAACTAAGGTGTATTGCCTGCGCTAACTTTTTCTTTTTTCCCTACATGATGGCTAATATTAACTTATTTTCCATTAATGTCAGGAGCATCAAGGACAAGTTCAGACGTCAGACTATTTATGCCTTCCTTACTTCCCAGTTGTGTGATGTTTATATGTTGCAGGAATGTTCCCTTCCCTCCTCTAGGTCCTTCAAACATCTGGCCAGGGAGTGGTCCCACGGTCCATCCTACTGGTCCGGTGGGGGTGACTGCAAGTCTGCGGGGGTCGCAATTCTGATCAGGGGGGGCGCATTCACGCTTGAGTCCATCCAGGAGCTCATCTGCGGCAGGGCTCTTGTTGTAGATGGCAACTGGGCGGGAGAACCTGTCAGGTTCATCAACGTGTATGCGTCCCCACTGAAGAATGAGCGTTTGGAGCTTTTCCAGACCCTGCGGCTTCAGCTTGCCACCACCAGGACCTTAGTGATGGCCGGGGATTTCAACTGCCCCATCGAGGAGGACGGTCGTAGTTCTGGCACATCTGCCAAGTTGGACATCACGTCCAAGCTGCTCATCGAGATGGTAACCGAGGCCTCTCTTCAGGACGTGGTGGGCTCCATGGGGAGAGGCTCCACGAACTATTCGTGGAGCCGACCCGATGGCTCACTCCGCTCCAGGATTGACTTTGTGTTCACCTCTCGGGCAGTCAGGCAGAGTAGGCACTCGATGGTCTCCTGCTTCTTCTCCGACCACAGAGCCATTCACTTACAAGGTGTCCTCGGCGACGGTTTTCCGTCCGGCCCCGGCTCCTGGAAGCTGAATTGTGCTCTGCTGGCTCAGGATGAAGTCGTGGAGGAGCTGAGAGCAGCCTACGCAATGTGGCAGTCCTACAAGGGTAGCTTCCAAACAGTCTCTGATTGGTGGGAATATGTTAAACTTGAGTTTCGCTGTTTCTTTCAGGCCAAGGGTCGACAACAGGAGTGTGAGAAGAGGAGGGACTTCAGAGGGCTGCAGCGCGAGCTGCGGTCGCTGCAGGACCTTCTTCACTGCGGCTGGGACGTGAGGGAGGAGCTGGAGGAGACCAAGAAGAGCCTGAAAAGGCACTTTGAGGAGGAGTCCAAGCGAATCATCTTCCGTTCCAAAGTGGAGAATCTGGAGAAGGGTGAGAAATGTAACTCATTCTTTTTCAGGAAACTTCATGCCGGTCACACGCCCCTGAACGAGCTGCGAGACGAGAGCAGAAACATGCGACGTGGGAAGGAGGACGTGATGAGGGTCGTCAGCGACTTCTACAGCGAACTCTACTCCCACAAGACTACCGACCCCGACGCTGCTGATAAGTTCCTGTCAGGTATCACTAACCATCTTGATCCTACAGGCACGGCAGCCTTGGACAAACCTCTGATGGTGGGCGAATTGCTCTCTGCCGCTAAATCCTTTAGGACCGGCAGGACCCCGGGCAGTGATGGTCTTCCAGCGGAGCTCTATGTAGCGCTGGGAGACCTCATCTGTCCGGACCTGTTGGACCTGTACGAGGAGATGGTGGTGGAGGGTAGAATGCCTCCATCTTTGAGGGAAGGAATGGTCATGATCCTGTACAAGCGGAAGGGAGAGAGGTGCGACCTGAGGAATTGGCGTCCCATCACTCTGCTCAACGTGGACTACAAGATCCTGGCCAAGACGATGGCGACACGACTTAAGACGGTCATCGGACGGATCATCCACCCGGACCAGACCTGCGGCATCCCTGGACGTCGCATCGCAGACAGCCTCGCTCTCGTGCGGGACACGGTCGAGTACATCAAGGTCCGCCGCGCACACGCGGCCCTGGTCTCCTTGGATCAGGAGAAGGCCTTCGACCGGGTTTCCCACGAGTTCATGGGCCGAGCTCTGCACCGGTTAGGTTTGGGTAACATGTTTTGTTCGTATGTCCGTCTGATGTATTTTGATATCCACAGCTCGGTGTTGGTGAACGGCTGGAAGACTGACCCCTTCCCTGTCCTCTCTGGGGTCAGACAAGGCTGCCCTCTATCACCTCTTCTTTTTGTTTGTGTTATAGAACTCTTCGCAGAGGCTATCCGGCAGAATGGAGAGATCAGAGGGATCACCGCACCGGGTCCGGGACGACACGAGGTCAAGTGCTCGCTCTACATGGACGACGTCACCGTCTTCTGCGCTGATCGTGGTTCAGTCGACGCCCTCGTCCAGACGTGTGAGAGGTTCGGCCGGGCTTCAGGGGCCAAAGTCAACTGCAGGAAGTCGGAAGCCATGCTCTTCGGGGATTGGCAGCCGGCCTCCTCCGCCCCCTTCCCCTTCAACATTCAACCGGATTTCCTCAAGGTGCTGGGAGTCTGGTTCGGGAAGGAAGGAGCGGCCCTCAAGTCCTGGCAAGAACGCTTGGCCAAGGTGAAGCAACGGATCGGACTCTGGAGCCTCAGACACCTCACTTGTGAGGGTAAGGCACTCGTCCTGCGTAATGAGGTCCTGCCCGTCTTGCAGTACACGGCGCAGGCCTGGCCCCCACACGTCACTGTGTGCAGGGCCATTACCAGGACAGTGTTTCACTTTGTCTGGGGATCCAAGATGGACAGAGTCAGGCGGGCCGTCATGTACAAGGAGCCTCGCAAGGGTGGGAAGGGCGTTCCAGATATCCCCACCCTCCTGCGATCCTCTTTTGTGTGTGATTGTGTCCGCCAGACTTTGCAAGTCAAGAATGGCTCCGCGGGCAGGTCCATGTCTCGCTTCTTCCTGCTTCCTCTTTGGAGGCGACTCGGCTGGGACAAGTGGGACAGCTCCTTCCCCTACAACTGGACGACGCCATGGTTCTACGGAGACGTCGTTCGATTTGTGGGGGAGCATCAACTGGAGGGACTCAAGCCCGACTTGTGGAAGCCCAAAACTATCCACAAGCTAATCAGAGCCAAGGATGACGTGGAGAACATCACAGGACTTCACCAGGACACGCTGGAGACTGTGTGGACAAATGTGTCGTCTGACAGGCTGACCAACGGGCACAAGGACTTGTCGTGGATGGCGATTCAGGGCGGACTGCCCGTCCGGTCATTCATGCATGCCCGGAACCTGTGCAAGACCCGGTACTGCCCAAGGTGCCCCTTCGTGGAGGAAACATCTTTGCACACTTTTTGGGACTGCGGATTTGCACAGCGCCTATTGACTGCACTTGAGGACGACCTGAGGAACTCTGTCCCCAGGGCGAGCCTATCGCACCATTCTGTGCTTTACGGACTCTTCCCTGGGGTTCATACCGTCGGAGCCATCCAGGAGGCTTGGCGCCTTATGAACTGCTTCAAGGATGCCGTTTGGGTCGCCAGGAACCGGCTCATCTTGAGGAGGGAGAGGATGTCCATCCAGGACTGCCGCAGGCTGATCCACAGCCTGCTCAGAGACTATTCCATCATGGACGGTCCGGAGGACGAGGACGAGGACTAAACCCCTCCTCCCCCTCTCCCCTTATGTGTCTTGTCTTTCAATAAAGCTTCGGGCCTGTGATTTTCCCCTCCCCATCCCCTTTTTCCCAATCCCCATCCCTTATCACGGTTCGTCGTACTGTATTAATTGACATGCTTTTTCTTTCAGATTGAGTGTTTTGTGTAGCATAGGGGTGTGATGTGTCTAGTTAGTGCGTCGTATCCTCATGCTATGTAAATATGATGTAGAATTCTGTGTGTACTGGGCTGCGGCACTGTACACTGTCTGTTAACTTATTTTTTGTGCTAATAAAAGATATATTCAATCAAAAAATCTGTTCTTATCAGTTTAATATCTGATACGTCCCCTATCTGGGGACCATATATTAAATGGATTTTTAGAACAGGGAGATGGAAAAAGAGCTTGCTCTGTCCACTCCACGCATTGACCTGGTATTGCAGTATCTCCAGGACCGGTGCACCCCTTCTTTAATGCAGTTTCTAAAATCAGAAAGAATTGAATTCAATGTTTTTTGTTCATTTTGCTTGTTTGTCGGATTTTGGGATGGACTCTTTGGCTTTGCTTTTCTTCTCCTCATTGGATTTTTCATGTTCAAAGTTGCAGAAGCCAGATTACAAGCTCATTTTGGTTCAACTTCAGCAACTGTGCATTGCATTGCCATGTAATGTGATGCAATGCTATCTTTCTAGCTCTCCCTTTTTACTTCCTTTTGGATAAACAGACATATTAGGCAAGCATTTTGGAGCTTTCACCTAAATAACTACAGGTGGTGAGATAAGCTGCACAATATAATTGACCTTTCAGTATATTGTTGCACACACACCATCTATTTAGCAAATGCCCTTGTTATCAACAGCAGCCTTTTAAACTCACCTGAGCTAACAGGTATGTGCGCTGGTTACTCTGCTGCGCTTAAAATTTCTTTTTTGGTTTGCTACAATGCCTTTTCTGAAACGTTGTCTCCTTCTGCTGGAACACTGACTTCTTTCATTTAATGCCTGCAGACTATAAAAGAGAACCCAACCCAAAAAGTTTGGTTGATTAGTCTGTGGCATTCTGTTAAACTGTTGCTTATGGCGGTCTCTGTGAGCTTCTCAGCGACATTCAGCCAGCCAGGTATCCTGCCTGCAGTAGATGGAATGTGGCAATGGAACGCTGGCTGCGCGTGTCATAATAGGCTCTGAGCCTTTATATACCTGTGCACAGCAGCAGCCACCTTCAGTCTGCTGCTGGACAGCCAGCAGCAGCAGCAGCAGCAGGAGAGGTATGTAATCAGGAGCCCTCCTGCTAAGGGTAGACAGCTGCTCGTTCCACCCCACCCCCCGCCTTAATTGGTTCTCCTCCCTTCCAACGGTGTTGAGGCGGGTGGGAACAGCAGGGGGTGAAGGTGCTGTGTTTAAAGAGGTGGAGTTATGCAGATCTAAAACGCGTGGATTGCAGCAGCAGCAAGCCGAAAAGTGCAGGCATGTAAGGGATCTAGAGGTTGACAACATGTCTTCTTAACGGGAGTCCAGGAGCTCATCTCCACAAATGGACTTTTCAGGATCCTTGGGTGGCTCCGTAGTTTGAAACCAATTCTGGTTATCGCTTCTCGGCCTTTTGGCTAAGATCAAGTGTAGTATCTGTTCTTATCAGTTTAATATCTGATACGTCCCCTATCTGGGGACCATATATTAAATGGATTTTTAGAACAGGGAGATGGAAAAAGAGCTTGCTCTGTCCACTCCACGCATTGACCTGGTATTGCAGTATCTCCAGGACCGGTGCACCCCTTCTTTAATGCAGTTTCTAAAATCAGAAAGAATTGAATTCAATGTTTTTTGTTCATTTTGCTTGTTTGTCGGATTTTGGGATGGACTCTTTGGCTTTGCTTTTCTTCTCCTCATTGGATTTTTCATGTTCAAAGTTGCAGAAGCCAGATTACAAGCTCATTTTGGTTCAACTTCAGCAACTGTGCATTGCATTGCCATGTAATGTGATGCAATGCTATCTTTCTAGCTCTCCCTTTTTACTTCCTTTTGGATAAACAGACATATTAGGCAAGCATTTTGGAGCTTTCACCTAAATAACTACAGGTGGTGAGATAAGCTGCACAATATAATTGACCTTTCAGTATATTGTTGCACACACACCATCTATTTAGCAAATGCCCTTGTTATCAACAGCAGCCTTTTAAACTCACCTGAGCTAACAGGTATGTGCGCTGGTTACTCTGCTGCGCTTAAAATTTCTTTTTTGGTTTGCTACAATGCCTTTTCTGAAACGTTGTCTCCTTCTGCTGGAACACTGACTTCTTTCATTTAATGCCTGCAGACTATAAAAGAGAACCCAACCCAAAAAGTTTGGTTGATTAGTCTGTGGCATTCTGTTAAACTGTTGCTTATGGCGGTCTCTGTGAGCTTCTCAGCGACATTCAGCCAGCCAGGTATCCTGCCTGCAGTAGATGGAATGTGGCAATGGAACGCTGGCTGCGCGTGTCATAATAGGCTCTGAGCCTTTATATACCTGTGCACAGCAGCAGCCACCTTCAGTCTGCTGCTGGACAGCCAGCAGCAGCAGCAGCAGCAGGAGAGGTATGTAATCAGGAGCCCTCCTGCTAAGGGTAGACAGCTGCTCGTTCCACCCCACCCCCCGCCTTAATTGGTTCTCCTCCCTTCCAACGGTGTTGAGGCGGGTGGGAACAGCAGGGGGTGAAGGTGCTGTGTTTAAAGAGGTGGAGTTATGCAGATCGAAAACGCGTGGATTGCAGCAGCAGCAAGCCGAAAAGTGCAGGCATGTAAGGGATCTAGAGGTTGACAACATGTCTTCTTAACGGGAGTCCAGGAGCTCATCTCCACAAATGGACTTTTCAGGATCCTTGGGTGGCTCCGTAGTTTGAAACCAATTCTGGTTATCGCTTCTCGGCCTTTTGGCTAAGATCAAGTGTAGTATCTGTTCTTATCAGTTTAATATCTGATACGTCCCCTATCTGGGGACCATATATTAAATGGATTTTTAGAACAAGGAGATGGAAAAAGAGCTTGCTCTGTCTACTCCACGCATTGACCTGGTATTGCAGTATCTCCAGGACCGGTGCACCCCTTCTTTAATGCAGTTTCTAAAATCAGAAAGAATTGAATTCAATGTTTTTTGTTCATTTTGCTTGTTTGTCGGATTTTGGGATGGACTCTTTGGCTTTGCTTTTCTTCTCCTCATTGGATTTTTCATGTTCAAAGTTGCAGAAGCCAGATTACAAGCTCATTTTGGTTCAACTTCAGCAACTGTGCATTGCATTGCCATGTAATGTGATGCAATGCTATCTTTCTAGCTCTCCCTTTTTACTTCCTTTTGGATAAACAGACATATTAGGCAAGCATTTTGGAGCTTTCACCTAACTAACTACAGGTGGTGAGATAAGCTGCACAATATAATTGACCTTTCAGTATATTGTTGCACACACACCATCTATTTAGCAAATGCCCTTGTTATCAACAGCAGCCTTTTAAACTCACCTGAGCTAACAGGTATGTGCGCTGGTTACTCTGCTGCGCTTAAAATTTCTTTTTTGGTTTGCTACAATGCCTTTTCTGAAACGTTGTCTCCTTCTGCTGGAACACTGACTTCTTTCATTTAATGCCTGCAGACTATAAAAGAGAACCCAACCCAAAAAGTTTGGTTGATTAGTCTGTGGCATTCTGTTAAACTGTTGCTTATGGCGGTCTCTGTGAGCTTCTCAGCGACATTCAGCCAGCCAGGTATCCTGCCTGCAGTAGATGGAATGTGGCAATGGAACGCTGGCTGCGCGTGTCATAATAGGCTCTGAGCCTTTATATACCTGTGCACAGCAGCAGCCACCTTCAGTCTGCTGCTGGACAGCCAGCAGCAGCAGCAGCAGGAGAGGTATGTAATCAGGAGCCCTCCTGCTAAGGGTAGACAGCTGCTCGTTCCACCCCACCCCCCGCCTTAATTGGTTCTCCTCCCTTCCAACGGTGTTGAGGCGGGTGGGAACAGCAGGGGGTGAAGGTGCTGTGTTTAAAGAGGTGGAGTTATGCAGATCTAAAACGCGTGGATTGCAGTAGCAGCAAGCCGAAAAGTGCAGGCATGTAAGGGATCTAGAGGTTGACAACATGTCTTCTTAACGGGAGTCCAGGAGCTCATCTCCACAAATGGACTTTTCAGGATCCTTGGGTGGCTCCGTAGTTTGAAACCAATTCTGGTTATCGCTTCTCGGCCTTTTGGCTAAGATCAAGTGTAGTATCTGTTCTTTTAAGAACACAAGAGCTGCGATCTACACTTGACGAGAGCGATCGAACTCGGAAGGAGAAGAGCTTCGGAGCCCAGCTGACATCGGAGAAGGAAGGCGGATATCGGTGGGAGGAAGAAGCTCTAAAGAATCCAGAAGAAGACGAAGACTCGGAGAAGAATCGGGCTGTCCTGTGGAATCTTCGAGGAAGAAAATCATCGAGACAAAGACCTTTCGGGGAATTTGTCCAGAACACGACGGGAGAAGAATCTGCATAGCTCCACCCATTCCGGGAAGAGTTCCAGATCCAGCTCCAAGAAGTAACTGCAGGAGGAAAGCCATGGCAAGCGCTGCGAGGAAGGCCGAAAAGAAGAGCCTGGAGCAGGGGACAGCCAGGAGGGCCCAGCCAGGAGCCGATTCTGACCCCAAGGACTCTGCCTCCACGACTGGCCAGCAGAAGGGACCCCAGAAGCCCCGCCACGAAGCTCCAGCCCTGGAGCCATGGATGCGGCAGACGGTGGCCCTGAAGCTGAAGGAAGTGGATGGGAGGGTGCCGTACATGTCCTCGGACGTGTTCTGCCAGAAGATGCTGCTGGATCGAGGCTTCTCCAGGTCGGACACCCTCAGCATCCAGACCTTCTTGACGGGGATCTTCTTCGTCACCTTCGCCACTGTGAACACCTGCAGGAGGTTCTGGGAAATGGTAAGCGCAAAAGGACCGGATAATTCTTTCTCTGCCTTTACAGGTAGCTGCCCTATCCAGAGGGACGAAAGGAGGATCACGGTCTCCATGCGCAACCCGCACACCCCAGGCCAAGACATCTGTACCTTCCTGAGACGCTTCTGTTTGGTTGTGAAGGAACCCTCTCACATCCTGAATGGACTCGGCTTCTGGACAGGTAAGTGGTCGGTGACCGTTAGACTTCACAGGGACCTGGCGTACTCAGACGGACTTCGGCACCTGCCCCCGACATCCTCCCTGGGCAACTCCTACGGCCTCATCTATTACCCGGACATGCCGCGGAACTGCAGGAGATGCGGCAAGAACGGCCACGAGATGAAGGACTGCAAGGAGGATGCCTGCAGGATTTGTCGAGTGACGGGACACAGCTCGAAAGACTGCCCGAAGAAGACATCCTGCAACCTGTGTGGGCTGGCGGCTCATCTGTACAAGGATTGCCCCAAGCGTGAGAGATCCTGGGCATCGGTGGTTGCGACGACCCCAGCTACGGAGGACAAGGCCCCGACGACCAGGCCTGTGAAGGTCAAGGCCGAGACGACCAAGGCCAAAGCGGTCAAGGAGTCGGTGGCCAAAGCCCCAGCGACGGTCCCAGCAGCTCCGAAGCAGAAGAAAAAGTCAAAGGAGGGTAAGAGTTCTGTCACCCCTCTCTCGATCCCTCCCCCTGCCACCCCCGTCCAATTCCCCCCCACCCCGGCCACCCCTGCTGAGGATTCCACTTTCTCTTCCTCCTTCCCCTACTCCTCAGCAGGTGTCCTTTCCCCTGCCCCGGCAGCCACTCTCCCTCCCCAGACCATGGTAGCGGTGGAATTAACCTTTCCTCCACCCGCCGCTATCTATTCCGAGGAGGATTTTCCCCTTCTTGTCTCCCCAGTTCCAACCCGGGGAAAGAGGAAGGTGGAGGACAGCCCTGCTACTGAATCCTCCAAAAAGAAGATTCTGGATTTCGTAGGCGAAAAGGAGGATACCCTCCCTGAGCCAGAAGAGATGGAGCACATGGTTGAGACCCTGGTGGCCGAGCCAGAAGAGGAGGAACTGGTGGTCGCCGAGATCGAGGCCGCGCTGCTTTACCAGATGGAGGAAGAGGGCCTGCTGGTGATCCCGTCACCAGCAGTCAACACCGACGAGGGACCACCCGACCGGAGTGGTAACTAAGGTGTATTGCCTGCGCTAACTTTTTCTTTTTTCCCTACATGATGGCTAATATTAACTTATTTTCCATTAATGTCAGGAGCATCAAGGACAAGTTCAGACGTCAGACTATTTATGCCTTCCTTACTTCCCAGTTGTGTGATGTTTATATGTTGCAGGAATGTTCCCTTCCCTCCTCTAGGTCCTTCAAACATCTGGCCAGGGAGTGGTCCCACGGTCCATCCTACTGGTCCGGTGGGGGTGACTGCAAGTCTGCGGGGGTCGCAATTCTGATCAGGGGGGGCGCATTCACGCTTGAGTCCGTCCAGGAGCTCATCTGCGGCAGGGCTCTTGTTGTAGATGGCAACTGGGCGGGAGAACCTGTCAGGTTCATCAACGTGTATGCGTCCCCACTGAAGAATGAGCGTTTGGAGCTTTTCCAGACCCTGCGGCTTCAGCTTGCCACCACCAGGACCTTAGTGATGGCCGGGGATTTCAACTGCCCCATCGAGGAGGACGGTCGTAGTTCTGGCACATCTGCCAAGTTGGACATCACGTCCAAGCTGCTCATCGAGATGGTAACCGAGGCCTCTCTTCAGGACGTGGTGGGCTCCATGGGGAGAGGCTCCACGAACTATTCGTGGAGCCGACCCGATGGCTCACTCCGCTCCAGGATTGACTTTGTGTTCACCTCTCGGGCAGTCAGGCAGAGTAGGCACTCGATGGTCTCCTGCTTCTTCTCCGACCACAGAGCCATTCACTTACAAGGTGTCCTCGGCGACGGTTTTCCGTCCGGCCCCGGCTCCTGGAAGCTGAATTGTGCTCTGCTGGCTCAGGATGAAGTCGTGGAGGAGCTGAGAGCAGCCTACGCAATGTGGCAGTCCTACAAGGGTAGCTTCCAAACAGTCTCTGATTGGTGGGAATATGTTAAACTTGAGTTTCGCTGTTTCTTTCAGGCCAAGGGTCGACAACAGGCGTGTGAGAAGAGGAGGGACTTCAGAGGGCTGCAGCGCGAGCTGCGGTCGCTGCAGGACCTTCTTCACTGCGGCTGGGACGTGAGGGAGGAGCTGGAGGAGACCAAGAAGAGCCTGAAAAGGCACTTTGAGGAGGAGTCCAAGCGAATCGTCTTCCGTTCCAAAGTGGAGAATCTGGAGAAGGGTGAGAAATGTAACTCATTCTTTTTCAGGAAACTTCATGCCGGTCACACGCCCCTGAACGAGCTGCGAGACGAGAGCGGAAACATGCGACGTGGGAAGGAGGACATGATGAGGGTCGTCAGCGACTTCTACAGCGAACTCTACTCCCACAAGACTACTGACCCTGACGCTGCTGATAAGTTCCTGTCAGGTATCACTAACCATCTTGATCCTGCAGGCACGGCAGCCTTGGACAAACCTCTGATGGTGGGCGAATTGCTCTCTGCCGCTAAATCCTTTAGGACCGGCAGGACCCCGGGCAGTGATGGTCTTCCAGCGGAGCTCTATGTAGCGCTGGGAGACCTCATCTGTCCGGACCTGTTGGACCTGTACGAGGAGATGGTGGTGGAGGGTAGAATGCCTCCATCTTTGAGGGAAGGAATGGTCACGATCCTGTACAAGCGGAAGGGAGAGAGGTGCGACCTGAGGAATTGGCGTCCCATTACTCTGCTCAACGTGGACTACAAGATCCTGGCCAAGACGATGGCGACACGACTTAAGACGATCATCGGACGGATCATCCACCCGGACCAGACCTGCGGCATCCCTGGACGTCGCATCGCAGACAGCCTCGCTCTCGTGCGGGACACGGTCGAGTACATCAAGGTCCGCCGCGCACACGCGGCCCTGGTCTCCTTGGATCAGGAGAAGGCCTTCGACCGGGTTTCCCACGAGTTCATGGGCTGAGCTCTGCACCGGTTAGGTTTGGGTAACATGTTTTGTTCGTATGTCCGTCTGATGTATTTTGATATCCACAGCTCGGTGTTGGTGAACGGCTGGAAGACTGACCCCTTCCCTGTCCTCTCTGGGGTCAGACAAGGCTGCCCTCTATCACCTCTTCTTTTTGTTTGTGTTATAGAACTCTTCGCAGAGGCTATCCGGCAGAATGGAGAGATCAGAGGGATCACCGCACCGGGTCCGGGACGACACGAGGTCAAGTGCTCGCTCTACATGGACGACGTCACCGTCTTCTGCGCTGATCGTGGTTCAGTCGACACCCTCGTCCAGACGTGTGAGAGGTTCGGCCGGGCTTCAGGGGCCAAAGTCAACTGCAGGAAGTCGGAAGCCATGCTCTTCGGGGATTGGCAGCAGGCCTCCTCCGCCCCCTTCCCCTTCAACATTCAACCGGATTTCCTCAAGGTGCTGGGAGTCTGGTTCGGGAAGGAAGGAGCGGCCCTCAAGTCCTGGCAAGAACGCTTGGCCAAGGTGAAGCAACGGATCGGACTCTGGAGCCTCAGACACCTCACTTGTGAGGGTAAGGCACTCGTCCTGCGTAATGAGGTCCTGCCCGTCTTGCAGTACACGGCGCAGGCCTGGCCCCCACACGTCACTGTGTGCAGGGCCATTACCAGGACAGTGTTTCACTTTGTCTGGGGATCCAAGATGGACAGAGTCAGGCGGGCCGTCATGTACAAGGAGCCTCGCAAGGGTGGGAAGGGCGTTCCAGATATCCCCACCCTCCTGCGATCCTCTTTTGTGTGTGATTGTGTCCGCCGGACTTTGCAAGTCAAGAATGGCTCCGCGGGCAGGTCCATGTCTCGCTTCTTCCTGCTTCCTCTTTGGAGGCGACTCGGCTGGGACAAGTGGGACAGCTCCTTCCCCTACAACTGGACGACGCCATGGTTCTACGGAGACGTCGTTCGATTTGTGGGGGAGCATCAACTGGAGGGACTCAAGCCCGACTTGTGGAAGCCCAAAACTATCCACAAGCTAATCAGAGCCAAGGATGACGTGGAGAACATCACAGGACTTCACCAGGACACGCTGGAGACTGTGTGGACAAATGTGTCGTCTGACAGGCTGACCAACGGGCACAAGGACTTGTCGTGGATGGCGATTCAGGGCGGACTGCCCGTCCGGTCATTCATGCATGCCCGGAACCTGTGCAAGACCCGGTACTGCCCAAGGTGCCCCTTCGTGGAGGAAACATCTTTGCACACTTTTTGGGACTGCGGATTTGCACAGCGCCTATTGACTGCACTTGAGGACGACCTGAGGAACTCTGTCCCCAGGGCGAGCCTATCGCACCATTCTGTGCTTTACGGACTCTTCCCTGGGGTTCATACCGTCGGAGCCATCCAGGAGGCTTGGCGCCTTATGAACTGCTTCAAGGATGCCGTTTGGGTCGCCAGGAACCGGCTCATCTTGAGGAGGGAGAGGATGTCCATCCAGGACTGCCGCAGGCTGATCCACAGCCTGCTCAGAGACTATTCCATCATGGACGGTCCGGAGGACGAGGATGAGGACTAAACCCCTCCTCCCCCTCTCCCCTTATGTGTCTTGTCTTTCAATAAAGCTTCGGGCCTGTGATTTTCCCCTCCCCATCCCCTTTTTCCCAATCCCCATCCCTTATCACGGTTCGTCGTACTGTATTGATTGACATGCTTTTTCTTTCAGATTGAGTGTTTTGTGTAGCATAGGGGTGTGATGTGTCTAGTTAGTGCGTCGTATCCTCATGCTATGTAAATATGATGTAGAATTCTGTGAGTACTGGGCTGCGGCACTGTACACTGTCTGTTAACTTATTTTTTGTGCTAATAAAAGATATATTCAATCAAAAAAAATCTGTTCTTATCAGTTTAATATCTGATACGTCCCCTATCTGGGGACCATATATTAAATGGATTTTTAGAACAGGGAGATGGAAAAAGAGCTTGCTCTGTCCACTCCACGCATTGACCTGGTATTGCAGTATCTCCAGGACCGGTGCACCCCTTCTTTAATGCAGTTTCTAAAATCAGAAAGAATTGAATTCAATGTTTTTTGTTCATTTTGCTTGTTTGTCGGATTTTGGGATGGACTCTTTGGCTTTGCTTTTCTTCTCCTCATTGGATTTTTCATGTTCAAAGTTGCAGAAGCCAGATTACAAGCTCATTTTGGTTCAACTTCAGCAACTGTGCATTGCATTGCCATGTAATGTGATGCAATGCTATCTTTCTAGCTCTCCCTTTTTACTTCCTTTTGGATAAACAGACATATTAGGCAAGCATTTTGGAGCTTTCACCTAAATAACTACAGGTGGTGAGATAAGCTGCACAATATAATTGACCTTTCAGTATATTGTTGCACACACACCATCTATTTAGCAAATGCCCTTGTTATCAACAGCAGCCTTTTAAACTCACCTGAGCTAACAGGTATGTGCGCTGGTTACTCTGCTGCGCTTAAAATTTCTTTTTTGGTTTGCTACAATGCCTTTTCTGAAACATTGTCTCCTTCTGCTGGAACACTGACTTCTTTCATTTAATGCCTGCAGACTATAAAAGAGAACCCAACCCAAAAAGTTTGGTTGATTAGTCTGTGGCATTCTGTTAAACTGTTGCTTATGGCGGTCTCTGTGAGCTTCTCAGCGACATTCAGCCAGCCAGGTATCCTGCCTGCAGTAGATGGAATGTGGCAATGGAACGCTGGCTGCGCGTGTCATAATAGGCTCTGAGCCTTTATATACCTGTGCACAGCAGCAGCCACCTTCAGTCTGCTGCTGGACAGCCAGCAGCAGCAGCAGTAGGAGAGGTATGTAATCAGGAGCCCTCCTGCTAAGGGTAGACAGCTGCTCGTTCCACCCCACCCCCCGCCTTAATTGGTTCTCCTCCCTTCCAACGGTGTTGAGGCAGGTGGGAACAGCAGGGGGTGAAGGTGCTGTGTTTAAAGAGGTGGAGTTATGCAGATCTAAAACGCGTGGATTGCAGCAGCAGCAAGCCGAAAAGTGCAGGCATGTAAGGGATCTAGAGGTTGACAACATGTCTTCTTAACGGGAGTCCAGGAGCTCATCTCCACAAATGGACTTTTCAGGATCCTTGGGTGGCTCCGTAGTTTGAAACCAATTCTGGTTATCGCTTCTCGGCCTTTTGGCTAAGATCAAGTGTAGTATCTGTTCTTATCAGTTTAATATCTGATACGTCCCCTATCTGGGGACCATATATTAAATGGATTTTTAGAACAGGGAGATGGAAAAAGAGCTTGCTCTGTCCACTCCACGCATTGACCTGGTATTGCAGTATCTCCAGGACCGGTGCACCCCTTCTTTAATGCAGTTTCTAAAATCAGAAAGAATTGAATTCAATGTTTTTTGTTCATTTTGCTTGTTTGTCGGATTTTGGGATGGACTCTTTGGCTTTGCTTTTCTTCTCCTCATTGGATTTTTCATGTTCAAAGTTGCAGAAGCCAGATTACAAGCTCATTTTGGTTCAACTTCAGCAACTGTGCATTGCATTGCCATGTAATGTGATGCAATGCTATCTTTCTAGCTCTCCCTTTTTACTTCCTTTTGGATAAACAGACATATTAGGCAAGCATTTTGGAGCTTTCACCTAAATAACTACAGGTGGTGAGATAAGCTGCACAATATAATTGACCTTTCAGTATATTGTTGCACACACACCATCTATTTAGCAAATGCCCTTGTTATCAACAGCAGCCTTTTAAACTCACCTGAGCTAACAGGTATGTGCGCTGGTTACTCTGCTGCGCTTAAAATTTCTTTTTTGGTTTGCTACAATGCCTTTTCTGAAACGTTGTCTCCTTCTGCTGGAACACTGACTTCTTTCATTTAATGCCTGCAGACTATAAAAGAGAACCCAACCCAAAAAGTTTGGTTGATTAGTCTGTGGCATTCTGTTAAACTGTTGCTTATGGCGGTCTCTGTGAGCTTCTCAGCGACATTCAGCCAGCCAGGTATCCTGCCTGCAGTAGATGGAATGTGGCAATGGAACGCTGGCTGCGCGTGTCATAATAGGCTCTGAGCCTTTATATACCTGTGCACAGCAGCAGCCACCTTCAGTCTGCTGCTGGACAGCCAGCAGCAGCAGCAGCAGGAGAGGTATGTAATCAGGAGCCCTCCTGCTAAGGGTAGACAGCTGCTCGTTCCACCCCACCCCCCGCCTTAATTGGTTCTCCTCCCTTCCAACGGTGTTGAGGCGGGTGGGAACAGCAGGGGGTGAAGGTGCTGTGTTTAAAGAGGTGGAGTTATGCAGATCTAAAACGCGTGGATTGCAGCAGCAGCAAGCCGAAAAGTGCAGGCATGTAAGGGATCTAGAGGTTGACAACATGTCTTCTTAACGGGAGTCCAGGAGCTCATCTCCACAAATGGACTTTTCAGGATCCTTGGGTGGCTCCGTAGTTTGAAACCAATTCTGGTTATCGCTTCTCGGCCTTTTGGCTAAGATCAAGTGTAGTATCTTTCGAAAAGGCGGTTTTGGATGTTGGCCGCCCTAGTAGATTGATACATTATGCACACTGGGGTTTAGGCGCTTGTTAGTACGCCAGGTGGCTAATATAGTCATCTGGTGGAAAGCATGGCCCCCCAGGATCGACGCCATTGGGCCGGGGAAGATCGAAAGCCCGAAGTGTGAAGTGCCCCAGGAGTGGTGACCCTGGGGTGCCTTAACTCACTGGGATTGGGAACCCCACTTGAGTTTATGGCACATTTGCACAAGCACTTTAAATTTTCTTTCTTCACACACACCCTTATTCCGGGCCTTCTGGCCTTAGGATGGGGAATTTTTCAATTCCCGGTCGAAGGTCCGGGCAGTATTATACTGTGAAACCTTCACTATTTATTTAATTTCTTTGTCACTGTGTGTCCACTTATTCACGTGTGTCACGTCCTACTAGGATTTTGTCGGGATGCGGTTCCCTTACGGGTTCCTCTCTTGGCAGGTCTAGGGGGGGAGTGTGTGGCCATCAGGTTCCGCTCCCCCCTGAACCCCCCTGGCTCTCCTCTTTCGGGAGGAGAGCGTTGTTGGCTCCCCTCTTCCGGGAGGGGAGCACAGTCTTTGGCTCCCAGTGCCTTGCTCGGGTGAGAACTCGGGCAGGTGCTGGGGGTAAGATTGGGTCGCCTCTGGCTCCGGCTGGAGGTGGCTATTTGTCCCTGTTCCTCGCTGTGGCCTTCTGGCTCGGAGGGACGGGGAATGGTTTGGGGGACCCTTCTCCTTTTGGAGAGGGTTTCAAGAAGACCAGCATCCTAGTGCACTTTTTTTGTGGCACTTGTCACTTTTTTAAGCGCACTCGGGTTTTGTACACGAATTCGGGCTTTCGAAAAAAAAAAAAAATCTGTTCTTATCAGTTTAATATCTGATACGTCCCCTATCTGGGGACCATATATTAAATGGATTTTTAGAACAGGGAGATGGAAAAAGAGCTTGCTCTGTCCACTCCACGCATTGACCTGGTATTGCAGTATCTCCAGGACCGGTGCACCCCTTCTTTAATGCAGTTTCTAAAATCAGAAAGAATTGAATTCAATGTTTTTTGTTCATTTTGCTTGTTTGTCGGATTTTGGGATGGACTCTTTGGCTTTGCTTTTCTTCTCCTCATTGGATTTTTCATGTTCAAAGTTGCAGAAGCCAGATTACAAGCTCATTTTGGTTCAACTTCAGCAACTGTGCATTGCATTGCCATGTAATGTGATGCAATGCTATCTTTCTAGCTCTCCCTTTTTACTTCCTTTTGGATAAACAGACATATTAGGCAAGCATTTTGGAGCTTTCACCTAAATAACTACAGGTGGTGAGATAAGCTGCACAATATAATTGACCTTTCAGTATATTGTTGCACACACACCATCTATTTAGCAAATGCCCTTGTTATCAACAGCAGCCTTTTAAACTCACCTGAGCTAACAGGTATGTGCGCTGGTTACTCTGCTGCGCTTAAAATTTCTTTTTTGGTTTGCTACAATGCCTTTTCTGAAACGTTGTCTCCTTCTGCTGGAACACTGACTTCTTTCATTTAATGCCTGCAGACTATAAAAGAGAACCCAACCCAAAAAGTTTGGTTGATTAGTCTGTGGCATTCTGTTAAACTGTTGCTTATGGCGGTCTCTGTGAGCTTCTCAGCGACATTCAGCCAGCCAGGTATCCTGCCTGCAGTAGATGGAATGTGGCAATGGAACGCTGGCTGCGCGTGTCATAATAGGCTCTGAGCCTTTATATACCTGTGCACAGCAGCAGCCACCTTCAGTCTGCTGCTGGACAGCCAGCAGCAGCAGCAGCAGGAGAGGTATGTAATCAGGAGCCCTCCTGCTAAGGGTAGACAGCTGCTCGTTCCACCCCACCCCCCGCCTTAATTGGTTCTCCTCCCTTCCAACGGTGTTGAGGCGGGTGGGAACAGCAGGGGGTGAAGGTGCTGTGTTTAAAGAGGTGGAGTTATGCAGATCTAAAACGCGTGGATTGCAGCAGCAGCAAGCCGAAAAGTGCAGGCATGTAAGGGATCTAGAGGTTGACAACATGTCTTCTTAACGGGAGTCCAGGAGCTCATCTCCACAAATGGACTTTTCAGGATCCTTGGGTGGCTCCGTAGTTTGAAACCAATTCTGGTTATCGCTTCTCGGCCTTTTGGCTAAGATCAAGTGTAGTATCTTTCGAAAAGGCGGTTTTGGATGTTGGCCGCCCTAGTAGATTGATATATTATGCACACTGGGGTTTAGGCGCTTGTTAGTACGCCAGGTGGCTAATATAGTCATCTGGTGGAAAGCATGTTTCCCCAGGATCGACGCCATTGGGCCGGGGAAGATCGAAAGCCCGAAGTGTGAAGTGCCCCAGGAGTGGTGACCCTGGGGTGCCTCAACTCACTGGGATTGGGAACCCCACTTGAGTTTATGGCACATTTGCACTAGCACTTCAATATTTCTTTCTTCACACACACCCTTATTCCGGGCCTTCTGGCCTTAGGATGGGGAATTTTTCAATTCCCGGTCGAAGGTCCGGGCAGTATTATACTGTGAAACCTTCACTATTTATTTAATTTTTTTGTCACTGTGTGTCCACTTTTTCACGTGTGTCCACGTCCTTACTAGGATTTTGTCGGGATGCGGTTCCCTTACGGGTTCCTCTCTTGGCAGGTCTAGGGGGGGAGTGTGTGGCCATCAGGTTCCGCTCCCCCCTGAACCCCCCTGGCTCTCCTCTTTCTGGAGGAGAGCGTTGTTGGCTCCCCTCTTCCGGGAGGGGAGCACAGTCTTTGGCTCCCAGTGCCTTGCTCGGGTGAGAACTCGGGCAGGTGCTGGGGGTAAGATTGGGTAGCCTCTGGCTCCGGCTGGAGGTGGCTATTTGTCCCTGTTCCTCGCTGTGGCCTTCTGGCTCGGAGGGACGGGGAATGGTTTGGGGGACTCTTCTCCTTTTGGAGAGGGTTTCAAGAAGACCAGCATCCTAGTGCACTTTTTTTGTGGCACTTGTCACTTTTTTAAGCGCACTCGGGTTTTGTACACGAATTCGGGCTTTAAAAAAAAAAAAAAAAAAAAAATCTGTTCTTATCAGTTTAATATCTGATACGTCCCCTATCTGGGGACCATATATTAAATGGATTTTTAGAACAGGGAGATGGAAAAAGAGCTTGCTCTGTCCACTCCACGCATTGACCTGGTATTGCAGTATCTCCAGGACCGGTGCACCCCTTCTTTAATGCAGTTTCTAAAATCAGAAAGAATTGAATTCAATGTTTTTTGTTCATTTTGCTTGTTTGTCGGATTTTGGGATGGACTCTTTGGCTTTGCTTTTCTTCTCCTCATTGGATTTTTCATGTTCAAAGTTGCAGAAGCCAGATTACAAGCTCATTTTGGTTCAACTTCAGCAACTCTGCATTGCATTGCCATGTAATGTGATGCAATGCTATCTTTCTAGCTCTCCCTTTTTACTTCCTTTTGGATAAACAGACATATTAGGCAAGCATTTTGGAGCTTTCACCTAAATAACTACAGGTGGTGAGATAAGCTGCACAATATAATTGACCTTTCTGTATATTGTTGCACACACACCATCTATTTAGCAAATGCCCTTGTTATCAACAGCAGCCTTTTAAACTCACCTGAGCTAACAGGTATGTGCGCTGGTTACTCTGCTGCGCTTAAAATTTCTTTTTTGGTTTGCTACAATGCCTTTTCTGAAACGTTGTCTCCTTCTGCTGGAACACTGACTTCTTTCATTTAATGCCTGCAGACTATAAAAGAGAACCCAACCCAAAAAGTTTGGTTGATTAGTCTGTGGCATTCTGTTAAACTGTTGCTTATGGCGGTCTCTGTGAGCTTCTCAGCGACATTCAGCCAGCCAGGTATCCTGCCTGCAGTAGATGGAATGTGGCAATGGAACGCTGGCTGCGCGTGTCATAATAGGCTCTGAGCCTTTATATACCTGTGCACAGCAGCAGCCACCTTCAGTCTGCTGCTGGACAGCCAGCAGCAGCAGCAGCAGGAGAGGTATGTAATCAGGAGCCCTCCTGCTAAGGGTAGACAGCTGCTCGTTCCACCCCACCCCCCGCCTTAATTGGTTCTCCTCCCTTCCAACGGTGTTGAGGCGGGTGGGAACAGCAGGGGGTGAAGGTGCTGTGTTTAAAGAGGTGGAGTTATGCAGATCTAAAACGCGTGGATTGCAGCAGCAGCAAGCCGAAAAGTGCAGGCATGTAAGGGATCTAGAGGTTGACAACATGTCTTCTTAACGGGAGTCCAGGAGCTCATCTCCACAAATGGACTTTTCAGGATCCTTGGGTGGCTCCGTAGTTTGAAACCAATTCTGGTTATCGCTTCTCGGCCTTTTGGCTGCGATCGTATGACTGTACCTTGATTGGTGCGAGTCTCCTGGAGGAATCCGGACCCTTTTGTGGAGGATTTTCTGCTTTTTCCTGTGGTATTCCATACCGACAGAATCCAAGATGTCTTTTGTGAAGAACACCATCCGTTTGTCCGTGGATCCATCTGACCAGAACAAGAACAACGTGGTTTTCATTGTCCAAGACATCGTTGAAGGCAAAGCTGGAGCAAGACGTTCTGAGATCTTCAGTGTCAACGAATTTTCACGTCAAGGTAATTATGACGTTACCTTTATGGACCAGGATGTTTGCCTTAATGTCTTTGAATGGCTCCGTGGTCACTCTAGTGACCCCTGCTTGGAAGGAGTTAGATGGGAACCTTTGTTTGGTCTGCAAGAAAAGGAGGTGACTGTGACTGTCTATAACCCTTTTACAGACCCTGAGCTGCTGGAGTGCTTCCTCTCTCGCTACTGTGAATATGTGCGGAAGGGAGTGAAGCAAGTCAATTGTCTAGGAATCTTTAACTGTCAGTATAAATTCCGTGTGAAATTGAAAAGGGATCCTGACAGTGTGGGGGGCTTTAGACACCCTCCATCAAATTTTTCCGTTGCAGGCCATAGAGGTTTCCTCTTTTACCCAGGCCAGCCCATGTTTTGCCGTAGATGCTTTTCTTTCGGACATACCATGGTAACATGCCTTAAAGGGCAGTGTTGCCGAAATTGCAGAAAGGAGGGGCATATGGCCAACCAGTGTCCAGAGGCCAAGTCCTGTGATGTCTGTGGGAGTAGTGATCACATGTATAAGGACTGTCCTATGAGTGCACCTAGACGTTCTGATAAAGAACAGAAGGAGGAAGAGCTGGAGAGGAGGCAGATGGCAAGCGCACTGAAAGTGCTGGAAAGATTGGAGAGGGAGGAGAGAGAGGGAAGGAGGCGGGAAACTGGTAGAGCCTCTCCCTCTACGGCGCCAGAGGAGGTGTCCCTGAGACCATGTTCTTCTTCTGCTGAAGAAATGAGGAAGAAGCGGAGGGAAGAAAAGGAGTTCTGGAGGGAAGTGGCAAAGGTGGAGAAAAAGGCAGTGTCTGCGAGAATATCTAGGAAAGTGGTGGAAGCAGAGCTGCCTGAGATGATGACTTTTGGAGAGGCAATGGATGCAACAGGATGTGAAGTGCAAATCTCGGAACCCGACAGTCCTGAACACCCTTCGGGTCCTGAAAACATTGAAGATTTTTCTTCGGAGGATGATAGGGGTGCAAAGAAGAGTCGTAGGGAGGATGGTGGGGGCAGTGATGATGCAGATTTTAGTGAGCCTCGGAGGAAGATCAGAACTGCCAGAATGAGGAGTGTGGCTGGTGAAGCCAGCGGGTCGGAAACCAGCTGTTCTGTTCTGATGGCGGAGGAGGATAGTGGTGGTGCTGGATAGTGTCACCATATAATATTGTAAATGTTTTTTCTTTTTGTCCTCTTGTGAGCTTTGGTTTAGGCCAAAGGCTATTTCTTTGTGTAATTGGTGAAGGAGTAGAAGTATTATGGGATTTACCATAGTGTCCCAAAACGTAAGAGTGTTTAAAAGTAAAGTAAGAAGAGCTGCTATTTTTGAGTTTTTAGCTATGCAAAATGCATCTATTTTTTGTTTACAAGAATGTGGGGTAGTGGATGGTGTGAAAGGGGATGAATGGTCTTATGGAGCGTCTGTGTGGTCGGGGAGTGCATGTAATAAGAATGATGGTGTGGGTATTTTGGTTAAAGGAAGGGAGGTTGTTTTGAGTGATTATTTGGTTATTGAGGTGGGGAGATGTATCCTTGCTAATTTTGTATACAAGAATGTAAAGTTTTGTGTTATTAATGTTTATGCGCCAGTTGAAAAAAATGAGCGCAAAAATTTATTTGAAAAAATTAAGCTTTTTGTTCCAGGAAGAATACCTGTGGTAATTGTGGGTGATATGAACTGTGATGTGGGGAGAGTGAATGTGGATGTGTCTGGGAAAGCATTATTGGAGTTAGTGAATGATTTTGGGTTGTGTGATATGCAGCGCGTGTGTAACATGAATCCTTTGTTGAACACTTTCTTTTCTGAGAGTGGTAGGGTACAATCCAGATTGGATTATTGTTTTATTTCTAAAAATATAGTTTCTGTTAATTATAGGCAGGAAAACGTTCTTTTTTCAGATCATGTGTGTATGTTGTGTGAGTTGGATATAAAAGTTGATGGAGTGTTTGGGAGAGGATTGTGGAAGTTAAATGTTAAACTGTTAGAGAATGAAGATGTGAGAAAGGAGTATGAAAGGCGGTATGAAGAATGGTGTAAGCATAAAAATGAGTTTGGGAATGTTTGTGAGTGGTGGGACTGGGTGAAGAAACAAACAAAAATGTTCTTTAAAAATTTAGGATACAAGTATGCAGCAATTAAAAGAGAGAGTTTTGTTAAACTGAACGCGCGGTTGAGCGTTTTGTATAAGTTAAGGGAAGGAGGAGTTGAGGTGGAGGAGGATATTTTAGAGGTAAAAAAGGAGATTAGTGAGTTTTTGTTGGAGAGAGGGAGAAGCATAGTGTTTAGGGCAAAGATTGATAAGATGGAGCAGGATGAGAAATGTTCTCGGTTTTTCTTTAAAAAAGTTTTTGGAAAGAAACAGAGTATGAGCGTGGTGTATGGAGCAGATGGAAGTGAGGTGAGTGGAGAGGATATGTGTGAAGAGGTGGCTAAGTTTTATGAGGATCTGTATGCAGTGAAACAGAGGGATGAATGTTTGGAGAATGATGTTTTGAGTGTGTTAGAGAGTAAGTTGAGTGAAGCAGAAAGAGAGAGAGTGATGGGTGAGGTGACTGGTGATGAGGTATGGAAGGTTATGTGTAGTATGGCTTTGAATAAGACGCCGGGGGAGGATGGCCTCCCAGTAGAATTTTATCGTGTGATGTGGGGTGTGATTGGTAAGGACTTTGTGGATGTATGTAAGTATATGTGGGGAAACATGGAGGTGACTGAGAGTATGCGTGCAGGTATGGTTGTGTTAATTCCTAAGAAAGGGGATTTGAAAAGTCTGAGGAATTGGAGGCCAATAACGCTACTTAATTGTGATTATAAAATCTATGCAAAACTTATGGCTAATAGGATGCGTGATGTGATAGAGAGTGTGATTGGGGATGAGCAGTGTTGTGCGGTACCTGGGAGGCGGATTCATGAGTGTGTGTGTATGTTAAGAGATTGTCTATGGGATTGCATGGGTCGTAAGAAGAGTGTATTTTTGTTAAGTTTGGATTTTGAAAAGGCTTATGATAGGTTGTCGCATGGTTTTTTGTTCAGAGTGTTGTTAAAAATGGGTTTTCCGGCTGATTTTGTTGGGCGAGTGAGAAGTTTGTATGCGGGTGTTTATAGCTGTGTTTTAATGAATGGGTATGTGGGTAGGAAAGTGAATGTGTTTTCGGGTGTGCGACAGGGGTGTCCTTTGTCCCCTGTAGCATTTATTTGTGCAATTGAGCCATTGTTGTGTATGCTGAGGAAAGATAAGGTAATTCGTGGTGTGCAAGTGCCGGGAGGTGGAGGAAAAGAATGGAAGGTGAGTGGTTATATGGATGACGTGTGTGTATTATGTGATTCTGAATGTTCGGTGAGGCGGGTGAAGTTGTTAGTGTCTATTTTTTGTGGTGCATCTGCGTTTAAAGTGAATTGGGAAAAGAGTGAGTGTAAGGGTTTTGGAGGCGGAAGTTTAAGTAGGGATGTAGGTGTGAATGTAGTGAATGGACCTATTAAAGTTTTGGGTGTGAAGTTTTCAGAGAGTTTGGATGGGAAAGAAAGTTGGGATGATGCGAAAGGAAAAGTTGAGCAGAAGTTGAATTTTTGGAAATTGAGGAGTTTATCCTTTTTTGGGAAGATTTTAATTGTTAAGAGTGTGGTGTTGCCAATATTTTTATATATTGCGGTAGTATTTCCACCAGGATATATGTGTATGAGAAGCTTGAATAGAATTTTATTTGTTTTTTTGTGGAACTCGAAAATGGAGAGAGCTAGGAGAGAAATTTTGGTTAAAAGAGTGGAAAAAGGTGGTTTGGGTTTTCCGAATTTGGACGTGTTTTTTGGTGTGAATATCGTTGTGTTTGTTTTGAAAGTGATTAGGGCGGATGGAAAGTTTTCATCTATGTGTAGGTATTTATTTGGAGCGTATTTGTTTCGTTTAAAGTGGCAAGAAAGGGATTTGCGATGTCCGATTGCTTTTGAGGTGCCTGTATGGTATGTGTGGGTTTATAAGTTTTTGGTGAGGTATGAACTGTGTGATGCAGATGTGAGATTGCTGGAGAATAAGAAGGCTGTGTATAGGATGATTGAATGTAGAGAGGTAGAATGTGGAATAAATATGGTTAGGGGTGGTGATGTGCAGAAGGTTTGGAAGAAAGTGCGGATGAGTGGTATGACCAACAAACAGAGTGAAGTTGTGTGGCAGTCTTTACATGGAGTATTACCTGTGAGAGAGTTTCAGAGGAATAGAGGTTTGGTGAGGAGTGAAATGTGTCCAAGAAATGGCTGTGGTGGAAGGGAAAGTGTGTTGCATGTTTTTTGGAATTGCCAGTATGCTAGAGATGTGATTGGGAGAATGGGGCCTTTGTGTAAAGAATTGTGTGGTGTGAATTTGTTGTCTTTTGAGTTGTTTATGTTTGGTTTGGGAATATGTGATGGGACGAAGGAAAGAGTCTTGTGGTTGATGCTTGCATGTATAAAGGAAGTGTTATGGGATGTGAGGAATGTGTATGTGTTTAAAAGGAAGGAAATTGCTGTAAAGGATAGTGTGAAGGTGATTTTGGGGAAGATGTATGTGTGTTTCCTATGGGACAAAAAGAGGAGAGGGGAAGTGGATGCGGAGGGAATATGGAAAGTTAAAAAGTGGAGATATATTGTTAGTACCTCTTGATTTTTGTTATTGTTGTTTTGAAATATGAAATAAATATTTCCGATGATGATGGGGACAGCAAATTGCGTATTGGATTTGACGCAGCTGTTTTGATGGAATTTTCCTTTGTCTGGTTTCCATAGACTGTGGAATTTCCTCGTCTGAGGAGAAAAAAAAAAAAAAAAAAAAAAATCTGTTCTTATCAGTTTAATATCTGATACGTCCCCTATCTGGGGACCATATATTAAATGGATTTTTAGAACAGGGAGATGGAAAAAGAGCTTGCTCTGTCCACTCCACGCATTGACCTGGTATTGCAGTATCTCCAGGACCGGTGCACCCCTTCTTTAATGCAGTTTCTAAAATCAGAAAGAATTGAATTCAATGTTTTTTGTTCATTTTGCTTGTTTGTCGGATTTTGGGATGGACTCTTTGGCTTTGCTTTTCTTCTCCTCATTGGATTTTTCATGTTCAAAGTTGCAGAAGCCAGATTACAAGCTCATTTTGGTTCAACTTCAGCAACTGTGCATTGCATTGCCATGTAATGTGATGCAATGCTATCTTTCTAGCTCTCCCTTTTTACTTCCTTTTGGATAAACAGACATATTAGGCAAGCATTTTGGAGCTTTCACCTAAATAACTACAGGTGGTGAGATAAGCTGCACAATATAATTGACCTTTCAGTATATTGTTGCACACACACCATCTATTTAGCAAATGCCCTTGTTATCAACAGCAGCCTTTTAAACTCACCTGAGCTAACAGGTATGTGCGCTGGTTACTCTGCTGCGCTTAAAATTTCTTTTTTGGTTTGCTGCAATGCCTTTTCTGAAACGTTGTCTCCTTCTGCTGGAACACTGACTTCTTTCATTTAATGCCTGCAGACTATAAAAGAGAACCCAACCCAAAAAGTTTGGTTGATTAGTCTGTAGCATTCTGTTAAACTGTTGCTTATGGCGGTCTCTGTGAGCTTCTCAGCGACATTCAGCCAGCCAGGTATCCTGCCTGCAGTAGATGGAATGTGGCAATGGAACGCTGGCTGCGCGTGTCATAATAGGCTCTGAGCCTTTATATACCTGTGCACAGCAGCAGCCACCTTCAGTCTGCTGCTGGACAGCCAGCAGCAGCAGCAGCAGGAGAGGTATGTAATCAGGAGCCCTCCTGCTAAGGGTAGACAGCTGCTCGTTCCACCCCACCCCCCGCCTTAATTGGTTCTCCTCCCTTCCAACGGTGTTGAGGCGGGTGGGAACAGCAGGGGGTGAAGGTGCTGTGTTTAAAGAGGTGGAGTTATGCAGATCTAAAACGCGTGGATTGCAGCAGCAGCAAGCCGAAAAGTGCAGGCATGTAAGGGATCTAGAGGTTGACAACATGTCTTCTTAACGGGAGTCCAGGAGCTCATCTCCACAAATGGACTTTTCAGGATCCTTGGGTGGCTCCGTAGTTTGAAACCAATTCTGGTTATCGCTTCTCGGCCTTTTGGCTGCGATCGTATGACTGTACCTTGATTGGTGCGAGTCTCCTGGAGGAATCCGGACCCTTTTGTGGAGGATTTTCTGCTTTTTCCTGTGGTATTCCATACCGACAGAATCCAAGATGTCTTTTGTGAAGAACACCATCCGTTTGTCCGTGGATCCATCTGACCAGAACAAGAACAACGTGGTTTTCATTGTCCAAGACATCGTTGAAGGCAAAGCTGGAGCAAGACGTTCTGAGATCTTCAGTGTCAACGAATTTTCACGTCAAGGTAATTATGACGTTACCTTTATGGACCAGGATGTTTGCCTTAATGTCTTTGAATGGCTCCGTGGTCACTCTAGTGACCCCTGCTTGGAAGGAGTTAGATGGGAACCTTTGTTTGGTCTGCAAGAAAAGGAGGTGACTGTGACTGTCTATAACCCTTTTACAGACCCTGAGCTGCTGGAGTGCTTCCTCTCTCGCTACTGTGAATATGTGCGGAAGGGAGTGAAGCAAGTCAATTGTCTAGGAATCTTTAACTGTCAGTATAAATTCCGTGTGAAATTGAAAAGGGATCCTGACAGTGTGGGGGGCTTTAGACACCCTCCATCAAATTTTTCCGTTGCAGGCCATAGAGGTTTCCTCTTTTACCCAGGCCAGCCCATGTTTTGCCGTAGATGCTTTTCTTTCGGACATACCATGGTAACATGCCTTAAAGGGCAGTGTTGCCGAAATTGCAGAAAGGAGGGGCATATGGCCAACCAGTGTCCAGAGGCCAAGTCCTGTGATGTCTGTGGGAGTAGTGATCACATGTATAAGGACTGTCCTATGAGTGCACCTAGACGTTCTGATAAAGAACAGAAGGAGGAAGAGCTGGAGAGGAGGCAGATGGCAAGCGCACTGAAAGTGCTGGAAAGATTGGAGAGGGAGGAGAGAGAGGGAAGGAGGCGGGAAACTGGTAGAGCCTCTCCCTCTACGGCGCCAGAGGAGGTGTCCCTGAGACCATGTTCTTCTTCTGCTGAAGAAATGAGGAAGAAGCGGAGGGAAGAAAAGGAGTTCTGGAGGGAAGTGGCAAAGGTGGAGAAAAAGGCAGTGTCTGCGAGAATATCTAGGAAAGTGGTGGAAGCAGAGCTGCCTGAGATGATGACTTTTGGAGAGGCAATGGATGCAACAGGATGTGAAGTGCAAATCTCGGAACCCGACAGTCCTGAACACCCTTCGGGTCCTGAAAACATTGAAGATTTTTCTTCGGAGGATGATAGGGGTGCAAAGAAGAGTCGTAGGGAGGATGGTGGGGGCAGTGATGATGCAGATTTTAGTGAGCCTCGGAGGAAGATCAGAACTGCCAGAATGAGGAGTGTGGCTGGTGAAGCCAGCGGGTCGGAAACCAGCTGTTCTGTTCTGATGGCGGAGGAGGATAGTGGTGGTGCTGGATAGTGTCACCATATAATATTGTAAATGTTTTTTCTTTTTGTCCTCTTGTGAGCTTTGGTTTAGGCCAAAGGCTATTTCTTTGTGTAATTGGTGAAGGAGTAGAAGTATTATGGGATTTACCATAGTGTCCCAAAACGTAAGAGTGTTTAAAAGTAAAGTAAGAAGAGCTGCTATTTTTGAGTTTTTAGCTATGCAAAATGCATCTATTTTTTGTTTACAAGAATGTGGGGTAGTGGATGGTGTGAAAGGGGATGAATGGTCTTATGGAGCGTCTGTGTGGTCGGGGAGTGCATGTAATAAGAATGATGGTGTGGGTATTTTGGTTAAAGGAAGGGAGGTTGTTTTGAGTGATTATTTGGTTATTGAGGTGGGGAGATGTATCCTTGCTAATTTTGTATACAAGAATGTAAAGTTTTGTGTTATTAATGTTTATGCGCCAGTTGAAAAAAATGAGCGCAAAAATTTATTTGAAAAAATTAAGCTTTTTGTTCCAGGAAGAATACCTGTGGTAATTGTGGGTGATATGAACTGTGATGTGGGGAGAGTGAATGTGGATGTGTCTGGGAAAGCATTATTGGAGTTAGTGAATGATTTTGGGTTGTGTGATATGCAGCGCGTGTGTAACATGAATCCTTTGTTGAACACTTTCTTTTCTGAGAGTGGTAGGGTACAATCCAGATTGGATTATTGTTTTATTTCTAAAAATATAGTTTCTGTTAATTATAGGCAGGAAAACGTTCTTTTTTCAGATCATGTGTGTATGTTGTGTGAGTTGGATATAAAAGTTGATGGAGTGTTTGGGAGAGGATTGTGGAAGTTAAATGTTAAACTGTTAGAGAATGAAGATGTGAGAAAGGAGTATGAAAGGCGGTATGAAGAATGGTGTAAGCATAAAAATGAGTTTGGGAATGTTTGTGAGTGGTGGGACTGGGTGAAGAAACAAACAAAAATGTTCTTTAAAAATTTAGGATACAAGTATGCAGCAATTAAAAGAGAGAGTTTTGTTAAACTGAACGCGCGGTTGAGCGTTTTGTATAAGTTAAGGGAAGGAGGAGTTGAGGTGGAGGAGGATATTTTAGAGGTAAAAAAGGAGATTAGTGAGTTTTTGTTGGAGAGAGGGAGAAGCATAGTGTTTAGGGCAAAGATTGATAAGATGGAGCAGGATGAGAAATGTTCTCGGTTTTTCTTTAAAAAAGTTTTTGGAAAGAAACAGAGTATGAGCGTGGTGTATGGAGCAGATGGAAGTGAGGTGAGTGGAGAGGATATGTGTGAAGAGGTGGCTAAGTTTTATGAGGATCTGTATGCAGTGAAACAGAGGGATGAATGTTTGGAGAATGATGTTTTGAGTGTGTTAGAGAGTAAGTTGAGTGAAGCAGAAAGAGAGAGAGTGATGGGTGAGGTGACTGGTGATGAGGTATGGAAGGTTATGTGTAGTATGGCTTTGAATAAGACGCCGGGGGAGGATGGCCTCCCAGTAGAATTTTATCGTGTGATGTGGGGTGTGATTGGTAAGGACTTTGTGGATGTATGTAAGTATATGTGGGGAAACATGGAGGTGACTGAGAGTATGCGTGCAGGTATGGTTGTGTTAATTCCTAAGAAAGGGGATTTGAAAAGTCTGAGGAATTGGAGGCCAATAACGCTACTTAATTGTGATTATAAAATCTATGCAAAACTTATGGCTAATAGGATGCGTGATGTGATAGAGAGTGTGATTGGGGATGAGCAGTGTTGTGCGGTACCTGGGAGGCGGATTCATGAGTGTGTGTGTATGTTAAGAGATTGTCTATGGGATTGCATGGGTCGTAAGAAGAGTGTATTTTTGTTAAGTTTGGATTTTGAAAAGGCTTATGATAGGTTGTCGCATGGTTTTTTGTTCAGAGTGTTGTTAAAAATGGGTTTTCCGGCTGATTTTGTTGGGCGAGTGAGAAGTTTGTATGCGGGTGTTTATAGCTGTGTTTTAATGAATGGGTATGTGGGTAGGAAAGTGAATGTGTTTTCGGGTGTGCGACAGGGGTGTCCTTTGTCCCCTGTAGCATTTATTTGTGCAATTGAGCCATTGTTGTGTATGCTGAGGAAAGATAAGGTAATTCGTGGTGTGCAAGTGCCGGGAGGTGGAGGAAAAGAATGGAAGGTGAGTGGTTATATGGATGACGTGTGTGTATTATGTGATTCTGAATGTTCGGTGAGGCGGGTGAAGTTGTTAGTGTCTATTTTTTGTGGTGCATCTGCGTTTAAAGTGAATTGGGAAAAGAGTGAGTGTAAGGGTTTTGGAGGCGGAAGTTTAAGTAGGGATGTAGGTGTGAATGTAGTGAATGGACCTATTAAAGTTTTGGGTGTGAAGTTTTCAGAGAGTTTGGATGGGAAAGAAAGTTGGGATGATGCGAAAGGAAAAGTTGAGCAGAAGTTGAATTTTTGGAAATTGAGGAGTTTATCCTTTTTTGGGAAGATTTTAATTGTTAAGAGTGTGGTGTTGCCAATATTTTTATATATTGCGGTAGTATTTCCACCAGGATATATGTGTATGAGAAGCTTGAATAGAATTTTATTTGTTTTTTTGTGGAACTCGAAAATGGAGAGAGCTAGGAGAGAAATTTTGGTTAAAAGAGTGGAAAAAGGTGGTTTGGGTTTTCCGAATTTGGACGTGTTTTTTGGTGTGAATATCGTTGTGTTTGTTTTGAAAGTGATTAGGGCGGATGGAAAGTTTTCATCTATGTGTAGGTATTTATTTGGAGCGTATTTGTTTCGTTTAAAGTGGCAAGAAAGGGATTTGCGATGTCCGATTGCTTTTGAGGTGCCTGTATGGTATGTGTGGGTTTATAAGTTTTTGGTGAGGTATGAACTGTGTGATGCAGATGTGAGATTGCTGGAGAATAAGAAGGCTGTGTATAGGATGATTGAATGTAGAGAGGTAGAATGTGGAATAAATATGGTTAGGGGTGGTGATGTGCAGAAGGTTTGGAAGAAAGTGCGGATGAGTGGTATGACCAACAAACAGAGTGAAGTTGTGTGGCAGTCTTTACATGGAGTATTACCTGTGAGAGAGTTTCAGAGGAATAGAGGTTTGGTGAGGAGTGAAATGTGTCCAAGAAATGGCTGTGGTGGAAGGGAAAGTGTGTTGCATGTTTTTTGGAATTGCCAGTATGCTAGAGATGTGATTGGGAGAATGGGGCCTTTGTGTAAAGAATTGTGTGGTGTGAATTTGTTGTCTTTTGAGTTGTTTATGTTTGGTTTGGGAATATGTGATGGGACGAAGGAAAGAGTCTTGTGGTTGATGCTTGCATGTATAAAGGAAGTGTTATGGGATGTGAGGAATGTGTATGTGTTTAAAAGGAAGGAAATTGCTGTAAAGGATAGTGTGAAGGTGATTTTGGGGAAGATGTATGTGTGTTTCCTATGGGACAAAAAGAGGAGAGGGGAAGTGGATGCGGAGGGAATATGGAAAGTTAAAAAGTGGAGATATATTGTTAGTACCTCTTGATTTTTGTTATTGTTGTTTTGAAATATGAAATAAATATTTCCGATGATGATGGGGACAGCAAATTGCGTATTGGATTTGACGCAGCTGTTTTGATGGAATTTTCCTTTGTCTGGTTTCCATAGACTGTGGAATTTCCTCGTCTGAGGAGAAAAAAAAAAAAAAAAAAAAAAATCTGTTCTTATCAGTTTAATATCTGATACGTCCCCTATCTGGGGACCATATATTAAATGGATTTTTAGAACAGGGAGATGGAAAAAGAGCTTGCTCTGTCCACTCCACGCATTGACCTGGTATTGCAGTATCTCCAGGACCGGTGCACCCCTTCTTTAATGCAGTTTCTAAAATCAGAAAGAATTGAATTCAATGTTTTTTGTTCATTTTGCTTGTTTGTCGGATTTTGGGATGGACTCTTTGGCTTTGCTTTTCTTCTCCTCATTGGATTTTTCATGTTCAAAGTTGCAGAAGCCAGATTACAAGCTCATTTTGGTTCAACTTCAGCAACTGTGCATTGCATTGCCATGTAATGTGATGCAATGCTATCTTTCTAGCTCTCCCTTTTTACTTCCTTTTGGATAAACAGACATATTAGGCAAGCATTTTGGAGCTTTCACCTAAATAACTACAGGTGGTGAGATAAGCTGCACAATATAATTGACCTTTCAGTATATTGTTGCACACACACCATCTATTTAGCAAATGCCCTTGTTATCAACAGCAGCCTTTTAAACTCACCTGAGCTAACAGGTATGTGCGCTGGCTACTCTGCTGCGCTTAAAATTTCTTTTTTGGTTTGCTACAATGCCTTTTCTGAAACGTTGTCTCCTTCTGCTGGAACACTGACTTCTTTCATTTAATGCCTGCAGACTATAAAAGAGAACCCAACCCAAAAAGTTTGGTTGATTAGTCTGTGGCATTCTGTTAAACTGTTGCTTATGGCGGTCTCTGTGAGCTTCTCAGCGACATTCAGCCAGCCAGGTATCCTGCCTGCAGTAGATGGAATGTGGCAATGGAACGCTGGCTGCGCGTGTCATAATAGGCTCTGAGCCTTTATATACCTGTGCACAGCAGCAGCCACCTTCAGTCTGCTGCTGGACAGCCAGCAGCAGCAGCAGCAGGAGAGGTATGTAATCAGGAGTAGTGTTGAGCCACCCCCGTAGTGTTCGGGTTCGGTTCGGTTCGTCGAACACCGGGATGTTCGAGGAACTGTTCGTCGAACTGTTCGTCGAACACCTTAGAACACCGTCGAACACCGTTAAAACCAATGGCAGGCAAACAAAAACACATAGAAACACATAGAAAACACCTGCAAAGGTGTCCAAAAGCTGACAAACTGCTCAGAAGACACTCTCTTTAAAAAAGCCGGCCGGCAAATTCAGCAGCGGCATACACCGGTACCCGACAATTTAGACAAGAAGGAATAGAGCATCACACATAGATTAGATAGATAGAAACATGTCAGTCACACATATAAGAAGCACAGTGACAGTGTTGGTTACTGCACTTGTCATTTAGTGTAAAGGATTTATTAAAAAAAATATTAGTGTTTTCATGCACCGTCTCTTTAAAAAAGCCGGCCGGCAATTCAGCATCTGTACCCGACAATTTAGAACAGAAAGAATAGAGCTTCACACATAGATTAGATAGATAGAAACATGTCAGTCACATATATAATAAGTACAGTGATAGTGTTGCTTACTGTACTTGTCATTTAGTGTAAAGGATTTATTTAAAAAAATAATAGTGTTTTCATGCACTGTCTCTTTAAAAAAGCCGGCCGGCAATTCAGCAGCGGTACCCGACAATTTAGAACAGAAAGATAGAGCATCACACATAGATTAGATAGATAGAAACATGTCAGTCACATATATATGAAGTACAGTGATAGTGTTGGTTACTGTACTTGTCATTTAGTATTAAAATAAAGGATTTATTATTAAAAAAATTGGCGTGGGGTTCCCCTTAATTTTAGGCTCTAGCGGAGGTTAAGCAGACGGCTGGGGCAGATGTTTGAAGCCTGGGAAGGGGGTAATACCCACGGAGCTTCCCAGGCTACTAATATCAGCCCCCAGCTGAATACATAGCCTTTACTAGCTATTAAAATGGGGGACCCCCCAAAAAAAATGACGTGGGGTCCCCCCTAATTTAATAGCTAGCAAAGGCTAGGCAGACAGCTGGGGGCTGATATTAATAGCCCAGGAAGGGAGCCATGAATATTGGCCCCCTCCCAGGCTAGAAACACCAGCCGTCAGCCGCCCCAGAAATGGCGCATTCATAGGATGCGCCAATTCTGGCACTTAGCCTCGCTCTTCCACGCTGCCCTGGTGCGGTGGCAGGGGGTAATAGGGTTGGGGTTGATGTCAGCTTATAATGCCAGCTGACATCAAGCCCAGGTTAGTAATGGAGAGGCGTCTATAAGACACCCCCATTACTAACCCCATAGTCAAAGTTAAAAAAAACACAAACACCCAGAATAAAGTCCTTTAATTGAAATAAAGACACAGTCCTTTATTGTTCTAAATTAAACCATACTTACCGTCACGCCCATTCCAGCTGAAGCCAACGATCTCCTGCAATAAAAGAAAAATAATAAAGCAACCTCATCCTTACCTTTCCATGGTTCCCACGACAGCTTCAGCTCTGCTACATCGAGATGACAGGCTGGACCGCAGCAGAACGCTGCCATCCAGCCTGTCATCCCGCAGACACTGAGAAGCGTAGGCTTGCTTGCGCTGCTCAGCGTCTCTCTGTGACGACATCCAGATGAGCCGAGTTCATGTCCAATGAACTCGGCTCACCTCATTCACGTCACTGACAGCGTGGGAAAATTCTCACGCTGAAGCGCTGATTGCAGGAGAATTTTCCCACGCTGTCAGTGACGTGCAGGAGGTGAGCTGAGTTCATTGGACATGAGCTCACCTCATGCACATCACTGACAGCGTGGGAGAATTCTCCTGCACTCAGCACTTCAGCGTGAGAATTTTCCCACGCTGTCAGTGACGTGCATGAGGTGAGCCGAGTTCATTGGACATGACCTCGGCTCATCTGGATGCCGTCACAGCGAGACACTGAGGAGCGCAAGCATGCCTGCGCTTCTCAGTGTCTGCGGGATGACAGACTGGATGGCAGCGTTCTGCTGCGGTCCAGCCAGTCATCTCGATGTAGCAGAGCTGAAGCTGTCGTGGGAACCATGGAAAGGTAAGGATGAGGTTGGTTTATTATTTTTCTTTTATTGCAGGAGATCGTTGGCTTCAGCTGGAATGGGTGTGATGGTAAGTATGGTTTAATTTAGAACAATAAAGAATTGTGTCTTTATTTCAATTAAAGGACTTTATTCTGGGTATTGTGTTTTTTTTAAATACTTTACTAGAAATTCATGGCGGTCATGTCTAATACTGGCGTGACCCCATGAATTTTGGGCTTGGGGCCAGCTGATAATACCAAGCTGGCCCTAACCCCTTTATTACCCAGTGAGCCACCGCACCAGGGCCCTGGATGAGTTGGGTACAGCGCCAGAAGATGGCGCTTCTATGAACGCGCCATTTTCCGGGGTGGCTGCGGACTGCAATTTGTAGCGGGGGGGGGCCCAGAAAGCTTGGGCCTCCCTGCGCTGCAGATTCCAGCCCCCAGCTGCCTAGTTGTACCTGGCTGGACACAAAAATAGGGCAAAGCCCCACGTACTTTTTTTTTAATTATTTCATGAAATTCATGAAATAATTAAGAAAAAAAGGCCTTCCCTATATTGTTGTGTCCGGCCAGGTACAAATAGGCAGCTGGTGGTTGGGGGCAGCCCGTTCCTGCCTGCTGTACCTGGCTGGACACAAATATTGTGCGAAGCCCCACTTCAATTTTTTTTAATTATTTCATGAAATTCATGAAATAATTAAGAAAAAAAGGGCTTCCCTATATTGTTGTGTCCGGCCAGGTACAAATAGGCAGCTGGTGGATGGGGGCAGCCCGTTCCTGCCTGCTGTACCTGGCTGGACACAAATATAGTGCGAAGCCCCACTTAAATTTTTTTAAATTATTTCAGGAAATTCATGAAATAATTTTAAAAAAATTGACGTGGGGTTTCGCACTATATTTGTGTCCAGCCAGGTACAGCAGGCAGGAACGGGCTGCCCCCAACCACCAGCTGCCTATTTGTACCTGGCCGGACACAACAATATAGGGAAGCCCTTTTTTCTTAATTATTTCATGAAATAATTTAAAGAAAATTGACGTGGGGCTTCGCCCTGTTTTTGTGTCCAGCCAGGTACAACTAGGCAGCTGGGGGCTGGAATCCGCAGCGCAGGGAGGCCCAAGCTTTCTGGACCACCCCCGCTGCAAATTGCAGTCCGCAGCCACCCCGGAAAATGGCGCGTTCATAGAAGCGCCATCTTCTGGCGCTGTACCCAACTCATCCAGGGCCCTGATGCGGTGGCTCACTGGGTAATAAAGGGGTTAGGGCCAGCTTGGCATTATCAGCTGGCCCTAAGCCCGAAATTCATGGGGTCACGCCAATATTAGACATGACCACCATGAATTTCTAGTAAAGAATTTAAAAAAAACACAACACCCAGAAAAAAGTCCTTTAATTGAAATAAACACACAATTCTTTATTGTTCTAAATTAAACCATACTTACCATCACGCCCATTCCAGCTGAAGCCAACGATCTCCTGAAATAAAAGAAAAATAATAAAGCAACATCATCCTTACCTTTCCATGGTTCCCATGACAGCTTCAGCTCTGCTACATCGAGATGACAGGCTGGACCGCAGCAGAACGCTGCCATCCAGTCTGTCATCCCGCAGACACTGAGAAGCGCAGGCTTGCTTGCGCTCCACAGTGTCTCTCTGTGAGGGCATCCAGATGAGCCGAGTTAATGTCCAATGAACTCGGCTCACCTCATGCACGTCACTGACAGCGTGGGAAAATTCTCCTGCACTCAGCGCTTCAGCGTGGGAGAATTCTCACACTGAAGCGCTGAGTGCAGGAGAATTCTCCCACGCTGTCAGTGACGTGCAGGAGGTGAGCTGAGTTCATTGGACATGAGCTCACCTTATGCACGTCACTGACAGCGTGGGAAAATTCTCCTGCACTCAGCGCTTCAGCTTGAGAATTTTCCCACGCTGTCAGTGACGTGCATGAGGTGAGCCGAGTTCATTGGACATGAACTCGGCTCATCTGGATGTCGTCACAGAGAGACGCTGAGCAGCGCAAGCAAGCCTGCGCTTCTCAGTGTCTGCGGGATGAGAGGCTGGATGGCAGCGTTCTGCTGCGGTCCAGCCTGTCATCTCGATGTAGCAGAGCTGAAGCTGTCGTGGGAACCATGGAAAGGTAAGGATGAGGTTGCTTTATTATTTTTCTTTTATTGCAGGAGATCGTTGGCTTCAGCTGGAATGGGCGTGACGGTAAGTATGGTTTAATTTAGAACAATAAAGGACTGTGTCTTTATTTCAATTAAAGGACTTTATTCTGGGTGTTTGTGTTTTTTTTAACTTTGACTATGGGGTTAGTAATGGGGGTGTCTTATAGACGCCTCTCCATTACTAACCTGGGCTTGATGTCAGCTGGCATTATAAGCTGACATCAACCCCAACCCTATTACCCCCTGCCACCGCACCAGGGCAGCGTGGAAGAGCGAGGCTAAGTGCCAGAATTGGCGCATCCTATGAATGCGCCATTTCTGGGGCGGCTGACGGCTGGTGTTTCTAGCCTGGGAGGGGGCCAATATTCATGGCTCCCTTCCTGGGCTATTAATATCAGCCCCCAGCTGTCTGCCTAGCCTTTGCTAGCTATTAAATTAGGGGGGACCCCACGTCATTTTTTTTGGGGGGTCCCCCATTTTAATAGCTAGTAAAGGCTATGTATTCAGCTGGGGGCTGATATTAGTAGCCTGGGAAGCTCCGTGGGTATTACCCCCTTCCCAGGCTTCAAACATCTGCCCCAGCCGTCTGCTTAACCTCCGCTAGAGCCTAAAATTAAGGGGAACCCCACGCCAATTTTTTTAATAATAAATCCTTTATTTTAATACTAAATGACAAGTACAGTAACCAACACTATCACTGTACTTCATATATATGTGACTGACATGTTTCTATCTATCTAATCTATGTGTGAAGCTCTATTCTGTCTGTTATAAATTGTCGGGTACCGCTGCTGAATTGCCGGCCGGCTTTTTTAAAGAGACGGTGCATGAAAACACTATTATTTTTTTTGATAAATCCTTTACGCTAAATGACAAGTACAGTAAGCAGCACTTTCACTGTACTTCGTATATATGTGGCTGACATGTTTATATCTATCTAATCTATGTGTGAAGCTCTATTCTTTCGGTTCTAAATTGTCGGGTACAGGTGTATGCCGCTGCTGAATTGCCGGCTTTTCATGTTTCACTGTTGGCACTGTTCCCATCGATTTGGGCAATCACTGTAATGCCACAACCACCATGGCTGTGGCATTACAGTGAGTGGCAGACAATCCATGCAGGACACGCTTTTGGTGCACGAACAGTTATCGAACATAACCTCGAACAGCCGAATTTTTTGCAAATCGTTCGGGTTCGTCGAACAACTCGAACACCGCCCAAAACAGCTCGAATTTGAGATTGGCGAACAGTTCTAGTCGAACACCGCTCATCTCTAATCAGGAGCCCTCCTGCTAAGGGTAGACAGCTGCTCGTTCCACCCCACCCCCCGCCTTAATTGGTTCTCCTCCCTTCCAACGGTGTTGAGGCGGGTGGGAACAGCAGGGGGTGAAGGTGCTGTGTTTAAAGAGGTGGAGTTATGCAGATCTAAAACGCGTGGATTGCAGCAGCAGCAAGCCGAAAAGTGCAGGCATGTAAGGGATCTAGAGGTTGACAACATGTCTTCTTAACGGGAGTCCAGGAGCTCATCTCCACAAATGGACTTTTCAGGATCCTTGGGTGGCTCCGTAGTTTGAAACCAATTCTGGTTATCGCTTCTCGGCCTTTTGGCTAAGATCAAGTGTAGTATCTTTCGAAAAGGCGGTTTTGGATGTTGGCCGCCCTAGTAGATTGATACATTATGCACACTGGGGTTTAGGCGCTTGTTAGTACGCCAGGTGGCTAATATAGTCATCTGGTGGAAAGCATGGCCCCCCAGGATCGACGCCATTGGGCCGGGAAAGATCGAAAGCCCGAAGTGTGAAGTGCCCCAGGAGTGGTGACCCTGGGGTGCCTTAACTCACTGGGATTGGGAACCCCACTTGAGTTTATGGCACATTTGCACAAGCACTTCAAATTTTCTTTCTTCGCACACACCCTTATTCCGGGCCTTCTGGCCTTAGGATGGGGAATTTTTCAATTCCCGGTCGAAGGTCCGGGCAGTATTATACTGTGAAACCTTCACTATTTATTTAATTTCTTTGTCACTGTGTGTCCACTTATTCACGTGTGTCACGTCCTACTAGGATTTTGTCGGGATGCGGTTCCCTTATGGGTTCCTCTCTTGGCAGGTCTAGGGGGGGAGTGTGTGGCCATCAGGTTCCGCTCCCCCCTGAACCCCCCTGGCTCTCCTCTTTCGGGAGGAGAGCGTTGTTGGCTCCCCTCTTCCGGGAGGGGAGCACAGTCTTTGGCTCCCAGTGCCTTGCTCGGGTGAGAACTCGGGCAGGTGCTGGGGGTAAGATTGGGTCGCCTCTGGCTTCGGCTGGAGGTGGCTTTTTGTCCCTGTTCCTCGCTGTGGCCTTTTGGCTCGGAGGGACGGGGAATGGTTTGGGGGACCCTTCTCCTTTTGGAGAGGGTTTCAAGAAGACCAGCATCCTAGTGCACTTTTTTTGTGGCACTTGTCACTTTTTTAAGCGCACTCGGGTTTTGTACACGAATTCGGGCTTTCGATAAAAAAAAAAATCTGTTCTTATCAGTTTAATATCTGATACGTCCCCTATCTGGGGACCATATATTAAATGGATTTTTAGAACAGGGAGATGGAAAAAGAACTTGCTCTGTCCACTCCACGCATTGACCTGGTATTGCAGTATCTCCAGGACCGGTGCACCCCTTCTTTAATGCAGTTTCTAAAATCAGAAAGAATTGAATTCAATGTTTTTTGTTCATTTTGCTTGTTTGTCGGATTTTGGGATGGACTCTTTGGCTTTGCTTTTCTTCTCCTCATTGGATTTTTCATGTTCAAAGTTGCAGAAGCCAGATTACAAGCTCATTTTGGTTCAACTTCAGCAACTGTGCATTGCATTGCCATGTAATGTGATGCAATGCTATCTTTCTAGCTCTCCCTTTTTACTTCCTTTTGGATAAACAGACATATTAGGCAAGCATTTTGGAGCTTTCACCTAAATAACTACAGGTGGTGAGATAAGCTGCACAATATAATTGACCTTTCAGTATATTGTTGCACACACACCATCTATTTAGCAAATGCCCTTGTTATCAACAGCAGCCTTTTAAACTCACCTGAGCTAACAGGTATGTGCGCTGGTTACTCTGCTGCGCTTAAAATTTCTTTTTTGGTTTGCTACAATGCCTTTTCTGAAACGTTGTCTCCTTCTGCTGGAACACTGACTTCTTTCATTTAATGCCTGCAGACTATAAAAGAGAACCCAACCCAAAAAGTTTGGTTGATTAGTCTGTGGCATTCTGTTAAACTGTTGCTTATGGCGGTCTCTGTGAGCTTCTCAGCGACATTCAGCCAGCCAGGTATCCTGCCTGCAGTAGATGGAATGTGGCAATGGAACGCTGGCTGCGCGTGTCATAATAGGCTCTGAGCCTTTATATACCTGTGCACAGCAGCAGCCACCTTCAGTCTGCTGCTGGACAGCCAGCAGCAGCAGCAGCAGGAGAGGTATGTAATCAGGAGCCCTCCTGCTAAGGGTAGACAGCTGCTCGTTCCACCCCACCCCCCGCCTTAATTGGTTCTCCTCCCTTCCAACGGTGTTGAGGCGGGTGGGAACAGCAGGGGGTGAAGGTGCTGTGTTTAAAGAGGTGGAGTTATGCAGATCTAAAACGCGTGGATTGCAGCAGCAGCAAGCCGAAAAGTGCAGGCATGTAAGGGATCTAGAGGTTGACAACATGTCTTCTTAACGGGAGTCCAGGAGCTCATCTCCACAAATGGACTTTTCAGGATCCTTGGGTGGCTCCGTAGTTTGAAACCAATTCTGGTTATCGCTTCTCGGCCTTTTGGCTAAGATCAAGTGTAGTATCTGTTCTTATCAGTTTAATATCTGATACGTCCCCTATCTGGGGACCATATATTAAATGGATTTTTAGAACAGGGAGATGGAAAAAGAGCTTGCTCTGTCCACTCCACGCATTGACCTGGTATTGCAGTATCTCCAGGACCGGTGCATCCCTTCTTTAATGCAGTTTCTAAAATCAGAAAGAATTGAATTCAATGTTTTTTGTTCATTTTGCTTGTTTGTCGGATTTTGGGATGGACTCTTTGGCTTTGCTTTTCTTCTCCTCATTGGATTTTTCATGTTCAAAGTTGCAGAAGCCAGATTACAAGCTCATTTTGGTTCAACTTCAGCAACTGTGCATTGCATTGCCATGTAATGTGATGCAATGCTATCTTTCTAGCTCTCCCTTTTTACTTCCTTTTGGATAAACAGACATATTAGGCAAGCATTTTGGAGCTTTCACCTAAATAACTACAGGTGGTGAGATAAGCTGCACAATATAATTGACCTTTCAGTATATTGTTGCACACACACCATCTATTTAGCAAATGCCCTTGTTATCAACAGCAGCCTTTTAAACTCACCTGAGCTAACAGGTATGTGCGCTGGTTACTCTGCTGCGCTTAAAATTTCTTTTTTGGTTTGCTACAATGCCTTTTCTGAAACGTTGTCTCCTTCTGCTGGAACACTGACTTCTTTCATTTAATGCCTGCAGACTATAAAAGAGAACCCAACCCAAAAAGTTTGGTTGATTAGTCTGTGGCATTCTGTTAAACTGTTGCTTATGGCGGTCTCTGTGAGCTTCTCAGCGACATTCAGCCAGCCAGGTATCCTGCCTGCAGTAGATGGAATGTGGCAATGGAACGCTGGCTGCGCGTGTCATAATAGGCTCTGAGCCTTTATATACCTGTGCACAGCAGCAGCCACCTTCAGTCTGCTGCTGGACAGCCAGCAGCAGCAGCAGCAGGAGAGGTATGTAATCAGGAGCCCTCCTGCTAAGGGTAGACAGCTGCTCGTTCCACCCCACCCCCCGCCTTAATTGGTTCTCCTCCCTTCCAACGGTGTTGAGGCGGGTGGGAACAGCAGGGGGTGAAGGTGCTGTGTTTAAAGAGGTGGAGTTATGCAGATCTAAAACGCGTGGATTGCAGCAGCAGCAAGCCGAAAAGTGCAGGCATGTAAGGGATCTAGAGGTTGACAACATGTCTTCTTAACGGGAGTCCAGGAGCTCATCTCCACAAATGGACTTTTCAGGATCCTTGGGTGGCTCCGTAGTTTGAAACCAATTCTGGTTATCGCTTCTCGGCCTTTTGGCTCAGATCGGGGTGTTTGCCTCGGTCTGGGCTGAGGGGTGCGTATTTTCGGCTCGTGTGGTGGAGAAAGCGATCCGTGCCTTGGGCATTACAATGGCGGCTGTAAAGAATACCGTGCGATTGGAGGTTATTGAGGACCACAGACATAACATCGGCTTGGAATTTATTGTCCGGAATATAGTGATGGAATTGACGGGATTTAAACTGGAGAAGATTTTTTGTATCCAGGAGTTTCCTAAAGCTGGTAATTATGACACTTCTTTCTACTTGGAAGCAGACTGTTTGACTTTCTTTCAGCGTTTAAAAGAGAAAAGACATCATGAGTATTTACAATTTATAATCCCTAAGCCTTTGTTTTCTAATATTGAAAGGCCCATTACTGTACACATGTATAACCCGTTTGTGGAGATCCCTTTGATTAGAGCTTTCTTATCACAGTATTGCTCAGTAATAAGGGGGGGAATCATGCAAAAGAATATTTTTGCTGTTTTCAATGGGAATGTGAAATTTTGGGCTCGTTTCAAATCTGACCCTGAGGGTATTGGTGGAACCATGCACCCACCTGCAAATTTCTCCATTGGAGGAAATAGAGGATTCCTACATTATCCTGGTCAGCCCTCTTTTTGTAGGAAATGTTTTTGTTATGGCCATATAGCTGCGGAATGTACCTCTGATGTAACTTGTAGGAATTGTAAAAAATCAGGGCATGAAGCCTTTGAATGTCCCTATCCTGCAATATGTGACTTATGTGGTGAAAATGGCCACACTTGTAGATCATGTCCTAATGTTAGCCGTCAGGTTTTTTTGGCGCGTCTTAATACTGAGAGACGTAGGACATGGGGGGAGAGACAGGGGGCTCCTCAGGCACAGGAGGGCCCTACTGAAATCCCTCGTGTTGTTCCTGAAACTACTACAATGGTGGAGGAAGTGGTGGATTTTATTCCCACTGTGGCTGAGGTGCATGATATCACTGTAGAGGGAAATCTTGGAGACCAGGTGCAGCCTGACGTGGGTGTGGCACCACCTGTAGAGTTGCCTTCTGGGTCAGGGGCTGAGACGGCTCTCAGTGAGGTAATTGAGGAGGTGGAAAGCTCTGAGGAGATGTCTGCCCCAAGTTCCGTTGACATACAGTGGTCAGTTTCTCCAGAGGAAATAGAGGCTGCCAGGATGCCTTCAGCTGAAAATGCTGCCATCGTTTGTAAAGCCTTGGCCAAACAGAAGAAGACTGGTAAAACTGTAAAGAGGTTACGAAAGAAGAAATTTGAGTCTTTTGAGTCTCACAACCCTTTTTCCGTCCTATCTGACTCTGGGGAGGATTCACATTTGAATGAACCTTATAAGGCCACTCCCATATCACCTAGTGAAGGTTTCTTAGAGGAAAAGGATGTGGCAGGCTTGGAGAGCCTATTTGAATTTTCTGAGGTGGCCTGAGACATGTTGATTTCCTTTTCTGGTCTTCCCGGTCTCCATAACCTGCATTGACACCTATGGTCCTGCGGCTGAAAATAATCTCCCAGAATGTACGTATGTTTGCATCAGCGACAAAGCGTGCCACTGTTCTGGACTATTTGGCATCTAAGGGCTGTGACATTATATGTGTTCAAGAATGTGGTTTATCTAAATTTCCTAAACAAAATGAGTGGCTGTATGGGGAGGCAGTGTGGTCCTTTTCTAATACTAACAGAAATGATGGCATTGGAATCCTTATCCAAAACAGAGACATTCGCTTAAAACAGAAAACTATTATTCTGGAAGGAAGATGTGCTTGTATCACTCTATCATACCTTGGTTGGGACTTTAAACTAATTTGCATATATGCAAATGTGGATAAAAATGAGCGCTTATCACTCTTCAAAAAATTGACTTTTTTTTTGCATGGCAAGTTGCCTGTTTTTGTTATTGGTGACTTTAACTGTATTTTTTCAAAAGAAGCAAGGGCAGGTTCATGGCAATCTAAAGTGGATGTTACAGGTAATCTATGGAACCAAATGACTAAAGACTTCTCCCTTAGGGATGCTGTGTCGGAGAAGCCGGGACCTTTTACATATCATTCAGATGATGGCCATGCCGAGTCTAGACTGGACTATTTTTTTGTTTCCTCACCGGCAGTTAAATGTGTTAAGTATTCCCAAGAGAAAGTTTGCTTCTCTGATCATGAGTGTTTGCTTGGGGTGTTTGAGGTGGATGGTTTTTTCTATGGCAAAGGGAGGTGGCGGATGAATGTGAGTGTTCTGGATGACAAGCAAGTTTTCAGGTGTTTTTCAAAAAAATACCATGGTTGGGTGAGGAGGAAAAGGGATTTTTGCAATATCTTGGAATGGTGGGTGTGGGTCAAGGTTAGAATTAGGGATTTTTTCAGGAAAATTGGCTATATTAAGGCTAAAAAGAAGAGATTATTATATACACAAATAAATAGGAGGATTTCCTTTTTGCATGAATGTAGAGCTATGGGTATAGATGTTAAAAGTGAGTTGGTTAAAATGAAGAACGAAATGGGTGATTGGATGTTTGGACGAGGAAAGGAAATCATATTCCGGTCGAGAGTGAAGTTTAGGGAACAGAATGAGAAATGTACGCGCTTCTTTTTTAAGAAAATGTGTGGTGGTAAACGGGATATGCATGTGTTAGTGAATGATAAGGGTGATGAGGTACATGGTGAGGGAGTGATCAAGGAAGTGGTTAATTTTTATAAAGGCTTGTATGGGGAGAAAAAGTGTGATTTGGGGAACGAGAATGAGTTTTTGCAGGTACTTGGAAATTTTGTTACAGAAAGTGAAAGTCAGGCTTTGATGGATGATTTAACAGAGAAAGAATTGTTGGGTGTGATCTCCAAGTCTCCGAAGAACAAATCCCCTGGGCAGGATGGAATCCCATGTGATTTTTATGCAAAATATTGGGACGTTGTTTCTCAGGATCTGTTTGAAGTCATGAAATCCTTGTTTGCCGGAGTGAGTATGCCTGAGTGTATGAAGGGAGGTTTGGTTGTGTTATTGTTTAAAAAAGGTGATAGAAAGAGGCTAGCCAACTGGAGACCAATTACGCTGCTTAATGCTGATTATAAGATTTTTGCGAAAATTTTGGCTTGTCGTATGAGAGAAGTGATAGCATCTGTGATTGAGGAGGAACAAGTGTGTGCAGTGCCTGAACGGAGGATACAAGAGAACATTTGTCTGGTGAGGGATGTGCTAGAGGATTGTAAGAGTAGAAAGAAAGGTGTGATTGTATGTGCGCTTGACTTTGAAAAGGCCTTTGATTGTGTGGCTCATGTGTTTTTGTTTAATGTGTTGTTGAAGATGGGCTTTCCAGAGCGCTTGGTTAGATTGATTATGGGAATGTATGAGGGTGCTAGAAGTGTGGTGCAGGTGAATGGTTTTTTATCTGAGTCTTTTGAAATATTGTCAGGGGTGAGGCAGGGATGCCCGCTTTCTCCAATCATGTTTATTTGTGTGATGGAGCCTCTTCTCCAGCTTATTAGAAGGGATACAGTTTTAAAGGGGTTTTTGATCCCTGGCTGTGATGGTAAGGCTATTAAAGTGATTGGTTATATGGATGATGTGTGTGTGTTGTGTGATTCTGAGAGTGATGTCGCAAGGGTTAAATGGTTAGTCCAATGTTTTTGTGTGGCCTCTGCTTTCAAAATAAATTGGGAAAAAGTAAGGTTAAGGGATTTTTTAGTAGTAAAAAAGTGAGTGATGCAGATATGGAATGTGTGGAAGGGGGGATTAAAGTGTTGGGGGTGTGTCTGGATGAGAGTTTAAAAGGGGACAAGAGTTGGGAGGATCTGGGTGGTAAAATTGCAAGGAAATTGGAATTATGGCGTCTGCGTGATCTGTCCTTTACTGGGAAAATTTTAATCATTAAAAGTATCATTCTCCCTATGCTTATTTATGTAGCTTTGATTTTTCCCCCATCTGTTGGAGTTTTGAAGAAGATTAATAGATTACTTTTTGTGTTCCTTTGGGGCAGTAATATAGAGAAGGCCAAGAGGGAATTTCTTCATAGGTGTAAAAGGAATGGTGGCCTAGGATTCCCTAACATCGAGACTTTTATTGGTCTGAATTGTATTAGTTTTTTTGCAGGACTTTTATTAAAGCAATCCAAGGCTGCATGTATGTGTAGATACCTTGGAGGCTCCGTCTTCCATCGGTTAAAATGGATGAATTATGATAACTGTAAACCTACTGCTTATGTATGTGACGCGCCCCTGGGCCTGTGTCGCGCTGCGTTGCGCACGCGGGAGCTTACCCGGAGCCGGATCTGTTTAGGGTTGTAGTCTCGTGGCGGTGACCCGGTCCGTGCCCAGGGAGTCAAACTGGACGGCAGTCTGTTAGCGGTAGAAAATGGTTGATGACTACGCCACCCGTTGAATGCAGCCAGGGGGCTGCTGCTGCAGGGCAGACCGCTGAGGCCGGTGGAAGGATGGTGCAGCGTGATAGTATAACCCCCAACGGGAGGGGTATGGCCTCAGGGCAGCCGACGTGGATGATGGGGGTAGCAGGAACCACTCAGAGACGGTATGGTAGCGTTCAGGGTCTTTACTGGTAACAACGATAGACCCTCCCGGAGTACTTGCTAGCGAACGGGGCCTGGTCAGTCCTTGAGCAGATGGGATCTCCCCTGGCCAGGCGTAGTTGTAGGCCTCCCAAGCTGACTGTACTCTTCTGGCTACCTTGCTAGAAGCTGATGTAAGTAGCCCACGTCCCTGAGTGTACCGTGTGGTGCTCACCCGTATGGCCGGTGACTCGGGGCCTTCTAATGGCTTCCGCTCCACGATGGCGGTGCTGGTCCCACGCGTGTGACCGGGCCTTCGGGCTTCTGGGCCAGGGGACCTGAAATCCCCTGCCTGACGGATTCTGCTGCTGGGTAGAAGTTAGTCCCCACAGCCTCGGACTCCGGGTCCGGTAAAGAATCTTCTTAGTCAGGGCGAGCTCTTTAGCTGCCAGCCCCTGACTCCTTGGGACTCTGCTGCTTCCTATGCTGCTCTTGTCTCTACTCTTCCTGGACTCACTAACCCTGCCTCAGCCCCGGGTTTATACAGGGGAAGTTCTTCCCCTCCCAAGGCTGGGCAGGAGGTGTGGCATGCACAGGATCCCTGACCAAAGGACCTCCCACCTGCTCTCAGACGTAATATCTCTATCACTGTGACAACCAGACCCCTGGGGTGTCACACTCCCCCCTAGTGAAATTTAGTACTCCGGGACTAAACACTTTTTAGAAAAATATAACAAGGTATATCAAAGAACAATAAAATACAATAAGGAAACACAATAAGATGGTCACGGATGTCCGCAACCGGGTGCAGTCTTTGAAGAAAAGCAAAAGTGTCCATTTCACCAACACAGGGAGACGTAACCAGGTAGGGGTCTGTCCTACCCCGAGTCCTTAACAGTCTCTAGTCCATCCTGGGTTACGCTCCAACTATATACAAAGGATTCCCGGTAAATCCACCGAAGACTCCTAAAAACAACTAGAAACACAAAATTACACACAAGCAACAATAAACAGGTAAACATTGTAAAACAACTTAAACATTTAGATCCTCCAACGTGCGGGTAACTGGCCTCTAGTGGCCCTAGTGGACCTACGGAGCTGACTGTCTGGCCCTGAACTACAGGGTGTAGGAGCTGTCAAGGGTAAACTGGGCAGCTGTCTACCGGCTCTTTGTCTCACTAGGGGTACGGCAGGCTCACTATAAGCAGAGGGTGGATTCTCCTGTTCCGCTTGGGTGGAGTCTTCTGCCTCCTGGACCGGCTGCTCTTCCAGCTCTACCCGTTGCTCCGTAGGTTCTTGGGATGATGGTTGGAGGAAGGTGAGTACGGGTACCACAACTGCACCATTGACTTGAGTCCAAGACCGAGGGAAGTCCCCGAGCACGGTACTAACCATATCTTCCCTTTCTTCCACGGGTCGATGGTCTTCCTGTTCCTCCTCAGGGTTCCTCAGTTGTTCGGGGCACTTCTTCAGGTGGTCCCGGGATACAATGGCTGTGGTTTCCCCTCCGTCTTTACTGATGGTACAGACCTTCGGGTTCTCGTGGCTTGAGGGCAGTACGGTGTACGGGTCCTTCTCCCACTGGTCGTCCAACTTGTGGAGCCGTCTCTTCCTCTTCAAGACCTGCTCTCCGGGTACCAGGGGAACAGCGGGAGCATACTGGTTGTAAGTCTTCTCTTGTCTTTCCCTAGCCTGACAGAGACTTCGCTCCACGCTCTCCTGTACTTTCCGGTACTGCTGCTGCCTCTCTGTGTCCCAGTCCGTTTCTGGTGAAGTGTCCTCGGGCGTCAGGACTCCCATTTCCAGGTCAACAGGTAACTTACCAGGTCTTGCCCTCATTAGGTAAGCCGGGGTACAGTTGGTGGAACCTACCGGGATGTGGTTGTATAGGTCCACCAGATCGGGCAACTTCTCAGGCCACAGACTGCGTTCTTCCAGGGGCAACGTTTTTAGAAGATCCATTACCACCTGGTTCATTTTCTCACAAAGTCCATTAGTTTGCGGATGGTAGGGTGTCGTCCTTATCTTCCGGCAGCCATACAGATTGCAGAATTCCTGGAAGACCTCCGCTTCAAAGGCAGGTCCCTGGTCCGTCAGCACTTGGTCCGGGTACCCGTGTGGACGGCAAAAGTGCTGCTGGAAGGCTCTAGCTGCTGTTCGAGCCGTTAAGTCCTTGACGGGGACGACAACCAGAAACCGGGAGTAATGATCCACGATGGTTAACGCGTAGACGTAGCCACTTCTGCTGGGGGTCAGTTTTACATGATCCAAGGCTACCAGTTCCAACGGTTGCCGGGTGACGATGGACTGCAGGGGAGTCTTCTGGCTGGCCCGGTCCTTCCTTCTCAGATTGCACGGGCCACAGTCTCTGCACCACTTCTCGATGGTTCCCCTCATGCCTACCCAGTGGAACCGCTCGCGCAGCAGGAACTCCAGCTTTTTCCACCCGAAGTGTCCAGCTCCGTCGTGGTATGCCTCCATCACCATGGCTGCGTCTCTTCGTGGCACCACTACTTGCCAGAGTAGTTCATGCGTCCTGGAGTTAACCATTCTGCGGCACAACTTCCCCTTGTAAAGGAACAGTCGACTCTTCTCTGCCCATAGTTGTTTGGCTTCCTCTGGAGCGTCTGATTCCAGGCTAGCCTCCGGGCGAGTCAGCATCTCCTTCACCAGTCGGACGGCAGGGTCGCTGTCTTGCGTTTCCGCCCAGTTGTAGTGAGGTAAGGGGTTCAACGTAGCAGCCTGCTTACTCCTTACCCGGTGGGAATACTGGATAGTCCCATGACGGTGGAACGCAGGGAGTTCAACTTCTTCCAGTCCCTCCGGATCTTCTCCTCCGTCCGGCAGGTTGGGCATCCTGGACAGGGCGTCCGCGTTGGTATTGGAGCGCCCTGCCCGGTATTTAATTGTGAACTCGTAGTTGGACAGACGGGCCATCCACCTCTGCTCCAGGGCACCGAGTCTTGCCGTGTCCAGGTGTGTCAGCGGGTTGTTATCCGTGTATACGGTGAACCGGGAAGAAGCGAGGTAATGCCTAAAGCGCTCGGTGACTGCCCATACCACGGCCAGGAACTCTAGCTTAAATGAGCTGTAATTTTCGGGGTTCCTTTCGGTGGGTCGCAGTTTTCGGCTGGCATAGGAGATTACTCGTTCTCTCCCCTGCTGAATCTGGGACAGTACGGCTCCTAGCCCGATGTTACTGGCGTCGGTGTAGAGGATGAAGGGCTGGCTATAGTCCGGGTACGCCAAGATTTCATCCCCCGTGAGGGCCATCTTCAGCTGGCGGAAGGACTCTTCTTCTAGCTTTTCCCATTTGAAGGGCGGCTTCTGGTTCTTGGCCTTCCGGGACTGGCCTATCAGGAGGTCCTGCATAGGTGCTGCCTTTTTGGTGAAACCGGGAATAAACCTTCGGTAGTAGCCTACCAACCCTAGGAACTGCCGCACTTCTTTTACGCTGGAGGGGCTTGGCCATCCCTTAATTGCGGTGATCTTATCGGGGTCGGGAGCCACTCCGTCAGCGCTCACCACGTGTCCCAGGTATTGCACCTTTGGTTTCAGGAGGTGACACTTGGAGGGTTTCACCTTTAGGCCGTAACTCGCCAGAGCTTCGAACACCTCCGCCAGGTGTTTCAGGTGGTCCTCATAAGTTTTGGAGTATACGATGACATCGTCCAGGTACAACAGGACCGTCTCGAAGTTTCTGTGGCCCAGACAGCACTCCATTAATCGTTGGAAGGTTCCTGGGGCGTTGCAGAGTCCGAACGGCATGCAGGTGAACTCGCTAAGTCCCATCGGGGTGGTGAATGCGGTCTTCTCCCGGTCCGCCTCTGCTACAGGAACCTGCCAGTACCCGCTAGTGAGATCCAAGGTAGAGAAGAAGTTAGCAGATCTTAAAGCAGCCAATGACTCCTCTATCCTTGGTAAGGGGTACGCATCCTTGTGTGTGATACGGTTGATTTTCCGGTAATCTACACACATCCTCATGGTGTTGTCTTTCTTTTTGACTAAAACTAGTGGGGCTGCCCAGGGGCTACAGCTATCCCGGATTACCCCAGCCTCCTTCATGTCTCTAAGCATCCCCTTGGCGTGTTGGTAATGTGCAGGGGGTACGGGTCGATACCTCTCTTTTATGGGAGGATGATCTCCCGTGGGGATGCGGTGTTCTACCCCCTTGACTCGCCCGAAGTCTAACGGGTGTTTACTAAACACTCTCTCATACTCTTGAACCACCCGATAGACTCCTTGTTTCTGGTGTGAGGGAGTGGAGTCAGTACCCAGATGTAGTTGCTGACACCAGTCCTCCATGTCTTTCTTAGAGCCGTTACCTTCCTCCGGGTGAGATGGAGGCAAGGGTTCCACAGATTGTATAGAATTTTGATTAGTGGTATATAATTTGGCTAGCGTGGCATACCGGGGCAGGTACACTTCCCTCTCCCCGATATTTATTATGCGAACGGGCACCCTCCCATGGCGTACATTGACCACCCCCCGTGCTGTCAAAATGGTGGGCCTACTGTCTGAGTAAACTGGTTCTACCATTGCCTGGTAATCTCTACCTCTCAGACCAATAGCTGCCCGGCACCAAATCATCATTTCACTTTTTGGGGGCATGGCAATAGGAAAAGGGTCACACATTCTTACGCTACCAATCTCACCGCCGGAGAGTTCCACTTGTTGCCGTTGCATCAGTGCCCGGATCTCTTTCTGGAGCACCCGCTGCTCGCCGGAGCTGGCATTCTTGGCAACCTGCTGTAAAAGGAAAATCACCTCTGCAAGACAATTTTCAATTACATTAGTTCCTAGAGTTATTTTTGGGTGACTCTCATGTTTGTCAATATCTACAATGATCAGTCCCTGTGCGGCCAGTTCGACTCTACCAATTTTGATGGTCACCTCTTTAAATCCGATCTGTGGCACGGGCTGACCATTGCTGGCGATGATACTCAAGTCGTCGTCAGGGTAGCGGGTAATATCCGAGTCATTCCAGTACTGCTTGAAGAGCACGTACGGGATGGTGGTGACCTGTGACCCGGTGTCCAGTAGGGCACTCATGGGAATGCCATCCAGTACCACAGGCAAGACTGGACGTCCTCCCACATATCTGTCGCGCCAGTTCGATGGGCCTGGTGATCTTTTTCCTGGGGGTTGGCCCTCTACCCCAGGTTGTGCCCGTTTAAAGAACAGTACCTTTCCATATGTCCGGGTTGATTGCAGCGGCGGCAGATGGGTCGTCCGTCCTCGCTGTATCGGTCACTGGGTCTTCCTCTGGCCGGTGGGGTCCTCCTTGGTCGACGCCACGGGATGTCCTCCGGTCCGGATGCCAGCTGGATCTTCCCTGGAGTGGAAACCTGTAAAGACTGCACAGTTCGGGTTAGCGCAGCAACGCTTTTAGCTAGCTCTTGGACCTGATGGTGTAGGTCTGGAGCCGGGTCATTGTCCAAAGCCTGCGCATCAGCTCCCACAGGCCCTGCTGACAAGGGCGCCGCCTCCTGGTAGTAAGTGGTAGTGGGGCGTCTGTGGGTCACAACGCCACCTGGTGCCGGTTCTCGGAGCACCCGGATGGCTCTGTCCTTGAACTGTGCAAATTCTAGATGAGGGTCCTGTAAGGCCATTGCCCGCAACTGGGTGCGGTGGGCATTGCAATATAAACCCTCTATAAATTGTTCGGTCAACAGCCTGTCCTCGTTTCCCACTCCATTAGGGTCGGTCTGCTTAATGGCCCTCAGGGCCTCTTGTAGGTTGAGTGCATAGTCCCTTATACTCTCATGCGCTCGCTGCTTGCACCCGTAGAATCTAAGTTTAATCTCGGCTGAGGTGCGGGTATCAAAGGTGTCCTTCAGCCGGGTTAGTATCCCTGCGACAGTCTTCCTCCCAGGTGGCCAGGATTTTACTTCCCTTTTGGCTGCCCCAGTTAGTTGGGCCACCAGGATGCTCACTTTTTGCTCTTCTGTGAGGGGGTACACCTGGAAGAGGCTATCCAGCTTTTCTCTAAAGTCATGCAGGGTATGTGACTCCCCTGAGTACTGGGGTAGCCAAGCTGCTCCCGGGATATAGGGCATGGTGAAGGGCATAACTGCAACAGCGGTAGCGCTGGCGGGGGTTGAGGCAGTGGAGCTCTCCTCCGTATCCGACATCTTCCTCCCCCCTAGTGGACCGTGGCCTACCTTGCGATGATCCTGTTCCGTAGGCCGCGGCTCCGCAGTGGATCGTCAGGGTTGAGGACCTTCCGTCGCGCTCCTGTGACGTCGGCGTCTGCTGGGCTCCTTCCAGGACCTTACGCAACGTCCGGACGTGAGGCGGGGCTTCAGTTCTCGCGCGCTTTCGGAGTCCACGCCCCTCTTCTTCCCGCGCGGCGTCCTCAAGATGGCGTCCAATGGCGGGAAAACTCCACGGATGGCGGGAAGAAGGCTGAAGATGGCGCCGGATGGCGGGAAACTTCACCGATGGCGGGAAGAAGGCTGAAGATGGCGCCGGATGGCGGGAATCTTCACCGATGGCAGGAATCTTCACCACTGGTAAGTTTGAACAGTCTTTGCTTTTCAGGCACGCAGTACCCGGTGGTTGCGGGCACGTGATCCTGCCGACTACGCCAAAGTTGACGCGCCCCTGGGCCTGTGTCGCGCTGCGTTGCGCACGCGGGAGCTTACCCGGAGCCGGATCTGTTTAGGGTTGTAGTCTCGTGGCGGTGACCCGGTCCGTGCCCAGGGAGTCAAACTGGACGGCAGTCTGTTAGCGGTAGAAAATGGTTGATGACTACGCCACCCGTTGAATGCAGCCAGGGGGCTGCTGCTGCAGGGCAGACCGCTGAGGCCGGTGGAAGGATGGTGCAGCGTGATAGTATAACCCCCAACGGGAGGGGTATGGCCTCAGGGCAGCCGACGTGGATGATGGGGGTAGCAGGAACCACTCAGAGACGGTATGGTAGCGTTCAGGGTCTTTACTGGTAACAACGATAGACCCTCCCGGAGTACTTGCTAGCGAACGGGGCCTGGTCAGTCCTTGAGCAGATGGGATCTCCCCTGGCCAGGCGTAGTTGTAGGCCTCCCAAGCTGACTGTACTCTTCTGGCTACCTTGCTAGAAGCTGATGTAAGTAGCCCACGTCCCTGAGTGTACCGTGTGGTGCTCACCCGTATGGCCGGTGACTCGGGGCCTTCTAATGGCTTCCGCTCCACGATGGCGGTGCTGGTCCCACGCGTGTGACCGGGCCTTCGGGCTTCTGGGCCAGGGGACCTGAAATCCCCTGCCTGACGAATTCTGCTGCTGGGTAGAAGTTAGTCCCCACAGCCTCGGACTCCGGGTCCGGTAAAGAATCTTCTTAGTCAGGGCGAGCTCTTTAGCTGCCAGCCCCTGACTCCTTGGGACTCTGCTGCTTCCTATGCTGCTCTTGTCTCTACTCTTCCTGGACTCACTAACCCTGCCTCAGCCCCGGGTTTATACAGGGGAAGTTCTTCCCCTCCCAAGGCTGGGCAGGAGGTGTGGCATGCACAGGATCCCTGACCAAAGGACCTCCCACCTGCTCTCAGACGTAATATCTCTATCACTGTGACAACCAGACCCCTGGGGTGTCACATATGCCCTTATTGGTACCTACAATTGGAATGTTTTATCAAAAAATTTCATCTTGAGAAAGTTCAGATGGTGAGTTTTCTGAAGAATAAAAGCATGGTGAAAAGGATGTGTGCGGATAATAGGATGTGTGAAATTAATGGGTTAAGGTCAGCTGAAGCGGAGGATGTCTGGTGTAAGCTGGTCAAACATGATATGTCTAACAAACAGAAAGATTTAGTTTGGATGTCTTTGCATGGGATTTTACCTGTGAGGAGTGTACAAAAAAGGAAAGGGTTGGCGGTGTCTGAAAGGTGTCCGAGAGAGCGGTGTGGGTGTAATGAAGAGGTCCATCATGTTCTATGGTCATGTAGGTTTGCGAAGGATGTTTGGGCTAAATTGGGTGGGTTATGTATGGAATTGACTGGGGTGAAACGTTTGAATTTTGAAATTGTCATGTTTGGGTTATGCATGTTAAACCGTGAAAAGGATAGGATTTTGTGGCTGTTTTTGGCTTGTGTGAAGGAGGTTTTGTGGAATTGCCGGAACTTGTATGTGTTTAAAAATGAGCGTTTTGAGGTGGATGATTGTGTTAAAATGGTCCTTGAGAAGTTATATTTCTATTATAAATGTGATATGAAAGGTGGGATGGATGCAGAGGGAGTATGGAAATTCCAGAAATGGAAACATATAATTAGTCTGTAATTTTGTTTTTTTCTGATGTGTATATTGCATTTTTTCAATTTAACTGGATAATAAAAGAAACCATCATGATGAGTTTTAAACGATAAATGATTGTGGAATGGTTGTTTTTTTCAGATGAGGAGACGACCTTTTATTCTGCATTATTGTTTTAAACCTGAATGGTTTTGTAAAAAAAAAAAAAAAAAAAAATCTGTTCTTATCAGTTTAATATCTGATACGTCCCCTATCTGGGGACCATATATTAAATGGATTTTTAGAACAGGGAGATGGAAAAAGAGCTTGCTCTGTCCACTCCACGCATTGACCTGGTATTGCAGTATCTCCAGGACCGGTGCACCCCTTCTTTAATGCAGTTTCTAAAATCAGAAAGAATTGAATTCAATGTTTTTTGTTCATTTTGCTTGTTTGTCGGATTTTGGGATGGACTCTTTGGCTTTGCTTTTCTTCTCCTCATTGGATTTTTCATGTTCAAAGTTGCAGAAGCCAGATTACAAGCTCATTTTGGTTCAACTTCAGCAACTGTGCATTGCATTGCCATGTAATGTGATGCAATGCTATCTTTCTAGCTCTCCCTTTTTACTTCCTTTTGGATAAACAGACATATTAGGCAAGCATTTTGGAGCTTTCACCTAAATAACTACAGGTGGTGAGATAAGCTGCACAATATAATTGACCTTTCAGTATATTGTTGCACACACACCATCTATTTAGCAAATGCCCTTGTTATCAACAGCAGCCTTTTAAACTCACCTGAGCTAACAGGTATGTGCGCTGGTTACTCTGCTGCGCTTAAAATTTCTTTTTTGGTTTGCTACAATGCCTTTTCTGAAACGTTGTCTCCTTCTGCTGGAACACTGACTTCTTTCATTTAATGCCTGCAGACTATAAAAGAGAACCCAACCCAAAAAGTTTGGTTGATTAGTCTGTGGCATTCTGTTAAACTGTTGCTTATGGCGGTCTCTGTGAGCTTCTCAGCGACATTCAGCCAGCCAGGTATCCTGCCTGCAGTAGATGGAATGTGGCAATGGAACGCTGGCTGCGCGTGTCATAATTAGTGTTGAGCCACCCCCGTAGTGTTCGGATTCGGTTCGGTTCGTCGAACACCGGGATGTTCGAGGAACTGTTCGTTGAACTGTTCGTCGAACACCTTAGAACACCGTCGAACACCGTTAAAACCAATGGCAGGCAAACAAAAACACATAGAAACACATAGAAAACACCTGCAAAGGTGTCCAAAAGCTGACAAACTGCTCAGAAGACACTCTGTTTAAAAAAGCCGGCCGGCAAATTCAGCAGCGGCATACACCGGTACCCGACAATTTAGACAAGAAGGAATAGAGCATCACACATAGATTAGATAGATAGAAACATGTCAGTCACACATATAAGAATCACAGTGACAGTGTTGGTTACTGTACTTGTCATTTAGTGTAAAGGATTTATTAAAAAAAATATTAGTGTTTTCATGCACCGTCTCTTTAAAAAAGCCGGCCGGCAATTCAGCAGCGGTACCCGACAATTTAGAACAGAAAGAATAGAGCTTCACACATAGATTAGATAGATAGAAACATGTCAGTCACATATATAATAAGTACAGTGATAGTGTTGCTTACTGTACTTGTCATTTAGTGTAAAGGATTTATTTAAAAAAATAATAGTGTTTTCATGCACTGTCTCTTTAAAAAAGCCGGCCGGCAATTCAGCAGCGGTACCCGACAATTTAGAACAGAAAGATAGAGCATCACACATAGATTAGATAGATAGAAACATGTCAGTCACATATATATGAAGTACAGTGATAGTGTTGGTTACTGTACTTGTCATTTAGTATTAAAATAAAGGATTTATTATTAAAAAAATTGGCGTGGGGTTCCCCTTAATTTTAGGCTCTAGCGGAGGTTAAGCAGACGGCTGGGGCAGATGTTTGAAGCCTGGGAAGGGGGTAATACCCACGGAGCTTCCCAGGCTACTAATATCAGCCCCCAGCTGAATACATAGCCTTTACTAGCTATTAAAATGGGGGCCCCCCCCCCAAAAAATGACGTGGGGTCCCCCCTAATTTAATAGCTAGCAAAGGCTAGGCAGACAGCTGGGGGCTGATATTAATAGCCCAGGAAGGGAGCCATGAATATTGGCCCCCTCCCAGGCTAGAAACACCAGCCGTCAGCCGCCCCAGAAATGGCGCATTCATAGGATGCGCCAATTCTGGCACTTAGCCTCGCTCTTCCACGCTGCCCTGGTGCGGTGGCAGGGGGTAATAGGGTTGGGGTTGATGTCAGCTTATAATGCCAGCTGACATCAAGCCCAGGTTAGTAATGGAGAGGCGTCTATAAGACACCCCCATTACTAACCCCATAGTCAAAGTTAAAAAAAACACAAACACCCAGAATAAAGTCCTTTAATTGAAATAAAGACACAATCCTTTATTGTTCTAAATTAAACCATACTTACCATCACGCCCATTCCAGCTGAAGCCAACGATCTCCTGCAATAAAAGAAAAATAATAAAGCAACCTCATCCTTACCTTTCCATGGTTCCCACGACAGCTTCAGCTCTGCTACATCGAGATGACAGGCTGGACCGCAGCAGAACGCCGCCATCCAGCCTGTCATCCCGCAGACACTGAGAAGCGCAGGCTTGCTTGCGCTGCTCAGCGTCTCTCTGTGACGACATCCAGATGAGCCGAGTTCATGTCCAATGAACTCGGCTCACCTCATGCACGTCACTGATAGCGTGGGAAAATTCTCACGCTGAAGCGGTGAGTGCAGGAGAATTTTCCCACGCTGTCAGTGACCTGCAGGAGGTGAGCTGAGTTCATTGGACATGAGCTCACCTCATGCACATCACTGACAGCGTGGGAGAATTCTCCTGCACTCAGCACTTCAGCGTGAGAATTTTCCCACGCTGTCAGTGACGTGCATGAGGTGAGCCGAGTTCATTGGACATGACCTCGGCTCATCTTTATGCCGTCACAGCGAGACAGTGAGGAGCGCAAGCATGCCTGCGCTTCTCAGTGTCTGCGGGATGACAGACTGGATGGCAGCGTTCTGCTGCGGTCCAGCCAGTCATCTCGATGTAGCAGAGCTGAAGCTGTCGTGGGAACCATGGAAAGGTAAGGATGAGGTTGGTTTATTATTTTTCTTTTATTGCAGGAGATCGTTGGCTTCAGCTGGAATGGGTGTGATGGTAAGTATGGTTTAATTTAGAACAATAAAGAATTGTGTCTTTATTTCAATTAAAGGACTTTATTCTGGGTGTTGTGTTTTTTTTAAATACTTTACTAGAAATTCATGGCGGTCATGTCTAATACTGGCGTGACCCCATGAATTTTGGGCTTGGGGCCAGCTGATAATACCAAGCTGGCCCTAACCCCTTTATTACACAGTGAGCCACCGCACCAGGGCCCTGGATGAGTTGGGTACAGCGCCAGAAGATGGCGCTTCTATGAACGCGCCATTTTCCGGGGTGGCTGCGGACTGCAATTTGTAGCGGGGGGGGGCCCAGAAAGCTTGGGCCTCCCTGCGCTGCAGATTCCAGCCCCCAGCTGCCTAGTTGTACCTGGCTGGACACAAAAATAGGGCGAAGCCCCACGTACTTTTTTTTTAATTATTTCATGAAATTCATGAAATAATTAAGAAAAAAAGGGCTTCCCTATATTGTTGTGTCCGGCCAGGTACAAATAGGCAGCTGGTGGATGGGGGCAGCCCGTTCCTGCCTGCTGTACCTGGCTGGACACAAATATAGTGCGAAGCCCCACTTCAATTTTTTTAAATTATTTCAGGAAATTCATGAAATAATTTAAAAAAAATTGACGTGGGGCTTCGCACTATATTTGTGTCCAGCCAGGTACAGCAGGCAGGAACGGGCTGCCCCCAACCACCAGCTGCCTATTTGTACCTGGCCGGACACAACAATATAGGGAAGCCCTTTTTTTCTTAATTATTTCATGAAATAATTTAAAGAAAATTGACGTGGGGCTTCGCCCTGTTTTTGTGTCCAGCCAGGTACAACTAGGCAGCTGGGGGCTGGAATCCGCAGCGCAGGGAGACCCAAGCTTTCTGGGCCACCCCCGCTGCAAATTGCAGTCCGCAGCCACCCCGGAAAATGGCGCGTTCATAGAAGCGCCATCTTCTGGCGCTGTACCCAACTCATCCAGGGCCCTGATGCGGTGGCTCACTGGGTAATAAAGGGGTTAGGGCCAGCTTGGCATTATCAGCTGGCCCTAAGCCCGAAATTCATGGGGTCACGCCAATATTAGACATGAACACCATGAATTTCTAGTAAAGTATTTAAAAAAAACACAACACCCAGAAAAAAGTCCTTTAATTGAAATAAACACACAATTCTTTATTGTTCTAAATTAAACCATACTTACCATCACGCCCATTCCAGCTGAAGCCAACGATCTCCTGAAATAAAAGAAAAATAATAAAGCAACATCATCCTTACCTTTCCATGGTTCCCATGACAGCTTCAGCTCTGCTACATCGAGATGACAGGCTGGACCGCAGCAGAACGCTGCCATCCAGCCTGTCATCCCGCAGACACTGAGAAGCGCAGGCTTGCTTGCGCTCCACAGTGTCTCTCTGTGAGGGCATCCAGATGAGCCGAGTTAATGTCCAATGAACTCGGCTCACCTCATGCACGTCACTGACAGCGTGGGAAAATTCTCCTGCACTCAGCGCTTCAGCGTGGGAGAATTCTCACACTGAAGCGCTGAGTGCAGGAGAATTCTCCCACGCTGTCAGTGACGAGCAGGAGGTGAGCTGAGTTCATTGGACATGAGCTCACCTTATGCACGTCACTGACAGCGTGGGAGAATTCTCCTGCACTCACCGCTTCAGCGTGAGAATTTTCCCACGCTGTCAGTGACGTGCATGAGGTGAGCCGAGTTCATTGGACATGAACTCGGCTCATCTGGATGTCGTCACAGAGAGACGCTGAGCAGCGCAAGCAAGCCTGCGCTTCTCAGTGTCTGCGGGATGAGAGGCTGGATGGCAGCGTTCTGCTGCGGTCCAGCCTGTCATCTCGATGTAGCAGAGCTGAAGCTGTCGTGGGAACCATGGAAAGGTAAGGATGAGGTTGCTTTATTATTTTTCTTTTATTGCAGGAGATCGTTGGCTTCAGCTGGAATGGGCGTGACGGTAAGTATGGTTTAATTTAGAACAATAAAGGATTGTGTCTTTATTTCAATTAAAGGACTTTATTCTGGGTGTTTGTGTTTTTTTTAACTTTGACTATGGGGTTAGTAATGGGGGTGTCTTATAGACGCCTCTCCATTACTAACCTGGGCTTGATGTCAGCTGGCATTATAAGCTGACATCAACCCCAACCCTATTACCCCCTGCCACCGCACCAGGGCAGCGTGGAAGAGCGAGGCTAAGTGCCAGAATTGGCGCATCCTATGAATGCGCCATTTCTGGGGCGGCTGACGGCTGGTGTTTCTAGCCTGGGAGGGGGCCAATATTCATGGCTCCCTTCCTGGGCTATTAATATCAGCCCCCAGCTGTCTGCCTAGCCTTTGCTAGCTATTAAATTAGGGGGGACCCCACGTCATTTTTTTCGGGGGGTCCCCCATTTTAATAGCTAGTAAAGGCTATGTATTCAGCTGGGGGCTGATATTAGTAGCCTGGGAAGCTCCGTGGGTATTACCCCCTTCCCAGGCTTCAAACATCTGCCCCAGCCGTCTGCTTAACCTCCGCTAGAGCCTAAAATTAAGGGGAACCCCACGCCAATTTTTTTAATAATAAATCCTTTGTTTTAATACTAAATGACAAGTACAGTAACCAACACTATCACTGTACTTCATATATATGTGACTGACTTGTTTCTATCTATCTAATCTATGTGTGATGCTCTATCTTTCTGTTCTAAATTGTCGGGTACAGCTGCTGAATTGCCGGCCGGCTTTTTTAAAGAGACAGTGCATGAAAACACTATTATTTTTTTTGATAAATCCTTTACGCTAAATGACAAGTACAGTAAGCAGCACTGTCACTGTACTTCATATATATGTGACTGACATGTTTCTATCTATCTAATCTATGTGTGATTCTCTATTCTTTCTATTCTAAATTGTCGGGTACCGCTGCTGAATTGCCGGCCGGCTTTTTTAAAGAGACGGTGCATGAAAACACTATTATTTTTTTTGATAAATCCTTTACGCTAAATGACAAGTACAGTAAGCAGCACTTTCACTGTACTTCTTATATATGTGGCTGACATGTTTATATCTATCTAATCTATGTGTGAAGCTCTATTCTTTCGGTTCTAAATTGTCGGGTACAGGTGTATGCCGCTGCTGAATTGCCGGCTTTTCATGTTTCACTGTTGGCACTGTTCCCATCGATTTGGGCAATCACTGTAATGCCACAACCACCATGGCTGTGGCATTACAGTGAGTGGCAGACAATCCCTGCATGATTGGTGCTCTAAATAGCGCCAGACATGCAGGACACGCTTTTGGTGCACGAACAGTTATCGAACATAACCTCGAACAGCTGAATTTTTTGCAAATCGTTCGGGTTCGTCGAACAACTCGAACACCGCCCAAAACAGCTCGAATTTGAGATTGGCGAACAGTTCTAGTCGAACACCGCTCATCTCTAGTCATAATAGGCTCTGAGCCTTTATATACCTGTGCACAGCAGCAGCCACCTTCAGTCTGCTGCTGGACAGCCAGCAGCAGCAGCAGCAGGAGAGGTATGTAATCAGGAGCCCTCCTGCTAAGGGTAGACAGCTGCTCGTTCCACCCCACCCCCCGCCTTAATTGGTTCTCCTCCCTTCCAACGGTGTTGAGGCGGGTTGGAACAGCAGGGGGTGAAGGTGCTGTGTTTAAAGAGGTGGAGTTATGCAGATCTAAAACGCGTGGATTGCAGCAGCAGCAAGCCGAAAAGTGCAGGCATGTAAGGGATCTAGAGGTTGACAACATGTCTTCTTAACGGGAGTCCAGGAGCTCATCTCCACAAATGGACTTTTCAGGATCCTTGGGTGGCTCCGTAGTTTGAAACCAATTCTGGTTATCGCTTCTCGGCCTTTTGGCTAAGATCAAGTGTAATATCTGTTCTTATCAGTTTAATATCTGATACGTCCCCTATCTGGGGACCATATATTAAATGGATTTTTAGAACAGGCAGATGGAAAAAGAGCTTGCTCTGTCCACTCCACGCATTGACCTGGTATTGCAGTATCTCCAGGACCGTTGCACCCCTTCTTTAATGCAGTTTCTAAAATCAGAAAGAATTGAATTCAATGTTTTTTGTTCATTTTGCTTGTTTGTCGGATTTTGGGATGGACTCTTTGGCTTTGCTTTTCTTCTCCTCATTGGATTTTTCATGTTCAAAGTTGCAGAAGCCAGATTACAAGCTCATTTTGGTTCAACTTCAGCAACTGTGCATTGCATTGCCATGTAATGTGATGCAATGCTATCTTTCTAGCTCTCCCTTTTTACTTCCTTTTGGATAAACAGACATATTAGGCAAGCATTTTGGAGCTTTCACCTAAATAACTACAGGTGGTGAGATAAGCTGCACAATATAATTGACCTTTCAGTATATTGTTGCACACACACCATCTATTTAGCAAATGCCCTTGTTATCAACAGCAGCCTTTTAAACTCACCTGAGCTAACAGGTATGTGCGCTGGTTACTCTGCTGCGCTTAAAATTTCTTTTTTGGTTTGCTACAATGCCTTTTCTGAAACGTTGTCTCCTTCTGCTGGAACACTGACTTCTTTCATTTAATGCCTGCAGACTATAAAAGAGAACCCAACCCAAAAAGTTTGGTTGATTAGTCTGTGGCATTCTGTTAAACTGTTGCTTATGGCGGTCTCTGTGAGCTTCTCAGCGACATTCAGCCAGCCAGGTATCCTGCCTGCAGTAGATGGAATGTGGCAATGGAACGCTGGCTGCGCGTGTCATAATAGGCTCTGAGCCTTTATATACCTGTGCACAGCAGCAGCCACCTTCAGTCTGCTGCTGGACAGCCAGCAGCAGCAGCAGCAGGAGAGGTATGTAATCAGGAGCCCTCCTGCTAAGGGTAGACAGCTGCTCGTTCCACCCCACCCCCCGCCTTAATTGGTTCTCCTCCCTTCCAACGGTGTTGAGGCGGGTGGGAACAGCAGGGGGTGAAGGTGCTGTGTTTAAAGAGGTGGAGTTATGCAGATCTAAAACGCGTGGATTGCAGCAGCAGCAAGCCGAAAAGTGCAGGCATGTAAGGGATCTAGAGGTTGACAACATGTCTTCTTAACGGGAGTCCAGGAGCTCATCTCCACAAATGGACTTTTCAGGATCCTTGGGTGGCTCCGTAGTTTGAAACCAATTCTGGTTATCGCTTCTCGGCCTTTTGGCTAAGATCAAGTGTAGTATCTGTTCTTATCAGTTTAATATCTGATACGTCCCCTATCTGGGGACCATATATTAAATGGATTTTTAGAACAGGGAGATGGAAAAAGAGCTTGCTCTGTCCACTCCACGCATTGACCTGGTATTGCAGTATCTCCAGGACCGGTGCACCCCTTCTTTAATGCAGTTTCTAAAATCAGAAAGAATTGAATTCAATGTTTTTTGTTCATTTTGCTTGTTTGTCGGATTTTGGGATGGACTCTTTGGCTTTGCTTTTCTTCTCCTCATTGGATTTTTCATGTTCAAAGTTGCAGAAGCCAGATTACAAGCTCATTTTGGTTCAACTTCAGCAACTGTGCATTGCATTGCCATGTAATGTGATGCAATGCTATCTTTCTAGCTCTCCCTTTTTACTTCCTTTTGGATAAACAGACATATTAGGCAAGCATTTTGGAGCTTTCACCTAAATAACTACAGGTGGTGAGATAAGCTGCACAATATAATTGACCTTTCAGTATATTGTTGCACACACACCATCTATTTAGCAAATGCCCTTGTTATCAACAGCAGCCTTTTAAACTCACCTGAGCTAACAGGTATGTGCGCTGGTTACTCTGCTGCGCTTAAAATTTCTTTTTTGGTTTGCTACAATGCCTTTTCTGAAACGTTGTCGCCTTCTGCTGGAACACTGACTTCTTTCATTTAATGCCTGCAGACTATAAAAGAGAACCCAACCCAAAAAGTTTGGTTGATTAGTCTGTGGCATTCTGTTAAACTGTTGCTTATGGCGGTCTCTGTGAGCTTCTCAGCGACATTCAGCCAGCCAGGTATCCTGCCTGCAGTAGATGGAATGTGGCAATGGAACGCTGGCTGCGCGTGTCATAATAGGCTCTGAGCCTTTATATACCTGTGCACAGCAGCAGCCACCTTCAGTCTGCTGCTGGACAGCCAGCAGCAGCAGCAGCAGGAGAGGTATGTAATCAGGAGCCCTCCTGCTAAGGGTAGACAGCTGCTCGTTCCACCCCACCCCCCGCCTTAATTGGTTCTCCTCCCTTCCAACGGTGTTGAGGCGGGTGGGAACAGCAGGGGGTGAAGGTGCTGTGTTTAAAGAGGTGGAGTTATGCAGATCTAAAACGCGTGGATTGCAGCAGCAGCAAGCCGAAAAGTGCAGGCATGTAAGGGATCTAGAGGTTGACAACATGTCTTCTTAACGGGAGTCCAGGAGCTCATCTCCACAAATGGACTTTTCAGGATCCTTGGGTGGCTCCGTAGTTTGAAACCAATTCTGGTTATCGCTTCTCGGCCTTTTGGCTAAGATCAAGTGTAGTATCTGTTCTTATCAGTTTAATATCTGATACGTCCCCTATCTGGGGACCATATATTAAATGGATTTTTAGAACAGGGAGATGGAAAAAGAGCTTGCTCTGTCCACTCCACGCATTGACCTGGTATTGCAGTATCTCCAGGACCGGTGCACCCCTTCTTTAATGCAGTTTCTAAAATCAGAAAGAATTGAATTCAATGTTTTTTGTTCATTTTGCTTGTTTGTCGGATTTTGGGATGGACTCTTTGGCTTTGCTTTTCTTCTCCTCATTGGATTTTTCATGTTCAAAGTTGCAGAAGCCAGATTACAAGCTCATTTTGGTTCAACTTCAGCAACTGTGCATTGCATTGCCATGTAATGTGATGCAATGCTATCTTTCTAGCTCTCCCTTTTTACTTCCTTTTGGATAAACAGACATATTAGGCAAGCATTTTGGAGCTTTCACCTAAATAACTACAGGTGGTGAGATAAGCTGCACAATATAATTGACCTTTCAGTATATTGTTGCACACACACCATCTATTTAGCAAATGCCCTTGTTATCAACAGCAGCCTTTTAAACTCACCTGAGCTAACAGGTATGTGCGCTGGTTACTCTGCTGCGCTTAAAATTTCTTTTTTGGTTTGCTACAATGCCTTTTCTGAAACGTTGTCTCCTTCTGCTGGAACACTGACTTCTTTCATTTAATGCCTGCAGACTATAAAAGAGAACCCAACCCAAAAAGTTTGGTTGATTAGTCTGTGGCATTCTGTTAAACTGTTGCTTATGGCGGTCTCTGTGAGCTTCTCAGCGACATTCAGCCAGCCAGGTATCCTGCCTGCAGTAGATGGAATGTGGCAATGGAACGCTGGCTGCGCGTGTCATAATAGGCTCTGAGCCTTTATATACCTGTGCACAGCAGCAGCCACCTTCAGTCTGCTGCTGGACAGCCAGCAGCAGCAGCAGCAGGAGAGGTATGTAATCAGGAGCCCTCCTGCTAAGGGTAGACAGCTGCTCGTTCCACCCCATCCCCCGCCTTAATTGGTTCTCCTCCCTTCCAACGGTGTTGAGGCGGGTGGGAACAGCAGGGGGTGAAGGTGCTGTGTTTAAAGAGGTGGAGTTATGCAGATCTAAAACGCGTGGATTGCAGCAGCAGCAAGCCGAAAAGTGCAGGCATGTAAGGGATCTAGAGGTTGACAACATGTCTTCTTAACGGGAGTCCAGGAGCTCATCTCCACAAATGGACTTTTCAGGATCCTTGGGTGGCTCCGTAGTTTGAAACCAATTCTGGTTATCGCTTCTCGGCCTTTTGGCTAAGATCAAGTGTAGTATCTGTTCTTATCAGTTTAATATCTGATACGTCCCCTATCTGGGGACCATATATTAAATGGATTTTTAGAACAGGGAGATGGAAAAAGAGCTTGCTCTGTCCACTCCACGCATTGACCTGGTATTGCAGTATCTCCAGGACCGGTGCACCCCTTCTTTAATGCAGTTTCTAAAATCAGAAAGAATTGAATTCAATGTTTTTTGTTCATTTTGCTTGTTTGTCGGATTTTGGGATGGACTCTTTGGCTTTGCTTTTCTTCTCCTCATTGGATTTTTCATGTTCAAAGTTGCAGAAGCCAGATTACAAGCTCATTTTGGTTCAACTTCAGCAACTGTGCATTGCATTGCCATGTAATGTGATGCAATGCTATCTTTCTAGCTCTCCCTTTTTACTTCCTTTTGGATAAACAGACATATTAGGCAAGCATTTTGGAGCTTTCACCTAAATAACTACAGGTGGTGAGATAAGCTGCACAATATAATTGACCTTTCAGTATATTGTTGCACACACACCATCTATTTAGCAAATGCCCTTGTTATCAACAGCAGCCTTTTAAACTCACCTGAGCTAACAGGTATGTGCGCTGGTTACTCTGCTGCGCTTAAAATTTCTTTTTTGGTTTGCTACAATGCCTTTTCTGAAACGTTGTCTCCTTCTGCTGGAACACTGACTTCTTTCATTTAATGCCTGCAGACTATAAAAGAGAACCCAACCCAAAAAGTTTGGTTGATTAGTCTGTGGCATTCTGTTAAACTGTTGCTTATGGCGGTCTCTGTGAGCTTCTCAGCGACATTCAGCCAGCCAGGTATCCTGCCTGCAGTAGATGGAATGTGGCAATGGAACGCTGGCTGCGCGTGTCATAATAGGCACTGAGCCTTTATATACCTGTGCACAGCAGCAGCCACCTTCAGTCTGCTGCTGGACAGCCAGCAGCAGCAGCAGGAGAGGTATGTAATCAGGAGCCCTCCTGCTAAGGGTAGACAGCTGCTCGTTCCACCCCACCCCCCGCCTTAATTGGTTCTCCTCCCTTCCAACGGTGTTGAGGCGGGTGGGAACAGCAGGGGGTGAAGGTGCTGTGTTTAAAGAGGTGGAGTTATGCAGATCTAAAACGCGTGGATTGCAGCAGCAGCAAGCCGAAAAGTGCAGGCATGTAAGGGATCTAGAGGTTGACAACATGTCTTCTTAACGGGAGTCCAGGAGCTCATCTCCACAAATGGACTTTTCAGGATCCTTGGGTGGCTCCGTAGTTTGAAACCAATTCTGGTTATCGCTTCTCGGCCTTTTGGCTAAGATCAAGTGTAGTATCTGTTCTTATCAGTTTAATATCTGATACGTCCCCTATCTGGGGACCATATATTAAATGGATTTTTAGAACAGGGAGATGGAAAAAGAGCTTGCTCTGTCCACTCCACGCATTGACCTGGTATTGCAGTATCTCCAGGACCGGTGCACCCCTTCTTTAATGCAGTTTCTAAAATCAGAAAGAATTGAATTCAATGTTTTTTGTTCATTTTGCTTGTTTGTCGGATTTTGGGATGGACTCTTTGGCTTTGCTTTTCTTCTCCTCATTGGATTTTTCATGTTCAAAGTTGCAGAAGCCAGATTACAAGCTCATTTTGGTTCAACTTCAGCAACTGTGCATTGCATTGCCATGTAATTAGATGCAATGCTATCTTTCTAGCTCTCCCTTTTTACACCCTTTTGGATAAACAGACATATTAGGCAAGCATTTTGGAGCTTTCACCTAAATAACTACAGGTGGTGAGATAAGCTGCACAATATAATTGACCTTTCAGTATATTGTTGCACACACACCATCTATTTAGCAAATGCCCTTGTTATCAACAGCAGCCTTTTAAACTCACCTGAGCTAACAGGTATGTGCGCTGGTTACTCTGCTGCGCTTAAAATTTCTTTTTTGGTTTGCTACAATTCCTTTTCTGAAACGTTGTCTCCTTCTGCTGGAACACTGACTTCTTTCATTTAATGCCTGCAGACTATAAAAGAGAACCCAACCCAAAAAGTTTGGTTGATTAGTCTGTGGCATTCTGTTAAACTGTTGCTTATGGCGGTCTCTGTGAGCTTCTCAGCGACATTCAGCCAGCCAGGTATCCTGCCTGCAGTAGATGGAATGTGGCAATGGAACGCTGGCTGCGCGTGTCATAATAGGCTCTGAGCCTTTATATACCTGTGCACAGCAGCAGCCACCTTCAGTCTGCTGCTGGACAGCCAGCAGCAGCAGCAGCAGGAGAGGTATGTAATCAGGAGCCCTCCTGCTAAGGGTAGACAGCTGCTCGTTCCACCCCACCCCCCGCCTTAATTGGTTCTCCTCCCTTCCAACGGTGTTGAGGCGGGTGGGAACAGCAGGGGGTGAAGGTGCTGTGTTTAAAGAGGTGGAGTTATGCAGATCTAAAACGCGTGGATTGCAGCAGCAGCAAGCCGAAAAGTGCAGGCATGTAAGGGATCTAGAGGTTGACAACATGTCTTCTTAACGGGAGTCCAGGAGCTCATCTCCACAAATGGACTTTTCAGGATCCTTGGGTGGCTCCGTAGTTTGAAACCAATTCTGGTTATCGCTTCTCGGCCTTTTGGCTAAGATCAAGTGTAGTATCTGTTCTTATCAGTTTAATATCTGATACGTCCCCTATCTGGGGACCATATATTAAATGGATTTTTAGAACAGGGAGATGGAAAAAGAGCTTGCTCTGTCCACTCCACGCATTGACCTGGTATTGCAGTATCTCCAGGACCGGTGCACCCCTTCTTTAATGCAGTTTCTAAAATCAGAAAGAATTGAATTCAATGTTTTTTGTTCATTTTGCTTGTTTGTCGGATTTTGGGATGGACTCTTTGGCTTTGCTTTTCTTCTCCTCATTGGATTTTTCATGTTCAAAGTTGCAGAAGCCAGATTACAAGCTCATTTTGGTTCAACTTCAGCAACTGTGCATTGCATTGCCATGTAATGTGATGCAATGCTATCTTTCTAGCTCTCCCTTTTTACTTCCTTTTGGATAAACAGACATATTAGGCAAGCATTTTGGAGCTTTCACCTAAATAACTACAGGTGGTGAGATAAGCTGCACAATATAATTGACCTTTCAGTATATTGTTGCACACACACCATCTATTTAGCAAATGCCCTTGTTATCAACAGCAGCCTTTTAAACTCACCTGAGCTAACAGGTATGTGCGCTGGTTACTCTGCTGCGCTTAAAATTTCTTTTTTGGTTTGCTACAATGCCTTTTCTGAAACGTTGTCTCCTTCTGCTGGAACACTGACTTCTTTCATTTAATGCCTGCAGACTATAAAAGAGAACCCAACCCAAAAAGTTTGGTTGATTAGTCTGTGGCATTCTGTTAAACTGTTGCTTATGGCGGTCTCTGTGAGCTTCTCAGCGACATTCAGCCAGCCAGGTATCCTGCCTGCAGTAGATGGAATGTGGCAATGGAACGCTGGCTGCGCGTGTCATAATAGGCTCTGAGCCTTTATATACCTGTGCACAGCAGCAGCCACCTTCAGTCTGCTGCTGGACAGCCAGCAGCAGCAGCAGCAGGAGAGGTATGTAATCAGGAGCCCTCCTGCTAAGGGTAGACAGCTGCTCGTTCCACCCCACCCCCCGCCTTAATTGGTTCTCCTCCCTTCCAACGGTGTTGAGGCGGGTGGGAACAGCAGGGGGTGAAGGTGCTGTGTTTAAAGAGGTGGAGTTATGCAGATCTAAAACGCGTGGATTGCAGCAGCAGCAAGCCGAAAAGTGCAGGCATGTAAGGGATCTAGAGGTTGACAACATGTCTTCTTAACGGGAGTCCAGGAGCTCATCTCCACAAATGGACTTTTCAGGATCCTTGGGTGGCTCCGTAGTTTGAAACCAATTCTGGTTATCGCTTCTCGGCCTTTTGGCTAAGATCAAGTGTAGTATCTGTTCTTATCAGTTTAATATCTGATACGTCCCCTATCTGGGGACCATATATTAAATGGATTTTTAGAACAGGGAGATGGAAAAAGAGCTTGCTCTGTCCACTCCACGCATTGACCTGGTATTGCAGTATCTCCAGGACCGGTGCACCCCTTCTTTAATGCAGTTTCTAAAATCAGAAAGAATTGAATTCAATGTTTTTTGTTCATTTTGCTTGTTTGTCGGATTTTGGGATGGACTCTTTGGCTTTGCTTTTCTTCTCCTCATTGGATTTTTCATGTTCAAAGTTGCAGAAGCCAGATTACAAGCTCATTTTGGTTCAACTTCAGCAACTGTGCATTGCATTGCCATGTAATGTGATGCAATGCTATCTTTCTAGCTCTCCCTTTTTACTTCCTTTTGGATAAACAGACATATTAGGCAAGCATTTTGGAGCTTTCACCTAAATAACTACAGGTGGTGAGATAAGCTGCACAATATAATTGACCTTTCAGTATATTGTTGCACACACACCATCTATTTAGCAAATGCCCTTGTTATCAACAGCAGCCTTTTAAACTCACCTGAGCTAACAGGTATGTGCGCTGGTTACTCTGCTGCGCTTAAAATTTCTTTTTTGGTTTGCTACAATGCCTTTTCTGAAACGTTGTCTCCTTCTGCTGGAACACTGACTTCTTTCATTTAATGCCTGCAGACTATAAAAGAGAACCCAACCCAAAAAGTTTGGTTGATTAGTCTGTGGCATTCTGTTAAACTGTTGCTTATGGCGGTCTCTGTGAGCTTCTCAGCGACATTCAGCCAGCCAGGTATCCTGCCTGCAGTAGATGGAATGTGGCAATGGAACGCTGGCTGCGCATGTCATAATAGGCTCTGAGCCTTTATATACCTGTGCACAGCAGCAGCCACCTTCAGTCTGCTGCTGGACAGCCAGCAGCAGCAGCAGCAGGAGAGGTATGTAATCAGGAGCCCTCCTGCTAAGGGTAGACAGCTGCTCGTTCCACCCCACCCCCCGCCTTAATTGGTTCTCCTCCCTTCCAACGGTGTTGAGGCGGGTGGGAACAGCAGGGGGTGAAGGTGCTGTGTTTAAAGAGGTGGAGTTATGCAGATCTAAAACGCGTGGATTGCAGCAGCAGCAAGCCGAAAAGTGCAGGCATGTAAGGGATCTAGAGGTTGACAACATGTCTTCTTAACGGGAGTCCAGGAGCTCATCTCCACAAATGGACTTTTCAGGATCCTTGGGTGGCTCCGTAGTTTGAAACCAATTCTGGTTATCGCTTCTCGGCCTTTTGGCTAAGATCAAGTGTAGTATCTGTTCTTATCAGTTTAATATCTGATACGTCCCCTATCTGGGGACCATATATTAAATGGATTTTTAGAACAGGGAGATGGAAAAAGAACTTGCTCTGTCCACTCCACGCATTGACCTGGTATTGCAGTATCTCCAGGACCGGTGCACCCCTTCTTTAATGCAGTTTCTAAAATCAGAAAGAATTGAATTCAATGTTTTTTGTTCATTTTGCTTGTTTGTCGGATTTTGGGATGGACTCTTTGGCTTTGCTTTTCTTCTCCTCATTGGATTTTTCATGTTCAAAGTTGCAGAAGCCAGATTACAAGCTCATTTTGGTTCAACTTCAGCAACTGTGCATTGCATTGCCATGTAATGTGATGCAATGCTATCTTTCTAGCTCTCCCTTTTTACTTCCTTTTGGATAAACAGACATATTAGGCAAGCATTTTGGAGCTTTCACCTAAATAACTACAGGTGGTGAGATAAGCTGCACAATATAATTGACCTTTCAGTATATTGTTGCACACACACCATCTATTTAGCAAATGCCCTTGTTATCAACAGCAGCCTTTTAAACTCACCTGAGCTAACAGGTATGTGCGCTGGTTACTCTGCTGCGCTTAAAATTTCTTTTTTGGTTTGCTACAATGCCTTTTCTGAAACGTTGTCTCCTTCTGCTGGAACACTGACTTCTTTCATTTAATGCCTGCAGACTATAAAAGAGAACCCAACCCAAAAAGTTTGGTTGATTAGTCTGTGGCATTCTGTTAAACTGTTGCTTATGGCGGTCTCTGTGAGCTTCTCAGCGACATTCAGCCAGCCAGGTATCCTGCCTGCAGTAGATGGAATGTGGCAATGGAACGCTGGCTGCGCGTGTCATAATAGGCTCTGAGCCTTTATATACCTGTGCACAGCAGCAGCCACCTTCAGTCTGCTGCTGGACAGCCAGCAGCAGCAGCAGCAGGAGAGGTATGTAATCAGGAGCCCTCCTGCTAAGGGTAGACAGCTGCTCGTTCCACCCCACCCCCCGCCTTAATTGGTTCTCCTCCCTTCCAACGGTGTTGAGGCGGGTGGGAACAGCAGGGGGTGAAGGTGCTGTGTTTAAAGAGGTGGAGTTATGCAGATCTAAAACGCGTGGATTGCAGCAGCAGCAAGCCGAAAAGTGCAGGCATGTAAGGGATCTAGAGGTTGACAACATGTCTTCTTAACGGGAGTCCAGGAGCTCATCTCCACAAATGGACTTTTCAGGATCCTTGGGTGGCTCCGTAGTTTGAAACCAATTCTGGTTATCGCTTCTCGGCCTTTTGGCTAAGATCAAGTGTAGTATCTGTTCTTATCAGTTTAATATCTGATACGTCCCCTATCTGGGGACCATATATTAAATGGATTTTTAGAACAGGGAGATGGAAAAAGAACTTGCTCTGTCCACTCCACGCATTGACCTGGTATTGCAGTATCTCCAGGACCGGTGCACCCCTTCTTTAATGCAGTTTCTAAAATCAGAAAGAATTGAATTCAATGTTTTTTGTTCATTTTGCTTGTTTGTCGGATTTTGGGATGGACTCTTTGGCTTTGCTTTTCTTCTCCTCATTGGATTTTTCATGTTCAAAGTTGCAGAAGCCAGATTACAAGCTCATTTTGGTTCAACTTCAGCAACTGTGCATTGCATTGCCATGTAATGTGATGCAATGCTATCTTTCTAGCTCTCCCTTTTTACTTCCTTTTGGATAAACAGACATATTAGGCAAGCATTTTGGAGCTTTCACCTAAATAACTACAGGTGGTGAGATAAGCTGCACAATATAATTGACCTTTCAGTATATTGTTGCACACACACCATCTATTTAGCAAATGCCCTTGTTATCAACAGCAGCCTTTTAAACTCACCTGAGCTAACAGGTATGTGCGCTGGTTACTCTGCTGCGCTTAAAATTTCTTTTTTGGTTTGCTACAATGCCTTTTCTGAAACGTTGTCTCCTTCTGCTGGAACACTGACTTCTTTCATTTAATGCCTGCAGACTATAAAAGAGAACCCAACCCAAAAAGTTTGGTTGATTAGTCTGTGGCATTCTGTTAAACTGTTGCTTATGGCGGTCTCTGTGAGCTTCTCAGCGACATTCAGCCAGCCAGGTATCCTGCCTGCAGTAGATGGAATGTGGCAATGGAACGCTGGCTGCGCGTGTCATAATAGGCTCTGAGCCTTTATATACCTGTGCACAGCAGCAGCCACCTTCAGTCTGCTGCTGGACAGCCAGCAGCAGCAGCAGCAGGAGAGGTATGTAATCAGGAGCCCTCCTGCTAAGGGTAGACAGCTGCTCGTTCCACCCCACCCCCCGCCTTAATTGGTTCTCCTCCCTTCCAACGGTGTTGAGGCGGGTGGGAACAGCAGGGGGTGAAGGTGCTGTGTTTAAAGAGGTGGAGTTATGCAGATCTAAAACGCGTGGATTGCAGCAGCAGCAAGCCGAAAACTGCAGGCATGTAAGGGATCTAGAGGTTGACAACATGTCTTCTTAACGGGAGTCCAGGAGCTCATCTCCACAAATGGACTTTTCAGGATCCTTGGGTGGCTCCGTAGTTTGAAACCAATTCTGGTTATCGCTTCTCGGCCTTTTGGCTAAGATCAAGTGTAGTATCTGTTCTTATCAGTTTAATATCTGATACGTCCCCTATCTGGGGACCATATATTAAATGGATTTTTAGAACAGGGAGATGGAAAAAGAGCTTGCTCTGTCCACTCCACGCATTGACCTGGTATTGCAGTATCTCCAGGACCGGTGCACCCCTTCTTTAATGCAGTTTCTAAAATCAGAAAGAATTGAATTCAATGTTTTTTGTTCATTTTGCTTGTTTGTCGGATTTTGGGATGGACTCTTTGGCTTTGCTTTTCTTCTCCTCATTGGATTTTTCATGTTCAAAGTTGCAGAAGCCAGATTACAAGCTCATTTTGGTTCAACTTCAGCAACTGTGCATTGCATTGCCATGTAATGTGATGCAATGCTATCTTTCTAGCTCTCCCTTTTTACTTCCTTTTGGATAAACAGACATATTAGGCAAGCATTTTGGAGCTTTCACCTAAATAACTACAGGTGGTGAGATAAGCTGCACAATATAATTGACCTTTCAGTATATTGTTGCACACACACCATCTATTTAGCAAATGCCCTTGTTATCAACAGCAGCCTTTTAAACTCACCTGAGCTAACAGGTATGTGCGCTGGTTACTCTGCTGCGCTTAAAATTTCTTTTTTGGTTTGCTACAATGCCTTTTCTGAAACGTTGTCTCCTTCTGCTGGAACACTGACTTCTTTCATTTAATGCCTGCAGACTATAAAAGAGAACCCAACCCAAAAAGTTTGGTTGATTAGTCTGTGGCATTCTGTTAAACTGTTGCTTATGGCGGTCTCTGTGAGCTTCTCAGCGACATTCAGCCAGCCAGGTATCCTGCCTGCAGTAGATGGAATGTGGCAATGGAACGCTGGCTGCGCATGTCATAATAGGCTCTGAGCCTTTATATACCTGTGCACAGCAGCAGCCACCTTCAGTCTGCTGCTGGACAGCCAGCAGCAGCAGCAGCAGGAGAGGTATGTAATCAGGAGCCCTCCTGCTAAGGGTAGACAGCTGCTCGTTCCACCCCACCCCCCGCCTTAATTGGTTCTCCTCCCTTCCAACGGTGTTGAGGCGGGTGGGAACAGCAGGGGGTGAAGGTGCTGTGTTTAAAGAGGTGGAGTTATGCAGATCTAAAACGCGTGGATTGCAGCAGCAGCAAGCCGAAAAGTGCAGGCATGTAAGGGATCTAGAGGTTGACAACATGTCTTCTTAACGGGAGTCCAGGAGCTCATCTCCACAAATGGACTTTTCAGGATCCTTGGGTGGCTCCGTAGTTTGAAACCAATTCTGGTTATCGCTTCTCGGCCTTTTGGCTAAGATCAAGTGCAGTGATCTAGCGGTTTCTGCCTTGGTCTTGGCTGGGAGGCGCTTGGGGTACCCGGCTCCTTGGCCTGGGGGGATCGCTACACTTATCGGTGGAGCTAAACCCCCCTGCTGCTATTAGGGAGTCGGATTAGTCCCTGGGCAACGAGAGGCGATCACCTTGTCACCACACATAGCTGTGGGGGGCAACTGTCGCCACACATAGCTGTGGTGGCAACATTTGGAGGATTAAAAGGAAAAAACGGAAGGAAAACGGATCGTTGAGATGGAGTTTTGGAAAAAGAAGAGATGCTTATGTTTTTTTGTGAAACGGGAGACGGAAGAAACTTTTTTGGAAGAAAAATGGATTCTGGAAATTTTGAGGAAATATGAAGTTTTGGAGAAGGATATCTACTGTATGCAAGAAATAAAGCAAGGTAAAGTTTGTGATGTGACTCTAGTTTCTGAGGAAAAGTGCATTCATTTTTTCAAAGGCTGGAGTGAAGAGGATTCTGGGAAAATTGGAGTAAGTGCATCATTCATGGGGAAACCGAAGAGTGTGATAATTTACATGGACAATCCGTTTGTGGAAATAGAGGAGATAATGGTTTTTTTGGAATCTAAATGTAAGATGGTAAAGTTTCAGAAATTATACAGGAACAAAGTTGGTATTTGGAACGGAAAGAGACGTTTTTTGGTGTGGACAACAGGAGAAGAAAATTTGCATAATGGGAGGATTATGGTAAACGGGAGTTCTGGGTATTGTTACATGGAAAGCAGCAAAGGAACTTTTGAAAAGAACTTTGGAGGACAAAAGGAAGATATTGGTGATAAAATGAAGAAGGAAGTTGATGCCATAATTATAGAGGAGAATAAGCAGGGAAAAGAAGTTGAAAGTTTAAAGGTGAAATTGAAGAAAAAGGTAACGGTACAGGAAAATTGTGGATCAAGGAAAGTATCTGGTGAAAAGAAAGAAGTAAAAGAGGAAAAGGGTAAAGTGTTGGAGAAGGTGGTGACTTTCAGAGATGATGAGGAAGAGTATGATAGGGAACAGATGCGGTTAGAGCATGAGGAGGAAGAAAAGAAGTTAAGGGGTTTTGTTGGGAGGAAAGTAAAAGAGAAAAAGGGGATATTTAGTTTGGGAAACCGGGTGAAGTAATGTCAGTGCTGATTTGTTTGGAAACTGTTGAAACTGCAAAGGAATTGTTATGTTTAACTTTATATATATTAATTCAAATGAAAAAATATAAATATAATATCTAAACACGATGATGGAACTAAAATCTTGAGTTTGGTGATATACGATTTAAGATTATAAAACTTAATTTCTGAATGTTTGGAAACAAAAAAAAAAAAAAAAAAAAAATCTGTTCTTATCAGTTTAATATCTGATACGTCCCCTATCTGGGGACCATATATTAAATGGATTTTTAGAACAGGGAGATGGAAAAAGAGCTTGCTCTGTCCACTCCACGCATTGACCTGGTATTGCAGTATCTCCAGGACCGGTGCACCCCTTCTTTAATGCAGTTTCTAAAATCAGAAAGAATTGAATTCAATGTTTTTTGTTCATTTTGCTTGTTTGTCGGATTTTGGGATGGACTCTTTGGCTTTGCTTTTCTTCTCCTCATTGGATTTTTCATGTTCAAAGTTGCAGAAGCCAGATTACAAGCTCATTTTGGTTCAACTTCAGCAACTGTGCATTGCATTGCCATGTAATGTGATGCAATGCTATCTTTCTAGCTCTCCTTTTTACTTCCTTTTGGATAAACAGACATATTAGGCAAGCATTTTGGAGCTTTCACCTAAATAACTACAGGTGGTGAGATAAGCTGCACAATATAATTGACCTTTCAGTATATTGTTGCACACACACCATCTATTTAGCAAATGCCCTTGTTATCAACAGCAGCCTTTTAAACTCACCTGAGCTAACAGGTATGTGCGCTGGTTACTCTGCTGCGCTTAAAATTTCTTTTTTGGTTTGCTACAATGCCTTTTCTGAAACGTTGTCTCCTTCTGCTGGAACACTGACTTCTTTCATTTAATGCCTGCAGACTATAAAAGAGAACCCAACCCAAAAAGTTTGGTTGATTAGTCTGTGGCATTCTGTTAAACTGTTGCTTATGGCGGTCTCTGTGAGCTTCTCAGCGACATTCAGCCAGCCAGGTATCCTGCCTGCAGTAGATGGAATGTGGCAATGGAACGCTGGCTGCGCGTGTCATAATAGGCTCTGAGCCTTTATATACCTGTGCACAGCAGCAGCCACCTTCAGTCTGCTGCTGGACAGCCAGCAGCAGCAGCAGCAGGAGAGGTATGTAATCAGGAGCCCTCCTGCTAAGGGTAGACAGCTGCTCGTTCCACCCCACCCCCCGCCTTAATTGGTTCTCCTCCCTTCCAACGGTGTTGAGGCGGGTGGGAACAGCAGGGGGTGAAGGTGCTGTGTTTAAAGAGGTGGAGTTATGCAGATCTAAAACGCGTGGATTGCAGCAGCAGCAAACCGAAAAGTGCAGGCATGTAAGGGATCTAGAGGTTGACAACATGTCTTCTTAACGGGAGTCCAGGAGCTCATCTCCACAAATGGACTTTTCAGGATCCTTGGGTGGCTCCGTAGTTTGAAACCAATTCTGGTTATCGCTTCTCGGCCTTTTGGCTAAGATCAAGTGTAGTATCTGTTCTTATCAGTTTAATATCTGATACGTCCCCTATCTGGGGACCATATATTAAATGGATTTTTAGAACAGGGAGATGGAAAAAGAGCTTGCTCTGTCCACTCCACGCATTGACCTGGTATTGCATCATCTCCAGCAGTTTCTAAAATCAGAAAGAATTGAATTCAATGTTTTTTGTTCATTTTGCTTGTTTGTCGGATTTTGGGATGGACTCTTTGGCTTTGCTTTTCTTCTCCTCATTGGATTTTTCATGTTCAAAGTTGCAGAAGCCAGATTACAAGCTCATTTTGGTTCAACTTCAGCAACTGTGCATTGCATTGCCATGTAATGTGATGCAATGCTATCTTTCTAGCTCTCCCTTTTTACTTCCTTTTGGATAAACAGACATATTAGGCAAGCATTTTGGAGCTTTCACCTAAATAACTACAGGTGGTGAGATAAGCTGCACAATATAATTGACCTTTCAGTATATTGTTGCACACACACCATCTATTTAGCAAATGCCCTTGTTATCAACAGCAGCCTTTTAAACTCACCTGAGCTAACAGGTATGTGCGCTGGTTACTCTGCTGCGCTTAAAATTTCTTTTTTGGTTTGCTACAATGCCTTTTCTGAAACGTTGTCTCCTTCTGCTGGAACACTGACTTCTTTCATTTAATGCCTGCAGACTATAAAAGAGAACCCAACCCAAAAAGTTTGGTTGATTAGTCTGTGGCATTCTGTTAAACTGTTGCTTATGGCGGTCTCTGTGAGCTTCTCAGCGACATTCAGCCAGCCAGGTATCCTGCCTGCAGTAGATGGAATGTGGCAATGGAACGCTGGCTGCGCGTGTCATAATAGGCTCTGAGCCTTTATATACCTGTGCACAGCAGCAGCCACCTTCAGTCTGCTGCTGGACAGCCAGCAGCAGCAGCAGCAGGAGAGGTATGTAATCAGGAGCCCTCCTGCTAAGGGTAGACAGCTGCTCGTTCCACCCCACCCCCCGCCTTAATTGGTTCTCCTCCCTTCCAACGGTGTTGAGGCGGGTGGGAACAGCAGGGGGTGAAGGTGCTGTGTTTAAAGAGGTGGAGTTATGCAGATCTAAAACGCGTGGATTGCAGCAGCAGCAAGCCGAAAAGTGCAGGCATGTAAGGGATCTAGAGGTTGACAACATGTCTTCTTAACGGGAGTCCAGGAGCTCATCTCCACAAATGGACTTTTCAGGATCCTTGGGTGGCTCCGTAGTTTGAAACCAATTCTGGTTATCGCTTCTCGGCCTTTTGGCTAAGATCAAGTGTAGTATCTGTTCTTATCAGTTTAATATCTGATACGTCCTCTATCTGGGGACCATATATTAAATGGATTTTTAGAACAGGGAGATGGAAAAAGAGCTTGCTCTGTCCACTCCACGCATTGACCTGGTATTGCAGTATCTCCAGGACCGGTGCACCCCTTCTTTAATGCAGTTTCTAAAATCAGAAAGAATTGAATTCAATGTTTTTTGTTCATTTTGCTTGTTTGTCGGATTTTGGGATGGACTCTTTGGCTTTGCTTTTCTTCTCCTCATTGGATTTTTCATGTTCAAAGTTGCAGAAGCCAGATTACAAGCTCATTTTGGTTCAACTTCAGCAACTGTGCATTGCATTGCCATGTAATGTGATGCAATGCTATCTTTCTAGCTCTCCCTTTTTACTTCCTTTTGGATAAACAGACATATTAGGCAAGCATTTTGGAGCTTTCACCTAAGTAACTACAGGTGGTGAGATAAGCTGCACAATATAATTGACCTTTCAGTATATAGTTGCACACACACCATCTATTTAGCAAATGCCCTTGTTATCAACAGCAGCCTTTTAAACTCACCTGAGCTAACAGGTATGTGCGCTGGTTACTCTGCTGCGCTTAAAATTTCTTTTTTGGTTTGCTACAATGCCTTTTCTGAAACGTTGTCTCCTTCTGCTGGAACACTGACTTCTTTCATTTAATGCCTGCAGACTATAAAAGAGAACCCAACCCAAAAAGTTTGGTTGATTAGTCTGTGGCATTCTGTTAAACTGTTGCTTATGGCGGTCTCTGTGAGCTTCTCAGCGACATTCAGCCAGCCAGGTATCCTGCCTGCAGTAGATGGAATGTGGCAATGGAACGCTGGCTGCGCGTGTCATAATAGGCTCTGAGCCTTTATATACCTGTGCACAGCAGCAGCCACCTTCAGTCTGCTGCTGGACAGCCAGCAGCAGCAGCAGCAGGAGAGGTATGTAATCAGGAGCCCTCCTGCTAAGGGTAGACAGCTGCTCGTTCCACCCCACCCCCCGCCTTAATTGGTTCTCCTCCCTTCCAACGGTGTTGAGGCGGGTGGGAACAGCAGGGGGTGAAGGTGCTGTGTTTAAAGAGGTGGAGTTATGCAGATCTAAAACGCGTGGATTGCAGCAGCAGCAAGCCGAAAAGTGCAGGCATGTAAGGGATCTAGAGGTTGACAACATGTCTTCTTAACGGGAGTCCAGGAGCTCATCTCCACAAATGGACTTTTCAGGATCCTTGGGTGGCTCCGTAGTTTGAAACCAATTCTGGTTATCGCTTCTCGGCCTTTTGGCTAAGATCAAGTGTAGTATCTGTTCTTATCAGTTTAATATCTGATACGTCCCCTATCTGGGGACCATATATTAAATGGATTTTTAGAACAGGGAGATGGAAAAAGAGCTTGCTCTGTCCACTCCACGCATTGACCTGGTATTGCAGTATCTCCAGGACCGGTGCACCCCTTCTTTAATGCAGTTTCTAAAATCAGAAAGAATTGAATTCAATGTTTTTTGTTCATTTTGCTTGTTTGTCGGATTTTGGGATGGACTCTTTGGCTTTGCTTTTCTTCTCCTCATTGGATTTTTCATGTTCAAAGTTGCAGAAGCCAGATTACAAGCTCATTTTGGTTCAACTTCAGCAACTGTGCATTGCATTGCCATGTAATGTGATGCAATGCTATCTTTCTAGCTCTCCCTTTTTACTTCCTTTTGGATAAACAGACATATTAGGCAAGCATTTTGGAGCTTTCACCTAAATAACTACAGGTGGTGAGATAAGCTGCACAATATAATTGACCTTTCAGTATATTGTTGCACACACACCATCTATTTAGCAAATGCCCTTGTTATCAACAGCAGCCTTTTAAACTCACCTGAGCTAACAGGTATGTGCGCTGGTTACTCTTCTGCGCTTAAAATTTCTTTTTTGGTTTGCTACAATGCCTTTTCTGAAACGTTGTCTCCTTCTGCTGGAACACTGACTTCTTTCATTTAATGCCTGCAGACTATAAAAGAGAACCCAACCCAAAAAGTTTGGTTGATTAGTCTGTGGCATTCTGTTAAACTGTTGCTTATGGCGGTCTCTGTGAGCTTCTCAGCGACATTCAGCCAGCCAGGTATCCTGCCTGCAGTAGATGGAATGTGGCAATGGAACGCTGGCTGCGCGTGTCATAATAGGCTCTGAGCCTTTATATACCTGTGCACAGCAGCAGCCACCTTCAGTCTGCTGCTGGACAGCCAGCAGCAGCAGCAGCAGGAGAGGTATGTAATCAGGAGCCCTCCTGCTAAGGGTAGACAGCTGCTCGTTCCACCCCACCCCCCGCCTTAATTGGTTCTCCTCCCTTCCAACGGTGTTGAGGCGGGTGGGAACAGCAGGGGGTGAAGGTGCTGTGTTTAAAGAGGTGGAGTTATGCAGATCTAAAACGCGTGGATTGCAGCAGCAGCAGCAAGCCGAAAAGTGCAGGCATGTAAGGGATCTAGAGGTTGACAACATGTCTTCTTAACGGGAGTCCAGGAGCTCATCTCCACAAATGGACTTTTCAGGATCCTTGGGTGGCTCCGTAGTTTGAAACCAATTCTGGTTATCGCTTCTCGGCCTTTTGGCTAAGATCAAGTGTAGTATCTGTTCTTATCAGTTTAATATCTGATACGTCCCCTATCTGGGGACCATATATTAAATGGATTTTTAGAGCAGGGAGATGGAAAAAGAGCTTGCTCTGTCCACTCCACGCATTGACCTGGTATTGCAGTATCTCCAGGACCGGTGCACCCCTTCTTTAATGCAGTTTCTAAAATCAGAAAGAATTGAATTCAATGTTTTTTGTTCATTTTGCTTGTTTGTCGGATTTTGGGATGGACTCTTTGGCTTTGCTTTTCTTCTCCTCATTGGATTTTTCATGTTCAAAGTTGCAGAAGCCAGATTACAAGCTCATTTTGGTTCAACTTCAGCAACTGTGCATTGCATTGCCATGTAATGTGATGCAATGCTATCTTTCTAGCTCTCCCTTTTTACTTCCTTTTGGATAAACAGACATATTAGGCAAGCATTTTGGAGCTTTCACCTAAATAACTACAGGTGGTGAGATAAGCTGCACAATATAATTGACCTTTCAGTATATTGTTGCACACACACCATCTATTTAGCAAATGCCCTTGTTATCAACAGCAGCCTTTTAAACTCACCTGAGCTAACAGGTATGTGCGCTGGTTACTCTGCTGCGCTTAAAATTTCTTTTTTGGTTTGCTACAATGCCTTTCTGAAACGTTGTCTCCTTCTGCTGGAACACTGACTTCTTTCATTTAATGCCTGCAGACTATAAAAGAGAACCCAACCCAAAAAGTTTGGTTGATTAGTCTGTGGCATTCTGTTAAACTGTTGCTTATGGCGGTCTCTGTGAGCTTCTCAGCGACATTCAGCCAGCCAGGTATCCTGCCTGCAGTAGATGGAATGTGGCAATGGAACGCTGGCTGCGCGTGTCATAATAGGCTCTGAGCCTTTATATACCTGTGCACAGCAGCAGCCACCTTCAGTCTGCTGCTGGACAGCCAGCAGCAGCAGCAGCAGGAGAGGTATGTAATCAGGAGCCCTCCTGCTAAGGGTAGACAGCTGCTCGTTCCACCCCACCCCCCGCCTTAATTGGTTCTCCTCCCTTCCAACGGTGTTGAGGCGGGTGGGAACAGCAGGGGGTGAAGGTGCTGTGTTTAAAGAGGTGGAGTTATGCAGATCTAAAACGCGTGGATTGCAGCAGCAGCAAGCCGAAAAGTGCAGGCATGTAAGGGATCTAGAGGTTGACAACATGTCTTCTTAACGGGAGTCCAGGAGCTCATCTCCACAAATGGACTTTTCAGGATCCTTGGGTGGCTCCGTAGTTTGAAACCAATTCTGGTTATCGCTTCTCGGCCTTTTGGCTAAGATCAAGTGTAGTATCTGTTCTTATCAGTTTAATATCTGATACGTCCCCTATCTGGGGACCATATATTAAATGGATTTTTAGAACAGGGAGATGGAAAAAGAGCTTGCTCTGTCCACTCCACGCATTGACCTGGTATTGCAGTATCTCCAGGACCGGTGCACCCCTTCTTTAATGCAGTTTCTAAAATCAGAAAGAATTGAATTCAATGTTTTTTGTTCATTTTGCTTGTTTGTCGGATTTTGGGATGGACTCTTTGGCTTTGCTTTTCTTCTCCTCATTGGATTTTTCATGTTCAAAGTTGCAGAAGCCAGATTACAAGCTCATTTTGGTTCAACTTCAGCAACTGTGCATTGCATTGCCATGTAATGTGATGCAATGCTATCTTTCTAGCTCTCCCTTTTTACTTCCTTTTGGATAAACAGACATATTAGGCAAGCATTTTGGAGCTTTCACCTAAATAACTACAGGTGGTGAGATAAGCTGCACAATATAATTGACCTTTCAGTATATTGTTGCACACACACCAGCTATTTAGCAAATGCCCTTGTTATCAACAGCAGCCTTTTAAACTCACCTGAGCTAACAGGTATGTGCGCTGGTTACTCTGCTGCGCTTAAAATTTCTTTTTTGGTTTGCTACAATGCCTTTTCTGAAACGTTGTCTCCTTCTGCTGGAACACTGACTTCTTTCATTTAATGCCTGCAGACTATAAAAGAGAACCCAACCCAAAAAGTTTGGTTGATTAGTCTGTGGCATTCTGTTAAACTGTTGCTTATGGCGGTCTCTGTGAGCTTCTCAGCGACATTCAGCCAGCCAGGTATCCTGCCTGCAGTAGATGGAATGTGGCAATGGAACGCTGGCTGCGCGTGTCATAATAGGCTCTGAGCCTTTATATACCTGTGCACAGCAGCAGCCACCTTCAGTCTGCTGCTGGACAGCCAGCAGCAGCAGCAGCAGGAGAGGTATGTAATCAGGAGCCCTCCTGCTAAGGGTAGACAGCTGCTCGTTCCACCCCACCCCCCGCCTTAATTGGTTCTCCTCCCTTCCAACGGTGTTGAGGCGGGTGGGAAAAGCAGGGGGTGAAGGTGCTGTGTTTAAAGAGGTGGAGTTATGCAGATCTAAAACGCGTGGATTGCAGCAGCAGCAAGCCGAAAAGTGCAGGCATGTAAGGGATCTAGAGGTTGACAACATGTCTTCTTAACGGGAGTCCAGGAGCTCATCTCCACAAATGGACTTTTCAGGATCCTTGGGTGGCTCCGTAGTTTGAAACCAATTCTGGTTATCGCTTCTCGGCCTTTTGGCTAAGATCAAGTGTAGTATCTTTTGAAAAGGCAGTTTTGTCCTTGGGCTGCCCTAGTAAATTGATGCATATTACACACTGGTTTGGTGCACTTGTTAGTACGCCAGGTGGCTCATAGAGTTATCTGATGGAAAACATGGCCCTCCAGGATCGAAGTCACTAGGCTGGGTAAGTGTGAGGGCTTTGGAGCAATGTGCCCCAGGAGTAGGCGCCCTGGTGGGAGTCCAAGCTTACTGGGACTGGGAACCCCAGAAAGACTTGGCTTCGTAGCACGCCGCACCTTTGCCAATCATACTTTCTGAGCAACCCCCCCTATTCCTGGCCTCCGGGCTAGGAAGGGGAATTTTTATAAACCCGGTCGGAGGTCCGGTCAGCTTTGGGCTGAGAAACCAACACAGGCTCCAGCTCCACTAGGGTGGCAGCCTAGATGGAAGCTGGGAGCACGAAAACGGCTCTTCTCCGGCTTCGGCTAGGGAGAGCATCGGAGATCCCTGACCCTCGCTGTGGCCTTCTGGCTCGGAGGGATGGGGATGGTTTATTGGGGACCCTCTCCTCCGGGAAGGGTCCACATGAATCCTCGCCTCGTGCGCTGTTTTGGTGTGACTTCGGTCACATTTTTCAGTGCCTTGGATGCAGCTTCAATCAAAAAAATCTGTTCTTATCAGTTTAATATCTGATACGTCCCCTATCTGGGGACCATATATTAAATGGATTTTTAGAACAGGGAGATGGAAAAAGAGCTTGCTCTGTCCACTCCACGCATTGACCTGGTATTGCAGTATCTCCAGGACCGGTGCACCCCTTCTTTAATGCAGTTTCTAAAATCAGAAAGAATTGAATTCAATGTTTTTTGTTCATTTTGCTTGTTTGTCGGATTTTGGGATGGACTCTTTGGCTTTGCTTTTCTTCTCCTCATTGGATTTTTCATGTTCAAAGTTGCAGAAGCCAGATTACAAGCTCATTTTGGTTCAACTTCAGCAACTGTGCATTGCATTGCCATGTAATGTGATGCAATGCTATCTTTCTAGCTCTCCCTTTTTACTTCCTTTTGGATAAACAGACATATTAGGCAAGCATTTTGGAGCTTTCACCTAAATAACTACAGGTGGTGAGATAAGCTGCACAATATAATTGACCTTTCAGTATATTGTTGCACACACACCATCTATTTAGCAAATGCCCTTGTTATCAACAGCAGCCTTTTAAACTCACCTGAGCTAACAGGTATGTGCGCTGGTTACTCTGCTGCGCTTAAAATTTCTTTTTTGGTTTGCTACAATGCCTTTTCTGAAACGTTGTCTCCTTCTGCTGGAACACTGACTTCTTTCATTTAATGCCTGCAGACTATAAAAGAGAACCCAACCCAAAAAGTTTGGTTGATTAGTCTGTGGCATTCTGTTAAACTGTTGCTTATGGCGGTCTCTGTGAGCTTCTCAGCGACATTCAGCCAGCCAGGTATCCTGCCTGCAGTAGATGGAATGTGGCAATGGAACGCTGGCTGCGCGTGTCATAATAGGCTCTGAGCCTTTATATACCTGTGCACAGCAGCAGCCACCTTCAGTCTGCTGCTGGACAGCCAGCAGCAGCAGCAGCAGGAGAGGTATGTAATCAGGAGCCCTCCTGCTAAGGGTAGACAGCTGCTCGTTCCACCCCACCCCCCGCCTTAATTGGTTCTCCTCCCTTCCAACGGTGTTGAGGCGGGTGGGAACAGCAGGGGGTGAAGGTGCTGTGTTTAAAGAGGTGGAGTTATGCAGATCTAAAACGCGTGGATTGCAGCAGCAGCAAGCCGAAAAGTGCAGGCATGTAAGGGATCTAGAGGTTGACAACATGTCTTCTTAACGGGAGTCCAGGAGCTCATCTCCACAAATGGACTTTTCAGGATCCTTGGGTGGCTCCGTAGTTTGAAACCAATTCTGGTTATCGCTTCTCGGCCTTTTGGCTAAGATCAAGTGTAGTATCTGTTCTTATCAGTTTAATATCTGATACGTCCCCTATCTGGGGACCATATATTAAATGGATTTTTAGAACAGGGAGATGGAAAAAGAGCTTGCTCTGTCCACTCCACGCATTGACCTGGTATTGCAGTATCTCCAGGACCGGTGCACCCCTTCTTTAATGCAGTTTCTAAAATCAGAAAGAATTGAATTCAATGTTTTTTGTTCATTTTGCTTGTTTGTCGGATTTTGGGATGGACTCTTTGGCTTTGCTTTTCTTCTCCTCATTGGATTTTTCATGTTCAAAGTTGCAGAAGCCAGATTACAAGCTCATTTTGGTTCAACTTCAGCAACTGTGCATTGCATTGCCATGTAATGTGATGCAATGCTATCTTTCTAGCTCTCCCTTTTTACTTCCTTTTGGATAAACAGACATATTAGGCAAGCATTTTGGAGCTTTCACCTAAATAACTACAGGTGGTGAGATAAGCTGCACAATATAATTGACCTTTCAGTATATTGTTGCACACACACCATCTATTTAGCAAATGCCCTTGTTATCAACAGCAGCCTTTTAAACTCACCTGAGCTAACAGGTATGTGCGCTGGTTACTCTGCTGCGCTTAAAATTTCTTTTTTGGTTTGCTACAATGCCTTTTCTGAAACGTTGTCTCCTTCTGCTGGAACACTGACTTCTTTCATTTAATGCCTGCAGACTATAAAAGAGAACCCAACCCAAAAAGTTTGGTTGATTAGTCTGTGGCATTCTGTTAAACTGTTGCTTATGGCGGTCTCTGTGAGCTTCTCAGCGACATTCAGCCAGCCAGGTATCCTGCCTGCAGTAGATGGAATGTGGCAATGGAACGCTGGCTGCGCGTGTCATAATAGGCTCTGAGCCTTTATATACCTGTGCACAGCAGCAGCCACCTTCAGTCTGCTGCTGGACAGCCAGCAGCAGCAGCAGCAGGAGAGGTATGTAATCAAGAGCCCTCCTGCTAAGGGTAGACAGCTGCTCGTTCCACCCCACCCCCCGCCTTAATTGGTTCTCCTCCCTTCCAACGGTGTTGAGGCGGGTGGGAACAGCAGGGGGTGAAGGTGCTGTGTTTAAAGAGGTGGAGTTATGCAGATCTAAAACGCGTGGATTGCAGCAGCAGCAAACCGAAAAGTGCAGGCATGTAAGGGATCTAGAGGTTGACAACATGTCTTCTTAACGGGAGTCCAGGAGCTCATCTCCACAAATGGACTTTTCAGGATCCTTGGGTGGCTCCGTAGTTTGAAACCAATTCTGGTTATCGCTTCTCGGCCTTTTGGCTAAGATCAAGTGTAGTATCTGTTCTTATCAGTTTAATATCTGATACGTCCCCTATCTGGGGACCATATATTAAATGGATTTTTAGAACAGGGAGATGGAAAAAGAGCTTGCTCTGTCCACTCCACGCATTGACCTGGTATTGCAGTATCTCCAGGACCGGTGCACCCCTTCTTTAATGCAGTTTCTAAAATCAGAAAGAATTGAATTCAATGTTTTTTGTTCATTTTGCTTGTTTGTCGGATTTTGGGATGGACTCTTTGGCTTTGCTTTTCTTCTCCTCATTGGATTTTTCATGTTCAAAGTTGCAGAAGCCAGATTACAAGCTCATTTTGGTTCAACTTCAGCAACTGTGCATTGCATTGCCATGTAATGTGATGCAATGCTATCTTTCTAGCTCTCCCTTTTTACTTCCTTTTGGATAAACAGACATATTAGGCAAGCATTTTGGAGCTTTCACCTAAATAACTACAGGTGGTGAGATAAGCTGCACAATATAATTGACCTTTCAGTATATTGTTGCACACACACCATCTATTTAGCAAATGCCCTTGTTATCAACAGCAGCCTTTTAAACTCACCTGAGCTAACAGGTATGTGCGCTGGTTACTCTGCTGCGCTTAAAATTTCTTTTTTGGTTTGCTACAATGCCTTTTCTGAAACGTTGTCTCCCTCTGCTGGAACACTGACTTCTTTCATTTAATGCCTGCAGACTATAAAAGAGAACCCAACCCAAAAAGTTTGGTTGATTAGTCTGTGGCATTCTGTTAAACTGTTGCTTATGGCGGTCTCTGTGAGCTTCTCAGCGACATTCAGCCAGCCAGGTATCCTGCCTGCAGTAGATGGAATGTGGCAATGGAACGCTGGCTGCGCGTGTCATAATAGGCTCTGAGCCTTTATATACCTGTGCACAGCAGCAGCCACCTTCAGTCTGCTGCTGGACAGCCAGCAGCAGCAGCAGCAGGAGAGGTATGTAATCAGGAGCCCTCCTGCTAAGGGTAGACAGCTGCTCGTTCCACCCCACCCCCCGCCTTAATTGGTTCTCCTCCCTTCCAACGGTGTTGAGGCGGGTGGGAACAGCAGGGGGTGAAGGTGCTGTGTTTAAAGAGGTGGAGTTATGCAGATCTAAAACGCGTGGATTGCAGCAGCAGCAAGCCGAAAAGTGCAGGCATGTAAGGGATCTAGAGGTTGACAACATGTCTTCTTAACGGGAGTCCAGGAGCTCATCTCCACAAATGGACTTTTCAGGATCCTTGGGTGGCTCCGTAGTTTGAAACCAATTCTGGTTATCGCTTCTCGGCCTTTTGGCTAAGATCAAGTGTAGTATCTGTTCTTATCAGTTTAATATCTGATACGTCCCCTATCTGGGGACCATATATTAAATGGATTTTTAGAACAGGGAGATGGAAAAAGAGCTTGCTCTGTCCACTCCACGCATTGACCTGGTATTGCAGTATCTCCAGGACCGGTGCACCCCTTCTTTAATGCAGTTTCTAAAATCAGAAAGAATTGAATTCAATGTTTTTTGTTCATTTTGCTTGTTTGTCGGATTTTGGGATGGACTCTTTGGCTTTGCTTTTCTTCTCCTCATTGGATTTTTCATGTTCAAAGTTGCAGAAGCCAGATTACAAGCTCATTTTGGTTCAACTTCAGCAACTGTGCATTGCATTGCCATGTAATGTGATGCAATGCTATCTTTCTAGCTCTCCCTTTTTACTTCCTTTTGGATAAACAGACATATTAGGCAAGCATTTTGGAGCTTTCACCTAAATAACTACAGGTGGTGAGATAAGCTGCACAATATAATTGACCTTTCAGTATATTGTTGCACACACACCATCTATTTAGCAAATGCCCTTGTTATCAACAGCAGCCTTTTAAACTCACCTGAGCTAACAGGTATGTGCGCTGGTTACTCTGCTGCGCTTAAAATTTCTTTTTTGGTTTGCTACAATGCCTTTTCTGAAACGTTGTCTCCTTCTGCTGGAACACTGACTTCTTTCATTTAATGCCTGCAGACTATAAAAGAGAACCCAACCCAAAAAGTTTGGTTGATTAGTCTGTGGCATTCTGTTAAACTGTTGCTTATGGCGGTCTCTGTGAGCTTCTCAGCGACATTCAGCCAGCCAGGTATCCTGCCTGCAGTAGATGGAATGTGGCAATGGAACGCTGGCTGCGCGTGTCATAATAGGCTCTGAGCCTTTATATACCTGTGCACAGCAGCAGCCACCTTCAGTCTGCTGCTGGACAGCCAGCAGCAGCAGCAGCAGGAGAGGTATGTAATCAGGAGCCCTCCTGCTAAGGGTAGACAGCTGCTCGTTCCACCCCACCCCCCGCCTTAATTGGTTCTCCTCCCTTCCAACGGTGTTGAGGCGGGTGGGAACAGCAGGGGGTGAAGGTGCTGTGTTTAAAGAGGTGGAGTTATGCAGATCTAAAACGCGTGGATTGCAGCAGCAGCAAACCGAAAAGTGCAGGCATGTAAGGGATCTAGAGGTTGACAACATGTCTTCTTAACGGGAGTCCAGGAGCTCATCTCCACAAATGGACTTTTCAGGATCCTTGGGTGGCTCCGTAGTTTGAAACCAATTCTGGTTATCGCTTCTCGGCCTTTTGGCTAAGATCAAGTGTAGTATCTGTTCTTATCAGTTTAATATCTGATACGTCCCCTATCTGGGGACCATATATTAAATGGATTTTTAGAACAGGGAGATGGAAAAAGAGCTTGCTCTGTCCACTCCACGCATTGACCTGGTATTGCAGTATCTCCAGGACCGGTGCACCCCTTCTTTAATGCAGTTTCTAAAATCAGAAAGAATTGAATTCAATGTTTTTTGTTCATTTTGCTTGTTTGTCGGATTTTGGGATGGACTCTTTGGCTTTGCTTTTCTTCTCCTCATTGGATTTTTCATGTTCAAAGTTGCAGAAGCCAGATTACAAGCTCATTTTGGTTCAACTTCAGCAACTGTGCATTGCATTGCCATGTAATGTGATGCAATGCTATCTTTCTAGCTCTCCCTTTTTACTTCCTTTTGGATAAACAGACATATTAGGCAAGCATTTTGGAGCTTTCACCTAAATAACTACAGGTGGTGAGATAAGCTGCACAATATAATTGACCTTTCAGTATATTGTTGCACACACACCATCTATTTAGCAAATGCCCTTGTTATCAACAGCAGCCTTTTAAACTCACCTGAGCTAACAGGTATGTGCGCTGGTTACTCTGCTGCGCTTAAAATTTCTTTTTTGGTTTGCTACAATGCCTTTTCTGAAACGTTGTCTCCTTCTGCTGGAACACTGACTTCTTTCATTTAATGCCTGCAGACTATAAAAGAGAACCCAACCCAAAAAGTTTGGTTGATTAGTCTGTGGCATTCTGTTAAACTGTTGCTTATGGCGGTCTCTGTGAGCTTCTCAGCGACATTCAGCCAGCCAGGTATCCTGCCTGCAGTAGATGGAATGTGGCAATGGAACGCTGGCTGCGCGTGTCATAATAGGCTCTGAGCCTTTATATACCTGTGCACAGCAGCAGCCACCTTCAGTCTGCTGCTGGACAGCCAGCAGCAGCAGCAGCAGGAGAGGTATGTAATCAGGAGCCCTCCTGCTAAGGGTAGACAGCTGCTCGTTCCACCCCACCCCCCGCCTTAATTGGTTCTCCTCCCTTCCAACGGTGTTGAGGCGGGTGGGAACAGCAGGGGGTGAAGGTGCTGTGTTTAAAGAGGTGGAGTTATGCAGATCTAAAACGCGTGGATTGCAGCAGCAGCAAGCCGAAAAGTGCAGGCATGTAAGGGATCTAGAGGTTGACAACATGTCTTCTTAACGGGAGTCCAGGAGCTCATCTCCACAAATGGACTTTTCAGGATCCTTGGGTGGCTCCGTAGTTTGAAACCAATTCTGGTTATCGCTTCTCGGCCTTTTGGCTAAGATCAAGTGTAGTATCTGTTCTTTTAAGAACACAAGAGCTACGATCTACACTTGACGAAAGCGATCGAACTCGGAAGGAGAAGAGCTTCGGAGCCCAGCTGACATCAGAGAACGAAGGCGGATATCGGTGGGAGGAAGAAGCTCTAAAGAATCCAGAAGAAGACGAAGACTCGGAGAAGAATCGGGCTGTCCTGTGGAATCTTCGAGGAAGAAAATCATCGTGACAAAGACCTTTCGGGGAATTTGTCCAGAACACGACGGGAGAAGAATCTGCATAGCTCCACCCATTCCGGGAAGAGTTCCAGATCCAGCTCCAAGAAGTAACTGCAGGAGGAAAGCCATGGCAAGCGCTGCGAGGAAGGCCGAAAAGAAGAGCCTGGAGCTGGGGACAGCCAGGAGGGCCCAGCCAGGAGCCGATTCTGACCCCAAGGACTCTGCCTCCACGACTGGCCAGCAGAAGGGACCCCAGAAGCCCCGCCACGAAGCTCCAGCCCTGGAGCCATGGATGCGGCAGACGGTGGCCCTGAAGCTGAAGGAAGTGGATGGGAGGGTGCCGGACATGTCCTCGGACGTGTTCTGCCAGAAGATGCTGCTGGATCGAGGCTTCTCCAGGTCGGACACCCTCAGCATCCAGACCTTCTTGACGGGGATCTTCTTCGTCACCTTCGCCACTGTGAACACCTGCAGGAGGTTCTGGGAAATGGTAAGCGCAAAAGGACCGGATAATTCTTTCTCTGCCTTTACAGGTAGCTGCCCTATCCAGAGGGATGAAAGGAGGATCACGGTCTCCATGCGCAACCCGCACACCCCAGGCCAAGACATCTGTACCTTCCTGAGACGCTTCTGTTTGGTTGTGAAGGAACCCTCTCACATCCTGAATGGACTCGGCTTCTGGACAGGTAAGTGGTCGGTGACCGTTAGACTTCACAGGGACCTGGCGTACTCAGACGGACTTCGGCACCTGCCCCCGACATTCTCCCTGGGCAACTCCTACGGCCTCATCTATTACCCGGACATGCCGCGGAACTGCAGGAGATGCGGCAAGAACGGCCACGAGATGAAGGACTGCAAGGAGGATGCCTGCAGGATTTGTCGAGTGACGGGACACAGCTCGAAGGACTGCCCGAAGAAGACGTCCTGCAACCTGTGTGGGCTGGCGGCTCATCTGTACAAGGATTGCCCCAGGCGTGAGAGATCCTGGGCATCGGTGGTTGCGACGACCCCAGCTACGGAGGACAAGGCCCCGACGACCAGGCCTGTGAAGGTCAAGGACGCGACGACCAAGGCCCCAGCGGCCAAGGCCGAGACGACCAAGGCCAAAGCGGTCAAGGAGTCGGTGGCCAAAGCCCCAGCGACGGTCCCAGCAGCTCCGAAGCAGAAGAAAAAGTCAAAGGAGGGTAAGAGTTCTGTCACCCCTCTCTCGATCCCTCCCCCTGCCACCCCCGTCCAATCCCCCCCCACCCCGGCCACCCCTGCTGAGGATTCCACTTCCTCTTCCTCCTTCCCCTACTCCTCAGCAGGTGTCCTTTCCCCTGCCCCGGCAGCCACTCTCCCTCCCCAGACCATGGTAGCGGTGGAATTAACCTTTCCTCCACCCGCCGCTATCTATTCCGAGGAGGATTTTCCCCTTCTTGTCTCCCCAGTTCCAACCCGGGGAAAGAGGAAGGTGGAGGACAGCCCTGCTACTGAATCCTCCAAAAAGAAGATTCTGGATTTCGTAGGCGAAAAGGAGGATACCCTCCCTGAGCCAGAAGAGATGGAGCACATGGTTGAGACCCTGGTGGCCGAGCCAGAAGAGGAGGAACTGGTGGTCGCCGAGATTGAGGCCGCGCTGCTTGACCAGATGGAGGAAGAGGGCCTGCTGGTGATCCCGTCACCAGCAGTCAACACCGACGAGGGACCACCCGACCGGAGTGGTAACTAAGGTGTATTGCCTGCGCTAACTTTTTCTTTTTTCCCTACATGATGGCTAATATTAACTTATTTTCCATTAATGTCAGGAGCATCAAGGACAAGTTCAGACGTCAGACTATTTATGCCTTCCTTACTTCCCAGTTGTGTGATGTTTATATGTTGCAGGAATGTTCCCTTCCCTCCTCTAGGTCCTTCAAACATCTGGCCAGGGAGTGGTCCCACGGTCCATCCTACTGGTCCGGTGGGGGTGACTGCAAGTCTGCGGGGGTCGCAATTCTGATCAGGGGGGGCGCATTCACGCTTGAGTCCGTCCAGGAGCTCATCTGCGGCAGGGCTCTTGTTGTAGATGGCAACTGGGCGGGAGAACCTGTCAGGTTCATCAACGTGTATGCGTCCCCACTGAAGAATGAGCGTTTGGAGCTTTTCCAGACCCTGCGGCTTCAGCTTGCCACCACCAGGACCTTAGTGATGGCCGGGGATTTCAACTGCCCCATCGAGGAGGACGGTCGTAGTTCTGGCACATCTGCCAAGTTGGACATCACGTCCAAGCTGCTCATCGAGATGGTAACCGAGGCCTCTCTTCAGGACGTGGTGGGCTCCATGGGGAGAGGCTCCACGAACTATTCGTGGAGCCGACCCGATGGCTCACTCCGCTCCAGGATTGACTTTGTGTTCACCTCTCGGGCAGTCAGGCAGAGTAGGCACTCGATGGTCTCCTGCTTCTTCTCCGACCACAGAGCCATTCACTTACAAGGTGTCCTCGGCGACGGTTTTCCGTCCGGCCCCGGCTCCTGGAAGCTGAATTGTGCTCTGCTGGCTCAGGATGAAGTCGTGGAGGAGCTGAGAGCAGCCTACGCAATGTGGCAGTCCTACAAGGGTAGCTTCCAAACAGTCTCTGATTGGTGGGAATATGTTAAACTTGAGTTTCGCTGTTTCTTTCAGGCCAAGGGTCGACAACAGGAGTGTGAGAAGAGGAGGGACTTCAGAGGGCTGCAGCGCGAGCTGCGGTCGCTGCAGGACCTTCTTCACTGCGGCTGGGACGTGAGGGAGGAGCTGGAGGAGACCAAGAAGAGCCTGAAAAGGCACTTTGAGGAGGAGTCCAAGCGAATCATCTTCCGTTCCAAAGTGGAGAATCTGGAGAAGGGTGAGAAATGTAACTCATTCTTTTTCAGGAAACTTCATGCCGGTCACACGCCCCTGAACGAGCTGCGAGACGAGAGCGGAAACATGCGACGTGGGAAGGAGGACGTGATGAGGGTCGTCAGCGACTTCTACAGCGAACTCTACTCCCACAAGACTACCGACCCCGACGCTGCTGATAAGTTCCTGTCAGGTATCACTAACCATCTTGATCCTGCAGGCACGGCAGCCTTGGACAAACCTCTGATGGTGGGCGAATTGCTCTCTGCCGCTAAATCCTTTAGGACCGGCAGGACCCCGGGCAGTGATGGTCTTCCAGCGGAGCTCTATGTAGCGCTGGGAGACCTCATCTGTCCGGACCTGTTGGACCTGTACGAGGAGATGGTGGTGGAGGGTAGAATGCCTCCATCTTTGAGGGAAGGAATGGTCACGATCCTGTACAAGCGGAAGGGAGAGAGGTGCGACCTGAGGAATTGGCGTCCCATCACTCTGCTCAACGTGGACTACAAGATCCTGGCCAAGACGATGGCGACACGACTTAAGACGGTCATCGGACGGATCATCCACCCGGACCAGACCTGCGGCATCCCTGGACGTCGCATCGCAGACAGCCTCGCTCTCGTGCGGGACACGGTCGAGTACATCAAGGTCCGCCGCGCACACGCGGCCCTGGTCTCCTTGGATCAGGAGAAGGCCTTCGACCGGGTTTCCCACGAGTTCATGGGCCGAGCTCTGCACCGGTTAGGTTTGGGTAACATGTTTTGTTCGTATGTCCGTCTGATGTATTTTGATATCCACAGCTCGGTGTTGGTGAACGGCTGGAAGACTGACCCCTTCCCTGTCCTCTCTGGGGTCAGACAAGGCTGCCCTCTATCACCTCTTCTTTTTGTTTGTGTTATAGAACTCTTCGCAGAGGCTATCCGGCAGAATGGAGAGATCAGAGGGATCACCGCACCGGGTCCGGGACGACATGAGGTCAAGTGCTCGCTCTACATGGACGACGTCACCGTCTTCTGCGCTGATCGTGGTTCAGTCGACGCCCTCGTCCAGACGTGTGAGAGGTTCGGCCGGGCTTCAGGGGCCAAAGTCAACTGCAGGAAGTCGGAAGCCATGCTCTTCGGGGATTGGCAGCCGGCCTCCTCCGCCCCCTTCCCCTTCAACATTCAACCGGATTTCCTCAAGGTGCTGGGAGTCTGGTTCGGGAAGGAAGGAGCGGCCCTCAAGTCCTGGCAAGAACGCTTGGCCAAGGTGAAGCAACGGATCGGACTCTGGAGCCTCAGACACCTCACTTGTGAGGGTAAGGCACTCGTCCTGCGTAATGAGGTCCTGCCCGTCTTGCAGTACACGGCGCAGGCCTGGCCCCCACACGTCACTGTGTGCAGGGCCATTACCAGGACAGTGTTTCACTTTGTCTGGGGATCCAAGATGGACAGAGTCAGGCGGGCCGTCATGTACAAGGAGCCTCGCAAGGGTGGGAAGGGCGTTCCAGATATCCCCACCCTCCTGCGATCCTCTTTTGTGTGTGATTGTGTCCGCCGGACTTTGCAAGTCAAGAATGGCTCCGCGGGCAGGTCCATGTCTCGCTTCTTCCTGCTTCCTCTTTGGAGGCGACTCGGCTGGGACAAGTGGGACAGCTCCTTCCCCTACAACTGGACGACGCCATGGTTCTACGGAGACGTCGTTCGATTTGTGGGGGAGCATCAACTGGAGGGACTCAAGCCCGACTTGTGGAAGCCCAAAACTATCCACAAGCTAATCAGAGCCAAGGATGACGTGGAGAACATCACAGGACTTCACCAGGACACGCTGGAGACTGTGTGGACAAATGTGTCGTCTGACAGGCTGACCAACGGGCACAAGGACTTGTCGTGGATGGCGATTCAGGGCGGACTGCCCGTCCGGTCATTCATGCATGCCCGGAACCTGTGTAAGACCCGGTACTGCCCAAGGTGCCCCTTCGTGGAGGAAACATCTTTGCACACTTTTTGGGACTGCGGATTTGCACAGCGCCTATTGACTGCACTTGAGGACGACCTGAGGAACTCTGTCCCCAGGGCGAGCCTATCGCACCATTCTGTGCTTTACGGACTCTTCCCTGGGGTTCATACCGTCGGAGCCATCCAGGAGGCTTGGCGCCTTATGAACTGCTTCAAGGATGCCGTTTGGGTCGCCAGGAACCGGCTCATCTTGAGGAGGGAGAGGATGTCCATCCAGGACTGCCGCAGGCTGATCCACAGCCTGCTCAGAGACTATTCCATCATGGACGGTCCGGAGGACGAGGACGAGGACTAAACCCCTCCTCCCCCTCTCCCCTTATGTGTCTTGTCTTTCAATAAAGCTTCGGGCCTGTGATTTTCCCCTCCCCATCCCCTTTTTCCCAATCCCCATCCCTTATCACGGTTCGTCGTACTGTATTGATTGACATGCTTTTTCTTTCAGATTGAGTGTTTTGTGTAGCATAGGGGTGTGATGTGTCTAGTTAGTGCGTCGTATCCTCATGCTATGTAAATATGATGTAGAATTCTGTGTGTACTGGGCTGCGGCACTGTACACTGTCTGTTAACTTATTTTTTGTGCTAATAAAAGATATATTCAATCAAAAAATCTGTTCTTATCAGTTTAATATCTGATACGTCCCCTATCTGGGGACCATATATTAAATGGATTTTTAGAACAGGGAGATGGAAAAAGAGCTTGCTCTGTCCACTCCACGCATTGACCTGGTATTGCAGTATCTCCAGGACCGGTGCACCCCTTCTTTAATGCAGTTTCTAAAATCAGAAAGAATTGAATTCAATGTTTTTTGTTCATTTTGCTTGTTTGTCGGATTTTGGGATGGACTCTTTGGCTTTGCTTTTCTTCTCCTCATTGGATTTTTCATGTTCAAAGTTGCAGAAGCCAGATTACAAGCTCATTTTGGTTCAACTTCAGCAACTGTGCATTGCATTGCCATGTAATGTGATGCAATGCTATCTTTCTAGCTCTCCCTTTTTACTTCCTTTTGGATAAACAGACATATTAGGCAAGCATTTTGGAGCTTTCACCTAAATAACTACAGGTGGTGAGATAAGCTGCACAATATAATTGACCTTTCAGTATATTGTTGCACACATACCATCTATTTAGCAAATGCCCTTGTTATCAACAGCAGCCTTTTAAACTCACCTGAGCTAACAGGTATGTGCGCTGGTTACTCTGCTGCGCTTAAAATTTCTTTTTTGGTTTGCTACAATGCCTTTTCTGAAACGTTGTCTCCTTCTGCTGGAACACTGACTTCTTTCATTTAATGCCTGCAGACTATAAAAGAGAACCCAACCCAAAAAGTTTGGTTGATTAGTCTGTGGCATTCTGTTAAACTGTTGCTTATGGCGGTCTCTGTGAGCTTCTCAGCGACATTCAGCCAGCCAGGTATCCTGCCTGCAGTAGATGGAATGTGGCAATGGAACGCTGGCTGCGCGTGTCATAATAGGCTCTGAGCCTTTATATACCTGTGCACAGCAGCAGCCACCTTCAGTCTGCTGCTGGACAGCCAGCAGCAGCAGCAGCAGGAGAGGTATGTAATCAGGAGCCCTCCTGCTAAGGGTAGACAGCTGCTCGTTCCACCCCACCCCCCGCCTTAATTGGTTCTCCTCCCTTCCAACGGTGTTGAGGCGGGTGGGAACAGCAGGGGGTGAAGGTGCTGTGTTTAAAGAGGTGGAGTTATGCAGATCTAAAACGCGTGGATTGCAGCAGCAGCAAGCCGAAAAGTGCAGGCATGTAAGGGATCTAGAGGTTGACAACATGTCTTCTTAACGGGAGTCCAGGAGCTCATCTCCACAAATGGACTTTTCAGGATCCTTGGGTGGCTCCGTAGTTTGAAACCAATTCTGGTTATCGCTTCTCGGCCTTTTGGCTAAGATCAAGTGTAGTATCTTTTGAAAAGGCAGTTTTGTCCTTGGGCTGCCCTAGTAAATTGATGCATATTACACACTGGTTTGGTGCACTTGTTAGTACGGCTGGTGGCTCATAGAGTTATCTGATGGAAAACATGGCCCTCCAGGATCGAAGTCACTAGGCTGGGTAAGTGTGAGGGCTTTGGAGCAATGTGCCCCAGGAGTAGGCGCCCTGGTGGGAGTCCAAGCTTACTGGGACTGGGAACCCCAGAAAGACTTGGCTTCGTAGCACGCCGCACCTTTGCCAATCATACTTTCTGAGCAACCCCCCCTATTCCTGGCCTCCGGGCTAGGAAGGGGAATTTTTATAAACCCGGTCGGAGGTCCGGTCAGCTTTGGGCTGAGAAACCAACACAGGCTCCAGCTCCACTAGGGTGGCAGCCTAGATGGAAGCTGGGAGCACGAAAACGGCTCTTCTCCGGCTTCGGCTAGGGAGAGCATCGGAGATCCCTGACCCTCGCTGTGGCCTTCTGGCTCGGAGGGATGGGGATGGTTTATTGGGGACCCTCTCCTCCGGGAAGGGTCCACATGAATCCTCGCCTCGTGCGCTGTTTTGGTGTGACTTCGGTCACATTTTTCAGTGCCTTGGATGCAGCTTCAATCAAAAAAATCTGTTCTTATCAGTTTAATATCTGATACGTCCCCTATCTGGGGACCATATATTAAATGGATTTTTAGAACAGGGAGATGGAAAAAGAGCTTGCTCTGTCCACTCCACGCATTGACCTGGTATTGCAGTATCTCCAGGACCGGTGCACCCCTTCTTTAATGCAGTTTCTAAAATCAGAAAGAATTGAATTCAATGTTTTTTGTTCATTTTGCTTGTTTGTCGGATTTTGGGATGGACTCTTTGGCTTTGCTTTTCTTCTCCTCATTGGATTTTTCATGTTCAAAGTTGCAGAAGCCAGATTACAAGCTCATTTTGGTTCAACTTCAGCAACTGTGCATTGCATTGCCATGTAATGTGATGCAATGCTATCTTTCTAGCTCTCCCTTTTTACTTCCTTTTGGATAAACAGACATATTAGGCAAGCATTTTGGAGCTTTCACCTAAATAACTACAGGTGGTGAGATAAGCTGCACAATATAATTGACCTTTCAGTATATTGTTGCACACACACCATCTATTTAGCAAATGCCCTTGTTATCAACAGCAGCCTTTTAAACTCACCTGAGCTAACAGGTATGTGCGCTGGTTACTCTGCTGCGCTTAAAATTTCTTTTTTGGTTTGCTACAATGCCTTTTCTGAAACGTTGTCTCCTTCTGCTGGAACACTGACTTCTTTCATTTAATGCCTGCAGACTATAAAAGAGAACCCAACCCAAAAAGTTTGGTTGATTAGTCTGTGGCATTCTGTTAAACTGTTGCTTATGGCGGTCTCTGTGAGCTTCTCAGCGACATTCAGCCAGCCAGGTATCCTGCCTGCAGTAGATGGAATGTGGCAATGGAACGCTGGCTGCGCGTGTCATAATAGGCTCTGAGCCTTTATATACCTGTGCACAGCAGCAGCCACCTTCAGTCTGCTGCTGGACAGCCAGCAGCAGCAGCAGCAGGAGAGGTATGTAATCAGGAGCCCTCCTGCTAAGGGTAGACAGCTGCTCGTTCCACCCCACCCCCCGCCTTAATTGGTTCTTCTCCCTTCCAACGGTGTTGAGGCGGGTGGGAACAGCAGGGGGTGAAGGTGCTGTGTTTAAAGAGGTGGAGTTATGCAGATCTAAAACGCGTGGATTGCAGCAGCAGCAAGCCGAAAAGTGCAGGCATGTAAGGGATCTAGAGGTTGACAACATGTCTTCTTAACGGGAGTCCAGGAGCTCATCTCCACAAATGGACTTTTCAGGATCCTTGGGTGGCTCCGTAGTTTGAAACCAATTCTGGTTATCGCTTCTCGGCCTTTTGGCTAAGATCAAGTGTAGTATCTGTTCTTATCAGTTTAATATCTGATACGTCCCCTATCTGGGGACCATATATTAAATGGATTTTTAGAACAGGGAGATGGAAAAAGAGCTTGCTCTGTCCACTCCACGCATTGACCTGGTATTGCAGTATCTCCAGGACCGGTGCACCCCTTCTTTAATGCAGTTTCTAAAATCAGAAAGAATTGAATTCAATGTTTTTTGTTCATTTTGCTTGTTTGTCGGATTTTGGGATGGACTCTTTGGCTTTGCTTTTCTTCTCCTCATTGGATTTTTCATGTTCAAAGTTGCAGAAGCCAGATTACAAGCTCATTTTGGTTCAACTTCAGCAACTGTGCATTGCATTGCCATGTAATGTGATGCAATGCTATCTTTCTAGCTCTCCCTTTTTACTTCCTTTTGGATAAACAGACATATTAGGCAAGCATTTTGGAGCTTTCACCTAAATAACTACAGGTGGTGAGATAAGCTGCACAATATAATTGACCTTTCAGTATATTGTTGCACACACACCATCTATTTAGCAAATGCCCTTGTTATCAACAGCAGCCTTTTAAACTCACCTGAGCTAACAGGTATGTGCGCTGGTTACTCTGCTGCGCTTAAAATTTCTTTTTTGGTTTGCTACAATGCCTTTTCTGAAACGTTGTCTCCTTCTGCTGGAACACTGACTTCTTTCATTTAATGCCTGCAGACTATAAAAGAGAACCCAACCCAAAAAGTTTGGTTGATTAGTCTGTGGCATTCTGTTAAACTGTTGCTTATGGCGGTCTCTGTGAGCTTCTCAGCGACATTCAGCCAGCCAGGTATCCTGCCTGCAGTAGATGGAATGTGGCAATGGAACGCTGGCTGCGCGTGTCATAATAGGCTCTGAGCCTTTATATACCTGTGCACAGCAGCAGCCACCTTCAGTCTGCTGCTGGACAGCCAGCAGCAGCAGCAGCAGGAGAGGTATGTAATCAGGAGCCCTCCTGCTAAGGGTAGACAGCTGCTCGTTCCACCCCACCCCCCGCCTTAATTGGTTCTCCTCCCTTCCAACGGTGTTGAGGCGGGTGGGAACAGCAGGGGGTGAAGGTGCTGTGTTTAAAGAGGTGGAGTTATGCAGATCTAAAACGCGTGGATTGCAGCAGCAGCAAGCCGAAAAGTGCAGGCATGTAAGGGATCTAGAGGTTGACAACATGTCTTCTTAACGGGAGTCCAGGAGCTCATCTCCACAAATGGACTTTTCAGGATCCTTGGGTGGCTCCGTAGTTTGAAACCAATTCTGGTTATCGCTTCTCGGCCTTTTGGCTAAGATCAAGTGTAGTATCTGTTCTTATCAGTTTAATATCTGATACGTCCCCTATCTGGGGACCATATATTAAATGGATTTTTAGAACAGGGAGATGGAAAAAGAGCTTGCTCTGTCCACTCCACGCATTGACCTGGTATTGCAGTATCTCCAGGACCGGTGCACCCCTTCTTTAATGCAGTTTCTAAAATCAGAAAGAATTGAATTCAATGTTTTTTGTTCATTTTGCTTGTTTGTCGGATTTTGGGATGGACTCTTTGGCTTTGCTTTTCTTCTCCTCATTGGATTTTTCATGTTCAAAGTTGCAGAAGCCAGATTACAAGCTCATTTTGGTTCAACTTCAGCAACTGTGCATTGCATTGCCATGTAATGTGATGCAATGCTATCTTTCTAGCTCTCCCTTTTTACTTCCTTTTGGATAAACAGACATATTAGGCAAGCATTTTGGAGCTTTCACCTAAATAACTACAGGTGGTGAGATAAGCTGCACAATATAATTGACCTTTCAGTATATTGTTGCACACACACCATCTATTTAGCAAATGCCCTTGTTATCAACAGCAGCCTTTTAAACTCACCTGAGCTAACAGGTATGTGCGCTGGTTACTCTGCTGCACTTAAAATTTCTTTTTTGGTTTGCTACAATGCCTTTTCTGAAACGTTGTCTCCTTCTGCTGGAACACTGACTTCTTTCATTTAATGCCTGCAGACTATAAAAGAGAACCCAACCCAAAAAGTTTGGTTGATTAGTCTGTGGCATTCTGTTAAACTGTTGCTTATGGCGGTCTCTGTGAGCTTCTCAGCGACATTCAGCCAGCCAGGTATCCTGCCTGCAGTAGATGGAATGTGGCAATGGAACGCTGGCTGCGCGTGTCATAATAGGCTCTGAGCCTTTATATACCTGTGCACAGCAGCAGCCACCTTCAGTCTGCTGCTGGACAGCCAGCAGCAGCAGCAGCAGGAGAGGTATGTAATCAGGAGCCCTCCTGCTAAGGGTAGACAGCTGCTCGTTCCACCCCACCCCCCGCCTTAATTGGTTCTCCTCCCTTCCAACGGTGTTGAGGCGGGTGGGAACAGCAGGGGGTGAAGGTGCTGTGTTTAAAGAGGTGGAGTTATGCAGATCTAAAACGCGTGGATTGCAGCAGCAGCAAGCCGAAAAGTGCAGGCATGTAAGGGATCTAGAGGTTGACAACATGTCTTCTTAACGGGAGTCCAGGAGCTCATCTCCACAAATGGACTTTTCAGGATCCTTGGGTGGCTCTGTAGTTTGAAACCAATTCTGGTTATCGCTTCTCGGCCTTTTGGCTAAGATCAAGTGTAGTATCTGTTCTTATCAGTTTAATATCTGATACGTCCCCTATCTGGGGACCATATATTAAATGGATTTTTAGAACAGGGAGATGGAAAAAGAGCTTGCTCTGTCCACTCCACGCATTGACCTGGTATTGCAGTATCTCCAGGACCGGTGCACCCCTTCTTTAATGCAGTTTCTAAAATCAGAAAGAATTGAATTCAATGTTTTTTGTTCATTTTGCTTGTTTGTCGGATTTTGGGATGGACTCTTTGGCTTTGCTTTTCTTCTCCTCATTGGATTTTTCATGTTCAAAGTTGCAGAAGCCAGATTACAAGCTCATTTTGGTTCAACTTCAGCAACTGTGCATTGCATTGCCATGTAATGTGATGCAATGCTATCTTTCTAGCTCTCCCTTTTTACTTCCTTTTGGATAAACAGACATATTAGGCAAGCATTTTGGAGCTTTCACCTAAATAACTACAGGTGGTGAGATAAGCTGCACAATATAATTGACCTTTCAGTATATTGTTGCACACACACCATCTATTTAGCAAATGCCCTTGTTATCAACAGCAGCCTTTTAAACTCACCTGAGCTAACAGGTATGTGCGCTGGTTACTCTGCTGCGCTTAAAATTTCTTTTTTGGTTTGCTACAATGCCTTTTCTGAAACGTTGTCTCCTTCTGCTGGAACACTGACTTCTTTCATTTAATGCCTGCAGACTATAAAAGAGAACCCAACCCAAAAAGTTTGGTTGATTAGTCTGTGGCATTCTGTTAAACTGTTGTTTATGGCGGTCTCTGTGAGCTTCTCAGCGACATTCAGCCAGCCAGGTATCCTGCCTGCAGTAGATGGAATGTGGCAATGGAACGCTGGCTGCGCGTGTCATAATAGGCTCTGAGCCTTTATATACCTGTGCACAGCAGCAGCCACCTTCAGTCTGCTGCTGGACAGCCAGCAGCAGCAGCAGCAGGAGAGGTATGTAATCAGGAGCCCTCCTGCTAAGGGTAGACAGCTGCTCGTTCCACCCCACCCACCGCCTTAATTGGTTCTCCTCCCTTCCAACGGTGTTGAGGCGGGTGGGAACAGCAGGGGGTGAAGGTGCTGTGTTTAAAGAGGTGGAGTTATGCAGATCTAAAACGCGTGGATTGCAGCAGCAGCAAGCCGAAAAGTGCAGGCATGTAAGGGATCTAGAGGTTGACAACATGTCTTCTTAACGGGAGTCCAGGAGCTCATCTCCACAAATGGACTTTTCAGGATCCTTGGGTGGCTCCGTAGTTTGAAACCAATTCTAGTTATCGCTTCTCGGCCTTTTGGCTAAGATCAAGTGTAGTATCTGTTCTTATCAGTTTAATATCTGATACGTCCCCTATCTGGGGACCATATATTAAATGGATTTTTAGAACAGGGAGATGGAAAAAGAGCTTGCTCTGTCCACTCCACGCATTGACCTGGTATTGCAGTATCTCCAGGACCGGTGCACCCCTTCTTTAATGCAGTTTCTAAAATCAGAAAGAATTGAATTCAATGTTTTTTGTTCATTTTGCTTGTTTGTCGGATTTTGGGATGGACTCTTTGGCTTTGCTTTTCTTCTCCTCATTGGATTTTTCATGTTCAAAGTTGCAGAAGCCAGATTACAAGCTCATTTTGGTTCAACTTCAGCAACTGTGCATTGCACTGCCATGTAATGTGATGCAATGCTATCTTTCTAGCTCTCCCTTTTTACTTCCTTTTGGATAAACAGACATATTAGGCAAGCATTTTGGAGCTTTCACCTAAATAACTACAGGTGGTGAGATAAGCTGCACAATATAATTGACCTTTCAGTATATTGTTGCACACACACCATCTATTTAGCAAATGCCCTTGTTATCAACAGCAGCCTTTTAAACTCACCTGAGCTAACAGGTATGTGCGCTGGTTACTCTGCTGCGCTTAAAATTTCTTTTTTGGTTTGCTACAATACCTTTTCTGAAACGTTGTCTCCTTCTGCTGGAACACTGACTTCTTTCATTTAATGCCTGCAGACTATAAAAGAGAACCCAACCCAAAAAGTTTGGTTGATTAGTCTGTGGCATTCTGTTAAACTGTTGCTTATGGCGGTCTCTGTGAGCTTCTCAGCGACATTCAGCCAGCCAGGTATCCTGCCTGCAGTAGATGGAATGTGGCAATGGAACGCTGGCTGCGCGTGTCATAATAGGCTCTGAGCCTTTATATACCTGTGCACAGCAGCAGCCACCTTCAGTCTGCTGCTGGACAGCCAGCAGCAGCAGCAGCAGGAGAGGTATGTAATCAGGAGCCCTCCTGCTAAGGGTAGACAGCTGCTCGTTCCACCCCACCCCCCGCCTTAATTGGTTCTCCTCCCTTCCAACGGTGTTGAGGCGGGTGGGAACAGCAGGGGGTGAAGGTGCTGTGTTTAAAGAGGTGGAGTTATGCAGATCTAAAACGCGTGGATTGCAGCAGCAGCAAGCCGAAAAGTGCAGGCATGTAAGGGATCTAGAGGTTGACAACATGTCGTCTTAACGGGAGTCCAGGAGCTCATCTACACAAATGGACTTTTCCTGATCCTTGGGTGGCTCCGTAGTTTGAAACCAATTCTGGTTATCGCTTCTCGGCCTTTTGGCTAAGATCAAGTGTAGTATCTGTTCTTATCAGTTTAATATCTGATACGTCCCCTATCTGGGGACCATATATTAAATGGATTTTTAGAACAGGGAGATGGAAAAAGAGCTTGCTCTGTCCACTCCACGCATTGACCTGGTATTGCAGTATCTCCAGGACCGGTGCACCCCTTCTTTAATGCAGTTTCTAAAATCAGAAAGAATTGAATTCAATGTTTTTTGTTCATTTTGCTTGTTTGTCGGATTTTGGGATGGACTCTTTGGCTTTGCTTTTCTTCTCCTCATTGGATTTTTCATGTTCAAAGTTGCAGAAGCCAGATTACAAGCTCATTTTGGTTCAACTTCAGCAACTGTGCATTGCATTGCCATGTAATGTGATGCAATGCTATCTTTCTAGCTCTCCCTTTTTACTTCCTTTTGGATAAACAGACATATTAGGCAAGCATTTTGGAGCTTTTACCTAAATATCTACAGGTGGTGAGATAAGCTGCACAATATAATTGACCTTTCAGTATATTGTTGCACACACACCATCTATTTAGCAAATGCCCTTGTTATCAACAGCAGCCTTTTAAACTCACCTGAGCTAACAGGTATGTGCGCTGGTTACTCTGCTGCGCTTAAAATTTCTTTTTTGGTTTGCTACAATGCCTTTTCTGAAACGTTGTCTCCTTCTGCTGGAACACTGACTTCTTTCATTTAATGCCTGCAGACTATAAAAGAGAACCCAACCCAAAAAGTTTGGTTGATTAGTCTGTGGCATTCTGTTAAACTGTTGCTTATGGCGGTCTCTGTGAGCTTCTCAGCGACATTCAGCCAGCCAGGTATCCTGCCTGCAGTAGATGGAATGTGGCAATGGAACGCTGGCTGCGCGTGTCATAATAGGCTCTGAGCCTTTATATACCTGTGCACAGCAGCAGCCACCTTCAGTCTGCTGCTGGACAGCCAGCAGCAGCAGCAGCAGGAGAGGTATGTAATCAGGAGCCCTCCTGCTAAGGGTAGACAGCTGCTCGTTCCACCCCACCCCCCGCCTTAATTGGTTCTCCTCCCTTCCAACGGTGTTGAGGCGGGTGGGAACAGCAGGGGGTGAAGGTGCTGTGTTTAAAGAGGTGGAGTTATGCAGATCTAAAACGCGTGGATTGCAGCAGCAGCAAGCCGAAAAGTGCAGGCATGTAAGGGATCTAGAGGTTGACAACATGTCTTCTTAACGGGAGTCCAGGAGCTCATCTCCACAAATGGACTTTTCAGGATCCTTGGGTGGCTCCGTAGTTTGAAACCAATTCTGGTTATCGCTTCTCGGCCTTTTGGCTAAGATCAAGTGTAGTATCTGTTCTTATCAGTTTAATATCTGATACGTCCCCTATCTGGGGACCATATATTAAATGGATTTTTAGAACAGGGAGATGGAAAAAGAGCTTGCTCTGTCCACTCCACGCATTGACCTGGTATTGCAGTATCTCCAGGACCGGTGCACCCCTTCTTTAATGCAGTTTCTAAAATCAGAAAGAATTGAATTCAATGTTTTTTGTTCATTTTGCTTGTTTGTCGGATTTTGGGATGGACTCTTTGGCTTTGCTTTTCTTCTCCTCATTGGATTTTTCATGTTCAAAGTTGCAGAAGCCAGATTACAAGCTCATTTTGGTTCAACTTCAGCAACTGTGCATTGCATTGCCATGTAATGTGATGCAATGCTATCTTTCTAGCTCTCCCTTTTTACTTCCTTTTGGATAAACAGACATATTAGGCAAGCATTTTGGAGCTTTCACCTAAATAACTACAGGTGGTGAGATAAGCTGCACAATATAATTGACCTTTCAGTATATTGTTGCACACACACCATCTATTTAGCAAATGCCCTTGTTATCAACAGCAGCCTTTTAAACTCACCTGAGCTAACAGGTATGTGCGCTGGTTACTCTGCTGCGCTTAAAATTTCTTTTTTGGTTTGCTACAATGCCTTTTCTGAAACGTTGTCTCCTTCTGCTGGAACACTGACTTCTTTCATTTAATGCCTGCAGACTATAAAAGAGAACCCAACCCAAAAAGTTTGGTTGATTAGTCTGTGGCATTCTGTTAAACTGTTGCTTATGGCGGTCTCTGTGAGCTTCTCAGCGACATTCAGCCAGCCAGGTATCCTGCCTGCAGTAGATGGAATGTGGCAATGGAACGCTGCCTGCGCGTGTCATAATAGGCTCTGAGCCTTTATATACCTGTGCACAGCAGCAGCCACCTTCAGTCTGCTGCTGGACAGCCAGCAGCAGCAGCAGCAGGAGAGGTATGTAATCAGGAGCCCTCCTGCTAAGGGTAGACAGCTGCTCGTTCCACCCCACCCCCCGCCTTAATTGGTTCTCCTCCCTTCCAACGGTGTTGAGGCGGGTGGGAACAGCAGGGGGTGAAGGTGCTGTGTTTAAAGAGGTGGAGTTATGCAGATCTAAAACGCGTGGATTGCAGCAGCAGCAAGCCGAAAAGTGCAGGCATGTAAGGGATCTAGAGGTTGACAACATGTCTTCTTAACGGGAGTCCAGGAGCTCATCTCCACAAATGGACTTTTCAGGATCCTTGGGTGGCTCCGTAGTTTGAAACCAATTCTGGTTATCGCTTCTCGGCCTTTTGGCTAAGACCATTTGGTTGCAGCCTGATAGGTGCGAGTTCTCTGGAGGAATCCAGGCCTTTTTGCGAAAGGATTTGGCGATTTTCTGTGGTAATATACCGACAGGTTTTGAAGATGAACTTCGTGAAGAATACTATCCGAATTGGAGTGGATCCATCAGTTTCCGAGAGGAATAATGTGTCCTTCATCGTGGAGAAACTTTTGGAAGGAAAAGCTGGAGCAAAACGAGGCGACTTCTACAGCGTCAACGAGTTTCCTAAATCAGGTACATATGACGTGACTTTTGTAGAAGAAAATACCTGCCTTGATGTGTTTGAGTGGCTTCGGAGTCACACTGATGATCCTTTTTTGGAAGGGGTGTGGTTTGAACCCTTGTTTGGACTTCAAGAAAAGATTGTGTGGGTAACAGTTTATAACCCTTTTACTGAGCCAGCATTGCTTGAAGGCTTCCTTGCACGGTACTGTGATTATGTGCGTAAAGGGGAAAAGCAGTTTAATTCTTTAGGTATTTTCAACTGCAAATACAAGTTTCGGGTGAAACTGAAGAAGGATCCTGGAAGTGTGGGAGGCTTTAGACATCCTCCTGCGAATTTTTCTGTGGCGGGACATAGGGGCTTCCTTTACTATGTAGGGCAGCCTATGTATTGCAGGAAATGTTACTGCTTTGGACATGTGCAGGATGCATGTAAGAAAGGGCAATGTTGCCGTAACTGCAAAGAGGAGGGGCATGTGGCAAGTGCGTGCCCGAAGCCCAAGGCTTGTGACATGTGTGGAAGTGGTGAGCACATGTTTAAAGATTGCCCGCAGGGTGTGCCCAGGAAAACTGATAAGGAGAGGAAGAAGGAGGAGGAGGAGAGGAGGGTTTTGCAGCAGATAGAAAGAGAAACTGCTAGAATGGAGAGAGAGCAGAGGAGGCGGAGTGAAAGGTCTGCCCCTGAAACTGTGAGTCTGAGGCCTGCTTACCAGAAGGAGAAAAAGGCACCTAAAATGGAGAAGGAGCTTGTGAAAGAATTGAGGAGAATGGAGGGGCAGATGAATGCAGCGGGAGAAGGAAGGTGTCCGGATACGTTGGACTTTCAGGACGCTGTAGATGCTGCAGATTGTATGGAAACTGGGGAAGGGTCATCACACCCTTCAGATCCTGAGAATATTGAGGAGTACTTCTCCGATGAGGGTGGGGGGAGTAGAAAGTGTCACAGGGAGGGTGGTGGGGCAAATGATGAAGAAGATATCAAGGCACCGCAGCGAAAAGTGGGTGCCAAGAAAGCAAGGTGGGGTGATGGTGATGCTGCTAGCGGCTCGGAAACGAGTTGCTCGGTTCAGATGGTGGAAGAAGATAGTGGGGGTGCTGGTTAAGGTTGCCTTGCAATATGCGTGATAATGCCTATTATAAGCTTTGACTTAAGTCAAAGGCTTTTTCTTGTGAGTGGAGTTTTTGTAGTGTTTTTGTAACCTTTCTGTTTTCGTTTTTTTTTAGGAGGTTTAAAAAAGGAAAAAATGGGTTTTACTATAATTTCACAAAATGTGAGAGTGTTTAAAAATAAGGCCAGGAGGGCTGCAATTTTTGATTTTTTGGCTATGAAGAATGCATCGATTTTTTGTTTGCAAGAGTGTGGAGTGGTGGATGGGGTGAGAGGAGATGAATGGTCTCATGGAGCATCTGTGTGGTCGGGGAGTGCATGTAATAAAAATGATGGTGTGGGGATTTTAGTTAAAGGGAGGGAGGTGGTTTTGAGTGATTATGTGGTGATTGATGTGGGGAGGTGCATTTTAGCAAATTTTGAGTATAAAAATGTTAAATTTTGTGTTATTAATGTTTATGCGCCGGTGGAGAAAAATGACCGGAAAAAGTTATTTGAAAAAATTAAACTTTTTGTTCCGGGAAGAATGCCTGTGGTGATTGTGGGTGATATGAATTGTGATGTGGGGAGAGTGAATGTGGATGTGTCTGGGAAAACTTTGTTAGAGTTGGTTAGTGATTTTGATTTGCATGATATGCAAAGTGTATGTAAAGTGAGGCCTTTGTTAAATACCTTCTTTTCCGAAAGTGGAAGAATACAATCTAGATTGGATTACTGTTTTATTTCAAAAAATATAATTCCTGTTGACTATAAGCAGGAGAATGTTTTGTTTTCAGATCATGTGTGCATGTCGTGTGAGTTGGATGTGAATGTGAATGGGGTGTTTGGGAAAGGTTTGTGGAAGTTGAATGTTAAGTTATTGGAGTATGAGGAAGTAAGAAAGGAATATGCAAGACGGTATGAGGAGTGGTGTGAGTGTAAAAATGGTTTTGGGAATGTTTGTGGGTGGTGGGATTGGGTTAAAAAACAGACAAAAAATTTTTTCAAAAATTTGGGTTATAAGATGGCAGCAGTCAAGAGGAGACATTTTGTGAGTTTAAATGCACGTTTAAGTTTCTTGTATAAATTGAGGGAGGGAGGGATGGAGGTGGAGGAGGATATTTTACAAGTGAAAAAGGAGGTTCATGAGTTCTTGTTGGAAAAAGGGAGGAGTATTGTCTTTAGAGCAAAAGTTGATAATTTGGAGTATGATGAAAAATGTTCACGTTTTTTTTTCAAGAAGGTTTTTGGGAAAAAGCAAAATATGTGTGTGTTGAATGGAGCAGATGGAAGCGAGGTGAGTGGAGAGGATATGTGTGAGGAAGTGGCAAAGTTTTATGAGGATTTGTATGCTGTAAAGTGGAGGGATGAGTGTTTGGAGAATGATGTTTTGAGTACGTTAGAGAGTAAATTGAATGAGGCGGAAAGAGAGAGGGTGATGGATGCTGTGACAAGTGATGAAGTATGGAAGGTTATGTGTAGTATGGCTTTGAATAAGACGCCGGGGGGGGATGGTCTTCCAGTAGAATTTTACCGCATGATGTGGGATGTGATTGGGAGTGATTTTGTGGATTTTTGTAAGTATATGTGGGAAAATATGGAGGTGGCAGGTAGTATGCGTGCAGGTATGGTTGTATTGATTCCGAAAAAGGGTGATTTGAAGAGTCTGAAAAACTGGAGGCCAATAACATTATTGAACTGTGATTATAAGATCTACGCAAAATTAATGGCAAATAGGATGCGTGATGTGATAGAGAGTGTGATTGGGGATGAGCAGTGTTGTGCAGTACCTGGGAGACGGATTCACGAGTGTGTGTGTATATTGAGAGATTGTCTATGGGATTGTATGAGCCGGAAGAAGAGTGTGTTTTTGTTGAGCCTGGATTTTGAAAAGGCGTATGATAGGTTGTCGCATGGTTTTTTGTTTAGAGTGTTGCTGAGAATGGGTTTTCCTGCTGATTTTGTTGGGAGAGTGAGAAGTCTATATACAGATATTTATAGTTGTGTTTTAATGAACGGTTATGTCGGTAGGAGAGTGAATGTGCATTCGGGCGTGAGGCAGGGGTGTCCGTTATCCCCTGTGGCTTTTATTTGTGCAATTGAACCTTTGTTGTGTATGTTGAGGAAGGATAAAGTGGTTCGAGGTGTGCAAGTGCCGGGAGGTGGAGGAAGAGAGTGGAAGGTGAGTGGTTATATGGATGACGTGTGTGTATTATGTGATTCTGAATGTTCGGTGAGGCGGGTGAAGTTGTTAGTGTCTATCTTTTGTGGTGCGTCTGCATTTAAAGTGAATTGGGAAAAGAGTGAGTGTAAGGTTTTTGGAAGTGGTATTTTGAGTAGAGATGTAGGTGTGAACGTAGTGAATGGGCCCATTAAGGTTTTGGGAGTGAAGTTTTCAGAAAGATTGGATGGGAAAGAAAGTTGGGATGACGCGAAAGAGAAGGTTGAAAAGAAGTTATGTTTTTGGAAGTTGAGAAGCCTTACTTTCTTTGGAAAAATCTTAGTCATTAAAAGCGTGGTGTTGCCTATTTTTTTATATGTTGCAGTTGTGTTTCCACCAGGTTATATGGTTTTGAGAGGATTGAATAGGATTTTGTTTGTTTTTTTGTGGAATTCTAAAATGGAGAGGGCGCGGAGGGAAGTGTTGGTGAAGCGTATGGAGAAAGGTGGTTTGGGTTTTCCAAATTTAGAAGTTTTTTTGGGTGTGAATATTGTGGTGTTTGTGCTGAAAGTGATTATGGGCGATGGAAAGTTTTCATGTATGTGTGGATATTTATTTGGGGCTTATTCTTTTCGTTTGAAGTGGAGAGAGAGGGATTTGCGGTGTCCGGTTGCTTTTGAGGTGCCCGTGTGGTATGTGTGGGTTTATAAGTTTTTGGTGAAGTATGAGTTGTGTGATGTGGATGTGAGGTTGTTGGGAAATAAGAAGGCTGTGTACAGGATGATTGAGTGTAGAGAAATGGAGAGTGGAATAAATTTGGTGAGAGGGTGTGATGTGCAAAAAGTATGGAAGAAGGTGCGGATGGGTGGTATGACAAATAAGCAGAGTGAGGTTGTGTGGCAGTCTTTGCATGGAGTGTTGCCAGTAAGAGAGTTTCAGAGGAATAGAGGTTTAGTGAGGAGTGAAACGTGTCCAAGAAATGGCTGTGGTGGAAGGGAAAGTGTGTTGCATGTTTTTTGGAATTGCCAGTATGCTAGAGATGTGATTGGGAGAATGGGGCCTTTGTGTAAAGAATTGTGTGGTGTGAATTTGTTGTCCTTTGAGTTGTTTATGTTTGGTTTGGGAATATGTGATGGGACGAAGGAAAGAGTCTTGTGGTTGATGCTTGCGTGTATAAAGGAAGTGTTATGGGATGTGAGGAATGTGTATGTGTTTAAAAGGAAGGAAATTGCTGTAAAGGATAGTGTGAAGGTGATTATGGGGAAGATGTATGTGTGTTTCTTATGGGACAAAAAGAGGAGAGGGGAAGTGGATGCGGAGGGAATATGGAAAGTTAAAAAGTGGAGATATTTTGTAAATACTTCTTGATCTTGTTTTCTGTGTAAGGTTTAAAAAGAAGAAATAAAAATTTTTCCGGTGATGATGGGAGCAGCATTTGTGTCGTTGAGATGATGCAGCTGTTTGGAAGGAAGTTCCTTTGGTCGTGACTATAGACCGTGGATTTCCCCATCTGAGGGAAAAAAAAAAAAAAATCTGTTCTTATCAGTTTAATATCTGATACGTCCCCTATCTGGGGACCATATATTAAATGGATTTTTAGAACAGGGAGATGGAAAAAGAGCTTGCTCTGTCCACTCCACGCATTGACCTGGTATTGCAGTATCTCCAGGACCGGTGCACCCCTTCTTTAATGCAGTTTCTAAAATCAGAAAGAATTGAATTCAATGTTTTTTGTTCATTTTGCTTGTTTGTCGGATTTTGGGATGGACTCTTTGGCTTTGCTTTTCTTCTCCTCATTGGATTTTTCATGTTCAAAGTTGCAGAAGCCAGATTACAAGCTCATTTTGGTTCAACTTCAGCAACTGTGCATTGCATTGCCATGTAATGTGATGCAATGCTATCTTTCTAGCTCTCCCTTTTTACTTCCTTTTGGATAAACAGACATATTAGGCAAGCATTTTGGAGCTTTCACCTAAATAACTACAGGTGGTGAGATAAGCTGCACAATATAATTGACCTTTCAGTATATTGTTGCACACACACCATCTATTTAGCAAATGCCCTTGTTATCAACAGCAGCCTTTTAAACTCACCTGAGCTAACAGGTATGTGCGCTGGTTACTCTGCTGCGCTTAAAATTTCTTTTTTGGTTTGCTACAATGCCTTTTCTGAAACGTTGTCTCCTTCTGCTGGAACACTGACTTCTTTCATTTAATGCCTGCAGACTATAAAAGAGAACCCAACCCAAAAAGTTTGGTTGATTAGTCTGTGGCATTCTGTTAAACTGTTGCTTATGGCGGTCTCTGTGAGCTTCTCAGCGACATTCAGCCAGCCAGGTATCCTGCCTGCAGTAGATGGAATGTGGCAATGGAACGCTGGCTGCGCGTGTCATAATAGGCTCTGAGCCTTTATATACCTGTGCACAGCAGCAGCCACCTTCAGTCTGCTGCTGGACAGCCAGCAGCAGCAGCAGCAGGAGAGGTATGTAATCAGGAGCCCTCCTGCTAAGGGTAGACAGCTGCTCGTTCCACCCCACCCCCCGCCTTAATTGGTTCTCCTCCCTTCCAACGGTGTTGAGGCGGGTGGGAACAGCAGGGGGTGAAGGTGCTGTGTTTAAAGAGGTGGAGTTATGCAGATCTAAAACGCGTGGATTGCAGCAGCAGCAAGCCGAAAAGTGCAGGCATGTAAGGGATCTAGAGGTTGACAACATGTCTTCTTAACGGGAGTCCAGGAGCTCATCTCCACAAATGGACTTTTCAGGATCCTTGGGTGGCTCCGTAGTTTGAAACCAATTCTGGTTATCGCTTCTCGGCCTTTTGGCTAAGATCAAGTGTAGTATCTGTTCGGAGGACGAGGACGAGGACTAAACCCCTCCTCCCCCTCTCCCCTTATGTGTCTTGTCTTTCAATAAAGCTTCGGGCCTGTGATTCCCCCCCCCCCATCCCCTTTTTCCCAATCCCCATCCCTTATCACGGTTCGTCGTACTGTATGGATTGACATGCTTTTTCTTTCAGATTGAGTGTTTTGTGTAGCATAGGGGTGTGATGTGTCTAGTTAGTGCGTCGTATCCTCATGCTATGTAAATATGATGTAGAATTCTGTGTGTACTGGGCTGCGGCACTGTACACTGTCTGTTAACTTATTTTTTGTGCTAATAAAAGATATATTCAATCAAAAAATCTGTTCTTATCAGTTTAATATCTGATACGTCCCCTATCTGGGGACCATATATTAAATGGATTTTTAGAACAGGGAGATGGAAAAAGAGCTTGCTCTGTCCACTCCACGCATTGACCTGGTATTGCAGTATCTCCAGGACCGGTGCACCCCTTCTTTAATGCAGTTTCTAAAATCAGAAAGAATTGAATTCAATGTTTTTTGTTCATTTTGCTTGTTTGTCGGATTTTGGGATGGACTCTTTGGCTTTGCTTTTCTTCTCCTCATTGGATTTTTCATGTTCAAAGTTGCAGAAGCCAGATTACAAGCTCATTTTGGTTCAACTTCAGCAACTGTGCATTGCATTGCCATGTAATGTGATGCAATGCTATCTTTCTAGCTCTCCCTTTTTACTTCCTTTTGGATAAACAGACATATTAGGCAAGCATTTTGGAGCTTTCACCTAAATAACTACAGGTGGTGAGATAAGCTGCACAATATAATTGACCTTTCAGTATATTGTTGCACACACACCATCTATTTAGCAAATGCCCTTGTTATCAACAGCAGCCTTTTAAACTCACCTGAGCTAACAGGTATGTGCGCTGGTTACTCTGCTGCGCTTAAAATTTCTTTTTTGGTTTGCTACAATGCCTTTTCTGAAACGTTGTCTCCTTCTGCTGGAACACTGACTTCTTTCATTTAATGCCTGCAGACTATAAAAGAGAACCCAACCCAAAAAGTTTGGTTGATTAGTCTGTGGCATTCTGTTAAACTGTTGCTTATGGCGGTCTCTGTGAGCTTCTCAGCGACATTCAGCCAGCCAGGTATCCTGCCTGCAGTAGATGGAATGTGGCAATGGAACGCTGGCTGCGCGTGTCATAATAGGCTCTGAGCCTTTATATACCTGTGCACAGCAGCAGCCACCTTCAGTCTGCTGCTGGACAGCCAGCAGCAGCAGCAGCAGGAGAGGTATGTAATCAGGAGCCCTCCTGCTAAGGGTAGACAGCTGCTCGTTCCACCCCACCCCCCGCCTTAATTGGTTCTCCTCCCTTCCAACGGTGTTGAGGCGGGTGGGAACAGCAGGGGGTGAAGGTGCTGTGTTTAAAGAGGTGGAGTTATGCAGATCTAAAACGCGTGGATTGCAGCAGCAGCAAGCCGAAAAGTGCAGGCATGTAAGGGATCTAGAGGTTGACAACATGTCTTCTTAACGGGAGTCCAGGAGCTCATCTCCACAAATGGACTTTTCAGGATCCTTGGGTGGCTCCGTAGTTTGAAACCAATTCTGGTTATCGCTTCTCGGCCTTTTGGCTAAGATCAAGTGTAGTATCTGTTCGGAGGACGAGGACGAGGACTAAACCCCTCCTCCCCCTCTCCCCTTATGTGTCTTGTCTTTCAATAAAGCTTCGGGCCTGTGATTCCCCCCCCCCCATCCCCTTTTTCCCAATCCCCATCCCTTATCACGGTTCGTCGTACTGTATTGATTGACATGCTTTTTCTTTCAGATTGAGTGTTTTGTGTAGCATAGGGGTGTGATGTGTCTAGTTAGTGCGTCGTATCCTCATGCTATGTAAATATGATGTAGAATTCTGTGTGTACTGGGCTGCGGCACTGTACACTGTCTGTTAACTTATTTTTTGTGCTAATAAAAGATATATTCAATCAAAAAATCTGTTCTTATCAGTTTAATATCTGATACGTCCCCTATCTGGGGACCATATATTAAATGGATTTTTAGAACAGGGAGATGGAAAAAGAGCTTGCTCTGTCCACTCCACGCATTGACCTGGTATTGCAGTATCTCCAGGACCGGTGCACCCCTTCTTTAATGCAGTTTCTAAAATCAGAAAGAATTGAATTCAATGTTTTTTGTTCATTTTGCTTGTTTGTCGGATTTTGGGATGGACTCTTTGGCTTTGCTTTTCTTCTCCTCATTGGATTTTTCATGTTCAAAGTTGCAGAAGCCAGATTACAAGCTCATTTTGGTTCAACTTCAGCAACTGTGCATTGCATTGCCATGTAATGTGATGCAATGCTATCTTTCTAGCTCTCCCTTTTTACTTCCTTTTGGATAAACAGACATATTAGGCAAGCATTTTGGAGCTTTCACCTAAATAACTACAGGTGGTGAGATAAGCTGCACAATATAATTGACCTTTCAGTATATTGTTGCACACACACCATCTATTTAGCAAATGCCCTTGTTATCAACAGCAGCCTTTTAAACTCACCTGAGCTAACAGGTATGTGCGCTGGTTACTCTGCTGCGCTTAAAATTTCTTTTTTGGTTTGCTACAATGCCTTTTCTGAAACGTTGTCTCCTTCTGCTGGAACACTGACTTCTTTCATTTAATGCCTGCAGACTATAAAAGAGAACCCAACCCAAAAAGTTTGGTTGATTAGTCTGTGGCATTCTGTTAAACTGTTGCTTATGGCGGTCTCTGTGAGCTTCTCAGCGACATTCAGCCAGCCAGGTATCCTGCCTGCAGTAGATGGAATGTGGCAATGGAACGCTGGCTGCGCGTGTCATAATAGGCTCTGAGCCTTTATATACCTGTGCACAGCAGCAGCCACCTTCAGTCTGCTGCTGGACAGCCAGCAGCAGCAGCAGCAGGAGAGGTATGTAATCAGGAGCCCTCCTGCTAAGGGTAGACAGCTGCTCGTTCCACCCCACCCCCCGCCTTAATTGGTTCTCCTCCCTTCCAACGGTGTTGAGGCGGGTGGGAACAGCAGGGGGTGAAGGTGCTGTGTTTAAAGAGGTGGAGTTATGCAGATCTAAAACGCGTGGATTGCAGCAGCAGCAAGCCGAAAAGTGCAGGCATGTAAGGGATCTAGAGGTTGACAACATGTCTTCTTAACGGGAGTCCAGGAGCTCATCTCCACAAATGGACTTTTCAGGATCCTTGGGTGGCTCCGTAGTTTGAAACCAATTCTGGTTATCGCTTCTCGGCCTTTTGGCTATGATCAAGTGTAGTATCTGTTCTTATCAGTTTAATATCTGATACGTCCCCTATCTGGGGACCATATATTAAATGGATTTTTAGAACAGGGAGATGGAAAAAGAGCTTGCTCTGTCCACTCCACGCATTGACCTGGTATTGCAGTATCTCCAGGACCGGTGCACCCCTTCTTTAATGCAGTTTCTAAAATCAGAAAGAATTGAATTCAATGTTTTTTGTTCATTTTGCTTGTTTGTCGGATTTTGGGATGGACTCTTTGGCTTTGCTTTTCTTCTCCTCATTGGATTTTTCATGTTCAAAGTTGCAGAAGCCAGATTACAAGCTCATTTTGGTTCAACTTCAGCAACTGTGCATTGAATTGGCATGTAATGTGATGCAATGCTATCTTTCTAGCTCTCCCTTTTTACTTCCTTTTGGATAAACAGACATATTAGGCAAGCATTTTGGAGCTTTCACCTAAATAACTACAGGTGGTGAGATAAGCTGCACAATATAATTGACCTTTCAGTATATTATTGCACACACACCATCTATTTAGCAAATGCCCTTGTTATCAACAGCAGCCTTTTAAACTCACCTGAGCTAACAGGTATGTGCGCTGGTTACTCTGCTGCGCTTAAAATTTCTTTTTTGGTTTGCTACAATGCCTTTTCTGAAACGTTGTCTCCTTCTGCTGGAACACTGACTTCTTTCATTTAATGCCTGCAGACTATAAAAGAGAACCCAACCCAAAAAGTTTGGTTGATTAGTCTGTGGCATTCTGTTAAACTGTTGCTTATGGCGGTCTCTGTGAGCTTCTCAGCGACATTCAGCCAGCCAGGTATCCTGCCTGCAGTAGATGGAATGTGGCAATGGAACGCTGGCTGCGCGTGTCATAATAGGCTCTGAGCCTTTATATACCTGTGCACAGCAGCAGCCACCTTCAGTCTGCTGCTGGACAGCCAGCAGCAGCAGCAGCAGGAGAGGTATGTAATCAGGAGCCCTCCTGCTAAGGGTAGACAGCTGCTCGTTCCACCCCACCCCCCGCCTTAATTGGTTCTCCTCCCTTCCAACGGTGTTGAGGCGGGTGGGAACAGCAGGGGGGTGAAGGTGCTGTGTTTAAAGAGGTGGAGTTATGCAGATCTAAAACGCGTGGATTGCAGCAGCAGCAAGCCGAAAAGTGCAGGCATGTAAGGGATCTAGAGGTTGACAACATGTCTTCTTAACGGGAGTCCAGGAGCTCATCTCCACAAATGGACTTTTCAGGATCCTTGGGTGGCTCCGTAGTTTGAAACCAATTCTGGTTATCGCTTCTCGGCCTTTTGGCTAAGATCAAGTGTAGTATCTGTTCTTATCAGTTTAATATCTGATACGTCCCCTATCTGGGGACCATATATTAAATGGATTTTTAGAACAGGGAGATGGAAAAAGAGCTTGCTCTGTCCACTCCACGCATTGACCTGGTATTGCAGTATCTCCAGGACCGGTGCACCCCTTCTTTAATGCAGTTTCTAAAATCAGAAAGAATTGAATTCAATGTTTTTTGTTCATTTTGCTTGTTTGTCGGATTTTGGGATGGACTCTTTGGCTTTGCTTTTCTTCTCCTCATTGGATTTTTCATGTTCAAAGTTGCAGAAGCCAGATTACAAGCTCATTTTGGTTCAACTTCAGCAACTGTGCATTGCATTGCCATGTAATGTGATGCAATGCTATCTTTCTAGCTCTCCCTTTTTACTTCCTTTTGGATAAACAGACATATTAGGCAAGCATTTTGGAGCTTTCACCTAAATAACTACAGGTGGTGAGATAAGCTGCACAATATAATTGACCTTTCAGTATATTGTTGCACACACACCATCTATTTAGCAAATGCCCTTGTTATCAACAGCAGCCTTTTAAACTCACCTGAGCTAACAGGTATGTGCGCTGGTTACTCTGCTGCGCTTAAAATTTCTTTTTTGGTTTGCTACAATGCCTTTTCTGAAACGTTGTCTCCTTCTGCTGGAACACTGACTTCTTTCATTTAATGCCTGCAGACTATAAAAGAGAACCCAACCCAAAAAGTTTGGTTGATTAGTCTGTGGCATTCTGTTAAACTGTTGCTTATGGCGGTCTCTGTGAGCTTCTCAGCGACATTCAGCCAGCCAGGTATCCTGCCTGCAGTAGATGGAATGTGGCAATGGAACGCTGGCTGCGCGTGTCATAATAGGCTCTGAGCCTTTATATACCTGTGCACAGCAGCAGCCACCTTCAGTCTGCTGCTGGACAGCCAGCAGCAGCAGCAGCAGGAGAGGTATGTAATCAGGAGCCCTCCTGCTAAGGGTAGACAGCTACTGGTTCCACCCCACCCCCCGCCTTAATTGGTTCTCCTCCCTTCCAACGGTGTTGAGGCGGGTGGGAACAGCAGGGGGTGAAGGTGCTGTGTTTAAAGAGGTGGAGTTATGCAGATCTAAAACGCGTGGATTGCAGCAGCAGCAAGCCGAAAAGTGCAGGCATGTAAGGGATCTAGAGGTTGACAACATGTCTTCTTAACGGGAGTCCAGGAGCTCATCTCCACAAATGGACTTTTCAGGATCCTTGGGTGGCTCCGTAGTTTGAAACCAATTCTGGTTATCGCTTCTCGGCCTTTTGGCTAAGATCAAGTGTAGTATCTGTTCTTATCAGTTTAATATCTGATACGTCCCCTATCTGGGGACCATATATTAAATGGATTTTTAGAACAGGGAGATGGAAAAAGAGCTTGCTCTGTCCACTCCACGCATTGACCTGGTATTGCAGTATCTCCAGGACCAGTGCACCCCTTCTTTAATGCAGTTTCTAAAATCAGAAAGAATTGAATTCAATGTTTTTTGTTCATTTTGCTTGTTTGTCGGATTTTGGGATGGACTCTTTGGCTTTGCTTTTCTTCTCCTCATTGGATTTTTCATGTTCAAAGTTGCAGAAGCCAGATTACAAGCTCATTTTGGTAATAGTAGGTTTAGAAGGCGCTACCGGCTAAACACTAACAAAGCGGCGAATTAATGGACAGGGAACCACCGGTGTCCAGGTAAAGGTTAGGTTAAATAATAGGTATAAATTCGCGCCAGTGGTAGTGGGCCTGGAGAAAGGAAGCCAGAGGTGGACAATTAAAAATATATTTATTGAGAAGATAAAAAGCAAATAAATTATAAAATGTAAAATATAAGAGGGTGAGGACAAAGATAAAAGATAGTGGGCGTCACTCAGATTGATGGACCAATAGCTTTGGAGGGTACCACGCTAATTATAAAAGGAACATCAATACAGCATAAATACAATATAAAATTAGTTGAGAGATCTTTCTTCTCAGATGCGACGGGCGGGTAGAGTCAGCTGGGCCCGTTAAGGGTAGGGACTCACGTAATGCCTATAGCAAAAGAGGGGGAGATTAATTAAAAGTATGTAATGGTAATCAGTAGTAGCTTGGATATAAATAAATATAAAGTAAGTACCTGTAAGGCCGGAGAAACGGCGGGAGGTGTCCAGGAAGAGTGGAGTTGGACTAATAAATATTGACCCCTTAGGTCGGTACAATAACTAGTTAAGACTGCACCAGGAGGCTCAGGATGAGCCGGGTAGGTCCAAGTTAAAATAGACTATCGGGTAACAGGAGATTCTGATTCTAAAAAACGTAAGTGATAAATATATGTAAGCGATAAATAAATGTTTGGTGGTGTCAGTATTGGTGAAAGAGCCAAATTTAACGCAATGGATGCTTAGTAAGAGGGTATAAGGTTATATTTACCTGCCCGGTAGTAGGTATAGGATATTGGCGACTGGTTTAAGTGATGTCTCAATAACTAGTTAAGACTGCACCAGGAGGCTCAGGATGAGTCAAGTAGGTCCAAGTTGAATAGACTACCAAGTAGCAGGAGGTTCCGATTCTAAAAATAAGTAAGCAATAAATAAATGTTTAGTGGTGTTAATCTTGGTGATAGAGCTAGGTTTAACGCAATGGATGCTTAGTATGAGCGTATAAGGTTATATTTACCTGCCCGGTAGCTGGTAAAGGATTTGGGCGATTGATCTGAGTGATGTCTCAAGTAGATAGTAATTCCTGGAATAGTTAGCCAGAGATAGGTAGGGCACAGGGTTACAGCTGCATCAGGAGGCTCTGACTGAGCTAGGAGTCGGTCAGCGTCTAGCGGACTAAAAGAGATCAGTAAACAGATAAATAGAGCTAGCAAGTAGGTCCTAAGTCGTTATTGTGAGGTTTAAATACCTAGAGGATGGTCTGGATGGCAGCAGGATGGTGCAGCAGGAGGCTTGTCCCAATATTGGGGAGCTGCAGGTGCTGCTTAGGAGAAGAAGGATTGTCGTCACTGTAAGGCTATGATGTGCGGTGCGGTGGGGCCGTGGCCCGAATCTACTTACAGTACGTAGTCCCCGATGTCAGGTGGTGTCGGTGGTCCCTGATGAAGGCAGCCGCAGCTGCCGAAACGCGTAGGATTATACTCTGACCCAGCACAAGAGGCACCAGCCAGGCCTCCGTACACCAGCACGTTGCGTACCACGTGACTGCTCGTCACATCGTTCCTCTCGCGCGCCTTTCTCCTGGAAGCGCGCTCCTTCCTCCCTCCTCCTCTCCCCCTCCCGCTACCCGGAACAGCGAACACGCGGCAGTCACCGGCCGGGACTCCGCATTCGCCCCGGACCACCGACACCACCTGACATCGGGGACTACGTACTGTAAGTAGATTCGGGCCACGGCCCCACCGCACCGCACATCATAGCCTTACAGTGACGACAATCCTTCTTCTCCTAAGCAGCACCTGCAGCTCCCCAATATTGGGACAAGCCTCCTGCTGCACCATCCTGCTGCCATCCAGACCATCCTCTAGGTATTTAAACCTCACAATAACGACTTAGGACCTACTTGCTAGCTCTATTTATCTGTTTACTGATCTCTTTTAGTCCGCTAGACGCTGACCGACTCCTAGCTCAGTCAGAGCCTCCTGATGCAGCTGTAACCCTGTGCCCTACCTATCTCTGGCTAACTATTCCAGGAATTACTATCTACTTGAGACATCACTCAGATCAATCGCCCAAATCCTTTACCAGCTACCGGGCAGGTAAATATAACCTTATACGCTCATACTAAGCATCCATTGCGTTAAACCTAGCTCTATCACCAAGATTAACACCACTAAACATTTATTTATTGCTTACTTATTTTTAGAATCGGAACCTCCTGCTACTTGGTAGTCTATTCAACTTGGACCTACTTGACTCATCCTGAGCCTCCTGGTGCAGTCTTAACTAGTTATTGAGACATCACTTAAACCAGTCGCCAATATCCTATACCTACTACCGGGCAGGTAAATATAACCTTATACCCTCTTACTAAGCATCCATTGCGTTAAATTTGGCTCTTTCACCAATACTGACACCACCAAACATTTATTTATCGCTTACATATATTTATCACTTACGTTTTTTAGAATCAGAATCTCCTGTTACCCGATAGTCTATTTTAACTTGGACCTACCCGGCTCATCCTGAGCCTCCTGGTGCAGTCTTAACTAGTTATTGTACCGACCTAAGGGGTCAATATTTATTAGTCCAACTCCACTCTTCCTGGACACCTCCCGCCGTTTCTCCGGCCTTACAGGTACTTACTTTATATTTATTTATATCCAAGCTACTACTGATTACCATTACATACTTTTAATTAATCTCCCCCTCTTTTGCTATAGGCATTACGTGAGTCCCTACCCTTAACGGGCCCAGCTGACTCTACCCGCCCGTCGCATCTGAGAAGAAAGATCTCTCAACTAATTTTATATTGTATTTATGCTGTATTGATGTTCCTTTTATAATTAGCGTGGTACCCTCCAAAGCTATTGGTCCATCAATCTGAGTGACGCCCACTATCTTTTATCTTTGTCCTCACCCTCTTATATTTTACATTTTATAATTTATTTGCTTTTTATCTTCTCAATAAATATATTTTTAATTGTCCACCTCTGGCTTCCTTTCTCCAGGCCCACTACCACTGGCGCGAATTTATACCTATTATACAAGCTCATTTTGGTTCAACTTCAGCAACTGTGCATTGCATTGCCATGTAATGTGATGCAATGCTATCTTTCTAGCTCTCCCTTTTTACTTCCTTTTGGATAAACAGACATATTAGGCAAGCATTTTGGAGCTTTCACCTAAATAACTACAGGTGGTGAGATAAGCTGCACAATATAATTGACCTTTCAGTATATTGTTGCACACACACCATCTATTTAGCAAATGCCCTTGTTATCAACAGCAGCCTTTTAAACTCACCTGAGCTAACAGGTATGTGCGCTGGTTACTCTGCTGCGCTTAAAATTTCTTTTTTGGTTTGCTACAATGCCTTTTCTGAAACGTTGTCTCCTTCTGCTGGAACACTGACTTCTTTCATTTAATGCCTGCAGACTATAAAAGAGAACCCAACCCAAAAAGTTTGGTTGATTAGTCTGTGGCATTCTGTTAAACTGTTGCTTATGGCGGTCTCTGTGAGCTTCTCAGCGACATTCAGCCAGCCAGGTATCCTGCCTGCAGTAGATGGAATGTGGCAATGGAACGCTGGCTGCGCGTGTCATAATAGGCTCTGAGCCTTTATATACCTGTGCACAGCAGCAGCCACCTTCAGTCTGCTGCTGGACAGCCAGCAGCAGCAGCAGCAGGAGAGGTATGTAATCAGGAGCCCTCCTGCTAAGGGTAGACAGCTGCTCGTTCCACCCCACCCCCCGCCTTAATTGGTTCTCCTCCCTTCCAACGGTGTTGAGGCGGGTGGGAACAGCAGGGGGTGAAGGTGCTGTGTTTAAAGAGGTGGAGTTATGCAGATCTAAAACGCGTGGATTGCAGCAGCAGCAAGCCGAAAAGTGCAGGCATGTAAGGGATCTAGAGGTTGACAACATGTCTTCTTAACGGGAGTCCAGGAGCTCATCTCCACAAATGGACTTTTCAGGATCCTTGGGTGGCTCCGTAGTTTGAAACCAATTCTGGTTATCGCTTCTCGGCCTTTTGGCTAAGATCAAGTGTAGTATCTGTTCTTATCAGTTTAATATCTGATACGTCCCCTATCTGGGGACCATATATTAAATGGATTTTTAGAACAGGGAGATGGAAAAAGAGCTTGCTCTGTCCACTCCACGCATTGACCTGGTATTGCAGTATCTCCAGGACCGGTGCACCCCTTCTTTAATGCAGTTTCTAAAATCAGAAAGAATTGAATTCAATGTTTTTTGTTCATTTTGCTTGTTTGTCGGATTTTGGGATGGACTCTTTGGCTTTGCTTTTCTTCTCCTCATTGGATTTTTCATGTTCAAAGTTGCAGAAGCCAGATTACAAGCTCATTTTGGTTCAACTTCAGCAACTGTGCATTGCATTGCCATGTAATGTGATGCAATGCTATCTTTCTAGCTCTCCCTTTTTACTTCCTTTTGGATAAACAGACATATTAGGCAAGCATTTTGGAGCTTTCACCTAAATAACTACAGGTGGTGAGATAAGCTGCACAATATAATTGACCTTTCAGTATATTGTTGCACACACACCATCTATTTAGCAAATGCCCTTGTTATCAACAGCAGCCTTTTAAACTCACCTGAGCTAACAGGTATGTGCGCTGGTTACTCTGCTGCGCTTAAAATTTCTTTTTTGGTTTGCTACAATGCCTTTTCTGAAACGTTGTCGCCTTCTGCTGGAACACTGACTTCTTTCATTTAATGCCTGCAGACTATAAAAGAGAACCCAACCCAAAAAGTTTGGTTGATTAGTCTGTGGCATTCTGTTAAACTGTTGCTTATGGCGGTCTCTGTGAGCTTCTCAGCGACATTCAGCCAGCCAGGTATCCTGCCTGCAGTAGATGGAATGTGGCAATGGAACGCTGGCTGCGCGTGTCATAATAGGCTCTGAGCCTTTATATACCTGTGCACAGCAGCAGCCACCTTCAGTCTGCTGCTGGACAGCCAGCAGCAGCAGCAGCAGGAGAGGTATGTAATCAGGAGCCCTCCTGCTAAGGGTAGACAGCTGCTCGTTCCACCCCACCCCCCGCCTTAATTGGTTCTCCTCCCTTCCAACGGTGTTGAGGCGGGTGGGAACAGCAGGGGGTGAAGGTGCTGTGTTTAAAGAGGTGGAGTTATGCAGATCTAAAACGCGTGGATTGCAGCAGCAGCAAGCCGAAAAGTGCAGGCATGTAAGGGATCTAGAGGTTGACAACATGTCTTCTTAACGGGAGTCCAGGAGCTCATCTCCACAAATGGACTTTTCAGGATCCTTGGGTGGCTCCGTAGTTTGAAACCAATTCTGGTTATCGCTTCTCGGCCTTTTGGCTAAGATCAAGTGTAGTATCTGTTCTTATCAGTTTAATATCTGATACGTCCCCTATCTGGGGACCATATATTAAATGGATTTTTAGAACAGGGAGATGGAAAAAGAGCTTGCTCTGTCCACTCCACGCATTGACCTGGTATTGCAGTATCTCCAGGACCGGTGCACCCCTTCTTTAATGCAGTTTCTAAAATCAGAAAGAATTGAATTCAATGTTTTTTGTTCATTTTGCTTGTTTGTCGGATTTTGGGATGGACTCTTTGGCTTTGCTTTTCTTCTCCTCATTGGATTTTTCATGTTCAAAGTTGCAGAAGCCAGATTACAAGCTCATTTTGGTTCAACTTCAGCAACTGTGCATTGCATTGCCATGTAATGTGATGCAATGCTATCTTTCTAGCTCTCCCTTTTTACTTCCTTTTGGATAAACAGACATATTAGGCAAGCATTTTGGAGCTTTCACCTAAATAACTACAGGTGGTGAGATAAGCTGCACAATATAATTGACCTTTCAGTATATTGTTGCACACACACCATCTATTTAGCAAATGCCCTTGTTATCAACAGCAGCCTTTTAAACTCACCTGAGCTAACAGGTATGTGCGCTGGTTACTCTGCTGCGCTTAAAATTTCTTTTTTGGTTTGCTACAATGCCTTTTCTGAAACGTTGTCTCCTTCTGCTGGAACACTGACTTCTTTCATTTAATGCCTGCAGACTATAAAAGAGAACCCAACCCAAAAAGTTTGGTTGATTAGTCTGTGGCATTCTGTTAAACTGTTGCTTATGGCGGTCTCTGTGAGCTTCTCAGCGACATTCAGCCAGCCAGGTATCCTGCCTGCAGTAGATGGAATGTGGCAATGGAACGCTGGCTGCGCGTGTCATAATAGGCTCTGAGCCTTTATATACCTGTGCACAGCAGCAGCCACCTTCAGTCTGCTGCTGGACAGCCAGCAGCAGCAGCAGCAGGAGAGGTATGTAATCAGGAGCCCTCCTGCTAAGGGTAGACAGCTGCTCGTTCCACCCCACCCCCCGCCTTAATTGGTTCTCCTCCCTTCCAACGGTGTTGAGGCGGGTGGGAACAGCAGGGGGTGAAGGTGCTGTGTTTAAAGAGGTGGAGTTATGCAGATCTAAAACGCGTGGATTGCAGCAGCAGCAAGCTGAAAAGTGCAGGCATGTAAGGGATCTAGAGGTTGACAACATGTCTTCTTAACGGGAGTCCAGGAGCTCATCTCCACAAATGGACTTTTCAGGATCCTTGGGTGGCTCCGTAGTTTGAAACCAATTCTGGTTATCGCTTCTCGGCCTTTTGGCTAAGATCAAGTGTAGTATCTGTTCTTATCAGTTTAATATCTGATACGTCCCCTATCTGGGGACCATATATTAAATGGATTTTTAGAACAGGGAGATGGAAAAAGAGCTTGCTCTGTCCACTCCACGCATTGACCTGGTATTGCAGTATCTCCAGGACCGGTGCACCCCTTCTTTAATGCAGTTTCTAAAATCAGAAAGAATTGAATTCAATGTTTTTTGTTCATTTTGCTTGTTTGTCGGATTTTGGGATGGACTCTTTGGCTTTGCTTTTCTTCTCCTCATTGGATTTTTCATGTTCAAAGTTGCAGAAGCCAGATTACAAGCTCATTTTGGTTCAACTTCAGCAACTGTGCATTGCATTGCCATGTAATGTGATGCAATGCTATCTTTCTAGCTCTCCCTTTTTACTTCCTTTTGGATAAACAGACATATTAGGCAAGCATTTTGGAGCTTTCACCTAAATAACTACAGGTGGTGAGATAAGCTGCACAATATAATTGACCTTTCAGTATATTGTTGCACACACACCATCTATTTAGCAAATGCCCTTGTTATCAACAGCAGCCTTTTAAACTCACCTGAGCTAACAGGTATGTGCGCTGGTTACTCTGCTGCGCTTAAAATTTCTTTTTTGGTTTGCTACAATGCCTTTTCTGAAACGTTGTCTCCTTCTGCTGGAACACTGACTTCTTTCATTTAATGCCTGCAGACTATAAAAGAGAACCCAACCCAAAAAGTTTGGTTGATTAGTCTGTGGCATTCTGTTAAACTGTTGCTTATGGCGGTCTCTGTGAGCTTCTCAGCGACATTCAGCCAGCCAGGTATCCTGCCTGCAGTAGATGGAATGTGGCAATGGAACGCTGGCTGCGCGTGTCATAATAGGCTCTGAGCCTTTATATACCTGTGCACAGCAGCAGCCACCTTCAGTCTGCTGCTGGACAGCCAGCAGCAGCAGCAGCAGGAGAGGTATGCAATCAGGAGCCCTCCTGCTAAGGGTAGACAGCTGCTCGTTCCACCCCACCCCCCGCCTTAATTGGTTCTCCTCCCTTCCAACGGTGTTGAGGCGGGTGGGAACAGCAGGGGGTGAAGGTGCTGTGTTTAAAGAGGTGGAGTTATGCAGATCTAAAACGCGTGGATTGCAGCAGCAGCAAGCCGAAAAGTGCAGGCATGTAAGGGATCTAGAGGTTGACAACATGTCTTCTTAACGGGAGTCCAGGAGCTCATCTCCACAAATGGACTTTTCAGGATCCTTGGGTGGCTCCGTAGTTTGAAACCAATTCTGGTTATCGCTTCTCGGCCTTTTGGCTATGATCAAGTGTAGTATCAGTTCTTATCAGTTTAATATCTGATACGTCCCCTATCTGGGGACCACATATTAAATGGATTTTTAGAACAGGGAGATGGAAAAAGAGCTTGCTCTGTCCACTCCACGCATTGACCTGGTATTGCAGTATCTCCAGGACCGGTGCACCCCTTCTTTAATGCAGTTTCTAAAATCAGAAAGAATTGAATTCAATGTTTTTTGTTCATTTTGCTTGTTTGTCGGATTTTGGGATGGACTCTTTGGCTTTGCTTTTCTTCTCCTCATTGGATTTTTCATGTTCAAAGTTGCAGAAGCCAGATTACAAGCTCATTTTGGTTCAACTTCAGCAACTGTGCATTGCATTGCCATGTAATGTGATGCAATGCTATCTTTCTAGCTCTCCCTTTTTACTTCCTTTTGGATAAACAGACATATTAGGCAAGCATTTTGGAGCTTTCACCTAAATAACTACAGGTGGTGAGATAAGCTGCACAATATAATTGACCTTTCAGTATATTGTTGCACACACACCATCTATTTAGCAAATGCCCTTGTTATCAACAGCAGCCTTTTAAACTCACCTGAGCTAACAGGTATGTGCGCTGGTTACTCTGCTGCGCTTAAAATTTCTTTTTTGGTTTGCTGCAATGCCTTTTCTGAAACGTTGTCTCCTTCTGCTGGAACACTGACTTCTTTCATTTAATGCCTGCAGACTATAAAAGAGAACCCAACCCAAAAAGTTTGGTTGATTAGTCTGTGGCATTCTGTTAAACTGTTGCTTATGGCGGTCTCTGTGAGCTTCTCAGCGACATTCAGCCAGCCAGGTATCCTGCCTGCAGTAGATGGAATGTGGCAATGGAACGCTGGCTGCGCGTGTCATAATAGGCTCTGAGCCTTTATATACCTGTGCACAGCAGCAGCCACCTTCAGTCTGCTGCTGGACAGCCAGCAGCAGCAGCAGCAGGAGAGGTATGTAATCAGGAGCCCTCCTGCTAAGGGTAGACAGCTGCTCGTTCCACCCCACCCCCCGCCTTAATTGGTTCTCCTCCCTTCCAACGGTGTTGAGGCGGGTGGGAACAGCAGGGGGTGAAGGTGCTGTGTTTAAAGAGGTGGAGTTATGCAGATCTAAAACGCGTGGATTGCAGCAGCAGCAAGCCGAAAAGTGCAGGCATGTAAGGGATCTAGAGGTTGACAACATGTCTTCTTAACGGGAGTCCAGGAGCTCATCTCCACAAATGGACTTTTCAGGATCCTTGGGTGGCTCCGTAGTTTGAAACCAATTCTGGTTATCGCTTCTCGGCCTTTTGGCTAAGATCAAGTGTAGTATCTGTTCTTATCAGTTTAATATCTGATACGTCCCCTATCTGGGGACCATATATTAAATGGATTTTTAGAACAGGGAGATGGAAAAAGAGCTTGCTCTGTCCACTCCACGCATTGACCTGGTATTGCAGTATCTCCAGGACCGGTGCACCCCTTCTTTAATGCAGTTTCTAAAATCAGAAAGAATTGAATTCAATGTTTTTTGTTCATTTTGCTTGTTTGTCGGATTTTGGGATGGACTCTTTGGCTTTGCTTTTCTTCTCCTCATTGGATTTTTCATGTTCAAAGTTGCAGAAGCCAGATTACAAGCTCATTTTGGTTCAACTTCAGCAACTGTGCATTGCATTGCCATGTAATGTGATGCAATGCTATCTTTCTAGCTCTCCCTTTTTACTTCCTTTTGGATAAACAGACATATTAGGCAAGCATTTTGGAGCTTTCACCTAAATAACTACAGGTGGTGAGATAAGCTGCACAATATAATTGACCTTTCAGTATATTGTTGCACACACACCATCTATTTAGCAAATGCCCTTGTTATCAACAGCAGCCTTTTAAACTCACCTGAGCTAACAGGTATGTGCGCTGGTTACTCTGCTGCGCTTAAAATTTCTTTTTTGGTTTGCTACAATGCCTTTTCTGAAACGTTGTCTCCTTCTGCTGGAACACTGACTTCTTTCATTTAATGCCTGCAGACTATAAAAGAGAACCCAACCCAAAAAGTTTGGTTGATTAGTCTGTGGCATTCTGTTAAACTGTTGCTTATGGCAGTCTCTGTGAGCTTCTCAGCGACATTCAGCCAGCCAGGTATCCTGCCTGCAGTAGATGGAATGTGGCAATGGAACGCTGGCTGCGCGTGTCATAATAGGCTCTGAGCCTTTATATACCTGTGCACAGCAGCAGCCACCTTCAGTCTGCTGCTGGACAGCCAGCAGCAGCAGCAGGAGAGGTATGTAATCAGGAGCCCTCCTGCTAAGGGTAGACAGCTGCTCGTTCCACCCCACCCCCCGCCTTAATTGGTTCTCCTCCCTTCCAACGGTGTTGAGGCGGGTGGGAACAGCAGGGGGTGAAGGTGCTGTGTTTAAAGAGGTGGAGTTATGCAGATCTAAAACGCGTGGATTGCAGCAGCAGCAAGCCGAAAAGTGCAGGCATGTAAGGGATCTAGAGGTTGACAACATGTCTTCTTAACGGGAGTCCAGGAGCTCATCTCCACAAATGGACTTTTCAGGATCCTTGGGTGGCTCCGTAGTTTGAAACCAATTCTGGTTATCGCTTCTCGGCCTTTTGGCTAAGATCAAGTGTAGTATCTGTTCTTATCAGTTTAATATCTGATACGTCCCCTATCTGGGGACCATATATTAAATGGATTTTTAGAACAGGGAGATGGAAAAAGAGCTTGCTCTGTCCACTCCACGCATTGACCTGGTATTGCAGTATCTCCAGGACCGGTGCACCCCTTCTTTAATGCAGTTTCTAAAATCAGAAAGAATTGAATTCAATGTTTTTTGTTCATTTTGCTTGTTTGTCGGATTTTGGGATGGACTCTTTGGCTTTGCTTTTCTTCTCCTCATTGGATTTTTCATGTTCAAAGTTGCAGAAGCCAGATTACAAGCTCATTTTGGTTCAACTTCAGCAACTGTGCATTGCATTGCCATGTAATGTGATGCAATGCTATCTTTCTAGCTCTCCCTTTTTACTTCCTTTTGGATAAACAGACATATTAGGCAAGCATTTTGGAGCTTTCACCTAAATAACTACAGGTGGTGAGATAAGCTGCACAATATAATTGACCTTTCAGTATATTGTTGCACACACACCATCTATTTAGCAAATGCCCTTGTTATCAACAGCAGCCTTTTAAACTCACCTGAGCTAACAGGTATGTGCGCTGGTTACTCTGCTGCGCTTAAAATTTCTTTTTTGGTTTGCTACAATGCCTTTTCTGAAACGTTGTCTCCTTCTGCTGGAACACTGACTTCTTTCATTTAATGCCTGCAGACTATAAAAGAGAACCCAACCCAAAAAGTTTGGTTGATTAGTCTGTGGCATTCTGTTAAACTGTTGCTTATGGCAGTCTCTGTGAGCTTCTCAGCGACATTCAGCCAGCCAGGTATCCTGCCTGCAGTAGATGGAATGTGGCAATGGAACGCTGGCTGCGCGTGTCATAATAGGCTCTGAGCCTTTATATACCTGTGCACAGCAGCAGCCACCTTCAGTCTGCTGCTGGACAGCCAGCAGCAGCAGCAGCAGGAGAGGTATGTAATCAGGAGCCCTCCTGCTAAGGGTAGACAGCTGCTCGTTCCACCCCACCCCCCGCCTTAATTGGTTCTCCTCCCTTCCAACGGTGTTGAGGCGGGTGGGAACAGCAGGGGGTGAAGGTGCTGTGTTTAAAGAGGTGGAGTTATGCAGATCTAAAACGCGTGGATTGCAGCAGCAGCAAGCCGAAAAGTGCAGGCATGTAAGGGATCTAGAGGTTGACAACATGTCTTCTTAACGGGAGTCCAGGAGCTCATCTCCACAAATGGACTTTTCAGGATCCTTGGGTGGCTCCGTAGTTTGAAACCAATTCTGGTTATCGCTTCTCGGCCTTTTGGCTAAGATCAAGTGTAGTATCTGTTCTTATCAGTTTAATATCTGATACGTCCCCTATCTGGGGACCATATATTAAATGGATTTTTAGAACAGGGAGATGGAAAAAGAGCTTGCTCTGTCCACTCCACGCATTGACCTGGTATTGCATTATCTCCAGGACCGGTGCACCCCTTCTTTAATGCAGTTTCTAAAATCAGAAAGAATTGAATTCAATGTTTTTTGTTCATTTTGCTTGTTTGTCGGATTTTGGGATGGACTCTTTGGCTTTGCTTTTCTTCTCCTCATTGGATTTTTCATGTTCAAAGTTGCAGAAGCCAGATTACAAGCTCATTTTGGTTCAACTTCAGCAACTGTGCATTGCATTGCCATGTAATGTGATGCAATGCTATCTTTCTAGCTCTCCCTTTTTACTTCCTTTTGGATAAACAGACATATTAGGCAAGCATTTTGGAGCTTTCACCTAAATAACTACAGGTGGTGAGATAAGCTGCACAATATAATTAACCTTTCAGTATATTGTTGCACACACACCATCTATTTAGCAAATGCCCTTGTTATCAACAGCAGCCTTTTAAACTCACCTGAGCTAACAGGTATGTGCGCTGGTTACTCTGCTGCGCTTAAAATTTCTTTTTTGGTTTGCTACAATGCCTTTTCTGAAACGTTGTCTCCTTCTGCTGGAACACTGACTTCTTTCATTTAATGCCTGCAGACTATAAAAGAGAACCCAACCCAAAAAGTTTGGTTGATTAGTCTGTGGCATTCTGTTAAACTGTTGCTTATGGCGGTCTCTGTGAGCTTCTCAGCGACATTCAGCCAGCCAGGTATCCTGCCTGCAGTAGATGGAATGTGGCAATGGAACGCTGGCTGCGCGTGTCATAATAGGCTCTGAGCCTTTATATACCTGTGCACAGCAGCAGCCACCTTCAGTCTGCTGCTGGACAGCCAGCAGCAGCAGCAGCAGGAGAGGTATGTAATCAGGAGCCCTCCTGCTAAGGGTAGACAGCTGCTCGTTCCACCCCACCCCCCGCCTTAATTGGTTCTCCTCCCTTCCAACGGTGTTGAGGCGGGTGGGAACAGCAGGGGGTGAAGGTGCTGTGTTTAAAGAGGTGGAGTTATGCAGATCTAAAACGCGTGGATTGCAGCAGCAGCAAGCCGAAAAGTGCAGGCATGTAAGGGATCTAGAGGTTGACAACATGTCTTCTTAACGGGAGTCCAGGAGCTCATCTCCACAAATGGACTTTTCAGGATCCTTGGGTGGCTCCGTAGTTTGAAACCAATTCTGGTTATCGCTTCTCGGCCTTTTGGCTAAGATCAAGTGTAGTATCTGTTCTTATCAGTTTAATATCTGATACGTCCCCTATCTGGGGACCATATATTAAATGGATTTTTAGAACAGGGAGATGGAAAAAGAGCTTGCTCTGTCCACTCCACGCATTGACCTGGTATTGCAGTATCTCCAGGACCGGTGCACCCCTTCTTTAATGCAGTTTCTAAAATCAGAAAGAATTGAATTCAATGTTTTTTGTTCATTTTGCTTGTTTGTCGGATTTTGGGATGGACTCTTTGGCTTTGCTTTTCTTCTCCTCATTGGATTTTTCATGTTCAAAGTTGCAGAAGCCAGATTACAAGCTCATTTTGGTTCAACTTCAGCAACTGTGCATTGCATTGCCATGTAATGTGATGCAATGCTATCTTTCTAGCTCTCCCTTTTTACTTCCTTTTGGATAAACAGACATATTAGGCAAGCATTTTGGAGCTTTCACCTAAATAACTACAGGTGGTGAGATAAGCTGCACAATATAATTGACCTTTCAGTATATTGTTGCACACACACCATCTATTTAGCAAATGCCCTTGTTATCAACAGCAGCCTTTTAAACTCACCTGAGCTAACAGGTATGTGCGCTGGTTACTCTGCTGCGCTTAAAATTTCTTTTTTGGTTTGCTACAATGCCTTTTCTGAAACGTTGTCTCCTTCTGCTGGAACACTGACTTCTTTCATTTAATGCCTGCAGACTATAAAAGAGAACCCAACCCAAAAAGTTTGGTTGATTAGTCTGTGGCATTCTGTTAAACTGTTGCTTATGGCGGTCTCTGTGAGCTTCTCAGCGACATTCAGCCAGCCAGGTATCCTGCCTGCAGTAGATGGAATGTGGCAATGGAACGCTGGCTGCGCGTGTCATAATAGGCTCTGAGCCTTTATATACCTGTGCACAGCAGCAGCCACCTTCAGTCTGCTGCTGGACAGCCAGCAGCAGCAGCAGCAGGAGAGGTATGTAATCAGGAGCCCTCCTGCTAAGGGTAGACAGCTGCTCGTTCCACCCCACCCCCCGCCTTAATTGGTTCTCCTCCCTTCCAACGGTGTTGAGGCGGGTGGGAACAGCAGGGGGTGAAGGTGCTGTGTTTAAAGAGGTGGAGTTATGCAGATCTAAAACGCGTGGATTGCAGCAGCAGCAAGCCGAAAAGTGCAGGCATGTAAGGGATCTAGAGGTTGACAACATGTCTTCTTAACGGGAGTCCAGGAGCTCATCTCCACAAATGGACTTTTCAGGATCCTTGGGTGGCTCCGTAGTTTGAAACCAATTCTGGTTATCGCTTCTCGGCCTTTTGGCTAAGATCAAGTGTAGTATCTGTTCTTATCAGTTTAATATCTGATACGTCCCCTATCTGGGGACCATATATTAAATGGATTTTTAGAACAGGGAGATGGAAAAAGAGCTTGCTCTGTCCACTCCACGCATTGACCTGGTATTGCAGTATCTCCAGGACCGGTGCACCCCTTCTTTAATGCAGTTTCTAAAATCAGAAAGAATTGAATTCAATGTTTTTTGTTCATTTTGCTTGTTTGTCGGATTTTGGGATGGACTCTTTGGCTTTGCTTTTCTTCTCCTCATTGGATTTTTCATGTTCAAAGTTGCAGAAGCCAGATTACAAGCTCATTTTGGTTCAACTTCAGCAACTGTGCATTGCATTGCCATGTAATGTGATGCAATGCTATCTTTCTAGCTCTCCCTTTTTACTTCCTTTTGGATAAACAGACATATTAGGCAAGCATTTTGGAGCTTTCACCTAAATAACTACAGGTGGTGAGATAAGCTGCACAATATAATTGACCTTTCAGTATATTGTTGCACACACACCATCTATTTAGCAAATGCCCTTGTTATCAACAGCAGCCTTTTAAACTCACCTGAGCTAACAGGTATGTGCGCTGGTTACTCTGCTGCGCTTAAAATTTCTTTTTTGGTTTGCTACAATGCCTTTTCTGAAACGTTGTCTCCTTCTGCTGGAACACTGACTTCTTTCATTTAATGCCTGCAGACTATAAAAGAGAACCCAACCCAAAAAAGTTTGGTTGATTAGTCTGTGGCATTCTGTTAAACTGTTGCTTATGGCGGTCTCTGTGAGCTTCTCAGCGACATTCAGCCAGCCAGGTATCCTGCCTGCAGTAGATGGAATGTGGCAATGGAACGCTGGCTGCGCGTGTCATAATAGGCTCTGAGCCTTTATATACCTGTGCACAGCAGCAGCCACCTTCAGTCTGCTGCTGGACAGCCAGCAGCAGCAGCAGCAGGAGAGGTATGTAATCAGGAGCCCTCCTGCTAAGGGTAGACAGCTGCTCGTTCCACCCCACTCCCCGCCTTAATTGGTTCTCCTCCCTTCCAACGGTGTTGAGGCGGGTGGGAACAGCAGGGGGTGAAGGTGCTGTGTTTAAAGAGGTGGAGTTATGCAGATCTAAAACGCGTGGATTGCAGCAGCAGCAAGCCGAAAAGTGCAGGCATGTAAGGGATCTAGAGGTTGACAACATGTCTTCTTAACGGGAGTCCAGGAGCTCATCTCCACAAATGGACTTTTCAGGATCCTTGGGTGGCTCCGTAGTTTGAAACCAATTCTGGTTATCGCTTCTCGGCCTTTTGGCTAAGATCAAGTGTAGTATCTGTTCTTATCAGTTTAATATCTGATACGTCCCCTATCTGGGGACCATATATTAAATGGATTTTTAGAACAGGGAGATGGAAAAAGAGCTTGCTCTGTCCACTCCACGCATTGACCTGGTATTGCAGTATCTCCAGGACCGGTGCACCCCTTCTTTAATGCAGTTTCTAAAATCAGAAAGAATTGAATTCAATGTTTTTTGTTCATTTTGCTTGTTTGTCGGATTTTGGGATGGACTCTTTGGCTTTGCTTTTCTTCTCCTCATTGGATTTTTCATGTTCAAAGTTGCAGAAGCCAGATTACAAGCTCATTTTGGTTCAACTTCAGCAACTGTGCATTGCATTGCCATGTAATGTGATGCAATGCTATCTTTCTAGCTCTCCCTTTTTACTTCCTTTTGGATAAACAGACATATTAGGCAAGCATTTTGGAGCTTTCACCTAAATAACTACAGGTGGTGAGATAAGCTGCACAATATAATTGACCTTTCAGTATATTGTTGCACACACACCATCTATTTAGCAAATGCCCTTGTTATCAACAGCAGCCTTTTAAACTCACCTGAGCTAACAGGTATGTGCGCTGGTTACTCTGCTGCGCTTAAAATTTCTTTTTTGGTTTGCTACAATGCCTTTTCTGAAACGTTGTCTCCTTCTGCTGGAACACTGACTTCTTTCATTTAATGCCTGCAGACTATAAAAGAGAACCCAACCCAAAAAGTTTGGTTGATTAGTCTGTGGCATTCTGTTAAACTGTTGCTTATGGCGGTCTCTGTGAGCTTCTCAGCGACATTCAGCCAGCCAGGTATCCTGCCTGCAGTAGATGGAATGTGGCAATGGAACGCTGGCTGCGCGTGTCATAATAGGCTCTGAGCCTTTATATACCTGTGCACAGCAGCAGCCACCTTCAGTCTGCTGCTGGACAGCCAGCAGCAGCAGCAGCAGGAGAGGTATGTAATCAGGAGCCCTCCTGCTAAGGGTAGACAGCTGCTCGTTCCACCCCACCCCCCGCCTTAATTGGTTCTCCTCCCTTCCAACGGTGTTGAGGCGGGTGGGAACAGCAGGGGGTGAAGGTGCTGTGTTTAAAGAGGTGGAGTTATGCAGATCTAAAACGCGTGGATTGCAGCAGCAGCAAGCCGAAAAGTGCAGGCATGTAAGGGATCTAGAGGTTGACAACATGTCTTCTTAACGGGAGTCCAGGAGCTCATCTCCACAAATGGACTTTTCAGGATCCTTGGGTGGCTCCGTAGTTTGAAACCAATTCTGGTTATCGCTTCTCGGCCTTTTGGCTAAGATCAAGTGTAGTATCTGTTCTTATCAGTTTAATATCTGATACGTCCCCTATCTGGGGACCATATATTAAATGGATTTTTAGAACAGGGAGATGGAAAAAGAGCTTGCTCTGTCCACTCCACGCATTGACCTGGTATTGCAGTATCTCCAGGACCGGTGCACCCCTTCTTTAATGCAGTTTCTAAAATCAGAAAGAATTGAATTCAATGTTTTTTGTTCATTTTGCTTGTTTGTCGGATTTTGGGATGGACTCTTTGGCTTTGCTTTTCTTCTCCTCATTGGATTTTTCATGTTCAAAGTTGCAGAAGCCAGATTACAAGCTCATTTTGGTTCAACTTCAGCAACTGTGCATTGCATTGCCATGTAATGTGATGCAATGCTATCTTTCTAGCTCTCCCTTTTTACTTCCTTTTGGATAAACAGACATATTAGGCAAGCATTTTGGAGCTTTCACCTAAATAACTACAGGTGGTGAGATAAGCTGCACAATATAATTGACCTTTCAGTATATTGTTGCACACACACCATCTATTTAGCAAATGCCCTTGTTATCAACAGCAGCCTTTTAAACTCACCTGAGCTAACAGGTATGTGCGCTGGTTACTCTGCTGCGCTTAAAATTTCTTTTTTGGTTTGCTACAATGCCTTTTCTGAAACGTTGTCTCCTTCTGCTGGAACACTGACTTCTTTCATTTAATGCCTGCAGACTATAAAAGAGAACCCAACCCAAAAAGTTTGGTTGATTAGTCTGTGGCATTCTGTTAAACTGTTGCTTATGGCGGTCTCTGTGAGCTTCTCAGCGACATTCAGCCAGCCAGGTATCCTGCCTGCAGTAGATGGAATGTGGCAATGGAACGCTGGCTGCGCGTGTCATAATAGGCTCTGAGCCTTTATATACCTGTGCACAGCAGCAGCCACCTTCAGTCTGCTGCTGGACAGCCAGCAGCAGCAGCAGCAGCAGGAGAGGTATGTAATCAGGAGCCCTCCTGCTAAGGGTAGACAGCTGCTCGTTCCACCCCACCCCCCGCCTTAATTGGTTCTCCTCCCTTCCAACGGTGTTGAGGCGGGTGGGAACAGCAGGGGGTGAAGGTGCTGTGTTTAAAGAGGTGGAGTTATGCAGATCTAAAACGCGTGGATTGCAGCAGCAGCAAGCCGAAAAGTGCAGGCATGTAAGGGATCTAGAGGTTGACAACATGTCTTCTTAACGGGAGTCCAGGAGCTCATCTCCACAAATGGACTTTTCAGGATCCTTGGGTGGCTCCGTAGTTTGAAACCAATTCTGGTTATCGCTTCTCGGCCTTTTGGCTAAGATCAAGTGTAGTATCTGTTCTTATCAGTTTAATATCTGATACGTCCCCTATCTGGGGACCATATATTAAATGGATTTTTAGAACAGGGAGATGGAAAAAGAGCTTGCTCTGTCCACTCCACGCATTGACCTGGTATTGCAGTATCTCCAGGACCGGTGCACCCCTTCTTTAATGCAGTTTCTAAAATCAGAAAGAATTGAATTCAATGTTTTTTGTTCATTTTGCTTGTTTGTCGGATTTTGGGATGGACTCTTTGGCTTTGCTTTTCTTCTCCTCATTGGATTTTTCATGTTCAAAGTTGCAGAAGCCAGATTACAAGCTCATTTTGGTTCAACTTCAGCAACTGTGCATTGCATTGCCATGTAATGTGATGCAATGCTATCTTTCTAGCTCTCCCTTTTTACTTCCTTTTGGATAAACAGACATATTAGGCAAGCATTTTGGAGCTTTCACCTAAATAACTACAGGTGGTGAGATAAGCTGCACAATATAATTGACCTTTCAGTATATTGTTGCACACACACCATCTATTTAGCAAATGCCCTTGTTATCAACAGCAGCCTTTTAAACTCACCTGAGCTAACAGGTATGTGCGCTGGTTACTCTGCTGCGCTTAAAATTTCTTTTTTGGTTTGCTACAATGCCTTTTCTGAAACGTTGTCTCCTTCTGCTGGAACACTGACTTCTTTCATTTAATGCCTGCAGACTATAAAAGAGAACCCAACCCAAAAAGTTTGGTTGATTAGTCTGTGGCATTCTGTTAAACTGTTGCTTATGGCGGTCTCTGTGAGCTTCTCAGCGACATTCAGCCAGCCAGGTATCCTGCCTGCAGTAGATGGAATGTGGCAATGGAACGCTGGCTGCGCGTGTCATAATAGGCTCTGAGCCTTTATATACCTGTGCACAGCAGCAGCCACCTTCAGTCTGCTGCTGGACAGCCAGCAGCAGCAGCAGCAGGAGAGGTATGTAATCAGGAGCCCTCCTGCTAAGGGTAGACAGCTGCTCGTTCCACCCCACCCCCCGCCTTAATTGGTTCTCCTCCCTTCCAACGGTGTTGAGGCGGGTGGGAACAGCAGGGGGTGAAGGTGCTGTGTTTAAAGAGGTGGAGTTATGCAGATCTAAAACGCGTGGATTGCAGCAGCAGCAAGCTGAAAAGTGCAGGCATGTAAGGGATCTAGAGGTTGACAACATGTCTTCTTAACGGGAGTCCAGGAGCTCATCTCCACAAATGGACTTTTCAGGATCCTTGGGTGGCTCCGTAGTTTGAAACCAATTCTGGTTATCGCTTCTCGGCCTTTTGGCTAAGATCAAGTGTAGTATCTGTTCTTATCAGTTTAATATCTGATACGTCCCCTATCTGGGGACCATATATTAAATGGATTTTTAGAACAGGGAGATGGAAAAAGAGCTTGCTCTGTCCACTCCACGCATTGACCTGGTATTGCAGTATCTCCAGGACCGGTGCACCCCTTCTTTAATGCAGTTTCTAAAATCAGAAAGAATTGAATTCAATGTTTTTTGTTCATTTTGCTTGTTTGTCGGATTTTGGGATGGACTCTTTGGCTTTGCTTTTCTTCTCCTCATTGGATTTTTCATGTTCAAAGTTGCAGAAGCCAGATTACAAGCTCATTTTGGTTCAACTTCAGCAACTGTGCATTGCATTGCCATGTAATGTGATGCAATGCTATCTTTCTAGCTCTCCCTTTTTACTTCCTTTTGGATAAACAGACATATTAGGCAAGCATTTTGGAGCTTTCACCTAAATAACTACAGGTGGTGAGATAAGCTGCACAATATAATTGACCTTTCAGTATATTGTTGCACACGCACCATCTATTTAGCAAATGCCCTTGTTATCAACAGCAGCCTTTTAAACTCACCTGAGCTAACAGGTATGTGCGCTGGTTACTCTGCTGCGCTTAAAATTTCTTTTTTGGTTTGCTACAATGCCTTTTCTGAAACGTTGTCTCCTTCTGCTGGAACACTGACTTCTTTCATTTAATGCCTGCAGACTATAAAAGAGAACCCAACCCAAAAAGTTTGGTTGATTAGTCTGTGGCATTCTGTTAAACTGTTGCTTATGGCGGTCTCTGTGAGCTTCTCAGCGACATTCAGCCAGCCAGGTATCCTGCCTGCAGTAGATGGAATGTGGCAATGGAACGCTGGCTGCGCGTGTCATAATAGGCTCTGAGCCTTTATATACCTGTGCACAGCAGCAGCCACCTTCAGTCTGCTGCTGGACAGCCAGCAGCAGCAGCAGCAGGAGAGGTATGTAATCAGGAGCCCTCCTGCTAAGGGTAGACAGCTGCTCGTTCCACCCCACCCCCCGCCTTAATTGGTTCTCCTCCCTTCCAACGGTGTTGAGGCGGGTGGGAACAGCAGGGGGTGAAGGTGCTGTGTTTAAAGAGGTGGAGTTATGCAGATCTAAAACGCGTGGATTGCAGTAGCAGCAAGCCGAAAAGTGCAGGCATGTAAGGGATCTAGAGGTTGACAACATGTCTTCTTAACGGGAGTCCAGGAGCTCATCTCCACAAATGGACTTTTCAGGATCCTTGGGTGGCTCCGTAGTTTGAAACCAATTCTGGTTATCGCTTCTCGGCCTTTTGGCTAAGATCAAGTGTAGTATCTGTTCTTTTAAGAACACAAGAGCTGCGATCTACACTTGACGAGAGCGATCGAACTCGGAAGGAGAAGAGCTTCGGAGCCCAGCTGACATCGGAGAAGGAAGGCGGATATCGGTGGGAGGAAGAAGCTCTAAAGAATCCAGAAGAAGACGAAGACTCGGAGAAGAATCGGGCTGTCCTGTGGAATCTTCGAGGAAGAAAATCATCGAGACAAAGACCTTTCGTGGAATTTGTCCAGAACACGACGGGAGAAGAATCTGCATAGCTCCACCCATTCCGGGAAGAGTTCCAGATCCAGCTTCAAGAAGTAACTGCAGGAGGAAAGCCATGGCAAGCGCTGCGAGGAAGGCCGAAAAGAAGAGCCTGGAGCAGGGGACAGCCAGGAGGGCCCAGCCAGGAGCCGATTCTGACCCCAAGGACTCTGCCTCCACGACTGGCCAGCAGAAGGGACCCCAGAAGCCCCGCCACGAAGCTCCAGCCCTGGAGCCATGGATGCGGCAGACGGTGGCCCTGAAGCTGAAGGAAGTGGATGGGAGGGTGCCGGACATGTCCTCGGACGTGTTCTGCCAGAAGATGCTGCTGGATCGAGGCTTCTCCAGGTCGGACACCCTCAGCATCCAGACCTTCTTGACGGGGATCTTCTTCGTCACCTTCGCCACTGTGAACACCTGCAGGAGGTTCTGGGAAATGGTAAGCGCAAAAGGACCGGATAATTCTTTCTCTGCCTTTACAGGTAGCTGCCCTATCCAGAGGGACGAAAGGAGGATCACGGTCTCCATGCGCAACCCGCACACCCCAGGCCAAGACATCTGTACCTTCCTGAGACGCTTCTGTTTGGTTGTGAAGGAACCCTCTCACATCCTGAATGGACTCGGCTTCTGGACAGGTAAGTGGTCGGTGACCGTTAGACTTCACAGGGACCTGGCGTACTCAGACGGACTTCGGCACCTGCCCCCGACATCCTCCCTGGGCAACTCCTACGGCCTCATCTATTACCCGGACATGCCGCGGAACTGCAGGAGATGCGGCAAGAATGGCCACGAGATGAAGGACTGCAAGGAGGATGCCTGCAGGATTTGTCGAGTGACGGGACACAGCTCGAAGGACTGCCCGAAGAAGACATCCTGCAACCTGTGTGGGCTGGCGGCTCATCTGTACAAGGATTGCCCCAAGCGTGAGAGATCCTGGGCATCGGTGGTTGCGACGACCCCAGCTACAGAGGACAAGGCCCCGACGACCAGGCCTGTGAAGGTCAAGGACGCGACGACCAAGGCCCCAGCGGCCAAGGCCGAGACGACCAAGGCCAAAGCGGTCAAGGAGTCGGTGGCCAAAGCCCCAGCGACGGTCCCAGCAGCTCCGAAGCAGAAGAAAAAGTCAAAGGAGGGTAAGAGTTCTGTCACCCCTCTCTCGATCCCTCCCCCTGCCACCCCCGTCCAATTCCCCCCCACCCCGGCCACCCCTGCTGAGGATTCCACTTTCTCTTCCTCCTTCCCCTACTCCTCAGCAGGTGTCCTTTCCCCTGCCCCGGCAGCCACTCTCCCTCCCCAGACCATGGTAGCGGTGGAATTAACCTTTCCTCCACCCGCCGCTATCTATTCCGAGGAGGATTTTCCCCTTCTTGTCTCCCCAGTTCCAACCCGGGGAAAGAGGAAGGTGGAGGACAGCCCTGCTACTGAATCCTCCAAAAAGAAGATTCTGGATTTCGTAGGCGAAAAGGAGGATACCCTCCCTGAGCCAGAAGAGATGGAGCACATGGTTAAGACCCTGGTGGCCGAGCCAGAAGAGGAGGAACTGGTGGTCGCCGAGATCGAGGCCGCGCTGCTTTACCAGATGGAGGAAGAGGGCCTGCTGGTGATCCCGTCACCAGCAGTCAACACCGACGAGGGACCACCCGACCGGAGTGGTAACTAAGGTGTATTGCCTGCGCTAACTTTTTCTTTTTTCCCTACATGATGGCTAATATTAACTTATTTTCCATTAATGTCAGGAGCATCAAGGACAAGTTCAGACGTCAGACTATTTATGCCTTCCTTACTTCCCAGTTGTGTGATGTTTATATGTTGCAGGAATGTTCCCTTCCCTCCTCTAGGTCCTTCAAACATCTGGCCAGGGAGTGGTCCCACGGTCCATCCTACTGGTCCGGTGGGGGTGACTGCAAGTCTGCGGGGGTCGCAATTCTGATCAGGGGGGGCGCATTCACGCTTGAGTCCGTCCAGGAGCTCATCTGCGGCAGGGCTCTTGTTGTAGATGGCAACTGGGCGGGAGAACCTGTCAGGTTCATCAACGTGTATGCGTCCCCACTGAAGAATGAGCGTTTGGAGCTTTTCCAGACCCTGCGGCTTCAGCTTGCCACCACCAGGACCTTAGTGATGGCCGGGGATTTCAACTGCCCCATCGAGGAGGATGGTCGTAGTTCTGGCACATCTGCCAAGTTGGACATCACGTCCAAGCTGCTCATCGAGATGGTAACCGAGGCCTCTCTTCAGGACGTGGTGGGCTCCATGGGGAGAGGCTCCACGAACTATTCGTGGAGCCGACCCGATGGCTCACTCCGCTCCAGGATTGACTTTGTGTTCACCTCTCGGGCAGTCAGGCAGAGTAGGCACTCGATGGTCTCCTGCTTCTTCTCCGACCACAGAGCCATTCACTTACAAGGTGTCCTCGGCGACGGTTTTCCATCCGGCCCCGGCTCCTGGAAGCTGAATTGTGCTCTGCTGGCTCAGGATGAAGTCGTGGAGGAGCTGAGAGCAGCCTACGCAATGTGGCAGTCCTACAAGGGTAGCTTCCAAACAGTCTCTGATTGGTGGGAATATGTTAAACTTGAGTTTCGCTGTTTCTTTCAGGCCAAGGGTCGACAACAGGCGTGTGAGAAGAGGAGGGACTTCAGAGGGCTGCAGCGCGAGCTGCGGTCGCTGCAGGACCTTCTTCACTGCGGCTGGGACGTGAGGGAGGAGCTGGAGGAGACCAAGAAGAGCCTGAAAAGGCACTTTGAGGAGGAATCCAAGCGAATCGTCTTCCGTTCCAAAGTGGAGAATCTGGAGAAGGGTGAGAAATGTAACTCATTCTTTTTCAGGAAACTTCATGCCGGTCACACGCCCCTGAACGAGCTGCGAGACGAGAGCGGAAACATGCGACGTGGGAAGGAGGACGTGATGAGGGTCGTCAGCGACTTCTACAGCGAACTCTACTCCCACAAGACTACTGACCCTGACGCTGCTGATAAGTTCCTGTCAGGTATCACTAACCATCTTGATCCTGCAGGCACGGCAGCCTTGGACAAACCTCTGATGGTGGGCGAATTGCTCTCTGCCGCTAAATCCTTTAGGACCGGCAGGACCCCGGGCAGTGATGGTCTTCCAGCGGAGCTCTATGTAGCGCTGGGAGACCTCATCTGTCCGGACCTGTTGGACCTGTACGAGGAGATGGTGGTGGAGGGTAGAATGCCTCCATCTTTGAGGGAAGGAATGGTCACGATCCTGTACAAGCGGAAGGGAGAGAGGTGCGACCTGAGGAATTGGCGTCCCATTACTCTGCTCAACGTGGACTACAAGATCCTGGCCAAGACGATGGCGACACGACTTAAGACGGTCATCGGACGGATCATCCACCCGGACCAGACCTGCGGCATCCCTGGACGTCGCATCGCAGACAGCCTCGCTCTCGTGCGGGACACGGTCGAGTACATCAAGGTCCGCCGCGCACACGCGGCCCTGGTCTCCTTGAATCAGGAGAAGGCCTTCGACCGGGTTTCCCACGAGTTCATGGGCCGAGCTCTGCACCGGTTAGGTTTGGGTAACATGTTTTGTTCGTATGTCCGTCTGATGTATTTTGATATCCACAGCTCGGTGTTGGTGAACGGCTGGAAGACTGACCCCTTCCCTGTCCTCTCTGGGGTCAGACAAGGCTGCCCTCTATCACCTCTTCTTTTTGTTTGTGTTATAGAACTCTTCGCAGAGGCTATCCGGCAGAATGGAGAGATCAGAGGGATCACCGCACCGGGTCCGGGACGACACGAGGTCAAGTGCTCGCTCTACATGGACGACGTCACCGTCTTCTGCGCTGATCGTGGTTCAGTCGACGCCCTCGTCCAGACGTGTGAGAGGTTCAGCCGGGCTTCAGGGGCCAAAGTCAACTGCAGGAAGTCGGAAGCCATGCTCTTCGGGGATTGGCAGCCGGCCTCCTCCGCCCCCTTCCCCTTCAACATTCAACCGGATTTCCTCAAGGTGCTGGGAGTCTGGTTCGGGAAGGAAGGAGCGGCCCTCAAGTCCTGGCAAGAACGCTTGGCCAAGGTGAAGCAACGGATCGGACTCTGGAGCCTCAGACACCTCACTTGTGAGGGTAAGGCACTCGTCCTGCGTAATGAGGTCCTGCCCGTCTTGCAGTACACGGCGCAGGCCTGGCCCCCACACGTCACTGTGTGCAGGGCCATTACCAGGACAGTGTTTCACTTTGTCTGGGGATCCAAGATGGACAGAGTCAGGCGGGCCGTCATGTACAAGGAGCCTCGCAAGGGTGGGAAGGGCGTTCCAGATATCCCCACCCTCCTGCGATCCTCTTTTGTGTGTGATTGTGTCCGCCGGACTTTGCAAGTCAAGAATGGCTCCGCGGGCAGGTCCATGTCTCGCTTCTTCCTGCTTCCTCTTTGGAGGCGACTCGGCTGGGACAAGTGGGACAGCTCCTTCCCCTACAACTGGACGACGCCATGGTTCTACGGAGACGTCGTTCGATTTGTGGGGGAGCATCAACTGGAGGGACTCAAGCCCGACTTGTGGAAGCCCAAAACTATCCACAAGCTAATCAGAGCCAAGGATGACGTGGAGAACATCACAGGACTTCACCAGGACACGCTGGAGACTGTGTGGACAAATGTGTCGTCTGACAGGCTGACCAACGGGCACAAGGACTTGTCGTGGATGGCGATTCAGGGCGGACTGCCCGTCCGGTCATTCATGCATGCCCGGAACCTGTGCAAGACCCGGTACTGCCCAAGGTGCCCCTTCGTGGAGGAAACATCTTTGCACACTTTTTGGGACTGCGGATTTGCACAGCGCCTATTGACTGCACTTGAGGACGACCTGAGGAACTCTGTCCCCAGGGCGAGCCTATCGCACCATTCTGTGCTTTACGGACTCTTCCCTGGGGTTCATACCGTCGGAGCCATCCAGGAGGCTTGGCGCCTTATGAACTGCTTCAAGGATGCCGTTTGGGTCGCCAGGAACCGGCTCATCTTGAGGAGGGAGAGGATGTCCATCCAGGACTGCCGCAGGCTGATCCACAGCCTGCTCAGAGACTATTCCATCATGGACGGTCCGGAGGACGAGGATGAGGACTAAACCCCTCCTCCCCCTCTCCCCTTATGTGTCTTGTCTTTCAATAAAGCTTCGGGCCTGTGATTTTCCCCTCCCCATCCCCTTTTTCCCAATCCCCATCCCTTATCACGGTTCGTCGTACTGTATTGATTGACATGCTTTTTCTTTCAGATTGAGTGTTTTGTGTAGCATAGGGGTGTGATGTGTCTAGTTAGTGCGTCGTATCCTCATGCTATGTAAATATGATGTAGAATTCTGTGAGTACTGGGCTGCGGCACTGTACACTGTCTGTTAACTTATTTTTTGTGCTAATAAAAGATATATTCAATCAAAAAAAATCTGTTCTTATCAGTTTAATATCTGATACGTCCCCTATCTGGGGACCATATATTAAATGGATTTTTAGAACAGGGAGATGGAAAAAGAGCTTGCTCTGTCCACTCCACGCATTGACCTGGTATTGCAGTATCTCCAGGACCGGTGCACCCCTTCTTTAATGCAGTTTCTAAAATCAGAAAGAATTGAATTCAATGTTTTTTGTTCATTTTGCTTGTTTGTCGGATTTTGGGATGGACTCTTTGGCTTTGCTTTTCTTCTCCTCATTGGATTTTTCATGTTCAAAGTTGCAGAAGCCAGATTACAAGCTCATTTTGGTTCAACTTCAGCAACTGTGCATTGCATTGCCATGTAATGTGATGCAATGCTATCTTTCTAGCTCTCCCTTTTTACTTCCTTTTGGATAAACAGACATATTAGGCAAGCATTTTGGAGCTTTCACCTAAATAACTACAGGTGGTGAGATAAGCTGCACAATATAATTGACCTTTCAGTATATTGTTGCACACACACCATCTATTTAGCAAATGCCCTTGTTATCAACAGCAGCCTTTTAAACTCACCTGAGCTAACAGGTATGTGCGCTGGTTACTCTGCTGCGCTTAAAATTTCTTTTTTGGTTTGCTACAATGCCTTTTCTGAAACATTGTCTCCTTCTGCTGGAACACTGACTTCTTTCATTTAATGCCTGCAGACTATAAAAGAGAACCCAACCCAAAAAGTTTGGTTGATTAGTCTGTGGCATTCTGTTAAACTGTTGCTTATGGCGGTCTCTGTGAGCTTCTCAGCGACATTCAGCCAGCCAGGTATCCTGCCTGCAGTAGATGGAATGTGGCAATGGAACGCTGGCTGCGCGTGTCATAATAGGCTCTGAGCCTTTATATACCTGTGCACAGCAGCAGCCACCTTCAGTCTGCTGCTGGACAGCCAGCAGCAGCAGCAGTAGGAGAGGTATGTAATCAGGAGCCCTCCTGCTAAGGGTAGACAGCTGCTCGTTCCACCCCACCCCCCGCCTTAATTGGTTCTCCTCCCTTCCAACGGTGTTGAGGCGGGTGGGAACAGCAGGGGGTGAAGGTGCTGTGTTTAAAGAGGTGGAGTTATGCAGATCTAAAACGCGTGGATTGCAGCAGCAGCAAGCCGAAAAGTGCAGGCATGTAAGGGATCTAGAGGTTGACAACATGTCTTCTTAACGGGAGTCCAGGAGCTCATCTCCACAAATGGACTTTTCAGGATCCTTGGGTGGCTCCGTAGTTTGAAACCAATTCTGGTTATCGCTTCTCGGCCTTTTGGCTAAGATCAAGTGTAGTATCTGTTCTTATCAGTTTAATATCTGATACGTCCCCTATCTGGGGACCATATATTAAATGGATTTTTAGAACAGGGAGATGGAAAAAGAGCTTGCTCTGTCCACTCCACGCATTGACCTGGTATTGCAGTATCTCCAGGACCGGTGCACCCCTTCTTTAATGCAGTTTCTAAAATCAGAAAGAATTGAATTCAATGTTTTTTGTTCATTTTGCTTGTTTGTCGGATTTTGGGATGGACTCTTTGGCTTTGCTTTTCTTCTCCTCATTGGATTTTTCATGTTCAAAGTTGCAGAAGCCAGATTACAAGCTCATTTTGGTTCAACTTCAGCAACTGTGCATTGCATTGCCATGTAATGTGATGCAATGCTATCTTTCTAGCTCTCCCTTTTTACTTCCTTTTGGATAAACAGACATATTAGGCAAGCATTTTGGAGCTTTCACCTAAATAACTACAGGTGGTGAGATAAGCTGCACAATATAATTGACCTTTCAGTATATTGTTGCACACACACCATCTATTTAGCAAATGCCCTTGTTATCAACAGCAGCCTTTTAAACTCACCTGAGCTAACAGGTATGTGCGCTGGTTACTCTGCTGCGCTTAAAATTTCTTTTTTGGTTTGCTACAATGCCTTTTCTGAAACGTTGTCTCCTTCTGCTGGAACACTGACTTCTTTCATTTAATGCCTGCAGACTATAAAAGAGAACCCAACCCAAAAAGTTTGGTTGATTAGTCTGTGGCATTCTGTTAAACTGTTGCTTATGGCGGTCTCTGTGAGCTTCTCAGCGACATTCAGCCAGCCAGGTATCCTGCCTGCAGTAGATGGAATGTGGCAATGGAACGCTGGCTGCGCGTGTCATAATAGGCTCTGAGCCTTTATATACCTGTGCACAGCAGCAGCCACCTTCAGTCTGCTGCTGGACAGCCAGCAGCAGCAGCAGCAGGAGAGGTATGTAATCAGGAGCCCTCCTGCTAAGGGTAGACAGCTGCTCGTTCCACCCCACCCCCCGCCTTAATTGGTTCTCCTCCCTTCCAACGGTGTTGAGGCGGGTGGGAACAGCAGGGGGTGAAGGTGCTGTGTTTAAAGAGGTGGAGTTATGCAGATCTAAAACGCGTGGATTGCAGCAGCAGCAAGCCGAAAAGTGCAGGCATGTAAGGGATCTAGAGGTTGACAACATGTCTTCTTAACGGGAGTCCAGGAGCTCATCTCCACAAATGGACTTTTCAGGATCCTTGGGTGGCTCCGTAGTTTGAAACCAATTCTGGTTATCGCTTCTCGGCCTTTTGGCTAAGATCAAGTGTAGTATCTGTTCTTATCAGTTTAATATCTGATACGTCCCCTATCTGGGGACCATATATTAAATGGATTTTTAGAACAGGGAGATGGAAAAAGAGCTTGCTCTGTCCACTCCACGCATTGACCTGGTATTGCAGTATCTCCAGGACCGGTGCACCCCTTCTTTAATGCAGTTTCTAAAATCAGAAAGAATTGAATTCAATGTTTTTTGTTCATTTTGCTTGTTTGTCGGATTTTGGGATGGACTCTTTGGCTTTGCTTTTCTTCTCCTCATTGGATTTTTCATGTTCAAAGTTGCAGAAGCCAGATTACAAGCTCATTTTGGTTCAACTTCAGCAACTGTGCATTGCATTGCCATGTAATGTGATGCAATGCTATCTTTCTAGCTCTCCCTTTTTACTTCCTTTTGGATAAACAGACATATTAGGCAAGCATTTTGGAGCTTTCACCTAAATAACTACAGGTGGTGAGATAAGCTGCACAATATAATTGACCTTTCAGTATATTGTTGCACACACACCATCTATTTAGCAAATGCCCTTGTTATCAACAGCAGCCTTTTAAACTCACCTGAGCTAACAGGTATGTGCGCTGGTTACTCTGCTGCGCTTAAAATTTCTTTTTTGGTTTGCTACAATGCCTTTTCTGAAACATTGTCTCCTTCTGCTGGAACACTGACTTCTTTCATTTAATGCCTGCAGACTATAAAAGAGAACCCAACCCAAAAAGTTTGGTTGATTAGTCTGTGGCATTCTGTTAAACTGTTGCTTATGGCGGTCTCTGTGAGCTTCTCAGCGACATTCAGCCAGCCAGGTATCCTGCCTGCAGTAGATGGAATGTGGCAATGGAACGCTGGCTGCGCGTGTCATAATAGGCTCTGAGCCTTTATATACCTGTGCACAGCAGCAGCCACCTTCAGTCTGCTGCTGGACAGCCAGCAGCAGCAGCAGTAGGAGAGGTATGTAATCAGGAGCCCTCCTGCTAAGGGTAGACAGCTGCTCGTTCCACCCCACCCCCCGCCTTAATTGGTTCTCCTCCCTTCCAACGGTGTTGAGGCGGGTGGGAACAGCAGGGGGTGAAGGTGCTGTGTTTAAAGAGGTGGAGTTATGCAGATCTAAAACGCGTGGATTGCAGCAGCAGCAAGCCGAAAAGTGCAGGCATGTAAGGGATCTAGAGGTTGACAACATGTCTTCTTAACGGGAGTCCAGGAGCTCATCTCCACAAATGGACTTTTCAGGATCCTTGGGTGGCTCCGTAGTTTGAAACCAATTCTGGTTATCGCTTCTCGGCCTTTTGGCTAAGATCAAGTGTAGTATCTGTTCTTATCAGTTTAATATCTGATACGTCCCCTATCTGGGGACCATATATTAAATGGATTTTTAGAACAGGGAGATGGAAAAAGAGCTTGCTCTGTCCACTCCACGCATTGACCTGGTATTGCAGTATCTCCAGGACCGGTGCACCCCTTCTTTAATGCAGTTTCTAAAATCAGAAAGAATTGAATTCAATGTTTTTTGTTCATTTTGCTTGTTTGTCGGATTTTGGGATGGACTCTTTGGCTTTGCTTTTCTTCTCCTCATTGGATTTTTCATGTTCAAAGTTGCAGAAGCCAGATTACAAGCTCATTTTGGTTCAACTTCAGCAACTGTGCATTGCATTGCCATGTAATGTGATGCAATGCTATCTTTCTAGCTCTCCCTTTTTACTTCCTTTTGGATAAACAGACATATTAGGCAAGCATTTTGGAGCTTTCACCTAAATAACTACAGGTGGTGAGATAAGCTGCACAATATAATTGACCTTTCAGTATATTGTTGCACACACACCATCTATTTAGCAAATGCCCTTGTTATCAACAGCAGCCTTTTAAACTCACCTGAGCTAACAGGTATGTGCGCTGGTTACTCTGCTGCGCTTAAAATTTCTTTTTTGGTTTGCTACAATGCCTTTTCTGAAACGTTGTCTCCTTCTGCTGGAACACTGACTTCTTTCATTTAATGCCTGCAGACTATAAAAGAGAACCCAACCCAAAAAGTTTGGTTGATTAGTCTGTGGCATTCTGTTAAACTGTTGCTTATGGCGGTCTCTGTGAGCTTCTCAGCGACATTCAGCCAGCCAGGTATCCTGCCTGCAGTAGATGGAATGTGGCAATGGAACGCTGGCTGCGCGTGTCATAATAGGCTCTGAGCCTTTATATACCTGTGCACAGCAGCAGCCACCTTCAGTCTGCTGCTGGACAGCCAGCAGCAGCAGCAGCAGGAGAGGTATGTAATCAGGAGCCCTCCTGCTAAGGGTAGACAGCTGCTCGTTCCACCCCACCCCCCGCCTTAATTGGTTCTCCTCCCTTCCAACGGTGTTGAGGCGGGTGGGAACAGCAGGGGGTGAAGGTGCTGTGTTTAAAGAGGTGGAGTTATGCAGATCTAAAACGCGTGGATTGCAGCAGCAGCAAGCCGAAAAGTGCAGGCATGTAAGGGATCTAGAGGTTGACAACATGTCTTCTTAACGGGAGTCCAGGAGCTCATCTCCACAAATGGACTTTTCAGGATCCTTGGGTGGCTCCGTAGTTTGAAACCAATTCTGGTTATCGCTTCTCGGCCTTTTGGCTAAGATCAAGTGTAGTATCTGTTCTTATCAGTTTAATATCTGATACGTCCCCTATCTGGGGACCATATATTAAATGGATTTTTAGAACAGGGAGATGGAAAAAGAGCTTGCTCTGTCCACTCCACGCATTGACCTGGTATTGCAGTATCTCCAGGACCGGTGCACCCCTTCTTTAATGCAGTTTCTAAAATCAGAAAGAATTGAATTCAATGTTTTTTGTTCATTTTGCTTGTTTGTCGGATTTTGGGATGGACTCTTTGGCTTTGCTTTTCTTCTCCTCATTGGATTTTTCATGTTCAAAGTTGCAGAAGCCAGATTACAAGCTCATTTTGGTTCAACTTCAGCAACTGTGCATTGCATTGCCATGTAATGTGATGCAATGCTATCTTTCTAGCTCTCCCTTTTTACTTCCTTTTGGATAAACAGACATATTAGGCAAGCATTTTGGAGCTTTCACCTAAATAACTACAGGTGGTGAGATAAGCTGCACAATATAATTGACCTTTCAGTATATTGTTGCACACACACCATCTATTTAGCAAATGCCCTTGTTATCAACAGCAGCCTTTTAAACTCACCTGAGCTAACAGGTATGTGCGCTGGTTACTCTGCTGCGCTTAAAATTTCTTTTTTGGTTTGCTACAATGCCTTTTCTGAAACGTTGTCTCCTTCTGCTGGAACACTGACTTCTTTCATTTAATGCCTGCAGACTATAAAAGAGAACCCAACCCAAAAAGTTTGGTTGATTAGTCTGTGGCATTCTGTTAAACTGTTGCTTATGGCGGTCTCTGTGAGCTTCTCAGCGACATTCAGCCAGCCAGGTATCCTGCCTGCAGTAGATGGAATGTGGCAATGGAACGCTGGCTGCGCGTGTCATAATAGGCTCTGAGCCTTTATATACCTGTGCACAGCAGCAGCCACCTTCAGTCTGCTGCTGGACAGCCAGCAGCAGCAGCAGCAGGAGAGGTATGCAATCAGGAGCCCTCCTGCTAAGGGTAGACAGCTGCTCGTTCCACCCCACCCCCCGCCTTAATTGGTTCTCCTCCCTTCCAACGGTGTTGAGGCGGGTGGGAACAGCAGGGGGTGAAGGTGCTGTGTTTAAAGAGGTGGAGTTATGCAGATCTAAAACGCGTGGATTGCAGCAGCAGCAAGCCGAAAAGTGCAGGCATGTAAGGGATCTAGAGGTTGACAACATGTCTTCTTAACGGGAGTCCAGGAGCTCATCTCCACAAATGGACTTTTCAGGATCCTTGGGTGGCTCCGTAGTTTGAAACCAATTCTGGTTATCGCTTCTCGGCCTTTTGGCTAAGATCAAGTGTAGTATCTGTTCTTATCAGTTTAATATCTGATACGTCCCCTATCTGGGGACCATATATTAAATGGATTTTTAGAACAGGGAGATGGAAAAAGAGCTTGCTCTGTCCACTCCACGCATTGACCTGGTATTGCAGTATCTCCAGGACCGGTGCACCCCTTCTTTAATGCAGTTTCTAAAATCAGAAAGAATTGAATTCAATGTTTTTTGTTCATTTTGCTTGTTTGTCGGATTTTGGGATGGACTCTTTGGCTTTGCTTTTCTTCTCCTCATTGGATTTTTCATGTTCAAAGTTGCAGAAGCCAGATTACAAGCTCATTTTGGTTCAACTTCAGCAACTGTGCATTGCATTGCCATGTAATGTGATGCAATGCTATCTTTCTAGCTCTCCCTTTTTACTTCCTTTTGGATAAACAGACATATTAGGCAAGCATTTTGGAGCTTTCACCTAAATAACTACAGGTGGTGAGATAAGCTGCACAATATAATTGACCTTTCAGTATATTGTTGCACACACACCATCTATTTAGCAAATGCCCTTGTTATCAACAGCAGCCTTTTAAACTCACCTGAGCTAACAGGTATGTGCGCTGGTTACTCTGCTGCGCTTAAAATTTCTTTTTTGGTTTGCTACAATGCCTTTTCTGAAACGTTGTCTCCTTCTGCTGGAACACTGACTTCTTTCATTTAATGCCTGCAGACTATAAAAGAGAACCCAACCCAAAAAGTTTGGTTGATTAGTCTGTGGCATTCTGTTAAACTGTTGCTTATGGCGGTCTCTGTGAGCTTCTCAGCGACATTCAGCCAGCCAGGTATCCTGCCTGCAGTAGATGGAATGTGGCAATGGAACGCTGGCTGCGCGTGTCATAATAGGCTCTGAGCCTTTATATACCTGTGCACAGCAGCAGCCACCTTCAGTCTGCTGCTGGACAGCCAGCAGCAGCAGCAGCAGCAGGAGAGGTATGTAATCAGGAGCCCTCCTGCTAAGGGTAGACAGCTGCTCGTTCCACCCCACCCCCCGCCTTAATTGGTTCTCCTCCCTTCCAACGGTGTTGAGGCGGGTGGGAACAGCAGGGGGTGAAGGTGCTGTGTTTAAAGAGGTGGAGTTATGCAGATCTAAAACGCGTGGATTGCAGCAGCAGCAAGCCGAAAAGTGCAGGCATGTAAGGGATCTAGAGGTTGACAACATGTCTTCTTAACGGGAGTCCAGGAGCTCATCTCCACAAATGGACTTTTCAGGATCCTTGGGTGGCTCCGTAGTTTGAAACCAATTCTGGTTATCGCTTCTCGGCCTTTTGGCTAAGATCAAGTGTAGTATCTGTTCTTATCAGTTTAATATCTGATACGTCCCCTATCTGGGGACCATATATTAAATGGATTTTTAGAACAGGGAGATGGAAAAAGAGCTTGCTCTGTCCACTCCACGCATTGACCTGGTATTGCAGTATCTCCAGGACCGGTGCACCCCTTCTTTAATGCAGTTTCTAAAATCAGAAAGAATTGAATTCAATGTTTTTTGTTCATTTTGCTTGTTTGTCGGATTTTGGGATGGACTCTTTGGCTTTGCTTTTCTTCTCCTCATTGGATTTTTCATGTTCAAAGTTGCAGAAGCCAGATTACAAGCTCATTTTGGTTCAACTTCAGCAACTGTGCATTGCATTGCCATGTAATGTGATGCAATGCTATCTTTCTAGCTCTCCCTTTTTACTTCCTTTTGGATAAACAGACATATTAGGCAAGCATTTTGGAGCTTTCACCTAAATAACTACAGGTGGTGAGATAAGCTGCACAATATAATTGACCTTTCAGTATATTGTTGCACACACACCATCTATTTAGCAAATGCCCTTGTTATCAACAGCAGCCTTTTAAACTCACCTGAGCTAACAGGTATGTGCGCTGGTTACTCTGCTGCGCTTAAAATTTCTTTTTTGGTTTGCTACAATGCCTTTTCTGAAACGTTGTCTCCTTCTGCTGGAACACTGACTTCTTTCATTTAATGCCTGCAGACTATAAAAGAGAACCCAACCCAAAAAGTTTGGTTGATTAGTCTGTGGCATTCTGTTAAACTGTTGCTTATGGCGGTCTCTGTGAGCTTCTCAGCGACATTCAGCCAGCCAGGTATCCTGCCTGCAGTAGATGGAATGTGGCAATGGAACGCTGGCTGCGCGTGTCATAATAGGCTCTGAGCCTTTATATACCTGTGCACAGCAGCAGCCACCTTCAGTCTGCTGCTGGACAGCCAGCAGCAGCAGCAGCAGGAGAGGTATGTAATCAGGAGCCCTCCTGCTAAGGGTAGACAGCTGCTCGTTCCACCCCACCCCCCGCCTTAATTGGTTCTCCTCCCTTCCAACGGTGTTGAGGCGGGTGGGAACAGCAGGGGGTGAAGGTGCTGTGTTTAAAGAGGTGGAGTTATGCAGATCTAAAACGCGTGGATTGCAGCAGCAGCAAGCCGAAAAGTGCAGGCATGTAAGGGATCTAGAGGTTGACAACATGTCTTCTTAACGGGAGTCCAGGAGCTCATCTCCACAAATGGACTTTTCAGGATCCTTGGGTGGCTCCGTAGTTTGAAACCAATTCTGGTTATCGCTTCTCGGCCTTTTGGCTAAGATCAAGTGTAGTATCTGTTCTTATCAGTTTAATATCTGATACGTCCCCTATCTGGGGACCATATATTAAATGGATTTTTAGAACAGGGAGATGGAAAAAGAGCTTGCTCTGTCCACTGCACGCATTGACCTGGTATTGCAGTATCTCCAGGACCGGTGCACCCCTTCTTTAATGCAGTTTCTAAAATCAGAAAGAATTGAATTCAATGTTTTTTGTTCATTTTGCTTGTTTGTCGGATTTTGGGATGGACTCTTTGGCTTTGCTTTTCTTCTCCTCATTGGATTTTTCATGTTCAAAGTTGCAGAAGCCAGATTACAAGCTCATTTTGGTTCAACTTCAGCAACTGTGCATTGCATTGCCATGTAATGTGATGCAATGCTATCTTTCTAGCTCTCCCTTTTTACTTCCTTTTGGATAAACAGACATATTAGGCAAGCATTTTGGAGCTTTCACCTAATTAACTACAGGTGGTGAGATAAGCTGCACAATATAATTGACCTTTCAGTATATTGTTGCACACACACCATCTATTTAGCAAATGCCCTTGTTATCAACAGCAGCCTTTTAAACTCACCTGAGCTAACAGGTATGTGCGCTGGTTACTCTGCTGCGCTTAAAATTTCTTTTTTGGTTTGCTACAATGCCTTTTCTGAAACGTTGTCTCCTTCTGCTGGAACACTGACTTCTTTCATTTAATGCCTGCAGACTATAAAAGAGAACCCAACCCAAAAAGTTTGGTTGATTAGTCTGTGGCATTCTGTTAAACTGTTGCTTATGGCGGTCTCTGTGAGCTTCTCAGCGACATTCAGCCAGCCAGGTATCCTGCCTGCAGTAGATGGAATGTGGCAATGGAACGCTGGCTGCGCGTGTCATAATAGGCTCTGAGCCTTTATATACCTGTGCACAGCAGCAGCCACCTTCAGTCTGCTGCTGGACAGCCAGCAGCAGCAGCAGCAGGAGAGGTATGTAATCAGGAGCCCTCCTGCTAAGGGTAGACAGCTGCTCGTTCCACCCCACCCCCCGCCTTAATTGGTTCTCCTCCCTTCCAACGGTGTTGAGGCGGGTGGGAACAGCAGGGGGTGAAGGTGCTGTGTTTAAAGAGGTGGAGTTATGCAGATCTAAAACGCGTGGATTGCAGCAGCAGCAAGCCGAAAAGTGCAGGCATGTAAGGGATCTAGAGGTTGACAACATGTCTTCTTAACGGGAGTCCAGGAGCTCATCTCCACAAATGGACTTTTCAGGATCCTTGGGTGGCTCCGTAGTTTGAAACCAATTCTGGTTATCGCTTCTCGGCCTTTTGGCTAAGATCAAGTGTAGTATCTGTTCTTATCAGTTTAATATCTGATACGTCCCCTATCTGGGGACCATATATTAAATGGATTTTTAGAACAGGGAGATGGAAAAAGAGCTTGCTCTGTCCACTCCACGCATTGACCTGGTATTGCAGTATCTCCAGGACGGGTGCACCCCTTCTTTAATGCAGTTTCTAAAATCAGAAAGAATTGAATTCAATGTTTTTTGTTCATTTTGCTTGTTTGTCGGATTTTGGGATGGACTCTTTGGCTTTGCTTTTCTTCTCCTCATTGGATTTTTCATGTTCAAAGTTGCAGAAGCCAGATTACAAGCTCATTTTGGTTCAACTTCAGCAACTGTGCATTGCATTGCCATGTAATGTGATGCAATGCTATCTTTCTAGCTCTCCCTTTTTACTTCCTTTTGGATAAACAGACATATTAGGCAAGCATTTTGGAGCTTTCACCTAAATAACTACAGGTGGTGAGATAAGCTGCACAATATAATTGACCTTTCAGTATATTGTTGCACACACACCATCTATTTAGCAAATGCCCTTGTTATCAACAGCAGCCTTTTAAACTCACCTGAGCTAACAGGTATGTGCGCTGGTTACTCTGCTGCGCTTAAAATTTCTTTTTTGGTTTGCTACAATGCCTTTTCTGAAACGTTGTCTCCTTCTGCTGGAACACTGACTTCTTTCATTTAATGCCTGCAGACTATAAAAGAGAACCCAACCCAAAAAGTTTGGTTGATTAGTCTGTGGCATTCTGTTAAACTGTTGCTTATGGCGGTCTCTGTGAGCTTCTCAGCGACATTCAGCCAGCCAGGTATCCTGCCTGCAGTAGATGGAATGTGGCAATGGAACGCTGGCTGCGCGTGTCATAATAGGCTCTGAGCCTTTATATACCTGTGCACAGCAGCAGCCACCTTCAGTCTGCTGCTGGACAGCCAGCAGCAGCAGCAGCAGGAGAGGTATGTAATCAGGAGCCCTCCTGCTAAGGGTAGACAGCTGCTCGTTCCACCCCACCCCCCGTCTTAATTGGTTCTCCTCCCTTCCATCGGTGTTGAGGCGGGTGGGAACAGTAGGGGGTGAAGGTGCTGTGTTTAAAGAGGTGGAGTTATGCAGATCTAAAACGCGTGGATTGCAGCAGCAGCAAGCCGAAAAGTGCAGGCATGTAAGGGATCTAGAGGTTGACAACATGTCTTCTTAACGGGAGTCCAGGAGCTCATCTCCACAAATGGACTTTTCAGGATCCTTGGGTGGCTCCGTAGTTTGAAACCAATTCTGGTTATCGCTTCTCGGCCTTTTGGCTAAGATCAAGTGCTTTATTGCAGGAGATTGTGGTTGAAGGGCACTCGGGTACCCCTCTCCTTGGCCTGGCAGGATCGTCCACTTTGGTGGACTTAACCTGCTTGCTGCTATTAGGGAGAGGGCTTAGTCCCAGGGTAACGAGTTGCGATCCCCCAGCTTCCAGGTGTTTTTCGCTGCAAGAACACTGGGAGCGCAGATTGCAAGCGGCTGCAATTTGCAACCTTGTTGCGTTTTTCCATGGAGGTTGACCCTAACCTCGTGCCTCTTTATGCGAGGCTAAAAAACTCTATCCGAGTTCACTTCACGGCGGGTGGCTCGGATATGAGGAAATTAGGGTATGTAGTCCAGGACGTGCTCAGGAACCTACTTGGCGTACAAAGGAATGAAATTCTCTCCATCCAGGATTATCCCAGAAGAGGTGACTATGACATCACATTCACCGGAGAAGGTATTTTTAGAGATGTACTAGAAAAGTTAAAAAAAGTTGAAAATAGTCCTGTTTTGAAAGGGATACAAATTGTTGAGCACGTCCTGGATGAGGTAAGACTGGTTATTGTAAAAATATTTTCGCCCTTTGTTTCTGCTCCAGAAGTAATGTCATTTCTAGCAATTTATTTTAAAAGTGTTAAATGTATTGGGAAGATATTAAACGAATATAACATATGGACATCTAAGTGGAAATTCCTTGTGAAGTGTACAAGAGATCCAAATACACCAGGTGGTATACGGCTCCCCCCTGCCCGTTTCAAAATTGGGCAAACAAATGGGGATTTCTTCTTTTCTGGGATGCCAGTATATTGCAGAAATTGTGGGCGCTATGGTCATTCAAAAGAAAACTGTCATGTATCATGTTGAAATTGTGCTAGTGAAGAACATGAGACAAAAGAATGCCCTAAGGAAAAGAAATGCAGTTTTTGCCAGACTCCAGGTCACTTTTATTTTTCTTGCCCTCACAGATTTCGGGAAGATGAGCAAAAGGGGAAGTCCAAGACGTCCGACCAAGGACCAAAAGATCAGACCACCCCTCAGGAGGAGGAACAACAACCTGGAGCCTCTGGAGACAATAAGGGCGTACCAAATAGTGAAGTGTCTCCAGAGTCTATGACAGGTAAAATACCAAATCCCAAAACCTGGCTGCAGGACCTGCGGGAGTCCAAAAGGAGGGCTGAGAAGGAGCAGAAGGGCACTACTGGTAAGGTCAAAAGGGACCGGCAAAAGGCCGACACAGAAGCCCATGCCCAGTCTGGGTCTCCTAGTGCTGAGGGCGCTGAGTGGATAAAGGTGGGTCCTAAGAAAAAGAAAAAGGGTGGTTCGGAGGAGGCAGCAGGAGGTGAACAGATGGACACTTCTCCTGAAGGGGACGTGGACGCTGGACCCTCAGGGGTTTCGGTCTCCGCTGCTACAGGTGGGGACCGGGATCTTGCTGCCTCTGAAGAGTCAGAGGCTCTGCCTTGTGCGCAACCTCCTCCTATAGGACGACCTTCTACAGGTCAAACAGGGGCGGCGGAACCCCTCGGGGACCCACCTGATGAGGAACTGCATGGCCAGCCAATGGAGACCCAGCGGGTTCTGCCAGCCAGCCCTCCGAGCTATGCCAGTGTAGCGTCGGGTTTATATAAATGTGGTAATCTTTCCTCCTCCACGGAGACTCTCGTGACGATACTATCAGATGAGGAGGGAGGCGCAAGCCCAGTGGTCTGATCAGGTTCATCGGACAGGTAAATCCGTTGCTCTTAGTTACCTAAGTAAAATTTCTACATTTTCTAATGATGGCTGAACTCAAAGGTATTTCCCTCAACGTGAGAGGCATAAAATCTAACACGAGAAGAACTGCTCTTTTTAATTTTTTTACGTGTTTTACTGCATCTGTATTTTTTCTGCAAGAATGTAATATCCCACATGAAATGTCATATCAAAAATATAAAGATGAGTGGAAGTGTGGGCCATCTGTCTGGTCCGGATCGAATGCTGCAGGATCAGCGGGTGTAGCCATACTTTTTAAAGGGAACGTTTTAATTGATTTTATTCAGGAAATTTTACCAGGTCGTATTTTATTAGTAAAAGCTTTTATTGATGGTATTAGATGGCAGTTTTTAAATTTTTATGGATCCCCAGAAAAAAATGAAAGAGCCGAAATGCTTGATCTTTTACCATTATTTATTAATAACTCTGAACCTTTTATCTTAGCAGGGGATTTTAATTGTGTTTTAAAAGGTGAAAACCGGCGCTCCAGCTCTGTAAGCAGGAACTACGATAAAACCTCAGGTATGCTACATGATATAGTCAAAGATGCTAAATTGATAGACATATATAAAGAGTGTCATAGTGACAGCCCAGAGGACGCCGGTTTCACTTGGAGCAATGCTAATTGTAGCTCTAGGATTGATTTTATTTTTGGTTCAGATAAAACAATACCTGCCAAATGTGAAGTTTTAACTAATATATTTTCAGACCATAAACTTTTATCCTTTACCATAAAAGTAAATGACAACAAAAAATGTGGTAAGAAAAGCTGGAAAATGAACGTATCCCTTTTAACCGACCCGCAGATTTTATCAGATTTTATTGAGTTTTATAGGAAATGTAGAAAAGGGAAAAAAACAAATGAGACTATGAGTGTATGGTGGGATAGAATGAAAGTAAAAATAAAAGACTTTTTTATTAAAAAGAGTATATGTAGAGCCAAAGAAAAATATGAAGAATATAGAATTTTAAATACCCGCCTACAAACATTATTTAAGCTCAGAGACAATGGGATAGATGTACAAGTTGATATTTCAAACTTAAAAGAAGAGATTTCAAAATGGCTAGAACAAAAAGGAAAAGAGATAATTTTTCGTTCTAGAGTACAACATATAGAAGAAAATGAAAAGTGTTCCAGATATTTTTTTAGGAAAAATAAAAAAGAAAAAGTGATAATTGACCATATAGATGGTGAGAATAATATAAAAAATATGCTGGGTAAAGTTGAGGTTTTTTTTTCTAATCTTTTTAATGGAAAAAATATAGATAATAAATTAATGGATGATTCGCTGCAAGGACTAACAGCTGTTTTAGATCCCGCATCCCAAGAGTTTTTATCCCAAGTTTTAACGGAACAAGAAGTGTTAAAAACTATTAAAAGTTTTAAAACTGGAAAGGTCCCTGGTCCTGATGGCATCCCAATAGAATTTTATGTATGTTTTTATGATATTTTAAAAGATGATTTGTTTTATTTGTTTACTGAGGTTTTTAATAATAAGGTTTTATTAAATTCCTGGAAGAAAGGTGAAGTCTCCCTCCTATACAAAAAAGGTGATAAATCAAAATTAGAAAACTGGAGACCAATAACACTTTTAAATTGTGACTATAAAATAATGGCTAAAATTTGTGCAAATCGTCTAAAAGAAGTCATCAGCAAAGTTATTCATTCTAATCAAGTGTGTGGGGTTCCGGGGCGCAGTATATGGGACAATCTGAATTTAGTGAAAGACTGTATTGAGGATGTGAAAGACAGAAAGGGGAAAATGGCGATTTTATCTATTGATTTTGAAAAAGCATTTGACCGTGTCTCACACTTTTATCTTTTTAAAGTTTTAGAGAAAATGGGCATACCAGAAGGGTTTTTACTATCGCTTAAAGCATTTTACAAGGATTGTACAAGTAAGATTTTAGTGAATGGTTTTAAGACACAAGAGGTTTTTTTACGGTCAGGGGTGAAACAGGGATGCCCTCTGTCCCCCCTACTGTTTATCTGTGCACTGGAACCAATGTTATGTGCAATACGCCAAAATAAACAGATATGCGGTGTCCCTCTGCCTGGAAGCGGTGGTTTGGAGGCCAAGGTTGTAGGCTACATGGATGACGTGGCGGTCTTGTGTACAGATGCACCATCACTTACGGCCACTCTCCATCAAGTGCAATCCTTTTGTCTAGCTTCTGGTTTTAAAATCAATTTTAATAAGTGTAACATTTTAAGTGTTGGGGGGATGATTTTACGTGATGTACCAATTAATGTCTCCGAATCCATTTCCATTTTAGGTATATCATTCACTGAAAATAATGATGGTTATAATAGTTGGGAAACAGTTACACAGAAAGTAAATACGAAAATATGTATGTGGAACATGAGGAGACTTACAATGGAGGGTAAAGTATTGGTTTTAAAGATGGTGATTTTACCTCTTTTATTGTATCTTAGCATGGTTTTCCCCCCGCCTGTTAATGTTTTAAAAAAGATAACCAAAACCTGTTTTACCTTCTTTTGGAACTCAAAAATGGAAAAGCTGAAAAGAGAAATCGTGATGAAATCAAAAGTAAAAGGTGGTAAAGATTTTCCAGATTTTAATAGGTTTCTTTTAATCCATCTGTTCGTTTACTGTTTTAATGCCCTTTTTAAGAATCACTATTGGTCCTTTTTTATGCGTTTTAATACAGGATTTTTTATGAGAAAGTTTGGATGGTATGAAGTTAATATTTCTGTGCCCCATGCTTTTAATTTGTCGACGCATTATGAGATTTTAAGGAAAATAGTGTCCGATTTTAATTTAGGGACTAAGAAAATAGAGGAATTAAGAAATAGTAAGAAACTAATTAAAGAAATACGAAAAAGTGAGGAAATATGTAATGTTGACAGATATGATGATGACAAATCTATGTCTATCTGGAAAATGATTAACGTTTTTTATCTTTTTAATGAACAGAGAGATCTGGCTTGGAGTTGCATGCACCGCTGTCTTCCTTGCCGGGCATTCCAATACAGAAGAGGATTTGTGAGGTCTGCCATCTGCCCAAGAGCCGGATGCCAAGAAGAGGAAACGGTGGAACATCTATTATGGACATGTAATTTTGCAAAGGATTTCTGGAGAAGACTGCTCCCCCTACTGGAAAGGGTGGCAGACCTCAAGGACTTTACATATAAAACTGTGCTATACGGACTTATGGAATGCCCCACAATGGACCAGTACACAATGGCTTGGAAGACAGTGAACTGCGCCAAGTCATCTCTCTGGAAAGCGCGCAACATTGCTATTTTTAAACAAGATGTTTTATCAGTGAATGATGTTTTAAGTTTATGTTTATGTGAAATGTATACTTATTATTTAATTGACAAAAAGAAGAATGTACATATTTCCAAAAAATGGCTTGTTGACCAATGGAACCTAATTATTTAAAATCTTTGTATTTTTTTGTTTTGTAAATTTCATTTGTCTTTTAACGTTTGGTATTTTTTTAATTATGCTTGTAATTTGTTAAAGTTTTAATAAACGGTTTTATCCCTCTGCAGGGGATAGCCAAATTAAAAAAAAAAAATCTGTTCTTATCAGTTTAATATCTGATACGTCCCCTATCTGGGGACCATATATTAAATGGATTTTTAGAACAGGGAGATGGAAAAAGAGCTTGCTCTGTCCACTCCACGCATTGACCTGGTATTGCAGTATCTCCAGGACCGGTGCACCCCTTCTTTAATGCAGTTTCTAAAATCAGAAAGAATTGAATTCAATGTTTTTTGTTCATTTTGCTTGTTTGTCGGATTTTGGGATGGACTCTTTGGCTTTGCTTTTCTTCTCCTCATTGGATTTTTCATGTTCAAAGTTGCAGAAGCCAGATTACAAGCTCATTTTGGTTCAACTTCAGCAACTGTGCATTGCATTGCCATGTAATGTGATGCAATGCTATCTTTCTAGCTCTCCCTTTTTACTTCCTTTTGGATAAACAGACATATTAGGCAAGCATTTTGGAGCTTTCACCTAAATAACTACAGGTGGTGAGATAAGCTGCACAATATAATTGACCTTTCAGTATATTGTTGCACACACACCATCTATTTAGCAAATGCCCTTGTTATCAACAGCAGCCTTTTAAACTCACCTGAGCTAACAGGTATGTGCGCTGGTTACTCTGCTGCGCTTAAAATTTCTTTTTTGGTTTGCTACAATGCCTTTTCTGAAACGTTGTCTCCTTCTGCTGGAACACTGACTTCTTTCATTTAATGCCTGCAGACTATAAAAGAGAACCCAACCCAAAAAGTTTGGTTGATTAGTCTGTGGCATTCTGTTAAACTGTTGCTTATGGCGGTCTCTGTGAGCTTCTCAGCGACATTCAGCCAGCCAGGTATCCTGCCTGCAGTAGATGGAATGTGGCAATGGAACGCTGGCTGCGCGTGTCATAATAGGCTCTGAGCCTTTATATACCTGTGCACAGCAGCAGCCACCTTCAGTCTGCTGCTGGACAGCCAGCAGCAGCAGCAGCAGGAGAGGTATGTAATCAGGAGCCCTCCTGCTAAGGGTAGACAGCTGCTCGTTCCACCCCACCCCCCGCCTTAATTGGTTCTCCTCCCTTCCAACGGTGTTGAGGCGGGTGGGAACAGCAGGGGGTGAAGGTGCTGTGTTTAAAGAGGTGGAGTTATGCAGATCTAAAACGCGTGGATTGCAGCAGCAGCAAGCCGAAAAGTGCAGGCATGTAAGGGATCTAGAGGTTGACAACATGTCTTCTTAACGGGAGTCCAGGAGCTCATCTCCACAAATGGACTTTTCAGGATCCTTGGGTGGCTCCGTAGTTTGAAACCAATTCTGGTTATCGCTTCTCGGCCTTTTGGCTAAGATCAAGTGTAGTATCTGTTCTTATCAGTTTAATATCTGATACGTCCCCTATCTGGGGACCATATATTAAATGGATTTTTAGAACAGGGAGATGGAAAAAGAGCTTGCTCTGTCCACTCCACGCATTGACCTGGTATTGCAGTATCTCCAGGACCGGTGCACCCCTTCTTTAATGCAGTTTCTAAAATCAGAAAGAATTGAATTCAATGTTTTTTGTTCATTTTGCTTGTTTGTCGGATTTTGGGATGGACTCTTTGGCTTTGCTTTTCTTCTCCTCATTGGATTTTTCATGTTCAAAGTTGCAGAAGCCAGATTACAAGCTCATTTTGGTTCAACTTCAGCAACTGTGCATTGCATTGCCATGTAATGTGATGCAATGCTATCTTTCTAGCTCTCCCTTTTTACTTCCTTTTGGATAAACAGACATATTAGGCAAGCATTTTGGAGCTTTCACCTAAATAACTACAGGTGGTGAGATAAGCTGCACAATATAATTGACCTTTCAGTATATTGTTGCACACACACCATCTATTTAGCAAATGCCCTTGTTATCAACAGCAGCCTTTTAAACTCACCTGAGCTAACAGGTATGTGCGCTGGTTACTCTGCTGCGCTTAAAATTTCTTTTTTGGTTTGCTACAATGCCTTTTCTGAAACGTTGTCTCCTTCTGCTGGAACACTGACTTCTTTCATTTAATGCCTGCAGACTATAAAAGAGAACCCAACCCAAAAAGTTTGGTTGATTAGTCTGTGGCATTCTGTTAAACTGTTGCTTATGGCGGTCTCTGTGAGCTTCTCAGCGACATTCAGCCAGCCAGGTATCCTGCCTGCAGTAGATGGAATGTGGCAATGGAACGCTGGCTGCGCGTGTCATAATAGGCTCTGAGCCTTTATATACCTGTGCACAGCAGCAGCCACCTTCAGTCTGCTGCTGGACAGCCAGCAGCAGCAGCAGCAGGAGAGGTATGTAATCAGGAGCCCTCCTGCTAAGGGTAGACAGCTGCTCGTTCCACCCCACCCCCCGCCTTAATTGGTTCTCCTCCCTTCCAACGGTGTTGAGGCGGGTGGGAACAGCAGGGGGTGAAGGTGCTGTGTTTAAAGAGGTGGAGTTATGCAGATCTAAAACGCGTGGATTGCAGCAGCAGCAAGCCGAAAAGTGCAGGCATGTAAGGGATCTAGAGGTTGACAACATGTCTTCTTAACGGGAGTCCAGGAGCTCATCTCCACAAATGGACTTTTCAGGATCCTTGGGTGGCTCCGTAGTTTGAAACCAATTCTGGTTATCGCTTCTCGGCCTTTTGGCTAAGATCAAGTGTAGTATCTTTTGAAAAGGCGGTTTTGGATGTTGGCCGCCCTAGTAGATTGATACATTATGCACACTGGGGTTTAGGCGCTTGTTAGTACGCCAGGTGGCTAATATAGTCATCTGGTGGAAAGCATGGCCCCCCAGGATCGACGCCATTGGGCCGGGGAAGATCGAAAGCCCGAAGTGTGAAGTGCCCCAGGAGTGGTGACCCTGGGGTGCCTTAACTCACTGGGATTGGGAACCCCACTTGAGTTTATGGCACATTTGCACAAGCACTTCAAATTTTCTTTCTTCGCACACACCCTTATTCCGGGCCTTCTGGCCTTAGGATGGGGAATTTTTCAATTCCCGGTCGAAGGTCCGGGCAGTATTATACTGTGAAACCTTCACTATTTATTTAATTTCTTTGTCACTGTGTGTCCACTTATTCACGTGTGTCACGTCCTACTAGGATTTTGTCGGGATGCGGTTCCCTTACGGGTTCCTCTCTTGGCAGGTCTAGGGGGGGAGTGTGTGGCCATCAGGTTCCGCTCCCCCTGAACCCCCCTGGCTCTCCTCTTTCGGGAGGAGAGCGTTGTTGGCTCCCCTCTTCCGGGAGGGGAGCACAGTCTTTGGCTCCCAGTGCCTTGCTCGGGTGAGAACTCGGGCAGGTGCTGGGGGTAAGATTGGGTCGCCTCTGGCTTCGGCTGGAGGTGGCTTTTTGTCCCTGTTCCTCGCTGTGGCCTTTTGGCTCGGAGGGACGGGGAATGGTTTGGGGGACCCTTCTCCTTTTGGAGAGGGTTTCAAGAAGACCAGCATCCTAGTGCACTTTTTTTGTGGCACTTGTCACTTTTTTAAGCGCACTCGGGTTTTGTACACGAATTCGGGCTAAAAAAAAAAAAAAGAAAAAAAAAAAAAAAAAAATCTGTTCTTATCAGTTTAATATCTGATACGTCCCCTATCTGGGGACCATATATTAAATGGATTTTTAGAACAGGGAGATGGAAAAAGAGCTTGCTCTGTCCACTCCACGCATTGACCTGGTATTGCAGTATCTCCAGGACCGGTGCACCCCTTCTTTAATGCAGTTTCTAAAATCAGAAAGAATTGAATTCAATGTTTTTTGTTCATTTTGCTTGTTTGTCGGATTTTGGGATGGACTCTTTGGCTTTGCTTTTCTTCTCCTCATTGGATTTTTCATGTTCAAAGTTGCAGAAGCCAGATTACAAGCTCATTTTGGTTCAACTTCAGCAACTGTGCATTGCATTGCCATGTAATGTGATGCAATGCTATCTTTCTAGCTCTCCCTTTTTACTTCCTTTTGGATAAACAGACATATTAGGCAAGCATTTTGGAGCTTTCACCTAAATAACTACAGGTGGTGAGATAAGCTGCACAATATAATTGACCTTTCAGTATATTGTTGCACACACACCATCTATTTAGCAAATGCCCTTGTTATCAACAGCAGCCTTTTAAACTCACCTGAGCTAACAGGTATGTGCGCTGGTTACTCTGCTGCGCTTAAAATTTCTTTTTTGGTTTGCTACAATGCCTTTTCTGAAACGTTGTCTCCTTCTGCTGGAACACTGACTTCTTTCATTTAATGCCTGCAGACTATAAAAGAGAACCCAACCCAAAAAGTTTGGTTGATTAGTCTGTGGCATTCTGTTAAACTGTTGCTTATGGCGGTCTCTGTGAGCTTCTCAGCGACATTCAGCCAGCCAGGTATCCTGCCTGCAGTAGATGGAATGTGGCAATGGAACGCTGGCTGCGCGTGTCATAATAGGCTCTGAGCCTTTATATACCTGTGCACAGCAGCAGCCACCTTCAGTCTGCTGCTGGACAGCCAGCAGCAGCAGCAGCAGGAGAGGTATGTAATCAGGAGCCCTCCTGCTAAGGGTAGACAGCTGCTCGTTCCACCCCACCCCCCGCCTTAATTGGTTCTCCTCCCTTCCAACGGTGTTGAGGCGGGTGGGAACAGCAGGGGGTGAAGGTGCTGTGTTTAAAGAGGTGGAGTTATGCAGATCTAAAACGCGTGGATTGCAGCAGCAGCAAGCCGAAAAGTGCAGGCATGTAAGGGATCTAGAGGTTGACAACATGTCTTCTTAACGGGAGTCCAGGAGCTCATCTCCACAAATGGACTTTTCAGGATCCTTGGGTGGCTCCGTAGTTTGAAACCAATTCTGGTTATCGCTTCTCGGCCTTTTGGCTAAGATCAAGTGTAGTATCTGTTCTTATCAGTTTAATATCTGATACGTCCCCTATCTGGGGACCATATATTAAATGGATTTTTAGAACAGGGAGATGGAAAAAGAGCTTGCTCTGTCCACTCCACGCATTGACCTGGTATTGCAGTATCTCCAGGACCGGTGCACCCCTTCTTTAATGCAGTTTCTAAAATCAGAAAGAATTGAATTCAATGTTTTTTGTTCATTTTGCTTGTTTGTCGGATTTTGGGATGGACTCTTTGGCTTTGCTTTTCTTCTCCTCATTGGATTTTTCATGTTCAAAGTTGCAGAAGCCAGATTACAAGCTCATTTTGGTTCAACTTCAGCAACTGTGCATTGCATTGCCATGTAATGTGATGCAATGCTATCTTTCTAGCTCTCCCTTTTTACTTCCTTTTGGATAAACAGACATATTAGGCAAGCATTTTGGAGCTTTCACCTAAATAACTACAGGTGGTGAGATAAGCTGCACAATATAATTGACCTTTCAGTATATTGTTGCACACACACCATCTATTTAGCAAATGCCCTTGTTATCAACAGCAGCCTTTTAAACTCACCTGAGCTAACAGGTATGTGCGCTGGTTACTCTGCTGCGCTTAAAATTTCTTTTTTGGTTTGCTACAATGCCTTTTCTGAAATGTTGTCTCCTTCTGCTGGAACACTGACTTCTTTCATTTAATGCCTGCAGACTATAAAAGAGAACCCAACCCAAAAAGTTTGGTTGATTAGTCTGTGGCATTCTGTTAAACTGTTGCTTATGGCGGTCTCTGTGAGCTTCTCAGCGACATTCAGCCAGCCAGGTATCCTGCCTGCAGTAGATGGAATGTGGCAATGGAACGCTGGCTGCGCGTGTCATAATAGGCTCTGAGCCTTTATTTACCTGTGCACAGCAGCAGCCACCTTCAGTCTGCTGCTGGACAGCCAGCAGCAGCAGCAGCAGGAGCGGTATGTAATCAGGAGCCCTCCTGCTAAGGGTAGACAGCTGCTCGTTCCACCCCACCCCCCGCCTTAATTGGTTCTCCTCCCTTCCAACGGTGTTGAGGCGGGTGGGAACAGCAGGGGGTGAAGGTGCTGTGTTTAAAGAGGTGGAGTTATGCAGATCTAAAACGCGTGGATTGCAGCAGCAGCAAGCCGAAAAGTGCAGGCATGTAAGGGATCTAGAGGTTGACAACATGTCTTCTTAACGGGAGTCCAGGAGCTCATCTCCACAAATGGACTTTTCAGGATCCTTGGGTGGCTCCGTAGTTTGAAACCAATTCTGGTTATCGCTTCTCGGCCTTTTGGCTAAGATCAGGTGCAGTGATCTACCAGTTGCTGCCTTGGCCTTGGCTAGGAGGTGCCCAGGGTACCCGGCTCCTTGGCCTGGGGGGATCGCTTTGTCTAACGGCAGGGCTTCACCCTCCTGCTGCTATTGGGGAGTCGGATTAGTCCCTGGGCAACGAGAGGTGATCATCGTGTCACCACACATAGCTGTGGGGGGCAGTTCTTTTGGAGGAAGAAGATGGAGTTGACGAGGAAGAGGAACTGTTTACGGTTCTATGTGAAGACGGAGTTAGAGGATTTTTCGTTGGAGGAGAATCAGATCTTGGATATTCTGTTCAAGTATGGGACGATCATTGAAGAGGACATTTTTTGTATGCAAGAAATCAAGTTTAAAAAGGTATTTGACGTAACACTGAAGTCTGAAGAAAAGTGTATTTGTCTTCTCAAGAATTGGGAAGGAAAAGAAATTGGAGTTAATGCTCTTTTTGCTGGAAGGCCGAAAAAGGTGGTTATCTGTATGGATGACCCCTTTGTAGAGATGGAGGAAGTGATGGAGTTTTTGAAGCCATGGAGTATTTTGGTAAAATTCCAGAAGGACTACTTAAATAAAGTGGGAGTCTGGAATGGGAAGAGAAGTTTCCTAGTTTGGGAAAATGGACAAAATGAACTAAGTTTAGGAAGGATTGTTATAAATGGTAAATGTGGATTCAGTTATGTGGAAAATGGTAAAAGAAGAATTGATAATGGGAAACCTGGATTTTGTTATGAGGAAGGAGGGAAAAAAGAGGAGAAAGGGAAAAAGATATTTGAAGAATCGTTTGAAGATTGTAAAGAGAAAGAAGACAAAGATATACAAGTAGTTGAAAATAAGAAGGAGTTTGTGGGAGAGAAGCAGGAGTTCTCAGGAGTTGGGGACTCTATGTTTTGCAGACTGGAGAGAGTACCTAGAAGTAAAGACGTTAAGGAAAAAAGGAAGGTGGATGATAAGGGAAAAGAGAAAGTAATGCAGGATTGTGTTGATACCAGTGCTGAAGCTGAAGAAGATGAAAAGATTTTGCTGCAAGGTTTTGACTGGAAATTGTTGGACATGTCATGGAGGAAGAAGAAACGTGGAAGAAGAAAAATGTTGAGTTGATGTTTTTGTTGGAAGTTTTTTGTTGTTGATGTAAGGATATGTTATGTTATGTTTTATTTATTAATTATCATTAAATTTTCTTAAAAAAAACAAAAAGTTGAATTCGGATGATGAAGGCGTAGGCGACATTTTTTTGGTTATCCATGCAAATGGAATTTAATTTATGTCGCGTCTTCTGACGCATTCAATTAAAAAATCTGTTCTTATCAGTTTAATATCTGATATGTCCCCTATCTGGGGACCATATATTAAATGGATTTTTAGAACAGGGAGATGGAAAAAGAGCTTGCTCTGTCCACTCCACGCATTGACCTGGTATTGCAGTATCTCCAGGACCGGTGCACCCCTTCTTTAATGCAGTTTCTAAAATCAGAAAGAATTGAATTCAATGTTTTTTGTTCATTTTGCTTGTTTGTCGGATTTTGGGATGGACTCTTTGGCTTTGCTTTTCTTCTCCTCATTGGATTTTTCATGTTCAAAGTTGCAGAAGCCAGATTACAAGCTCATTTTGGTTCAACTTCAGCAACTGTGCATTGCATTGCCATGTAATGTGATGCAATGCTATCTTTCTAGCTCTCCCTTTTTACTTCCTTTTGGATAAACAGACATATTAGGCAAGCATTTTGGAGCTTTCACCTAAATAACTACAGGTGGTGAGATAAGCTGCACAATATAATTGACCTTTCAGTATATTGTTGCACACACACCATCTATTTAGCAAATGCCCTTGTTATCAACAGCAGCCTTTTAAACTCACCTGAGCTAACAGGTATGTGCGCTGGTTACTCTGCTGCGCTTAAAATTTCTTTTTTGGTTTGCTACAATGCCTTTTCTGAAATGTTGTCTCCTTCTGCTGGAACACTGACTTCTTTCATTTAATGCCTGCAGACTATAAAAGAGAACCCAACCCAAAAAGTTTGGTTGATTAGTCTGTGGCATTCTGTTAAACTGTTGCTTATGGCGGTCTCTGTGAGCTTCTCAGCGACATTCAGCCAGCCAGGTATCCTGCCTGCAGTAGATGGAATGTGGCAATGGAACGCTGGCTGCGCGTGTCATAATAGGCTCTGAGCCTTTATTTACCTGTGCACAGCAGCAGCCACCTTCAGTCTGCTGCTGGACAGCCAGCAGCAGCAGCAGCAGGAGAGGTATGTAATCAGGAGCCCTCCTGCTAAGGGTAGACAGCTGCTCGTTCCACCCCACCCCCCGCCTTAATTGGTTCTCCTCCCTTCCAACGGTGTTGAGGCGGGTGGGAACAGCAGGGGGTGAAGGTGCTGTGTTTAAAGAGGTGGAGTTATGCAGATCTAAAACGCGTGGATTGCAGCAGCAGCAAGCCGAAAAGTGCAGGCATGTAAGGGATCTAGAGGTTGACAACATGTCTTCTTAACGGGAGTCCAGGAGCTCATCTCCACAAATGGACTTTTCAGGATCCTTGGGTGGCTCCGTAGTTTGAAACCAATTCTGGTTATCGCTTCTCGGCCTTTTGGCTAAGATCAAGTGTAGTATCTGTTCTTATCAGTTTAATATCTGATACGTCCCCTATCTGGGGACCATATATTAAATGGATTTTTAGAACAGGGAGATGGAAAAAGAGCTTGCTCTGTCCACTCCACGCATTGACCTGGTATTGCAGTATCTCCAGGACCGGTGCACCCCTTCTTTAATGCAGTTTCTAAAATCAGAAAGAATTGAATTCAATGTTTTTTGTTCATTTTGCTTGTTTGTCGGATTTTGGGATGGACTCTTTGGCTTTGCTTTTCTTCTCCTCATTGGATTTTTCATGTTCAAAGTTGCAGAAGCCAGATTACAAGCTCATTTTGGTTCAACTTCAGCAACTGTGCATTGCATTGCCATGTAATGTGATGCAATGCTATCTTTCTAGCTCTCCCTTTTTACTTCCTTTTGGATAACCAGACATATTAGGCAAGCATTTTGGAGCTTTCACCTAAATAACTACAGGTGGTGAGATAAGCTGCACAATATAATTGACCTTTCAGTATATTGTTGCACACACACCATCTATTTAGCAAATGCCCTTGTTATCAACAGCAGCCTTTTAAACTCACCTGAGCTAACAGGTATGTGCGCTGGTTACTCTGCTGCGCTTAAAATTTCTTTTTTGGTTTGCTACAATGCCTTTTCTGAAACGTTGTCTCCTTCTGCTGGAACACTGACTTCTTTCATTTAATGCCTGCAGACTATAAAAGAGAACCCAACCCAAAAAGTTTGGTTGATTAGTCTGTGGCATTCTGTTAAACTGTTGCTTATGGCGGTCTCTGTGAGCTTCTCAGCGACATTCAGCCAGCCAGGTATCCTGCCTGCAGTAGATGGAATGTGGCAATGGAACGCTGGCTGCGCGTGTCATAATAGGCTCTGAGCCTTTATATACCTGTGCACAGCAGCAGCCACCTTCAGTCTGCTGATGGACAGCCAGCAGCAGCAGCAGCAGGAGAGGTATGTAATCAGGAGCCCTCCTGCTAAGGGTAGACAGCTGCTCGTTCCACCCCACCCCCCGCCTTAATTGGTTCTCCTCCCTTCCAACGGTGTTGAGGCGGGTGGGAACAGCAGGGGGTGAAGGTGCTGTGTTTAAAGAGGTGGAGTTATGCAGATCTAAAACGCGTGGATTGCAGCAGCAACAAGCCGAAAAGTGCAGGCATGTAAGGGATCTAGAGGTTGACAACATGTCTTCTTAACGGGAGTCCAGGAGCTCATCTCTACAAATGGACTTTTCAGGATCCTTGGGTGGCTCCGTAGTTTGAAACCAATTCTGGTTATCGCTTCTCGGCCTTTTGGCTAAGATCAAGTGTAGTATCTGTTCTTATCAGTTTAATATCTGATACGTCCCCTATCTGGGGACCATATATTAAATGGATTTTTAGAACAGGGAGATGGAAAAAGAGCTTGCTCTGTCCACTCCACGCATTGACCTGGTATTGCAGTATCTCCAGGACCGGTGCACCCCTTCTTTAATGCAGTTTCTAAAATCAGAAAGAATTGAATTCAATGTTTTTTGTTCATTTTGCTTGTTTGTCGGATTTTGGGATGGACTCTTTGGCTTTGCTTTTCTTCTCCTCATTGGATTTTTCATGTTCAAAGTTGCAGAAGCCAGATTACAAGCTCATTTTGGTTCAACTTCAGCAACTGTGCATTGCATTGCCATGTAATGTGATGCAATGCTATCTTTCTAGCTCTCCCTTTTTACTTCCTTTTGGATAACCAGACATATTAGGCAAGCATTTTGGAGCTTTCACCTAAATAACTACAGGTGGTGAGATAAGCTGCACAATATAATTGACCTTTCAGTATATTGTTGCACACACACCATCTATTTAGCAAATGCCCTTGTTATCAACAGCAGCCTTTTAAACTCACCTGAGCTAACAGGTATGTGCGCTGGTTACTCTGCTGCGCTTAAAATTTCTTTTTTGGTTTGCTACAATGCCTTTTCTGAAACGTTGTCTCCTTCTGCTGGAACACTGACTTCTTTCATTTAATGCCTGCAGACTATAAAAGAGAACCCAACCCAAAAAGTTTGGTTGATTAGTCTGTGGCATTCTGTTAAACTGTTGCTTATGGCGGTCTCTGTGAGCTTCTCAGCGACATTCAGCCAGCCAGGTATCCTGCCTGCAGTAGATGGAATGTGGCAATGGAACGCTGGCTGCGCGTGTCATAATAGGCTCTGAGCCTTTATATACCTGTGCACAGCAGCAGCCACCTTCAGTCTGCTGCTGGACAGCCAGCAGCAGCAGCAGCAGGAGAGGTATGTAATCAGGAGCCCTCCTGCTAAGGGTAGACAGCTGCTCGTTCCACCCCACCCCCCGCCTTAATTGGTTCTCCTCCCTTCCAACGGTGTTGAGGCGGGTGGGAACAGCAGGGGGTGAAGGTGCTGTGTTTAAAGAGGTGGAGTTATGCAGATCTAAAACGCGTGGATTGCAGCAGCAGCAAGCCGAAAAGTGCAGGCATGTAAGGGATCTAGAGGTTGACAACATGTCTTCTTAACGGGAGTCCAGGAGCTCATCTCCACAAATGGACTTTTCAGGATCCTTGGGTGGCTCCGTAGTTTGAAACCAATTCTGGTTATCGCTTCTCGGCCTTTTGGCTAAGATCAAGTGTAGTATCTGTTCTTATCAGTTTAATATCTGATACGTCCCCTATCTGGGGACCATATATTAAATGGATTTTTAGAACAGGGAGATGGAAAAAGAGCTTGCTCTGTCCACTCCACGCATTGACCTGGTATTGCAGTATCTCCAGGACCGGTGCACCCCTTCTTTAATGCAGTTTCTAAAATCAGAAAGAATTGAATTCAATGTTTTTTGTTCATTTTGCTTGTTTGTCGGATTTTGGGATGGACTCTTTGGCTTTGCTTTTCTTCTCCTCATTGGATTTTTCATGTTCAAAGTTGCAGAAGCCAGATTACAAGCTCATTTTGGTTCAACTTCAGCAACTGTGCATTGCATTGCCATGTAATGTGATGCAATGCTATCTTTCTAGCTCTCCCTTTTTACTTCCTTTTGGATAAACAGACATATTAGGCAAGCATTTTGGAGCTTTCACCTAAATAACTACAGGTGGTGAGATAAGCTGCACAATATAATTGACCTTTCAGTATATTGTTGCACACACACCATCTATTTAGCAAATGCCCTTGTTATCAACAGCAGCCTTTTAAACTCACCTGAGCTAACAGGTATGTGCGCTGGTTACTCTGCTGCGCTTAAAATTTCTTTTTTGGTTTGCTACAATGCCTTTTCTGAAACGTTGTCTCCTTCTGCTGGAACACTGACTTCTTTCATTTAATGCCTGCAGACTATAAAAGAGAACCCAACCCAAAAAGTTTGGTTGATTAGTCTGTGGCATTCTGTTAAACTGTTGCTTATGGCGGTCTCTGTGAGCTTCTCAGCGACATTCAGCCAGCCAGGTATCCTGCCTGCAGTAGATGGAATGTGGCAATGGAACGCTGGCTGCGCGTGTCATAATAGGCTCTGAGCCTTTATATACCTGTGCACAGCAGCAGCCACCTTCAGTCTGCTGCTGGACAGCCAGCAGCAGCAGCAGCAGGAGAGGTATGTAATCAGGAGCCCTCCTGCTAAGGGTAGACAGCTGCTCGTTCCACCCCACCCCCCGCCTTAATTGGTTCTCCTCCCTTCCAACGGTGTTGAGGCGGGTGGGAACAGCAGGGGGTGAAGGTGCTGTGTTTAAAGAGGTGGAGTTATGCAGATCTAAAACGCGTGGATTGCAGCAGCAACAAGCCGAAAAGTGCAGGCATGTAAGGGATCTAGAGGTTGACAACATGTCTTCTTAACGGGAGTCCAGGAGCTCATCTCCACAAATGGACTTTTCAGGATCCTTGGGTGGCTCCGTAGTTTGAAACCAATTCTGGTTATCGCTTCTCGGCCTTTTGGCTAAGATCAAGTGTAGTATCTGTTCTTATCAGTTTAATATCTGATACGTCCCCTATCTGGGGACCATATATTAAATGGATTTTTAGAACAGGGAGATGGAAAAAGAGCTTGCTCTGTCCACTCCATGCATTGACCTGGTATTGCAGTATCTCCAGGACCGGTGCACCCCTTCTTTAATGCAGTTTCTAAAATCAGAAAGAATTGAATTCAATGTTTTTTGTTCATTTTGCTTGTTTGTCGGATTTTGGGATGGACTCTTTGGCTTTGCTTTTCTTCTCCTCATTGGATTTTTCATGTTCAAAGTTGCAGAAGCCAGATTACAAGCTCATTTTGGTTCAACTTCAGCAACTGTGCATTGCATTGCCATGTAATGTGATGCAATGCTATCTTTCTAGCTCTCCCTTTTTACTTCCTTTTGGATAACCAGACATATTAGGCAAGCATTTTGGAGCTTTCACCTAAATAACTACAGGTGGTGAGATAAGCTGCACAATATAATTGACCTTTCAGTATATTGTTGCACACACACCATCTATTTAGCAAATGCCCTTGTTATCAACAGCAGCCTTTTAAACTCACCTGAGCTAACAGGTATGTGCGCTGGTTACTCTGCTGCGCTTAAAATTTCTTTTTTGGTTTGCTACAATGCCTTTTCTGAAACGTTGTCTCCTTCTGCTGGAACACTGACTTCTTTCATTTAATGCCTGCAGACTATAAAAGAGAACCCAACCCAAAAAGTTTGGTTGATTAGTCTGTGGCATTCTGTTAAACTGTTGCTTATGGCGGTCTCTGTGAGCTTCTCAGCGACATTCAGCCAGCCAGGTATCCTGCCTGCAGTAGATGGAATGTGGCAATGGAACGCTGGCTGCGCGTGTCATAATAGGCTCTGAGCCTTTATATACCTGTGCACAGCAGCAGCCACCTTCAGTCTGCTGCTGGACAGCCAGCAGCAGCAGCAGCAGGAGAGGTATGTAATCAGGAGCCCTCCTGCTAAGGGTAGACAGCTGCTCGTTCCACCCCACCCCCCGCCTTAATTGGTTCTCCTCCCTTCCAACGGTGTTGAGGCGGGTGGGAACAGCAGGGGGTGAAGGTGCTGTGTTTAAAGAGGTGGAGTTATGCAGATCTAAAACGCGTGGATTGCAGCAGCAGCAAGCCGAAAAGTGCAGGCATGTAAGGGATCTAGAGGTTGACAACATGTCTTCTTAACGGGAGTCCAGGAGCTCATCTCCACAAATGGACTTTTCAGGATCCTTGGGTGGCTCCGTAGTTTGAAACCAATTCTGGTTATCGCTTCTCGGCCTTTTGGCTAAGATCAAGTGTAGTATCTGTTCTTATCAGTTTAATATCTGATACGTCCCCTATCTGGGGACCATATATTAAATGGATTTTTAGAACAGGGAGATGGAAAAAGAGCTTGCTCTGTCCACTCCACGCATTGACCTGGTATTGCAGTATCTCCAGGACCGGTGCACCCCTTCTTTAATGCAGTTTCTAAAATCAGAAAGAATTGAATTCAATGTTTTTTGTTCATTTTGCTTGTTTGTCGGATTTTGGGATGGACTCTTTGGCTTTGCTTTTCTTCTCCTCATTGGATTTTTCATGTTCAAAGTTGCAGAAGCCAGATTACAAGCTCATTTTGGTTCAACTTCAGCAACTGTGCATTGCATTGCCATGTAATGTGATGCAATGCTATCTTTCTAGCTCTCCCTTTTTACTTCCTTTTGGATAAACAGACATATTAGGCAAGCATTTTGGAGCTTTCACCTAAATAACTACAGGTGGTGAGATAAGCTGCACAATATAATTGACCTTTCAGTATATTGTTGCACACACACCATCTATTTAGCAAATGCCCTTGTTATCAACAGCAGCCTTTTAAACTCACCTGAGCTAACAGGTATGTGCGCTGGTTACTCTGCTGCGCTTAAAATTTCTTTTTTGGTTTGCTACAATGCCTTTTCTGAAACGTTGTCTCCTTCTGCTGGAACACTGACTTCTTTCATTTAATGCCTGCAGACTATAAAAGAGAACCCAACCCAAAAAGTTTGGTTGATTAGTCTGTGGCATTCTGTTAAACTGTTGCTTATGGCGGTCTCTGTGAGCTTCTCAGCGACATTCAGCCAGCCAGGTATCCTGCCTGCAGTAGATGGAATGTGGCAATGGAACGCTGGCTGCGCGTGTCATAATAGGCTCTGAGCCTTTATATACCTGTGCACAGCAGCAGCCACCTTCAGTCTGCTGCTGGACAGCCAGCAGCAGCAGCAGCAGGAGAGGTATGTAATCAGGAGCCCTCCTGCTAAGGGTAGACAGCTGCTCGTTCCACCCCACCCCCCGCCTTAATTGGTTCTCCTCCCTTCCAACGGTGTTGAGGCGGGTGGGAACAGCAGGGGGTGAAGGTGCTGTGTTTAAAGAGGTGGAGTTATGCAGATCTAAAACGCGTGGATTGCAGCAGCAGCAAGCCGAAAAGTGCAGGCATGTAAGGGATCTAGAGGTTGACAACATGTCTTCTTAACGGGAGTCCAGGAGCTCATCTCCACAAATGGACTTTTCAGGATCCTTGGGTGGCTCCGTAGTTTGAAACCAATTCTGGTTATCGCTTCTCGGCCTTTTGGCTAAGATCAAGTGCAGTGATCTAGCGGTTGCTGCCTTGGTCTTGACTGGGAGGTGCTTGGGGTACCCGGCTCCTTGGCCTGGGGGGATCGCTACACTCATCGGTGGAGCTAAACCCCCCTGCTGCTATTAGGGAGTCGGATTAGTCCCTGGGCAACGAGAAGCGATCACCTTGTCACCACACATAGCTGTGGGGGGCAACTGTCGCCACACATAGCTGTGGTGGCAACATTTGGAGGATTAAAAGGAAAAACGGAAGGAAAACGGATTATTGAGATGGAGTTTTGGAAAAAGAAGAGATGCTTACGTTTTTTTGTGAAACGGGAGACGGAAGAAACTTTTTTGGAAGAAAAATGGATTCTGGAAATTTTGAGGAAACATGAAGTTTTGGAGAAGGATATCTACTGTATGCAAGAAATAAAGCAAGGTAAAGTTTGTGATGTGACTCTAGTTTCTGAGGAAAAGTGCATTCATTTTTTCAAATGCTGGAGTGAAGAGGATTCTGGGAAAATTGGAGTAAGTGCATCATTCATGGGGAAACCGAAGAGTGTGATAATTTACATGGACAATCCGTTTGTGGAAATAGAGGAGATAATGGTTTTTTTGGAATCTAAATGTAAGATGGTAAAGTTTCAGAAATTATACAGGAACAAAGTTGGTATTTGGAACGGAAAGAGACGTTTTTTGGTGTGGACAACAGGAGAAGAAAATTTGCACAATGGGAGGATTATGGTAAACGGGAGTTCTGGGTATTGTTACATGGAAAGCAGCAAAGGAACTTTTGAAAAGAACTTTGGAGGACAAAAGGAAGATATTGGTGATAAAATGAAGAAGGAAGTTGATGCGATAATTATAGAGGAGAATAAGCAGGGAAAAGAAGTTGAAAGTTTAAAGGTGAAGAAAAAGGTAACGGTACAGGAAAATTGTGGATCAAGGAAAGTATCTGGTGAAAAGAAAGAAGTAAAAGAGGAAAAGGGTAAAGTTTTGGAGAAGGTGGTGACTTTCAGAGATGATGAGGAAGAGTATGATTGGGAACAGATGCGGTTAGAGCATGAGGAGGAAGAAAAGAAGTTAAGGGGTTTTGTTGGGAGGAAAGTAAAAGGGAAAAAGGGGATATTTAGTTTGGGAAACCGGGTGAAGTAATGTCAGTTGTGATTTGTTTGGAAACTGTTGAAACTGTAAAGGAATTGTTATGTTTAACTTTATATATATTAATTCAAATGAAAAAATATAAATATAATATCTAAACACGATGATGGAACTAAAATCTTGAGTTTAGTGATATATGATTTAAGATTATAAAACTTAATTTCTGAGTGTTTGGAAAAAAAAAAAAAAAAAAAAAAATCTGTTCTTATCAGTTTAATATCTGATACGTCCCCTATCTGGGGACCATATATTAAATGGATTTTTAGAACAGGGAGATGGAAAAAGAGCTTGCTCTGTCCACTCCACGCATTGACCTGGTATTGCAGTATCTCCAGGACCGGTGCACCCCTTCTTTAATGCAGTTTCTAAAATCAGAAAGAATTGAATTCAATGTTTTTTGTTCATTTTGCTTGTTTGTCGGATTTTGGGATGGACTCTTTGGCTTTGCTTTTCTTCTCCTCATTGGATTTTTCATGTTCAAAGTTGCAGAAGCCAGATTACAAGCTCATTTTGGTTCAACTTCAGCAACTGTGCATTGCATTGCCATGTAATGTGATGCAATGCTATCTTTCTAGCTCTCCCTTTTTACTTCCTTTTGGATAAACAGACATATTAGGCAAGCATTTTGGAGCTTTCACCTAAATAACTACAGGTGGTGAGATAAGCTGCACAATATAATTGACCTTTCAGTATATTGTTGCACACACACCATCTATTTAGCAAATGCCCTTGTTATCAACAGCAGCCTTTTAAACTCACCTGAGCTAACAGGTATGTGCGCTGGTTACTCTGCTGCACTTAAAATTTCTTTTTTGGTTTGCTACAATGCCTTTTCTGAAACGTTGTCTCCTTCTGCTGGAACACTGACTTCTTTCATTTAATGCCTGCAGACTATAAAAGAGAACCCAACCCAAAAAGTTTGGTTGATTAGTCTGTGGCATTCTGTTAAACTGTTGCTTATGGCGGTCTCTGTGAGCTTCTCAGCGACATTCAGCCAGCCAGGTATCCTGCCTGCAGTAGATGGAATGTGGCAATGGAACGCTGGCTGCGCGTGTCATAATAGGCTCTGAGCCTTTATATACCTGTGCACAGCAGCAGCCACCTTCAGTCTGCTGCTGGACAGCCAGCAGCAGCAGCAGCAGGAGAGGTATGTAATCAGGAGCCCTCCTGCTAAGGGTAGACAGCTGCTCGTTCCACCCCACCCCCCGCCTTAATTGGTTCTCCTCCCTTCCAACGGTGCTGAGGCGGGTGGGAACAGCAGGGGGTGAAGGTGCTGTGTTTAAAGAGGTGGAGTTATGCAGATCTAAAACGCGTGGATTGCAGCAGCAGCAAGCCGAAAAGTGCAGGCATGTAAGGGATCTAGAGGTTGACAACATGTCTTCTTAACGGGAGTCCAGGAGCTCATCTCCACAAATGGACTTTTCAGGATCCTTGGGTGGCTCCGTAGTTTGAAACCAATTCTGGTTATCGCTTCTCGGCCTTTTGGCTAAGATCAAGTGTAGTATCTGTTCTTATCAGTTTAATATCTGATAGGTCCCCTATCTGGGGACCATATATTAAATGGATTTTTAGAACAGGGAGATGGAAAAAGAGCTTGCTCTGTCCACTCCACGCATTGACCTGGTATTGCAGTATCTCCAGGACCGGTGCACCCCTTCTTTAATGCAGTTTCTAAAATCAGAAAGAATTGAATTCAATGTTTTTTGTTCATTTTGCTTGTTTGTCGGATTTTGGGATGGACTCTTTGGCTTTGCTTTTCTTCTCCTCATTGGATTTTTCATGTTCAAAGTTGCAGAAGCCAGATTACAAGCTCATTTTGGTTCAACTTCAGCAACTGTGCATTGCATTGCCATGTAATGTGATGCAATGCTATCTTTCTAGCTCTCCCTTTTTACTTCCTTTTGGATAAACAGACATATTAGGCAAGCATTTTGGAGCTTTCACCTAAATAACTACAGGTGGTGAGATAAGCTGCACAATATAATTGACCTTTCAGTATATTGTTGCACACACACCATCTATTTAGCAAATGCCCTTGTTATCAACAGCAGCCTTTTAAACTCACCTGAGCTAACAGGTATGTGCGCTGGTTACTCTGCTGCGCTTAAAATTTCTTTTTTGGTTTGCTACAATGCCTTTTCTGAAACGTTGTCTCCTTCTGCTGGAACACTGACTTCTTTCATTTAATGCCTGCAGACTATAAAAGAGAACCCAACCCAAAAAGTTTGGTTGATTAGTCTGTGGCATTCTGTTAAACTGTTGCTTATGGCGGTCTCTGTGAGCTTCTCAGCGACATTCAGCCAGCCAGGTATCCTGCCTGCAGTAGATGGAATGTGGCAATGGAACGCTGGCTGCGCGTGTCATAATAGGCTCTGAGCCTTTATATACCTGTGCACAGCAGCAGCCACCTTCAGTCTGCTGCTGGACAGCCAGCAGCAGCAGCAGCAGGAGAGGTATGTAATCAGGAGCCCTCCTGCTAAGGGTAGACAGCTGCTCGTTCCACCCCACCCCCCGCCTTAATTGGTTCTCCTCCCTTCCAACGGTGTTGAGGCGGGTGGGAACAGCAGGGGGTGAAGGTGCTGTGTTTAAAGAGGTGGAGTTATGCAGATCTAAAACGCGTGGATTGCAGCAGCAGCAAGCCGAAAAGTGCAGGCATGTAAGGGATCTAGAGGTTGACAACATGTCTTCTTAACGGGAGTCCAGGAGCTCATCTCCACAAATGGACTTTTCAGGATCCTTGGGTGGCTCCGTAGTTTGAAACCAATTCTGGTTATCGCTTCTCGGCCTTTTGGCTAAGATCAAGTGTAGTATCTTTCGAAAAGGCGGTTTTGGATGTTGGCCGCCCTAGTAGATTGATACATTATGCACACTGGGGTTTAGGCGCTTGTTAGTACGCCAGGTGGCTAATATAGTCATCTGGTGGAAAGCATGGCCCCCCAGGATCGACGCCATTGGGCCGGGGAAGATCGAAAGCCCGAAGTGTGAAGTGCCCCAGGAGTGGTGACCCTGGGGTGCCTTAACTCACTGGGATTGGGAACCCCACTTGAGTTTATGGCACATTTGCACAAGCACTTCAAATTTTCTTTCTTCGCACACACCCTTATTCCGGGCCTTCTGGCCTTAGGATGGGGAATTTTTCAATTCCCGGTCGGAGGTCCGGGCAGTATTATACTGTGAAACCTTCACTATTTATTTAATTTCTTTGTCACTGTGTGTCCACTTATTCACGTGTGTCACGTCCTACTAGGATTTTGTCGGGATGCGGTTCCCTTACGGGTTCCTCTCTTGGCAGGTCTAGGGGGGGAGTGTGTGGCCATCAGGTTCCGCTCCCCCCTGAACCCCCCTGGCTCTCCTCTTTCGGGAGGAGAGCGTTGTTGGCTCCCCTCTTCCGGGAGGGGAGCACAGTCTTTGGCTCCCAGTGCCTTGCTCGGGTGAGAACTCGGGCAGGTGCTGGGGGTAAGATTGGGTCGCCTCTGGCTTCGGCTGGAGGTGGCTTTTTGTCCCTGTTCCTCGCTGTGGCCTTTTGGCTCGGAGGGACAGGGAATGGTTTGGGGGACCCTTCTCCTTTTGGAGAGGGTTTCAAGAAGACCAGCATCCTAGTGCACTTTTTTTGTGGCACTTGTCACTTTTTTAAGCGCACTCGGGTTTTGTACACGAATTCGGGCTTTCAAAAAAAAAAAAAAAAAAAAAAAAATCTGTTCTTATCAGTTTAATATCTGATACGTCCCCTATCTGGGGACCATATATTAAATGGATTTTTAGAACAGGGAGATGGAAAAAGAGCTTGCTCTGTCCACTCCACGCATTGACCTGGTATTGCAGTATCTCCAGGACCGGTGCACCCCTTCTTTAATGCAGTTTCTAAAATCAGAAAGAATTGAATTCAATGTTTTTTGTTCATTTTGCTTGTTTGTCGGATTTTGGGATGGACTCTTTGGCTTTGCTTTTCTTCTCCTCATTGGATTTTTCATGTTCAAAGTTGCAGAAGCCAGATTACAAGCTCATTTTGGTTCAACTTCAGCAACTGTGCATTGCATTGCCATGTAATGTGATGCAATGCTATCTTTCTAGCTCTCCCTTTTTACTTCCTTTTGGATAAACAGACATATTAGGCAAGCATTTTGGAGCTTTCACCTAAATAACTACAGGTGGTGAGATAAGCTGCACAATATAATTGACCTTTCAGTATATTGTTGCACACACACCATCTATTTAGCAAATGCCCTTGTTATCAACAGCAGCCTTTTAAACTCACCTGAGCTAACAGGTATGTGCGCTGGTTACTCTGCTGCGCTTAAAATTTCTTTTTTGGTTTGCTACACTGCCTTTTCTGAAACGTTGTCTCCTTCTGCTGGAACACTGACTTCTTTCATTTAATGCCTGCAGACTATAAAAGAGAACCCAACCCAAAAAGTTTGGTTGATTAGTCTGTGGCATTCTGTTAAACTGTTGCTTATGGCGGTCTCTGTGAGCTTCTCAGCGACATTCAGCCAGCCAGGTATCCTGCCTGCAGTAGATGGAATGTGGCAATGGAACGCTGGCTGCACGTGTCATAATAGGCTCTGAGCCTTTATATACCTGTGCACAGCAGCAGCCACCTTCAGTCTGCTGCTGGACAGCCAGCAGCAGCAGCAGCAGGAGAGGTATGTAATCAGGAGCCCTCCTGCTAAGGGTAGACAGCTGCTCGTTCCACCCCACCCCCCGCCTTAATTGGTTCTCCTCCCTTCCAACGGTGTTGAGGCGGGTGGGAACAGCAGGGGGTGAAGGTGCTGTGTTTAAAGAGGTGGAGTTATGCAGATCTAAAACGCGTGGATTGCAGCAGCAGCAAGCCGAAAAGTGCAGGCATGTAAGGGATCTAGAGGTTGACAACATGTCTTCTTAACGGGAGTCCAGGAGCTCATCTCCACAAATGGACTTTTCAGGATCCTTGGGTGGCTCCGTAGTTTGAAACCAATTCTGGTTATCGCTTCTCGGCCTTTTGGCTAAGATCAAGTGTAGTATCTGTTCTTATCAGTTTAATATCTGATACGTCCCCTATCTGGGGACCATATATTAAATGGATTTTTAGAACAGGGAGATGGAAAAAGAGCTTGCTCTGTCCACTCCACGCATTGACCTGGTATTGCAGTATCTCCAGGACCGGTGCACCCCTTCTTTAATGCAGTTTCTAAAATCAGAAAGAATTGAATTCAATGTTTTTTGTTCATTTTGCTTGTTTGTCGGATTTTGGGATGGACTCTTTGGCTTTGCTTTTCTTCTCCTCATTGGATTTTTCATGTTCAAAGTTGCAGAAGCCAGATTACAAGCTCATTTTGGTTCAACTTCAGCAACTGTGCATTGCATTGCCATGTAATGTGATGCAATGCTATCTTTCTAGCTCTCCCTTTTTACTTCCTTTTGGATAAACAGACATATTAGGCAAGCATTTTGGAGCTTTCACCTAAATAACTACAGGTGGTGAGATAAGCTGCACAATATAATTGACCTTTCAGTATATTGTTGCACACACACCATCTATTTAGCAAATGCCCTTGTTATCAACAGCAGCCTTTTAAACTCACCTGAGCTAACAGGTATGTGCGCTGGTTACTCTGCTGCGCTTAAAATTTCTTTTTTGGTTTGCTGCAATGCCTTTTCTGAAACGTTGTCTCCTTCTGCTGGAACACTGACTTCTTTCATTTAATGCCTGCAGACTATAAAAGAGAACCCAACCCAAAAAGTTTGGTTGATTAGTCTGTAGCATTCTGTTAAACTGTTGCTTATGGCGGTCTCTGTGAGCTTCTCAGCGACATTCAGCCAGCCAGGTATCCTGCCTGCAGTAGATGGAATGTGGCAATGGAACGCTGGCTGCGCGTGTCATAATAGGCTCTGAGCCTTTATATACCTGTGCACAGCAGCAGCCACCTTCAGTCTGCTGCTGGACAGCCAGCAGCAGCAGCAGCAGGAGAGGTATGTAATCAGGAGCCCTCCTGCTAAGGGTAGACAGCTGCTCGTTCCACCCCACCCCCCGCCTTAATTGGTTCTCCTCCCTTCCAACGGTGTTGAGGCGGGTGGGAACAGCAGGGGGTGAAGGTGCTGTGTTTAAAGAGGTGGAGTTATGCAGATCTAAAACGCGTGGATTGCAGCAGCAGCAAGCCGAAAAGTGCAGGCATGTAAGGGATCTAGAGGTTGACAACATGTCTTCTTAACGGGAGTCCAGGAGCTCATCTCCACAAATGGACTTTTCAGGATCCTTGGGTGGCTCCGTAGTTTGAAACCAATTCTGGTTATCGCTTCTCGGCCTTTTGGCTAAGATCAAGTGTAGTATCTTTCGAAAAGGCGGTTTTGGATGTTGGCCGCCCTAGTAGATTGATACATTATGCACACTGGGGTTTAGGCGCTTGTTAGTACGCCAGGTGGCTAATATAGTCATCTGGTGGAAAGCATGGCCCCCCAGGATCGACGCCATTGGGCCGGGGAAGATCGAAAGCCCGAAGTGTGAAGTGCCCCAGGAGTGGTGACCCTGGGGTGCCTTAACTCACTGGGATTGGGAACCCCACTTGAGTTTATGGCACATTTGCACAAGCACTTCAAATTTTCTTTCTTCGCACACACCCTTATTCCGGGCCTTCTGGCCTTAGGATGGGGAATTTTTCAATTCCCGGTCGGAGGTCCGGGCAGTATTATACTGTGAAACCTTCACTATTTATTTAATTTCTTTGTCACTGTGTGTCCACTTATTCACGTGTGTCACGTCCTACTAGGATTTTGTCGGGATGCGGTTCCCTTACGGGTTCCTCTCTTGGCAGGTCTAGGGGGGGAGTGTGTGGCCATCAGGTTCCGCTCCCCCCTGAACCCCCCTGGCTCTCCTCTTTCGGGAGGAGAGCGTTGTTGGCTCCCCTCTTCCGGGAGGGGAGCACAGTCTTTGGCTCCCAGTGCCTTGCTCGGGTGAGAACTCGGGCAGGTGCTGGGGGTAAGATTGGGTCGCCTCTGGCTTCGGCTGGAGGTGGCTTTTTGTCCCTGTTCCTCGCTGTGGCCTTTTGGCTCGGAGGGACAGGGAATGGTTTGGGGGACCCTTCTCCTTTTGGAGAGGGTTTCAAGAAGACCAGCATCCTAGTGCACTTTTTTTGTGGCACTTGTCACTTTTTTAAGCGCACTCGGGTTTTGTACACGAATTCGGGCTTTCAAAAAAAAAAAAAAAAAAAAAAAAATCTGTTCTTATCAGTTTAATATCTGATACGTCCCCTATCTGGGGACCATATATTAAATGGATTTTTAGAACAGGGAGATGGAAAAAGAGCTTGCTCTGTCCACTCCACGCATTGACCTGGTATTGCAGTATCTCCAGGACCGGTGCACCCCTTCTTTAATGCAGTTTCTAAAATCAGAAAGAATTGAATTCAATGTTTTTTGTTCATTTTGCTTGTTTGTCGGATTTTGGGATGGACTCTTTGGCTTTGCTTTTCTTCTCCTCATTGGATTTTTCATGTTCAAAGTTGCAGAAGCCAGATTACAAGCTCATTTTGGTTCAACTTCAGCAACTGTGCATTGCATTGCCATGTAATGTGATGCAATGCTATCTTTCTAGCTCTCCCTTTTTACTTCCTTTTGGATAAACAGACATATTAGGCAAGCATTTTGGAGCTTTCACCTAAATAACTACAGGTGGTGAGATAAGCTGCACAATATAATTGACCTTTCAGTATATTGTTGCACACACACCATCTATTTAGCAAATGCCCTTGTTATCAACAGCAGCCTTTTAAACTCACCTGAGCTAACAGGTATGTGCGCTGGTTACTCTGCTGCGCTTAAAATTTCTTTTTTGGTTTGCTACACTGCCTTTTCTGAAACGTTGTCTCCTTCTGCTGGAACACTGACTTCTTTCATTTAATGCCTGCAGACTATAAAAGAGAACCCAACCCAAAAAGTTTGGTTGATTAGTCTGTGGCATTCTGTTAAACTGTTGCTTATGGCGGTCTCTGTGAGCTTCTCAGCGACATTCAGCCAGCCAGGTATCCTGCCTGCAGTAGATGGAATGTGGCAATGGAACGCTGGCTGCACGTGTCATAATAGGCTCTGAGCCTTTATATACCTGTGCACAGCAGCAGCCACCTTCAGTCTGCTGCTGGACAGCCAGCAGCAGCAGCAGCAGGAGAGGTATGTAATCAGGAGCCCTCCTGCTAAGGGTAGACAGCTGCTCGTTCCACCCCACCCCCCGCCTTAATTGGTTCTCCTCCCTTCCAACGGTGTTGAGGCGGGTGGGAACAGCAGGGGGTGAAGGTGCTGTGTTTAAAGAGGTGGAGTTATGCAGATCTAAAACGCGTGGATTGCAGCAGCAGCAAGCCGAAAAGTGCAGGCATGTAAGGGATCTAGAGGTTGACAACATGTCTTCTTAACGGGAGTCCAGGAGCTCATCTCCACAAATGGACTTTTCAGGATCCTTGGGTGGCTCCGTAGTTTGAAACCAATTCTGGTTATCGCTTCTCGGCCTTTTGGCTAAGATCAAGTGTAGTATCTGTTCTTATCAGTTTAATATCTGATACGTCCCCTATCTGGGGACCATATATTAAATGGATTTTTAGAACAGGGAGATGGAAAAAGAGCTTGCTCTGTCCACTCCACGCATTGACCTGGTATTGCAGTATCTCCAGGACCGGTGCACCCCTTCTTTAATGCAGTTTCTAAAATCAGAAAGAATTGAATTCAATGTTTTTTGTTCATTTTGCTTGTTTGTCGGATTTTGGGATGGACTCTTTGGCTTTGCTTTTCTTCTCCTCATTGGATTTTTCATGTTCAAAGTTGCAGAAGCCAGATTACAAGCTCATTTTGGTTCAACTTCAGCAACTGTGCATTGCATTGCCATGTAATGTGATGCAATGCTATCTTTCTAGCTCTCCCTTTTTACTTCCTTTTGGATAAACAGACATATTAGGCAAGCATTTTGGAGCTTTCACCTAAATAACTACAGGTGGTGAGATAAGCTGCACAATATAATTGACCTTTCAGTATATTGTTGCACACACACCATCTATTTAGCAAATGCCCTTGTTATCAACAGCAGCCTTTTAAACTCACCTGAGCTAACAGGTATGTGCGCTGGTTACTCTGCTGCGCTTAAAATTTCTTTTTTGGTTTGCTGCAATGCCTTTTCTGAAACGTTGTCTCCTTCTGCTGGAACACTGACTTCTTTCATTTAATGCCTGCAGACTATAAAAGAGAACCCAACCCAAAAAGTTTGGTTGATTAGTCTGTAGCATTCTGTTAAACTGTTGCTTATGGCGGTCTCTGTGAGCTTCTCAGCGACATTCAGCCAGCCAGGTATCCTGCCTGCAGTAGATGGAATGTGGCAATGGAACGCTGGCTGCGCGTGTCATAATAGGCTCTGAGCCTTTATATACCTGTGCACAGCAGCAGCCACCTTCAGTCTGCTGCTGGACAGCCAGCAGCAGCAGCAGCAGGAGAGGTATGTAATCAGGAGCCCTCCTGCTAAGGGTAGACAGCTGCTCGTTCCACCCCACCCCCCGCCTTAATTGGTTCTCCTCCCTTCCAACGGTGTTGAGGCGGGTGGGAACAGCAGGGGGTGAAGGTGCTGTGTTTAAAGAGGTGGAGTTATGCAGATCTAAAACGCGTGGATTGCAGCAGCAGCAAGCCGAAAAGTGCAGGCATGTAAGGGATCTAGAGGTTGACAACATGTCTTCTTAACGGGAGTCCAGGAGCTCATCTCCACAAATGGACTTTTCAGGATCCTTGGGTGGCTCCGTAGTTTGAAACCAATTCTGGTTATCGCTTCTCGGCCTTTTGGCTGCGATCGTATGACTGTACCTTGATTGGTGCGAGTCTCCTGGAGGAATCCGGACCCTTTTGTGGAGGATTTTCTGCTTTTTCCTGTGGTATTCCATACCGACAGAATCCAAGATGTCTTTTGTGAAGAACACCATCCGTTTGTCCGTGGATCCATCTGACCAGAACAAGAACAACGTGGTTTTCATTGTCCAAGACATCGTTGAAGGCAAAGCTGGAGCAACACGTTCTGAGATCTTCAGTGTCAACGAATTTTCACGTCAAGGTAATTATGACGTTACCTTTATGGACCAGGATGTTTGCCTTAATGTCTTTGAATGGCTCCGTGGTCACTCTAGTGACCCCTGCTTGGAAGGAGTTAGATGGGAACCTTTGTTTGGTCTGCAAGAAAAGGAGGTGACTGTGACTGTCTATAACCCTTTTACAGACCCTGAGCTGCTGGAGTGCTTCCTCTCTCGCTACTGTGAATATGTGCGGAAGGGAGTGAAGCAAGTCAATTGTCTAGGAATCTTTAACTGTCAGTATAAATTCCGTGTGAAATTGAAAAGGGATCCTGACAGTGTGGGGGGCTTTAGACACCCTCCATCAAATTTTTCCGTTGCAGGCCATAGAGGTTTCCTCTTTTACCCAGGCCAGCCCATGTTTTGCCGTAGATGCTTTTCTTTCGGACATACCATGGTAACATGCCTTAAAGGGCAGTGTTGCCGAAATTGCAGAAAGGAGGGGCATATGGCCAACCAGTGTCCAGAGGCCAAGTCCTGTGATGTCTGTGGGAGTAGTGATCACATGTATAAGGACTGTCCTATGAGTGCACCTAGACGTTCTGATAAAGAACAGAAGGAGGAAGAGCTGGAGAGGAGGCAGATGGCAAGCGCACTGAAAGTGCTGGAAAGATTGGAGAGGGAGGAGAGAGAGGGAAGGAGGCGGGAAACTGGTAGAGCCTCTCCCTCTACGGCGCCAGAGGAGGTGTCCCTGAGACCATGTTCTTCTTCTGCTGAAGAAATGAGGAAGAAGCGGAGGGAAGAAAAGGAGTTCTGGAGGGAAGTGGCAAAGGTGGAGAAAAAGGCAGTGTCTGCGAGAATATCTAGGAAAGTGGTGGAAGCAGAGCTGCCTGAGATGATGACTTTTGGAGAGGCAATGGATGCAACAGGATGTGAAGTGCAAATCTCGGAACCCGACAGTCCTGAACACCCTTCGGGTCCTGAAAACATTGAAGATTTTTCTTCGGAGGATGATAGGGGTGCAAAGAAGAGTCGTAGGGAGGATGGTGGGGGCAGTGATGATGCAGATTTTAGTGAGCCTCGGAGGAAGATCAGAACTGCCAGAATGAGGAGTGTGGCTGGTGAAGCCAGCGGGTCGGAAACCAGCTGTTCTGTTCTGATGGCGGAGGAGGATAGTGGTGGTGCTGGATAGTGTCACCATATAATATTGTAAATGTTTTTTCTTTTTGTCCTCTTGTGAGCTTTGGTTTAGGCCAAAGGCTATTTCTTTGTGTAATTGGTGAAGGAGTAGAAGTATTATGGGATTTACCATAGTGTCCCAAAACGTAAGAGTGTTTAAAAGTAAAGTAAGAAGAGCTGCTATTTTTGAGTTTTTAGCTATGCAAAATGCATCTATTTTTTGTTTACAAGAATGTGGGGTAGTGGATGGTGTGAAAGGGGATGAATGGTCTTATGGAGCGTCTGTGTGGTCGGGGAGTGCATGTAATAAGAATGATGGTGTGGGTATTTTGGTTAAAGGAAGGGAGGTTGTTTTGAGTGATTATTTGGTTATTGAGGTGGGGAGATGTATCCTTGCTAATTTTGTATACAAGAATGTAAAGTTTTGTGTTATTAATGTTTATGCGCCAGTTGAAAAAAATGAGCGCAAAAATTTATTTGAAAAAATTAAGCTTTTTGTTCCAGGAAGAATACCTGTGGTAATTGTGGGTGATATGAACTGTGATGTGGGGAGAGTGAATGTGGATGTGTCTGGGAAAGCATTATTGGAGTTAGTGAATGATTTTGGGTTGTGTGATATGCAGCGCGTGTGTAACATGAATCCTTTGTTGAACACTTTCTTTTCTGAGAGTGGTAGGGTACAATCCAGATTGGATTATTGTTTTATTTCTAAAAATATAGTTTCTGTTAATTATAGGCAGGAAAACGTTCTTTTTTCAGATCATGTGTGTATGTTGTGTGAGTTGGATATAAAAGTTGATGGAGTGTTTGGGAGAGGATTGTGGAAGTTAAATGTTAAACTGTTAGAGAATGAAGATGTGAGAAAGGAGTATGAAAGGCGGTATGAAGAATGGTGTAAGCATAAAAATGAGTTTGGGAATGTTTGTGAGTGGTGGGACTGGGTGAAGAAACAAACAAAAATGTTCTTTAAAAATTTAGGATACAAGTATGCAGCAATTAAAAGAGAGAGTTTTGTTAAACTGAACGCGCGGTTGAGCGTTTTGTATAAGTTAAGGGAAGGAGGAGTTGAGGTGGAGGAGGATATTTTAGAGGTAAAAAAGGAGATTAGTGAGTTTTTGTTGGAGAGAGGGAGAAGCATAGTGTTTAGGGCAAAGATTGATAAGATGGAGCAGGATGAGAAATGTTCTCGGTTTTTCTTTAAAAAAGTTTTTGGAAAGAAACAGAGTATGAGCGTGGTGTATGGAGCAGATGGAAGTGAGGTGAGTGGAGAGGATATGTGTGAAGAGGTGGCTAAGTTTTATGAGGATCTGTATGCAGTGAAACAGAGGGATGAATGTTTGGAGAATGATGTTTTGAGTGTGTTAGAGAGTAAGTTGAGTGAAGCAGAAAGAGAGAGAGTGATGGGTGAGGTGACTGGTGATGAGGTATGGAAGGTTATGTGTAGTATGGCTTTGAATAAGACGCCGGGGGAGGATGGCCTCCCAGTAGAATTTTATCGTGTGATGTGGGGTGTGATTGGTAAGGACTTTGTGGATGTATGTAAGTATATGTGGGGAAACATGGAGGTGACTGAGAGTATGCGTGCAGGTATGGTTGTGTTAATTCCTAAGAAAGGGGATTTGAAAAGTCTGAGGAATTGGAGGCCAATAACGCTACTTAATTGTGATTATAAAATCTATGCAAAACTTATGGCTAATAGGATGCGTGATGTGATAGAGAGTGTGATTGGGGATGAGCAGTGTTGTGCGGTACCTGGGAGGCGGATTCATGAGTGTGTGTGTATGTTAAGAGATTGTCTATGGGATTGCATGGGTCGTAAGAAGAGTGTATTTTTGTTAAGTTTGGATTTTGAAAAGGCTTATGATAGGTTGTCGCATGGTTTTTTGTTCAGAGTGTTGTTAAAAATGGGTTTTCCGGCTGATTTTGTTGGGCGAGTGAGAAGTTTGTATGCGGGTGTTTATAGCTGTGTTTTAATGAATGGGTATGTGGGTAGGAAAGTGAATGTGTTTTCGGGTGTGCGACAGGGGTGTCCTTTGTCCCCTGTAGCATTTATTTGTGCAATTGAGCCATTGTTGTGTATGCTGAGGAAAGATAAGGTAATTCGTGGTGTGCAAGTGCCGGGAGGTGGAGGAAAAGAATGGAAGGTGAGTGGTTATATGGATGACGTGTGTGTATTATGTGATTCTGAATGTTCGGTGAGGCGGGTGAAGTTGTTAGTGTCTATTTTTTGTGGTGCATCTGCGTTTAAAGTGAATTGGGAAAAGAGTGAGTGTAAGGGTTTTGGAGGCGGAAGTTTAAGTAGGGATGTAGGTGTGAATGTAGTGAATGGACCTATTAAAGTTTTGGGTGTGAAGTTTTCAGAGAGTTTGGATGGGAAAGAAAGTTGGGATGATGCGAAAGGAAAAGTTGAGCAGAAGTTGAATTTTTGGAAATTGAGGAGTTTATCCTTTTTTGGGAAGATTTTAATTGTTAAGAGTGTGGTGTTGCCAATATTTTTATATATTGCGGTAGTATTTCCACCAGGATATATGTGTATGAGAAGCTTGAATAGAATTTTATTTGTTTTTTTGTGGAACTCGAAAATGGAGAGAGCTAGGAGAGAAATTTTGGTTAAAAGAGTGGAAAAAGGTGGTTTGGGTTTTCCGAATTTGGACGTGTTTTTTGGTGTGAATATCGTTGTGTTTGTTTTGAAAGTGATTAGGGCGGATGGAAAGTTTTCATCTATGTGTAGGTATTTATTTGGAGCGTATTTGTTTCGTTTAAAGTGGCAAGAAAGGGATTTGCGATGTCCGATTGCTTTTGAGGTGCCTGTATGGTATGTGTGGGTTTATAAGTTTTTGGTGAGGTATGAACTGTGTGATGCAGATGTGAGATTGCTGGAGAATAAGAAGGCTGTGTATAGGATGATTGAATGTAGAGAGGTAGAATGTGGAATAAATATGGTTAGGGGTGGTGATGTGCAGAAGGTTTGGAAGAAAGTGCGGATGAGTGGTATGACCAACAAACAGAGTGAAGTTGTGTGGCAGTCTTTACATGGAGTATTACCTGTGAGAGAGTTTCAGAGGAATAGAGGTTTGGTGAGGAGTGAAATGTGTCCAAGAAATGGCTGTGGTGGAAGGGAAAGTGTGTTGCATGTTTTTTGGAATTGCCAGTATGCTAGAGATGTGATTGGGAGAATGGGGCCTTTGTGTAAAGAATTGTGTGGTGTGAATTTGTTGTCTTTTGAGTTGTTTATGTTTGGTTTGGGAATATGTGATGGGACGAAGGAAAGAGTCTTGTGGTTGATGCTTGCATGTATAAAGGAAGTGTTATGGGATGTGAGGAATGTGTATGTGTTTAAAAGGAAGGAAATTGCTGTAAAGGATAGTGTGAAGGTGATTTTGGGGAAGATGTATGTGTGTTTCCTATGGGACAAAAAGAGGAGAGGGGAAGTGGATGCGGAGGGAATATGGAAAGTTAAAAAGTGGAGATATATTGTTAGTACCTCTTGATTTTTGTTATTGTTGTTTTGAAATATGAAATAAATATTTCCGATGATGATGGGGACAGCAAATTGCGTATTGGATTTGACGCAGCTGTTTTGATGGAATTTTCCTTTGTCTGGTTTCCATAGACTGTGGAATTTCCTCGTCTGAGGAGAAAAAAAAAAAAAAAAAAAAAATCTGTTCTTATCAGTTTAATATCTGATACGTCCCCTATCTGGGGACCATATATTAAATGGATTTTTAGAACAGGGAGATGGAAAAAGAGCTTGCTCTGTCCACTCCACGCATTGACCTGGTATTGCAGTATCTCCAGGACCGGTGCACCCCTTCTTTAATGCAGTTTCTAAAATCAGAAAGAATTGAATTCAATGTTTTTTGTTCATTTTGCTTGTTTGTCGGATTTTGGGATGGACTCTTTGGCTTTGCTTTTCTTCTCCTCATTGGATTTTTCATGTTCAAAGTTGCAGAAGCCAGATTACAAGCTCATTTTGGTTCAACTTCAGCAACTGTGCATTGCATTGCCATGTAATGTGATGCAATGCTATCTTTCTAGCTCTCCCTTTTTACTTCCTTTTGGATAAACAGACATATTAGGCAAGCATTTTGGAGCTTTCACCTAAATAACTACAGGTGGTGAGATAAGCTGCACAATATAATTGACCTTTCAGTATATTGTTGCACACACACCATCTATTTAGCAAATGCCCTTGTTATCAACAGCAGCCTTTTAAACTCACCTGAGCTAACAGGTATGTGCGCTGGCTACTCTGCTGCGCTTAAAATTTCTTTTTTGGTTTGCTACAATGCCTTTTCTGAAACGTTGTCTCCTTCTGCTGGAACACTGACTTCTTTCATTTAATGCCTGCAGACTATAAAAGAGAACCCAACCCAAAAAGTTTGGTTGATTAGTCTGTGGCATTCTGTTAAACTGTTGCTTATGGCGGTCTCTGTGAGCTTCTCAGCGACATTCAGCCAGCCAGGTATCCTGCCTGCAGTAGATGGAATGTGGCAATGGAACGCTGGCTGCGCGTGTCATAATAGGCTCTGAGCCTTTATATACCTGTGCACAGCAGCAGCCACCTTCAGTCTGCTGCTGGACAGCCAGCAGCAGCAGCAGCAGGAGAGGTATGTAATCAGGAGTAGTGTTGAGCCACCCCCGTAGTGTTCGGGTTCGGTTCGGTTCGTCGAACACCGGGATGTTCGAGGAACTGTTCGTCGAACTGTTCGTCGAACACCTTAGAACACCGTCGAACACCGTTAAAACCAATGGCAGGCAAACAAAAACACATAGAAACACATAGAAAACACCTGCAAAGGTGTCCAAAAGCTGACAAACTGCTCAGAAGACACTCTCTTTAAAAAAGCCGGCCGGCAAATTCAGCAGCGGCATACACCGGTACCCGACAATTTAGACAAGAAGGAATAGAGCATCACACATAGATTAGATAGATAGAAACATGTCAGTCACACATATAAGAAGCACAGTGACAGTGTTGGTTACTGCACTTGTCATTTAGTGTAAAGGATTTATTAAAAAAAATATTAGTGTTTTCATGCACCGTCTCTTTAAAAAAGCCGGCCGGCAATTCAGCATCTGTACCCGACAATTTAGAACAGAAAGAATAGAGCTTCACACATAGATTAGATAGATAGAAACATGTCAGTCACATATATAATAAGTACAGTGATAGTGTTGCTTACTGTACTTGTCATTTAGCGTAAAGGATTTATTTAAAAAAATAATAGTGTTTTCATGCACTGTCTCTTTAAAAAAGCCGGCCGGCAATTCAGCAGCGGTACCCGACAATTTAGAACAGAAAGATAGAGCATCACACATAGATTAGATAGATAGAAACATGTCAGTCACATATATATGAAGTACAGTGATAGTGTTGGTTACTGTACTTGTCATTTAGTATTAAAATAAAGGATTTATTATTAAAAAAATTGGCGTGGGGTTCCCCTTAATTTTAGGCTCTAGCGGAGGTTAAGCAGACGGCTGGGGCAGATGTTTGAAGCCTGGGAAGGGGGTAATACCCACGGAGCTTCCCAGGCTACTAATATCAGCCCCCAGCTGAATACATAGCCTTTACTAGCTATTAAAATGGGGGACCCCCCAAAAAAAATGACGTGGGGTCCCCCCTAATTTAATAGCTAGCAAAGGCTAGGCAGACAGCTGGGGGCTGATATTAATAGCCCAGGAAGGGAGCCATGAATATTGGCCCCCTCCCAGGCTAGAAACACCAGCCGTCAGCCGCCCCAGAAATGGCGCATTCATAGGATGCGCCAATTCTGGCACTTAGCCTCGCTCTTCCACGCTGCCCTGGTGCGGTGGCAGGGGGTAATAGGGTTGGGGTTGATGTCAGCTTATAATGCCAGCTGACATCAAGCCCAGGTTAGTAATGGAGAGGCGTCTATAAGACACCCCCATTACTAACCCCATAGTCAAAGTTAAAAAAAACACAAACACCCAGAATAAAGTCCTTTAATTGAAATAAAGACACAGTCCTTTATTGTTCTAAATTAAACCATACTTACCGTCACGCCCATTCCAGCTGAAGCCAACGATCTCCTGCAATAAAAGAAAAATAATAAAGCAACCTCATCCTTACCTTTCCATGGTTCCCACGACAGCTTCAGCTCTGCTACATCGAGATGACAGGCTGGACCGCAGCAGAACGCTGCCATCCAGCCTGTCATCCCGCAGACACTGAGAAGCGTAGGCTTGCTTGCGCTGCTCAGCGTCTCTCTGTGACGACATCCAGATGAGCCGAGTTCATGTCCAATGAACTCGGCTCACCTCATTCACGTCACTGACAGCGTGGGAAAATTCTCACGCTGAAGCGCTGATTGCAGGAGAATTTTCCCACGCTGTCAGTGACGTGCAGGAGGTGAGCTGAGTTCATTGGACATGAGCTCACCTCATGCACATCACTGACAGCGTGGGAGAATTCTCCTGCACTCAGCACTTCAGCGTGAGAATTTTCCCACGCTGTCAGTGACGTGCATGAGGTGAGCCGAGTTCATTGGACATGACCTCGGCTCATCTGGATGCCGTCACAGCGAGACACTGAGGAGCGCAAGCATGCCTGCGCTTCTCAGTGTCTGCGGGATGACAGACTGGATGGCAGCGTTCTGCTGCGGTCCAGCCAGTCATCTCGATGTAGCAGAGCTGAAGCTGTCGTGGGAACCATGGAAAGGTAAGGATGAGGTTGGTTTATTATTTTTCTTTTATTGCAGGAGATCGTTGGCTTCAGCTGGAATGGGTGTGATGGTAAGTATGGTTTAATTTAGAACAATAAAGAATTGTGTCTTTATTTCAATTAAAGGACTTTATTCTGGGTATTGTGTTTTTTTTAAATACTTTACTAGAAATTCATGGCGGTCATGTCTAATACTGGCGTGACCCCATGAATTTTGGGCTTGGGGCCAGCTGATAATACCAAGCTGGCCCTAACCCCTTTATTACCCAGTGAGCCACCGCACCAGGGCCCTGGATGAGTTGGGTACAGCGCCAGAAGATGGCGCTTCTATGAACGCGCCATTTTCCGGGGTGGCTGCGGACTGCAATTTGTAGCGGGGGGGGGCCCAGAAAGCTTGGGCCTCCCTGCGCTGCAGATTCCAGCCCCCAGCTGCCTAGTTGTACCTGGCTGGACACAAAAATAGGGCAAAGCCCCACGTACTTTTTTTTTAATTATTTCATGAAATTCATGAAATAATTAAGAAAAAAAGGCCTTCCCTATATTGTTGTGTCCGGCCAGGTACAAATAGGCAGCTGGTGGTTGGGGGCAGCCCGTTCCTGCCTGCTGTACCTGGCTGGACACAAATATTGTGCGAAGCCCCACTTCAATTTTTTTTAATTATTTCATGAAATTCATGAAATAATTAAGAAAAAAAGGGCTTCCCTATATTGTTGTGTCCGGCCAGGTACAAATAGGCAGCTGGTGGATGGGGGCAGCCCGTTCCTGCCTGCTGTACCTGGCTGGACACAAATATAGTGCGAAGCCCCACTTAAATTTTTTTAAATTATTTCAGGAAATTCATGAAATAATTTTAAAAAAATTGACGTGGGGTTTCGCACTATATTTGTGTCCAGCCAGGTACAGCAGGCAGGAACGGGCTGCCCCCAACCACCAGCTGCCTATTTGTACCTGGCCGGACACAACAATATAGGGAAGCCCTTTTTTCTTAATTATTTCATGAAATAATTTAAAGAAAATTGACGTGGGGCTTCGCCCTGTTTTTGTGTCCAGCCAGGTACAACTAGGCAGCTGGGGGCTGGAATCCGCAGCGCAGGGAGGCCCAAGCTTTCTGGACCACCCCCGCTGCAAATTGCAGTCCGCAGCCACCCCGGAAAATGGCGCGTTCATAGAAGCGCCATCTTCTGGCGCTGTACCCAACTCATCCAGGGCCCTGATGCGGTGGCTCACTGGGTAATAAAGGGGTTAGGGCCAGCTTGGCATTATCAGCTGGCCCTAAGCCCGAAATTCATGGGGTCACGCCAATATTAGACATGACCACCATGAATTTCTAGTAAAGAATTTAAAAAAAACACAACACCCAGAAAAAAGTCCTTTAATTGAAATAAACACACAATTCTTTATTGTTCTAAATTAAACCATACTTACCATCACGCCCATTCCAGCTGAAGCCAACGATCTCCTGAAATAAAAGAAAAATAATAAAGCAACATCATCCTTACCTTTCCATGGTTCCCATGACAGCTTCAGCTCTGCTACATCGAGATGACAGGCTGGACCGCAGCAGAACGCTGCCATCCAGTCTGTCATCCCGCAGACACTGAGAAGCGCAGGCTTGCTTGCGCTCCACAGTGTCTCTCTGTGAGGGCATCCAGATGAGCCGAGTTAATGTCCAATGAACTCGGCTCACCTCATGCACGTCACTGACAGCGTGGGAAAATTCTCCTGCACTCAGCGCTTCAGCGTGGGAGAATTCTCACACTGAAGCGCTGAGTGCAGGAGAATTCTCCCACGCTGTCAGTGACGTGCAGGAGGTGAGCTGAGTTCATTGGACATGAGCTCACCTTATGCACGTCACTGACAGCGTGGGAAAATTCTCCTGCACTCAGCGCTTCAGCTTGAGAATTTTCCCACGCTGTCAGTGACGTGCATGAGGTGAGCCGAGTTCATTGGACATGAACTCGGCTCATCTGGATGTCGTCACAGAGAGACGCTGAGCAGCGCAAGCAAGCCTGCGCTTCTCAGTGTCTGCGGGATGAGAGGCTGGATGGCAGCGTTCTGCTGCGGTCCAGCCTGTCATCTCGATGTAGCAGAGCTGAAGCTGTCGTGGGAACCATGGAAAGGTAAGGATGAGGTTGCTTTATTATTTTTCTTTTATTGCAGGAGATCGTTGGCTTCAGCTGGAATGGGCGTGACGGTAAGTATGGTTTAATTTAGAACAATAAAGGACTGTGTCTTTATTTCAATTAAAGGACTTTATTCTGGGTGTTTGTGTTTTTTTTAACTTTGACTATGGGGTTAGTAATGGGGGTGTCTTATAGACGCCTCTCCATTACTAACCTGGGCTTGATGTCAGCTGGCATTATAAGCTGACATCAACCCCAACCCTATTACCCCCTGCCACCGCACCAGAGCAGCGTGGAAGAGCGAGGCTAAGTGCCAGAATTGGCGCATCCTATGAATGCGCCATTTCTGGGGCGGCTGACGGCTGGTGTTTCTAGCCTGGGAGGGGGCCAATATTCATGGCTCCCTTCCTGGGCTATTAATATCAGCCCCCAGCTGTCTGCCTAGCCTTTGCTAGCTATTAAATTAGGGGGGACCCCACGTCATTTTTTTTGGGGGGTCCCCCATTTTAATAGCTAGTAAAGGCTATGTATTCAGCTGGGGGCTGATATTAGTAGCCTGGGAAGCTCCGTGGGTATTACCCCCTTCCCAGGCTTCAAACATCTGCCCCAGCCGTCTGCTTAACCTCCGCTAGAGCCTAAAATTAAGGGGAACCCCACGCCAATTTTTTTAATAATAAATCCTTTATTTTAATACTAAATGACAAGTACAGTAACCAACACTATCACTGTACTTCATATATATGTGACTGACATGTTTCTATCTATCTAATCTATGTGTGAAGCTCTATTCTGTCTGTTATAAATTGTCGGGTACCGCTGCTGAATTGCCGGCCGGCTTTTTTAAAGAGACGGTGCATGAAAACACTATTATTTTTTTTGATAAATCCTTTACGCTAAATGACAAGTACAGTAAGCAGCACTTTCACTGTACTTCGTATATATGTGGCTGACATGTTTATATCTATCTAATCTATGTGTGAAGCTCTATTCTTTCGGTTCTAAATTGTCGGGTACAGGTGTATGCCGCTGCTGAATTGCCGGCTTTTCATGTTTCACTGTTGGCACTGTTCCCATCGATTTGGGCAATCACTGTAATGCCACAACCACCATGGCTGTGGCATTACAGTGAGTGGCAGACAATCCATGCAGGACACGCTTTTGGTGCACGAACAGTTATCGAACATAACCTCGAACAGCCGAATTTTTTGCAAATCGTTCGGGTTCGTCGAACAACTCGAACACCGCCCAAAACAGCTCGAATTTGAGATTGGCGAACAGTTCTAGTCGAACACCGCTCATCTCTAATCAGGAGCCCTCCTGCTAAGGGTAGACAGCTGCTCGTTCCACCCCACCCCCCGCCTTAATTGGTTCTCCTCCCTTCCAACGGTGTTGAGGCGGGTGGGAACAGCAGGGGGTGAAGGTGCTGTGTTTAAAGAGGTGGAGTTATGCAGATCTAAAACGCGTGGATTGCAGCAGCAGCAAGCCGAAAAGTGCAGGCATGTAAGGGATCTAGAGGTTGACAACATGTCTTCTTAACGGGAGTCCAGGAGCTCATCTCCACAAATGGACTTTTCAGGATCCTTGGGTGGCTCCGTAGTTTGAAACCAATTCTGGTTATCGCTTCTCGGCCTTTTGGCTAAGATCAAGTGTAGTATCTTTCGAAAAGGCGGTTTTGGATGTTGGCCGCCCTAGTAGATTGATACATTATGCACACTGGGGTTTAGGCGCTTGTTAGTACGCCAGGTGGCTAATATAGTCATCTGGTGGAAAGCATGGCCCCCCAGGATCGACGCCATTGGGCCGGGAAAGATCGAAAGCCCGAAGTGTGAAGTGCCCCAGGAGTGGTGACCCTGGGGTGCCTTAACTCACTGGGATTGGGAACCCCACTTGAGTTTATGGCACATTTGCACAAGCACTTCAAATTTTCTTTCTTCGCACACACCCTTATTCCGGGCCTTCTGGCCTTAGGATGGGGAATTTTTCAATTCCCGGTCGAAGGTCCGGGCAGTATTATACTGTGAAACCTTCACTATTTATTTAATTTCTTTGTCACTGTGTGTCCACTTATTCACGTGTGTCACGTCCTACTAGGATTTTGTCGGGATGCGGTTCCCTTATGGGTTCCTCTCTTGGCAGGTCTAGGGGGGGAGTGTGTGGCCATCAGGTTCCGCTCCCCCCTGAACCCCCCTGGCTCTCCTCTTTCGGGAGGAGAGCGTTGTTGGCTCCCCTCTTCCGGGAGGGGAGCACAGTCTTTGGCTCCCAGTGCCTTGCTCGGGTGAGAACTCGGGCAGGTGCTGGGGGTAAGATTGGGTCGCCTCTGGCTTCGGCTGGAGGTGGCTTTTTGTCCCTGTTCCTCGCTGTGGCCTTTTGGCTCGGAGGGACGGGGAATGGTTTGGGGGACCCTTCTCCTTTTGGAGAGGGTTTCAAGAAGACCAGCATCCTAGTGCACTTTTTTTGTGGCACTTGTCACTTTTTTAAGCGCACTCGGGTTTTGTACACGAATTCGGGCTTTCGATAAAAAAAAAAATCTGTTCTTATCAGTTTAATATCTGATACGTCCCCTATCTGGGGACCATATATTAAATGGATTTTTAGAACAGGGAGATGGAAAAAGAACTTGCTCTGTCCACTCCACGCATTGACCTGGTATTGCAGTATCTCCAGGACCGGTGCACCCCTTCTTTAATGCAGTTTCTAAAATCAGAAAGAATTGAATTCAATGTTTTTTGTTCATTTTGCTTGTTTGTCGGATTTTGGGATGGACTCTTTGGCTTTGCTTTTCTTCTCCTCATTGGATTTTTCATGTTCAAAGTTGCAGAAGCCAGATTACAAGCTCATTTTGGTTCAACTTCAGCAACTGTGCATTGCATTGCCATGTAATGTGATGCAATGCTATCTTTCTAGCTCTCCCTTTTTACTTCCTTTTGGATAAACAGACATATTAGGCAAGCATTTTGGAGCTTTCACCTAAATAACTACAGGTGGTGAGATAAGCTGCACAATATAATTGACCTTTCAGTATATTGTTGCACACACACCATCTATTTAGCAAATGCCCTTGTTATCAACAGCAGCCTTTTAAACTCACCTGAGCTAACAGGTATGTGCGCTGGTTACTCTGCTGCGCTTAAAATTTCTTTTTTGGTTTGCTACAATGCCTTTTCTGAAACGTTGTCTCCTTCTGCTGGAACACTGACTTCTTTCATTTAATGCCTGCAGACTATAAAAGAGAACCCAACCCAAAAAGTTTGGTTGATTAGTCTGTGGCATTCTGTTAAACTGTTGCTTATGGCGGTCTCTGTGAGCTTCTCAGCGACATTCAGCCAGCCAGGTATCCTGCCTGCAGTAGATGGAATGTGGCAATGGAACGCTGGCTGCGCGTGTCATAATAGGCTCTGAGCCTTTATATACCTGTGCACAGCAGCAGCCACCTTCAGTCTGCTGCTGGACAGCCAGCAGCAGCAGCAGCAGGAGAGGTATGTAATCAGGAGCCCTCCTGCTAAGGGTAGACAGCTGCTCGTTCCACCCCACCCCCCGCCTTAATTGGTTCTCCTCCCTTCCAACGGTGTTGAGGCGGGTGGGAACAGCAGGGGGTGAAGGTGCTGTGTTTAAAGAGGTGGAGTTATGCAGATCTAAAACGCGTGGATTGCAGCAGCAGCAAGCCGAAAAGTGCAGGCATGTAAGGGATCTAGAGGTTGACAACATGTCTTCTTAACGGGAGTCCAGGAGCTCATCTCCACAAATGGAATTTTCAGGATCCTTGGGTGGCTCCGTAGTTTGAAACCAATTCTGGTTATCGCTTCTCGGCCTTTTGGCAAGATCAGTGGTGGTTTTCTGCTGCTGGTGTTGTTTGGAGGGCAGTTGTGACTGGGGTTCCCCCTTGTGGGGCCCTAGTGTGCGATTGAGCGGCGATTGTGTTTATCTGCTGTAAAAATGGTGGAGAAAACACGTGGATTAGAGGACTCGGTCCGTCTGAAGGTGGCTGCAGGTCATGAAGGAGAAATCGGTTTGGACCAAGTTTGCGTTGATGTCTTGAAGAACATTAATTGCTTGAAGGTAACGGATGTATTGGCACTGCAGGATTTTCAGAAACAAGGAATTTATGATATCACTTTTGTTTCTTTGAGTATTTGCCAGAGAGTCTACATGGAGTTGGTACGAATGAAGGAAGAAAAGGAATTGAAATGCCTAGAGTTTATTGCACTGGAACCTCTGTTCCAGCAGACATATAAGTATGTGGTTGTGCACATGTATAACCCTAAAGTTCCGGATGAGACTGTTTCCAATTTTTTAGCTCGGTATTGTAGTGAGGTTAAATTTTTGGGAAGAATGAAGAACAAATACAATTATCTAAATGGCAAGAGGAGATATGTTGTAAAACTGAGACCGGATGATAGAGCTATTGGGGGTGCCAAGAGCATTCCTGCACAGTTTTCTATCGGAGGAGAAAGGGGATTTTGTTTTTATAATGGACAGATGGAATATTGTAGGAAGTGTCATGAGTTTGGACATGTTCAGAAAGATTGTCCAGTGCAAGGTGATGTTTGTAGAGGTTGTGGGAAATCTGGGCATGTTGCAAGTGGTTGCCCAATGAATAAGGTGTGTGATTTGTGTGGACATGCAGATCACCTTGCAAGGAAATGTAGATTGTGGGCTCAGATTCCTAGGTCACAGGTGGACGCTGAAGAGAGGCAGAAGAAGACTCGGCAGGAAAGTGGGGAGGAGGGCGAAGGCTCAGACTCAGAGGGGGAAAGCCAAAAACAAGATGGTGGTAGGGGAAGAGACCATGCGGTGCCCAAGATGGAGGAAAAGGGGCGGAGCCAGAAGAAAGTTGGTTTGAGGGAGGGGCTGGAAGTAATAAACAAAGTAGCTGATGTGCATGGCCCGGGTGATGGGATGGATTTGTCTAATATGGCGGAGTCAGTGAATCCTGTTTTGGGAAGAGATGGGGGTGAGGAAATGGAGGTTTTGGAGGAGGAGGATTCTGATTCGGATGGAACTATAACCCCTCAGCAGCGTGATAGGGTTAACAGTGATTGGAGTGAAAATGAGGAGGAAGATGATGGCAAGGAGGAGAGTTATTCCTCCGTGATTAAAAGAAGTAAGGTGGAGGGGTGTTGGTCTGGGGGGCAGGAAGATCCAGTCTCCCTAAGACCAGGTTATTCTAACAGGGACTCGAGTTCTGAGTCGCCTGATATACGTAGAAAAGTGGGTGGCAGGAGTGGGTTTTCTCCTGGTTCATGATGGATCGGGTATGGTGGAGATTTTTTCCTGTTGTTATGATGGCGTTGTGTGTTGCTTCTCTGAATGTACGAGGGATTGGTTCTGCTTGTAGGAGAGCAGGGATACTGGAGTACATTGAGAGTGTGAATGCAGATATTGTCTGTCTGCAGGAATGTGTAATTAAATCTGCCCCGCATGAGAGTGAGTGGAATAAGGGGCAATCTTTTTGGTCCCCATGCTCAGAAAACAGGAATGAAGGGGTGGGCATTTTACTGTGTAATTCCAGTCTAAAGGTTTTAGAGTTTAAAGTAATCATACCTGGGAGATGTTTGTTTTTATTAGTGGATTTTTTAGGTCAGCGGGTACGGGTTTTTAATGTTTATGCCCCTGCTGATAAACAAGCAAGAGTTGGGTTTTTGGAGTCTCTAAAGTTGTTTTTACCAGGCAGAGACTTCACTATAGTGGCTGGAGATTTTAATTGTGTCAGATCCGCAAAAGATCGTAAGAGCTCTACGGAAGGTAGGACTGATGTTACGTCTAATATTTTAAATCAGATTGTGCAGGATTTACGCTACACGGATGCTGGTCTGATGGTTGGGCCAAGTGATAAGTTCACATACATATCAGATAGTGGACGTAGTGTTTCCCGAATTGACTATGTTTTTATGTCTGAAGGGATTAAGGTGGCCAAGTGCAACCACGTGATGACGACTTTTTCTGACCACAAGATGATAGTGGTAGATCTGTGTATAGCTGAGTCCCTGGCTTTTGGAAAGGGACTCTGGAAGCTGAACGTAAGCCTGCTGGAAGAGGAGAGTGTTAAGGTTGGTTTTAATAAAGTGTTTTTGTCTTGTGTGTCTGAACAGCACCTTTTTAAAGATTTGCTAGAGTGGTGGGACTGGGCTAAGGAGAAATTTGCATGTTATTTTAAAGGGGTGTGTTTTAGGAGAGCGAAAGCCAAAAGGGATCATGATGCTGCTGTTATTTCAAAATTGGAAGTACTCCATAAGTTTAAGAGAGCGGGGATGGAGGTGGATAAAGAGATTGCAGATTTGAAGGACGAACTGAAGAAGATACTTATTGAAAAAGGGAAGACTATTATGTTTAAGGCAAAAATAAAGCACATGGAGGAAAATGAGCAATGTTCGAGATACTTTTTTAAAAAATGTTTTAAACCTAAAGGGGTTTTTAAGTCTGTTTTTTCTCCTGCAGGGGAGGTATCTGGGGATGAGATGATTGGCAGTATTCTTTCCTTTTATGAAACACTCTTCTCTAACGATAGTAGAGTCAGTGATGCGGAAATTAATGATTATTGCAAAGTATTAACTAATAATATTCCTGAGGAGAAAATTGGGTTTTTAAGTGAGGAGGTTGGGAAAGATGAAATTAGACGGGCAGTGGATGGCTTGGCGAAAGGCAAGACGCCAGGCTGTGATGGTCTTCCTGCTGAATTTTATGTTAGATTTTGGGATATTATAGGTGTGGAGTTTTCCCGGGTGGTGCAATATGGTTTTACTCATGGGATTTTATCGGTTTCTATGCGTAGGGGGATTGTTACGCTGATTCATAAGAAAGGGGACATGAGGGATATTAAAAATTGGAGGCCCATAACATTGTTAAACAGTGATTACAAAATTATTTCTAAAATTGTGGCTGGTAGACTGGCAGATGTGATAGGTGATATGGTGGGGGAGTATCAGGCATGTGCAGTGCCTGGTAGGAAAATTTCAGATAATTTGCTGCTTCTAAGAGACTTAATTTATCAGGCTAATTTGAATAAGAATGCTCTTTTGTTACAGTCGGTGGACCTGGAGAAAGCCTTTGATAAAATATCACATAGATTTTTGTTCTCTGCTTTAAGTCACCTTGGTGTTCCGGATAAATTATTGATGGTCATTAAGAGTTTTTATTGTGGGGTCAGTAGCCAGATTTTAGTTAATGGGCATGTGAGTTCCAGTTTTAATATTTTATCGGGAGTTAGGCAGGGTTGTCCCCTGTCACCAATTCTTTTTATCTGTGTGGTGGAGGCCCTTTTAAAAAGTGTGCAAGTTGACAAGTGTGTGGCTGGTGTTTTTATTCCTGGGGGATCCGGGGGTCCAGTCAAGTCTTTAAGTTATATGGATGATATTGTTTTTACTTGTGGTTCACAGGCGGATCTCAATAGAGTGAATTTGCACGTAAGGATTTTTTGTTGTGTGGCTGGTATGGCGGTGAATTGGGGAAAGTGCCAGCTTTGTAACTTTGGGAGGCAGGTTGAGGTTAACGTGGCAGGAGTGGAGAGTAGGGAGGAAATTGAGGTTCTTGGTGTCATCTTTGAGAAGGAACTGAAAGGGAAAAGCAGCCTGAAGATTCTAGAAGACAAAATGGATCAGAAGTTGAACTTTTGGAAACTAAGGAACCTGTCGCTGAGAGGGAAAGTGCTGGTAATCAAGTCTGTGATTCTCCCGCTTCTGCTGTACACTGCTTTGATTTTCCCACCTGCTGTGCTTTGGACAAAGAGAGTGACAAGGAAACTGTTTGTGTTTTTTTGGGGATCCAAAATGGAGAAACTAAGAAGAGGAATGGTTATGTGTTCTGTGGAAAATGGGGGTTGTGATTTTCCTAACATTGACTTATTTTTAAGAATGCATTATTTTTTGAACATTTATAAATTATCCCAGTGCAATAACAGGACTGCGGACATGTGCAAATATTTAGCAGGACGGCTTTTCCAGAAATGGAGCTGGTGTGAGAAGGATTTAAGAAAACCAGTTTCGTTTGTGATACCGTTTTTTTATGTGGTGCTTAGGTCCTTCTATGATCAAAATGGGATAAGCTCCATGGTTAGACCGGACAAAAAACTGATTGTCTCAGGTATTAAGAAGAAGGAGATGTTATGTGATGTGCCGTTTTGTAATAATGCACAGTCTGGACAGGTGTGGAAGCTTTTTTTCATGCGTGGAATCAGCAACAGACAGAAGGATGTAACCTGGATGGCGTTGCATGGATGCTTGCCAACAAGGGCTTTTTTGAATGACCGGGGGATAACGGTTCAAGAACTATGTCCTAGGGAAGGTTGCAATAAGGTGGAAACAATACAGCATATTTTTTGGGACTGTTTTTTTGCTAAAAAAGTTTTTACCTTGTTGTCACGTATGTTTGTTGCTTTAGTTGGTTTTCATTGTTTCGATTTTGAAAGGATTTTATTAGGTCAAGATTTTAAGTACTCACAAAGGAAGCGGGCAAGCTGGATTATTTTTGTCATATATAAAGAGGTTTTATGGGACGTTCGGAATTTGGTGATTTTTAAAAAGATTGTTTTTTCCCCCATGGAATGCAGAAAGATTTTTCTTGCTAGACTGTTTTATGCCTATTTATTGGATAAAAAGAAGTATGGTGAGACAGCAGCAGAAGCACTCTGGAACTTTTCACATTGGACTTCTTACAGTAAGTACCAGTTAATTGCAGGGTTGTGTTTTTTGGGATTTTGTTTTTGTTTTTCCGAATGATGATTTGAGAACCCGTTATGTGAATATGCGCTATGATGCATAAATTAATGTGGGTCTTAATCTGAGGAAAAAAAAAAAAAAAAAATCTGTTCTTATCAGTTTAATATCTGATACGTCCCCTATCTGGGGACCATATATTAAATGGATTTTTAGAACAGGGAGATGGAAAAAGAGCTTGCTCTGTCCACTCCACGCATTGACCTGGTATTGCAGTATCTCCAGGACCGGTGCACCCCTTCTTTAATGCAGTTTCTAAAATCAGAAAGAATTGAATTCAATGTTTTTTGTTCATTTTGCTTGTTTGTCGGATTTTGGGATGGACTCTTTGGCTTTGCTTTTCTTCTCCTCATTGGATTTTTCATGTTCAAAGTTGCAGAAGCCAGATTACAAGCTCATTTTGGTTCAACTTCAGCAACTGTGCATTGCATTGCCATGTAATGTGATGCAATGCTATCTTTCTAGCTCTCCCTTTTTACTTCCTTTTGGATAAACAGACATATTAGGCAAGCATTTTGGAGCTTTCACCTAAATAACTACAGGTGGTGAGATAAGCTGCACAATATAATTGACCTTTCAGTATATTGTTGCACACACACCATCTATTTAGCAAATGCCCTTGTTATCAACAGCAGCCTTTTAAACTCACCTGAGCTAACAGGTATGTGCGCTGGTTACTCTGCTGCGCTTAAAATTTCTTTTTTGGTTTGCTACAATGCCTTTTCTGAAACGTTGTCTCCTTCTGCTGGAACACTGACTTCTTTCATTTAATGCCTGCAGACTATAAAAGAGAACCCAACCCAAAAAGTTTGGTTGATTAGTCTGTGGCATTCTGTTAAACTGTTGCTTATGGTGGTCTCTGTGAGCTTCTCAGCGACATTCAGCCAGCCAGGTATCCTGCCTGCAGTAGATGGAATGTGGCAATGGAACGCTGGCTGCGCGTGTCATAATAGGCTCTGAGCCTTTATATACCTGTGCACAGCAGCAGCCACCTTCAGTCTGCTGCTGGACAGCCAGCAGCAGCAGCAGCAGGAGAGTTATGTAATCAGGAGCCCTCCTGCTAAGGGTAGACAGCTGCTCGTTCCACCCCACCCCCCGCCTTAATTGGTTCTCCTCCCTTCCAACGGTGTTGAGGCGGGTGGGAACAGCAGGGGGTGAAGGTGCTGTGTTTAAAGAGGTGGAGTTATGCAGATCTAAAACGCATGGATTGCAGCAGCAGCAAGCCGAAAAGTGCAGGCATGTAAGGGATCTAGAGGTTGACAACATGTCTTCTTAACGGGAGTCCAGGAGCTCATCTCCACAAATGGACTTTTCAGGATCCTTGGGTGGCTCCGTAGTTTGAAACCAATTCTGGTTATCGCTTCTCGGCCTTTTGGCTAAGATCAAGTGTAGTATCTGTTCTTATCAGTTTAATATCTGATACGTCCCCTATCTGGGGACCATATATTAAATGGATTTTTAGAACAGGGAGATGGAAAAAGAGCTTGCTCTGTCCACTCCACGCATTGACCTGGTATTGCAGTATCTCCAGGACCGGTGCACCCCTTCTTTAATGCAGTTTCTAAAATCAGAAAGAATTGAATTCAATGTTTTTTGTTCATTTTGCTTGTTTGTCGGATTTTGGGATGGACTCTTTGGCTTTGCTTTTCTTCTCCTCATTGGATTTTTCATGTTCAAAGTTGCAGAAGCCAGATTACAAGCTCATTTTGGTTCAACTTCAGCAACTGTGCATTGCATTGCCATGTAATGTGATGCAATGCTATCTTTCTAGCTCTCCCTTTTTACTTCCTTTTGGATAAACAGACATATTAGGCAAGCATTTTGGAGCTTTCACCTAAATAACTACAGGTGGTGAGATAAGCTGCACAATATAATTGACCTTTCAGTATATTGTTGCACACACACCATCTATTTAGCAAATGCCCTTGTTATCAACAGCAGCCTTTTAAACTCACCTGAGCTAACAGGTATGTGCGCTGGTTACTCTGCTGCGCTTAAATTTCTTTTTTGGTTTGCTACAATGCCTTTTCTGAAACGTTGTCTCCTTCTGCTGGAACACTGACTTCTTTCATTTAATGCCTGCAGACTATAAAAGAGAACCCAACCCAAAAAGTTTGGTTGATTAGTCTGTGGCATTCTGTTAAACTGTTGCTTATGGCGGTCTCTGTGAGCTTCTCAGCGACATTCAGCCAGCCAGGTATCCTGCCTGCAGTAGATGGAATGTGGCAATGGAACGCTGGCTGCGCGTGTCATAATAGGCTCTGAGCCTTTATATACCTGTGCACAGCAGCAGCCACCTTCAGTCTGCTGCTGGACAGCCAGCAGCAGCAGCAGCAGGAGAGGTATGTAATCAGGAGCCCTCCTGCTAAGGGTAGACAGCTGCTCGTTCCACCCCACCCCCCGCCTTAATTGGTTCTCCTCCCTTCCAACGGTGTTGAGGCGGGTGGGAACAGCAGGGGGTGAAGGTGCTGTGTTTAAAGAGGTGGAGTTATGCAGATCTAAAACGCGTGGATTGCAGCAGCAGCAAGCCGAAAAGTGCAGGCATGTAAGGGATCTAGAGGTTGACAACATGTCTTCTTAACGGGAGTCCAGGAGCTCATCTCCACAAATGGACTTTTCAGGATCCTTGGGTGGCTCCGTAGTTTGAAACCAATTCTGGTTATCGCTTCTCGGCCTTTTGGCTAAGATCAAGTGTAGTATCTGTTCTTATCAGTTTAATATCTGATACGTCCCCTATCTGGGGACCATATATTAAATGGATTTTTAGAACAGGGAGATGGAAAAAGAGCTTGCTCTGTCCACTCCACGCATTGACCTGGTATTGCAGTATCTCCAGGACCGGTGCACCCCTTCTTTAATGCAGTTTCTAAAATCAGAAAGAATTGAATTCAATGTTTTTTGTTCATTTTGCTTGTTTGTCGGATTTTGGGATGGACTCTTTGGCTTTGCTTTTCTTCTCCTCATTGGATTTTTCATGTTCAAAGTTGCAGAAGCCAGATTACAAGCTCATTTTGGTTCAACTTCAGCAACTGTGCATTGCATTGCCATGTAATGTGATGCAATGCTATCTTTCTAGCTCTCCCTTTTTACTTCCTTTTGGATAAACAGACATATTAGGCAAGCATTTTGGAGCTTTCACCTAAATAACTACAGGTGGTGAGATAAGCTGCACAATATAATTGACCTTTCAGTATATTGTTGCACACACACCATCTATTTAGCAAATGCCCTTGTTATCAACAGCAGCCTTTTAAACTCACCTGAGCTAACAGGTATGTGCGCTGGTTACTCTGCTGCGCTTAAAATTTCTTTTTTGGTTTGCTACAATGCCTTTTCTGAAACGTTGTCTCCTTCTGCTGGAACACTGACTTCTTTCATTTAATGCCTGCAGACTATAAAAGAGAACCCAACCCAAAAAGTTTGGTTGATTAGTCTGTGGCATTCTGTTAAACTGTTGCTTATGGCGGTCTCTGTGAGCTTCTCAGCGACATTCAGCCAGCCAGGTATCCTGCCTGCAGTAGATGGAATGTGGCAATGGAACGCTGGCTGCGCGTGTCATAATAGGCTCTGAGCCTTTATATACCTGTGCACAGCAGCAGCCACCTTCAGTCTGCTGCTGGACAGCCAGCAGCAGCAGCAGCAGGAGAGGTATGTAATCAGGAGCCCTCCTGCTAAGGGTAGACAGCTGCTCGTTCCACCCCACCCCCCGCCTTAATTGGTTCTCCTCCCTTCCAACGGTGTTGAGGCGGGTGGGAACAGCAGGGGGTGAAGGTGCTGTGTTTAAAGAGGTGGAGTTATGCAGATCTAAAACGCGTGGATTGCAGCAGCAGCAAGCCGAAAAGTGCAGGCATGTAAGGGATCTAGAGGTTGACAACATGTCTTCTTAACGGGAGTCCAGGAGCTCATCTCCACAAATGGACTTTTCAGGATCCTTGGGTGGCTCCGTAGTTTGAAACCAATTCTGGTTATCGCTTCTCGGCCTTTTGGCTAAGATCAAGTGTAGTATCTGTTCTTATCAGTTTAATATCTGATACGTCCCCTATCTGGGGACCATATATTAAATGGATTTTTAGAACAGGGAGATGGAAAAAGAGCTTGCTCTGTCCACTCCACGCATTGACCTGGTATTGCAGTATCTCCAGGACCGGTGCACCCCTTCTTTAATGCAGTTTCTAAAATCAGAAAGAATTGAATTCAATGTTTTTTGTTCATTTTGCTTGTTTGTCGGATTTTGGGATGGACTCTTTGGCTTTGCTTTTCTTCTCCTCATTGGATTTTTCATGTTCAAAGTTGCAGAAGCCAGATTACAAGCTCATTTTGGTTCAACTTCAGCAACTGTGCATTGCATTGCCATGTAATGTGATGCAATGCTATCTTTCTAGCTCTCCCTTTTTACTTCCTTTTGGATAAACAGACATATTAGGCAAGCATTTTGGAGCTTTCACCTAAATAACTACAGGTGGTGAGATAAGCTGCACAATATAATTGACCTTTCAGTATATTGTTGCACACACACCATCTATTTAGCAAATGCCCTTGTTATCAACAGCAGCCTTTTAAACTCACCTGAGCTAACAGGTATGTGCGCTGGTTACTCTGCTGCGCTTAAAATTTCTTTTTTGGTTTGCTACAATGCCTTTTCTGAAACGTTGTCTCCTTCTGCTGGAACACTGACTTCTTTCATTTAATGCCTGCAGACTATAAAAGAGAACCCAACCCAAAAAGTTTGGTTGATTAGTCTGTGGCATTCTGTTAAACTGTTGCTTATGGCGGTCTCTGTGAGCTTCTCAGCGACATTCAGCCAGCCAGGTATCCTGCCTGCAGTAGATGGAATGTGGCAATGGAACGCTGGCTGCGCGTGTCATAATAGGCTCTGAGCCTTTATATACCTGTGCACAGCAGCAGCCACCTTCAGTCTGCTGCTGGACAGCCAGCAGCAGCAGCAGCAGGAGAGGTATGTAATCAGGAGCCCTCCTGCTAAGGGTAGACAGCTGCTCGTTCCACCCCACCCCCCGCCTTAATTGGTTCTCCTCCCTTCCAACGGTGTTGAGGCGGGTGGGAACAGCAGGGGGTGAAGGTGCTGTGTTTAAAGAGGTGGAGTTATGCAGATCTAAAACGCGTGGATTGCAGCAGCAGCAAGCCGAAAAGTGCAGGCATGTAAGGGATCTAGAGGTTGACAACATGTCTTCTTAACGGGAGTCCAGGAGCTCATCTCCACAAATGGACTTTTCAGGATCCTTGGGTGGCTCCGTAGTTTGAAACCAATTCTGGTTATCGCTTCTCGGCCTTTTGGCTAAGATCAAGTGTAGGAAAACATGGCCCTCCAGGATTGAAGTCACTAGGCTGGGTAAGTGTGAGGGCTTTGGAGCAATGTGCCCCAGGAGTAGGCGCCCTGGTGGGAGTCCAAGCTTACTGGGACTGGGAACCCCAGAAAGACTTGGCTTCGTAGCACGCCGCACCTTTGCCAATCATACTTTCTGAGCAACCCCCCCTATTCCTGGCCTCCGGGCTAGGAAGGGGAATTTTTATAAACCCGGTCGGAGGTCCGGTCAGCTTTGGGCTGAGAAACCAACACAGGCTCCAGCTCCACTAGGGTGGCAGCCTAGATGGAAGCTGGGAGCACGAAAACGGCTCTTCTCCGGCTTCGGCTAGGGAGAGCATCGGAGATCCCTGACCCTCGCTGTGGCCTTCTGGCTCGGAGGGATGGGGATGGTTTATTGGGGACCCTCTCCTCCGGGAAGGGTCCACATGAATCCTCGCCTCGTGCGCTGTTTTGGTGTGACTTCGGTCACATTTTTCAGTGCCTTGGATGCAGCTTCAATCAAAAAATCTGTTCTTATCAGTTTAATATCTGATACGTCCCCTATCTGGGGACCATATATTAAATGGATTTTTAGAACAGGGAGATGGAAAAAGAGCTTGCTCTGTCCACTCCACGCATTGACCTGGTATTGCAGTATCTCCAGGACCGGTGCACCCCTTCTTTAATGCAGTTTCTAAAATCAGAAAGAATTGAATTCAATGTTTTTTGTTCATTTTGCTTGTTTGTCGGATTTTGGGATGGACTCTTTGGCTTTGCTTTTCTTCTCCTCATTGGATTTTTCATGTTCAAAGTTGCAGAAGCCAGATTACAAGCTCATTTTGGTTCAACTTCAGCAACTGTGCATTGCATTGCCATGTAATGTGATGCAATGCTATCTTTCTAGCTCTCCCTTTTTACTTCCTTTTGGATAAACAGACATATTAGGCAAGCATTTTGGAGCTTTCACCTAAATAACTACAGGTGGTGAGATAAGCTGCACAATATAATTGACCTTTCAGTATATTGTTGCACACACACCATCTATTTAGCAAATGCCCTTGTTATCAACAGCAGCCTTTTAAACTCACCTGAGCTAACAGGTATGTGCGCTGGTTACTCTGCTGCGCTTAAAATTTCTTTTTTGGTTTGCTACAATGCCTTTTCTGAAACGTTGTCTCCTTCTGCTGGAACACTGACTTCTTTCATTTAATGCCTGCAGACTATAAAAGAGAACCCAACCCAAAAAGTTTGGTTGATTAGTCTGTGGCATTCTGTTAAACTGTTGCTTATGGCGGTCTCTGTGAGCTTCTCAGCGACATTCAGCCAGCCAGGTATCCTGCCTGCAGTAGATGGAATGTGGCAATGGAACGCTGGCTGCGCGTGTCATAATAGGCTCTGAGCCTTTATATACCTGTGCACAGCAGCAGCCACCTTCAGTCTGCTGCTGGACAGCCAGCAGCAGCAGCAGCAGGAGAGGTATGTAATCAGGAGCCCTCCTGCTAAGGGTAGACAGCTGCTCGTTCCACCCCACCCCCCGCCTTAATTGGTTCTCCTCCCTTCCAACGGTGTTGAGGCGGGTGGGAACAGCAGGGGGTGAAGGTGCTGTGTTTAAAGAGGTGGAGTTATGCAGATCTAAAACGCGTGGATTGCAGCAGCAGCAAGCCGAAAAGTGCAGGCATGTAAGGGATCTAGAGGTTGACAACATGTCTTCTTAACGGGAGTCCAGGAGCTCATCTCCACAAATGGACTTTTCAGGATCCTTGGGTGGCTCCGTAGTTTGAAACCAATTCTGGTTATCGCTTCTCGGCCTTTTGGCTAAGATCAAGTGTAGTATCTGTTCTTATCAGTTTAATATCTGATACGTCCCCTATCTGGGGACCATATATTAAATGGATTTTTAGAACAGGGAGATGGAAAAAGAGCTTGCTCTGTCCACTCCACGCATTGACCTGGTATTGCAGTATCTCCAGGACCGGTGCACCCCTTCTTTAATGCAGTTTCTAAAATCAGAAAGAATTGAATTCAATGTTTTTTGTTCATTTTGCTTGTTTGTCGGATTTTGGGATGGACTCTTTGGCTTTGCTTTTCTTCTCCTCATTGGATTTTTCATGTTCAAAGTTGCAGAAGCCAGATTACAAGCTCATTTTGGTTCAACTTCAGCAACTGTGCATTGCATTGCCATGTAATGTGATGCAATGCTATCTTTCTAGCTCTCCCTTTTTACTTCCTTTTGGATAAACAGACATATTAGGCAAGCATTTTGGAGCTTTCACCTAAATAACTACAGGTGGTGAGATAAGCTGCACAATATAATTGACCTTTCAGTATATTGTTGCACACACACCATCTATTTAGCAAGTGCCCTTGTTATCAACAGCAGCCTTTTAAACTCACCTGAGCTAACAGGTATGTGCGCTGGTTACTCTGCTGCGCTTAAAATTTCTTTTTTGGTTTGCTACAATGCCTTTTCTGAAACGTTGTCTCCTTCTGCTGGAACACTGACTTCTTTCATTTAATGCCTGCAGACTATAAAAGAGAACCCAACCCAAAAAGTTTGGTTGATTAGTCTGTGGCATTCTGTTAAACTGTTGCTTATGGCGGTCTCTGTGAGCTTCTCAGCGACATTCAGCCAGCCAGGTATCCTGCCTGCAGTAGATGGAATGTGGCAATGGAACGCTGGCTGCACGTGTCATAATAGGCTCTGAGCCTTTATATACCTGTGCACAGCAGCAGCCACCTTCAGTCTGCTGCTGGACAGCCAGCAGCAGCAGCAGGAGAGGTATGTAATCAGGAGCCCTCCTGCTAAGGGTAGACAGCTGCTCGTTCCACCCCACCCCCCGCCTTAATTGGTTCTCCTCCCTTCCAACGGTGTTGAGGCGGGTGGGAACAGCAGGGGGTGAAGGTGCTGTGTTTAAAGAGGTGGAGTTATGCAGATCTAAAACGCGTGGATTGCAGCAGCAGCAAGCCGAAAAGTGCAGGCATGTAAGGGATCTAGAGGTTGACAACATGTCTTCTTAACGGGAGTCCAGGAGCTCATCTCCACAAATGGACTTTTCAGGATCCTTGGGTGGCTCCGTAGTTTGAAACCAATTCTGGTTATCGCTTCTCGGCCTTTTGGCTAAGATCAAGTGTAGTATCTGTTCTTTTAAGAACACAAGAGCTACGATCTACACTTGACGAGAGCGATCGAACTCGGAAGGAGAAGAGCTTCGGAGCCCAGCTGACATCAGAGAACGAAGGCGGATATCGGTGGGAGGAAGAAGCTCTAAAGAATCCAGAAGAAGACGAAGACTCGGAGAAGAATCGGGCTGTCCTGTGGAATCTTCGAGGAAGAAAATCATTGAGACAAAGACCTTTCGGGGAATTTGTCCAGAACACGACGGGAGAAGAATCTGCATAGCTCCACCCATTCCGGGAAGAGTTCCAGATCCAGCTCCAAGAAGTAACTGCAGGAGGAAAGCCATGGCAAGCGCTGCGAGGAAGGCCGAAAAGAAGAGCCTGGAGCTGGGGACAGCCAGGAGGGCCCAGCCAGGAGCCGATTCTGACCCCAAGGACTCTGCCTCCACGACTGGCCAGCAGAAGGGACCCCAGAAGCCCCGCCACGAAGCTCCAGCCCTGGAGCCATGGATGCGGCAGACGGTGGCCCTGAAGCTGAAGGAAGTGGATGGGAGGGTGCCGGACATGTCCTCGGACGTGTTCTGCCAGAAGATGCTGCTGGATCGAGGCTTCTCCAGGTCGGATACCCTCAGCATCCAGACCTTCTTGACGGGGATCTTCTTCGTCACCTTCGCCACTGTGAACACCTGCAGGAGGTTCTGGGAAATGGTAAGCGCAAAAGGACCGGATAATTCTTTCTCTGCCTTTACAGGTAGCTGCCCTATCCAGAGGGATGAAAGGAGGATCACGGTCTCCATGCGCAACCCGCACACCCCAGGCCAAGACATCTGTACCTTCCTGAGACGCTTCTGTTTGGTTGTGAAGGAACCCTCTCACATCCTGAATGGACTCGGCTTCTGGACAGGTAAGTGGTCGGTGACCGTTAGACTTCACAGGGACCTGGCGTACTCAGACGGACTTCGGCACCTGCCCCCGACATTCTCCCTGGGCAACTCCTACGGCCTCATCTATTACCCGGACATGCCGCGGAACTGCAGGAGATGCGGCAAGAACGGCCACGAGATGAAGGACTGCAAGGAGGATGCCTGCAGGATTTGTCGAGTGACGGGACACAGCTCGAAGGACTGCCCGAAGAAGACATCCTGCAACCTGTGTGGGCTGGCGGCTCATCTGTTCAAGGATTGCCCCAGGCGTGAGAGATCCTGGGCATCGGTGGTTGCGACGACCCCAGCTACGGAGGACAAGGCCCCGACGACCAGGCCTGTGAAGGTCAAGGACGCGACGACCAAGGCCCCAGCGGCCAAGGCCGAGACGACCAAGGCCAAAGCGGTCAAGGAGTCGGTGGCCAAAGCCCCAGCGACGGTCCCAGCAGCTCCGAAGCAGAAGAAAAAGTCAAAGGAGGGTAAGAGTTCTGTCACCCCTCTCTCGATCCCTCCCCCTGCCACCCCCGTCCAATCCCCCCCCACCCCGGCCACCCCTGCTGAGGATTCCACTTCCTCTTCCTCCTTCCCCTACTCCTCAGCAGGTGTCCTTTCCCCTGCCCCGGCAGCCACTCTCCCTCCCCAGACCATGGTAGCGGTGGAATTAACCTTTCCTCCACCCGCCGCTATCTATTCCGAGGAGGATTTTCCCCTTCTTGTCTCCCCAGTTCCAACCCGGGGAAAGAGGAAGGTGGAGGACAGCCCTGCTACTGAATCCTCCAAAAAGAAGATTCTGGATTTCGTAGGCGAAAAGGAGGATACCCTCCCTGAGCCAGAAGAGATGGAGCACATGGTTGAGACCCTGGTGGCCGAGCCAGAAGAGGAGGAACTGGTGGTCGCCGAGATTGAGGCCGCGCTGCTTGACCAGATGGAGGAAGAGGGCCTGCTGGTGATCCCGTCACCAGCAGTCAACACCGACGAGGGACCACCCGACCGGAGTGGTAACTAAGGTGTATTGCCTGCGCTAACTTTTTCTTTTTTCCCTACATGATGGCTAATATTAACTTATTTTCCATTAATGTCAGGAGCATCAAGGACAAGTTCAGACGTCAGACTATTTATGCCTTCCTTACTTCCCAGTTGTGTGATGTTTATATGTTGCAGGAATGTTCCCTTCCCTCCTCTAGGTCCTTCAAACATCTGGCCAGGGAGTGGTCCCACGGTCCATCCTACTGGTCCGGTGGGGGTGACTGCAAGTCTGCGGGGGTCGCAATTCTGATCGGGGGGGGCGCATTCACGCTTGAGTCCGTCCAGGAGCTCATCTGCGGCAGGGCTCTTGTTGTAGATGGCAACTGGGCGGGAGAACCTGTCAGGTTCATCAACGTGTATGCGTCCCCACTGAAGAATGAGCGTTTGGAGCTTTTCCAGACCCTGCGGCTTCAGCTTGCCACCACCAGGACCTTAGTGATGGCCGGGGATTTCAACTGCCCCATCGAGGAGGACGGTCGTAGTTCTGGCACATCTGCCAAGTTGGACATCACGTCCAAGCTGCTCATCGAGATGGTAACCGAGGCCTCTCTTCAGGACGTGGTGGGCTCCATGGGGAGAGGCTCCACGAACTATTCGTGGAGCCGACCCGATGGCTCACTCCGCTCCAGGATTGACTTTGTGTTCACCTCTCGGGCAGTCAGGCAGAGTAGGCACTCGATGGTCTCCTGCTTCTTCTCCGACCACAGAGCCATTCACTTACAAGGTGTCCTCGGCGACGGTTTTCCGTCCGGCCCCGGCTCCTGGAAGCTGAATTGTGCTCTGCTGGCTCAGGATGAAGTCGTGGAGGAGCTGAGAGCAGCCTACGCAATGTGGCAGTCCTACAAGGGTAGCTTCCAAACAGTCTCTGATTGGTGGGAATATGTTAAACTTGAGTTTCGCTGTTTCTTTCAGGCCAAGGGTCGACAACAGGAGTGTGAGAAGAGGAGGGACTTCAGAGGGCTGCAGCGCGAGCTGCGGTCGCTGCAGGACCTTCTTCACTGCGGCTGGGACGTGAGGGAGGAGCTGGAGGAGACCAAGAAGAGCCTGAAAAGGCACTTTGAGGAGGAGTCCAAGCGAATCATCTTCCGTTCCAAAGTGGAGAATCTGGAGAAGGGTGAGAAATGTAACTCATTCTTTTTCAGGAAACTTCATGCCGGTCACACGCCCCTGAACGAGCTGCGAGACGAGAGCGGAAACATGCGACGTGGGAAGGAGGACGTGATGAGGGTCGTCAGCGACTTCTACAGCGAACTCTACTCCCACAAGACTACCGACCCCGACGCTGCTGATAAGTTCCTGTCAGGTATCACTAACCATCTTGATCCTGCAGGCACGGCAGCCTTGGACAAACCTCTGATGGTGGGCGAATTGCTCTCTGCCGCTAAATCCTTTAGGACCGGCAGGACCCCGGGCAGTGATGGTCTTCCAGCGGAGCTCTATGTAGCGCTGGGAGACCTCATCTGTCCGGACCTGTTGGACCTGTACGAGGAGATGGTGGTGGAGGGTAGAATGCCTCCATCTTTGAGGGAAGGAATGGTCACGATCCTGTACAAGCGGAAGGGAGAGAGGTGCGACCTGAGGAATTGGCGTCCCATCACTCTGCTCAACGTGGACTACAAGATCCTGGCCAAGACGATGGCGACACGACTTAAGACGGTCATCGGACGGATCATCCACCCGGACCAGACCTGCGGCATCCCTGGACGTCGCATCGCAGACAGCCTCGCTCTCGTGCGGGACACGGTCGAGTACATCAAGGTCCGCCGCGCACACGCGGCCCTGGTCTCCTTGGATCAGGAGAAGGCCTTCGACCGGGTTTCCCACGAGTTCATGGGCCGAGCTCTGCACCGGTTAGGTTTGGGTAACATGTTTTGTTCGTATGTCCGTCTGATGTATTTTGATATCCACAGCTCGGTGTTGGTGAACGGCTGGAAGACTGACCCCTTCCCTGTCCTCTCTGGGGTCAGACAAGGCTGCCCTCTATCACCTCTTCTTTTTGTTTGTGTTATAGAACTCTTCGCAGAGGCTATCCGGCAGAATGGAGAGATCAGAGGGATCACCGCACCGGGTCCGGGACGACACGAGGTCAAGTGCTCGCTCTACATGGACGACGTCACCGTCTTCTGCGCTGATCGTGGTTCAGTCGACGCCCTCGTCCAGACGTGTGAGAGGTTCGGCCGGGCTTCAGGGGCCAAAGTCAACTGCAGGAAGTCGGAAGCCATGCTCTTCGGGGATTGGCAGCCGGCCTCCTCCGCCCCCTTCCCCTTCAACATTCAACCGGATTTCCTCAAGGTGCTGGGAGTCTGGTTCGGGAAGGAAGGAAGGAGCGGCCCTCAAGTCCTGGCAAGAACGCTTGGCCAAGGTGAAGCAACGGATCGGACTCTGGAGCCTCAGACACCTCACTTGTGAGGGTAAGGCACTCGTCCTGCGTAATGAGGTCCTGCCCGTCTTGCAGTACACGGCGCAGGCCTGGCCCCCACACGTCACTGTGTGCAGGGCCATTACCAGGACAGTGTTTCACTTTGTCTGGGGATCCAAGATGGACAGAGTCAGGCGGGCCGTCATGTACAAGGAGCCTCGCAAGGGTGGGAAGGGCGTTCCAGATATCCCCACCCTCCTGCGATCCTCTTTTGTGTGTGATTGTGTCCGCCGGACTTTGCAAGTCAAGAATGGCTCCGCGGGCAGGTCCATGTCTCGCTTCTTCCTGCTTCCTCTTTGGAGGCGACTCAGCTGGGACAAGTGGGACAGCTCCTTCCCCTACAACTGGACGACGCCATGGTTCTACGGAGACGTCGTTCGATTTGTGGGGGAGCATCAACTGGAGGGACTCAAGCCCGACTTGTGGAAGCCCAAAACTATCCACAAGCTAATCAGAGCCAAGGATGACGTGGAGAACATCACAGGACTTCACCAGGACACGCTGGAGACTGTGTGGACAAATGTGTCGTCTGACAGGCTGACCAACGGGCACAAGGACTTGTCGTGGATGGCGATTCAGGGCGGACTGCCCGTCCGGTCATTCATGCATGCCCGGAACCTGTGCAAGACCCGGTACTGCCCAAGGTGCCCCTTCGTGGAGGAAACATCTTTGCACACTTTTTGGGACTGCGGATTTGCACAGCGCCTATTGACTGCACTTGAGGACGACCTGAGGAACTCTGTCCCCAGGGCGAGCCTATCGCACCATTCTGTGCTTTACGGACTCTTCCCTGGGGTTCATACCGTCGGAGCCATCCAGGAGGCTTGGCGCCTTATGAACTGCTTCAAGGATGCCGTTTGGGTCGCCAGGAACCGGCTCATCTTGAGGAGGGAGAGGATGTCCATCCAGGACTGCCGCAGGCTGATCCACAGCCTGCTCAGAGACTATTCCATCATGGACGGTCCGGAGGACGAGGACGAGGACTAAACCCCTCCTCCCCCTCTCCCCTTATGTGTCTTGTCTTTCAATAAAGCTTCGGGCCTGTGATTTTCCCCTCCCCATCCCCTTTTTCCCAATCCCCATCCCTTATCACGGCTCGTCGTACTGTATTGATTGACATGCTTTTTCTTTCAGATTGAGTGTTTTGTGTAGCATAGGGGTGTGATGTGTCTAGTTAGGGCGTCGTATCCTCATGCTATGTAAATATGATGTAGAATTCTGTGTGTACTGGGCACTGTACACTGTCTGTTAACTTATTTTTTGTGCTAATAAAAGATATATTCAATCAAAAAATCTGTTCTTATCAGTTTAATATCTGATACGTCCCCTATCTGGGGACCATATATTAAATGGATTTTTAGAATAGGGAGATGGAAAAAGAGCTTGCTCTGTCCACTCCACGCATTGACCTGGTATTGCAGTATCTCCAGGACCGGTGCACCCCTTCTTTAATGCAGTTTCTAAAATCAGAAAGAATTGAATTCAATGTTTTTTGTTCATTTTGCTTGTTTGTCGGATTTTGGGATGGACTCTTTGGCTTTGCTTTTCTTCTCCTCATTGGATTTTTCATGTTCAAAGTTGCAGAAGCCAGATTACAAGCTCATTTTGGTTCAACTTCAGCAACTGTGCATTGCATTGCCATGTAATGTGATGCAATGCTATCTTTCTAGCTCTCCCTTTTTACTTCCTTTTGGATAAACAGACATATTAGGCAAGCATTTTGGAGCTTTCACCTAAATAACTACAGGTGGTGAGATAAGCTGCACAATATAATTGACCTTTCAGTATATTGTTGCACACACACCATCTATTTAGCAAATGCCCTTGTTATCAACAGCAGCCTTTTAAACTCACCTGAGCTAACAGGTATGTGCGCTGGTTACTCTGCTGCGCTTAAAATTTCTTTTTTGGTTTGCTACAATGCCTTTTCTGAAACGTTGTCTCCTTCTGCTGGAACACTGACTTCTTTCATTTAATGCCTGCAGACTATAAAAGAGAACCCAACCCAAAAAGTTTGGTTGATTAGTCTGTGGCATTCTGTTAAACTGTTGCTTATGGCGGTCTCTGTGAGCTTCTCAGCGACATTCAGCCAGCCAGGTATCCTGCCTGCAGTAGATGGAATGTGGCAATGGAACGCTGGCTGCGCGTGTCATAATAGGCTCTGAGCCTTTATATACCTGTGCACAGCAGCAGCCACCTTCAGTCTGCTGCTGGACAGCCAGCAGCAGCAGCAGCAGGAGAGGTATGTAATCAGGAGCCCTCCTGCTAAGGGTAGACAGCTGCTCGTTCCACCCCACCCCCCGCCTTAATTGGTTCTCCTCCCTTCCAACGGTGTTGAGGCGGGTGGGAACAGCAGGGGGTGAAGGTGCTGTGTTTAAAGAGGTGGAGTTATGCAGATCTAAAACGCGTGGATTGCAGCAGCAGCAAGCCGAAAAGTGCAGGCATGTAAGGGATCTAGAGGTTGACAACATGTCTTCTTAACGGGAGTCCAGGAGCTCATCTCCACAAATGGACTTTTCAGGATCCTTGGGTGGCTCCGTAGTTTGAAACCAATTCTGGTTATCGCTTCTCGGCCTTTTGGCTAAGATCAAGTGTAGTATCTTTCGAAAAGGCGGTTTTGGATGTTGGCCGCCCTAGTAGATTGATACATTATGCACACTGGGGTTTAGGCGCTTGTTAGTACGCCAGGTGGCTAATATAGTCATCTGGTGGAAAGCATGGCCCCCCAGGATCGACGCCATTGGGCCGGGGAAGATCGAAAGCCCGAAGTGTGAAGTGCCCCAGGAGTGGTGACCCTGGGGTGCCTTAACTCACTGGGATTGGGAACCCCACTTGAGTTTATGGCACATTTGCACAAGCACTTCAAATTTTCTTTCTTTGCACACACCCTTATTCCGGGCCTTCTGGCCTTAGGATGGGGAATTTTTCAATTCCCGGTCGAAGGTCCGGGCAGTATTATACTGTGAAACCTTCACTATTTATTTAATTTCTTTGTCACTGTGTGTCCACTTATTCACGTGTGTCACGTCCTACTAGGATTTTGTCGGGATGCGGTTCCCTTACGGGTTCCTCTCTTGGCAGGTCTAGGGGGGGAGTGTGTGGCCATCAGGTTCCGCTCCCCCCTGAACCCCCCTGGCTCTCCTCTTTCGGGAGGAGAGCGTTGTTGGCTCCCCTCTTCCGGGAGGGGAGCACAGTCTTTGGCTCCCAGTGCCTTGCTCGGGTGAGAACTCGGGCAGGTGCTGGGGGTAAGATTGGGTCGCCTCTGGCTTCGGCTGGAGGTGGCTTTTTGTCCCTGTTCCTCGCTGTGGCCTTATGGCTCGGAGGGACGGGGAATGGTTTGGGGGACCCTTCTCCTTTTGGAGAGGGTTTCAAGAAGACCAGCATCCTAGTGCACTTTTTTTGTGGCATTTGTCACTTTTTTAAGCGCACTCGGGTTTTGTACACGAATTCGGGCTTTCGATAAAAAAAAAAAAAAAAAATCTGTTCTTATCAGTTTAATATCTGATACGTCCCCTATCTGGGGACCATATATTAAATGGATTTTTAGAACAGGGAGATGGAAAAAGAGCTTGCTCTGTCCACTCCACGCATTGACCTGGTATTGCAGTATCTCCAGGACCGGTGCACCCCTTCTTTAATGCAGTTTCTAAAATCAGAAAGAATTGAATTCAATGTTTTTTGTTCATTTTGCTTGTTTGTCGGATTTTGGGATGGACTCTTTGGCTTTGCTTTTCTTCTCCTCATTGGATTTTTCATGTTCAAAGTTGCAGAAGCCAGATTACAAGCTCATTTTGGTTCAACTTCAGCAACTGTGCATTGCATTGCCATGTAATGTGATGCAATGCTATCTTTCTAGCTCTCCCTTTTTACTTCCTTTTGGATAAACAGACATATTAGGCAAGCATTTTGGAGCTTTCACCTAAATAACTACAGGTGGTGAGATAAGCTGCACAATATAATTGACCTTTCAGTATATTGTTGCACACACACCATCTATTTAGCAAATGCCCTTGTTATCAACAGCAGCCTTTTAAACTCACCTGAGCTAACAGGTATGTGCGCTGGTTACTCTGCTGCGCTTAAAATTTCTTTTTTGGTTTGCTACAATGCCTTTTCTGAAACGTTGTCTCCTTCTGCTGGAACACTGACTTCTTTCATTTAATGCCTGCAGACTATAAAAGAGAACCCAACCCAAAAAGTTTGGTTGATTAGTCTGTGGCATTCTGTTAAACTGTTGCTTATGGCGGTCTCTGTGAGCTTCTCAGCGACATTCAGCCAGCCAGGTATCCTGCCTGCAGTAGATGGAATGTGGCAATGGAACGCTGGCTGCGCGTGTCATAATAGGCTCTGAGCCTTTATATACCTGTGCACAGCAGCAGCCACCTTCAGTCTGCTGCTGGACAGCCAGCAGCAGCAGCAGCAGGAGAGGTATGTAATCAGGAGCCCTCCTGCTAAGGGTAGACAGCTGCTCGTTCCACCCCACCCCCCGCCTTAATTGGTTCTCCTCCCTTCCAACGGTGTTGAGGCGGGTGGGAACAGCAGGGGGTGAAGGTGCTGTGTTTAAAGAGGTGGAGTTATGCAGATCTAAAACGCGTGGATTGCAGCAGCAGCAAGCCGAAAAGTGCAGGCATGTAAGGGATCTAGAGGTTGACAACATGTCTTCTTAACGGGAGTCCAGGAGCTCATCTCCACAAATGGACTTTTCAGGATCCTTGGGTGGCTCCGTAGTTTGAAACCAATTCTGGTTATCGCTTCTCGGCCTTTTGGCTAAGATCAAGTGTAGTATCTGTTCTTTTAAAAACACAAGAGCTACGATCTACACTTGACGAGAGCGATCGAACTCGGAAGGAGAAGAGCTTCGGAGCCCAGCTGACATCGGAGAACGAAGGCGGATATCGGTGGGAGGAAGAAGCTCTAAAGAATCCAGAAGAAGACGAAGACTCGGAGAAGAATCGGGCTGTCCTGTGGAATCTTCGAGGAAGAAAATCATCGAGACAAAGACCTTTCGGGGAATTTGTCCAGAACACGACGGGAGAAGAATCTGCATAGCTCCACCCATTCCGGGAAGAGTTCCAGATCCAGCTCCAAGAAGTAACTGCAGGAGGAAAGCCATGGCAAGCGCTGCGAGGAAGGCCGAAAAGAAGAGCCTGGAGCTGGGGACAGCCAGGAGGGCCCAGCCAGGAGCCGATTCTGACCCCAAGGACTCTGCCTCCACGACTGGCCAGCAGAAGGGACCCCAGAAGCCCCGCCACGAAGCTCCAGCCCTGGAGCCATGGATGCGGCAGACGGTGGCCCTGAAGCTGAAGGAAGTGGATGGGAGGGTGCCGGACATGTCCTCGGACGTGTTCTGCCAGAAGATGATGCTGGATCGAGGCTTCTCCAGGTCGGACACCCTCAGCATCCAGACCTTCTTGACGGGGATCTTCTTCGTCACCTTCGCCACTGTGAACACCTGCAGGAGGTTCTGGGAAATGGTAAGCGCAAAAGGACCGGATAATTCTTTCTCTGCCTTTACAGGTAGCTGCCCTATCCAGAGGGATGAAAGGAGGATCACGGTCTCCATGCGCAACCCGCACACCCCAGGCCAAGACATCTGTACCTTCCTGAGACGCTTCTGTTTGGTTGTGAAGGAACCCTCTCACATCCTGAATGGACTCGGCTTCTGGACAGGTAAGTGGTCGGTGACCGTTAGACTTCACAGGGACCTGGCGTACTCAGACGGACTTCGGCACCTGCCCCCGACATTCTCCCTGGGCAACTCCTACGGCCTCATCTATTACCCGGACATGCCGCGGAACTGCAGGAGATGCGGCAAGAACGGCCACGAGATGAAGGACTGCAAGGAGGATGCCTGCAGGATTTGTCGAGTGACGGGACACAGCTCGAAGGACTGCCCGAAGAAGACGTCCTGCAACCTGTGTGGGCTGGCGGCTCATCTGTACAAGGATTGCCCCAGGCGTGAGAGATCCTGGGCATCGGTGGTTGCGACGACCCCAGCTACGGAGGACAAGGCCCCGACGACCAGGCCTGTGAAGGTCAAGGACGCGACGACCAAGGCCCCAGCGGCCAAGGCCGAGACGACCAAGGCCAAAGCGGTCAAGGAGTCGGTGGCCAAAGCCCCAGCGACGGTCCCAGCAGCTCCGAAGCAGAAGAAAAAGTCAAAGGAGGGTAAGAGTTCTGTCACCCCTCTCTCGATCCCTCCCCCTGCCACCCCCGTCCAATCCCCCCCCACCCCGGCCACCCCTGCTGAGGATTCCACTTCCTCTTCCTCCTTCCCCTACTCCTCAGCAGGTGTCCTTTCCCCTGCCCCGGCAGCCACTCTCCCTCCCCAGACCATGGTAGCGGTGGAATTAACCTTTCCTCCACCCGCCGCTATCTATTCCGAGGAGGATTTTCCCCTTCTTGTCTCCCCAGTTCCAACCCGGGGAAAGAGGAAGGTGGAGGACAGCCCTGCTACTGAATCCTCCAAAAAGAAGATTCTGGATTTCGTAGGCGAAAAGGAGGATACCCTCCCTGAGCCAGAAGAGATGGAGCACATGGTTGAGACCCTGGTGGCCGAGCCAGAAGAGGAGGAACTGGTGGTCGCCGAGATCGAGGCCGCGCTGCTTGACCAGATGGAGGAAGAGGGCCTGCTGGTGATCCCGTCACCAGCAGTCAACACCGACGAGGGACCACCCGACCGGAGTGGTAACTAAGGTGTATTGCCTGCGCTAACTTTTTCTTTTTTCCCTACATGATGGCTAATATTAACTTATTTTCCATTAATGTCAGGAGCATCAAGGACAAGTTCAGACGTCAGACTATTTATGCCTTCCTTACTTCCCAGTTGTGTGATGTTTATATGTTGCAGGAATGTTCCCTTCCCTCCTCTAGGTCCTTCAAACATCTGGCCAGGGAGTGGTCCCACGGTCCATCCTACTGGTCCGGTGGGGGTGACTGCAAGTCTGCGGGGGTCGCAATTCTGATCAGGGGGGGCGCATTCACGCTTGAGTCCGTCCAGGAGCTCATCTGCGGCAGGGCTCTTGTTGTAGATGGCAACTGGGCGGGAGAACCTGTCAGGTTCATCAACGTGTATGCGTCCCCACTGAAGAATGAGCGTTTGGAGCTTTTCCAGACCCTGCGGCTTCAGCTTGCCACCACCAGGACCTTAGTGATGGCCGGGGATTTCAACTGCCCCATCGAGGAGGACGGTCGTAGTTCTGGCACATCTGCCAAGTTGGACATCACGTCCAAGCTGCTCATCGAGATGGTAACCGAGGCCTCTCTTCAGGACGTGGTGGGCTCCATGGGGAGAGGCTCCACGAACTATTCGTGGAGCCGACCCGATGGCTCACTCCGCTCCAGGATTGACTTTGTGTTCACCTCTCGGGCAGTCAGGCAGAGTAGGCACTCGATGGTCTCCTGCTTCTTCTCCGACCACAGAGCCATTCACTTACAAGGTGTCCTCGGCGACGGTTTTCCGTCCGGCCCCGGCTCCTGGAAGCTGAATTGTGCTCTGCTGGCTCAGGATGAAGTCGTGGAGGAGCTGAGAGCAGCCTACGCAATGTGGCAGTCCTACAAGGGTAGCTTCCAAACAGTCTCTGATTGGTGGGAATATGTTAAACTTGAGTTTCGCTGTTTCTTTCAGGCCAAGGGTCGACAACAGGCGTGTGAGAAGAGGAGGGACTTCAGAGGGCTGCAGCGCGAGCTGCGGTCGCTGCAGGACCTTCTTCACTGCGGCTGGGACGTGAGGGAGGAGCTGGAGGAGACCAAGAAGAGCCTGAAAAGGCACTTTGAGGAGGAGTCCAAGCGAATCATCTTCCGTTCCAAAGTGGAGAATCTGGAGAAGGGTGAGAAATGTAACTCATTCTTTTTCAGGAAACTTCATGCCGGTCACACGCCCCTGAACGAGCTGCGAGACGAGAGCGGAAACATGCGACGTGGGAAGGAGGACGTGATGAGGGTCGTCAGCGACTTCTACAGCGAACTCTACTCCCACAAGACTACCGACCCCGACGCTGCTGATAAGTTCCTGTCAGGTATCACTAACCATCTTGATCCTGCAGGCACGGCAGCCTTGGACAAACCTCTGATGGTGGGCGAATTGCTCTCTGCCGCTAAATCCTTTAGGACCGGCAGGACCCCGGGCAGTGATGGTCTTCCAGCGGAGCTCTATGTAGCGCTGGGAGACCTCATCTGTCCGGACCTGTTGGACCTGTACGAGGAGATGGTGGTGGAGGGTAGAATGCCTCCATCTTTGAGGGAAGGAATGGTCACGATCCTGTACAAGCGGAAGGGAGAGAGGTGCGACCTGAGGAATTGGCGTCCCATCACTCTGCTCAACGTGGACTACAAGATCCTGGCCAAGACGATGGCGACACGACTTAAGACGGTCATCGGACGGATCATCCACCCGGACCAGACCTGCGGCATCCCTGGACGTCGCATCGCAGACAGTCTCGCTCTCGTGCGGGACACGGTCGAGTACATCAAGGTCCGCCGCGCACACGCGGCCCTGGTCTCCTTGGATCAGGAGAAGGCCTTCGACCGGGTTTCCCACGAGTTCATGGGCCGAGCTCTGCACCGGTTAGGTTTGGGTAACATGTTTTGTTCGTATGTCCGTCTGATGTATTTTGATATCCACAGCTCGGTGTTGGTGAACGGCTGGAAGACTGACCCCTTCCCTGTCCTCTCTGGGGTCAGACAAGGCTGCCCTCTATCACCTCTTCTTTTTGTTTGTGTTATAGAACTCTTCGCAGAGGCTATCCGGCAGAATGGAGAGATCAGAGGGATCACCGCACCGGGTCCGGGACGACACGAGGTCAAGTGCTCGCTCTACATGGACGACGTCACCGTCTTCTGCGCTGATCGTGGTTCAGTCGACGCCCTCGTCCAGACGTGTGAGAGGTTCGGCCGGGCTTCAGGGGCCAAAGTCAACTGCAGGAAGTCGGAAGCCATGCTCTTCGGGGATTGGCAGCCGGCCTCCTCCGCCCCCTTCCCCTTCAACATTCAACCGGATTTCCTCAAGGTGCTGGGAGTCTGGTTCGGGAAGGAAGGAGCGGCCCTCAAGTCCTGGCAAGAACGCTTGGCCAAGGTGAAGCAACGGATCGGACTCTGGAGCCTCAGACACCTCACTTGTGAGGGTAAGGCACTCATCCTGCGTAATGAGGTCCTGCCCGTCTTGCAGTACACGGCGCAGGCCTGGCCCCCACACGTCACTGTGTGCAGGGCCATTACCAGGACAGTGTTTCACTTTGTCTGGGGATCCAAGATGGACAGAGTCAGGCGGGCCGTCATGTACAAGGAGCCTCGCAAGGGTGGGAAGGGCGTTCCAGATATCCCCACCCTCCTGCGATCCTCTTTTGTGTGTGATTGTGTCCGCTGGACTTTGCAAGTCAAGAATGGCTCCGCGGGCAGGTCCATGTCTCGCTTCTTCCTGCTTCCTCTTTGGAGGCGACTCGGCTGGGACAAGTGGGACAGCTCCTTCCCCTACAACTGGACGACGCCATGGTTCTACGGAGACGTCGTTCGATTTGTGGGGGAGCATCAACTGGAGGGACTCAAGCCCGACTTGTGGAAGCCCAAAACTATCCACAAGCTAATCAGAGCCAAGGATGACGTAGAGAACATCACAGGACTTCACCAGGACACGCTGGAGACTGTGTGGACAAATGTGTCGTCTGACAGGCTGACCAACGGGCACAAGGACTTGTCGTGGATGACGATTCAGGGCGGACTGCCCGTCCGGTCATTCATGCATGCCCGGAACCTGTGCAAGACCCGGTACTGCCCAACGTGCCCCTTCGTGGAGGAAACATCTTTGCACACTTTTTGGGACTGCGGATTTGCACAGCGCCTATTGACTGCACTTGAGGACGACCTGAGGAACTCTGTCCCCAGGGCGAGCCTATCGCACCATTCTGTGCTTTACGGACTCTTCCCTGGGGTTCATACCGTCGGAGCCATCCAGGAGGCTTGGCGCCTTATGAACTGCTTCAAGGATGCCGTTTGGGTCGCCAGGAACCGGCTCATCTTGAGGAGGGAGAGGATGTCCATCCAGGACTGCCGCAGGCTGATCCACAGCCTGCTCAGAGACTATTCCATCATGGACGGTCCGGAGGACGAGGACGAGGACTAAACCCCTCCTCCCCCTCTCCCCTTATGTGTCTTGTCTTTCAATAAAGCTTCGGGCCTGTGATTTTCCCCTCCCCATCCCCTTTTTCCCAATCCCCATCCCTTATCACGGTTCGTCGTACTGTATTGATTGACATGCTTTTTCTTTCAGATTGAGTGTTTTGTGTAGCATAGGGGTGTGATGTGTCTAGTTAGTGCGTCGTATCCTCATGCTATGTAAATATGATGTAGAATTCTGTGTGTACTGGGCTGCGGCACTGTACACTGTCTGTTAACTTATTTTTTGTGCTAATAAAAGATATATTCAATCAAAAAAATCTGTTCTTATCAGTTTAATATCTGATACGTCCCCTATCTGGGGACCATATATTAAATGGATTTTTAGAACAGGGAGATGGAAAAAGAGCTTGCTCTGTCCACTCCACGCATTGACCTGGTATTGCAGTATCTCCAGGACCGGTGCACCCCTTCTTTAATGCAGTTTCTAAAATCAGAAAGAATTGAATTCAATGTTTTTTGTTCATTTTGCTTGTTTGTCGGATTTTGGGATGGACTCTTTGGCTTTGCTTTTCTTCTCCTCATTGGATTTTTCATGTTCAAAGTTGCAGAAGCCAGATTACAAGCTCATTTTGGTTCAACTTCAGCAACTGTGCATTGCATTGCCATGTAATGTGATGCAATGCTATCTTTCTAGCTCTCCCTTTTTACTTCCTTTTGGATAAACAGACATATTAGGCAAGCATTTTGGAGCTTTCACCTAAATAACTACAGGTGGTGAGATAAGCTGCACAATATAATTGACCTTTCAGTATATTGTTGCACACACACCATCTATTTAGCAAATGCCCTTGTTATCAACAGCAGCCTTTTAAACTCACCTGAGCTAACAGGTATGTGCGCTGGTTACTCTGCTGCGCTTAAAATTTCTTTTTTGGTTTGCTACAATGCCTTTTCTGAAACGTTGTCTCCTTCTGCTGGAACACTGACTTCTTTCATTTAATGCCTGCAGACTATAAAAGAGAACCCAACCCAAAAAGTTTGGTTGATTAGTCTGTGGCATTCTGTTAAACTGTTGCTTATGGCGGTCTCTGTGAGCTTCTCAGCGACATTCAGCCAGCCAGGTATCCTGCCTGCAGTAGATGGAATGTGGCAATGGAACGCTGGCTGCGCGTGTCATAATAGGCTCTGAGCCTTTATATACCTGTGCACAGCAGCAGCCACCTTCAGTCTGCTGCTGGACAGCCAGCAGCAGCAGCAGCAGGAGAGGTATGTAATCAGGAGCCCTCCTGCTAAGGGTAGACAGCTGCTCGTTCCACCCCACCCCCCGCCTTAATTGGTTCTCCTCCCTTCCAACGGTGTTGAGGCGGGTGGGAACAGCAGGGGGTGAAGGTGCTGTGTTTAAAGAGGTGGAGTTATGCAGATCTAAAACGCGTGGATTGCAGCAGCAGCAAGCCGAAAAGTGCAGGCATGTAAGGGATCTAGAGGTTGACAACATGTCTTCTTAACGGGAGTCCAGGAGCTCATCTCCACAAATGGACTTTTCAGGATCCTTGGGTGGCTCCGTAGTTTGAAACCAATTCTGGTTATCGCTTCTCGGCCTTTTGGCTAAGATCAAGTGTAGTATCTGTTCTTATCAGTTTAATATCTGATACGTCCCCTATCTGGGGACCATATATTAAATGGATTTTTAGAACAGGGAGATGGAAAAAGAGCTTGCTCTGTCCACTCCACGCATTGACCTGGTATTGCAGTATCTCCAGGACCGGTGCACCCCTTCTTTAATGCAGTTTCTAAAATCAGAAAGAATTGAATTCAATGTTTTTTGTTCATTTTGCTTGTTTGTTAGATTTTGGGATGGACTCTTTGGCTTTGCTTTTCTTCTCCTCATTGGATTTTTCATGTTCAAAGTTGCAGAAGCCAGATTACAAGCTCATTTTGGTTCAACTTCAGCAACTGTGCATTGCATTGCCATGTAATGTGATGCAATGCTATCTTTCTAGCTCTCCCTTTTTACTTCCTTTTGGATAAACAGACATATTAGGCAAGCATTTTGGAGCTTTCACCTAAATAACTACAGGTGGTGAGATAAGCTGCACAATATAATTGACCTTTCAGTATATTGTTGCACACACACCATCTATTTAGCAAATGCCCTTGTTATCAACAGCAGCCTTTTAAACTCACTTGAGCTAACAGGTATGTGCGCTGGTTACTCTGCTGCGCTTAAAATTTCTTTTTTGGTTTGCTACAATGCCTTTTCTGAAACGTTGTCTCCTTCTGCTGGAACACTGACTTCTTTCATTTAATGCCTGCAGACTATAAAAGAGAACCCAACCCAAAAAGTTTGGTTGATTAGTCTGTGGCATTCTGTTAAACTGTTGCTTATGGCGGTCTCTGTGAGCTTCTCAGCGACATTCAGCCAGCCAGGTATCCTGCCTGCAGTAGATGGAATGTGGCAATGGAACGCTGGCTGCGCGTGTCATAATAGGCTCTGAGCCTTTATATACCTGTGCACAGCAGCAGCCACCTTCAGTCTGCTGCTGGACAGCCAGCAGCAGCAGCAGCAGGAGAGGTATGTAATCAGGAGCCCTCCTGCTAAGGGTAGACAGCTGCTTGTTCCACCCCACCCCCCGCCTTAATTGGTTCTCCTCCCTTCCAACGGTGTTGAGGCGGGTGGGAACAGCAGGGGGTGAAGGTGCTGTGTTTAAAGAGGTGGAGTTATGCAGATCTAAAACGCGTGGATTGCAGCAGCAGCAAGCCGAAAAGTGCAGGCATGTAAGGGATCTAGAGGTTGACAACATGTCTTCTTAACGGGAGTCCAGGAGCTCATCTCCACAAATGGACTTTTCAGGATCCTTGGGTGGCTCCGTAGTTTGAAACCAATTCTGGTTATCGCTTCTCGGCCTTTTGGCTAAGATCAAGTGCTTTATTGCAGGAGATTGTGGTTGAAGGGCACTCGGGTACCCCTCTCCTTGGCCTGGCAGGATCGTCCACTTTGGTGGACTTAACCTGCTTGCTGCTATTAGGGAGAGGGCTTAGTCCCAGGGTAACGAGTTGCGATCCCCCAGCTTCCAGGTGTTTTTCGCTGCAAGAACACTGGGAGCGCAGATTGCAAGCGGCTGCAATTTGCAACCTTGTTGCGTTTTTCCATGGAGGTTGACCCTAACCTCGTGCCTCTTTATGCGAGGCTAAAAAACTCTATCCGAGTTCACTTCACGGCGGGTGGCTCGGATATGAGGAAATTAGGGTATGTAGTCCAGGACGTGCTCAGTAACCTTCTTGGCGTACAAAGGAATGAAATTCTCTCCATCCAGGATTATCCCAGAAGAGGTGACTATGACATCACATTCACCGGAGAAGGTATTTTTAGAGATGTACTAGAAAAGTTAAAAAAAGTTGAAAATAGTCCTGTTTTGAAAGGGATACAAATTGTTGAGCACGTCCTGGATGAGGTAAGACTGGTTATTGTAAAAATATTTTCGCCCTTTGTTTCTGCTCCAGAAGTAATGTCATTTCTAGCAATTTATTTTAAAAGTGTTAAATGTATTGGGAAGATATTAAACGAATATAACATATGGACATCTAAGTGGAAATTCCTTGTGAAGTGTACAAGAGATCCAAATACACCAGGTGGTATACGGCTCCCCCCTGCCCATTTCAAAATTGGGCAAACAAATGGGGATTTCTTCTTTTCTGGGATGCCAGTATATTGCAGAAATTGTGGGCGCTATGGTCATTCAAAAGAAAACTGTCATGTATCATGTAGAAATTGTGCTAGTGAAGAACATGAGACAAAAGAATGCCCTAAGGAAAAGAAATGCAGTTTTTGCCAGACTCCAGGTCACTTTTATTTTTCTTGCCCTCACAGATTTCGGGAAGATGAGCAAAAGGGGAAGTCCAAGACGTCCGACCAAGGACCAAAAGATCAGACCACCCCTCAGGAGGAGGAACAACAACCTGGAGCCTCTGGAGACAATAAGGGCGTACCAAATAGTGAAGTGTCTCCAGAGTCTATGACAGGTAAAATACCAAATCCCAAAACCTGGCTGCAGGACCTGCGGGAGTCCAAAAGGAGGGCTGAGAAGGAGCAGAAGGGCACTACTGGTAAGGTCAAAAGGGACAGGCAAAAGGCCGACACAGAAGCCCATGCCCAGTCTGGGTCTCCTAGTGCTGAGGGCGCTGAGTGGATAAAGGTGGGTCCTAAGAAAAAGAAAAAGGGTGGTTCGGAGGAGGCAGCAGGAGGTGAACAGATGGACACTTCTCCAGAAGGGGACGTGGACGCTGGACCCTCAGGGGTTTCGGTCTCCGCTGCTACAGGTGGGGACCGGGATCTTGCTGCCTCTGAAGAGTCAGAGGCTCTGCCTTGTGCGCAACCTCCTCCTATAGGACGACCTTCTACAGGTCAAACAGGGGCGGCGGAACCCCTCGGGGACCCACCTGATGAGGAACTGCATGGCCAGCCAATGGAGACCCAGCGGGTTCTGCCAGCCAGCCCTCCGAGCTATGCCAGTGTAGCGTCGGGTTTATATAAATGTGGTAATCTTTCCTCCTCCACGGAGACTCTCGTGACGATACTATCAGATGAGGAGGGAGGCGCAAGCCCAGTGGTCTGATCAGGTTCATCGGACAGGTAAATGCGTTGCTCTTAGTTACCTAAGTAAAATTTCTACATTTTCTAATGATGGCTGAACTGAAAGGTATTTCCCTCAACGTGAGAGGCATAAAATCTAACACGAGAAGAACTGCTCTTTTTAATTTTTTTACGTGTTTTACTGCATCTGTATTTTTTCTGCAAGAATGTAATATCCCACATGAAATGTCATATCAAAAATATAAAGATGAGTGGAAGTGTGGGCCATCTGTCTGGTCCGGATCGAATGCTGCAGGATCAGCGGGTGTAGCCATACTTTTTAAAGGGAACGTTTTAATTGATTTTATTCAGGAAATTTTACCAGGTCGTATTTTATTAGTAAAAGCTTTTATTGATGGTATTAGATGGCAGTTTTTAAATTTTTATGGATCCCCAGAAAAAAATGAAAGAGCCGAAATGCTTGATCTTTTACCATTATTTATTAATAACTCTGAACCTTTTATCTTAGCAGGGGATTTTAATTGTGTTTTAAAAGGTGAAAACCGGCGCTCCAGCTCTGTAAGCAGGAACTACGATAAAACCTCAGGTATGCTACATGATATAGTCAAAGATGCTAAATTGATAGACATATATAAAGAGTGTCATAGTGACAGCCCAGAGGACGCCGGTTTCACTTGGAGCAATGCTAATTGTAGCTCTAGGATTGATTTTATTTTTGGTTCAGATAAAACAATACCTGCCAAATGTGAAGTTTTAACTAATATATTTTCAGACCATAAACTTTTATCCTTTACCATAAAAGTAAATGACAACAAAAAATGTGGTAAGAAAAGCTGGAAAATGAACGTATCCCTTTTAACCGACCCGCAGATTTTATCAGATTTTATTGAGTTTTATAGGAAATGTAGAAAAGGGAAAAAAACAAATGAGACTATGAGTGTATGGTGGGATAGAATGAAAGTAAAAATAAAAGACTTTTTTATTAAAAAGAGTATATGTAGAGCCAAAGAAAAATATGAAGAATATAGAATTTTAAATACCCGCCTACAAACATTATTTAAGCTCAGAGACAATGGGATAGATGTACAAGTTGATATTTCAAACTTAAAAGAAGAGATTTCAAAATGGCTAGAACAAAAAGGAAAAGAGATAATTTTTCGTTCTAGAGTACAACATATAGAAGAAAATGAAAAGTGTTCCAGATATTTTTTTAGGAAAAATAAAAAAGAAAAAGTGATAATTGACCATATAGATGGTGAGAATAATATAAAAAATATGCTGGGTAAAGTTGAGGTTTTTTTTTCTAATCTTTTTAATGGAAAAAATATAGATAATAAATTAATGGATGATTCGCTGCAAGGACTAACAGCTGTTTTAGATCCCGCATCCCAAGAGTTTTTATCCCAAGTTTTAACGGAACAAGAAGTGTTAAAAACTATTAAAAGTTTTAAAACTGGAAAGGTCCCTGGTCCTGATGGCATCCCAATAGAATTTTATGTATGTTTTTATGATATTTTAAAAGATGATTTGTTTTATTTGTTTACTGAGGTTTTTAATAATAAGGTTTTATTAAATTCCTGGAAGAAAGGTGAAGTCTCCCTCCTATACAAAAAAGGCGATAAATCAAAATTAGAAAACTGGAGACCAATAACACTTTTAAATTGTGACTATAAAATAATGGCTAAAATTTGTGCAAATCGTCTAAAAGAAGTCATCAGCAAAGTTATTCATTCTAATCAAGTGTGTGGGGTGCCGGGGCGCAGTATATGGGACAATCTGAATTTAGTGAAAGACTGTATTGAGGATGTAAAAGACAGAAAGGGGAAAATGGCGATTTTATCTATTGATTTTGAAAAAGCATTTGACCGTGTCTCACACTTTTATCTTTTTAAAGTTTTAGAGAAAATGGGCATACCAGAAGGGTTTTCACTATCGCTTAAAGCATTTTACAAGGATTGTACAAGTAAGATTTTAGTGAATGGTTTTAAGACACAAGAGGTATTTTTACGGTCAGGGGTGAAACAGGGATGCCCTCTGTCCCCCCTACTGTTTATCTGTGCACTGGAACCAATGTTATGTGCAATACGCCAAAATAAACAGATATGCGGTGTCCCTCTGCCTGGAAGCGGTGGTTTGGAGGCCAAGGTTGTAGGCTACATGGATGACGTGGCGGTCTTGTGTACAGATGCACCATCACTTACGGCCACTCTCCATCAAGTGCAATCCTTTTGTCTAGCTTCTGGTTTTAAAATCAATTTTAATAAGTGTAACATTTTAAGTGTTGGGGGGATGATTTTACGTGATGTACCAATTAATGTCTCCGAATCCATTTCCATTTTAGGTATATCATTCACTGAAAATAATGATGGTTATAATAGTTGGGAAACAGTTACACAGAAAGTAAATATGAAAATATGTATGTGGAACATGAGGAGACTTACAATGGAGGGTAAAGTATTGGTTTTAAAGATGGTGATTTTACCTCTTTTACTGTATCTTAGCATGGTTTTCCCCCCGCCTGTTAATGTTTTAAAAAAGATAACCAAAACCTGTTTTACCTTCTTTTGGAACTCAAAAATGGAAAAGCTGAAAAGAGAAATCGTGATGAAATCAAAAGTAAAAGGTGGTAAAGATTTTCCAGATTTTAATAGGTTTCTTTTAATCCATCTGTTCGTTTACTGTTTTAATGCCCTTTTTAAGAATCACTATTGGTCCTTTTTTATGCGTTTTAATACAGGATTTTTTATGAGAAAGTTTGGATGGTATGAAGTTAATATATCTGTGCCCCATGCTTTTAATTTGTCGACGCATTATGAGATTTTAAGGAAAATAGTGTCTGATTTTAATTTAGGGACTAAGAAAATAGAGGAATTAAGAAATAGTAAGAAACTAATTAAAGAAATACGTAAAAGTGAGGAAATATGTAATGTTGACAGATATGATGATGACAAATCTATGTCTATCTGGAAAATGATTAACGTTTTTTATCTTTTTAATGAACAGAGAGATCTGGCTTGGAGTTGCATGCACCGCTGTCTTCCTTGCCGGGCATTCCAATACAGAAGAGGATTTGTGAGGTCTGCCATCTGCCCAAGAACCGGATGCCAAGACGAGGAAACGGTGGAACATCTATTATGGACATGTAATTTTGCAAAGGATTTCTGGAGAAGACTGCTCCCCCTACTGGAAAGGGTGGCAGACCTCAAGGACTTTACATATAAAACTGTGCTATACGGACTTATGGAATGCCCCACAATGGACCAGTACACAATGGCTTGGAAGACAGTGAACTGCGCCAAGTCATCTCTCTGGAAAGCGCGCAACATTGCTATTTTTAAACAAGATGTTTTATCAGTGAATGATGTTTTAAGTTTATGTTTATGTGAAATGTATACTTATTATTTAATTGACAAAAAGAAGAATGTACATATTTCCAAAAAATGGCTTGTTGACCAATGGAACCTAATTATTTAAAATCTTTGTATTTTTTTGTTTTGTAAATTTCATTTGTCTTTTAACGTTTGGTATTTGTTTAATTATGCTTGTAATTTGTTAAAGTTTTAATAAACGGTTTTATCCCTCTGCAGGGGATAGCCAAATTAAAAAAAAAATCTGTTCTTATCAGTTTAATATCTGATACGTCCCCTATCTGGGGACCATATATTAAATGGATTTTTAGAACAGGGAGATGGAAAAAGAGCTTGCTCTGTCCACTCCACGCATTGACCTGGTATTGCAGTATCTCCAGGACCGGTGCACCCCTTCTTTAATGCAGTTTCTAAAATCAGAAAGAATTGAATTCAATGTTTTTTGTTCATTTTGCTTGTTTGTCGGATTTTGGGATGGACTCTTTGGCTTTGCTTTTCTTCTCCTCATTGGATTTTTCATGTTCAAAGTTGCAGAAGCCAGATTACAAGCTCATTTTGGTTCAACTTCAGCAACTGTGCATTGCATTGCCATGTAATGTGATGCAATGCTATCTTTCTAGCTCTCCCTTTTTACTTCCTTTTGGATAAACAGACATATTAGGCAAGCATTTTGGAGCTTTCACCTAAATAACTACAGGTGGTGAGATAAGCTGCACAATATAATTGACCTTTCAGTATATTGTTGCACACACACCATCTATTTAGCAAATGCCCTTGTTATCAACAGCAGCCTTTTAAACTCACCTGAGCTAACAGGTATGTGCGCTGGTTACTCTGCTGCGCTTACAATTTCTTTTTTGGTTTGCTACAATGCCTTTTCTGAAACGTTGTCTCCTTCTGCTGGAACACTGACTTCTTTCATTTAATGCCTGCAGACTATAAAAGAGAACCCAACCCAAAAAGTTTGGTTGATTAGTCTGTGGCATTCTGTTAAACTGTTGCTTATGGCGGTCTCTGTGAGCTTCTCAGCGACATTCAGCCAGCCAGGTATCCTGCCTGCAGTAGATGGAATGTGGCAATGGAACGCTGGCTGCGCGTGTCATAATAGGCTCTGAGCCTTTATATACCTGTGCACAGCAGCAGCCACCTTCAGTCTGCTGCTGGACAGCCAGCAGCAGCAGCAGCAGGAGAGGTATGTAATCAGGAGCCCTCCTGCTAAGGGTAGACAGCTGCTCGTTCCACCCCAGCCCCCGCCTTAATTGGTTCTCCTCCCTTCCAACGGTGTTGAGGCGGGTGGGAACAGCAGGGGGTGAAGGTGCTGTGTTTAAAGAGGTGGAGTTATGCAGATCTAAAACGCGTGGATTGCAGCAGCAGCAAGCCGAAAAGTGCAGGCATGTAAGGGATCTAGAGGTTGACAACATGTCTTCTTAACGGGAGTCCAGGAGCTCATCTCCACAAATGGACTTTTCAGGATCCTTGGGTGGCTCCGTAGTTTGAAACCAATTCTGGTTATCGCTTCTCGGCCTTTTGGCTAAGATCAAGTGTAGTATCTGTTCTTATCAGTTTAATATCTGATACGTCCCCTATCTGGGGACCATATATTAAATGGATTTTTAGAACAGGGAGATGGAAAAAGAGCTTGCTCTGTCCACTCCACGCATTGACCTGGTATTGCAGTATCTCCAGGACCGGTGCACCCCTTCTTTAATGCAGTTTCTAAAATCAGAAAGAATTGAATTCAATGTTTTTTGTTCATTTTGCTTGTTTGTCGGATTTTGGGATGGACTCTTTGGCTTTGCTTTTCTTCTCCTCATTGGATTTTTCATGTTCAAAGTTGCAGAAGCCAGATTACAAGCTCATTTTGGTTCAACTTCAGCAACTGTGCATTGCATTGCCATGTAATGTGATGCAATGCTATCTTTCTAGCTCTCCCTTTTTACTTCCTTTTGGATAAACAGACATATTAGGCAAGCATTTTGGAGCTTTCACCTAAATAACTACAGGTGGTGAGATAAGCTGCACAATATAATTGACCTTTCAGTATATTGTTGCACACACACCATCTATTTAGCAAATGCCCTTGTTATCAACAGCAGCCTTTTAAACTCACCTGAGCTAACAGGTATGTGCGCTGGTTACTCTGCTGCGCTTACAATTTCTTTTTTGGTTTGCTACAATGCCTTTTCTGAAACGTTGTCTCCTTCTGCTGGAACACTGACTTCTTTCATTTAATGCCTGCAGACTATAAAAGAGAACCCAACCCAAAAAGTTTGGTTGATTAGTCTGTGGCATTCTGTTAAACTGTTGCTTATGGCGGTCTCTGTGAGCTTCTCAGCGACATTCAGCCAGCCAGGTATCCTGCCTGCAGTAGATGGAATGTGGCAATGGAACGCTGGCTGCGCGTGTCATAATAGGCTCTGAGCCTTTATATACCTGTGCACAGCAGCAGCCACCTTCAGTCTGCTGCTGGACAGCCAGCAGCAGCAGCAGCAGGAGAGGTGTGTAATCAGGAGCCCTCCTGCTAAGGGTAGACAGCTGCTCGTTCCACCCCAGCCCCCGCCTTAATTGGTTCTCCTCCCTTCCAACGGTGTTGAGGCGGGTGGGAACAGCAGGGGGTGAAGGTGCTGTGTTTAAAGAGGTGGAGTTATGCAGATCTAAAACGCGTGGATTGCAGCAGCAGCAAGCCGAAAAGTGCAGGCATGTAAGGGATCTAGAGGTTGACAACATGTCTTCTTAACGGGAGTCCAGGAGCTCATCTCCACAAATGGACTTTTCAGGATCCTTGGGTGGCTCCGTAGTTTGAAACCAATTCTGGTTATCGCTTCTCGGCCTTTTGGCTACGATCAAGTGCTTTATTGCAGGAGATTGTGGTTGAAGGGCACTCGGGTACCCCTCTCCTTGGCCTGGCAGGATAGTCCACTTTGGTGGACTTAGCCTGCTTGCTGCTATTAGGGAGAGGGCTTAGTCCCAGGGTAACGAGTTGCGATCCCCCAGCTTCCAGGTGTTTTCGCTGCAAGAACACTGGGAGCGCAGATTGCAAGCGGCTGCAATTTGCAACCTTGTTGCGTTTTTCCATGGAGGTTGACCCTAACCTCGTGCCTCTTTATGCGAGGCTAAAAAACTCTATCCGAGTTCACTTCACGGCGGGTGGCTCGGATATGAGGAAATTAGGGTATGTAGTCCAGGACGTGCTCAGGAACCTTCTTGGCGTACAAAGGAATGAAATTCTCTCCATCCAGGATTATCCCAGAAGAGGTGACTATGACATCACATTCACCGGAGAAGGTATTTTTAGAGATGTACTAGAAAAGTTAAAAAAAGTTGAAAATAGTCCTGTTTTGAAAGGGATACAAATTGTTGAGCACGTCCTGGATGAGGTAAGACTGGTTATTGTAAAAATATTTTCGCCTTTTGTTTCTGCTCCAGAAGTAATGTCATTTCTAGCAATTTATTTTAAAAGTGTTAAATGTATTGGGAAGATATTAAACGAATATAACATATGGACATCTAAGTGGAAATTCCTTGTGAAGTGTACAAGAGATCCAAATACACCAGGTGGTATACGGCTCCCCCCTGCCCGTTTCAAAATTGGGCAAACAAATGGGGATTTCTTCTTTTCTGGGATGCCAGTATATTGCAGAAATTGTGGGCGCTATGGTCATTCAAAAGAAAACTGTCATGTATCATGTAGAAATTGTGCTAGTGAAGAACATGAGACAAAAGAATGCCCTAAGGAAAAGAAATGCAGTTTTTGCCAGACTCCAGGTCACTTTTATTTTTCTTGCCCTCACAGATTTCGGGAAGATGAGCAAAATGGGAAGTCCAAGACGTCCGACCAAGGACCAAAAGATCAGACCACCCCTCAGGAGGAGGAACAACAACCTTAAGCCTCTGGAGACAATAAGGGCGTACCAAATAGTGAAGTGTCTCCAGAGTCTATGACAGGTAAAATACCAAATCCCAAAACCTGGCTGCAGGACCTGCGGGAGTCCAAAAGGAGGGCTGAGAAGGAGCAGAAGGGCACTACTGGTAAGGTCAAAAGGGACCGGCAAAAGGCCGACACAGAAGCCCATGCCCAGTCTGGGTCTCCTAGTGCTGAGGGCGCTGAGTGGATAAAGGTGGGTCCTAAGAAAAAGAAAAAGGGTGGTTCGGAGGAGGCAGCAGGAGGTGAACAGATGGACACTTCTCCTGAAGGGGACGTGGACGCTGGACCCTCAGGGGTTTCGGTCTCCGCTGCTACAGGTGGGGACCGGGATCTTGCTGCCTCTGAAGAGTCAGAGGCTCTGCCTTGTGCGCAACCTCCTCCTATAGGACGACCTTCTACAGGTCAAACAGGGGCGGCGGAACCCCTCGGAGACCCACCTGATGAGGAACTGCATGGCCAGCCAATGGAGACCCAGCGGGTTCTGCCAGCCAGCCCTCCGAGCTATGCCAGTGTAGCGTCGGGTTTATATAAATGTGGTAATCTTTCCTCCTCCACGGAGACTCTCGTGACGATACTATCAGATGAGGAGGGAGGCGCAAGCCCAGTGGTCTGATCAGGTTCATCGGACAGGTAAATCCGTTGCTCTTAGTTACCTAAGTAAAATTTCTACATTTTCTAATGATGGCTGAACTCAAAGGTATTTCCCTCAACGTGAGAGGCATAAAATCTAACACGAGAAGAACTGCTCTTTTTAATTTTTTTACGTGTTTTACTGCATCTGTATTTTTTCTGCAAGAATGTAATATCCCACATGAAATGTCATATCAAAAATATAAAGATGAGTGGAAGTGTGGGCCATCTGTCTGGTCCGGATCGAATGCTGCAGGATCAGCGGGTGTAGCCATACTTTTTAAAGGGAACGTTTTAATTGATTTTATTCAGGAAATTTTACCAGGTCGTATTTTATTAGTGAAAGCTTTTATTGATGGTATTAGATGGCAGTTTTTAAATTTTTATGGATCAACGGAGAAAAATGAAAGAGCCGAAATGCTTGATCTTTTACCATTATTTATTAATAACTCTGAACCTTTTATCTTAGCAGGGGATTTTAATTGTGTTTTAAAAGGTGAAAACCGGCGCTCCAGCTCTGTAAGCAGGAACTACGATAAAACCTCAGGTATGCTACATGATATAGTCAAAGATGCTAAATTGATAGACATATATAAAGAGTGTCATAGTGATAGCCCAGAGGACGCCGGTTTCACTTGGAGCAATGCTAATTGTAGCTCTAGGATTGATTTTATTTTTGGTTCAGATAAAACAATACCTGCCAAATGTGAAGTTTTAACTAATATATTTTCAGACCATAAACTTTTATCCTTTACCATAAAAGTAAATGACAACAAAAAATGTGGTAAGAAAAGCTGGAAAATGAACGTATCCCTTTTAACCGACCCGCAGATTTTATCAGATTTTATTGAGTTTTATAGGAAATGTAGAAAAGGGAAAAAAACAAATGAGACTATGAGTGTATGGTGGGATAGAATGAAAGTAAAAATAAAAGACTTTTTTATTAAAAAGAGTATATGTAGAGCCAAAGAAAAATATGAAGAATATAGAATTTTAAATACCCGCCTACAAACATTATTTAAGCTCAGAGACAATGGGATAGATGTACAAGTTGATATTTCAAACTTAAAAGAAGAGATTTCAAAATGGCTAGAACAAAAAGGAAAAGAGATAATTTTTCGTTCTAGAGTACAACATATAGAAGAAAATGAAAAGTGTTCCAGATATTTTTTTAGGAAAAATAAAAAAGAAAAAGTGATAATTGACCATATAGATGGTGAGAATAATATAAAAAATATGCTGGGTAAAGTTGAGGGGTTTTTTTCTAATCTTTTTAATGGAAAAAATATAGATAATAAATTAATGGATGATTCGCTGCAAGGACTAACAGCTGTTTTAGATCCCGCATCCCAAGAGTTTTTATCCCAAGTTTTAACGGAACAAGAAGTGTTAAAAACTATTAAAAGTTTTAAAACTGGAAAGGTCCCTGGTCCTGATGGCATCCCAATAGAATTTTATGTATGTTTTTATGATATTTTAAAAGATGATTTGTTTTATTTGTTTACTGAGGTTTTTAATAATAAGGTTTTATTAAATTCCTGGAAGAAAGGTGAAGTCTCCCTCCTATACAAAAAAGGCGATAAATCAAAATTAGAAAACTGGAGACCAATAACACTTTTAAATTGTGACTATAAAATAATGGCTAAAATTTGTGCAAATCGTCTAAAAGAAGTCATCAGCAAAGTTATTCATTCTAATCAAGTGTGTGGGGTGCCGGGGCGCAGTATATGGGACAATCTGAATTTAGTGAAAGACTGTATTGAGGATGTGAAAGACAGAAAGGGGAAAATGGCGATTTTATCTATTGATTTTGAAAAAGCATTTGACCGTGTCTCACACTTTTATCTTTTTAAAGTTTTAGAGAAAATGGGCATACCAGAAGGGTTTTTACTATCGCTTAAAGCATTTTACAAGGATTGTACAAGTAAGATTTTAGTGAATGGTTTTAAGACACAAGAGGTATTTTTACGGTCAGGGGTGAAACAGGGATGCCCTCTGTCCCCCCTACTGTTTATCTGTGCACTGGAACCAATGTTATGTGCAATACGCCAAAATAAACAGATATGCGGTGTCCCTCTGCCTGGAAGCGGTGGTTTGGAGGCCAAGGTTGTAGGCTACATGGATGACGTGGCGGTCTTGTGTACAGATGCACCATCACTTACGGCCACTCTCCATCAATTGCAATCCTTTTGCCTAGCTTCTGGTTTTAAAATCAATTTTAATAAGTGTAACATTTTAAGTGTTGGGGGGATGATTTTACGTGATGTACCAATTAATGTCTCCGAATCCATTTCCATTTTAGGTATATCATTCACTGAAAATAATGATGGTTATAATAGTTGGGAAACAGTTACACAGAAAGTAAATACGAAAATATGTATGTGGAACATGAGGAGACTTACAATGGAGGGTAAAGTATTGGTTTTAAAGATGGTGATTTTACCTCTTTTATTGTATCTTAGCATGGTTTTCCCCCCGCCTGTTAATGTTTTAAAAAAGATAACCAAAACCTGTTTTACCTTCTTTTGGAACTCAAAAATGGAAAAGCTGAAAAGAGAAATCGTGATGAAATCAAAAGTAAAAGGTGGTAAAGATTTTCCAGATTTTAATAGGTTTCTTTTAATCCATCTGTTCGTTTACTGTTTTAATGCCCTTTTTAAGAATCACTATTGGTCCTTTTTTATGCGTTTTAATACAGGATTTTTTATGAGAAAGTTTGGATGGTATGAAGTTAATATATCTGTGCCCCATGCTTTTAATTTGTCGACGCATTATGAGATTTTAAGGAAAATAGTGTCCGATTTTAATTTAGGGACTAAGAAAATAGAGGAATTAAGAAATAGTAAGAAACTAATTAAAGAAATACGTAAAAGTGAGGAAATATGTAATGTTGACAGATATGATGATGACAAATCTATGTCTATCTGGAAAATGATTAACGTTTTTTATCTTTTTAATGAACAGAGAGATCTGGCTTGGAGTTGCATGCACCGCTGTCTTCCTTGCCGGGCATTCCAATACAGAAGAGGATTTGTGAGGTCTGCCATCTGCCCAAGAGCTGGATGCCAAGACGAGGAAACGGTGGAACATCTATTATGGACATGTAATTTTGCAAAGGATTTCTGGAGAAGACTGCTCCCCCTACTGGAAAGGGTGGCAGACCTCAAGGACTTTACATATAAAACTGTGCTATACGGACTTATGGAATGCCCCACAATGGACCAGTACACAATGGCTTGGAAGACAGTGAACTGCGCCAAGTCATCTCTCTGGAAAGCGCGCAACATTGCTATTTTTAAACAAGATGTTTTATCAGTGAATGATGTTTTAAGTTTATGTTTATGTGAAATGTATACTTATTATTTAATTGACAAAAAGAAGAATATACATATTTCCAAAAAATGGCTTGTTGACCAATGGAACCTAATTATTTAAAATCTTTGTATTTTTTTGTTTTGTAAATTTCATTTGTCTTTTAACGTTTGGTATTTGTGTAATTATGCTTGTAATTTGTTAAAATTTTAATAAACGGTTTTATCCCTCTGCAGGGGATAGCCAAATTAAAAAAAAAATCTGTTCTTATCAGTTTAATATCTGATACGTCCCCTATCTGGGGACCATATATTAAATGGATTTTTAGAACAGGGAGATGGAAAAAGAGCTTGCTCTGTCCACTCCACGCATTGACCTGGTATTGCAGTATCTCCAGGACCGGTGCACCCCTTCTTTAATGCAGTTTCTAAAATCAGAAAGAATTGAATTCAATGTTTTTTGTTCATTTTGCTTGTTTGTCGGATTTTGGGATGGACTCTTTGGCTTTGCTTTTCTTCTCCTCATTGGATTTTTCATGTTCAAAGTTGCAGAAGCCAGATTACAAGCTCATTTTGGTTCAACTTCAGCAACTGTGCATTGCATTGCCATGTAATGTGATGCAATGCTATCTTTCTAGCTCTCCCTTTTTACTTCCTTTTGGATAAACAGACATATTAGGCAAGCATTTTGGAGCTTTCACCTAAATAACTACAGGTGGTGAGATAAGCTGCACAATATAATTGACCTTTCAGTATATTGTTGCACACACACCATCTATTTAGCAAATGCCCTTGTTATCAACAGCAGCCTTTTAAACTCACCTGAGCTAACAGGTATGTGCGCTGGTTACTCTGCTGCGCTTAAAATTTCTTTTTTGGTTTGCTACAATGCCTTTTCTGAAACGTTGTCTCCTTCTGCTGGAACACTGACTTCTTTCATTTAATGCCTGCAGACTATAAAAGAGAACCCAACCCAAAAAGTTTGGTTGATTAGTCTGTGGCATTCTGTTAAACTGTTGCTTATGGCGGTCTCTGTGAGCTTCTCAGCGACATTCAGCCAGCCAGGTATCCTGCCTGCAGTAGATGGAATGTGGCAATGGAACGCTGGCTGCGCGTGTCATAATAGGCTCTGAGCCTTTATATACCTGTGCACAGCAGCAGCCACCTTCAGTCTGCTGCTGGACAGCCAGCAGCAGCAGCAGCAGGAGAGGTATGTAATCAGGAGCCCTCCTGCTAAGGGTAGACAGCTGCTCGTTCCACCCCACCCCCCGCCTTAATTGGTTCTCCTCCCTTCCAACGGTGTTGAGGCGGGTGGGAACAGCAGGGGGTGAAGGTGCTGTGTTTAAAGAGGTGGAGTTATGCAGATCTAAAACGCGTGGATTGCAGCAGCAGCAAGCCGAAAAGTGCAGGCATGTAAGGGATCTAGAGGTTGACAACATGTCTTCTTAACGGGAGTCCAGGAGCTCATCTCCACAAATGGACTTTTCAGGATCCTTGGGTGGCTCCGTAGTTTGAAACCAATTCTGGTTATCGCTTCTCGGCCTTTTGGCTAAGATCAAGTGTAGTATCTTTTGAAAAGGCAGTTTTGTCCTTGGGCTGCCCTAGTAAATTGATGCATATTACACACTGGTTTGGTGCACTTGTTAGTACGCCAGGTGGCTCATAGAGTTATCTGATGGAAAACATGGCCCTCCAGGATCGAAGTCACTAGGCTGGGTAAGTGTGAGGGCTTTGGAGCAATGTGCCCCAGGAGTAGGCGCCCTGGTGGGAGTCCAAGCTTACTGGGACTGGGAACCCCAGAAAGACTTGGCTTCGTAGCACGCCGCACCTTTGCCAATCATACTTTCTGAGCAACCACCCCTATTCCTGGCCTCCGGGCTAGGAAGGGGAATTTTTATAAACCCGGTCGGAGGTCCGGTCAGCTTTGGGCTGAGAAACCAACACAGGCTCCAGCTCCACTAGGGTGGCAGCCTAGATGGAAGCTGGGAGCACGAAAACGGCTCTTCTCCGGCTTCGGCTAGGGAGAGCATCGGAGATCCCTGACCCTCGCTGTGGCCTTCTGGCTCGGAGGGATGGGGATGGTTTATTGGGGACCCTCTCCTCCGGGAAGGGTCCACATGAATCCTCGCCTCGTGCGCTGTTTTGGTGTGACTTCGGTCACATTTTTCAGTGCCTTGGATGCAGCTTCAATCAAAAAAATCTGTTCTTATCAGTTTAATATCTGATACGTCCCCTATCTGGGGACCATATATTAAATGGATTTTTAGAACAGGGAGATGGAAAAAGAGCTTGCTCTGTCCTCTCCACGCATTGACCTGGTATTGCAGTATCTCCAGGACCGGTGCACCCCTTCTTTAATGCAGTTTCTAAAATCAGAAAGAATTGAATTCAATGTTTTTTGTTCATTTTGCTTGTTTGTCGGATTTTGGGATGGACTCTTTGGCTTTGCTTTTCTTCTCCTCATTGGATTTTTCATGTTCAAAGTTGCAGAAGCCAGATTACAAGCTCATTTTGGTTCAACTTCAGCAACTGTGCATTGCATTGCCATGTAATGTGATGCAATGCTATCTTTCTAGCTCTCCCTTTTTACTTCCTTTTGGATAAACAGACATATTAGGCAAGCATTTTGGAGCTTTCACCTAAATAACTACAGGTGGTGAGATAAGCTGCACAATATAATTGACCTTTCAGTATATTGTTGCACACACACCATCTATTTAGCAAATGCCCTTGTTATCAACAGCAGCCTTTTAAACTCACCTGAGCTAACAGGTATGTGCGCTGGTTACTCTGCTGCGCTTAAAATTTCTTTTTTGGTTTGCTACAATGCCTTTTCTGAAACGTTGTCTCCTTCTGCTGGAACACTGACTTCTTTCATTTAATGCCTGCAGACTATAAAAGAGAACCCAACCCAAAAAGTTTGGTTGATTAGTCTGTGGCATTCTGTTAAACTGTTGCTTATGGCGGTCTCTGTGAGCTTCTCAGCGACATTCAGCCAGCCAGGTATCCTGCCTGCAGTAGATGGAATGTGGCAATGGAACGCTGGCTGCGCGTGTCATAATAGGCTCTGAGCCTTTATATACCTGTGCACAGCAGCAGCCACCTTCAGTCTGCTGCTGGACAGCCAGCAGCAGCAGCAGCAGGAGAGGTATGTAATCAGGAGCCCTCCTGCTAAGGGTAGACAGCTGCTCGTTCCACCCCACCCCCCGCCTTAATTGGTTCTCCTCCCTTCCAACGGTGTTGAGGCGGGTGGGAACAGCAGGGGGTGAAGGTGCTGTGTTTAAAGAGGTGGAGTTATGCAGATCTAAAACGCGTGGATTGCAGCAGCAGCAAGCCGAAAAGTGCAGGCATGTAAGGGATCTAGAGGTTGACAACATGTCTTCTTAACGGGAGTCCAGGAGCTCATCTCCACAAATGGACTTTTCAGGATCCTTGGGTGGCTCCGTAGTTTGAAACCAATTCTGGTTATCGCTTCTCGGCCTTTTGGCTAAGATCAAGTGTAGTATCTTTTGAAAAGGCAGTTTTGTCCTTGGGCTGCCCTAGTAAATTGATGCATATTACACACTGGTTTGGTGCACTTGTTAGTACGCCAGGTGGCTCATAGAGTTATCTGATGGAAAACATGGCCCTCCAGGATCGAAGTCACTAGGCTGGGTAAGTGTGAGGGCTTTGGAGCAATGTGCCCCAGGAGTAGGCGCCCTGGTGGGAGTCCAAGCTTACTGGGACTGGGAACCCCAGAAAGACTTGGCTTCGTAGCACGCCGCACCTTTGCCAATCATACTTTCTGAGCAACCACCCCTATTCCTGGCCTCCGGGCTAGGAAGGGGAATTTTTATAAACCCGGTCGGAGGTCCGGTCAGCTTTGGGCTGAGAAACCAACACAGGCTCCAGCTCCACTAGGGTGGCAGCCTAGATGGAAGCTGGGAGCACGAAAACGGCTCTTCTCCGGCTTCGGCTAGGGAGAGCATCGGAGATCCCTGACCCTCGCTGTGGCCTTCTGGCTCGGAGGGATGGGGATGGTTTATTGGGGACCCTCTCCTCCGGGAAGGGTCCACATGAATCCTCGCCTCGTGCGCTGTTTTGGTGTGACTTCGGTCACATTTTTCAGTGCCTTGGATGCAGCTTCAATCAAAAAAATCTGTTCTTATCAGTTTAATATCTGATACGTCCCCTATCTGGGGACCATATATTAAATGGATTTTTAGAACAGGGAGATGGAAAAAGAGCTTGCTCTGTCCACTCCACGCATTGACCTGGTATTGCAGTATCTCCAGGACCGGTGCACCCCTTCTTTAATGCAGTTTCTAAAATCAGAAAGAATTGAATTCAATGTTTTTTGTTCATTTTGCTTGTTTGTCGGATTTTGGGATGGACTCTTTGGCTTTGCTTTTCTTCTCCTCATTGGATTTTTCATGTTCAAAGTTGCAGAAGCCAGATTACAAGCTCATTTTGGTTCAACTTCAGCAACTGTGCATTGCATTGCCATGTAATGTGATGCAATGCTATCTTTCTAGCTCTCCCTTTTTACTTCCTTTTGGATAAACAGACATATTAGGCAAGCATTTTGGAGCTTTCACCTAAATAACTACAGGTGGTGAGATAAGCTGCACAATATAATTGACCTTTCAGTATATTGTTGCACACACACCATCTATTTAGCAAATGCCCTTGTTATCAACAGCAGCCTTTTAAACTCACCTGAGCTAACAGGTATGTGCGCTGGTTACTCTGCTGCGCTTAAAATTTCTTTTTTGGTTTGCTACAATGCCTTTTCTGAAACGTTGTCTCCTTCTGCTGGAACACTGACTTCTTTCATTTAATGCCTGCAGACTATAAAAGAGAACCCAACCCAAAAAGTTTGGTTGATTAGTCTGTGGCATTCTGTTAAACTGTTGCTTATGGCGGTCTCTGTGAGCTTCTCAGCGACATTCAGCCAGCCAGGTATCCTGCCTGCAGTAGATGGAATGTGGCAATGGAACGCTGGCTGCGCGTGTCATAATAGGCTCTGAGCCTTTATATACCTGTGCACAGCAGCAGCCACCTTCAGTCTGCTGCTGGACAGCCAGCAGCAGCAGCAGCAGGAGAGGTATGTAATCAGGAGCCCTCCTGCTAAGGGTAGACAGCTGCTCGTTCCACCCCACCCCCCGCCTTAATTGGTTCTCCTCCCTTCCAACGGTGTTGAGGCGGGTGGGAACAGCAGGGGGTGAAGGTGCTGTGTTTAAAGAGGTGGAGTTATGCAGATCTAAAACGCGTGGATTGCAGCAGCAGCAAGCCGAAAAGTGCAGGCATGTAAGGGATCTAGAGGTTGACAACATGTCTTCTTAACGGGAGTCCAGGAGCTCATCTCCACAAATGGACTTTTCAGGATCCTTGGGTGGCTCCGTAGTTTGAAACCAATTCTGGTTATCGCTTCTCGGCCTTTTGGCTGAGATCAGGTGCAGTGATCTAACGGTTGCTGCCTTGGTCTTGGCTGAGAGGTGCCCGGGGTACCCGGCTCCTTGGCCTGGGGGGATCGTCTCACCTTTTGGTGGGACTTCACCCCCCTGCTGCTATTAGGGAGCTGGCTTAGTCCCCGGGCAACAAGTTGCGATCCCCAGGCGAAAGGCCGAGCCCGTGGTGACGGTAAGCCTTTGCCACTTTGGTGAGATGCCTTGTTCATTTCAATTTTCCACTGGCTCCGGCCAGATCAGGAACTCGGTGCGTATCGAGGTTCCAGCAAACCACGTCGGATATGACAACCCCCGTGAGTTCTATGTACAGATTTTGAGAGATCTGTTGAACGTGAAAGATCATGATGTTTACTGCCTGCAGGAGAAGGGGCAGAGTACATATATTCTCACGTTCTCGACCAAGGTTGCCTGCCAGCACTTTTACGAATGCGTTAAGGGCCACCGTAACAGCAAGCTGTTGGACGGAGTGATTTTTACGGGTCTCTATGGCGGAGTTGACGTTCCCCTTGTGGTATACATGTTTAACCCCCATGTGTCCACAGATGATATTGAGCTTTTTCTGAGCAGATATTGTACATCTGTCAGATTTACGGGGAACGTCAAAGGTCGGAGTGGTTTCTGGAATGGGAAACGACGCTTTATGGTACGCTTCAGACTTGACCCTGGGGGTGTAGAAGGCCTTATGCACCCCCCCTCCACAGTGGTGCTGGGAAGAGACCATGGCTACCTCTTCTATGATGGACAACCATTCAGGTGTCGTAGGTGTGGTGACCTTGGTCACATACAGAGCGATTGTAAGAACGAGCGGGTGAGTCAGTGCCACAACTGTGGACAATGGGGTCATGCCTCAAAGGACTGTAAGAACAGTAAGACCTGCAGTGGGTGCGGAATGTCTACTCACCTGTTCAGTAATTGTCCGATGCGGACAAGGTCTCGTGGTGGCTCTCGGGCGCCTGCGGCTAGTTCCGCAGGAGTTCCTGCTGATGCCAGCAGGGTCAGCCCGGGTGACCCCAGAAAAAGCTTTGTGGACATTACTAAAGGTCAAAAACAGTCTGACTCAGTCGATGCTCTGTCGGTACCTTTGCGGAAAAACCCGGCCTCTGTAGCCGAGGTCACGCCTTTGCCTACTCCTGCAGGGGTCCAGGTTTCACCTGGTGGGGAGATGGCACCTTCTCAGAGCGGAAATGAGAGGGAACCAAAAAAGAGGCGAAAATCTGGAGCTGTTGGTACCAATCCAGATGTCCATCCAGATACCCCTGCTGATGCCAGCACAGATGTTGGACCAGATGTCTGCCCTGATGCCAGTCCAGACGGATGCCCTGATGCCAATCCAGATGGATGCCCTGATGCCAATCCAGACGGATGCCCTGATGCCAATCCAGATGGATGTCCTGATGCCAACCCAGATGGATGCCCTGATGCCAGTCCAGATGGATGTCCTGATGCCAGTCCAGATGGATGTCCTGGAACCATTCCTGATGGATGTCCTGTTGCCTGCCTGGATGATAGAGGTCGTGCAGTGGTTGGTGAACCTGTTGCTGGTCCTGATGGTCATCCTGCTCCGGAGATGATGTCCCTTGGTGCTCCTGGAGGGTCTGCGGGTATTCCACCTGCTGCAGTGCCTGGTGAGGATCGGGTGGATTCGGAGGATCGGATGGATCTCAGCGCCAGTGGTAAGAGAAGTCGTGAAGAGGCGCAGGAGGAGCATAACCTGCCTCAGATGTCCCGTAAAGTCTTTCTATCTAGTGCTGCAAAAATTCTCAGCCCAGAGGGGACTAACTTAATTGAGGATTTCACGGACTCAGATGAAACGGACAGTTTACGAACTGTGTCATCCCTTCCTTCACCTTCTCTGTCACAAATTATTGATTCAGATTCAGAGTATAATGAATCAATAAAAAACACCTAACATGGCAGAAATCCGTGTTGCCTCACTAAATGTGAGAAGCCTAAAGAGCCCTGTTAGACGGGCTGCTTTGTTTGCTTGGTTAATGACTCTGAACTTTGACATTTTTTTCCTGCAAGAATGCGGTATTGATCACGATTTGTCATACCCCAACTTAAAAATGGACTGGTCAGCAGGACCCTCTATTTGGTCAGGGTCCAATGAAAATAAAGCTGCCGGGGTTGGGATTTTATTCAAATGTCAAAATGTTAATGTTTTATCCATCACTGAAATAGTTCCAGGTCGTGCCTTATCAACTCATGTTATTTTAAATGGTTTTACCTGTCGTCTTATTAATGTTTATGCATCCCCAGAGAAAAATGAGCGTGCTTCCCTTTTTAATGTCATCCCTTTGTTTTTATCAGGTCCGTCCCCTGTGATAGTGGGAGGGGATTTTAACTGTGTCATGTTGGGGGAGGGGAGGAGTGGAGGTGATACTAATGGAAGAACAGACAAAACATCCAGTCTGTTAAAACATTTGACAACGGACCTCAAATTATTAGATGCTTGGAGAAAGTCCTACCCTACTGACCCTGGGCATACATGGAGGGGTAGAGGGATGTCATCTCGTATTGATTTTATTTTTTCCTCTTCTGATGTTTTTAAACCTAGGAATGCTGGTCTAATAGAAAATATTTTTTCTGATCATGTATTACTATACAATGTATTGCAAACTCCACAGGAAGCAAAAGTTGGAAAAGGTATGTGGAAATTGAATGTGCTCTTATTAGAAGACGAACTGGTAAGGGCGGAGTTTTATGCAAAGTATGAGAGTTGGAGAAGACGGAAACACCCAAATCAGAGTATGTTGGGGTGGTGGGAGTGTGTTAAAACCCGTATTAAAGAATTTTTTATTAAAATTGGTAAAAGGAAGGCACGTGAAAAAAGGAAATGTTTTAAAGATTTTAATGTCAGGATGCAAACTCTCCTTAAGCTTAAGGGGTGGGGAGTACCTGGTGTGGATGATGAGATTGCCAAGATCCAGACAGAAATCCAAAAATTCCTGGAACAAAAGGGTAAAGAAATTATATTTAATACCCGTGTGAAATATTTGGAAGAGGGTGAGACCTGCTCAAGGTTTTTCTTTAAAAAAATGAGTGACAAAAAACAAGTGATTACTGAGCTAGAAGGACAATCTTCCACTGAGGGCATTTTAGAGCATACTGCTAATTTTTATAGAGATCTTTTTAGTATTAAAAATGTTGATGAACCTGCTTTTACAGAGAATCTTAATGTTTTATCCCAGTTTTTAAATAAAGATGACCAGATTTTTTTAGCTAAAGAACTTTTACCCAGTGAAATTGAAGAGACCCTTAAGAGTTTTAATAAAGGTAAGGCTCCTGGATCAGATGGCCTTCCTATTGAATTTTATCTTTGCTTTTGGGATCTAATTAAGGAGGATTTTATACAAGTAGTTTGTGAAGCCTCTAAGGCTGATTTATTACCATATTCATGGCGTAAAAGTATGATTACATTAATTTTTAAGAAAGGTGATAAATCAAAGTTGGAGAATTGGAGGCCTATTTCACTATTAAATACAGACTACAAGATTTTAGCTAAAGTTGTTGCTGGTCGTCTTAAAGCAGTTATTAAAAATGTAATTCATCCAGATCAGGTGTGTGGTGTCCCCGGGAGATCAATCTGGGAGCATCTAAACCTAATTCGTGATCTTATCTGGTTTCAAAAAGATAGAAAACAGCCACTAGCTATTTTATCTTTGGATTTTATGAAAGCGTTTGATAGGGTCTCCCACTTTTATCTTTTTAAAGTTATGGGAAAGATGGGGTTCCCTGATTCTTTTATTCAGAAAATTGCGCTTTTATACAAACAGTCATCTGCCCGGATTTTAGTCAATGGTTTTTTAACTAGAGAGGTGGAGCTTCTTTCCGGTGTTAAACAAGGTTGCCCCATGTCCCCACTTTTATTTGTCTGCTCCATTGAGCCACTGTTGTGCCTGCTGCGTCGGGACAAGGTGGTTAGGGGCATTTTTATTCCGGGTGGGGGTGGACAACAAGTTAAAGCCATTGGATATATGGATGACATATCTGTATATGGCACTAGCTCAGCATCTATTAACAGAGCAATTCTAATTACTGAAATTTTTAGTGCTGGGTCTGGGTTTAAGTTGAATATAAATAAATGTGACTGTATGATTATGGGTCAATGGGAGTCAGATCCGCCTAGGGTTCCCACACAAACAGTAGGAATCAAGATCCTGGGTGTCTTGTTTAATCCTGCTAATGATGGTATTGAAAACTGGGATTTGGTTTTGAATAAATTAAATCAGAAGATCTCTTTATGGCAAACTCGAAAACTAACAATGGAGGGCAAGATTCTTGTAATTAAAATGGTTTTGCTTCCTATCATTTTGTATGCCGCTATGGTTTTTCCCCCTAATTCTCTGTATCTTAAAAGACTTATGAAGCCCATGTTTTATTTTCTGTGGGGATCCAAAATGGAGAAATTGAGGAGGGAGGTGGTATGTAAAAGCAAGAAAAATGGGGGTAAAGGGTTCCCTGATTTAAAATTGTTTTTATTTATCAAGTTTTTTGTATTTTGTTGCAAAAGCTTGAATAATGTTGGGGCTTTCTCTTGTTTTCTTAGATATACAACTGGGTTTCTTTTCCGAAAGTTGAACTTCAGTATGACTGTTAATTGTCCTTTTCTCTTATCTCCCCCTAAGCATTACAAGATCTTGGAGAAGGTCATTTCAGAATATGATCTGACCCAAGTTGATCGTCAGCTTTTATTTGATCAACGTAAGTTAACAGTTATTTGTAAGGGACATGAGGAGATGGAGGATGTGTCTAATTTTTCCATCTCCAGGTGCCGCCTGGTGTGGAACAACGTGGCCTGTCCTGCACTTAGCAACTCACAAAAGGATTTAGCTTGGCAGGTTGTTCACCAATGTCTCCCTACAAGAGCTTTTCAGCATCATAGGGGGCTGGTGGCTAGTGCTAGATGTCCCAGAGAAAGATGCGCCCCAAACGAGTCAGTGTTTCATTTACTGTGGGATTGCCCCTACGCACAAGAGCTATGGCAGACGGTGGGCACCCTCCTAAAATGGATATGTGGTATACAAACCCTTAATTGTGACATTATAATATATGGGATAATTAAATGCCCAACCATGAAACAAGCACGAGTCGCATGGCTTATAATAAACTGTTTAAAAGAAGCTTTATGGAAAGTGCGCAATATATTATTGTTTAAACGTGAATTTATTCCTGTCAAAGATTGTATTGGGCTTGCTCTTTGTGAAATGTTTACATACTACCTGAGAGATTGTAAAAAGATGGGAATCAATGAAGCAAAAAAGCTATGGTGTTTGCAAATTTGGAATATGTATTTATTTATGTAAATTATATGCAAAACTGTGTTTTATGCTTTTTATGCTTTTAAGTGCATTTTAATTCTGACTCTGTATTAGTTTTATGTCATATTTTATTCCAGTATTTGTGATTTGTTTCAAATATTGTATCGGATATGTTCTTTGTGAAAACTTTTCATACTACCTGATTGTAAAAAGATAAAGTTAAAAAGCTATGGTGTTTGCATTTGACATATGTATTTATTTATGCAAATTATATGCAAAACTGTGTTTTATGCTTTTTATGCTTTTATGCGCTTTTTAAATCTGACCTTGTATTTGTTTTATGTCATATTTTATTCAAGTCTTTGTGATTTCTTTGTAATTTATGATGTATGTCTGATTTAAATAAAGCTTGTTTGAAAACGGATCTGTTCTTATCAGTTTAATATCTGATACGTCCCCTATCTGGGGACCATATATTAAATGGATTTTTAGAACAGGGAGATGGAAAAAGAGCTTGCTCTGTCCACTCCACGCATTGACCTGCTATTGCAGCATCTCCAGGACCGGTGCACCCCTTCTTTAATGCAGTTTCTAAAATCAGAAAGAATTGAATTCAATGTTTTTTGTTCATTTTGCTTGTTTGTCGGATTTTGGGATGGACTCTTTGGCTTTGCTTTTCTTCTCCTCATTGGATTTTTCATGTTCAAAGTTGCAGAAGCCAGATTACAAGCTCATTTTGGTTCAACTTCAGCAACTGTGCATTGCATTGCCATGTAATGTGATGCAATGCTATCTTTCTAGCTCTCCCTTTTTACTTCCTTTTGGATAAACAGACATATTAGGCAAGCATTTTGGAGCTTTCACCTAAATAACTACAGGTGGTGAGATAAGCTGCACAATATAATTGACCTTTCAGTATATTGTTGCACACACACCATCTATTTAGCAAATGCCCTTGTTATCAACAGCAGCCTTTTAAACTCACCTGAGCTAACAGGTATGTGCGCTGGTTACTCTGCTGCGCTTAAAATTTCTTTTTTGGTTTGCTACAATGCCTTTTCTGAAACGTTGTCTCCTTCTGCTGGAACACTGACTTCTTTCATTTAATGCCTGCAGACTATAAAAGAGAACCCAACCCAAAAAGTTTGGTTGATTAGTCTGTGGCATTCTGTTAAACTGTTGCTTATGGCGGTCTCTGTGAGCTTCTCAGCGACATTCAGCCAGCCAGGTATCCTGCCTGCAGTAGATGGAATGTGGCAATGGAACGCTGGCTGCGCGTGTCATAATAGGCTCTGAGCCTTTATATACCTGTGCACAGCAGCAGCCACCTTCAGTCTGCTGCTGGACAGCCAGCAGCAGCAGCAGCAGGAGAGGTATGTAATCAGGAGCCCTCCTGCTAAGGGTAGACAGCTGCTCGTTCCACCCCACCCCCCGCCTTAATTGGTTCTCCTCCCTTCCAACGGTGTTGAGGCGGGTGGGAACAGCAGGGGGTGAAGGTGCTGTGTTTAAAGAGGTGGAGTTATGCAGATCTAAAACGCGTGGATTGCAGCAGCAGCAAGCCGAAAAGTGCAGGCATGTAAGGGATCTAGAGGTTGACAACATGTCTTCTTAACGGGAGTCCAGGAGCTCATCTCCACAAATGGACTTTTCAGGATCCTTGGGTGGCTCCGTAGTTTGAAACCAATTCTGGTTATCGCTTCTCGGCCTTTTGGCTAAGATCAAGTGTAGTATCTGTTCTTATCAGTTTAATATCTGATACGTCCCCTATCTGGGGACCATATATTAAATGGATTTTTAGAACAGGGAGATGGAAAAAGAGCTTGCTCTGTCCACTCCACGCATTGACCTGGTATTGCAGTATCTCCAGGACCGGTGCACCCCTTCTTTAATGCAGTTTCTAAAATCAGAAAGAATTGAATTCAATGTTTTTTGTTCATTTTGCTTGTTTGTCGGATTTTGGGATGGACTCTTTGGCTTTGCTTTTCTTCTCCTCATTGGATTTTTCATGTTCAAAGTTGCAGAAGCCAGATTACAAGCTCATTTTGGTTCAACTTCAGCAACTGTGCATTGCATTGCCATGTAATGTGATGCAATGCTATCTTTCTAGCTCTCCCTTTTTACTTCCTTTTGGATAAACAGACATATTAGGCAAGCATTTTGGAGCTTTCACCTAAATAACTACAGGTGGTGAGATAAGCTGCACAATATAATTGACCTTTCAGTATATTGTTGCACACACACCATCTATTTAGCAAATGCCCTTGTTATCAACAGCAGCCTTTTAAACTCACCTGAGCTAACAGGTATGTGCGCTGGTTACTCTGCTGCGCTTAAAATTTCTTTTTTGGTTTGCTACAATGCCTTTTCTGAAACGTTGTCTCCTTCTGCTGGAACACTGACTTCTTTCATTTAATGCCTGCAGACTATAAAAGAGAACCCAACCCAAAAAGTTTGGTTGATTAGTCTGTGGCATTCTGTTAAACTGTTGCTTATGGCGGTCTCTGTGAGCTTCTCAGCGACATTCAGCCAGCCAGGTATCCTGCCTGCAGTAGATGGAATGTGGCAATGGAACGCTGGCTGCGCGTGTCATAATAGGCTCTGAGCCTTTATATACCTGTGCACAGCAGCAGCCACCTTCAGTCTGCTGCTGGACAGCCAGCAGCAGCAGCAGCAGGAGAGGTATGTAATCAGGAGCCCTCCTGCTAAGGGTAGACAGCTGCTCGTTCCACCCCACCCCCCGCCTTAATTGGTTCTCCTCCCTTCCAACGGTGTTGAGGCGGGTGGGAACAGCAGGGGGTGAAGGTGCTGTGTTTAAAGAGGTGGAGTTATGCAGATCTAAAACGCGTGGATTGCAGCAGCAGCAAGCCGAAAAGTGCAGGCATGTAAGGGATCTAGAGGTTGACAACATGTCTTCTTAACGGGAGTCCAGGAGCTCATCTCCACAAATGGACTTTTCAGGATCCTTGGGTGGCTCCGTAGTTTGAAACCAATTCTGGTTATCGCTTCTCGGCCTTTTGGCTAAGATCAAGTGTAGTATCTGTTCTTATCAGTTTAATATCTGATACGTCCCCTATCTGGGGACCATATATTAAATGGATTTTTAGAACAGGGAGATGGAAAAAGAGCTTGCTCTGTCCACTCCACGCATTGACCTGGTATTGCAGTATCTCCAGGACCGGTGCACCCCTTCTTTAATGCAGTTTCTAAAATCAGAAAGAATTGAATTCAATGTTTTTTGTTCATTTTGCTTGTTTGTCGGATTTTGGGATGGACTCTTTGGCTTTGCTTTTCTTCTCCTCATTGGATTTTTCATGTTCAAAGTTGCAGAAGCCAGATTACAAGCTCATTTTGGTTCAACTTCAGCAACTGTGCATTGCATTGCCATGTAATGTGATGCAATGCTATCTTTCTAGCTCTCCCTTTTTACTTCCTTTTGGATAAACAGACATATTAGGCAAGCATTTTGGAGCTTTCACCTAAATAACTACAGGTGGTGAGATAAGCTGCACAATATAATTGACCTTTCAGTATATTGTTGCACACACACCATCTATTTAGCAAATGCCCTTGTTATCAACAGCAGCCTTTTAAACTCACCTGAGCTAACAGGTATGTGCGCTGGTTACTCTGCTGCGCTTAAAATTTCTTTTTTGGTTTGCTACAATGCCTTTTCTGAAACGTTGTCTCCTTCTGCTGGAACACTGACTTCTTTCATTTAATGCCTGCAGACTACAAAAGAGAACCCAACCCAAAAAGTTTGGTTGATTAGTCTGTGGCATTCTGTTAAACTGTTGCTTATGGCGGTCTCTGTGAGCTTCTCAGCGACATTCAGCCAGCCAGGTATCCTGCCTGCAGTAGATGGAATGTGGCAATGGAACGCTGGCTGCGCGTGTCATAATAGGCTCTGAGCCTTTATATACCTGTGCACAGCAGCAGCCACCTTCAGTCTGCTGCTGGACAGCCAGCAGCAGCAGCAGCAGGAGAGGTATGTAATCAGGAGCCCTCCTGCTAAGGGTAGACAGCTGCTCGTTCCACCCCACCCCCCGCCTTAATTGGTTCTCCTCCCTTCCAACGGTGTTGAGGCGGGTGGGAACAGCAGGGGGTGAAGGTGCTGTGTTTAAAGAGGTGGAGTTATGCAGATCTAAAACGCGTGGATTGCAGCAGCAGCAAGCCGAAAAGTGCAGGCATGTAAGGGATCTAGAGGTTGACAACATGTCTTCTTAACGGGAGTCCAGGAGCTCATCTCCACAAATGGACTTTTCAGGATCCTTGGGTGGCTCCGTAGTTTGAAACCAATTCTGGTTATCGCTTCTCGGCCTTTTGGCTAAGATCAAGTGTAGTATCTGTTCTTATCAGTTTAATATCTGATACGTCCCCTATCTGGGGACCATATATTAAATGGATTTTTAGAACAGGGAGATGGAAAAAGAGCTTGCTCTGTCCACTCCACGCATTGACCTGGTATTGCAGTATCTCCAGGACCGGTGCACCCCTTCTTTAATGCAGTTTCTAAAATCAGAAAGAATTGAATTCAATGTTTTTTGTTCATTTTGCTTGTTTGTCGGATTTTGGGATGGACTCTTTGGCTTTGCTTTTCTTCTCCTCATTGGATTTTTCATGTTCAAAGTTGCAGAAGCCAGATTACAAGCTCATTTTGGTTCAACTTCAGCAACTGTGCATTGCATTGCCATGTAATGTGATGCAATGCTATCTTTCTAGCTCTCCCTTTTTACTTCCTTTTGGATAAACAGACATATTAGGCAAGCATTTTGGAGCTTTCACCTAAATAACTACAGGTGGTGAGATAAGCTGCACAATATAATTGACCTTTCAGTATATTGTTGCACACACACCATCTATTTAGCAAATGCCCTTGTTATCAACAGCAGCCTTTTAAACTCACCTGAGCTAACAGGTATGTGCGCTGGTTACTCTGCTGCGCTTAAAATTTCTTTTTTGGTTTGCTACAATGCCTTTTCTGAAACGTTGTCTCCTTCTGCTGGAACACTGACTTCTTTCATTTAATGCCTGCAGACTATAAAAGAGAACCCAACCCAAAAAGTTTGGTTGATTAGTCTGTGGCATTCTGTTAAACTGTTGCTTATGGCGGTCTCTGTGAGCTTCTCAGCGACATTCAGCCAGCCAGGTATCCTGCCTGCAGTAGATGGAATGTGGCAATGGAACGCTGGCTGCGCGTGTCATAATAGGCTCTGAGCCTTTATATACCTGTGCACAGCAGCAGCCACCTTCAGTCTGCTGCTGGACAGCCAGCAGCAGCAGCAGCAGGAGAGGTATGTAATCAGGAGCCCTCCTGCTAAGGGTAGACAGCTGCTCGTTCCACCCCACCCCCCGCCTTAATTGGTTCTCCTCCCTTCCAACGGTGTTGAGGCGGGTGGGAACAGCAGGGGGTGAAGGTGCTGTGTTTAAAGAGGTGGAGTTATGCAGATCTAAAACGCGTGGATTGCAGCAGCAGCAAGCCGAAAAGTGCAGGCATGTAAGGGATCTAGAGGTTGACAACATGTCTTCTTAACGGGAGTCCAGGAGCTCATCTCCACAAATGGACTTTTCAGGATCCTTGGGTGGCTCCGTAGTTTGAAACCAATTCTGGTTATCGCTTCTCGGCCTTTTGGCTAAGATCAAGTGTAGTATGGGCCGGGGAAGATCGAAAGCCCGAAGTGTGAAGTGCCCCAGGAGTGGTGACCCTGGGGTGCCTTAACTCACTGGGATTGGGAACCCCACTTGAGTTTATGGCACATTTGCACAAGCACTTCAAATTTTCTTTCTTCGCACACACCCTTATTCCGGGCCTTCTGGCCTTAGGATGGGGAATTTTTCAATTCCCGGTCGAAGGTCCGGGCAGTATTATACTGTGAAACCTTCACTATTTATTTAATTTCTTTGTCACTGTGTGTCCACTTATTCACGTGTGTCACGTCCTACTAGGACTTTGTCGGGATGCGGTTCCCTTACGGGTTCCTCTCTTGGCAGGTCTAGGGGGGGAGTGTGTGGCCATCAGGTTCCGCTCCCCCCTGAACCCCCCCCTGGCTCTCCTCTTTTGGGAGGAGAGCTTTGTTGGCTCCCCTCTTCCGGGAGGGGAGCACAGTCTTTGGCTCCCAGTGCCTTGCTTGGGTGAGAACTCGGGCAGGTGCTGGGGGTAAGATTGGGTCGCCTCTGGCTTCGGCTGGAGGTGGCTTTTTGTCCCTGTTCCTCGCTGTGGCCTTTTGGCTCGGAGGGACGGGGAATGGTTTGGGGGACCCTTCTCCTTTTGGAGAGGGTTTCAAGAAGACCAGCATCCTAGTGCACTTTTTTTGTGGCACTTGTCACTTTTTTAAGCGCACTCGGGTTTTGTACACGAATTCGGGCTTTCGATAAAAAAATCTGTTCTTATCAGTTTAATATCTGATACGTCCCCTATCTGGGGACCATATATTAAATGGATTTTTAGAACAGGGAGATGGAAAAAGAGCTTGCTCTGTCCACTCCACGCATTGACCTGGTATTGCAGTATCTCCAGGACCGGTGCACCCCTTCTTTAATGCAGTTTCTAAAATCAGAAAGAATTGAATTCAATGTTTTTTGTTCATTTTGCTTGTTTGTCGGATTTTGGGATGGACTCTTTGGCTTTGCTTTTCTTCTCCTCATTGGATTTTTCATGTTCAAAGTTGCAGAAGCCAGATTACAAGCTCATTTTGGTTCAACTTCAGCAACTGTGCATTGCATTGCCATGTAATGTGATGCAATGCTATCTTTCTAGCTCTCCCTTTTTACTTCCTTTTGGATAAACAGACATATTAGGCAAGCATTTTGGAGCTTTCACCTAAATAACTACAGGTGGTGAGATAAGCTGCACAATATAATTGACCTTTCAGTATATTGTTGCACACACACCATCTATTTAGCAAATGCCCTTGTTATCAACAGCAGCCTTTTAAACTCACCTGAGCTAACAGGTATGTGCGCTGGTTACTCTGCTGCGCTTAAAATTTCTTTTTTGGTTTGCTACAATGCCTTTTCTGAAACGTTGTCTCCTTCTGCTGGAACACTGACTTCTTTCATTTAATGCCTGCAGACTATAAAAGAGAACCCAACCCAAAAAGTTTGGTTGATTAGTCTGTGGCATTCTGTTAAACTGTTGCTTATGGCGGTCTCTGTGAGCTTCTCAGCGACATTCAGCCAGCCAGGTATCCTGCCTGCAGTAGATGGAATGTGGCAATGGAACGCTGGCTGCGCGTGTCATAATAGGCTCTGAGCCTTTATATACCTGTGCACAGCAGCAGCCACCTTCAGTCTGCTGCTGGACAGCCAGCAGCAGCAGCAGCAGGAGAGGTATGTAATCAGGAGCCCTCCTGCTAAGGGTAGACAGCTGCTCGTTCCACCCCACCCCCTGCCTTAATTGGTTCTCCTCCCTTCCAACGGTGTTGAGGCGGGTGGGAACAGCAGGGGGTGACGGTGCTGTGTTTAAAGAGGTGGAGTTATGCAGATCTAAAACGCGTGGATTGCAGCAGCAGCAAGCCGAAAAGTGCAGGCATGTAAGGGATCTAGAGGTTGACAACATGTCTTCTTAACGGGAGTCCAGGAGCTCATCTCCACAAATGGACTTTTCAGGATCCTTGGGTGGCTCCGTAGTTTGAAACCAATTCTGGTTATCGCTTCTCGGCCTTTTGGCTAAGATCAAGTGTAGTATCTGTTCTTATCAGTTTAATATCTGATACGTCCCCTATCTGGGGACCATATATTAAATGGATTTTTAGAACAGGGAGATGGAAAAAGAGCTTGCTCTGTCCACTCCACGCATTGACCTGGTATTGCAGTATCTCCAGGACCGGTGCACCCCTTCTTTAATGCAGTTTCTAAAATCAGAAAGAATTGAATTCAATGTTTTTTGTTCATTTTGCTTGTTTGTCGGATTTTGGGATGGACTCTTTGGCTTTGCTTTTCTTCTCCTCATTGGATTTTTCATGTTCAAAGTTGCAGAAGCCAGATTACAAGCTCATTTTGGTTCAACTTCAGCAACTGTGCATTGCATTGCCATGTAATGTGATGCAATGCTATCTTTCTAGCTCTCCCTTTTTACTTCCTTTTGGATAAACAGACATATTAGGCAAGCATTTTGGAGCTTTCACCTAAATAACTACAGGTGGTGAGATAAGCTGCACAATATAATTGACCTTTCAGTATATTGTTGCACACACACCATCTATTTAGCAAATGCCCTTGTTATCAACAGCAGCCTTTTAAACTCACCTGAGCTAACAGGTATGTGCGCTGGTTACTCTGCTGCGCTTAAAATTTCTTTTTTGGTTTGCTACAATGCCTTTTCTGAAACGTTGTCTCCTTCTGCTGGAACACTGACTTCTTTCATTTAATGCCTGCAGACTATAAAAGAGAACCCAACCCAAAAAGTTTGGTTGATTAGTCTGTGGCATTCTGTTAAACTGTTGCTTATGGCGGTCTCTGTGAGCTTCTCAGCGACATTCAGCCAGCCAGGTATCCTGCCTGCAGTAGATGGAATGTGGCAATGGAACGCTGGCTGCGCGTGTCATAATAGGCTCTGAGCCTTTATATACCTGTGCACAGCAGCAGCCACCTTCAGTCTGCTGCTGGACAGCCAGCAGCAGCAGCAGCAGGAGAGGTATGTAATCAGGAGCCCTCCTGCTAAGGGTAGACAGCTGCTCGTTCCACCCCACCCCCCGCCTTAATTGGTTCTCCTCCCTTCCAACGGTGTTGAGGCGGGTGGGAACAGCAGGGGGTGAAGGTGCTGTGTGTAAAGAGGTGGAGTTATGCAGATCTAAAACGCGTGGATTGCAGCAGCAGCAAGCCGAAAAGTGCAGGCATGTAAGGGATCTAGAGGTTGACAACATGTCTTCTTAACGGGAGTCCAGGAGCTCATCTCCACAAATGGACTTTTCAGGATCCTTGGGTGGCTCCGTAGTTTGAAACCAATTCTGGTTATCGCTTCTCGGCCTTTTGGCTAAGATCAAGTGTAGTATCTGTTCTTATCAGTTTAATATCTGATACGTCCCCTATCTGGGGACCATATATTAAATGGATTTTTAGAACAGGGAGATGGAAAAAGAGCTTGCTCTGTCCACTCCACGCATTGACCTGGTATTGCAGTATCTCCAGGACCGGTGCACCCCTTCTTTAATGCAGTTTCTAAAATCAGAAAGAATTGAATTCAATGTTTTTTGTTCATTTTGCTTGTTTGTCGGATTTTGGGATGGACTCTTTGGCTTTGCTTTTCTTCTCCTCATTGGATTTTTCATGTTCAAAGTTGCAGAAGCCAGATTACAAGCTCATTTTGGTTCAACTTCAGCAACTGTGCATTGCATTGCCATGTAATGTGATGCAATGCTATCTTTCTAGCTCTCCCTTTTTACTTCCTTTTGGATAAACAGACATATTAGGCAAGCATTTTGGAGCTTTCACCTAAATAACTACAGGTGGTGAGATAAGCTGCACAATATAATTGACCTTTCAGTATATTGTTGCACACACACCATCTATTTAGCAAATGCCCTTGTTATCAACAGCAGCCTTTTAAACTCACCTGAGCTAACAGGTATGTGCGCTGGTTACTCTGCTGCGCTTAAAATTTCTTTTTTGGTTTGCTACAATGCCTTTTCTGAAACGTTGTCTCCTTCTGCTGGAACACTGACTTCTTTCATTTAATGCCTGCAGACTATAAAAGAGAACCCAACCCAAAAAGTTTGGTTGATTAGTCTGTGGCATTCTGTTAAACTGTTGCTTATGGCGGTCTCTGTGAGCTTCTCAGCGACATTCAGCCAGCCAGGTATCCTGCCTGCAGTAGATGGAATGTGGCAATGGAACGCTGGCTGCGCGTATCATAATAGGCTCTGAGCCTTTATATACCTGTGCACAGCAGCAGCCACCTTCAGTCTGCTGCTGGACAGCCAGCAGCAGCAGCAGGAGAGGTATGTAATCAGGAGCCCTCCTGCTAAGGGTAGACAGCTGCTCGTTCCACCCCACCCCCCGCCTTAATTGGTTCTCCTCCCTTCCAACGGTGTTGAGGCGGGTGGGAACAGCAGGGGGTGAAGGTGCTGTGTTTAAAGAGGTGGAGTTATGCAGATCTAAAACGCGTGGATTGCAGCAGCAGCAAGCCGAAAAGTGCAGGCATGTAAGGGATCTAGAGGTTGACAACATGTCTTCTTAACGGGAGTCCAGGAGCTCATCTCCACAAATGGACTTTTCAGGATCCTTGGGTGGCTCCGTAGTTTGAAACCAATTCTGGTTATCGCTTCTCGGCCTTTTGGCTAAGATCAAGTGTAGTATCTGTTCTTATCAGTTTAATATCTGATACGTCCCCTATCTGGGGACCATATATTAAATGGATTTTTAGAACAGGGAGATGGAAAAAGAGCTTGCTCTGTCCACTCCACGCATTGACCTGGTATTGCAGTATCTCCAGGACCGGTGCACCCCTTCTTTAATGCAGTTTCTAAAATCAGAAAGAATTGAATTCAATGTTTTTTGTTCATTTTGCTTGTTTGTCGGATTTTGGGATGGACTCTTTGGCTTTGCTTTTCTTCTCCTCATTGGATTTTTCATGTTCAAAGTTGCAGAAGCCAGATTACAAGCTCATTTTGGTTCAACTTCAGCAACTGTGCATTGCATTGCCATGTAATGTGATGCAATGCTATCTTTCTAGCTCTCCCTTTTTACTTCCTTTTGGATAAACAGACATATTAGGCAAGCATTTTGGAGCTTTCACCTAAATAACTACAGGTGGTGAGATAAGCTGCACAATATAATTGACCTTTCAGTATATTGTTGCACACACACCATCTATTTAGCAAATGCCCTTGTTATCAACAGCAGCCTTTTAAACTCACCTGAGCTAACAGGTATGTGCGCTGGTTACTCTGCTGCGCTTAAAATTTATTTTTTGGTTTGCTACAATGCCTTTTCTGAAACGTTGTCTCCTTCTGCTGGAACACTGACTACTTTCATTTAATGCCTGCAGACTATAAAAGAGAACCCAACCCAAAAAGTTTGGTTGATTAGTCTGTGGCATTCTGTTAAACTGTTGCTTATGGCGGTCTCTGTGAGCTTCTCAGCGACATTCAGCCAGCCAGGTATCCTGCCTGCAGTAGATGGAATGTGGCAATGGAACGCTGGCTGCGCGTGTCATAATAGGCTCTGAGCCTTTATATACCTGTGCACAGCAGCAGCCACCTTCAGTCTGCTGCTGGACAGCCAGCAGCAGCAGCAGGAGAGGTATGTAATCAGGAGCCCTCCTGCTAAGGGTAGACAGCTGCTCGTTCCACCCCACCCCCCGCCTTAATTGGTTCTCCTCCCTTCCAACGGTGTTGAGGCGGGTGGGAACAGCAGGGGGTGAAGGTGCTGTGTTTAAAGAGGTGGAGTTATGCAGATCTAAAACGCGTGGATTGCAGCAGCAGCAAGCCGAAAAGTGCAGGCATGTAAGGGATCTAGAGGTTGACAACATGTCTTCTTAACGGGAGTCCAGGAGCTCATCTCCACAAATGGACTTTTCAGGATCCTTGGGTGGCTCCGTAGTTTGAAACCAATTCTGGTTATCGCTTCTCGGCCTTTTGGCTAAGATCAAGTGTAGTATCTGTTCTTATCAGTTTAATATCTGATACGTCCCCTATCTGGGGACCATATATTAAATGGATTTTTAGAACAGGGAGATGGAAAAAGAGCTTGCTCTGTCCACTCCACGCATTGACCTGGTATTGCAGTATCTCCAGGACCGGTGCACCCCTTCTTTAATGCAGTTTCTAAAATCAGAAAGAATTGAATTCAATGTTTTTTGTTCATTTTGCTTGTTTGTCGGATTTTGGGATGGACTCTTTGGCTTTGCTTTTCTTCTCCTCATTGGATTTTTCATGTTCAAAGTTGCAGAAGCCAGATTACAAGCTCATTTTGGTTCAACTTCAGCAACTGTGCATTGCATTGCCATGTAATGTGATGCAATGCTATCTTTCTAGCTCTCCCTTTTTACTTCCTTTTGGATAAACAGACATATTAGGCAAGCATTTTGGAGCTTTCACCTAAATAACTACAGGTGGTGAGATAAGCTGCACAATATAATTGACCTTTCAGTATATTGTTGCACACACACCATCTATTTAGCAAATGCCCTTGTTATCAACAGCAGCCTTTTAAACTCACCTGAGCTAACAGGTATGTGCACTGGTTACTCTGCTGCGCTTAAAATTTCTTTTTTGGTTTGCTACAATGCCTTTTCTGAAACGTTGTCTCCTTCTGCTGGAACACTGACTTCTTTCATTTAATGCCTGCAGACTATAAAAGAGAACCCAACCCAAAAAGTTTGGTTGATTAGTCTGTGGCATTCTGTTAAACTGTTGCTTATGGCGGTCTCTGTGAGCTTCTCAGCGACATTCAGCCAGCCAGGTATCCTGCCTGCAGTAGATGGAATGTGGCAATGGAACGCTGGCTGCGCGTGTCATAATAGGCTCTGAGCCTTTATATACCTGTGCACAGCAGCAGCCACCTTCAGTCTGCTGCTGGACAGCCAGCAGCAGCAGCAGCAGGAGAGGTATGTAATCAGGAGCCCTCCTGCTAAGGGTAGACAGCTGCTCGTTCCACCCCACCCCCCGCCTTAATTGGTTCTCCTCCCTTCCAACGGTGTTGAGGCGGGTGGGAACAGCAGGGGGTGAAGGTGCTGTGTTTAAAGAGGTGGAGTTATGCAGATCTAAAACGCGTGGATTGCAGCAGCAGCAAGCCGAAAAGTGCAGGCATGTAAGGGATCTAGAGGTTGACAACATGTCTTCTTAACGGGAGTCCAGGAGCTCATCTCCACAAATGGACTTTTCAGGATCCTTGGGTGGCTCCGTAGTTTGAAACCAATTCTGGTTATCGCTTCTCGGCCTTTTGGCTAAGATCAAGTGTAGTATCTGTTCTTATCAGTTTAATATCTGATACGTCCCCTATCTGGGGACCATATATTAAATGGATTTTTAGAACAGGGAGATGGAAAAAGAGCTTGCTCTGTCCACTCCACGCATTGACCTGGTATTGCAGTATCTCCAGGACCGGTGCACCCCTTCTTTAATGCAGTTTCTAAAATCAGAAAGAATTGAATTCAATGTTTTTTGTTCATTTTGCTTGTTTGTCGGATTTTGGGATGGACTCTTTGGCTTTGCTTTTCTTCTCCTCATTGGATTTTTCATGTTCAAAGTTGCAGAAGCCAGATTACAAGCTCATTTTGGTTCAACTTCAGCAACTGTGCATTGCATTGCCATGTAATGTGATGCAATGCTATCTTTCTAGCTCTCCCTTTTTACTTCCTTTTGGATAAACAGACATATTAGGCAAGCATTTTGGAGCTTTCACCTAAATAACTACAGGTGGTGAGATAAGCTGCACAATATAATTGACCTTTCAGTATATTGTTGCACACACACCATCTATTTAGCAAATGCCCTTGTTATCAACAGCAGCCTTTTAAACTCACCTGAGCTAACAGGTATGTGCGCTGGTTACTCTGCTGCGCTTAAAATTTCTTTTTTGGTTTGCTACAATGCCTTTTCTGAAACGTTGTCTCCTTCTGCTGGAACACTGACTTCTTTCATTTAATGCCTGCAGACTATAAAAGAGAACCCAACCCAAAAAGTTTGGTTGATTAGTCTGTGGCATTCTGTTAAACTGTTGCTTATGGCGGTCTCTGTGAGCTTCTCAGCGACATTCAGCCAGCCAGGTATCCTGCCTGCAGTAGATGGAATGTGGCAATGGAACGCTGGCTGCGCGTGTCATCATAGGCTCTGAGCCTTTATATACCTGTGCACAGCAGCAGCCACCTTCAGTCTGCTGCTGGACAGCCAGCAGCAGCAGCAGCAGGAGAGGTATGTAATCAGGAGCCCTCCTGCTAAGGGTAGACAGCTGCTCGTTCCACCCCACCCCCCGCCTTAATTGGTTCTCCTCCCTTCCAACGGTGTTGAGGCAGGTGGGAACAGCAGGGGGTGAAGGTGCTGTGTTTAAAGAGGTGGAGTTATGCAGATCTAAAACGCGTGGATTGCAGCAGCAGCAAGCCGAAAAGTGCAGGCATGTAAGGGATCTAGAGGTTGACAACATGTCTTCTTAACGGGAGTCCAGGAGCTCATCTCCACAAATGGACTTTTCAGGATCCTTGGGTGGCTCCGTAGTTTGAAACCAATTCTGGTTATCGCTTCTCGGCCTTTTGGCAAGATCAGTGGTGGTTTTCTGCTGCTGGTGTTGTTTGGAGGGCAGTTGTGACTGGGGTTCCCCCTTGTGGGGCCCTAGTGTGCGATTGAGCGGCGATTGTGTTTATCTGCTGTAAAAATGGTGGAGAAATCACGTGGATTAGAGGACTCGGTCCGTCTGAAGGTGGCTGCAGGTCATGAAGGAGAAATCAGTTTGGACCAAGTTTGCGTTGATGTCTTGAAGAACATTAATGGCTTGAAGGTAACGGATGTATTGGCACTGCAGGATTTTCAGAAACAAGGAATTTATGATATCACTTTTGTTTCTTTGAGTATTTGCCAGAGAGTCTACATGGAGTTGGTACGAATGAAGGAAGAAAAGGAATTGAAATGCCTAGAGTTTATTGCACTGGAACCTCTGTTCCAGCAGACATATAAGTATGTGGTTGTGCACATGTATAACCCTAAAGTTCCGGATGAGACTGTTTCCAATTTTTTAGCTCGGTATTGTAGTGAGGTTAAATTTTTGGGAAGAATGAAGAACAAATACAATTATCTAAATGGCAAGAGGAGATATGTTGTAAAACTGAGACCGGATGATAGAGCTATTGGGGGTGCCAAGAGCATTCCTGCACAGTTTTCTATCGGAGGAGAAAGGGGATTTTGTTTTTATAATGGACAGATGGAATATTGTAGGAAGTGTCATGAGTTTGGACATGTTCAGAAAGATTGTCCAGTGCAAGGTGATGTTTGTAGAGGTTGTGGGAAATCTGGGCATGTTGCAAGTGGTTGCCCAATGAATAAGGTGTGTGATTTGTGTGGACATGCAGATCACCTTGCAAGGAAATGTAGATTGTGGGCTCAGATTCCTAGGTCACAGGTGGACGCTGAAGAGAGGCAGAAGAAGACTCGGCAGGAAAGTGGGGAGGAGGGCGAAGGCTCAGACTCAGAGGGGGAAAGCCAAAAACAAGATGGTGGTAGGGGAAGAGACCATGCGGTGCCCAAGATGGAGGAAAAGGGGCGGAGCCAGAAGAAAGTTGGTTTGAGGGAGGGGCTGGAAGTAATAAACAAAGTAGCTGATGTGCATGGCCCGGGTGATGGGATGGATTTGTCTAATATGGCGGAGTCAGTGAATCCTGTTTTGGGAAGAGATGGGGGTGAGGAAATGGAGGTTTTGGAGGAGGAGGATTCTGATTCGGATGGAACTATAACCCCTCAGCAGCGTGATAGGGTTAACAGTGATTGGAGTGAAAATGAGGAGGAAGATGATGGCAAGGAGGAGAGTTATGCCTCCGTGATTAAAAGAAGTAAGGTGGAGGGGTGTTGGTCTGGGGGGCAGGAAGATCCAGTCTCCCTAAGACCAGGTTATTCTAACAGGGACTCGAGTTCTGAGTCGCCTGATATACGTAGAAAAGTGGGTGGCAGGAGTGGGTTTTCTCCTGGTTCATGATGGATCGGGTATGGTGGAGATTTTTTCCTGTTGTTATGATGGCGTTGTGTGTTGCTTCTCTGAATGTACGAGGGATTGGTTCTGCTTGTAGGAGAGCAGGGATACTGGAGTACATTGAGAGTGTGAATGCAGATATTGTCTGTCTGCAGGAATGTGTAATTAAATCTGCCCCGCATGAGAGTGAGTGGAATAAGGGGCAATCTTTTTGGTCCCCATGCTCAGAAAACAGGAATGAAGGGGTGGGCATTTTACTGTGTAATTCCAGTCTAAAGGTTTTAGAGTTTAAAGTAATCATACCTGGGAGATGTTTGTTTTTATTAGTGGATTTTTTAGGTCAGCGGGTACGGGTTTTTAATGTTTATGCCCCTGCTGATAAACAAGCAAGAGTTGGGTTTTTGGAGTCTCTAAAGTTGTTTTTACCAGGCAGAGACTTCACTATAGTGGCTGGAGATTTTAATTGTGTCAGATCCGCAAAAGATCGTAAGAGCTCTACGGAAGGTAGGACTGATGTTACGTCTAATATTTTAAATCAGATTGTGCAGGATTTACGCTACACGGATGCTGATCTGATGGTTGGGCCAAGTGATAAGTTCACATACATATCAGATAGTGGACGTAGTGTTTCCCGAATTGACTATGTTTTTATGTCTGAAGGGATTAAGGTGGCCAAGTGCAACCACGTGATGACGACTTTTTCTGACCACAAGATGATAGTGGTAGATCTGTGTATAGCTGAGTCCCTGGCTTTTGGAAAGGGACTCTGGAAGCTGAACGTAAGCCTGCTGGAAGAGGAGAGTGTTAAGGTTGGTTTTAATAAAGTGTTTTTGTCTTGTGTGTCTGAACAGCACCTTTTTAAAGATTTGCTAGAGTGGTGGGACTGGGCTAAGGAGAAATTTGCATGTTATTTTAAAGGGGTGTGTTTTAGGAGAGCGAAAGCCAAAAGGGATCATGATGCTGCTGTTATTTCAAAATTGGAAGTACTCCATAAGTTTAAGAGAGCGGGGATGGAGGTGGATAAAGAGATTGCAGATTTGAAGGACGAACTGAAGAAGATACTTATTGAAAAAGGGAAGACTATTATGTTTAAGGCAAAAATAAAGCACATGGAGGAAAATGAGCAATGTTCGAGATACTTTTTTAAAAAATGTTTTAAACCTAAAGGGGTTTTTAAGTCTGTTTTTTCTCCTGCAGGGGAGGTATCTGGGGATGAGATGATTGGCAGTATTCTTTCCTTTTATGAAACACTCTTCTCTAACGATAGTAGAGCCAGTGATGCGGAAATTAATGATTATTGCAAAGTATTAACTAATAATATTCCTGAGGAGAAAATTGGGTTTTTAAGTGAGGAGGTTGGGAAAGATGAAATTAGACGGGCAGTGGATGGCTTGGCGAAAGGCAAGACGCCAGGCTGTGATGGTCTTCCTGCTGAATTTTATGTTAGATTTTGGGATATTATAGGTGTGGAGTTTTCCCGGGTGGTGCAATATGGTTTTACTCATGGGATTTTATCGGTTTCTATGCGTAGGGGGATTGTTACGCTGATTCATAAGAAAGGGGACATGAGGGATATTAAAAATTGGAGGCCCATAACATTGTTAAACAGTGATTACAAAATTATTTCTAAAATTGTGGCTGGTAGACTGGCAGATGTGATAGGTGATATGGTGGGGGAGTATCAGGCATGTGCAGTGCCTGGTAGGAAAATTTCAGATAATTTGCTGCTTCTAAGAGACTTAATTTATCAGGCTAATTTGAATAAGAATGCTCTTTTGTTACAGTCGGTGGACCTGGAGAAAGCCTTTGATAAAATATCACATAGATTTTTGTTCTCTGCTTTAAGTCACCTTGGTGTTCCGGATAAATTATTGATGGTCATTAAGAGTTTTTATTGTGGGGTCAGTAGCCAGATTTTAGTTAATGGGCATGTGAGTTCCAGTTTTAATATTTTATCGGGAGTTAGGCAGGGTTGTCCCCTGTCACCAATTCTTTTTATCTGTGTGGTGGAGGCCCTTTTAAAAAGTGTGCAAGTTGACAAGTGTGTGGCTGGTGTTTTTATTCCTGGGGGATCCGGGGGTCCAGTCAAGTCTTTAAGTTATATGGATGATATTGTTTTTACTTGTGGTTCACAGGCGGATCTCAATAGAGTGAATTTGCACGTAAGGATTTTTTGTTGTGTGGCTGGTATGGCGGTGAATTGGGGAAAGTGCCAGCTTTGTAACTTTGGGAGGCAGGTTGAGGTTAACGTGGCAGGAGTGGAGAGTAGGGAGGAAATTGAGGTTCTTGGTGTCATCTTTGAGAAGGAACTGAAAGGGAAAAGCAGCCTGAAGATTCTAGAAGACAAAATGGATCAGAAGTTGAACTTTTGGAAACTAAGGAACCTGTCGCTGAGAGGGAAAGTGCTGGTAATCAAGTCTGTGATTCTCCCGCTTCTGCTGTACACTGCTTTGATTTTCCCACCTGCTGTGCTTTGGACAAAGAGAGTGACAAGGAAACTGTTTGTGTTTTTTTGGGGATCCAAAATGGAGAAACTAAGAAGAGGAATGGTTATGTGTTCTGTGGAAAATGGGGGTTGTGATTTTCCTAACATTGACTTATTTTTAAGAATGCATTATTTTTTGAACATTTATAAATTATCCCAGTGCAATAACAGGACTGCGGACATGTGCAAATATTTAGCAGGACGGCTTTTCCAGAAATGGAGCTGGTGTGAGAAGGATTTAAGAAAACCAGTTTCGTTTGTGATACCGTTTTTTTATGTGGTGCTTAGGTCCTTCTATGATCAAAATGGGATAAGCTCCATGGTTAGACCGGACAAAAAACTGATTGTCTCAGGTATTAAGAAGAAGGAGATGTTATGTGATGTGCCGTTTTGTAATAATGCACAGTCTGGACAGGTGTGGAAGCTTTTTTTCCTGCGTGGAATCAGCAACAGACAGAAGGATGTAAACTGGATGGCGTTGCATGGATGCTTGCCAACAAGGGCTTTTTTGAATGACCGGGGGATAAAGGTTCAAGAACTATGTCCTAGGGAAGGTTGCAATAAGGTGGAAACAATACAGCATATTTTTTGGGACTGTTTTTTTGCTAAAAAAGTTTTTACCTTGTTGTCACGTATGTTTGTTGCTTTAGTTGGTTTTCATTGTTTCGATTTTGAAAGGATTTTAATAGGTCAAGATTTTAAGTACTCGCAAAGGAAGCGGGCAAGCTGGATTATTTTTGTCATATATAAAGAGGTTTTATGGGACGTTCGGAATTTGGTGATTTTTAAAAAGATTGTTTTTTCCCCCATGGAATGCAGAAAGATTTTTCTTGCTAGACTGTTTTATGCCTATTTATTGGATAAAAAGAAGTATGGTGAGACAGCAGCAGAAGCACTCTGGAACTTTTCACATTGGACTTCTTACAGTAAGTAACAGTTAATTGCAGGGTTGTGTTTTTTGGGATTTTGTTTTTGGTTTTCCGAATGATGATTTGAGAACCCGTTATGTGAATATGCGCTATGATGCATAAATTAATGTGGGTCTTAATCTGAGGAAAAAGAAAAAAATCTGTTCTTATCAGTTTAATATCTGATATGTCCCCTATCTGGGGACCATATATTAAATGGATTTTTAGAACAGGGAGATGGAAAAAGAGCTTGCTCTGTCCACTCCACGCATTGACCTGGTATTGCAGTATCTCCAGGACCGGTGCACCCCTTCTTTAATGCAGTTTCTAAAATCAGAAAGAATTGAATTCAATGTTTTTTGTTCATTTTGCTTGTTTGTCGGATTTTGGGATGGACTCTTTGGCTTTGCTTTTCTTCTCCTCATTGGATTTTTCATGTTCAAAGTTGCAGAAGCCAGATTACAAGCTCATTTTGGTTCAACTTCAGCAACTGTGCATTGCATTGCCATGTAATGTGATGCAATGCTATCTTTCTAGCTCTCCCTTTTTACTTCCTTTTGGATAAACAGACATATTAGGCAAGCATTTTGGAGCTTTCACCTAAATAACTACAGGTGGTGAGATAAGCTGCACAATATAATTGACCTTTCAGTATATTGTTGCACACACACCATCTATTTAGCAAATGCCCTTGTTATCAACAGCAGCCTTTTAAACTCACCTGAGCTAACAGGTATGTGCGCTGGTTACTCTGCTGCGCTTAAAATTTCTTTTTTGGTTTGCTACAATGCCTTTTCTGAAACGTTGTCTCCTTCTGCTGGAACACTGACTTCTTTCATTTAATGCCTGCAGACTATAAAAGAGAACCCAACCCAAAAAGTTTGGTTGATTAGTCTGTGGCATTCTGTTAAACTGTTGCTTATGGCGGTCTCTGTGAGCTTCTCAGCGACATTCAGCCAGCCAGGTATCCTGCCTGCAGTAGATGGAATGTGGCAATGGAACGCTGGCTGCGCGTGTCATAATAGGCTCTGAGCCTTTATATACCTGTGCACAGCAGCAGCCACCTTCAGTCTGCTGCTGGACAGCCAGCAGCAGCAGCAGCAGGAGAGGTATGTAATCAGGAGCCCTCCTGCTAAGGGTAGACAGCTGCTCGTTCCACCCCACCCCCCGCCTTAATTGGTTCTCCTCCCTTCCAACGGTGTTGAGGCGGGTGGGAACAGCAGGGGGTGAAGGTGCTGTGTTTAAAGAGGTGGAGTTATGCAGATCTAAAACGCGTGGATTGCAGCAGCAGCAAGCCGAAAAGTGCAGGCATGTAAGGGATCTAGAGGTTGACAACATGTCTTCTTAACGGGAGTCCAGGAGCTCATCTCCACAAATGGACTTTTCAGGATCCTTGGGTGGCTCCGTAGTTTGAAACCAATTCTGGTTATCGCTTCTCGGCCTTTTGGCTAAGATCAAGTGTAGTATCTGTTCTTATCAGTTTAATATCTGATACGTCCCCTATCTGGGGACCATATATTAAATGGATTTTTAGAACAGGGAGATGGAAAAAGAGCTTGCTCTGTCCACTCCACGCATTGACCTGGTATTGCAGTATCTCCAGGACCGGTGCACCCCTTCTTTAATGCAGTTTCTAAAATCAGAAAGAATTGAATTCAATGTTTTTTGTTCATTTTGCTTGTTTGTCGGATTTTGGGATGGACTCTTTGGCTTTGCTTTTCTTCTCCTCATTGGATTTTTCATGTTCAAAGTTGCAGAAGCCAGATTACAAGCTCATTTTGGTTCAACTTCAGCAACTGTGCATTGCATTGCCATGTAATGTGATGCAATGCTATCTTTCTAGCTCTCCCTTTTTACTTCCTTTTGGATAAACAGACATATTAGGCAAGCATTTTGGAGCTTTCACCTAAATAACTACAGGTGGTGAGATAAGCTGCACAATATAATTGACCTTTCAGTATATTGTTGCACACACACCATCTATTTAGCAAATGCCCTTGTTATCAACAGCAGCCTTTTAAACTCACCTGAGCTAACAGGTATGTGCGCTGGTTACTCTGCTGCGCTTAAAATTTCTTTTTTGGTTTGCTACAATGCCTTTTCTGAAACGTTGTCTCCTTCTGCTGGAACACTGACTTCTTTCATTTAATGCCTGCAGACTACAAAAGAGAACCCAACCCAAAAAGTTTGGTTGATTAGTCTGTGGCATTCTGTTAAACTGTTGCTTATGGCGGTCTCTGTGAGCTTCTCAGCGACATTCAGCCAGCCAGGTATCCTGCCTGCAGTAGATGGAATGTGGCAATGGAACGCTGGCTGCGCGTGTCATAATAGGCTCTGAGCCTTTATATACCTGTGCACAGCAGCAGCCACCTTCAGTCTGCTGCTGGACAGCCAGCAGAAGCAGCAGCAGGAGAGGTATGTAATCAGGAGCCCTCCTGCTAAGGGTAGACAGCTGCTCGTTCCACCCCACCCCCCGCCTTAATTGGTTCTCCTCCCTTCCAACGGTGTTGAGGCGGGTGGGAACAGCAGGGGGTGAAGGTGCTGTGTTTAAAGAGGTGGAGTTATGCAGATCTAAAACGCGTGGATTGCAGCAGCAGCAAGCCGAAAAGTGCAGGCATGTAAGGGATCTAGAGGTTGACAACATGTCTTCTTAACGGGAGTCCAGGAGCTCATCTCCACAAATGGACTTTTCAGGATCCTTGGGTGGCTCCGTAGTTTGAAACCAATTCTGGTTATCGCTTCTCGGCCTTTTGGCTAAGATCAAGTGTAGTATCTGTTCTTATCAGTTTAATATCTGATACGTCCCCTATCTGGGGACCATATATTAAATGGATTTTTAGAACAGGGAGATGGAAAAAGAGCTTGCTCTGTCCACTCCACGCATTGACCTGGTATTGCAGTATCTCCAGGACCGGTGCACCCCTTCTTTAATGCAGTTTCTAAAATCAGAAAGAATTGAATTCAATGTTTTTTGTTCATTTTGCTTGTTTGTCGGATTTTGGGATGGACTCTTTGGCTTTGCTTTTCTTCTCCTCATTGGATTTTTCATGTTCAAAGTTGCAGAAGCCAGATTACAAGCTCATTTTGGTTCAACTTCAGCAACTGTGCATTGCATTGCCATGTAATGTGATGCAATGCTATCTTTCTAGCTCTCCCTTTTTACTTCCTTTTGGATAAACAGACATATTAGGCAAGCATTTTGGAGCTTTCACCTAAATAACTACAGGTGGTGAGATAAGCTGCACAATATAATTGACCTTTCAGTATATTGTTGCACACACACCATCTATTTAGCAAATGCCCTTGTTATCAACAGCAGCCTTTTAAACTCACCTGAGCTAACAGGTATGTGCGCTGGTTACTCTGCTGCGCTTAAAATTTCTTTTTTGGTTTGCTACAATGCCTTTTCTGAAACGTTGTCTCCTTCTGCTGGAACACTGACTTCTTTCATTTAATGCCTGCAGACTATAAAAGAGAACCCAACCCAAAAAGTTTGGTTGATTAGTCTGTGGCATTCTGTTAAACTGTTGCTTATGGCGGTCTCTGTGAGCTTCTCAGCGACATTCAGCCAGCCAGGTATCCTGCCTGCAGTAGATGGAATGTGGCAATGGAACGCTGGCTGCGCATGTCATAATAGGCTCTGAGCCTTTATATACCTGTGCACAGCAGCAGCCACCTTCAGTCTGCTGCTGGACAGCCAGCAGCAGCAGCAGCAGGAGAGGTATGTAATCAGGAGCCCTCCTGCTAAGGGTAGACAGCTGCTCGTTCCACCCCACCCCCCGCCTTAATTGGTTCTCCTCCCTTCCAACGGTGTTGAGGCGGGTGGGAACAGCAGGGGGTGAAGGTGCTGTGTTTAAAGAGGTGGAGTTATGCAGATCTAAAACGCGTGGATTGCAGCAGCAGCAAGCCGAAAAGTGCAGGCATGTAAGGGATCTAGAGGTTGACAACATGTCTTCTTAACGGGAGTCCAGGAGCTCATCTCCACAAATGGACTTTTCAGGATCCTTGGGTGGCTCCGTAGTTTGAAACCAATTCTGGTTATCGCTTTTCGGCCTTTTGGCTAAGATCAAGTGTAGTATCTGTTCTTATCAGTTTAATATCTGATACGTCCCCTATCTGGGGACCATATATTAAATGGATTTTTAGAACAGAGAGATGGAAAAAGAGCTTGCTCTGTCCACTCCACGCATTGACCTGGTATTGCAGTATCTCCAGGACCGGTGCACCCCTTCTTTAATGCAGTTTCTAAAATCAGAAAGAATTGAATACAATGTTTTTTGTTCATTTTGCTTGTTTGTCGGATTTTGGGATGGACTCTTTGGCTTTGCTTTTCTTCTCCTCATTGGATTTTTCATGTTCAAAGTTGCAGAAGCCAGATTACAAGCTCATTTTGGTTCAACTTCAGCAACTGTGCATTGCATTGCCATGTAATGTGATGCAATGCTATCTTTCTAGCTCTCCCTTTTTACTTCCTTTTGGATAAACAGACATATTAGGCAAGCATTTTGGAGCTTTCACCTAAATAACTACAGGTGGTGAGATAAGCTGCACAATATAATTGACCTTTCAGTATATTGTTGCACACACACCATCTATTTAGCAAATGCCCTTGTTATCAACAGCAGCCTTTTAAACTCACCTGAGCTAACAGGTATGTGCGCTGGTTACTCTGCTGCGCTTAAAATTTCTTTTTTGGTTTGCTACAATGCCTTTTCTGAAACGTTGTCTCCTTCTGCTGGAACACTGACTTCTTTCATTTAATGCCTGCAGACTATAAAAGAGAACCCAACCCAAAAAGTTTGGTTGATTAGTCTGTGGCATTCTGTTAAACTGTTGCTTATGGCGGTCTCTGTGAGCTTCTCAGCGACATTCAGCCAGCCAGGTATCCTGCCTGCAGTAGATGGAATGTGGCAATGGAACGCTGGCTGCGCGTGTCATAATAGGCTCTGAGCCTTTATATACCTGTGCACAGCAGCAGCCACCTTCAGTCTGCTGCTGGACAGCCAGCAGCAGCAGCAGCAGGAGAGGTATGTAATCAGGAGCCCTCCTGCTAAGGGTAGACAGCTGCTCGTTCCACCCCACCCCCCGCCTTAATTGGTTCTCCTCCCTTCCAACGGTGTTGAGGCGGGTGGGAACAGCAGGGGGTGAAGGTGCTGTGTTTAAAGAGGTGGAGTTATGCAGATCTAAAACGCGTGGATTGCAGCAGCAGCAAGCCGAAAAGTGCAGGCATGTAAGGGATCTAGAGGTTGACAACATGTCTTCTTAACGGGAGTCCAGGAGCTCATCTCCACAAATGGACTTTTCAGGATCCTTGGGTGGCTCCGTAGTTTGAAACCAATTCTGGTTATCGCTTCTCGGCCTTTTGGCTAAGATCAAGTGTAGTATCTGTTCTTATCAGTTTAATATCTGATATGTCCCCTATCTGGGGACCATATATTAAATGGATTTTTAGAACAGGGAGATGGAAAAAGAGCTTGCTCTGTCCACTCCACGCATTGACCTGGTATTGCAGTATCTCCAGGACCGGTGCACCCCTTCTTTAATGCAGTTTCTAAAATCAGAAAGAATTGAATTCAATGTTTTTTGTTCATTTTGCTTGTTTGTCGGATTTTGGGATGGACTCTTTGGCTTTGCTTTTCTTCTCCTCATTGGATTTTTCATGTTCAAAGTTGCAGAAGCCAGATTACAAGCTCATTTTGGTTCAACTTCAGCAACTGTGCATTGCATTGCCATGTAATGTGATGCAATGCTATCTTTCTAGCTCTCCCTTTTTACTTCCTTTTGGATAAACAGACATATTAGGCAAGCATTTTGGAGCTTTCACCTAAATAACTACAGGTGGTGAGATAAGCTGCACAATATAATTGACCTTTCAGTATATTGTTGCACACACACCATCTATTTAGCAAATGCCCTTGTTATCAACAGCAGCCTTTTAAACTCACCTGAGCTAACAGGTATGTGCGCTGGTTACTCTGCTGCGCTTAAAATTTCTTTTTTGGTTTGCTACAATGCCTTTTCTGAAACGTTGTCTCCTTCTGCTGGAACACTGACTTCTTTCATTTAATGCCTGCAGACTATAAAAGAGAACCCAACCCAAAAAGTTTGGTTGATTAGTCTGTGGCATTCTGTTAAACTGTTGCTTATGGCGGTCTCTGTGAGCTTCTCAGCGACATTCAGCCAGCCAGGTATCCTGCCTGCAGTAGATGGAATGTGGCAATGGAACGCTGGCTGCGCGTGTCATAATAGGCTCTGAGCCTTTATATACCTGTGCACAGCAGCAGCCACCTTCAGTCTGCTGCTGGACAGCCAGCAGCAGCAGCAGCAGGAGAGGTATGTAATCAGGAGCCCTCCTGCTAAGGGTAGACAGCTGCTCGTTCCACCCCACCCCCCGCCTTAATTGGTTCTCCTCCCTTCCAACGGTGTTGAGGCGGGTGGGAACAGCAGGGGGTGAAGGTGCTGTGTTTAAAGAGGTGGAGTTATGCAGATCTAAAACGCGTGGATTGCAGCAGCAGCAAGCCGAAAAGTGCAGGCATGTAAGGGATCTAGAGGTTGACAACATGTCTTCTTAACGGGAGTCCAGGAGCTCATCTCCACAAATGGACTTTTCAGGATCCTTGGGTGGCTCCGTAGTTTGAAACCAATTCTGGTTATCGCTTCTCGGCCTTTTGGCTAAGATCAAGTGTAGTATCTGTTCTTATCAGTTTAATATCTGATACGTCCCCTATCTGGGGACCATATATTAAATGGATTTTTAGAACAGGGAGATGGAAAAAGAGCTTGCTCTGTCCACTCCACGCATTGACCTGGTATTGCAGTATCTCCAGGACCGGTGCACCCCTTCTTTAATGCAGTTTCTAAAATCAGAAAGAATTGAATTCAATGTTTTTTATTCATTTTGCTTGTTTGTCGGATTTTGGGATGGACTCTTTGGCTTTGCTTTTCTTCTCCTCATTGGATTTTTCATGTTCAAAGTTGCAGAAGCCAGATTACAAGCTCATTTTGGTTCAACTTCAGCAACTGTGCATTGCATTGCCATGTAATGTGTGCAATGCTATCTTTCTAGCTCTCCCTTTTTACTTCCTTTTGGATAAACAGACATATTAGGCAAGCATTTTGGAGCTTTCACCTAAATAACTACAGGTGGTGAGATAAGCTGCACAATATAATTGACCTTTCAGTATATTGTTGCACACACACCATCTATTTAGCAAATGCCCTTGTTATCAACAGCAGCCTTTTAAACTCACCTGAGCTAACAGGTATGTGCGCTGGTTACTCTGCTGCGCTTAAAATTTCTTTTTTGGTTTGCTACAATGCCTTTTCTGAAACGTTGTCTCCTTCTGCTGGAACACTGACTTCTTTCCTTTAATGCCTGCAGACTATAAAAGAGAACCCAACCCAAAAAGTTTGGTTGATTAGTCTGTGGCATTCTGTTAAACTGTTGCTTATGGCGGTCTCTGTGAGCTTCTCAGCGACATTCAGCCAGCCAGGTATCCTGCCTGCAGTAGATGGAATGTGGCAATGGAACGCTGGCTGCGCGTGTCATAATAGGCTCTGAGCCTTTATATACCTGTGCACAGCAGCAGCCACCTTCAGTCTGCTGCTGGACAGCCAGCAGCAGCAGCAGCAGGAGAGGTATGTAATCAGGAGCCCTCCTGCTAAGGGTAGACAGCTGCTCGTTCCACCCCACCCCCCGCCTTAATTGGTTCTCCTCCCTTCCAACGGTGTTGAGGCGGGTGGGAACAGCAGGGGGTGAAGGTGCTGTGTTTAAAGAGGTGGAGTTATGCAGATCTAAAACGCGTGGATTGCAGCAGCAGCAAGCCGAAAAGTGCAGGCATGTAAGGGATCTAGAGGTTGACAACATGTCTTCTTAACGGGAGTCCAGGAGCTCATCTCCACAAATGGACTTTTCAGGATCCTTGGGTGGCTCCGTAGTTTGAAACCAATTCTGGTTATCGCTTCTCGGCCTTTTGGCTAAGATCAAGTGTAGTATCTTTTGAAAAGGCAGTTTTGTCCTTGGGCTGCCCTAGTAAATTGATGCATATTACACACTGGTTTGGTGCACTTGTTAGTACGCCAGGTGGCTCATAGAGTCATCTGATGGAAAACATGGCCCTCCAGGATCGAAGTCACTAGGCTGGGTAAGTGTGAGGGCTTTGGAGCAATGTGCCCCAGGAGTAGGCGCCCTGGTGGGAGTCCAAGCTTACTGGGACTGGGAACCCCAGAAAGACTTGGCTTCGTTGCACGCCGCACCTTTGCCAATCATACTTTCTGAGCAACCCCCCCTATTCCTGGCCTCCGGGCTAGGAAGGGGAATTTTTATAAACCCGGTCGGAGGTCCGGTCAGCTTTGGGCTGAGAAACCAACACAGGCTCCAGCTCCACTAGGGTGGCAGCCTAGATGGAAGCTGGGAGCACGAAAACGGCTCTTCTCCGGCTTCGGCTAGGGAGAGCATCGGAGATCCCTGACCCTCGCTGTGGCCTTCTGGCTCGGAGGGATGGGGATGGTTTATTGGGGACCCTCTCCTCCGGGAAGGGTCCACATGAATCCTCGCCTCGTGCGCTGTTTTGGTGTGACTTCGGTCACATTTTTCAGTGCCTTGGATGCAGCTTCAACCAAAAAATCTGTTCTTATCAGTTTAATATCTGATACGTCCCCTATCTGGGGACCATATATTAAATGGATTTTTAGAACAGGGAGATGGAAAAAGAGCTTGCTCTGTCCACTCCACGCATTGACCTGGTATTGCAGTATCTCCAGGACCGGTGCACCCCTTCTTTAATGCAGTTTCTAAAATCAGAAAGAATTGAATTCAATGTTTTTTGTTCATTTTGCTTGTTTGTCGGATTTTGGGATGGACTCTTTGGCTTTGCTTTTCTTCTCCTCATTGGATTTTTCATGTTCAAAGTTGCAGAAGCCAGATTACAAGCTCATTTTGGTTCAACTTCAGCAACTGTGCATTGCATTGCCATGTAATGTGATGCAATGCTATCTTTCTAGCTCTCCCTTTTTACTTCCTTTTGGATAAACAGACATATTAGGCAAGCATTTTGGAGCTTTCACCTAAATAACTACAGGTGGTGAGATAAGCTGCACAATATAATTGACCTTTCAGTATATTGTTGCACACACACCATCTATTTAGCAAATGCCCTTGTTATCAACAGCAGCCTTTTAAACTCACCTGAGCTAACAGGTATGTGCGCTGGTTACTCTGCTGCGCTTAAAATTTCTTTTTTGGTTTGCTACAATGCCTTTTCTGAAACGTTGTCTCCTTCTGCTGGAACACTGACTTCTTTCATTTAATGCCTGCAGACTATAAAAGAGAACCCAACCCAAAAAGTTTGGTTGATTAGTCTGTGGCATTCTGTTAAACTGTTGCTTATGGCGGTCTCTGTGAGCTTCTCAGCGACATTCAGCCAGCCAGGTATCCTGCCTGCAGTAGATGGAATGTGGCAATGGAATGCTGGCTGCGCGTGTCATAATAGGCTCTGAGCCTTTATATACCTGTGCACAGCAGCAGCCACCTTCAGTCTGCTGCTGGACAGCCAGCAGCAGCAGCAGCAGGAGAGGTATGTAATCAGGAGCCCTCCTGCTAAGGGTAGACAGCTGCTCGTTCCACCCCACCCCCCGCCTTAATTGGTTCTACTCCCTTCCAACGGTGTTGAGGCGGGTGGGAACAGCAGGGGGTGAAGGTGCTGTGTTTAAAGAGGTGGAGTTATGCAGATCTAAAACGCGTGGATTGCAGCAGCAGCAAGCCGAAAAGTGCAGGCATGTAAGGGATCTAGAGGTTGACAACATGTCTTCTTAACGGGAGTCCAGGAGCTCATCTCCACAAATGGACTTTTCAGGATCCTTGGGTGGCTCCGTAGTTTGAAACCAATTCTGGTTATCGCTTCTCGGCCTTTTGGCTAAGATCAAGTGTAGTATCTGTTCTTATCAGTTTAATATCTGATACATCCCCTATCTGGGGACCATATATTAAATGGATTTTTAGAACAGGGAGATGGAAAAAGAGCTTGCTCTGTCCACTCCACGCATTGACCTGGTATTGCAGTATCTCCAGGACCGGTGCACCCCTTCTTTAATGCAGTTTCTAAAATCAGAAAGAATTGAATTCAATGTTTTTTGTTCATTTTGCTTGTTTGTCGGATTTTGGGATGGACTCTTTGGCTTTGCTTTTCTTCTCCTCATTGGATTTTTCATGTTCAAAGTTGCAGAAGCCAGATTACAAGCTCATTTTGGTTCAACTTCAGCAACTGTGCATTGCATTGCCATGTAATGTGATGCAATGCTATCTTTCTAGCTCTCCCTTTTTACTTCCTTTTGGATAAACAGACATATTAGGCAAGCATTTTGGAGCTTTCACCTAAATAACTACAGGTGGTGAGATAAGCTGCACAATATAATTGACCTTTCAGTATATTGTTGCACACACACCATCTATTTAGCAAATGCCCTTGTTATCAACAGCAGCCTTTTAAACTCACCTGAGCTAACAGGTATGTGCGCTGGTTACTCTGCTGCGCTTAAAATTTCTTTTTTGGTTTGCTACAATGCCTTTTCTGAAACGTTGTCTCCTTCTGCTGGAACACTGACTTCTTTCATTTAATGCCTGCAGACTATAAAAGAGAACCCAACCCAAAAAGTTTGGTTGATTAGTCTGTGGCATTCTGTTAAACTGTTGCTTATGGCGGTCTCTGTGAGCTTCTCAGCGACATTCAGCCAGCCAGGTATCCTGCCTGCAGTAGATGGAATGTGGCAATGGAACGCTGGCTGCGCGTGTCATAATAGGCTCTGAGCCTTTATATACCTGTGCACAGCAGCAGCCACCTTCAGTCTGCTGCTGGACAGCCAGCAGCAGCAGCAGCAGGAGAGGTATGTAATCAGGAGCCCTCCTGCTAAGGGTAGACAGCTGCTCGTTCCACCCCACCCCCCGCCTTAATTGGTTCTCCTCCCTTCCAACGGTGTTGAGGCGGGTGGGAACAGCAGGGGGTGAAGGTGCTGTGTTTAAAGAGGTGGAGTTATGCAGATCTAAAACGCGTGGATTGCAGCAGCAGCAAGCCGAAAAGTGCAGGCATGTAAGGGATCTAGAGGTTGACAACATGTCTTCTTAACGGGAGTCCAGGAGCTCATCTCCACAAATGGACTTTTCAGGATCCTTGGGTGGCTCCGTAGTTTGAAACCAATTCTGGTTATCGCTTCTCGGCCTTTTGGCTAAGATCAAGTGTAGTATCTGTTCTTATCAGTTTAATATCTGATACGTCCCCTATCTGGGGACCATATATTAAATGGATTTTTAGAACAGGGAGATGGAAAAAGAGCTTGCTCTGTCCACTCCACGCATTGACCTGGTATTGCAGTATCTCCAGGACCGGTGCACCCCTTCTTTAATGCAGTTTCTAAAATCAGAAAGAATTGAATTCAATGTTTTTTGTTCATTTTGCTTGTTTGTCGGATTTTGGGATGGACTCTTTGGCTTTGCTTTTCTTCTCCTCATTGGATTTTTCATGTTCAAAGTTGCAGAAGCCAGATTACAAGCTCATTTTGGTTCAACTTCAGCAACTGTGCATTGCATTGCCATGTAATGTGATGCAATGCTATCTTTCTAGCTCTCCCTTTTTACTTCCTTTTGGATAAACAGACATATTAGGCAAGCATTTTGGAGCTTTCACCTAAATAACTACAGGTGGTGAGATAAGCTGCACAATATAATTGACCTTTCAGTATATTGTTGCACACACACCATCTATTTAGCAAATGCCCTTGTTATCAACAGCAGCCTTTTAAACTCACCTGAGCTAACAGGTATGTGCGCTGGTTACTCTGCTGCGCTTAAAATTTCTTTTTTGGTTTGCTACAATGCCTTTTCTGAAACGTTGTCTCCTTCTGCTGGAACACTGACTTCTTTCATTTAATGCCTGCAGACTATAAAAGAGAACCCAACCCAAAAAGTTTGGTTGATTAGTCTGTGGCATTCTGTTAAACTGTTGCTTATGGCGGTCTCTGTGAGCTTCTCAGCGACATTCAGCCAGCCAGGTATCCTGCCTGCAGTAGATGGAATGTGGCAATGGAACGCTGGCTGCGCGTGTCATAATAGGCTCTGAGCCTTTATATACCTGTGCACAGCAGCAGCCACCTTCAGTCTGCTGCTGGACAGCCAGCAGCAGCAGCAGCAGGAGAGGTATGTAATCAGGAGCCCTCCTGCTAAGGGTAGACAGCTGCTCGTTCCACCCCACCCCCCGCCTTAATTGGTTCTCCTCCCTTCCAACGGTGTTGAGGCGGGTGGGAACAGCAGGGGGTGAAGGTGCTGTGTTTAAAGAGGTGGAGTTATGCAGATCTAAAACGCGTGGATTGCAGCAGCAGCAAGCCGAAAAGTGCAGGCATGTAAGGGATCTAGAGGTTGACAACATGTCTTCTTAACGGGAGTCCAGGAGCTCATCTCCACAAATGGACTTTTCAGGATCCTTGGGTGGCTCCGTAGTTTGAAACCAATTCTGGTTATCGCTTCTCGGCCTTTTGGCTAAGATCAAGTGTAGTATCTGTTCTTATCAGTTTAATATCTGATACGTCCCCTATCTGGGGACCATATATTAAATGGATTTTTAGAACAGGGAGATGGAAAAAGAGCTTGCTCTGTCCACTCCACGCATTGACCTGGTATTGCAGTATCTCCAGGACCGGTGCACCCCTTCTTTAATGCAGTTTCTAAAATCAGAAAGAATTGAATTCAATGTTTTTTGTTCATTTTGCTTGTTTGTCGGATTTTGGGATGGACTCTTTGGCTTTGCTTTTCTTCTCCTCATTGGATTTTTCATGTTCAAAGTTGCAGAAGCCAGATTACAAGCTCATTTTGGTTCAACTTCAGCAACTGTGCATTGCATTGCCATGTAATGTGATGCAATGCTATCTTTCTAGCTCTCCCTTTTTACTTCCTTTTGGATAAACAGACATATTAGGCAAGCATTTTGGAGCTTTCACCTAAATAACTACAGGTGGTGAGATAAGCTGCACAATATAATTGACCTTTCAGTATATTGTTGCACACACACCATCTATTTAGCAAATGCCCTTGTTATCAACAGCAGCCTTTTAAACTCACCTGAGCTAACAGGTATGTGCGCTGGTTACTCTGCTGCGCTTAAAATTTCTTTTTTGGTTTGCTACAATGCCTTTTCTGAAACGTTGTCTCCTTCTGCTGGAACACTGACTTCTTTCATTTAATGCCTGCAGACTATAAAAGAGAACCCAACCCAAAAAGTTTGGTTGATTAGTCTGTGGCATTCTGTTAAACTGTTGCTTATGGCGGTCTCTGTGAGCTTCTCAGCGACATTCAGCCAGCCAGGTATCCTGCCTGCAGTAGATGGAATGTGGCAATGGAACGCTGGCTGCGCGTGTCATAATAGGCTCTGAGCCTTTATATACCTGTGCACAGCAGCAGCCACCTTCAGTCTGCTGCTGGACAGCCAGCAGCAGCAGCAGCAGGAGAGGTATGTAATCAGGAGCCCTCCTGCTAAGGGTAGACAGCTGCTCGTTCCACCCCACCCCCCGCCTTAATTGGTTCTCCTCCCTTCCAACGGTGTTGAGGCGGGTGGGAACAGCAGGGGGTGAAGGTGCTGTGTTTAAAGAGGTGGAGTTATGCAGATCTAAAACGCGTGGATTGCAGCAGCAGCAAGCCGAAAAGTGCAGGCATGTAAGGGATCTAGAGGTTGACAACATGTCTTCTTAACGGGAGTCCAGGAGCTCATCTCCACAAATGGACTTTTCAGGATCCTTGGGTGGCTCCGTAGTTTGAAACCAATTCTGGTTATCGCTTCTCGGCCTTTTGGCTAAGATCAAGTGTAGTATCTGTTCTTATCAGTTTAATATCTGATACGTCCCCTATCTGGGGACCATATATTAAATGGATTTTTAGAACAGGGAGATGGAAAAAGAGCTTGCTCTGTCCACTCCACGCATTGACCTGGTATTGCAGTATCTCCAGGACCGGTGCACCCCTTCTTTAATGCAGTTTCTAAAATCAGAAAGAATTGAATTCAATGTTTTTTGTTCATTTTGCTTGTTTGTCGGATTTTGGGATGGACTCTTTGGCTTTGCTTTTCTTCTCCTCATTGGATTTTTCATGTTCAAAGTTGCAGAAGCCAGATTACAAGCTCATTTTGGTTCAACTTCAGCAACTGTGCATTGCATTGCCATGTAATGTGATGCAATGCTATCTTTCTAGCTCTCCCTTTTTACTTCCTTTTGGATAAACAGACATATTAGGCAAGCATTTTGGAGCTTTCACCTAAATAACTACAGGTGGTGAGATAAGCTGCACAATATAATTGACCTTTCAGTATATTGTTGCACACACACCATCTATTTAGCAAATGCCCTTGTTATCAACAGCAGCCTTTTAAACTCACCTGAGCTAACAGGTATGTGCGCTGGTTACTCTGCTGCGCTTAAAATTTCTTTTTTGGTTTGCTACAATGCCTTTTCTGAAACGTTGTCTCCTTCTGCTGGAACACTGACTTCTTTCATTTAATGCCTGCAGACTATAAAAGAGAACCCAACCCAAAAAGTTTGGTTGATTAGTCTGTGGCATTCTGTTAAACTGTTGCTTATGGCGGTCTCTGTGAGCTTCTCAGCGACATTCAGCCAGCCAGGTATCCTGCCTGCAGTAGATGGAATGTGGCAATGGAACTCTGGCTGCGCGTGTCATAATAGGCTCTGAGCCTTTATATACCTGTGCACAGCAGCAGCCACCTTCAGTCTGCTGCTGGACAGCCAGCAGCAGCAGCAGCAGGAGAGGTATGTAATCAGGAGCCCTCCTGCTAAGGGTAGACAGCTGCTCGTTCCACCCCACCCCCCGCCTTAATTGGTTCTCCTCCCTTCCAACGGTGTTGAGGCGGGTGGGAACAGCAGGGGGTGAAGGTGCTGTGTTTAAAGAGGTGGAGTTATGCAGATCTAAAACGCGTGGATTGCAGCAGCAGCAAGCCGAAAAGTGCAGGCATGTAAGGGATCTAGAGGTTGACAACATGTCTTCTTAACGGGAGTCCAGGAGCTCATCTCCACAAATGGACTTTTCAGGATCCTTGGGTGGCTCCGTAGTTTGAAACCAATTCTGGTTATCGCTTCTCGGCCTTTTGGCTAAGATCAAGTGTAGTATCTGTTCTTATCAGTTTAATATCTGATACGTCCCCTATCTGGGGACCATATATTAAATGGATTTTTAGAACAGGGAGATGGAAAAAGAGCTTGCTCTGTCCACTCCACGCATTGACCTGGTATTGCAGTATCTCCAGGACCGGTGCACCCCTTCTTTAATGCAGTTTCTAAAATCAGAAAGAATTGAATTCAATGTTTTTTGTTCATTTTGCTTGTTTGTCGGATTTTGGGATGGACTCTTTGGCTTTGCTTTTCTTCTCCTCATTGGATTTTTCATGTTCAAAGTTGCAGAAGCCAGATTACAAGCTCATTTTGGTTCAACTTCAGCAACTGTGCATTGCATTGCCATGTAATGTGATGCAATGCTATCTTTCTAGCTCTCCCTTTTTACTTCCTTTTGGATAAACAGACATATTAGGCAAGCATTTTGGAGCTTTCACCTAAATAACTACAGGTGGTGAGATAAGCTGCACAATATAATTGACCTTTCAGTATATTGTTGCACACACACCATCTATTTAGCAAATGCCCTTGTTATCAACAGCAGCCTTTTAAACTCACCTGAGCTAACAGGTATGTGCGCTGGTTACTCTGCTGCGCTTAAAATTTCTTTTTTGGTTTGCTACAATGCCTTTTCTGAAACGTTGTCTCCTTCTGCTGGAACACTGACTTCTTTCATTTAATGCCTGCAGACTATAAAAGAGAACCCAACCCAAAAAGTTTGGTTGATTAGTCTGTGGCATTCTGTTAAACTGTTGCTTATGGCGGTCTCTGTGAGCTTCTCAGCGACATTCAGCCAGCCAGGTATCCTGCCTGCAGTAGATGGAATGTGGCAATGGAACGCTGGCTGCGCGTGTCATAATAGGCTCTGAGCCTTTATATACCTGTGCACAGCAGCAGCCACCTTCAGTCTGCTGCTGGACAGCCAGCAGCAGCAGCAGCAGGAGAGGTATGTAATCAGGAGCCCTCCTGCTAAGGGTAGACAGCTGCTCGTTCCACCCCACTCCCCGCCTTAATTGGTTCTCCTCCCTTCCAACGGTGTTGAGGCGGGTGGGAACAGCAGGGGGTGAAGGTGCTGTGTTTAAAGAGGTGGAGTTATGCAGATCTAAAACGCGTGGATTGCAGCAGCAGCAAGCCGAAAAGTGCAGGCATGTAAGGGATCTAGAGGTTGACAACATGTCTTCTTAACGGGAGTCCAGGAGCTCATCTCCACAAATGGACTTTTCAGGATCCTTGGGTGGCTCCGTAGTTTGAAACCAATTCTGGTTATCGCTTCTCGGCCTTTTGGCTGCGATCGTATGACTGTACCTTGATTGGTGCGAGTCTCCTGGAGGAATCCGGACCCTTTTGTGGAGGATTTTCTGCTTTTTCCTGTGGTATTCCATACCGACAGAATCCAAGATGTCTTTTGTGAAGAACACCATCCGTTTGTCCGTGGATCCATCTGACCAGAACAAGAACAACGTGGTTTTCATTGTCCAAGACATCGTTGAAGGCAAAGCTGGAGCAACACGTTCTGAGATCTTCAGTGTCAACGAATTTTCACGTCAAGGTAATTATGACGTTACCTTTATGGACCAGGATGTTTGCCTTAATGTCTTTGAATGGCTCCGTGGTCACTCTAGTGACCCCTGCTTGGAAGGAGTTAGATGGGAACCTTTGTTTGGTCTGCAAGAAAAGGAGGTGACTGTGACTGTCTATAACCCTTTTACAGACCCTGAGCTGCTGGAGTGCTTCCTCTCTCGCTACTGTGAATATGTGCGGAAGGGAGTGAAGCAAGTCAATTGTCTAGGAATCTTTAACTGTCAGTATAAATTCCGTGTGAAATTGAAAAGGGATCCTGACAGTGTGGGGGGCTTTAGACACCCTCCATCAAATTTTTCCGTTGCAGGCCATAGAGGTTTCCTCTTTTACCCAGGCCAGCCCATGTTTTGCCGTAGATGCTTTTCTTTCGGACATACCATGGTAACATGCCTTAAAGGGCAGTGTTGCCGAAATTGCAGAAAGGAGGGGCATATGGCCAACCAGTGTCCAGAGGCCAAGTCCTGTGATGTCTGTGGGAGTAGTGATCACATGTATAAGGACTGTCCTATGAGTGCACCTAGACGTTCTGATAAAGAACAAAAGGAGGAGGAGCTGGAGAGGAGGCAGATGGCAAGCGCACTGAAAGTGCTGGAAAGATTGGAGAGGGAGGAGAGAGAGGGAAGGAGGCGGGAAACTGGTAGAGCCTCTCCCTCTACGGCGCCAGAGGAGGTGTCCCTGAGACCATGTTCTTCTTCTGCTGAAGAAATGAGGAAGAAGCGGAGGGAAGAAAAGGAGTTCTGGAGGGAAGTGGCAAAGGTGGAGAAAAAGGCAGTGTCTGCGAGAATATCTAGGAAAGTGGTGGAAGCAGAGCTGCCTGAGATGATGACTTTTGGAGAGGCAATGGACGCAACAGGATGTGAAGTGCAAATCTCGGAACCCGACAGTCCTGAACACCCTTCGGGTCCTGAAAACATTGAAGATTTTTCTTCGGAGGATGATAGGGGTGCAAAGAAGAGTCGTAGGGAGGATGGTGGGGGCAGTGATGATGCAGTTTTTAGTGAGCCTCAGAGGAAGATCAGAACTGCCAGAATGAGGAGTGTGGCTGGTGAAGCCAGCGGGTCGGAAACCAGCTGTTCTGTTCTGATGGCGGAGGAGGATAGTGGTGGTGCTGGATAGTGTCACCATATAATATTGTAAATGTTTTTTCTTTTTGTCCTCTTGTGAGCTTTGGTTTAGGCCAAAGGCTATTTCTTTGTGTAATTGGTGAAGGAGTAGAAGTATTATGGGATTTACCATAGTGTCCCAAAACGTAAGAGTGTTTAAAAGTAAAGTAAGAAGAGCTGCTATTTTTGAGTTTTTAGCTATGCAAAATGCATCTATTTTTTGTTTACAAGAATGTGGGGTAGTGGATGGTGTGAAAGGGGATGAATGGTCTTATGGAGCGTCTGTGTGGTCGGGGAGTGCATGTAATAAGAATGATGGTGTGGGTATTTTGGTTAAAGGAAGGGAGGTTGTTTTGAGTGATTATTTGGTTATTGAGGTGGGGAGATGTATCCTTGCTAATTTTGTATACAAGAATGTAAAGTTTTGTGTTATTAATGTTTATGCGCCAGTTGAAAAAAATGAGCGCAAAAATTTATTTGAAAAAATTAAGCTTTTTGTTCCAGGAAGAATACCTGTGGTAATTGTGGGTGATATGAACTGTGATGTGGGGAGAGTGAATGTGGATGTGTCTGGGAAAGCATTATTGGAGTTAGTGAATGATTTTGGGTTGTGTGATATGCAGCGCGTGTGTAACATGAATCCTTTGTTGAACACTTTCTTTTCTGAGAGTGGTAGGGTACAATCCAGATTGGATTATTGTTTTATTTCTAAAAATATGGTTTCTGTTAATTATAGGCAGGAAAACGTTCTTTTTTCAGATCATGTGTGTATGTTGTGTGAGTTGGATATAAAAGTTGATGGAGTGTTTGGGAGAGGATTGTGGAAGTTAAATGTTAAACTGTTAGAGAATGAAGATGTGAGAAAGGAGTATGAAAGGCGGTATGAAGAATGGTGTAAGCATAAAAATGAGTTTGGGAATGTTTGTGAGTGGTGGGACTGGGTGAAGAAACAAACAAAAATGTTCTTTAAAAATTTAGGATACAAGTATGCAGCAATTAAAAGAGAGAGTTTTGTTAAACTGAACGCGCGGTTGAGCGTTTTGTATAAGTTAAGGGAAGGAGGAGTTGAGGTGGAGGAGGATATTTTAGAGGTAAAAAAGGAGATTAGTGAGTTTTTGTTGGAGAGAGGGAGAAGCATAGTGTTTAGGGCAAAGATTGATAAGATGGAGCAGGATGAGAAATGTTCTCGGTTTTTCTTTAAAAAAGTTTTTGGAAAGAAACAGAGTATGAGCGTGGTGTATGGAGCAGATGGAAGTGAGGTGAGTGGAGAGGATATGTGTGAAGAGGTGGCTAAGTTTTATGAGGATCTGTATGCAGTGAAACAGAGGGATGAATGTTTGGAGAATGATGTTTTGAGTGTGTTAGAGAGTAAGTTGAGTGAAGCAGAAAGAGAGAGAGTGATGGGTGAGGTGACTGGTGATGAGGTATGGAAGGTTATGTGTAGTATGGCTTTGAATAAGACGCCGGGGGAGGATGGCCTCCCAGTAGAATTTTATCGTGTGATGTGGGGTGTGATTGGTAAGGACTTTGTGGATGTATGTAAGTATATGTGGGGAAACATGGAGGTGGCTGAGAGTATGCGTGCAGGTATGGTTGTGTTAATTCCTAAGAAAGGGGATTTGAAAAGTCTGAGGAATTGGAGGCCAATAACGTTACTTAATTGTGATTATAAAATCTATGCAAAACTTATGGCTAATAGGATGCGTGATGTGATAGAGAGTGTGATTGGGGATGAGCAGTGTTGTGCGGTACCTGGGAGGCGGATTCACGAGTGTGTGTGTATGTTAAGAGATTGTCTATGGGATTGCATGGGTCGTAAGAAGAGTGTATTTTTGTTAAGTTTGGATTTTGAAAAGGCTTATGATAGGTTGTCGCATGGTTTTTTGTTCAGAGTGTTGTTAAAAATGGGTTTTCCGGCTGATTTTGTTGGGCGAGTGAGAAGTTTGTATGCGGGTGTTTATAGCTGTGTTTTAATGAATGGGTATGTGGGTAGGAAAGTGAATGTGTTTTCGGGTGTGCGACAGGGGTGTCCTTTGTCCCCTGTAGCATTTATTTGTGCAATTGAGCCATTGTTGTGTATGCTGAGGAAAGATAAGGTAATTCGTGGTGTGCAAGTGCCGGGAGGTGGAGGAAAAGAATGGAAAGTGAGTGGTTATATGGATGACGTGTGTGTATTATGTGATTCTGAATGTTCGGTGAGGCGGGTGAAGTTGTTAGTGTCTATTTTTTGTGGTGCATCTGCGTTTAAAGTGAATTGGGAAAAGAGTGAGTGTAAGGGTTTTGGAGGCGGAAGTTTAAGTAGGGATGTAGGTGTGAATGTAGTGAATGGACCTATTAAAGTTTTGGGTGTGAAGTTTTCAGAGAGTTTGGATGGGAAAGAAAGTTGGGATGATGCGAAAGGAAAAGTTGAGCAGAAGTTGAATTTTTGGAAATTGAGGAGTTTATCCTTTTTTGGGAAGATTTTAATTGTTAAGAGTGTGGTGTTGCCAATATTTTTATATATTGCGGTAGTATTTCCACCAGGATATATGTGTATGAGAAGCTTGAATAGAATTTTATTTGTTTTTTTGTGGAACTCGAAAATGGAGAGAGCTAGGAGAGAAATTTTGGTTAAAAGAGTGGAAAAAGGTGGTTTGGGTTTTCCGAATTTGGACGTGTTTTTTGGTGTGAATATCGTTGTGTTTGTTTTGAAAGTGATTAGGGCGGATGGAAAGTTTTCATCTATGTGTAGGTATTTATTTGGAGCGTATTTGTTTCGTTTAAAGTGGCAAGAAAGGGATTTGCGATGTCCGATTGCTTTTGAGGTGCCTGTATGGTATGTGTGGGTTTATAAGTTTTTGGTGAGGTATGAACTGTGTGATGCAGATGTGAGATTGCTGGAGAATAAGAAGGCTGTGTATAGGATGATTGAATGTAGAGAGGTAGAATGTGGAATAAATATGGTTAGGGGTGGTGATGTGCAGAAGGTTTGGAAGAAAGTGCGGATGAGTGGTATGACCAACAAACAGAGTGAAGTTGTGTGGCAGTCTTTACATGGAGTATTACCTGTGAGAGAGTTTCAGAGGAATAGAGGTTTGGTGAGGAGTGAAATGTGTCCAAGAAATGGCTGTGGTGGAAGGGAAAGTGTGTTGCATGTTTTTTGGAATTGCCAGTATGCTAGAGATGTGATTGGGAGAATGGGGCCTTTGTGTAAAGAATTGTGTGGTGTGAATTTGTTGTCTTTTGAGTTGTTTATGTTTGGTTTGGGAATATGTGATGGGACGAAGGAAAGAGTCTTGTGGTTGATGCTTGCATGTATAAAGGAAGTGTTATGGGATGTGAGGAATGTGTATGTGTTTAAAAGGAAGGAAATTGCTGTAAAGGATAGTGTGAAGGTGATTTTGGGGAAGATGTATGTGTGTTTCCTATGGGACAAAAAGAGGAGAGGGGAAGTGGATGCAGAGGGAATATGGAAAGTTAAAAAGTGGAGATATATTGTTAGTACCTCTTGATTTTTGTTATTGTTGTTTTGAAATATGAAATAAATATTTCCGATGATGATGGGGACAGCAAATTGCGTATTGGATTTGACGCAGCTGTTTTGATGGAATTTTCCTTTGTCTGGTTTTCATAGACTGTGGAATTTCCTCGTCTGAGGAGAAAAAAAAAAAAAAAAAAAAAAAAAAAAAAAAAAAAAAATCTGTTCTTATCAGTTTAATATCTGATACGTCCCCTATCTGGGGACCATATATTAAATGGATTTTTAGAACAGGGAGATGGAAAAAGAGCTTGCTCTGTCCACTCCACGCATTGACCTGGTATTGCAGTATCTCCAGGACCGGTGCACCCCTTCTTTAATGCAGTTTCTAAAATCAGAAAGAATTGAATTCAATGTTTTTTGTTCATTTTGCTTGTTTGTCGGATTTTGGGATGGACTCTTTGGCTTTGCTTTTCTTCTCCTCATTGGATTTTTCATGTTCAAAGTTGCAGAAGCCAGATTACAAGCTCATTTTGGTTCAACTTCAGCAACTGTGCATTGCATTGCCATGTAATGTGATGCAATGCTATCTTTCTAGCTCTCCCTTTTTACTTCCTTTTGGATAAACAGACATATTAGGCAAGCATTTTGGAGCTTTCACCTAAATAACTACAGGTGGTGAGATAAGCTGCACAATATAATTGACCTTTCAGTATATTGTTGCACACACACCATCTATTTAGCAAATGCCCTTGTTATCAACAGCAGCCTTTTAAACTCACCTGAGCTAACAGGTATGTGCGCTGGTTACTCTGCTGCGCTTAAAATTTCTTTTTTGGTTTGCTACAATGCCTTTTCTGAAACGTTGTCTCCTTCTGCTGGAACACTGACTTCTTTCATTTAATGCCTGCAGACTATAAAAGAGAACCCAACCCAAAAAGTTTGGTTGATTAGTCTGTGGCATTCTGTTAAACTGTTGCTTATGGCGGTCTCTGTGAGCTTCTCAGCGACATTCAGCCAGCCAGGTATCCTGCCTGCAGTAGATGGAATGTGGCAATGGAACGCTGGCTGCGCGTGTCATAATAGGCTCTGAGCCTTTATATACCTGTGCACAGCAGCAGCCACCTTCAGTCTGCTGCTGGACAGCCAGCAGCAGCAGCAGCAGGAGAGGTATGTAATCAGGAGCCCTCCTGCTAAGGGTAGACAGCTGCTCGTTCCACCCCACCCCCCGCCTTAATTGGTTCTCCTCCCTTCCAACGGTGTTGAGGCGGGTGGGAACAGCAGGGGGTGAAGGTGCTGTGTTTAAAGAGGTGGAGTTATGCAGATCTAAAACGCGTGGATTGCAGCAGCAGCAAGCCGAAAAGTGCAGGCATGTAAGGGATCTAGAGGTTGACAACATGTCTTCTTAACGGGAGTCCAGGAGCTCATCTCCACAAATGGACTTTTCAGGATCCTTGGGTGGCTCCGTAGTTTGAAACCAATTCTGGTTATCGCTTCTCGGCCTTTTGGCTAAGATCAAGTGTAGTATCTGTTCTTATCAGTTTAATATCTGATACGTCCCCTATCTGGGGACCATATATTAAATGGATTTTTAGAACAGGGAGATGGAAAAAGAGCTTGCTCTGTCCACTCCACGCATTGACCTGGTATTGCAGTATCTCCAGGACCGGTGCACCCCTTCTTTAATGCAGTTTCTAAAATCAGAAAGAATTGAATTCAATGTTTTTTGTTCATTTTGCTTGTTTGTCGGATTTTGGGATGGACTCTTTGGCTTTGCTTTTCTTCTCCTCATTGGATTTTTCATGTTCAAAGTTGCAGAAGCCAGATTACAAGCTCATTTTGGTTCAACTTCAGCAACTGTGCATTGCATTGCCATGTAATGTGATGCAATGCTATCTTTCTAGCTCTCCCTTTTTACTTCCTTTTGGATAAACAGACATATTAGGCAAGCATTTTGGAGCTTTCACCTAAATAACTACAGGTGGTGAGATAAGCTGCACAATATAATTGACCTTTCAGTATATTGTTGCACACACACCATCTATTTAGCAAATGCCCTTGTTATCAACAGCAGCCTTTTAAACTCACCTGAGCTAACAGGTATGTGCGCTGGTTACTCTGCTGCGCTTAAAATTTCTTTTTTGGTTTGCTACAATGCCTTTTCTGAAACGTTGTCTCCTTCTGCTGGAACACTGACTTCTTTCATTTAATGCCTGCAGACTATAAAAGAGAACCCAACCCAAAAAGTTTGGTTGATTAGTCTGTGGCATTCTGTTAAACTGTTGCTTATGGCGGTCTCTGTGAGCTTCTCAGCGACATTCAGCCAGCCAGGTATCCTGCCTGCAGTAGATGGAATGTGGCAATGGAACGCTGGCTGCGCGTGTCATAATAGGCTCTGAGCCTTTATATACCTGTGCACAGCAGCAGCCACCTTCAGTCTGCTGCTGGACAGCCAGCAGCAGCAGCAGCAGGAGAGGTATGTAATCAGGAGCCCTCCTGCTAAGGGTAGACAGCTGCTCGTTCCACCCCACCCCCCGCCTTAATTGGTTCTCCTCCCTTCCAACGGTGTTGAGGCGGGTGGGAACAGCAGGGGGTGAAGGTGCTGTGTTTAAAGAGGTGGAGTTATGCAGATCTAAAACGCGTGGATTGCAGCAGCAGCAAGCCGAAAAGTGCAGGCATGTAAGGGATCTAGAGGTTGACAACATGTCTTCTTAACGGGAGTCCAGGAGCTCATCTCCACAAATGGACTTTTCAGGATCCTTGGGTGGCTCCGTAGTTTGAAACCAATTCTGGTTATCGCTTCTCGGCCTTTTGGCACGATCCTTGTGATTGGTGTCAGGAGGCAGGTTCGTGATCACTGGAATTCTTTCTCGGCCTTTTCCGATTGGAACTGCTGCTATTGGGAAGGAAGGAAGGTGTTTCTCGTACCTTTCGGCGTGGAAGGAATTCTGGATCGTGGAGGAGGATTTCTTCAGGACTGGAGTTCTGGACGCTGCTGAACAGAAGGGATCGAGTCTGGTGCTGTTATTTTTGGACGTCATCGGGCTTTCTTTTGAATTTTCTCTGTGTGGAAATGGAGATGAATTTGGATCAGGACGATGCCTACATGAAGGACACCATCCGGTTTGTGGTGAGTGTGGAATTTAGGCAAGTTAAAAACTTGGACTTTTTGTACAGGAAAGTCTTTACTCCTATCTTGCATATCAGCAAGGATGAGTACTTTTGTGTTCAGTCATTTTCTAACAGAGGAGTACACGATGTGACTTTGAGAGGTGCTGGTGTATGTGAGAGGGTTTTTTCCAGTTTTAGATATGCTGCAGCCTGTGAGCATAGTGAGGTATTGGAAGGAATTTCAGCCACGCCTCGCTTTCAATTTGATCAAAGGATGCTAACAATACATATGTATAACCCTTTCATATCTGATGAGCAAGTGACTTCATACTTAAGAAGGTTTTGCTCCGTATTAATTATGAAAAAACGTTGTACGACTGGTTTTGGGGCCTGGAACGGCAAGAGACTGTATCAGGTCGTTTTTAAAAAGGACCCGTCAGTGGAGGGGGGTGTCTTAAGACCCCCACCAGTCGTGTTCATAAATAGAGATAGAGGCTTTTTGTTTTTTTCTAATATGCCACCATATTGTAAACGATGTCGGAAATATGGCCATATGGATGAAAATTGCGCCCCTTGTGAAGTATGTTCTGGCCCGGTTCATCAGGCGAGAGAGTGCCCAATGCAAGCCAGGCAAACATCTGAGGCTGATGCTGAAGATAAACAAGGGGATGGTGGGCAGATGGAGGATGGAGGATCAGAAAGTTCTTCTAATGTGGCGCAGGAAGTAGAGGTTCTGGCACCTCTAAGTAATAGAGAAAAAAGAGAAGAGAGGAAGAAAGCTGAAGAAAAGAAGAAAGAAGAAAGGAAGAAGGAAGAAAAGAAGAAGGAAGTAAAGAAGAAGGAAGAAAAGAAGAAGGAAGACAAGAAGAAGGAAGACAAGAAGAAAGAAGATAAAAAGAAAGAAGGAGAGAGGAAAGAAGATGGAAGAGAGGAAGGAACATTGGAAGAGGAAAAGGAGGGGCAACAAGGTATTGTGGATACAGTTGCTGCTCTGGCGGTATTATCAGAGATGTCGTCAGGGATTCCTTGTGCCCAGGAAAATATGGACTTAAGTTCAAAATCTTTGAAAAGGAGTACATGGGAAGAAGAGCAACAGGAGATCATGGAGGACTTGGGTGGGAAAAAATCTCGTGGTGACGCGTCTTCTTTGTTTGGGGATGTATCTCCCTCAAGTTCTTCTGATCAAGAATCCTTAATTGTGGATGTGAAATCACCTTTGGTAGATGAGGGCGGAGGGATTAGCCCTGGGCCTATTACTAGAAGATGATTACTGTTGTATCCCTGAATGTTCAGGGGTTGAACAATTTATACAAACGCACTGCATTATATGATTTTTTGAATAATGAGAAATGCGATTTTATTTTTTTACAAGAATGTAATTTAGAAAGGAAAATGAGCTATGAATATTTACGTGGAATATGGAAGGGTAACATGGTTTTTTCTGGTGGGAATGAATTGAAAAGTGATGGGGTGGGTTTTTTGTGCTCTAGTGAGTGGGAGGTGGTGAAGTATGAGGAAATTTACCCTGGTCGTATTCTATGTGTAGAAGTAATGAGGGAGGGTAAAAGGGTGCGTTGTTTTAATATTTATGCTCATACTGAGAAAAATCAAAGATTACATTTATTCGAGATTTTACAGCTTTTTTTATCAGGTGCGGATCCGATTTTAATTGGTGGGGATTTTAACTGCCAGTTAAATAATGTACGGGATGGGTCGGTAACCTGCCTTAAGAACATAATTTCTGCCTTCAGTTTAAAGGATGCATGGGCTATGGATGGTAGTAAAAAAGAATTTGAAGTTACGTGGTCAAACAGAGGTTTTACGTCTAGGATTGATCACTTTTTTATGTCTGATTCTTTTAAATGTTCCTCTTTTAAGACAAGTATTAATCCTTTTTCGGATCATAAGTTATTGGGATGCACTTTAGCAATAGACCCTTGCGGTAAGAAAAAACCTTCGCATTGGAAACTGAATGTTTCTTTATTACAGGGGGAGAATTTTAAAGAAGACTTTAAGGTTTTTTATAATGAATTAAAACTTAACAAAAAGGGTTTTAAGTGTATTTTAGACTGGTGGGATTTTATGAAGGGTAAGATCAGAACCTTCTTTGTTAAATTGGGAAAGAGGAAAGCGTATGAGAAAAGGCAGTTTTATGATGCGTTAAATGCTAATTTGCAGTGTTATTATTATTTTCAAAACAATGGAGTTAATATGGACAGCAGTATTAGTGAGGTAAAGGAGAAAATTCAGAATGCACTAAAAGAGAAGGGAAAAGAAATCATCTTCAACTCTAGGGTAAAGGTCCTGGATGAGGATGAGAAATGCACTAAGTTTTTCTTTAAAAAAATATGTGAAAAAAAGGATTTTATTGAGGTCTTAGAGGGTGAGGTGAGCCCAGAAGGGAAAGCATTGCAGGCCAAAATGTTTTATGATGATCTGTTTTCTCGAAAAAAGATTGATGAATCATTGAAAAACCATTTTTTAGAGGTTCTGGATAAAGCACTTAGTGAGGAAGAAAAATTACTTTTATCTAGGGAGTTTACTAAGGAGGAGATATTTAATACTATTTGCACTTTACAAAATCAGAAGACACCAGGTGTGGATGGCCTCCCTGTGGAGTTTTACAGGGTTGTGTGGGATATTATAGGGGAAGATTTTTATGAGTTGTTTTCAGAAGTGGAGTCCTCTTTTAATATTCCCAAGTCATGGGCAGAAGGCCTTATTGTTTTATTATATAAAAAAGGAGGAAAAGAACTGATTAAAAATTGGAGGCCTATTACGCTGCTAAATACAGACTATAAAGTATATGCAAAACTATTGGCCAATAGATTAAAGAGTGTGATAGGGTCGGTTATTGAGGTGGATCAGTCTTGTGCAGTCCCGAATCGTAAGATTACCGACACGCTAATCTTACTGAGAGATATAATATGGGATGTGGCTGATAGGAAGCAGGACTTGGCCCTTGTTTCCCTTGATTTTGAGGAGGCATATGATAGGGTTGCTCATGAGTTTTTATTTGCCGTTTTAAAAAAAATAGGATGTCCTGGTGTTTTTATTGAACGTATTAAATGTCTGTATAAGTTATGTTTTAGTAAGATTTCTATTAATGGTTTTTTATCGGAAAATATTAATATTAATTGTGGGGTTAAGCAGGGGTGCCCCCTGTCGCCTATACATTTCATTTGTGCAATAGAACCCCTTTTAACTGCTTTTAGGAAAGATAAAGTTATTAATGGCTTTTTTATTCCTGGCAGTAGGAATGACCAAGTGAAGGTTTTAGCTTATATGGATGATGTGTCAGTTTTAGTGCGGGACATTAAGAGTCTTCATAGAGTTTTAAGGACAGTTGTGTGGTTTGGTGGAGCATCTGGTTTTAAAATAAATTTAGAAAAATCAGGTGTTTTAACTATGGGTAAATTTCTTTTAAATTCGGATTGCATGCTGATGAGAGTAATGGAAATTAAAGTTTTAGGGGTATTTTTTACAGAGACATGTGGGAATGTGAGGAATTGGGAGTCCCTGCTTGAAAGGGTAAGGAAAAAGATTGATTTTTGGAACTTGAGAAGTTTAACAATGGAAGGCAAAATCTTGATAATAAAGCAGGTCTTACTTCCGATAATTTTATACATTTCAACTGTTTTTATACCTCCTATTAATGTAATGAAAAAGATAATTAAGTTATGTTTTAATTTCCTATGGAAGTCAAAAATGGAAAGGGTAAAAAGGGAAGAGTTGTACAAAATTAAAGGGAAAGGAGGGAAAGGCTTCCCAGACATCAGAACCTTCATTTATGCCAAGTATTTAGCTAATTGCATATGCACTTTATTAGGACCAGTTTCTAGGCTGAAAACCTTTTTAACATACAATTTGGGTTTTTTTATTAGGAAATACAAATGGTTACAAATGCATTTGGATCGGCCATATAAGTTTATGCCATCTGGGAATTATATTATTTTAGAAAGAATTCTGAGGGATTTTAAATTAATGAATATGGATCTTAAAATACTTGGAAATCATAAGAACATTTTAAAAGTCTTAGAAAGCAGGGTGATAGCTAGTCCGGTAGAGCGATTTTCCGATAATGTTGTAGATAAAATTTGGATTAATGCAAATTTTAAGTGTTTGACTAATGAACACAAGGACTTAATATGGTGTAGTATTAAAGACTGTCTGCCAACTCGAGATTTCCAATATAGAAGAGGATTGGTACGGTTTGAAAAATGCCCAAGACGTAAATGTGCTGCTGGCGAAACAGCTATGCACATTTTTTGGAACTGTTGTTATGCGCAATTAGTATGGAGAAAGATTAGTAATTTAGTTAAAGCTCTAAGTGGTGTTAATTTTCTAGATTTTAATAGGATTTTTTACGGGTTGGGTGTCAAGGATGAAGTGTTCAAGGTTGTATGGATAATTTTATCTTGTGTGAAAATGGCGCTTTGGAAAACTCGGAATATTTTGATTTTTAAACATAAGGAAGTATCGGTACAAGAATGTATTAAGTTATGCCTAAGTTATATGTTTTTATATTTCTGGAGAGATAAGGTGTTGTTTGGTGATAAAAAAGCTAATGAAATTTGGAAGCAAAAAGATTGGAATGTACTTACCTTGTGATGTTCTTGTTGCACCATATGTACCCCCCTGTAAAAAATGGAAATTCTAAAGTTAAAATGAAAATAAACTGGAATATGGAAAAAAAAAAAAAAAAATCTGTTCTTATCAGTTTAATATCTGATACGTCCCCTATCTGGGGACCATATATTAAATGGATTTTTAGAACAGGGAGATGGAAAAAGAGCTTGCTCTGTCCACTCCACGCATTGACCTGGTATTGCAGTATCTCCAGGACCGGTGCACCCCTTCTTTAATGCAGTTTCTAAAATCAGAAAGAATTGAATTCAATGTTTTTTGTTCATTTTGCTTGTTTGTCGGATTTTGGGATGGACTCTTTGGCTTTGCTTTTCTTCTCCTCATTGGATTTTTCATGTTCAAAGTTGCAGAAGCCAGATTACAAGCTCATTTTGGTTCAACTTCAGCAACTGTGCATTGCATTGCCATGTAATGTGATGCAATGCTATCTTTCTAGCTCTCCCTTTTTACTTCCTTTTGGATAAACAGACATATTAGGCAAGCATTTTGGAGCTTTCACCTAAATAACTACAGGTGGTGAGATAAGCTGCACAATATAATTGACCTTTCAGTATATTGTTGCACACACACCATCTATTTAGCAAATGCCCTTGTTATCAACAGCAGCCTTTTAAACTCACCTGAGCTAACAGGTATGTGCGCTGGTTACTCTGCTGCGCTTAAAATTTCTTTTTTGGTTTGCTACAATGCCTTTTCTGAAACGTTGTCTCCTTCTGCTGGAACACTGACTTCTTTCATTTAATGCCTGCAGACTATAAAAGAGAACCCAACCCAAAAAGTTTGGTTGATTAGTCTGTGGCATTCTGTTAAACTGTTGCTTATGGCGGTCTCTGTGAGCTTCTCAGCGACATTCAGCCAGCCAGGTATCCTGCCTGCAGTAGATGGAATGTGGCAATGGAACGCTGGCTGCGCGTGTCATAATAGGCTCTGAGCCTTTATATACCTGTGCACAGCAGCAGCCACCTTCAGTCTGCTGCTGGACAGCCAGCAGCAGCAGCAGCAGGAGAGGTATGTAATCAGGAGCCCTCCTGCTAAGGGTAGACAGCTGCTCGTTCCACCCCACCCCCCGCCTTAATTGGTTCTCCTCCCTTCCAACGGTGTTGAGGCGGGTGGGAACAGCAGGGGGTGAAGGTGCTGTGTTTAAAGAGGTGGAGTTATGCAGATCTAAAACGCGTGGATTGCAGCAGCAGCAAGCCGAAAAGTGCAGGCATGTAAGGGATCTAGAGGTTGACAACATGTCTTCTTAACGGGAGTCCAGGAGCTCATCTCCACAAATGGACTTTTCAGGATCCTTGGGTGGCTCCGTAGTTTGAAACCAATTCTGGTTATCGCTTCTCGGCCTTTTGGCTAAGATCAAGTGTAGTATCTGTTCTTATCAGTTTAATATCTGATACGTCCCCTATCTGGGGACCATATATTAAATGGATTTTTAGAACAGGGAGATGGAAAAAGAGCTTGCTCTGTCCACTCCACGCATTGACCTGGTATTGCAGTATCTCCAGGACCGGTGCACCCCTTCTTTAATGCAGTTTCTAAAATCAGAAAGAATTGAATTCAATGTTTTTTGTTCATTTTGCTTGTTTGTCGGATTTTGGGATGGACTCTTTGGCTTTGCTTTTCTTCTCCTCATTGGATTTTTCATGTTCAAAGTTGCAGAAGCCAGATTACAAGCTCATTTTGGTTCAACTTCAGCAACTGTGCATTGCATTGCCATGTAATGTGATGCAATGCTATCTTTCTAGCTCTCCCTTTTTACTTCCTTTTGGATAAACAGACATATTAGGCAAGCATTTTGGAGCTTTCACCTAAATAACTACAGGTGGTGAGATAAGCTGCACAATATAATTGACCTTTCAGTATATTGTTGCACACACACCATCTATTTAGCAAATGCCCTTGTTATCAACAGCAGCCTTTTAAACTCACCTGAGCTAACAGGTATGTGCGCTGGTTACTCTGCTGCGCTTAAAATTTCTTTTTTGGTTTGCTACAATGCCTTTTCTGAAACGTTGTCTCCTTCTGCTGGAACACTGACTTCTTTCATTTAATGCCTGCAGACTATAAAAGAGAACCCAACCCAAAAAGTTTGGTTGATTAGTCTGTGGCATTCTGTTAAACTGTTGCTTATGGCGGTCTCTGTGAGCTTCTCAGCGACATTCAGCCAGCCAGGTATCCTGCCTGCAGTAGATGGAATGTGGCAATGGAACGCTGGCTGCGCGTGTCATAATAGGCTCTGAGCCTTTATATACCTGTGCACAGCAGCAGCCACCTTCAGTCTGCTGCTGGACAGCCAGCAGCAGCAGCAGCAGGAGAGGTATGTAATCAGGAGCCCTCCTGCTAAGGGTAGACAGCTGCTCGTTCCACCCCACCCCCCGCCTTAATTGGTTCTCCTCCCTTCCAACGGTGTTGAGGCGGGTGGGAACAGCAGGGGGTGAAGGTGCTGTGTTTAAAGAGGTGGAGTTATGCAGATCTAAAACGCGTGGATTGCAGCAGCAGCAAGCCGAAAAGTGCAGGCATGTAAGGGATCTAGAGGGTGACAACATGTCTTCTTAACGGGAGTCCAGGAGCTCATCTCCACAAATGGACTTTTCAGGATCCTTGGGTGGCTCCGTAGTTTGAAACCAATTCTGGTTATCGCTTCTCGGCCTTTTGGCTAAGATCAAGTGTAGTATCTGTTCTTATCAGTTTAATATCTGATACGTCCCCTATCTGGGGACCATATATTAAATGGATTTTTAGAACAGGGAGATGGAAAAAGAGCTTGCTCTGTCCACTCCACGCATTGACCTGGTATTGCAGTATCTCCAGGACCGGTGCACCCCTTCTTTAATGCAGTTTCTAAAATCAGAAAGAATTGAATTCAATGTTTTTTGTTCATTTTGCTTGTTTGTCGGATTTTGGGATGGACTCTTTGGCTTTGCTTTTCTTCTCCTCATTGGATTTTTCATGTTCAAAGTTGCAGAAGCCAGATTACAAGCTCATTTTGGTTCAACTTCAGCAACTGTGCATTGCATTGCCATGTAATGTGATGCAATGCTATCTTTCTAGCTCTCCCTTTTTACTTCCTTTTGGATAAACAGACATATTAGGCAAGCATTTTGGAGCTTTCACCTAAATAACTACAGGTGGTGAGATAAGCTGCACAATATAATTGACCTTTCAGTATATTGTTGCACACACACCATCTATTTAGCAAATGCCCTTGTTATCAACAGCAGCCTTTTAAACTCACCTGAGCTAACAGGTATGTGCGCTGGTTACTCTGCTGCGCTTAAAATTTCTTTTTTGGTTTGCTACAATGCCTTTTCTGAAACGTTGTCTCCTTCTGCTGGAACACTGACTTCTTTCATTTAATGCCTGCAGACTATAAAAGAGAACCCAACCCAAAAAGTTTGGTTGATTAGTCTGTGGCATTCTGTTAAACTGTTGCTTATGGCGGTCTCTGTGAGCTTCTCAGCGACATTCAGCCAGCCAGGTATCCTGCCTGCAGTAGATGGAATGTGGCAATGGAACGCTGGCTGCGCGTGTCATAATAGGCTCTGAGCCTTTATATACCTGTGCACAGCAGCAGCCACCTTCAGTCTGCTGCTGGACAGCCAGCAGCAGCAGCAGCAGGAGAGGTATGTAATCAGGAGCCCTCCTGCTAAGGGTAGACAGCTGCTCGTTCCACCCCACCCCCCGCCTTAATTGGTTCTCCTCCCTTCCAACGGTGTTGAGGCGGGTGGGAACAGCAGGGGGTGAAGGTGCTGTGTTTAAAGAGGTGGAGTTATGCAGATCTAAAACGCGTGGATTGCAGCAGCAGCAAGCCGAAAAGTGCAGGCATGTAAGGGATCTAGAGGTTGACAACATGTCTTCTTAACGGGAGTCCAGGAGCTCATCTCCACAAATGGACTTTTCAGGATCCTTGGGTGGCTCCGTAGTTTGAAACCAATTCTGGTTATCGCTTCTCGGCCTTTTGGCTAAGATCAAGTGTAGTATCTGTTCTTATCAGTTTAATATCTGATACGTCCCCTATCTGGGGACCATATATTAAATGGATTTTTAGAACAGGGAGATGGAAAAAGAGCTTGCTCTGTCCACTCCACGCATTGACCTGGTATTGCAGTATCTCCAGGACCGGTGCACCCCTTCTTTAATGCAGTTTCTAAAATCAGAAAGAATTGAATTCAATGTTTTTTGTTCATTTTGCTTGTTTGTCGGATTTTGGGATGGACTCTTTGGCTTTGCTTTTCTTCTCCTCATTGGATTTTTCATGTTCAAAGTTGCAGAAGCCAGATTACAAGCTCATTTTGGTTCAACTTCAGCAACTGTGCATTGCATTGCCATGTAATGTGATGCAATGCTATCTTTCTAGCTCTCCCTTTTTACTTCCTTTTGGATAAACAGACATATTAGGCAAGCATTTTGGAGCTTTCACCTAAATAACTACAGGTGGTGAGATAAGCTGCACAATATAATTGACCTTTCAGTATATTGTTGCACACACACCATCTATTTAGCAAATGCCCTTGTTATCAACAGCAGCCTTTTAAACTCACCTGAGCTAACAGGTATGTGCGCTGGTTACTCTGCTGCGCTTAAAATTTCTTTTTTGGTTTGCTACAATGCCTTTTCTGAAACGTTGTCTCCTTCTGCTGGAACACTGACTTCTTTCATTTAATGCCTGCAGACTATAAAAGAGAACCCAACCCAAAAAGTTTGGTTGATTAGTCTGTGGCATTCTGTTAAACTGTTGCTTATGGCGGTCTCTGTGAGCTTCTCAGCGACATTCAGCCAGCCAGGTATCCTGCCTGCAGTAGATGGAATGTGGCAATGGAACGCTGGCTGCGCGTGTCATAATAGGCTCTGAGCCTTTATATACCTGTGCACAGCAGCAGCCACCTTCAGTCTGCTGCTGGACAGCCAGCAGCAGCAGCAGGAGAGGTATGTAATCAGGAGCCCTCCTGCTAAGGGTAGACAGCTGCTCGTTCCACCCCACCCCCCGCCTTAATTGGTTCTCCTCCCTTCCAACGGTGTTGAGGCGGGTGGGAACAGCAGGGGGTGAAGGTGCTGTGTTTAAAGAGGTGGAGTTATGCAGATCTAAAACGCGTGGATTGCAGCAGCAGCAAGCCGAAAAGTGCAGGCATGTAAGGGATCTAGAGGTTGACAACATGTCTTCTTAACGGGAGTCCAGGAGCTCATCTCCACAAATGGACTTTTCAGGATCCTTGGGTGGCTCCGTAGTTTGAAACCAATTCTGGTTATCGCTTCTCGGCCTTTTGGCTAAGATCAAGTGTAGTATCTGTTCTTATCAGTTTAATATCTGATACGTCCCCTATCTGGGGACCATATATTAAATGGATTTTTAGAACAGGGAGATGGAAAAAGAGCTTGCTCTGTCCACTCCACGCATTGACCTGGTATTGCAGTATCTCCAGGACCGGTGCACCCCTTCTTTAATGCAGTTTCTAAAATCAGAAAGAATTGAATTCAATGTTTTTTGTTCATTTTGCTTGTTTGTCGGATTTTGGGATGGACTCTTTGGCTTTGCTTTTCTTCTCCTCATTGGATTTTTCATGTTCAAAGTTGCAGAAGCCAGATTACAAGCTCATTTTGGTTCAACTTCAGCAACTGTGCATTGCATTGCCATGTAATGTGATGCAATGCTATCTTTCTAGCTCTCCCTTTTTACTTCCTTTTGGATAAACAGACATATTAGGCAAGCATTTTGGAGCTTTCACCTAAATAACTACAGGTGGTGAGATAAGCTGCACAATATAATTGACCTTTCAGTATATTGTTGCACACACACCATCTATTTAGCAAATGCCCTTGTTATCAACAGCAGCCTTTTAAACTCACCTGAGCTAACAGGTATGTGCGCTGGTTACTCTGCTGCGCTTAAAATTTCTTTTTTGGTTTGCTACAATGCCTTTTCTGAAACGTTGTCTCCTTCTGCTGGAACACTGACTTCTTTCATTTAATGCCTGCAGACTATAAAAGAGAACCCAACCCAAAAAGTTTGGTTGATTAGTCTGTGGCATTCTGTTAAACTGTTGCTTATGGCGGTCTCTGTGAGCTTCTCAGCGACATTCAGCCAGCCAGGTATCCTGCCTGCAGTAGATGGAATGTGGCAATGGAACGCTGGCTGCGCGTGTCATAATAGGCTCTGAGCCTTTATATACCTGTGCACAGCAGCAGCCACCTTCAGTCTGCTGCTGGACAGCCAGCAGCAGCAGCAGCAGGAGAGGTATGTAATCAGGAGCCCTCCTGCTAAGGGTAGACAGCTGCTCGTTCCACCCCACCCCCCGCCTTAATTGGTTCTCCTCCCTTCCAACGGTGTTGAGGCGGGTGGGAACAGCAGGGGGTGAAGGTGCTGTGTTTAAAGAGGTGGAGTTATGCAGATCTAAAACGCGTGGATTGCAGCAGCAGCAAGCCGAAAAGTGCAGGCATGTAAGGGATCTAGAGGTTGACAACATGTCTTCTTAACGGGAGTCCAGGAGCTCATCTCCACAAATGGACTTTTCAGGATCCTTGGGTGGCTCCGTAGTTTGAAACCAATTCTGGTTATCGCTTCTCGGCCTTTTGGCTAAGATCAAGTGTAGTATCTGTTCTTATCAGTTTAATATCTGATACGTCCCCTATCTGGGGACCATATATTAAATGGATTTTTAGAACAGGGAGATGGAAAAAGAGCTTGCTCTGTCCACTCCACGCATTGACCTGGTATTGCAGTATCTCCAGGACCGGTGCACCCCTTCTTTAATGCAGTTTCTAAAATCAGAAAGAATTGAATTCAATGTTTTTTGTTCATTTTGCTTGTTTGTCGGATTTTGGGATGGACTCTTTGGCTTTGCTTTTCTTCTCCTCATTGGATTTTTCATGTTCAAAGTTGCAGAAGCCAGATTACAAGCTCATTTTGGTTCAACTTCAGCAACTGTGCATTGCATTGCCATGTAATGTGATGCAATGCTATCTTTCTAGCTCTCCCTTTTTACTTCCTTTTGGATAAACAGACATATTAGGCAAGCATTTTGGAGCTTTCACCTAAATAACTACAGGTGGTGAGATAAGCTGCACAATATAATTGACCTTTCAGTATATTGTTGCACACACACCATCTATTTAGCAAATGCCCTTGTTATCAACAGCAGCCTTTTAAACTCACCTGAGCTAACAGGTATGTGCGCTGGTTACTCTGCTGCGCTTAAAATTTCTTTTTTGGTTTGCTACAATGCCTTTTCTGAAACGTTGTCTCCTTCTGCTGGAACACTGACTTCTTTCATTTAATGCCTGCAGACTATAAAAGAGAACCCAACCCAAAAAGTTTGGTTGATTAGTCTGTGGCATTCTGTTAAACTGTTGCTTATGGCGGTCTCTGTGAGCTTCTCAGCGACATTCAGCCAGCCAGGTATCCTGCCTGCAGTAGATGGAATGTGGCAATGGAACGCTGGCTGCGCGTGTCATAATAGGCTCTGAGCCTTTATATACCTGTGCACAGCAGCAGCCACCTTCAGTCTGCTGCTGGACAGCCAGCAGCAGCAGCAGCAGGAGAGGTATGTAATCAGGAGCCCTCCTGCTAAGGGTAGACAGCTGCTCGTTCCACCCCACCCCCCGCCTTAATTGGTTCTCCTCCCTTCCAACGGTGTTGAGGCGGGTGGGAACAGCAGGGGGTGAAGGTGCTGTGTTTAAAGAGGTGGAGTTATGCAGATCTAAAACGCGTGGATTGCAGCAGCAGCAAGCCGAAAAGTGCAGGCATGTAAGGGATCTAGAGGTTGACAACATGTCTTCTTAACGGGAGTCCAGGAGCTCATCTCCACAAATGGACTTTTCAGGATCCTTGGGTGGCTCCGTAGTTTGAAACCAATTCTGGTTATCGCTTCTCGGCCTTTTGGCTAAGATCAAGTGTAGTATCTGTTCTTATCAGTTTAATATCTGATACGTCCCCTATCTGGGGACCATATATTAAATGGATTTTTAGAACAGGGAGATGGAAAAAGAGCTTGCTCTGTCCACTCCACGCATTGACCTGGTATTGCAGTATCTCCAGGACCGGTGCACCCCTTCTTTAATGCAGTTTCTAAAATCAGAAAGAATTGAATTCAATGTTTTTTGTTCATTTTGCTTGTTTGTCGGATTTTGGGATGGACTCTTTGGCTTTGCTTTTCTTCTCCTCATTGGATTTTTCATGTTCAAAGTTGCAGAAGCCAGATTACAAGCTCATTTTGGTTCAACTTCAGCAACTGTGCATTGCATTGCCATGTAATGTGATGCAATGCTATCTTTCTAGCTCTCCCTTTTTACTTCCTTTTGGATAAACAGACATATTAGGCAAGCATTTTGGAGCTTTCACCTAAATAACTACAGGTGGTGAGATAAGCTGCACAATATAATTGACCTTTCAGTATATTGTTGCACACACACCATCTATTTAGCAAATGCCCTTGTTATCAACAGCAGCCTTTTAAACTCACCTGAGCTAACAGGTATGTGCGCTGGTTACTCTGCTGCGCTTAAAATTTCTTTTTTGGTTTGCTACAATGCCTTTTCTGAAACGTTGTCTCCTTCTGCTGGAACACTGACTTCTTTCATTTAATGCCTGCAGACTATAAAAGAGAACCCAACCCAAAAAGTTTGGTTGATTAGTCTGTGGCATTCTGTTAAACTGTTGCTTATGGCGGTCTCTGTGAGCTTCTCAGCGACATTCAGCCAGCCAGGTATCCTGCCTGCAGTAGATGGAATGTGGCAATGGAACGCTGGCTGCGCGTGTCATAATAGGCTCTGAGCCTTTATATACCTGTGCACAGCAGCAGCCACCCTCAGTCTGCTGCTGGACAGCCAGCAGCAGCAGCAGCAGGAGAGGTATGTAATCAGGAGCCCTCCTGCTAAGGGTAGACAGCTGCTCGTTCCACCCCACCCCCCGCCTTAATTGGTTCTCCTCCCTTCCAACGGTGTTGAGGCAGGTGGGAACAGCAGGGGGTGAAGGTGCTGTGTTTAAAGAGGTGGAGTTATGCAGATCTAAAACGCGTGGATTGCAGCAGCAGCAAGCCGAAAAGTGCAGGCATGTAAGGGATCTAGAGGTTGACAACATGTCTTCTTAACGGGAGTCCAGGAGCTCATCTCCACAAATGGACTTTTCAGGATCCTTGGGTGGCTCCGTAGTTTGAAACCAATTCTGGTTATCGCTTCTCGGCCTTTTGGCTAAGATCAAGTGTAGTATCTGTTCTTATCAGTTTAATATCTGATACGTCCCCTATCTGGGGACCATATATTAAATGGATTTTTAGAACAGGGAGATGGAAAAAGAGCTTGCTCTGTCCACTCTACGCATTGACCTGGTATTACAGTATCTCCAGGACCGGTGCACCCCTTCTTTAATGCAGTTTCTAAAATCAGAAAGAATTGAATTCAATGTTTTTTGTTCATTTTGCTTGTTTGTCGGATTTTGGGATGGACTCTTTGGCTTTGCTTTTCTTCTCCTCATTGGATTTTTCATGTTCAAAGTTGCAGAAGCCAGATTACAAGCTCATTTTGGTTCAACTTCAGCAACTGTGCATTGCATTGCCATGTAATGTGATGCAATGCTATCTTTCTAGCTCTCCCTTTTTACTTCCTTTTGGATAAACAGACATATTAGGCAAGCATTTTGGAGCTTTCACCTAAATAACTACAGGTGGTGAGATAAGCTGCACAATATAATTGACCTTTCAGTATATTGTTGCACACACACCATCTATTTAGCAAATGCCCTTGTTATCAACAGCAGCCTTTTAAACTCACCTGAGCTAACAGGTATGTGCGCTGGTTACTCTGCTGCGCTTAAAATTTCTTTTTTGGTTTGCTACAATGCCTTTTCTGAAACGTTGTCTCCTTCTGCTGGAACACTGACTTCTTTCATTTAATGCCTGCAGACTATAAAAGAGAACCCAACCCAAAAAGTTTGGTTGATTAGTCTGTGGCATTCTGTTAAACTGTTGCTTATGGCGGTCTCTGTGAGCTTCTCAGCGACATTCAGCCAGCCAGGTATCCTGCCTGCAGTAGATGGAATGTGGCAATGGAACGCTGGCTGCGCGTGTCATAATAGGCTCTGAGCCTTTATATACCTGTGCACAGCAGCAGCCACCTTCAGTCTGCTGCTGGACAGCCAGCAGCAGCAGCAGCAGGAGAGGTATGTAATCAGGAGCCCTCCTGCTAAGGGTAGACAGCTGCTCGTTCCACCCCACCCCCCGCCTTAATTGGTTCTCCTCCCTTCCAACGGTGTTGAGGCGGGTGGGAACAGCAGGGGGTGAAGGTGCTGTGTTTAAAGAGGTGGAGTTATGCAGATCTAAAACGCGTGGATTGCAGCAGCAGCAAGCCGAAAAGTGCAGGCATGTAAGGGATCTAGAGGTTGACAACATGTCTTCTTAACGGGAGTCCAGGAGCTCATCTCCACAAATGGACTTTTCAGGATCCTTGGGTGGCTCCGTAGTTTGAAACCAATTCTGGTTATCGCTTCTCGGCCTTTTGGCTAAGATCAAGTGTAGTATCTTTCGAAAAGGCGGTTTTGGATGTTGGCCGCCCTAGTAGATTGATACATTATGCACACTGGGGTTTAGGCGCTTGTTAGTACGCCAGATGGCTAATATAGTCATCTGGTGGAAAGCATGGCCCCCCAGGATCGACGCCATTGGGCCGGGGAAGATCGAAAGCCCGAAGTGTGAAGTGCCCCAGGAGTGGTGACCCTGGGGTGCCTTAACTCACTGGGATTGGGAACCCCACTTGAGTTTATGGCACATTTGCACAAGCACTTCAAATTTTCTTTCTTCGCACACACCCTTATTCCGGGCCTTCTGGCCTTAGGATGGGGAATTTTTCAATTCCCGGTCGAAGGTCCGGGCAGTATTATACTGTGAAACCTTCACTATTTATTTAATTTCTTTGTCACTGTGTGTCCACTTATTCACGTGTGTCACGTCCTACTAGGATTTTGTCGGGATGCGGTTCCCTTACGGGTTCCTCTCTTGGCAGGTCTAGGGGGGGAGTGTGTGGCCATCAGGTTCCGCTCCCCCCTGAACCCCCCTGGCTCTCCTCTTTTGGGAGGAGAGCGTTGTTGGCTCCCCTCTTCCGGGAGGGGAGCACAGTCTTTGGCTCCCAGTGCCTTGCTCGGGTGAGAACTCGGGCAGGTGCTGGGGGTAAGATTGGGTCGCCTCTGGCTTCGGCTGGAGGTGGCTTTTTGTCCCTGTTCCTCGCTGTGGCCTTTTGGCTCGGAGGGACGGGGAATGGTTTGGGGGACCCTTCTCCTTTTGGAGAGGGTTTCAAGAAGACCAGCATCCTAGTGCACTTTTTTTGTGGCACTTGTCACTTTTTTAAGCGCACTCGGGTTTTGTACACGAATTCGGGCTTTCGAAAAAAGAAAAAAATCTGTTCTTATCAGTTTAATATCTGATACGTCCCCTATCTGGGGACCATATATTAAATGGATTTTTAGAACAGGGAGATGGAAAAAGAGCTTGCTCTGTCCACTCCACGCATTGACCTGGTATTGCAGTATCTCCAGGACCGGTGCACCCCTTCTTTAATGCAGTTTCTAAAATCAGAAAGAATTGAATTCAATGTTTTTTGTTCATTTTGCTTGTTTGTCGGATTTTGGGATGGACTCTTTGGCTTTGCTTTTCTTCTCCTCATTGGATTTTTCATGTTCAAAGTTGCAGAAGCCAGATTACAAGCTCATTTTGGTTCAACTTCAGCAACTGTGCATTGCATTGCCATGTAATGTGATGCAATGCTATCTTTCTAGCTCTCCCTTTTTACTTCCTTTTGGATAAACAGACATATTAGGCAAGCATTTTGGAGCTTTCACCTAAATAACTACAGGTGGTGAGATAAGCTGCACAATATAATTGACCTTTCAGTATATTGTTGCACACACACCATCTATTTAGAAAATGCCCTTGTTATCAACAGCAGCCTTTTAAACTCACCTGAGCTAACAGATATGTGCGCTGGTTACTCTGCTGCGCTTAAAATTTCTTTTTTGATTTGCTACAATGCCTTTTCTGAAACGTTGTCTCCTTCTGCTGGAACACTGACTTCTTTCATTTAATGCCTGCAGACTATAAAAGAGAACCCAACCCAAAAAGTTTGGTTGATTAGTCTGTGGCATTCTGTTAAACTGTTGCTTATGGCGGTCTCTGTGAGCTTCTCAGCGACATTCAGCCAGCCAGGTATCCTGCCTGCAGTAGATGGAATGTGGCAATGGAACGCTGGCTGCGCGTGTCATAATAGGCTCTGAGCCTTTATATACCTGTGCACAGCAGCAGCCACCTTCAGTCTGCTGCTGGACAGCCAGCAGCAGCAGCAGGAGAGGTATGTAATCAGGAGCCCTCCTGCTAAGGGTAGACAGCTGCTCGTTCCACCCCACCCCCCGCCTTAATTGGTTCTCCTCCCTTCCAACGATGTTGAGGCGGGTGGGAACAGCAGGGGGTGAAGGTGCTGTGTTTAAAGAGGTGGAGTTATGCAGATCTAAAACGCGTGGATTGCAGCAGCAGCAAGCCGAAAAGTGCAGGCATGTAAGGGATCTAGAGGTTGACAACATGTCTTCTTAACGGGAGTCCAGGAGCTCATCTCCACAAATGGACTTTTCAGGATCCTTGGGTGGCTCCGTAGTTTGAAACCAATTCTGGTTATCGCTTCTCGGCCTTTTGGCTAAGATCAAGTGTAGTATCTGTTCTTATCAGTTTAATATCTGATACGTCCCCTATCTGGGGACCATATATTAAATGGATTTTTAGAACAGGGAGATGGAAAAAGAGCTTGCTCTGTCCACTCCACGCATTGACCTGGTATTGCAGTATCTCCAGGACCGGTGCACCCCTTCTTTAATGCAGTTTCTAAAATCAGAAAGAATTGAATTCAATGTTTTTTGTTCATTTTGCTTGTTTGTCGGATTTTGGGATGGACTCTTTGGCTTTGCTTTTCTTCTCCTCATTGGATTTTTCATGTTCAAAGTTGCAGAAGCCAGATTACAAGCTCATTTTGGTTCAACTTCAGCAACTGTGCATTGCATTGCCATGTAATGTGATGCAATGCTATCTTTCTAGCTCTCCCTTTTTACTTCCTTTTGGATAAACAGACATATTAGGCAAGCATTTTGGAGCTTTCACCTAAATAACTACAGGTGGTGAGATAAGCTGCACAATATAATTGACCTTTCAGTATATTGTTGCACACACACCATCTATTTAGCAAATGCCCTTGTTATCAACAGCAGCCTTTTAAACTCACCTGAGCTAACAGGTATGTGCGCTGGTTACTCTGCTGCGCTTAAAATTTCTTTTTTGGTTTGCTACAATGCCTTTTCTGAAACGTTGTCTCCTTCTGCTGGAACACTGACTTCTTTCATTTAATGCCTGCAGACTATAAAAGAGAACCCAACCCAAAAAGTTTGGTTGATTAGTCTGTGGCATTCTGTTAAACTGTTGCTTATGGCGGTCTCTGTGAGCTTCTCAGCGACATTCAGCCAGCCAGGTATCCTGCCTGCAGTAGATGGAATGTGGCAATGGAACGCTGGCTGCGCGTGTCATAATAGGCTCTGAGCCTTTATATACCTGTGCACAGCAGCAGCCACCTTCAGTCTGCTGCTGGACAGCCAGCAGCAGCAGCAGCAGGAGAGGTATGTAATCAGGAGCCCTCCTGCTAAGGGTAGACAGCTGCTCGTTCCACCCCACCCCCCGCCTTAATTGGTTCTCCTCCCTTCCAACGGTGTTGAGGCGGGTGGGAACAGCAGGGGGTGAAGGTGCTGTGTTTAAAGAGGTGGAGTTATGCAGATCTAAAACGCGTGGATTGCAGCAGCAGCAAGCCGAAAAGTGCAGGCATGTAAGGGATCTAGAGGTTGACAACATGTCTTCTTAACGGGAGTCCAGGAGCTCATCTCCACAAATGGACTTTTCAGGATCCTTGGGTGGCTCCGTAGTTTGAAACCAATTCTGGTTATCGCTTCTCGGCCTTTTGGCTAAGATCAAGTGTAGTATCTGTTCTTATCAGTTTAATATCTGATACGTCCCCTATCTGGGGACCATATATTAAATGGATTTTTAGAACAGGGAGATGGAAAAAGAGCTTGCTCTGTCCACTCCACGCATTGACCTGGTATTGCAGTATCTCCAGGACCGGTACACCCCTTCTTTAATGCAGTTTCTAAAATCAGAAAGAATTGAATTCAATGTTTTTTGTTCATTTTGCTTGTTTGTCGGATTTTGGGATGGACTCTTTGGCTTTGCTTTTCTTCTCCTCATTGGATTTTTCATGTTCAAAGTTGCAGAAGCCAGATTACAAGCTCATTTTGGTTCAACTTCAGCAACTGTGCAATGCATTGCCATGTAATGTGATGCAATGCTATCTTTCTAGCTCTCCCTTTTTACTTCCTTTTGGATAAACAGACATATTAGGCAAGCATTTTGGAGCTTTCACCTAAATAACTACAGGTGGTGAGATAAGCTGCACAATATAATTGACCTTTCAGTATATTGTTGCACACACACCATCTATTTAGCAAATGCCCTTGTTATCAACAGCAGCCTTTTAAACTCACCTGAGCTAACAGGTATGTGCGCTGGTTACTCTGCTGCGCTTAAAATTTCTTTTTTGGTTTGCTACAATGCCTTTTCTGAAACGTTGTCTCCTTCTGCTGGAACACTGACTTCTTTCATTTAATGCCTGCAGACTATAAAAGAGAACCCAACCCAAAAAGTTTGGTTGATTAGTCTGTGGCATTCTGTTAAACTGTTGCTTATGGCGGTCTCTATGAGCTTCTCAGCGACATTCAGCCAGCCAGGTATCCTGCCTGCAGTAGATGGAATGTGGCAATGGAACGCTGGCTGCGCGTGTCATAATAGGCTCTGAGCCTTTATATACCTGTGCACAGCAGCAGCCACCTTCAGTCTGCTGCTGGACAGCCAGCAGCAGCAGCAGCAGGAGAGGTATGTAATCAGGAGCCCTCCTGCTAAGGGTAGACAGCTGCTCGTTCCACCCCACCCCCCGCCTTAATTGGTTCTCCTCCCTTCCAACGGTGTTGAGGCGGGTGGGAACAGCAGGGGGTGAAGGTGCTGTGTTTAAAGAGGTGGAGTTATGCAGATCTAAAACGCGTGGATTCCAGCAGCAGCAAGCCGAAAAGTGCAGGCATGTAAGGGATCTAGAGGTTGACAACATGTCTTCTTAACGGGAGTCCAGGAGCTCATCTCCACAAATGGACTTTTCAGGATCCTTGGGTGGCTCCGTAGTTTGAAACCAATTCTGGTTATCGCTTCTCGGCCTTTTGGCTATGATCAAGTGTAGTATCTGTTCTTATCAGTTTAATATCTGATACGTCCCCTATCTGGGGACCATATATTAAATGGATTTTTAGAACAGGGAGATGGAAAAAGAGCTTGCTCTGTCCACTCCACGCATTGACCTGGTATTGCAGTATCTCCAGGACCGGTGCACCCCTTCTTTAATGCAGTTTCTAAAATCAGAAAGAATTGAATTCAATGTTTTTTGTTCATTTTGCTTGTTTGTCAGATTTTGGGATGGACTCTTTGGCTTTGCTTTTCTTCTCCTCATTGGATTTTTCATGTTCAAAGTTGCAGAAGCCAGATTACAAGCTCATTTTGGTTCAACTTCAGCAACTGTGCATTGCATTGCCATGTAATGTTATGCAATGCTATCTTTCTAGCTCTCCCTTTTTACTTCCTTTTGGATAAACAGACATATTAGGCAAGCATTTTGGAGCTTTCACCTAAATAACTACAGGTGGTGAGATAAGCTGCACAATATAATTGACCTTTCAGTATATTGTTGCACACACACCATCTATTTAGCAAATGCCCTTGTTATCAACAGCAGCCTTTTAAACTCACCTGAGCTAACAGGTATGTGCGCTGGTTACTCTGCTGCGCTTAAAATTTCTTTTTTGGTTTGCTACAATGCCTTTTCTGAAACGTTGTCTCCTTCTGCTGGAACACTGACTTCTTTCATTTAATGCCTGCAGACTATAAAAGAGAACCCAACCCAAAAAGTTTGGTTGATTAGTCTGTGGCATTCTGTTAAACTGTTGCTTATGGCGGTCTCTGTGAGCTTCTCAGCGACATTCAGCCAGCCAGGTATCCTGCCTGCAGTAGATGGAATGTGGCAATGGAACGCTGGCTGCGCGTGTCATAATAGGCTCTGAGCCTTTATATACCTGTGCACAGCAGCAGCCACCTTCAGTCTGCTGCTGGACAGCCAGCAGCAGCAGCAGCAGGAGAGGTATGTAATCAGGAGCCCTCCTGCTAAGGGTAGACAGCTGCTCGTTCCACCCCACCCCCCGCCTTAATTGGTTCTCCTCCCTTCCAACGGTGTTGAGGCGGGTGGGAACAGCAGGGGGTGAAGGTGCTGTGTTTAAAGAGGTGGAGTTATGCAGATCTAAAACGCGTGGATTGCAGCAGCAGCAAGCCGAAAAGTGCAGGCATGTAAGGGATCTAGAGGTTGACAACATGTCTTCTTAACGGGAGTCCAGGAGCTCATCTCCACAAATGGACTTTTCAGGATCCTTGGGTGGCTCCGTAGTTTGAAACCAATTCTGGTTATCGCTTCTCGGCCTTTTGGCTAAGATCAAGTGTAGTATCTGTTCTTATCAGTTTAATATCTGATACGTCCCCTATCTGGGGACCATATATTAAATGGATTTTTAGAACAGGGAGATGGAAAAAGAGCTTGCTCTGTCCACTCCACGCATTGACCTGGTATTGCAGTATCTCCAGGACCGGTGCACCCCTTCTTTAATGCAGTTTCTAAAATCAGAAAGAATTGAATTCAATGTTTTTTGTTCATTTTGCTTGTTTGTCGGATTTTGGGATGGACTCTTTGGCTTTGCTTTTCTTCTCCTCATTGGATTTTTCATGTTCAAAGTTGCAGAAGCCAGATTACAAGCTCATTTTGGTTCAACTTCAGCAACTGTGCATTGCATTGCCATGTAATGTGATGCAATGCTATCTTTCTAGCTCTCCCTTTTTACTTCCTTTTGGATAAACAGACATATTAGGCAAGCATTTTGGAGCTTTCACCTAAATAACTACAGGTGGTGAGATAAGCTGCACAATATAATTGACCTTTCAGTATATTGTTGCACACACACCATCTATTTAGCAAATGCCCTTGTTATCAACAGCAGCCTTTTAAACTCACCTGAGCTAACAGGTATGTGCGCTGGTTACTCTGCTGCGCTTAAAATTTCTTTTTTGGTTTGCTACAATGCCTTTTCTGAAACGTTGTCTCCTTCTGCTGGAACACTGACTTCTTTCATTTAATGCCTGCAGACTATAAAAGAGAACCCAACCCAAAAAGTTTGGTTGATTAGTCTGTGGCATTCTGTTAAACTGTTGCTTATGGCGGTCTCTGTGAGCTTCTCAGCGACATTCAGCCAGCCAGGTATCCTGCCTGCAGTAGATGGAATGTGGCAATGGAACGCTGGCTGCGCGTGTCATAATAGGCTCTGAGCCTTTATATACCTGTGCACAGCAGCAGCCACCTTCAGTCTGCTGCTGGACAGCCAGCAGCAGCAGCAGCAGCAGGAGAGGTATGTAATCAGGAGCCCTCCTGCTAAGGGTAGACAGCTGCTCGTTCCACCCCACCCCCCGCCTTAATTGGTTCTCCTCCCTTCCAACGGTGTTGAGGCGGGTGGGAACAGCAGGGGGTGAAGGTGCTGTGTTTAAAGAGGTGGAGTTATGCAGATCTAAAACGCGTGGATTGCAGCAGCAGCAAGCCGAAGAGTGCAGGCATGTAAGGGATCTAGAGGTTGACAACATGTCTTCTTAACGGGAGTCCAGGAGCTCATCTCCACAAATGGACTTTTCAGGATCCTTGGGTGGCTCCGTAGTTTGAAACCAATTCTGGTTATCGCTTCTCGGCCTTTTGGCTAAGATCAAGTGTAGTATCTGTTCTTATCAGTTTAATATCTGATACGTCCCCTATCTGGGGACCATATATTAAATGGATTTTTAGAACAGGGAGATGGAAAAAGAGCTTGCTCTGTCCACTCCACGCATTGACCTGGTATTGCAGTATCTCCAGGACCGGTGCACCCCTTCTTTAATGCAGTTTCTAAAATCAGAAAGAATTGAATTCAATGTTTTTTGTTCATTTTGCTTGTTTGTCGGATTTTGGGATGGACTCTTTGGCTTTGCTTTTCTTCTCCTCATTGGATTTTTCATGTTCAAAGTTGCAGAAGCCAGATTACAAGCTCATTTTGGTTCAACTTCAGCAACTGTGCATTGCATTGCCATGTAATGTGATGCAATGCTATCTTTCTAGCTCTCCCTTTTTACTTCCTTTTGGATAAACAGACATATTAGGCAAGCATTTTGGAGCTTTCACCTAAATAACTACAGGTGGTGAGATAAGCTGCACAATATAATTGACCTTTCAGTATATTGTTGCACACACACCATCTATTTAGCAAATGCCCTTGTTATCAACAGCAGCCTTTTAAACTCACCTGAGCTAACAGGTATGTGCGCTGGTTACTCTGCTGCGCTTAAAATTTCTTTTTTGGTTTGCTACAATGCCTTTTCTGAAACGTTGTCTCCTTCTGCTGGAACACTGACTTCTTTCATTTAATGCCTGCAGACTATAAAAGAGAACCCAACCCAAAAAGTTTGGTTGATTAGTCTGTGGCATTCTGTTAAACTGTTGCTTATGGCGGTCTCTGTGAGCTTCTCAGCGACATTCAGCCAGCCAGGTATCCTGCCTGCAGTAGATGGAATGTGGCAATGGAACGCTGGCTGCGCGTGTCATAATAGGCTCTGAGCCTTTATATACCTGTGCACAGCAGCAGCCACCTTCAGTCTGCTGCTGGACAGCCAGCAGCAGCAGCAGCAGGAGAGGTATGTAATCAGGAGCCCTCCTGCTAAGGGTAGACAGCTGCTCGTTCCACCCCACCCCCCGCCTTAATTGGTTCTCCTCCCTTCCAACGGTGTTGAGGCGGGTGGGAACAGCAGGGGGTGAAGGTGCTGTGTTTAAAGAGGTGGAGTTATGCAGATCTAAAACGCGTGGATTGCAGCAGCAGCAAGCCGAAAAGTGCAGGCATGTAAGGGATCTAGAGGTTGACAACATGTCTTCTTAACGGGAGTCCAGGAGCTCATCTCCACAAATGGACTTTTCAGGATCCTTGGGTGGCTCCGTAGTTTGAAACCAATTCTGGTTATCGCTTCTCGGCCTTTTGGCTAAGATCAAGTGTAGTATCTGTTCTTTTAAGAACACAAGAGCTACGATCTACACTTGACGAGAGCGATCGAACTCGGAAGGAGAAGAGCTTCGGAGCCCAGCTGACATCGGAGAAGGAAGGCGGATATCGGTGGGAGAAAGAAGCTCTAAAGAATCCAGAAGAAGACGAAGACTCGGAGAAGAATCGGGCTGTCCTGTGGAATCTTCGAGGAAGAAAATCATCGAGACAAAGACCTTTCGGGGAATTTGTCCAGAACACGACGGGAGAAGAATCTGCATAGCTCCACCCATTCCGGGAAGAGTTCCAGATCCAGCTCCAAGAAGTAACTGCAGGAGGAAAGCCATGGCAAGCGCTGCGAGGAAGGCCGAAAAGAAGAGCCTGGAGCAGGGGACAGCCAGGAGGGCCCAGCCAGGAGCCGATTCTGACCCCAAGGACTCTGCCTCCACGACTGGCCAGCAGAAGGGACCCCAGAAGCCCCGCCACGAAGCTCCAGCCCTGGAGCCATGGATGCGGCAGACGGTGGCCCTGAAGCTGAAGGAAGTGGATGGGAGGGTGCCGGATATGTCCTCGGACGTGTTCTGCCAGAAGATGCTGCTGGATCGAGGCTTCTCCAGGTCGGACACCCTCAGCATCCAGACCTTCTTGACGGGGATCTTCTTCGTCACCTTCGCCACTGTGAACACCTGCAGGAGGTTCTGGGAAATGGTAAGCGCAAAAGGACCGGATAATTCTTTCTCTGCCTTTACAGGTAGCTGCCCTATCCAGAGGGACGAAAGGAGGATCACGGTCTCCATGCGCAACCCGCACACCCCAGGCCAAGACATCTGTACCTTCCTGAGACGCTTCTGTTTGGTTGTGAAGGAACCCTCTCACATCCTGAATGGACTCGGCTTCTGGACAGGTAAGTGGTCGGTGACCGTTAGACTTCACAGGGACCTGGCGTACTCAGACGGACTTCGGCACCTGCCCCCGACATTCTCCCTGGGCAACTCCTACGGCCTCATCTATTACCCGGACATGCCGCGGAACTGCAGGAGATGCGGCAAGAACGGCCACGAGATGAAGGACTGCAAGGAGGATGCCTGCAGGATTTGTCGAGTGACGGGACACAGCTCGAAGGACTGCCCGAAGAAGACATCCTGCAACCTGTGTGGGCTGGCGGCTCATCTGTACAAGGATTGCCCCAAGCGTGAGAGATCCTGGGCATCGGTGGTTGCGACGACCCCAGCTACGGAGGACAAGGCCCCGACGACCAGGCCTGTGAAGGTCAAGGACGCGACGACCAAGGCCCCAGCGGCCAAGGCCGAGACGACCAAGGCCAAAGCGGTCAAGGAGTCGGTGGCCAAAGCCCCAGCGACGGTCCCAGCAGCTCCGAAGCAGAAGAAAAAGTCAAAGGAGGGTAAGAGTTCTGTCACCCCTCTCTCGATCCCTCCCCCTGCCACCCCCGTCCAATTCCCCCCCACCCCGGCCACCCCTGCTGAGGATTCCACTTCCTCTTCCTCCTTCCCCTACTCCTCAGCAGGTGTCCTTTCCCCTGCCCCGGCAGCCACTCTCCCTCCCCAGACCATGGTAGCGGTGGAATTAACCTTTCCTCCACCCGCCGCTATCTATTCCGAGGAGGATTTTCCCCTTCTTGTCTCCCCAGTTCCAACCCGGGGAAAGAGGAAGGTGGAGGACAGCCCTGCTACTGAATCCTCCAAAAAGAAGATTCTGGATTTCGTAGGCGAAAAGGAGGATACCCTCCCTGAGCCAGAAGAGATGGAGCACATGGTTGAGACCCTGGTGGCCGAGCCAGAAGAGGAGGAACTGGTGGTCGCCGAGATCGAGGCCGCGCTGCTTGACCAGATGGAGGAAGAGGGCCTGCTGGTGATCCCGTCACCAGCAGTCAACACCGACGAGGGACCACCCGACCGGAGTGGTAACTAAGGTGTATTGCCTGCGCTAACTTTTTCTTTTTTCCCTACATGATGGCTAATATTAACTTATTTTCCATTAATGTCAGGAGCATCAAGGACAAGTTCAGACGTCAGACTATTTATGCCTTCCTTACTTCCCAGTTGTGTGATGTTTATATGTTGCAGGAATGTTCCCTTCCCTCCTCTAGGTCCTTCAAACATCTGGCCAGGGAGTGGTCCCACGGTCCATCCTACTGGTCCGGTGGGGGTGACTGCAAGTCTGCGGGGGTCGCAATTCTGATCAGGGGGGGCGCATTCATGCTTGAGTCCGTCCAGGAGCTCATCTGCGGCAGGGCTCTTGTTGTAGATGGCAACTGGGCGGGAGAACCTGTCAGGTTCATCAACGTGTATGCGTCCCCACTGAAGAATGAGCGTTTGGAGCTTTTCCAGACCCTGCGGCTTCAGCTTGCCACCACCAGGACCTTAGTGATGGCCGGGGATTTCAACTGCCCCATCGAGGAGGATGGTCGTAGTTCTGGCACATCTGCCAAGTTGGACATCACGTCCAAGCTGCTCATCGAGATGGTAACCGAGGCCTCTCTTCAGGACGTGGTGGGCTCCATGGGGAGAGGCTCCACGAACTATTCGTGGAGCCGACCCGATGGCTCACTCCGCTCCAGGATTGACTTTGTGTTCACCTCTCGGGCAGTCAGGCAGAGTAGGCACTCGATGGTCTCCTGCTTCTTCTCCGACCACAGAGCCATTCACTTACAAGGTGTCCTCGGCGACGGTTTTCCGTCCGGCCCCGGCTCCTGGAAGCTGAATTGTGCTCTGCTGGCTCAGGATGAAGTCGTGGAGGAGCTGAGAGCAGCCTACGCAATGTGGCAGTCCTACAAGGGTAGCTTCCAAACAGTCTCTGATTGGTGGGAATATGTTAAACTTGAGTTTCGCTGTTTCTTTCAGGCCAAGGGTCGACAACAGGCGTGTGAGAAGAGGAGGGACTTCAGAGGGCTGCAGCGCGAGCTGCGGTCGCTGCAGGACCTTCTTCACTGCGGCTGGGACGTGAGGGAGGAGCTGGAGGAGACCAAGAAGAGCCTGAAAAGGCACTTTGAGGAGGAGTCCAAGCGAATCGTCTTCCGTTCCAAAGTGGAGAATCTGGAGAAGGGTGAGAAATGTAATTCATTCTTTTTCAGGAAACTTCATGCCGGTCACACGCCCCTGAACGAGCTGCGAGACGAGAGCGGAAACATGCGACGTGGGAAGGAGGACGTGATGAGGGTCGTCAGCGACTTCTACAGCGAACTCTACTCCCACAAGACTACCGACCCCGACGCTGCTGATAAGTTCCTGTCAGGTATCACTAACCATCTTGATCCTGCAGGCACGGCAGCCTTGGACAAACCTCTGATGGTGGGCGAATTGCTCTCTGCCGCTAAATCCTTTAGGACCGGCAGGACCCCGGGCAGTGATGGTCTTCCAGCGGAGCTCTATGTAGCGCTGGGAGACCTCATCTGTCCGGACCTGTTGGACCTGTACGAGGAGATGGTGGTGGAGGGTAGAATGCCTCCATCTTTGAGGGAAGGAATGGTCACGATCCTGTACAAGCGGAAGGGAGAGAGGTGCGACCTGAGGAATTGGCGTCCCATCACTCTGCTCAACGTGGACTACAAGATCCTGGCCAAGACGATGGCGACACGACTTAAGACGGTCATCGGACGGATCATCCACCCGGACCAGACCTGCGGCATCCCTGGACGTCGCATCGCAGACAGCCTCGCTCTCGTGCGGGACACGGTCGAGTACATCAAGGTCCGCCGCGCACACGCGGCCCTGGTCTCCTTGGATCAGGAGAAGGCCTTCGACCGGGTTTCCCACGAGTTCATGGGCCGAGCTCTGCACCGGTTAGGTTTGGGTAACATGTTTTGTTCGTATGTCCGTCTGATGTATTTTGATATCCACAGCTCGGTGTTGGTGAACGGCTGGAAGACTGACCCCTTCCCTGTCCTCTCTGGGGTCAGACAAGGCTGCCCTCTATCACCTCTTCTTTTTGTTTGTGTTATAGAACTCTTCGCAGAGGCTATCCGGCAGAATGGAGAGATCAGAGGGATCACCGCACCGGGTCCGGGACGACACGAGGTCAAGTGCTCGCTCTACATGGACGACGTCACCGTCTTCTGCGCTGATCGTGGTTCAGTCGACGCCCTCGTCCAGACGTGTGAGAGGTTCGGCCGGGCTTCAGGGGCCAAAGTCAACTGCAGGAAGTCGGAAGCCATGCTCTTCGGGGATTGGCAGCCGGCCTCCTCCGCCCCCTTCCCCTTCAACATTCAACCGGATTTCCTCAAGGTGCTGGGAGTCTGGTTTGGGAAGGAAGGAGCGGCCCTCAAGTCCTGGCAAGAACGCTTGGCCAAGGTGAAGCAACGGATCGGACTCTGGAGCCTCAGACACCTCACTTGTGAGGGTAAGGCACTCGTCCTGCGTAATGAGGTCCTGCCCGTCTTGCAGTACACGGCGCAGGCCTGGCCCCCACACGTCACTGTGTGCAGGGCCATTACCAGGACAGTGTTTCACTTTGTCTGGGGATCCAAGATGGACAGAGTCAGGCGGGCCGTCATGTACAAGGAGCCTCGCAAGGGTGGGAAGGGCGTTCCAGATATCCCCACCCTCCTGCGATCCTCTTTTGTGTGTGATTGTGTCCGCCGGACTTTGCAAGTCAAGAATGGCTCCGCGGGCAGGTCCATGTCTCGCTTCTTCCTGCTTCCTCTTTGGAGGCGACTCGGCTGGGACAAGTGGGACAGCTCCTTCCCCTACAACTGGACGACGCCATGGTTCTACGGAGACGTCGTTCGATTTGTGGGGGAGCATCAACTGGAGGGACTCAAGCCCGACTTGTGGAAGCCCAAAACTATCCACAAGCTAATCAGAGCCAAGGATGACGTGGAGAACATCACAGGACTTCACCAGGACACGCTGGAGACTGTGTGGACAAATGTGTCGTCTGACAGGCTGACCAACGGGCACAAGGACTTGTCGTGGATGGCGATTCAGGACGGACTGCCCGTCCGGTCATTCATGCATGCCCGGAACCTGTGCAAGACCCGGTACTGCCCAAGGTGCCCCTTCGTGGAGGAAACATCTTTGCACACTTTTTGGGACTGCGGATTTGCACAGCGCCTATTGACTGCACTTGAGGACGACCTGAGGAACTCTGTCCCCAGGGCGAGCCTATCGCACCATTCTGTGCTTTACGGACTCTTCCCTGGGGTTCATACCGTCGGAGCCATCCAGGAGGCTTGGCGCCTTATGAACTGCTTCAAGGATGCCGTTTGGGTCGCCAGGAACCGGCTCATCTTGAGGAGGGAGAGGATGTCCATCCAGGACTGCCGCAGGCTGATCCACAGCCTGCTCAGAGACTATTCCATCATGGACGGTCCGGAGGACGAGGATGAGGACTAAACCCCTCCTCCCCCTCTCCCCTTATGTGTCTTGTCTTTCAATAAAGCTTCGGGCCTGTGATTTCCCCCCCCCCATCCCCTTTTTCCCAATCCCCATCCCTTATCACAGTTCGTCGTACTGTATTGATTGACATGCTTTTTCTTTCAGATTGAGTGTTTTGTGTAGCATAGGGGTGTGATGTGTCTAGTTAGTGCGTCGTATCCTCATGCTATGTAAATATGATGTAGAATTCTGTGTGTACTGGGCTGCGGCACTGTACACTGTCTGTTAACTTATTTTTTGTGCTAATAAAAGATATATTCAATCAAAAAAAATCTGTTCTTATCAGTTTAATATCTGATACGTCCCCTATCTGGGGACCATATATTAAATGGATTTTTAGAACAGGGAGATGGAAAAAGAGCTTGCTCTGTCCACTCCACGCATTGACCTGGTATTGCAGTATCTCCAGGACCGGTGCACCCCTTCTTTAATGCAGTTTCTAAAATCAGAAAGAATTGAATTCAATGTTTTTTGTTCATTTTGCTTGTTTGTCGGATTTTGGGATGGACTCTTTGGCTTTGCTTTTCTTCTCCTCATTGGATTTTTCATGTTCAAAGTTGCAGAAGCCAGATTACAAGCTCATTTTGGTTCAACTTCAGCAACTGTGCATTGCATTGCCATGTAATGTGATGCAATGCTATCTTTCTAGCTCTCCCTTTTTACTTCCTTTTGGATAAACAGACATATTAGGCAAGCATTTTGGAGCTTTCACCTAAATAACTACAGGTGGTGAGATAAGCTGCACAATATAATTGACCTTTCAGTATATTGTTGCACACACACCATCTATTTAGCAAATGCCCTTGTTATCAACAGCAGCCTTTTAAACTCACCTGAGCTAACAGGTATGTGCGCTGGTTACTCTGCTGCGCTTAAAATTTCTTTTTTGGTTTGCTACAATGCCTTTTCTGAAACGTTGTCTCCTTCTGCTGGAACACTGACTTCTTTCATTTAATGCCTGCAGACTATAAAAGAGAACCCAACCCAAAAAGTTTGGTTGATTAGTCTGTGGCATTCTGTTAAACTGTTGCTTATGGCGGTCTCTGTGAGCTTCTCAGCGACATTCAGCCAGCCAGGTATCCTGCCTGCAGTAGATGGAATGTGGCAATGGAACGCTGGCTGCGCGTGTCATAATAGGCTCTGAGCCTTTATATACCTGTGCACAGCAGCAGCCACCTTCAGTCTGCTGCTGGACAGCCAGCAGCAGCAGCAGCAGGAGAGGTATGTAATCAGGAGCCCTCCTGCTAAGGGTAGACAGCTGCTCGTTCCACCCCACCCCCCGCCTTAATTGGTTCTCCTCCCTTCCAACGGTGTTGAGGCGGGTGGGAACAGCAGGGGGTGAAGGTGCTGTGTTTAAAGAGGTGGAGTTATGCAGATCTAAAACGCGTGGATTGCAGCAGCAGCAAGCCGAAAAGTGCAGGCATGTAAGGGATCTAGAGGTTGACAACATGTCTTCTTAACGGGAGTCCAGGAGCTCATCTCCACAAATGGACTTTTCAGGATCCTTGGGTGGCTCCGTAGTTTGAAACCAATTCTGGTTATCGCTTCTCGGCCTTTTGGCTAAGATCAAGTGTAGTATCTGTTCTTATCAGTTTAATATCTGATACGTCCCCTATCTGGGGACCATATATTAAATGGATTTTTAGAACAGGGAGATGGAAAAAGAGCTTGCTCTGTCCACTCCACGCATTGACCTGGTATTGCAGTATCTCCAGGACCGGTGCACCCCTTCTTTAATGCAGTTTCTAAAATCAGAAAGAATTGAATTCAATGTTTTTTGTTCATTTTGCTTGTTTGTCGGATTTTGGGATGGACTCTTTGGCTTTGCTTTTCTTCTCCTCATTGGATTTTTCATGTTCAAAGTTGCAGAAGCCAGATTACAAGCTCATTTTGGTTCAACTTCAGCAACTGTGCATTGCATTGCCATGTAATGTGATGCAATGCTATCTTTCTAGCTCTCCCTTTTTACTTCCTTTTGGATAAACAGACATATTAGGCAAGCATTTTGGAGCTTTCACCTAAATAACTACAGGTGGTGAGATAAGCTGCACAATATAATTGACCTTTCAGTATATTGTTGCACACACACCATCTATTTAGCAAATGCCCTTGTTATCAACAGCAGCCTTTTAAACTCACCTGAGCTAACAGGTATGTGCGCTGGTTACTCTGCTGCGCTTAAAATTTCTTTTTTGGTTTGCTACAATGCCTTTTCTAAAACGTTGTCTCCTTCTGCTGGAACACTGACTTCTTTCATTTAATGCCTGCAGACTATAAAAGAGAACCCAACCCAAAAAGTTTGGTTGATTAGTCTGTGGCATTCTGTTAAACTGTTGCTTATGGCGGTCTCTGTGAGCTTCTCAGCGACATTCAGCCAGCCAGGTATCCTGCCTGCAGTAGATGGAATGTGGCAATGGAACGCTGGCTGCGCGTGTCATAATAGGCTCTGAGCCTTTATATACCTGTGCACAGCAGCAGCCACCTTCAGTCTGCTGCTGGACAGCCAGCAGCAGCAGCAGCAGGAGAGGTATGTAATCAGGAGCCCTCCTGCTAAGGGTAGACAGCTGCTCGTTCCACCCCACCCCCCGCCTTAATTGGTTCTCCTCCCTTCCAACGGTGTTGAGGCGGGTGGGAACAGCAGGGGGTGAAGGTGCTGTGTTTAAAGAGGTGGAGTTATGCAGATCTAAAACGCGTGGATTGCAGCAGCAGCAAGCCGAAAAGTGCAGGCATGTAAGGGATCTAGAGGTTGACAACATGTCTTCTTAACGGGAGTCCAGGAGCTCATCTCCACAAATGGACTTTTCAGGATCCTTGGGTGGCTCCGTAGTTTGAAGCCAATTCTGGTTATCGCTTCTCGGCCTTTTGGCTAAGATCAAGTGTAGTATCTGTTCTTATCAGTTTAATATCTGATACGTCCCCTATCTGGGGACCATATATTAAATGGATTTTTAGAACAGGGAGATGGAAAAAGAGCTTGCTCTGTCCACTCCACGCATTGACCTGGTATTGCAGTATCTCCAGGACCGGTGCACCCCTTCTTTAATGCAGTTTCTAAAATCAGAAAGAATTGAATTCAATGTTTTTTGTTCATTTTGCTTGTTTGTCGGATTTTGGGATGGACTCTTTGGCTTTGCTTTTCTTCTCCTCATTGGATTTTTCATGTTCAAAGTTGCAGAAGCCAGATTACAAGCTCATTTTGGTTCAACTTCAGCAACTGTGCATTGCATTGCCATGTAATGTGATGCAATGCTATCTTTCTAGCTCTCCCTTTTTACTTCCTTTTGGATAAACAGACATATTAGGCAAGCATTTTGGAGCTTTCACCTAAATAACTACAGGTGGTGAGATAAGCTGCACAATATAATTGACCTTTCAGTATATTGTTGCACACACACCATCTATTTAGCAAATGCCCTTGTTATCAACAGCAGCCTTTTAAACTCACCTGAGCTAACAGGTATGTGCGCTGGTTACTCTGCTGCGCTTAAAATTTCTTTTTTGGTTTGCTACAATGCCTTTTCTGAAACGTTGTCTCCTTCTGCTGGAACACTGACTTCTTTCATTTAATGCCTGCAGACTATAAAAGAGAACCCAACCCAAAAAGTTTGGTTGATTAGTCTGTGGCATTCTGTTAAACTGTTGCTTATGGCGGTCTCTGTGAGCTTCTCAGCGACATTCAGCCAGCCAGGTATCCTGCCTGCAGTAGATGGAATGTGGCAATGGAACGCTGGCTGCGCGTGTCATAATAGGCTCTGAGCCTTTATATACCTGTGCACAGCAGCAGCCACCTTCAGTCTGCTGCTGGACAGCCAGCAGCAGCAGCAGCAGGAGAGGTATGTAATCAGGAGCCCTCCTGCTAAGGGTAGACAGCTGCTCGTTCCACCCCACCCCCCACCTTAATTGGTTCTCCTCCCTTCCAACGGTGTTGAGGCGGGTGGGAACAGCAGGGGGTGAAGGTGCTGTGTTTAAAGAGGTGGAGTTATGCAGATCTAAAACGCGTGGATTGCAGCAGCAGCAAGCCGAAAAGTGCAGGCATGTAAGGGATCTAGAGGTTGACAACATGTCTTCTTAACGGGAGTCCAGGAGCTCATCTCCACAAATGGACTTTTCAGGATCCTTGGGTGGCTCCGTAGTTTGAAACCAATTCTGGTTATCGCTTCTCGGCCTTTTGGCTAAGATCAAGTGTAGTATCTGTTCTTATCAGTTTAATATCTGATACGTCCCCTATCTGGGGACCATATATTAAATGGATTTTTAGAACAGGGAGATGGAAAAAGAGCTTGCTCTGTCCACTCCACGCATTGACCTGGTATTGCAGTATCTCCAGGACCGGTGCACCCCTTCTTTAATGCAGTTTCTAAAATCAGAAAGAATTGAATTCAATGTTTTTTGTTCATTTTGCTTGTTTGTCGGATTTTGGGATGGACTCTTTGGCTTTGCTTTTCTTCTCCTCATTGGATTTTTCATGTTCAAAGTTGCAGAAGCCAGATTACAAGCTCATTTTGGTTCAACTTCAGCAACTGTGCATTGCATTGCCATGTAATGTGATGCAATGCTATCTTTCTAGCTCTCCCTTTTTACTTCCTTTTGGATAAACAGACATATTAGGCAAGCATTTTGGAGCTTTCACCTAAATAACTACAGGTGGTGAGATAAGCTGCACAATATAATTGACCTTTCAGTATATTGTTGCACACACACCATCTATTTAGCAAATGCCCTTGTTATCAACAGCAGCCTTTTAAACTCACCTGAGCTAACAGGTATGTGCGCTGGTTACTCTGCTGCGCTTAAAATTTCTTTTTTGGTTTGCTACAATGCCTTTTCTGAAACGTTGTCTCCTTCTGCTGGAACACTGACTTCTTTCATTTAATGCCTGCAGACTATAAAAGAGAACCCAACCCAAAAAGTTTGGTTGATTAGTCTGTGGCATTCTGTTAAACTGTTGCTTATGGCGGTCTCTGTGAGCTTCTCAGCGACATTCAGCCAGCCAGGTATCCTGCCTGCAGTAGATGGAATGTGGCAATGGAACGCTGGCTGCGCGTGTCATAATAGGCTCTGAGCCTTTATATACCTGTGCACAGCAGCAGCCATCTTCAGTCTGCTGCTGGACAGCCAGCAGCAGCAGCAGCAGGAGAGGTATGTAATCAGGAGCCCTCCTGCTAAGGGTAGACAGCTGCTCGTTCCACCCCACCCCCCGCCTTAATTGATTCTCCTCCCTTCCAACGGTGTTGAGGCGGGTGGGAACAGCAGGGGGTGAAGGTGCTGTGTTTAAAGAGGTGGAGTTATGCAGATCTAAAACGCGTGGATTGCAGCAGCAGCAAGCCGAAAAGTGCAGGCATGTAAGGGATCTAGAGGTTGACAACATGTCTTCTTAACGGGAGTCCAGGAGCTCATCTCCACAAATGGACTTTTCAGGATCCTTGGGTGGCTCCGTAGTTTGAAACCAATTCTGGTTATCGCTTCTCGGCCTTTTGGCTAAGATCAAGTGTAGTATCTGTTCTTATCAGTTTAATATCTGATACGTCCCCTATCTGGGGACCATATATTAAATGGATTTTTAGAACAGGGAGATGGAAAAAGAGCTTGCTCTGTCCACTCCACGCATTGACCTGGTATTGCAGTATCTCCAGGACCGGTGCACCCCTTCTTTAATGCAGTTTCTAAAATCAGAAAGAATTGAATTCAATGTTTTTTGTTCATTTTGCTTGTTTGTCGGATTTTGGGATGGACTCTTTGGCTTTGCTTTTCTTCTCCTCATTGGATTTTTCATGTTCAAAGTTGCAGAAGCCAGATTACAAGCTCATTTTGGTTCAACTTCAGCAACTGTGCATTGCATTGCCATGTAATGTGATGCAATGCTATCTTTCTAGCTCTCCCTTTTTACTTCCTTTTGGATAAACAGACATATTAGGCAAGCATTTTGGAGCTTTCACCTAAATAACTACAGGTGGTGAGATAAGCTGCACAATATAATTGACCTTTCAGTATATTGTTGCACACACACCATCTATTTAGCAAATGCCCTTGTTATCAACAGCAGCCTTTTAAACTCACCTGAGCTAACAGGTATGTGCGCTGGTTACTCTGCTGCGCTTAAAATTTCTTTTTTGGTTTGCTACAATGCCTTTTCTAAAACGTTGTCTCCTTCTGCTGGAACACTGACTTCTTTCATTTAATGCCTGCAGACTATAAAAGAGAACCCAACCCAAAAAGTTTGGTTGATTAGTCTGTGGCATTCTGTTAAACTGTTGCTTATGGCGGTCTCTGTGAGCTTCTCAGCGACATTCAGCCAGCCAGGTATCCTGCCTGCAGTAGATGGAATGTGGCAATGGAACGCTGGCTGCGCGTGTCATAATAGGCTCTGAGCCTTTATATACCTGTGCACAGCAGCAGCCACCTTCAGTCTGCTGCTGGACAGCCAGCAGCAGCAGCAGCAGGAGAGGTATGTAATCAGGAGCCCTCCTGCTAAGGGTAGACAGCTGCTCGTTCCACCCCACCCCCCGCCTTAATTGGTTCTCCTCCCTTCCAACGGTGTTGAGGCGGGTGGGAACAGCAGGGGGTGAAGGTGCTGTGTTTAAAGAGGTGGAGTTATGCAGATCTAAAACGCGTGGATTGCAGCAGCAGCAAGCCGAAAAGTGCAGGCATGTAAGGGATCTAGAGGTTGACAACATGTCTTCTTAACGGGAGTCCAGGAGCTCATCTCCACAAATGGACTTTTCAGGATCCTTGGGTGGCTCCGTAGTTTGAAACCAATTCTGGTTATCGCTTCTCGGCCTTTTGGCTACGATCAAGTGCTTTATTGCAGGAGATTGTGGTTGAAGGGCACTCGGGTACCCCTCTCCTTGGCCTGGCAGGATCGTCCACTTTGGTGGACTTAACCTGCTTGCTGCTATTAGGGAGAGGGCTTAGTCCCAGGGTAACGAGTTGCGATCCCCCAGCTTCCAGGTGTTTTTCGCTGCAAGAACACTGGGAGCGCAGATTGCAAGCGGCTGCAATTTGCAACCTTGTTGCGTTTTTCCATGGAGGTTGACCCTAACCTCGTGCCTCTCTATGCGAGGCTAAAAAACTCTATCCGAGTTCACTTCACGGCGGGTGGCTCGGATATGAGGAAATTAGGGTATGTAGTCCAGGACGTGCTCAGGAACCTTCTTGGCGTACAAAGGAATGAAATTCTCTCCATCCAGGATTATCCCAGAAGAGGTGACTATGACATCACATTCACCGGAGAAGGTATTTTTAGAGATGTACTAGAAAAGTTAAAAAAAGTTGAAAATAGTCCTGTTTTGAAAGGGATACAAATTGTTGAGCACGTCCTGGATGAGGTAAGACTGGTTATTGTAAAAATATTTTCGCCCTTTGTTTCTGCTCCAGAAGTAATGTCATTTCTAGCAATTTATTTTAAAAGTGTTAAATGTATTGGGAAGATATTAAACGAATATAACATATGGACATCTAAGTGGAAATTCCTTGTGAAGTGTACAAGAGATCCAAATACACCAGGTGGTATACGGCTCCCCCCTGCCCGTTTCAAAATTGGGCAAACAAATGGGGATTTCTTCTTTTCTGGGATGCCAGTATATTGCAGAAATTGTGGGCGCTATGGTCATTCAAAAGAAAACTGTCATGTATCATGTAGAAATTGTGCTAGTGAAGAACATGAGACAAAAGAATGCCCTAAGGAAAAGAAATGCAGTTTTTGCCAGACTCCAGGTCACTTTTATTTTTCTTGCCCTCACAGATTTCGGGAAGATGAGCAAAAGGGGAAGTCCAAGACGTCCGACCAAGGACCAAAAGATCAGACCACCCCTCAGGAGGAGGAACAACAACCTGGAGCCTCTGGAGACAATAAGGGCGTACCAAATAGTGAAGTGTCTCCAGAGTCTATGACAGGTAAAATACCAAATCCCAAAACCTGGCTGCAGGACCTGCGGGAGTCCAAAAGGAGGGCTGAGAAGGAGCAGAAGGGCACTACTGGTAAGGTCAAAAGGGACCGGCAAAAGGCCGACACAGAAGCCCATGCCCAGTCTGGGTCTCCTAGTGCTGAGGGCGCTGAGTGGATAAAGGTGGGTCCTAAGAAAAAGAAAAAGGGTGGTTCGGAGGAGGCAGCAGGAGGTGAACAGATGGACACTTCTCCAGAAGGGGACGTGGACGCTGGACCCTCAGGGGTTTCGGTCTCCGCTGCTACAGGTGGGGACCGGGATCTTGCTGCCTCTGAAGAGTCAGAGGCTCTGCCTTGTGCGCAACCTCCACCTATAGGACGACCTTCTACAGGTCAAACAGGGGCGGCGGAACCCCTCGGGGACCCACCTGGTGAGGAACTGCATGGCCAGCCAATGGAGACCCAGCGGGTTCTGCCAGCCAGCCCTCCGAGCTATGCCAGTGTAGCGTCGGGTTTATATAAATGTGGTAATCTTTCCTCCTCCACGGAGACTCTCGTGACGATACTATCAGATGAGGAGGGAGGCGCAAGCCCAGTGGTCTGATCAGGTTCATCGGACAGGTAAATCCGTTGCTCTTAGTTACCTAATTAAAATTTCTACATTTTCTAATGATGGCTGAACTCAAAGGTATTTCCCTCAACGTGAGAGGCATAAAATCTAACACGAGAAGAACTGCTCTTTTTAATTTTTTTACGTGTTTTACTGCATCTGTATTTTTTCTGCAAGAATGTAATATACCACATGAAATGTCATATCAAAAATATAAAGATGAGTGGAAGTGTGGGCCATCTGTCTGGTCCGGATCGAATGCTGCAGGATCAGCGGGTGTAGCCATACTTTTTAAAGGGAACGTTTTAATTGATTTTATTCAGGAAATTTTACCAGGTCGTATTTTATTAGTGAAAGCTTTTATTGATGGTATTAGATGGCAGTTTTTAAATTTTTATGGATCCCCAGAGAAAAATGAAAGAGCCGAAATGCTTGATCTTTTACCATTATTTATTAATAACTCTGAACCTTTTATCTTAGCAGGGGATTTTAATTGTGTTTTAAAAGGTGAAAACCGGCGCTCCAGCTCTGTAAGCAGGAACTACGATAAAACCTCAGGTATGCTACATGATATAGTCAAAGATGCTAAATTGATAGACATATATAAAGAGTGTCATAGTGACAGCACAGAGGACGCCGGTTTCACTTGGAGCAATGCTAATTGTAGCTCTAGGATTGATTTTATTTTTGGTTCAGATAAAACAATACCTGCCAAATGTGAAGTTTTAACTAATATATTTTCAGACCATAAACTTTTATCCTTTACCATAAAAGTAAATGACAACAAAAAATGTGGTAAGAAAAGCTGGAAAATGAACGTATCCCTTTTAACCGACCCGCAGATTTTATCAGATTTTATTGAGTTTTATAGGAAATGTAGAAAAGGGAAAAAAACAAATGAGACTATGAGTGTATGGTGGGATAGAATGAAAGTAAAAATAAAAGACTTTTTTATTAAAAAGAGTATATGTAGAGCCAAAGAAAAATATGAAGAATATAGAATTTTAAATACCCGCCTACAAACATTATTTAAGCTCAGAGACAATGGGATAGATGTACAACTTGATATTTCAAACTTAAAAGAAGAGATTTCAAAATGGCTAGAACAAAAAGGAAAAGAGATAATTTTTCGTTCTAGAGTACAACATATAGAAGAAAATGAAAAGTGTTCCAGATATTTTTTTAGGAAAAATAAAAAAGAAAAAGTGATAATTGACCATATAGATGGTGAGAATAATATAAAAAATATGCTGGGTAAAGTTGAGGGTTTTTTTTCTAATCTTTTTAATGGAAAAAATATAGATAATAAATTAATGGATGATTCGCTGCAAGGACTAACAGCTGTTTTAGATCCCGCATCCCAAGAGTTTTTATCCCAAGTTTTAACGGAACAAGAAGTGTTAAAAACTATTAAAAGTTTTAAAACTGGAAAGGTCCCTGGTCCTGATGGCATCCCAATAGAATTTTATGTATGTTTTTATGATATTTTAAAAGATGATTTGTTTTATTTGTTTACTGAGGTTTTTAATAATAAGGTTTTATTAAATTCCTGGAAGAAAGGTGAAGTCTCCCTCCTATACAAAAAAGGCGATAAATCAAAATTAGAAAACTGGAGACCAATAACACTTTTAAATTGTGACTATAAAATAATGGCTAAAATTTGTGCAAATCGTCTAAAAGAAGTCATCAGCAAAGTTATTCATTCTAATCAAGTGTGTGGGGTGCCGGGGCGCAGTATATGGGACAATCTGAATTTAGTGAAAGACTGTATTGAGGATGTGAAAGACAGAAAGGGGAAAATGGCGATTTTATCTATTGATTTTGAAAAAGCATTTGACCGTGTCTCACACTTTTATCTTTTTAAAGTTTTAGAGAAAATGGGCATACCAGAAGGGTTTTTACTATCGCTTAAAGCATTTTACAAGGATTGTACAAGTAAGATTTTAGTGAATGGTTTTAAGACACAAGAGGTATTTTTACGGTCAGGGGTGAAACAGGGATGCCCTCTGTCCCCCCTACTGTTTATCTGTGCACTGGAACCAATGTTATGTGCAATACGCCAAAATAAACAGATATGCGGTGTCCCTCTGCCTGGAAGCGGTGGTTTGGAGGCCAAGGTTGTAGGCTACATGGATGACGTGGCGGTCTTGTGTACAGATGCACCATCACTTACGGCCACTCTCCATCAAGTGCAATCCTTTTGCCTAGCTTCTGGTTTTAAAATCAATTTTAATAAGTGTAACATTTTAAGTGTTGGGGGGATGATTTTACGTGATGTACCAATTAATGTCTCCGAATCCATTTCCATTTTAGGTATATCATTCACTGAAAATAATGATGGTTATAATAGATGGGAAACAGTTACACAGAAAGTAAATACGAAAATATGTATGTGGAACATGAGGAGACTTACAATGGAGGGTAAAGTATTGGTTTTAAAGATGGTGATTTTACCTCTTTTATTGTATCTTAGCATGGTTTTCCCCCCGCCTGTTAATGTTTTAAAAAAGATAACCAAAACCTGTTTTACCTTCTTTTGGAACTCAAAAATGGAAAAGCTGAAAAGAGAAATCGTGATGAAATCAAAAGTAAAAGGTGGTAAAGATTTTCCAGATTTTAATAGGTTTCTTTTAATCCATCTGTTCGTTTACTGTTTTAATGCCCTTTTTAAGAATCACTATTGGTCCTTTTTTATGCGTTTTAATACAGGATTTTTTATGAGAAAGTTTGGATGGTATGAAGTTAATATATCTGTGCCCCATGCTTTTAATTTGTCGACGCATTATGAGATTTTAAGGAAAATAGTGTCCGATTTTAATTTAGGGACTAAGAAAATAGAGGAATTAAGAAATAGTAAGAAACTAATTAAAGAAATACGTAAAAGTGAGGAAATATGTAATGTTGACAGATATGATGATGACAAATCTATGTCTATCTGGAAAATGATTAACGTTTTTTATCTTTTTAATGAACAGAGAGATCTGGCTTGGAGTTGCATGCACCGCTGTCTTCCTTGCCGGGCATTCCAATACAGAAGAGGATTTGTGAGGTCTGCCATCTGCCCAAGAGCCGGATGCCAAGACGAGGAAACGGTGGAACATCTATTATGGACATGTAATTTTGCAAAGGATTTCTGGAGAAGACTGCTCCCCCTACTGGAAAGGGTGGCAGACCTCAAGGACTTTACATATAAAACTGTGCTATACGGACTTATGGAATGCCCCACAATGGACCAGTACACAATGGCTTGGAAGACAGTGAACTGCGCCAAGTCATCTCTCTGGAAAGCGCGCAACATTGCTATTTTTAAACAAGATGTTTTATCAGTGAATGATGTTTTAAGTTTATGTTTATGTGAAATGTATACTTATTATTTAATTGACAAAAAGAAGAATGTACATATTTCCAAAAAATGGCTTGTTGACCAATGGAACCTAATTATTTAAAATCTTTGTATTTTTTTGTTTTGTAAATTTCATTTGTCTTTTAACGTTTGGTATTTGTGTAATTATGCTTGTAATTTGTTAAAGTTTTAATAAACGGTTTTATCCCTCTGCAGGGGATAGCCAAATTTAAAAAAAAAATCTGTTCTTATCAGTTTAATATCTGATACGTCCCCTATCTGGGGACCATATATTAAATGGATTTTTAGAACAGGGAGATGGAAAAAGAGCTTGCTCTGTCCACTCCACGCATTGACCTGGTATTGCAGTATCTCCAGGACCAGTGCACCCCTTCTTTAATGCAGTTTCTAAAATCAGAAAGAATTGAATTCAATGTTTTTTGTTCATTTTGCTTGTTTGTCGGATTTTGGGATGGACTCTTTGGCTTTGCTTTTCTTCTCCTCATTGGATTTTTCATGTTCAAAGTTGCAGAAGCCAGATTACAAGCTCATTTTGGTTCAACTTCAGCAACTGTGCATTGCATTGCCATGTAATGTGATGCAATGCTATCTTTCTAGCTCTCCCTTTTTACTTCCTTTTGGATAAACAGACATATTAGGCAAGCATTTTGGAGCTTTCACCTAAATAACTACAGGTGGTGAGATAAGCTGCACAATATAATTGACCTTTCAGTATATTGTTGCACACACACCATCTATTTAGCAAATGCCCTTGTTATCAACAGCAGCCTTTTAAACTCACCTGAGCTAACAGGTATGTGCGCTGGTTACTCTGCTGCGCTTAAAATTTCTTTTTTGGTTTGCTACAATGCCTTTTCTGAAACGTTGTCTCCTTCTGCTGGAACACTGACTTCTTTCATTTAATGCCTGCAGACTATAAAAGAGAACCCAACCCAAAAAGTTTGGTTGATTAGTCTGTGGCATTCTGTTAAACTGTTGCTTATGGCGGTCTCTGTGAGCTTCTCAGCGACATTCAGCCAGCCAGGTATCCTGCCTGCAGTAGATGGAATGTGGCAATGGAACGCTGGCTGCGCGTGTCATAATAGGCTCTGAGCCTTTATATACCTGTGCACAGCAGCAGCCACCTTCAGTCTGCTGCTGGACAGCCAGCAGCAGCAGCAGCAGGAGAGGTATGTAATCAGGAGCCCTCCTGCTAAGGGTAGACAGCTGCTCGTTCCACCCCACCCCCCGCCTTAATTGGTTCTCCTCCCTTCCAACGGTGTTGAGGCGGGTGGGAACAGCAGGGGGTGAAGGTGCTGTGTTTAAAGAGGTGGAGTTATGCAGATCTAAAACGCGTGGATTGCAGCAGCAGCAAGCCGAAAAGTGCAGGCATGTAAGGGATCTAGAGGTTGACAACATGTCTTCTTAACGGGAGTCCAGGAGCTCATCTCCACAAATGGACTTTTCAGGATCCTTGGGTGGCTCCGTAGTTTGAAACCAATTCTGGTTATCGCTTCTCGGCCTTTTGGCTAAGATCAAGTGTAGTATCTGTTCTTATCAGTTTAATATCTGATACGTCCCCTATCTGGGGACCATATATTAAATGGATTTTTAGAACAGGGAGATGGAAAAAGAGCTTGCTCTGTCCACTCCACGCATTGACCTGGTATTGCAGTATCTCCAGGACCAGTGCACCCCTTCTTTAATGCAGTTTCTAAAATCAGAAAGAATTGAATTCAATGTTTTTTGTTCATTTTGCTTGTTTGTCGGATTTTGGGATGGACTCTTTGGCTTTGCTTTTCTTCTCCTCATTGGATTTTTCATGTTCAAAGTTGCAGAAGCCAGATTACAAGCTCATTTTGGTTCAACTTCAGCAACTGTGCATTGCATTGCCATGTAATGTGATGCAATGCTATCTTTCTAGCTCTCCCTTTTTACTTCCTTTTGGATAAACAGACATATTAGGCAAGCATTTTGGAGCTTTCACCTAAATAACTACAGGTGGTGAGATAAGCTGCACAATATAATTGACCTTTCAGTATATTGTTGCACACACACCATCTATTTAGCAAATGCCCTTGTTATCAACAGCAGCCTTTTAAACTCACCTGAGCTAACAGGTATGTGCGCTGGTTACTCTGCTGCGCTTAAAATTTCTTTTTTGGTTTGCTACAATGCCTTTTCTGAAACGTTGTCTCCTTCTGCTGGGACACTGACTTCTTTCATTTAATGCCTGCAGACTATAAAAGAGAACCCAACCCAAAAAGTTTGGTTGATTAGTCTGTGGCATTCTGTTAAACTGTTGCTTATGGCGGTCTCTGTGAGCTTCTCAGCGACATTCAGCCAGCCAGGTATCCTGCCTGCAGTAGATGGAATGTGGCAATGGAACGCTGGCTGCGCGTGTCATAATAGGCTCTGAGCCTTTATATACCTGTGCACAGCAGCAGCCACCTTCAGTCTGCTGCTGGACAGCCAGCAGCAGCAGCAGCAGGAGAGGTATGTAATCAGGAGCCCTCCTGCTAAGGGTAGACAGCTGCTCGTTCCACCCCACCCCCCGCCTTAATTGGTTCTCCTCCCTTCCAACGGTGTTGAGGCGGGTGGGAACAGCAGGGGGTGAAGGTGCTGTGTTTAAAGAGGTGGAGTTATGCAGATCTAAAACGCGTGGATTGCAGCAGCAGCAAGCCAAAAAGTGCAGGCATGTAAGGGATCTAGAGGTTGACAACATGTCTTCTTAACGGGAGTCCAGGAGCTCATCTCCACAAATGGACTTTTCAGGATCCTTGGGTGGCTCCGTAGTTTGAAACCAATTCTGGTTATCGCTTCTCGGCCTTTTGGCTAAGATCAAGTGTAGTATCTGTTCTTATCAGTTTAATATCTGATACGTCCCCTATCTGGGGACCATATATTAAATGGATTTTTAGAACAGGGAGATGGAAAAAGAGCTTGCTCTGTCCACTCCACGCATTGACCTGGTATTGCAGTATCTCCAGGACCGGTGCACCCCTTCTTTAATGCAGTTTCTAAAATCAGAAAGAATTGAATTCAATGTTTTTTGTTCATTTTGCTTGTTTGTCGGATTTTGGGATGGACTCTTTGGCTTTGCTTTTCTTCTCCTCATTGGATTTTTCATGTTCAAAGTTGCAGAAGCCAGATTACAAGCTCATTTTGGTTCAACTTCAGCAACTGTGCATTGCATTGCCATGTAATGTGATGCAATGCTATCTTTCTAGCTCTCCCTTTTTACTTCCTTTTGGATAAACAGACATATTAGGCAAGCATTTTGGAGCTTTCACCTAAATAACTACAGGTGGTGAGATAAGCTGCACAATATAATTGACCTTTCAGTATATTGTTGCACACACACCATCTATTTAGCAAATGCCCTTGTTATCAACAGCAGCCTTTTAAACTCACCTGAGCTAACAGGTATGTGCGCTGGTTACTCTGCTGCGCTTAAAATTTCTTTTTTGGTTTGCTACAATGCCTTTTCTGAAACGTTGTCTCCTTCTGCTGGAACACTGACTTCTTTCATTTAATGCCTGCAGACTATAAAAGAGAACCCAACCCAAAAAGTTTGGTTGATTAGTCTGTGGCATTCTGTTAAACTGTTGCTTATGGCGGTCTCTGTGAGCTTCTCAGCGACATTCAGCCAGCCAGGTATCCTGCCTGCAGTAGATGGAATGTGGCAATGAAACGCTGGCTGCGCGTGTCATAATAGGCTCTGAGCCTTTATATACCTGTGCACAGCAGCAGCCACCTTCAGTCTGCTGCTGGACAGCCAGCAGCAGCAGCAGCAGGAGAGGTATGTAATCAGGAGCCCTCCTGCTAAGGGTAGACAGCTGCTCGTTCCACCCCACCCCCCGCCTTAATTGGTTCTCCTCCCTTCCAACGGTGTTGAGGCGGGTGGGAACAGCAGGGGGTGAAGGTGCTGTGTTTAAAGAGGTGGAGTTATGCAGATCTAAAACGCGTGGATTGCAGCAGCAGCAAGCCGAAAAGTGCAGGCATGTAAGGGATCTAGAGGTTGACAACATGTCTTCTTAACGGGAGTCCAGGAGCTCATCTCCACAAATGGACTTTTCAGGATCCTTGGGTGGCTCCGTAGTTTGAAACCAATTCTGGTTATCGCTTCTCGGCCTTTTGGCTAAGATCAAGTGTAGTATCTGTTCTTATCAGTTTAATATCTGATACGTCCCCTATCTGGGGACCATATATTAAATGGATTTTTAGAACAGGGAGATGGAAAAAGAGCTTGCTCTGTCCACTCCACGCATTGACCTGGTATTGCAGTATCTCCAGGACCAGTGCACCCCTTCTTTAATGCAGTTTCTAAAATCAGAAAGAATTGAATTCAATGTTTTTTGTTCATTTTGCTTGTTTGTCGGATTTTGGGATGGACTCTTTGGCTTTGCTTTTCTTCTCCTCATTGGATTTTTCATGTTCAAAGTTGCAGAAGCCAGATTACAAGCTCATTTTGGTTCAACTTCAGCAACTGTGCATTGCATTGCCATGTAATGTGATGCAATGCTATCTTTCTAGCTCTCCCTTTTTACTTCCTTTTGGATAAACAGACATATTAGGCAAGCATTTTGGAGCTTTCACCTAAATAACTACAGGTGGTGAGATAAGCTGCACAATATAATTGACCTTTCAGTATATTGTTGCACACACACCATCTATTTAGCAAATGCCCTTGTTATCAACAGCAGCCTTTTAAACTCACCTGAGCTAACAGGTATGTGCGCTGGTTACTCTGCTGCGCTTAAAATTTCTTTTTTGGTTTGCTACAATGCCTTTTCTGAAACGTTGTCTCCTTCTGCTGGAACACTGACTTCTTTCATTTAATGCCTGCAGACTATAAAAGAGAACCCAACCCAAAAAGTTTGGTTGATTAGTCTGTGGCATTCTGTTAAACTGTTGCTTATGGCGGTCTCTGTGAGCTTCTCAGCGACATTCAGCCAGCCAGGTATCCTGCCTGCAGTAGATGGAATGTGGCAATGGAACGCTGGCTGCGCGTGTCATAATAGGCTCTGAGCCTTTATATACCTGTGCACAGCAGCAGCCACCTTCAGTCTGCTGCTGGACAGCCAGCAGCAGCAGCAGCAGGAGAGGTATGTAATCAGGAGCCCTCCTGCTAAGGGTAGACAGCTGCTCGTTCCACCCCACCCCCCGCCTTAATTGGTTCTTCTCCCTTCCAACGGTGTTGAGGCGGGTGGGAACAGCAGGGGGTGAAGGTGCTGTGTTTAAAGAGGTGGAGTTATGCAGATCTAAAACGCGTGGATTGCAGCAGCAGCAAGCCGAAAAGTGCAGGCATGTAAGGGATCTAGAGGTTGACAACATGTCTTCTTAACGGGAGTCCAGGAGCTCATCTCCACAAATGGACTTTTCAGGATCCTTGGGTGGCTCCGTAGTTTGAAACCAATTCTGGTTATCGCTTCTCGGCCTTTTGGCTAAGATCAAGTGTAGTATCTGTTCTTATCAGTTTAATATCTGATACGTCCCCTATCTGGGGACCATATATTAAATGGATTTTTAGAACAGGGAGATGGAAAAAGAGCTTGCTCTGTCCACTCCACGCATTGACCTGGTATTGCAGTATCTCCAGGACCGGTGCACCCCTTCTTTAATGCAGTTTCTAAAATGAGAAAGAATTGAATTCAATGTTTTTTGTTCATTTTGCTTGTTTGTCGGATTTTGGGATGGACTCTTTGGCTTTGCTTTTCTTCTCCTCATTGGATTTTTCATGTTCAAAGTTGCAGAAGCCAGATTACAAGCTCATTTTGGTTCAACTTCAGCAACTGTGCATTGCATTGCCATGTAATGTGATGCAATGCTATCTTTCTAGCTCTCCCTTTTTACTTCCTTTTGGATAAACAGACATATTAGGCAAGCATTTTGGAGCTTTCACCTAAATAACTACAGGTGGTGAGATAAGCTGCACAATATAATTGACCTTTCAGTATATTGTTGCACACACACCATCTATTTAGCAAATGCCCTTGTTATCAACAGCAGCCTTTTAAACTCACCTGAGCTAACAGGTATGTGCGCTGGTTACTCTGCTGCGCTTAAAATTTCTTTTTTGGTTTGCTACAATGCCTTTTCTGAAACGTTGTCTCCTTCTGCTGGAACACTGATTTCTTTCATTTAATGCCTGCAGACTATAAAAGAGAACCCAACCCAAAAAGTTTGGTTGATTAGTCTGTGGCATTCTGTTAAACTGTTGCTTATGGCGGTCTCTGTGAGCTTCTCAGCGACATTCAGCCAGCCAGGTATCCTGCCTGCAGTAGATGGAATGTGGCAATGAAACGCTGGCTGCGCGTGTCATAATAGGCTCTGAGCCTTTATATACCTGTGCACAGCAGCAGCCACCTTCAGTCTGCTGCTGGACAGCCAGCAGCAGCAGCAGCAGGAGAGGTATGTAATCAGGAGCCCTCCTGCTAAGGGTAGACAGCTGCTCGTTCCACCCCACCCCCCGCCTTAATTGGTTCTCCTCCCTTCCAACGGTGTTGAGGCGGGTGGGAACAGCAGGGGGTGAAGGTGCTGTGTTTAAAGAGGTGGAGTTATGCAGATCTAAAACGCGTGGATTGCAGCAGCAGCAAGCCGAAAAGTGCAGGCATGTAAGGGATCTAGAGGTTGACAACATGTCTTCTTAACGGGAGTCCAGGAGCTCATCTCCACAAATGGACTTTTCAGGATCCTTGGGTGGCTCCGTAGTTTGAAACCAATTCTGGTTATCGCTTCTCGGCCTTTTGGCTAAGATCAAGTGTAGTATCTGTTCTTATCAGTTTAATATCTGATACGTCCCCTATCTGGGGACCATATATTAAATGGATTTTTAGAACAGGGAGATGGAAAAAGAGCTTGCTCTGTCCACTCCACGCATTGACCTGGTATTGCAGTATCTCCAGGACCGGTGCACCCCTTCTTTAATGCAGTTTCTAAAATCAGAAAGAATTGAATTCAATGTTTTTTGTTCATTTTGCTTGTTTGTCGGATTTTGGGATGGACTCTTTTGCTTTGCTTTTCTTCTCCTCATTGGATTTTTCATGTTCAAAGTTGCAGAAGCCAGATTACAAGCTCATTTTGGTTCAACTTCAGCAACTGTGCATTGCATTGCCATGTAATGTGATGCAATGCTATCTTTCTAGCTCTCCCTTTTTACTTCCTTTTGGATAAACAGACATATTAGGCAAGCATTTTGGAGCTTTCACCTAAATAACTACAGGTGGTGAGATAAGCTGCACAATATAATTGACCTTTCAGTATATTGTTGCACACACACCATCTATTTAGCAAATGCCCTTGTTATCAACAGCAGCCTTTTAAACTCACCTGAGCTAACAGGTATGTGCGCTGGTTACTCTGCTGCGCTTAAAATTTCTTTTTTGGTTTGCTACAATGCCTTTTCTGAAACGTTGTCTCCCTCTGCTGGAACACTGACTTCTTTCATTTAATGCCTGCAGACTATAAAAGAGAACCCAACCCAAAAAGTTTGGTTGATTAGTCTGTGGCATTCTGTTAAACTGTTGCTTATGGCGGTCTCTGTGAGCTTCTCAGCGACATTCAGCCAGCCAGGTATCCTGCCTGCAGTAGATGGAATGTGGCAATGGAACGCTGGCTGCGCGTGTCATAATAGGCTCTGAGCCTTTATATACCTGTGCACAGCAGCAGCCACCTTCAGTCTGCTGCTGGACAGCCAGCAGCAGCAGCAGCAGGAGAGGTATGTAATCAGGAGCCCTCCTGCTAAGGGTAGACAGCTGCTCGTTCCACCCCACCCCCCGCCTTAATTGGTTCTCCTCCCTTCCAACGGTGTTGAGGCGGGTGGGAACAGCAGGGGGTGAAGGTGCTGTGTTTAAAGAGGTGGAGTTATGCAGATCTAAAACGCGTGGATTGCAGCAGCAGCAAGCCGAAAAGTGCAGGCATGTAAGGGATCTAGAGGTTGACAACATGTCTTCTTAACGGGAGTCCAGGAGCTCATCTCCACAAATGGACTTTTCAGGATCCTTGGGTGGCTCCGTAGTTTGAAACCAATTCTGGTTATCGCTTCTCGGCCTTTTGGCTAAGATCAAGTGTAGTATCTGTTCTTATCAGTTTAATATCTGATACGTCCCCTATCTGGGGACCATATATTAAATGGATTTTTAGAACAGGGAGATGGAAAAAGAGCTTGCTCTGTCCACTCCACGCATTGACCTGGTATTGCAGTATCTCCAGGACCAGTGCACCCCTTCTTTAATGCAGTTTCTAAAATCAGAAAGAATTGAATTCAATGTTTTTTGTTCATTTTGCTTGTTTGTCGGATTTTGGGATGGACTCTTTGGCTTTGCTTTTCTTCTCCTCATTGGATTTTTCATGTTCAAAGTTGCAGAAGCCAGATTACAAGCTCATTTTGGTTCAACTTCAGCAACTGTGCATTGCATTGCCATGTAATGTGATGCAATGCTATCTTTCTAGCTCTCCCTTTTTACTTCCTTTTGGATAAACAGACATATTAGGCAAGCATTTTGGAGCTTTCACCTAAATAACTACAGGTGGTGAGATAAGCTGCACAATATAATTGACCTTTCAGTATATTGTTGCACACACACCATCTATTTAGCAAATGCCCTTGTTATCAACAGCAGCCTTTTAAACTCACCTGAGCTAACAGGTATGTGCGCTGGTTACTCTGCTGCGCTTAAAATTTCTTTTTTGGTTTGCTACAATGCCTTTTCTGAAACGTTGTCTCCTTCTGCTGGAACACTGACTTCTTTCATTTAATGCCTGCAGACTATAAAAGAGAACCCAACCCAAAAAGTTTGGTTGATTAGTCTGTGGCATTCTGTTAAACTGTTGCTTATGGCGGTCTCTGTGAGCTTCTCAGCGACATTCAGCCAGCCAGGTATCCTGCCTGCAGTAGATGGAATGTGGCAATGGAACGCTGGCTGCGCGTGTCATAATAGGCTCTGAGCCTTTATATACCTGTGCACAGCAGCAGCCACCTTCAGTCTGCTGCTGGACAGCCAGCAGCAGCAGCAGCAGGAGAGGTATGTAATCAGGAGCCCTCCTGCTAAGGGTAGACAGCTGCTCGTTCCACCCCACCCCCCGCCTTAATTGGTTCTCCTCCCTTCCAACGGTGTTGAGGCGGGTGGGAACAGCAGGGGGTGAAGGTGCTGTGTTTAAAGAGGTGGAGTTATGCAGATCTAAAACGCGTGGATTGCAGCAGCAGCAAGCCGAAAAGTGCAGGCATGTAAGGGATCTAGAGGTTGACAACATGTCTTCTTAACGGGAGTCCAGGAGCTCATCTCCACAAATGGACTTTTCAGGATCCTTGGGTGGCTCCGTAGTTTGAAACCAATTCTGGTTATCGCTTCTCGGCCTTTTGGCTAAGATCAAGTGTAGTATCTGTTCTTATCAGTTTAATATCTGATACGTCCCCTATCTGGGGACCATATATTAAATGGATTTTTAGAACAGGGAGATGGAAAAAGAGCTTGCTCTGTCCACTCCACGCATTGACCTGGTATTGCAGTATCTCCAGGACCGGTGCACCCCTTCTTTAATGCAGTTTCTAAAATCAGAAAGAATTGAATTCAATGTTTTTTGTTCATTTTGCTTGTTTGTCGGATTTTGGGATGGACTCTTTGGCTTTGCTTTTCTTCTCCTCATTGGATTTTTCATGTTCAAAGTTGCAGAAGCCAGATTACAAGCTCATTTTGGTTCAACTTCAGCAACTGTGCATTGCATTGCCATGTAATGTGATGCAATGCTATCTTTCTAGCTCTCCCTTTTTACTTCCTTTTGGATAAACAGACATATTAGGCAAGCATTTTGGAGCTTTCACCTAAATAACTACAGGTGGTGAGATAAGCTGCACAATATAATTGACCTTTCAGTATATTGTTGCACACACACCATCTATTTAGCAAATGCCCTTGTTATCAACAGCAGCCTTTTAAACTCACCTGAGCTAACAGGTATGTGCGCTGGTTACTCTGCTGCGCTTAAAATTTCTTTTTTGGTTTGCTACAATGCCTTTTCTGAAACGTTGTCTCCTTCTGCTGGAACACTGACTTCTTTCATTTAATGCCTGCAGACTATAAAAGAGAACCCAACCCAAAAAGTTTGGTTGATTAGTCTGTGGCATTCTGTTAAACTGTTGCTTATGGCGGTCTCTGTGAGCTTCTCAGCGACATTCAGCCAGCCAGGTATCCTGCCTGCAGTAGATGGAATGTGGCAATGGAACGCTGGCTGCGCGTGTCATAATAGGCTCTGAGCCTTTATATACCTGTGCACAGCAGCAGCCACCTTCAGTCTGCTGCTGGACAGCCAGCAGCAGCAGCAGCAGGAGAGGTATGTAATCAGGAGCCCTCCTGCTAAGGGTAGACAGCTGCTCGTTCCACCCCACCCCCCGCCTTAATTGGTTCTCCTCCCTTCCAACGGTGTTGAGGCGGGTGGGAACAGCAGGGGGTGAAGGTGCTGTGTTTAAAGAGGTGGAGTTATGCAGATCTAAAACGCGTGGATTGCAGCAGCAGCAAGCCGAAAAGTGCAGGCATGTAAGGGATCTAGAGGTTGACAACATGTCTTCTTAACGGGAGTCCAGGAGCTCATCTCCACAAATGGACTTTTCAGGATCCTTGGGTGGCTCCGTAGTTTGAAACCAATTCTGGTTATCGCTTCTCGGCCTTTTGGCTAAGATCAAGTGTAGTATCTGTTCTTATCAGTTTAATATCTGATACGTCCCCTATCTGGGGACCATATATTAAATGGATTTTTAGAACAGGGAGATGGAAAAAGAGCTTGCTCTGTCCACTCCACGCATTGACCTGGTATTGCAGTATCTCCAGGACCGGTGCACCCCTTCTTTAATGCAGTTTCTAAAATCAGAAAGAATTGAATTCAATGTTTTTTGTTCATTTTGCTTGTTTGTCGGATTTTGGGATGGACTCTTTGGCTTTGCTTTTCTTCTCCTCATTGGATTTTTCATGTTCAAAGTTGCAGAAGCCAGATTACAAGCTCATTTTGGTTCAACTTCAGCAACTGTGCATTGCATTGCCATGTAATGTGATGCAATGCTATCTTTCTAGCTCTCCCTTTTTACTTCCTTTTGGATAAACAGACATATTAGGCAAGCATTTTGGAGCTTTCACCTAAATAACTACAGGTGGTGAGATAAGCTGCACAATATAATTGACCTTTCAGTATATTGTTGCACACACACCATCTATTTAGCAAATGCCCTTGTTATCAACAGCAGCCTTTTAAACTCACCTGAGCTAACAGGTATGTGCGCTGGTTACTCTGCTGCGCTTAAAATTTCTTTTTTGGTTTGCTACAATGCCTTTTCTGAAACGTTGTCTCCTTCTGCTGGAACACTGACTTCTTTCATTTAATGCCTGCAGACTATAAAAGAGAACCCAACCCAAAAAGTTTGGTTGATTAGTCTGTGGCATTCTGTTAAACTGTTGCTTATGGCGGTCTCTGTGAGCTTCTCAGCGACATTCAGCCAGCCAGGTATCCTGCCTGCAGTAGATGGAATGTGGCAATGGAACGCTGGCTGCGCGTGTCATAATAGGCTCTGAGCCTTTATATACCTGTGCACAGCAGCAGCCACCTTCAGTCTGCTGCTGGACAGCCAGCAGCAGCAGCAGCAGGAGAGGTATGTAATCAGGAGCCCTCCTGCTAAGGGTAGACAGCTGCTCGTTCCACCCCACCCCCCGCCTTAATTGGTTCTCCTCCCTTCCAACGGTGTTGAGGCGGGTGGGAACAGCAGGGGGTGAAGGTGCTGTGTTTAAAGAGGTGGAGTTATGCAGATCTAAAACGCGTGGATTGCAGCAGCAGCAAGCCGAAAAGTGCAGGCATGTAAGGGATCTAGAGGTTGACAACATGTCTTCTTAACGGGAGTCCAGGAGCTCATCTCCACAAATGGACTTTTCAGGATCCTTGGGTGGCTCCGTAGTTTGAAACCAATTCTGGTTATCGCTTCTCGGCCTTTTGGCTAAGATCAAGTGTAGTATCTGTTCTTATCAGTTTAATATCTGATACGTCCCCTATCTGGGGACCATATATTAAATGGATTTTTAGAACAGGGAGATGGAAAAAGAGCTTGCTCTGTCCACTCCACGCATTGACCTGGTATTGCAGTATCTCCAGGACCGGTGCACCCCTTCTTTAATGCAGTTTCTAAAATCAGAAAGAATTGAATTCAATGTTTTTTGTTCATTTTGCTTGTTTGTCGGATTTTGGGATGGACTCTTTGGCTTTGCTTTTCTTCTCCTCATTGGATTTTTCATGTTCAAAGTTGCAGAAGCCAGATTACAAGCTCATTTTGGTTCAACTTCAGCAACTGTGCATTGCATTGCCATGTAATGTGATGCAATGCTATCTTTCTAGCTCTCCCTTTTTACTTCCTTTTGGATAAACAGACATATTAGGCAAGCATTTTGGAGCTTTCACCTAAATAACTACAGGTGGTGAGATAAGCTGCACAATATAATTGACCTTTCAGTATATTGTTGCACACACACCATCTATTTAGCAAATGCCCTTGTTATCAACAGCAGCCTTTTAAACTCACCTGAGCTAACAGGTATGTGCGCTGGTTACTCTGCTGCGCTTAAAATTTCTTTTTTGGTTTGCTACAATGCCTTTTCTGAAACGTTGTCTCCTTCTGCTGGAACACTGACTTCTTTCATTTAATGCCTGCAGACTATAAAAGAGAACCCAACCCAAAAAGTTTGGTTGATTAGTCTGTGGCATTCTGTTAAACTGTTGCTTATGGCGGTCTCTGTGAGCTTCTCAGCGACATTCAGCCAGCCAGGTATCCTGCCTGCAGTAGATGGAATGTGGCAATGGAACGCTGGCTGCGCGTGTCATAATAGGCTCTGAGCCTTTATATACCTGTGCACAGCAGCAGCCACCTTCAGTCTGCTGCTGGACAGCCAGCAGCAGCAGCAGCAGCAGGAGAGGTATGTAATCAGGAGCCCTCCTGCTAAGGGTAGACAGCTGCTCGTTCCACCCCACCCCCCGCCTTAATTGGTTCTCCTCCCTTCCAACGGTGTTGAGGCGGGTGGGAACAGCAGGGGGTGAAGGTGCTGTGTTTAAAGAGGTGGAGTTATGCAGATCTAAAACGCGTGGATTGCAGCAGCAGCAAGCCGAAAAGTGCAGGCATGTAAGGGATCTAGAGGTTGACAACATGTCTTCTTAACGGGAGTCCAGGAGCTCATCTCCACAAATGGACTTTTCAGGATCCTTGGGTGGCTCCGTAGTTTGAAACCAATTCTGGTTATCGCTTCTCGGCCTTTTGGCTAAGATCAAGTGTAGTATCTGTTCTTATCAGTTTAATATCTGATACGTCCCCTATCTGGGGACCATATATTAAATGGATTTTTAGAACAGGGAGATGGAAAAAGAGCTTGCTCTGTCCACTCCACGCATTGACCTGGTATTGCAGTATCTCCAGGACCGGTGCACCCCTTCTTTAATGCAGTTTCTAAAATCAGAAAGAATTGAATTCAATGTTTTTTGTTCATTTTGCTTGTTTGTCGGATTTTGGGATGGACTCTTTGGCTTTGCTTTTCTTCTCCTCATTGGATTTTTCATGTTCAAAGTTGCAGAAGCCAGATTACAAGCTCATTTTGGTTCAACTTCAGCAACTGTGCATTGCATTGCCATGTAATGTGATGCAATGCTATCTTTCTAGCTCTCCCTTTTTACTTCCTTTTGGATAAACAGACATATTAGGCAAGCATTTTGGAGCTTTCACCTAAATAACTACAGGTGGTGAGATAAGCTGCACAATATAATTGACCTTTCAGTATATTGTTGCACACACACCATCTATTTAGCAAATGCCCTTGTTATCAACAGCAGCCTTTTAAACTCACCTGAGCTAACAGGTATGTGCGCTGGTTACTCTGCTGCGCTTAAAATTTCTTTTTTGGTTTGCTACAATGCCTTTTCTGAAACGTTGTCTCCTTCTGCTGGAACACTGACTTCTTTCATTTAATGCCTGCAGACTATAAAAGAGAACCCAACCCAAAAAGTTTGGTTGATTAGTCTGTGGCATTCTGTTAAACTGTTGCTTATGGCGGTCTCTGTGAGCTTCTCAGCGACATTCAGCCAGCCAGGTATCCTGCCTGCAGTAGATGGAATGTGGCAATGGAACGCTGGCTGCGCGTGTCATAATAGGCTCTGAGCCTTTATATACCTGTGCACAGCAGCAGCCACCTTCAGTCTGCTGCTGGACAGCCAGCAGCAGCAGCAGCAGGAGAGGTATGTAATCAGGAGCCCTCCTGCTAAGGGTAGACAGCTGCTCGTTCCACCCCACCCCCCGCCTTAATTGGTTCTCCTCCCTTCCAACGGTGTTGAGGCGGGTGGGAACAGCAGGGGGTGAAGGTGCTGTGTTTAAAGAGGTGGAGTTATGCAGATCTAAAACGCGTGGATTGCAGCAGCAGCAAGCCGAAAAGTGCAGGCATGTAAGGGATCTAGAGGTTGACAACATGTCTTCTTAACGGGAGTCCAGGAGCTCATCTCCACAAATGGACTTTTCAGGATCCTTGGGTGGCTCCGTAGTTTGAAACCAATTCTGGTTATCGCTTCTCGGCCTTTTGGCTAAGATCAAGTGTAGTATCTGTTCTTATCAGTTTAATATCTGATACGTCCCCTATCTGGGGACCATATATTAAATGGATTTTTAGAACAGGGAGATGGAAAAAGAGCTTGCTCTGTCCACTCCACGCATTGACCTGGTATTGCAGTATCTCCAGGACCGGTGCACCCCTTCTTTAATGCAGTTTCTAAAATCAGAAAGAATTGAATTCAATGTTTTTTGTTCATTTTGCTTGTTTGTCGGATTTTGGGATGGACTCTTTGGCTTTGCTTTTCTTCTCCTCATTGGATTTTTCATGTTCAAAGTTGCAGAAGCCAGATTACAAGCTCATTTTGGTTCAACTTCAGCAACTGTGCATTGCATTGCCATGTAATGTGATGCAATGCTATCTTTCTAGCTCTCCCTTTTTACTTCCTTTTGGATAAACAGACATATTAGGCAAGCATTTTGGAGCTTTCACCTAAATAACTACAGGTGGTGAGATAAGCTGCACAATATAATTGACCTTTCAGTATATTGTTGCACACACACCATCTATTTAGCAAATGCCCTTGTTATCAACAGCAGCCTTTTAAACTCACCTGAGCTAACAGGTATGTGCGCTGGTTACTCTGCTGCGCTTAAAATTTCTTTTTTGGTTTGCTACAATGCCTTTTCTGAAACGTTGTCTCCTTCTGCTGGAACACTGACTTCTTTCATTTAATGCCTGCAGACTATAAAAGAGAACCCAACCCAAAAAGTTTGGTTGATTAGTCTGTGGCATTCTGTTAAACTGTTGCTTATGGCGGTCTCTGTGAGCTTCTCAGCGACATTCAGCCAGCCAGGTATCCTGCCTGCAGTAGATGGAATGTGGCAATGGAACGCTGGCTGCGCGTGTCATAATAGGCTCTGAGCCTTTATATACCTGTGCACAGCAGCAGCCACCTTCAGTCTGCTGCTGGACAGCCAGCAGCAGCAGCAGCAGGAGAGGTATGTAATCAGGAGCCCTCCTGCTAAGGGTAGACAGCTGCTCGTTCCACCCCACCCCCCGCCTTAATTGGTTCTCCTCCCTTCCAACGGTGTTGAGGCGGGTGGGAACAGCAGGGGGTGAAGGTGCTGTGTTTAAAGAGGTGGAGTTATGCAGATCTAAAACGCGTGGATTGCAGCAGCAGCAAGCCGAAAAGTGCAGGCATGTAAGGGATCTAGAGGTTGACAACATGTCTTCTTAACGGGAGTCCAGGAGCTCATCTCCACAAATGGACTTTTCAGGATCCTTGGGTGGCTCCGTAGTTTGAAACCAATTCTGGTTATCGCTTCTCGGCCTTTTGGCTAAGATCAAGTGTAGTATCTGTTCTTATCAGTTTAATATCTGATACGTCCCCTATCTGGGGACCATATATTAAATGGATTTTTAGAACAGGGAGATGGAAAAAGAGCTTGCTCTGTCCACTCCACGCATTGACCTGGTATTGCAGTATCTCCAGGACCGGTGCACCCCTTCTTTAATGCAGTTTCTAAAATCAGAAAGAATTGAATTCAATGTTTTTTGTTCATTTTGCTTGTTTGTCGGATTTTGGGATGAACTCTTTGGCTTTGCTTTTCTTCTCCTCATTGGATTTTTCATGTTCAAAGTTGCAGAAGCCAGATTACAAGCTCATTTTGGTTCAACTTCAGCAACTGTGCATTGCATTGCCATGTAATGTGATGCAATGCTATCTTTCTAGCTCTCCCTTTTTACTTCCTTTTGGATAAACAGACATATTAGGCAAGCATTTTGGAGCTTTCACCTAAATAACTACAGGTGGTGAGATAAGCTGCACAATATAATTGACCTTTCAGTATATTGTTGCACACACACCATCTATTTAGCAAATGCCCTTGTTATCAACAGCAGCCTTTTAAACTCACCTGAGCTAACAGGTATGTGCGCTGGTTACTCTGCTGCGCTTAAAATTTCTTTTTTGGTTTGCTACAATGCCTTTTCTGAAACGTTGTCTCCTTCTGCTGGAACACTGACTTCTTTCATTTAATGCCTGCAGACTATAAAAGAGAACCCAACCCAAAAAGTTTGGTTGATTAGTCTGTGGCATTCTGTTAAACTGTTGCTTATGGCGGTCTCTGTGAGCTTCTCAGCGACATTCAGCCAGCCAGGTATCCTGCCTGCAGTAGATGGAATGTGGCAATGGAACGCTGGCTGCGCGTGTCATAATAGGCTCTGAGCCTTTATATACCTGTGCACAGCAGCAGCCACCTTCAGTCTGCTGCTGGACAGCCAGCAGCAGCAGCAGCAGGAGAGGTATGTAATCAGGAGCCCTCCTGCTAAGGGTAGACAGCTGCTCGTTCCACCCCACCCCCCGCCTTAATTGGTTCTCCTCCCTTCCAACGGTGTTGAGGCGGGTGGGAACAGCAGGGGGTGAAGGTGCTGTGTTTAAAGAGGTGGAGTTATGCAGATCTAAAACGCGTGGATTGCAGCAGCAGCAAGCCGAAAAGTGCAGGCATGTAAGGGATCTAGAGGTTGACAACATGTCTTCTTAACGGGAGTCCAGGAGCTCATCTCCACAAATGGACTTTTCAGGATCCTTGGGTGGCTCCGTAGTTTGAAACCAATTCTGGTTATCGCTTCTCGGCCTTTTGGCTAAGATCAAGTGTAGTATCTGTTCTTATCAGTTTAATATCTGATACGTCCCCTATCTGGGGACCATATATTAAATGGATTTTTAGAACAGGGAGATGGAAAAAGAGCTTGCTCTGTCCACTCCACGCATTGACCTGGTATTGCAGTATCTCCAGGACCGGTGCACCCCTTCTTTAATGCAGTTTCTAAAATCAGAAAGAATTGAATTCAATGTTTTTTGTTCATTTTGCTTGTTTGTCGGATTTTGGGATGGACTCTTTGGCTTTGCTTTTCTTCTCCTCATTGGATTTTTCATGTTCAAAGTTGCAGAAGCCAGATTACAAGCTCATTTTGGTTCAACTTCAGCAACTGTGCATTGCATTGCCATGTAATGTGATGCAATGCTATCTTTCTAGCTCTCCCTTTTTACTTCCTTTTGGATAAACAGACATATTAGGCAAGCATTTTGGAGCTTTCACCTAAATAACTACAGGTGGTGAGATAAGCTGCACAATATAATTGACCTTTCAGTATATTGTTGCACACACACCATCTATTTAGCAAATGCCCTTGTTATCAACAGCAGCCTTTTAAACTCACCTGAGCTAACAGGTATGTGCGCTGGTTACTCTGCTGCGCTTAAAATTTCTTTTTTGGTTTGCTACAATGCCTTTTCTGAAACGTTGTCTCCTTCTGCTGGAACACTGACTTCTTTCATTTAATGCCTGCAGACTATAAAAGAGAACCCAACCCAAAAAGTTTGGTTGATTAGTCTGTGGCATTCTGTTAAACTGTTGCTTATGGCGGTCTCTGTGAGCTTCTCAGCGACATTCAGCCAGCCAGGTATCCTGCCTGCAGTAGATGGAATGTGGCAATGGAACGCTGGCTGCGCGTGTCATAATAGGCTCTGAGCCTTTATATACCTGTGCACAGCAGCAGCCACCTTCAGTCTGCTGCTGGACAGCCAGCAGCAGCAGCAGCAGGAGAGGTATGTAATCAGGAGCCCTCCTGCTAAGGGTAGACAGCTGCTCGTTCCACCCCACCCCCCGCCTTAATTGGTTCTCCTCCCTTCCAACGGTGTTGAGGCGGGTGGGAACAGCAGGGGGTGAAGGTGCTGTGTTTAAAGAGGTGGAGTTATGCAGATCTAAAACGCGTGGATTGCAGCAGCAGCAAGCCGAAAAGTGCAGGCATGTAAGGGATCTAGAGGTTGACAACATGTCTTCTTAACGGGAGTCCAGGAGCTCATCTCCACAAATGGACTTTTCAGGATCCTTGGGTGGCTCCGTAGTTTGAAACCAATTCTGGTTATCGCTTCTCGGCCTTTTGGCTAAGATCAAGTGTAGTATCTGTTCTTATCAGTTTAATATCTGATACGTCCCCTATCTGGGGACCATATATTAAATGGATTTTTAGAACAGGGAGATGGAAAAAGAGCTTGCTCTGTCCACTCCACGCATTGACCTGGTATTGCAGTATCTCCAGGACCGGTGCACCCCTTCTTTAATGCAGTTTCTAAAATCAGAAAGAATTGAATTCAATGTTTTTTGTTCATTTTGCTTGTTTGTCGGATTTTGGGATGGACTCTTTGGCTTTGCTTTTCTTCTCCTCATTGGATTTTTCATGTTCAAAGTTGCAGAAGCCAGATTACAAGCTCATTTTGGTTCAACTTCAGCAACTGTGCATTGCATTGCCATGTAATGTGATGCAATGCTATCTTTCTAGCTCTCCCTTTTTACTTCCTTTTGGATAAACAGACATATTAGGCAAGCATTTTGGAGCTTTCACCTAAATAACTACAGGTGGTGAGATAAGCTGCACAATATAATTGACCTTTCAGTATATTGTTGCACACACACCATCTATTTAGCAAATGCCCTTGTTATCAACAGCAGCCTTTTAAACTCACCTGAGCTAACAGGTATGTGCGCTGGTTACTCTGCTGCGCTTAAAATTTCTTTTTTGGTTTGCTACAATGCCTTTTCTGAAACGTTGTCTCCTTCTGCTGGAACACTGACTTCTTTCATTTAATGCCTGCAGACTATAAAAGAGAACCCAACCCAAAAAGTTTGGTTGATTAGTCTGTGGCATTCTGTTAAACTGTTGCTTATGGCGGTCTCTGTGAGCTTCTCAGCGACATTCAGCCAGTCAGGTATCCTGCCTGCAGTAGATGGAATGTGGCAATGGAACGCTGGCTGCGCGTGTCATAATAGGCTCTGAGCCTTTATATACCTGTGCACAGCAGCAGCCACCTTCAGTCTGCTGCTGGACAGCCAGCAGCAGCAGCAGCAGGAGAGGTATGTAATCAGGAGCCCTCCTGCTAAGGGTAGACAGCTGCTCGTTCCACCCCACCCCCCGCCTTAATTGGTTCTCCTCCCTTCCAACGGTGTTGAGGCGGGTGGGAACAGCAGGGGGTGAAGGTGCTGTGTTTAAAGAGGTGGAGTTATGCAGATCTAAAACGCGTGGATTGCAGCAGCAGCAAGCCGAAAAGTGCAGGCATGTAAGGGATCTAGAGGTTGACAACATGTCTTCTTAACGGGAGTCCAGGAGCTCATCTCCACAAATGGACTTTTCAGGATCCTTGGGTGGCTCCGTAGTTTGAAACCAATTCTGGTTATCGCTTCTCGGCCTTTTGGCTAAGATCAAGTGTAGTATCTGTTCTTATCAGATGGTAACCGAGGCCTCTCTTCAGGACGTGGTGGGCTCCATGGGGAGAGGCTCCACGAACTATTCGTGGAGCCGACCCGATGGCTCACTCCGCTCCAGGATTGACTTTGTGTTCACCTCTCGGGCAGTCAGGCAGAGTAGGCACTCGATGGTCTCCTGCTTCTTCTCCGACCACAGAGCCATTCACTTACAAGGTGTCCTCGGCGACGGTTTTCCGTCCGGCCCCGGCTCCTGGAAGCTGAATTGTGCTCTGCTGGCTCAGGATGAAGTCGTGGAGGAGATGAGAGCAGCCTACGCAATGTGGCAGTCCTACAAGGGTAGCTTCCAAACAGTCTCTGATTGGTGGGAATATGTTAAACTTGAGTTTCGCTGTTTCTTTCAGGCCAAGGGTCGACAACAGGCGTGTGAGAAGAGGAGGGACTTCAGAGGGCTGCAGCGCGAGCTGCGGTCGCTGCAGGACCTTCTTCACTGCGGCTGGGACGTGAGGGAGGAGCTGGAGGAGACCAAGAAGAGCCTGAAAAGGCACTTTGAGGAGGAGTCCAAGCGAATCGTCTTCCGTTCCAAAGTGGAGAATCTGGAGAAGGGTGAGAAATGTAACTCATTCTTTTTCAGGAAACTTCATGCCGGTCACACGCCCCTGAACGAGCTGCGAGACGAGAGCGGAAACATGCGACGTGGGAAGGAGGACGTGATGAGGGTCGTCAGCGACTTCTACAGCGAACTCTACTCCCACAAGACTACTGACCCTGACGCTGCTGATAAGTTCCTGTCAGGTATCACTAACCATCTTGATCCTGCAGGCACGGCAGCCTTGGACAAACCTCTGATGGTGGGCGAATTGCTCTCTGCCGCTAAATCCTTTAGGACCGGCAGGACCCCGGGCAGTGATGGTCTTCCAGCGGAGCTCTATGTAGCGCTGGGAGACCTCATCTGTCCGGACCTGTTGGACCTGTACGAGGAGATGGTGGTGGAGGGTAGAATGCCTCCATCTTTGAGGGAAGGAATGGTCACGATCCTGTACAAGCGGAAGGGAGAGAGGTGCGACCTGAGGAATTGGCGTCCCATCACTCTGCTCAACGTGGACTACAAGATCCTGGCCAAGACGATGGCGACACGACTTAAGACGGTCATCGGACGGATCATCCACCCGGACCAGACCTGCGGCATCCCTGGACGTCGCATCGCAGACAGCCTCGCTCTCGTGCGGGACACGGTCGAGTACATCAAGGTCCGCCGCGCACACGCGGCCCTGGTCCCCTTGGATCATAAAAAGGCCTTCGACCGGGTTTCCCACGAGTTCATGGGCCGAGCTCTGCACCGGTTAGGTTTGGGTAACATGTTTTGTTCGTATGTCCGTCTGATGTATTTTGATATCCACAGCTCGGTGTTGGTGAACGGCTGGAAGACTGACCCCTTCCCTGTCCTCTCTGGGGTCAGACAAGGCTGCCCTCTATCACCTCTTCTTTTTGTTTGTGTTATAGAACTCTTCGCAGAGGCTATCCGGCAGAATGGAGAGATCAGAGGGATCACCGCACCGGGTCCGGGACGACACGAGGTCAAGTGCTCGCTCTACATGGACGACGTCACCGTCTTCTGCGCTGATCGTGGTTCAGTCGACGCCCTCGTCCAGACGTGTGAGAGGTTCGGCCGGGCTTCAGGGGCCAAAGTCAACTGCAGGAAGTCGGAAGCCATGCTCTTCGGGGATTGGCAGCCGGCCTCCTCCGCCCCCTTCCCCTTCAACATTCAACCGGATTTCCTCAAGGTGCTGGGAGTCTGGTTCGGGAAGGAAGGAGCGGCCCTCAAGTCCTGGCAAGAACGCTTGGCCAAGGTGAAGCAACGGATCGGACTCTGGAGCCTCAGACACCTCACTTGTGAGGGTAAGGCACTCGTCCTGCGTAATGAGGTCCTGCCCGTCTTGCAGTACACGGCGCAGGCCTGGCCCCCACACGTCACTGTGTGCAGGGCCATTACCAGGACAGTGTTTCACTTTGTCTGGGGATCCAAGATGGACAGAGTCAGGCGGGCCGTCATGTACAAGGAGCCTCGCAAGGGTGGGAAGGGCGTTCCAGATATCCCCACCCTCCTGCGATCCTCTTTTGTGTGTGATTGTGTCCGCCGGACTTTGCAAGTCAAGAATGGCTCCGCGGGCAGGTCCATGTCTCGCTTCTTCCTGCTTCCTCTTTGGAGGCGACTCGGCTGGGACAAGTGGGACAGCTCCTTCCCCTACAACTGGACGACGCCATGGTTCTACGGAGACGTCGTTCGATTTGTGGGGGAGCATCAACTGGAGGGACTCAAGCCCGACTTGTGGAAGCCCAAAACTATCCACAAGCTAATCAGAGCCAAGGATGACGTGGAGAACATCACAGGACTTCACCAGGACACGCTGGAGACTGTGTGGACAAATGTGTCGTCTGACAGGCTGACCAACGGGCACAAGGACTTGTCGTGGATGGCGATTCAGGGCGGACTGCCCGTCCGGTCATTCATGCATGCCCGGAACCTGTGCAAGACCCGGTACTGCCCAAGGTGCCCCTTCGTGGAGGAAACATCTTTGCACACTTTTTGGGACTGCGGATTTGCACAGCGCCTATTGACTGCACTTGAGGACGACCTGAGGAACTCTGTCCCCAGGGCGAGCCTATCGCACCATTCTGTGCTTTACGGACTCTTCCCTGGGGTTCATACCGTCGGAGCCATCCAGGAGGCTTGGCGCCTTATGAACTGCTTCAAGGATGCCGTTTGGGTCGCCAGGAACCGGCTCATCTTGAGGAGGGAGAGGATGTCCATCCAGGACTGCAGCAGGCTGATCCACAGCCTGCTCAGAGACTATTCCATCATGGACGGTCCGGAGGACGAGGATGAGGACTAAACCCCTCCTCCCCCTCTCCCCTTATGTGTCTTGTCTTTCAATAAAGCTTCGGGCCTGTGATTTTCCCCTCCCCATCCCCTTTTTCCCAATCCCCATCCCTTATCACGGTTCGTCGTACTGTATTGATTGACATGCTTTTTCTTTCAGATTGAGTGTTTTGTGTAGCATAGGGGTGTGATGTGTCTAGTTAGTGCGTCGTATCCTCATGCTATGTAAATATGATGTAGAATTCTGTGAGTACTGGGCTGCGGCACTGTACACTGTCTGTTAACTTATTTTTTGTGCTAATAAAAGATATATTCAATCAAAAAAAATCTGTTCTTATCAGTTTAATATCTGATACGTCCCCTATCTGGGGACCATATATTAAATGGATTTTTAGAACAGGGAGATGGAAAAAGAGCTTGCTCTGTCCACTCCACGCATTGACCTGGTATTGCAGTATCTCCAGGACCGGTGCACCCCTTCTTTAATGCAGTTTCTAAAATCAGAAAGAATTGAATTCAATGTTTTTTGTTCATTTTGCTTGTTTGTCGGATTTTGGGATGGACTCTTTGGCTTTGCTTTTCTTCTCCTCATTGGATTTTTCATGTTCAAAGTTGCAGAAGCCAGATTACAAGCTCATTTTGGTTCAACTTCAGCAACTGTGCATTGCATTGCCATGTAATGTGATGCAATGCTATCTTTCTAGCTCTCCCTTTTTACTTCCTTTTGGATAAACAGACATATTAGGCAAGCATTTTGGAGCTTTCACCTAAATAACTACAGGTGGTGAGATAAGCTGCACAATATAATTGACCTTTCAGTATATTGTTGCACACACACCATCTATTTAGCAAATGCCCTTGTTATCAACAGCAGCCTTTTAAACTCACCTGAGCTAACAGGTATGTGCGCTGGTTACTCTGCTGCGCTTAAAATTTCTTTTTTGGTTTGCTACAATGCCTTTTCTGAAACGTTGTCTCCTTCTGCTGGAACACTGACTTCTTTCATTTAATGCCTGCAGACTATAAAAGAGAACCCAACCCAAAAAGTTTGGTTGATTAGTCTGTGGCATTCTGTTAAACTGTTGCTTATGGCGGTCTCTGTGAGCTTCTCAGCGACATTCAGCCAGCCAGGTATCCTGCCTGCAGTAGATGGAATGTGGCAATGGAACGCTGGCTGCGCGTGTCATAATAGGCTCTGAGCCTTTATATACCTGTGCACAGCAGCAGCCACCTTCAGTCTGCTGCTGGACAGCCAGCAGCAGCAGCAGCAGGAGAGGTATGTAATCAGGAGCCCTCCTGCTAAGGGTAGACAGCTGCTCGTTCCACCCCACCCCCCGCCTTAATTGGTTCTCCTCCCTTCCAACGGTGTTGAGGCGGGTGGGAACAGCAGGGGGTGAAGGTGCTGTGTTTAAAGAGGTGGAGTTATGCAGATCTAAAACGCGTGGATTGCAGCAGCAGCAAGCCGAAAAGTGCAGGCATGTAAGGGATCTAGAGGTTGACAACATGTCTTCTTAACGGGAGTCCAGGAGCTCATCTCCACAAATGGACTTTTCAGGATCCTTGGGTGGCTCCGTAGTTTGAAACCAATTCTGGTTATCGCTTCTCGGCCTTTTGGCTAAGATCAAGTGTAGTATCTGTTCTTATCAGTTTAATATCTGATACGTCCCCTATCTGGGGACCATATATTAAATGGATTTTTAGAACAGGGAGATGGAAAAAGAGCTTGCTCTGTCCACTCCACGCATTGACCTGGTATTGCAGTATCTCCAGGACCGGTGCACCCCTTCTTTAATGCAGTTTCTAAAATCAGAAAGAATTGAATTCAATGTTTTTTGTTCATTTTGCTTGTTTGTCGGATTTTGGGATGGACTCTTTGGCTTTGCTTTTCTTCTCCTCATTGGATTTTTCATGTTCAAAGTTGCAGAAGCCAGATTACAAGCTCATTTTGGTTCAACTTCAGCAACTGTGCATTGCATTGCCATGTAATGTGATGCAATGCTATCTTTCTAGCTCTCCCTTTTTACTTCCTTTTGGATAAACAGACATATTAGGCAAGCATTTTGGAGCTTTCACCTAAATAACTACAGGTGGTGAGATAAGCTGCACAATATAATTGACCTTTCAGTATATTGTTGCACACACACCATCTATTTAGCAAATGCCCTTGTTATCAACAGCAGCCTTTTAAACTCACCTGAGCTAACAGGTATGTGCGCTGGTTACTCTGCTGCGCTTAAAATTTCTTTTTTGGTTTGCTACAATGCCTTTTCTGAAACGTTGTCTCCTTCTGCTGGAACACTGACTTCTTTCATTTAATGCCTGCAGACTATAAAAGAGAACCCAACCCAAAAAGTTTGGTTGATTAGTCTGTGGCATTCTGTTAAACTGTTGCTTATGGCGGTCTCTGTGAGCTTCTCAGCGACATTCAGCCAGCCAGGTATCCTGCCTGCAGTAGATGGAATGTGGCAATGGAACGCTGGCTGCGCGTGTCATAATAGGCTCTGAGCCTTTATATACCTGTGCACAGCAGCAGCCACCTTCAGTCTGCTGCTGGACAGCCAGCAGCAGCAGCAGCAGGAGAGGTATGTAATCAGGAGCCCTCCTGCTAAGGGTAGACAGCTGCTCGTTCCACCCCACCCCCCGCCTTAATTGGTTCTCCTCCCTTCCAACGGTGTTGAGGCGGGTGGGAACAGCAGGGGGTGAAGGTGCTGTGTTTAAAGAGGTGGAGTTATGCAGATCTAAAACGCGTGGATTGCAGCAGCAGCAAGCCGAAAAGTGCAGGCATGTAAGGGATCTAGAGGTTGACAACATGTCTTCTTAACGGGAGTCCAGGAGCTCATCTCCACAAATGGACTTTTCAGGATCCTTGGGTGGCTCCGTAGTTTGAAACCAATTCTGGTTATCGCTTCTCGGCCTTTTGGCTAAGATCAAGTGTAGTATCTGTTCTTATCAGTTTAATATCTGATACGTCCCCTATCTGGGGACCATATATTAAATGGATTTTTAGAACAGGGAGATGGAAAAAGAGCTTGCTCTGTCCACTCCACGCATTGACCTGGTATTGCAGTATCTCCAGGACCGGTGCACCCCTTCTTTAATGCAGTTTCTAAAATCAGAAAGAATTGAATTCAATGTTTTTTGTTCATTTTGCTTGTTTGTCGGATTTTGGGATGGACTCTTTGGCTTTGCTTTTCTTCTCCTCATTGGATTTTTCATGTTCAAAGTTGCAGAAGCCAGATTACAAGCTCATTTTGGTTCAACTTCAGCAACTGTGCATTGCATTGCCATGTAATGTGATGCAATGCTATCTTTCTAGCTCTCCCTTTTTACTTCCTTTTGGATAAACAGACATATTAGGCAAGCATTTTGGAGCTTTCACCTAAATAACTACAGGTGGTGAGATAAGCTGCACAATATAATTGACCTTTCAGTATATTGTTGCACACACACCATCTATTTAGCAAATGCCCTTGTTATCAACAGCAGCCTTTTAAACTCACCTGAGCTAACAGGTATGTGCGCTGGTTACTCTGCTGCGCTTAAAATTTCTTTTTTGGTTTGCTACAATGCCTTTTCTGAAACGTTGTCTCCTTCTGCTGGAACACTGACTTCTTTCATTTAATGCCTGCAGACTATAAAAGAGAACCCAACCCAAAAAGTTTGGTTGATTAGTCTGTGGCATTCTGTTAAACTGTTGCTTATGGCGGTCTCTGTGAGCTTCTCAGCGACATTCAGCCAGCCAGGTATCCTGCCTGCAGTAGATGGAATGTGGCAATGGAACGCTGGCTGCGCGTGTCATAATAGGCTCTGAGCCTTTATATACCTGTGCACAGCAGCAGCCACCTTCAGTCTGCTGCTGGACAGCCAGCAGCAGCAGCAGCAGGAGAGGTATGTAATCAGGAGCCCTCCTGCTAAGGGTAGACAGCTGCTCGTTCCACCCCACCCCCCGCCTTAATTGGTTCTCCTCCCTTCCAACGGTGTTGAGGCGGGTGGGAACAGCAGGGGGTGAAGGTGCTGTGTTTAAAGAGGTGGAGTTATGCAGATCTAAAACGCGTGGATTGCAGCAGCAGCAAGCCGAAAAGTGCAGGCATGTAAGGGATCTAGAGGTTGACAACATGTCTTCTTAACGGGAGTCCAGGAGCTCATCTCCACAAATGGACTTTTCAGGATCCTTGGGTGGCTCCGTAGTTTGAAACCAATTCTGGTTATCGCTTCTCGGCCTTTTGGCTAAGATCAAGCGTAGTATCTGTTCTTATCAGTTTAATATCTGATACGTCCCCTATCTGGGGACCATATATTAAATGGATTTTTAGAACAGGGAGATGGAAAAAGAGCTTGCTCTGTCCACTCCACGCATTGACCTGGTATTGCAGTATCTCCAGGACCGGTGCACCCCTTCTTTAATGCAGTTTCTAAAATCAGAAAGAATTGAATTCAATGTTTTTTGTTCATTTTGCTTGTTTGTCGGATTTTGGGATGGACTCTTTGGCTTTGCTTTTCTTCTCCTCATTGGATTTTTCATGTTCAAAGTTGCAGAAGCCAGATTACAAGCTCATTTTGGTTCAACTTCAGCAACTGTGCATTGCATTGCCATGTAATGTGATGCAATGCTATCTTTCTAGCTCTCCCTTTTTACTTCCTTTTGGATAAACAGACATATTAGGCAAGCATTTTGGAGCTTTCACCTAAATAACTACAGGTGGTGAGATAAGCTGCACAATATAATTGACCTTTCAGTATATTGTTGCACACACACCATCTATTTAGCAAATGCCCTTGTTATCAACAGCAGCCTTTTAAACTCACCTGAGCTAACAGGTATGTGCGCTGGTTACTCTGCTGCGCTTAAAATTTCTTTTTTGGTTTGCTACAATGCCTTTTCTGAAACGTTGTCTCCTTCTGCTGGAACACTGACTTCTTTCATTTAATGCCTGCAGACTATAAAAGAGAACCCAACCCAAAAAGTTTGGTTGATTAGTCTGTGGCATTCTGTTAAACTGTTGCTTATGGCGGTCTCTGTGAGCTTCTCAGCGACATTCAGCCAGCCAGGTATCCTGCCTGCAGTAGATGGAATGTGGCAATGGAACGCTGGCTGCGCGTGTCATAATAGGCTCTGAGCCTTTATATACCTGTGCACAGCAGCAGCCACCTTCAGTCTGCTGCTGGACAGCCAGCAGCAGCAGCAGCAGGAGAGGTATGTAATCAGGAGCCCTCCTGCTAAGGGTAGACAGCTGCTCGTTCCACCCCACCCCCCGCCTTAATTGGTTCTCCTCCCTTCCAACGGTGTTGAGGCGGGTGGGAACAGCAGGGGGTGAAGGTGCTGTGTTTAAAGAGGTGGAGTTATGCAGATCTAAAACGCGTGGATTGCAGCAGCAGCAAGCCGAAAAGTGCAGGCATGTAAGGGATCTAGAGGTTGACAACATGTCTTCTTAACGGGAGTCCAGGAGCTCATCTCCACAAATGGACTTTTCAGGATCCTTGGGTGGCTCCGTAGTTTGAAACCAATTCTGGTTATCGCTTCTCGGCCTTTTGGCTCAGACCTAGTGTTTGGACAAGAGGTTCCTTGTGTATTAGCCCTCGGCCTTCCAGCATCGCCACTTCGGTGGCTTAAGCTGGATGCTGCTATAGGGGGAGAGTGAGGAGGAAACGAGAAGGCGATTCCTGAAGCGACCATGGGTGTCAAGCTTCGCTTTGCTGGGACCGGGGATCCCCGGGTCAAGAATGCTTTCCGTATCGAGGTCTCTGAGGAGAAGAAGGACCATTTCTCGTTGTCATACCTGGTCAACGCCATTTTCTATGAAATCCTGAAGATCCAGAAGTCGGAGATCATCTGTTTGCAGGAGTTCAGAAGGGAGCATAGGTACGTCTTGGTGCTTTCTTCTATGGCGGCTTGCCAAAACCTTTTCAAAACTCTTCAAGTCCTTTCAGAGCACCCTCAGCTGGATGGACTTATCTTCACTGTACTCTACTCTAAGGGGGATATCCCGGTGGTAGTATTCATGCACAACCCCTTTATCTCCCGGGATGATATCACTGCATTCCTGAGAAGACACTGCATTTTTGTGCAATTCTCCCATAAAATCTTAAATGGAGAAGGGCTGTGGACTGGGAAGTATAAATACTTTGTGAGGTTTGGGATAGACCCTCATGGTCCTGGAGGTATTCACTATCCTCCCCTGAACTTTACAATTGGAAGAGACTCTGGATATCTGTTTTTTCCCGAGGCGCCATTGTTCTGCAGGAGATGCAACATGTTCGGGCATATCCAGGATTTCTGCAAACAATTGCCAAACTGTAGAAAGTGCAACAAGTACGGTCATCTGGCGAAGGATTGTTCCAACCCGGTGGTATGTGATGCCTGCGGGGAGGAAGGACATGTGATTCGGGATTGTAAGGCTAAAGTCAAGCCTAGGTCCTTCTCCGAAGTGACCAAAGGTAAGCCTACTGTCCCTGCTGTTACCCCACAGGTGACTACTGCAGAGATCAATGAGGAGACGGAGCCCCCTGAGGTTGAAGATCTGGTGGGTGAGGCCCAGACCCTGTTGGACCCTCCAGCCCCTGCTGGGCCAAGTATGGAGATCTCCGAGTTGGATGTGGACCTCCCTCATCAGTCCGAAATATGTGGTGAGGGTGACATGGATGTGTCTCTTGCTCGAACCCCTGCATTGTCCTGGGGTGCTACAGACGAAGAGGTGGCCAGGGATGGTGGCCAAGGAGACTTTACTTCTGGGAGGTCTTTTGATGATGATGATACTCCTGAACTGGCCAATAAAAAACCCAGACGAGAGTACTCACCTGCCAGCGGAGGGTGCGACAGTCCTGCAAGTGACCGCATTTACCCGCAGGATGTCTTCTCCCCTGATGCTCCTTACCTTGGCATCCCTGAGAGCATCAACACCTTTGGGGTGCTTTCCCAGTCTGATGATAATGGATGAGTATGGTGTGATCAACATTGAGTCATGTATTTCTTTTCTTTAATTAATGTCTTGCCAATCTGGTTGGGATGTAGTGTCCCTAAATGTAAGGCAGATCAGATCTAAAATCAGAAGAACAACTGTTCTGGACTACCTGAAACATTTAGGTGCTGATGTTTTTTGCCTTCAGGAGTGTGGGATTCAGGATGCTCCTTGTGACAAAGACTGGCCTTACGGACAGCATATCTGGTCAGGGTCTAATCATAATAAAAATGATGGGGTGGGGATATTAGTTGGGAATAAAGAAATCTCTATTGATAGTTATATTGTGGTGGAGGTGGGCCGATGTTTAATTGCATTTTTGAGTTATAGAGGGTGGCGGGTCAGAATTATTAATTTATATTGCCCTACAGGGAAGGAAGAGCGGCTTGCTCTTCTTGAAAAATTAAGTTTTTTTCTTCCAGGGAAATCTCCCACTATTTTTGTTGGGGACGTTAATTGTGTCACAGAAGGAAAGTGTGACATAACAGGAAAGAAATTGTCCCATTTAATTTGTGATTTTTCCTTTTTAGATGCAGCAGTTATTGTTCTTGGCATGCCACCACCGCCGACATACCATGCTGACCGTGGTGAGATTCATTCCAGAATTGATTTAATGTTATTTTCTAAAAATATGGTATGTTTGGATTTTTCTCAACAAAAGGTACCTTTTTCGGACCATGAATGTTTGAGAGGCGTGTTTTGTGCGAATGGTGACCAAGTGTATGGCGGTGGGGTATGGAAGTTGAATGCAAGGCTGTTAGAGGATGATGAGGTGATGAATGAGTTTAATGTAAAGTATGAAAGATGGAGAATGCGTAAGAAGGATTTTGTGTGTGTTCTTGACTGGTGGGACTGGGTGAAAGTGCAATTTAAAACTTTCTTCAAAAAGTGGGGCTATAGAAAAGCTGCCAGATATAGGAATAGGTTTAATGACCTTAATAGACGGATTGACTGGTTGAGAAAGTGTGTTGCAAGTGGTTTGGAGATGTCTGATCAACTTACTGAGGCTAAGAATGAATTGAAGCGTGTGTTGGATGAGAAAGGAAAGGAAATTATATATCGTACTAAAATTGAGCACCTGGAGAAAAATGAGAAGTGTACGAGGTTCTTTTTTAAAAAAATGAATGGTAGGAAGACTGATATGAATGAAGTTGTGAATGAAAGTGGAACCAACTGTATGGGTGAGGATGTGCTGAAAGAAGTGAATAGGTTTTATAGCAAGTTGTATGATGAGAAATGGATTGACTCTGGGCTTGTGTCATATGTTCTGAATGGTGTGGAGAAAAAACTTGATTCTGAGGAGCGTGATCTGTTGTGTGAGGATGTAGTTCTGGATGAAGTGAAGAATGTGGTGTGGAGTGCTAAAAAGAGTAAGACTCCTGGGAAAGATGGTATACCTGTAGAGTTGTATGTGAAAGCATGGGAAGTTTTGGGAACAGATTTGACTGAGGTATGTAAGTATATGTGGGTGAATGGTAGGTTGTGTGAATCAATGAAAGAAGGAGTGGTTGTGCTTGTGTATAAAAAGGGTGAGAGGAAACGTTTGGAAAACTGGAGACCAATAACACTGCTGAATTCGGATTATAAGGTCTACAGTAAGTTACTGGCAAATCGTATGCGTGAAGTGATTGGTAGTGTTGTGGAGGAGGACCAAGTATGTGCAGTGCCTGGAAGAAGTATGAGTGATAACTTGTTATTGTTGAGAGATATGATTGGGGATTGCAAGGATAGAAAGCAGAAATGTATGACTTTAGCTATTGATTTTGAGAAGGCGTTTGACAGGGTTTCGCATGTGTTTCTGTTTAAAGTACTGGAAAGAATGGGGTTTCCTAGAGAATTTGTGAATTGTGTAAAATCATTGTATGATTGTGTGTCAAGTGAGTTCTTGGTTAATGGGTGGCTGTGTGACAAAGTGAAGATTAGGTCAGGAGTAAGGCAGGGGTGTCCTATGTCCCCCGTCTTATTTGTATGTGTAATAGAACCATTGTTATGTTTGATTAGACGGGATAAAATGATGAGAGGTTTGTTGGTGCCTGGTAGTGGTGGTAAGCATGTGAAAGTGTTAGGTTATATGGATGATGTTGTGGTTGTGAGTGAAAGTATGGCTTCTTTGAGTAGAATTAAATTGCTTTTGGATTTTTTTGTTGGTGCGTCTGGTTTTAGGGTAAATTGGAATAAATGTAGTTTTAAATGTTTTGGAGATAGTAGTATTCGTATGGATGGTGTAAAGTGTGAAGTGGGTGCAATCAAGATTTTGGGCGTATTATTTAATGATGACTTAAAAGGGAATGAAAGTTGGGAAGAGTGTGGTATGCGGGTTGAACGTAAATTGAATTTTTGGCGAATGAGAGAATTGACTCTGCGTGGTAAGGTATTAATTATCAAAGCAGTGATTCTCCCTATCCTGCTTTATGTGGCGACTGTTTTTCCTTCTCCTTACAGGAAAATTAAGAGAATAGAGAAGTTGGTATTCACATTCCTGTGGTGTAGTAAGATGGAGAAGTTGAAGCGGGAGAGCCTTTTTAAGGCTTGTCAGCATGGTGGGCTGGCCTTTCCCAATATTGAAGTTTTTTTAGGCCTTAATTATATTAAGACTGTGGTTATTTTGCTGGGTAAAGGCAATAAAGGTGCTTTTATGGCTAATTATTCTGCTGGATGGATGTTGTATGGGTTATGCTGGAGGAAGAGAGATGCGAGTGTGCCTGTGGCCTTTAAGTGTCCTGTTTGGTATGAGGTGATTGAGAAATTTGTGAGAAAGCATGATTTGTTGAGTGTGGGAATGAATGATTTTAGAATGACCAAGAATGTGGTGAAAAGAATGAGTGCAAATGAGGTAGAGTGTAATATTGTTGGGTTGAGAGGGAATGAGGTTTCAGATGCATGGAAGAAGTTAGATACGTATGGGATGTCAAACAAACAGAAGGATGTGGTGTGGATGACTTTACATAATATTTTACCTGTGAGAGAAGTGCAGAAGAAAAGAGAGTTGATAAGAACAGATGTGTGTCCGAGAGTGGGATGTGGTGGTTGTGAGACTGTGAGGCATGTTATGTGGGATTGTGAGTACGCGTACAGTGTGTGGAAGTGTGTAGGTGGATTGTGTAAGGGTTTAGCAGGCGTGAATTTTGTGGATTGGCGTGTGGCGATGTTTGGAATTGGTGCGTGTAGTCGGTCTAAAGATAGAATTTTATGGTTGATAATGGCTTGTGTGATGGAGAGTTTGTGGGATGCAAGGAACCTTGGACTTTTCAAGAGGAAATCTTTATCAGTGAATGAATGTGTTAGACTTATTCTTTCAAGACTATACCTGATATATAAGTTGGACAGCAGAGGCGGTGGTGGCACAGATGCCGAAGGGATTTGGAAATTTAAAAAGTGGCATTACCTTATCAAATACCAGTGATTTTTTTTCTTTGTGATTCCTTGAAGTTTCTGCATTTGTGTTACGTAAAGGATGTTCCCTTGTGATTATATTTCGTCTTATACTACTGCTAAATAAATAGAACCATGATGATGAGAAGTTTTAAGTAGCAAATTTTTGAGAAATTCATACTGTTTGCTAAAAAACTAAACTGAATGGTTTAAAAAAAAAAAAAAAAAAAAAAAAAAAAAAAAAAAAAAAAATCTGTTCTTATCAGTTTAATATCTGATATGTCCCCTATCTGGGGACCATATATTAAATGGATTTTTAGAACAGGGAGATGGAAAAAGAGCTTGCTCTGTCCACTCCACGCATTGACCTGGTATTGCAGTATCTCCAGGACCGGTGCACCCCTTCTTTAATGCAGTTTCTAAAATCAGAAAGAATTGAATTCAATGTTTTTTGTTCATTTTGCTTGTTTGTCGGATTTTGGGATGGACTCTTTGGCTTTGCTTTTCTTCTCCTCATTGGATTTTTCATGTTCAAAGTTGCAGAAGCCAGATTACAAGCTCATTTTGGTTCAACTTCAGCAACTGTGCATTGCATTGCCATGTAATGTGATGCAATGCTATCTTTCTAGCTCTCCCTTTTTACTTCCTTTTGGATAAACAGACATATTAGGCAAGCATTTTGGAGCTTTCACCTAAATAACTACAGGTGGTGAGATAAGCTGCACAATATAATTGACCTTTCAGTATATTGTTGCACACACACCATCTATTTAGCAAATGCCCTTGTTATCAACAGCAGCCTTTTAAACTCACCTGAGCTAACAGGTATGTGCGCTGGTTACTCTGCTGCGCTTAAAATTTCTTTTTTGGTTTGCTACAATGCCTTTTCTGAAACGTTGTCTCCTTCTGCTGGAACACTGACTTCTTTCATTTAATGCCTGCAGACTATAAAAGAGAACCCAACCCAAAAAGTTTGGTTGATTAGTCTGTGGCATTCTGTTAAACTGTTGCTTATGGCGGTCTCTGTGAGCTTCTCAGCGACATTCAGCCAGCCAGGTATCCTGCCTGCAGTAGATGGAATGTGGCAATGGAACGCTGGCTGCGCGTGTCATAATAGGCTCTGAGCCTTTATATACCTGTGCACAGCAGCAGCCACCTTCAGTCTGCTGCTGGACAGCCAGCAGCAGCAGCAGCAGGAGAGGTATGTAATCAGGAGCCCTCCTGCTAAGGGTAGACAGCTGCTCGTTCCACCCCACCCCCCGCCTTAATTGGTTCTCCTCCCTTCCAACGGTGTTGAGGCGGGTGGGAACAGCAGGGGGTGAAGGTGCTGTGTTTAAAGAGGTGGAGTTATGCAGATCTAAAACGCGTGGATTGCAGCAGCAGCAAGCCGAAAAGTGCAGGCATGTAAGGGATCTAGAGGTTGACAACATGTCTTCTTAACGGGAGTCCAGGAGCTCATCTCCACAAATGGACTTTTCAGGATCCTTGGGTGGCTCCGTAGTTTGAAACCAATTCTGGTTATCGCTTCTCGGCCTTTTGGCTAAGATCAAGTGTAGTATCTGTTCTTATCAGTTTAATATCTGATACGTCCCCTATCTGGGGACCATATATTAAATGGATTTTTAGAACAGGGAGATGGAAAAAGAGCTTGCTCTGTCCACTCCACGCATTGACCTGGTATTGCAGTATCTCCAGGACCGGTGCACCCCTTCTTTAATGCAGTTTCTAAAATGAGAAAGAATTGAATTCAATGTTTTTTGTTCATTTTGCTTGTTTGTCGGATTTTGGGATGGACTCTTTGGCTTTGCTTTTCTTCTCCTCATTGGATTTTTCATGTTCAAAGTTGCAGAAGCCAGATTACAAGCTCATTTTGGTTCAACTTCAGCAACTGTGCATTGCATTGCCATGTAATGTGATGCAATGCTATCTTTCTAGCTCTCCCTTTTTACTTCCTTTTGGATAAACAGACATATTAGGCAAGCATTTTGGAGCTTTCACCTAAATAACTACAGGTGGTGAGATAAGCTGCACAATATAATTGACCTTTCAGTATATTGTTGCACACACACCATCTATTTAGCAAATGCCCTTGTTATCAACAGCAGCCTTTTAAACTCACCTGAGCTAACAGGTATGTGCGCTGGTTACTCTGCTGCGCTTAAAATTTCTTTTTTGGTTTGCTACAATGCCTTTTCTGAAACGTCTCCTTCTGCTGGAACACTGACTTCTTTCATTTAATGCCTGCAGACTATAAAAGAGAACCCAACCCAAAAAGTTTGGTTGATTAGTCTGTGGCATTCTGTTAAACTGTTGCTTATGGCGGTCTCTGTGAGCTTCTCAGCGACATTCAGCCAGCCAGGTATCCTGCCTGCAGTAGATGGAATGTGGCAATGGAACGCTGGCTGCGCGTGTCATAATAGGCTCTGAGCCTTTATATACCTGTGCACAGCAGCAGCCACCTTCAGTCTGCTGCTGGACAGCCAGCAGCAGCAGCAGCAGGAGAGGTATGTAATCAGGAGCCCTCCTGCTAAGGGTAGACAGCTGCTCGTTCCACCCCACCCCCCGCCTTAATTGGTTCTCCTCCCTTCCAACGGTGTTGAGGCGGGTGGGAACAGCAGGGGGTGAAGGTGCTGTGTTTAAAGAGGTGGAGTTATGCAGATCTAAAACGCGTGGATTGCAGCAGCAGCAAGCCGAAAAGTGCAGGCATGTAAGGGATCTAGAGGTTGACAACATGTCTTCTTAACGGGAGTCCAGGAGCTCATCTCCACAAATGGACTTTTCAGGATCCTTGGGTGGCTCCGTAGTTTGAAACCAATTCTGGTTATCGCTTCTCGGCCTTTTGGCTAAGATCAAGTGTAGTATCTGTTCTTATCAGTTTAATATCTGATACGTCCCCTATCTGGGGACCATATATTAAATGGATTTTTAGAACAGGGAGATGGAAAAAGAGCTTGCTCTGTCCACTCCACGCATTGACCTGGTATTGCAGTATCTCCAGGACCGGTGCACCCCTTCTTTAATGCAGTTTCTAAAATCAGAAAGAATTGAATTCAATGTTTTTTGTTCATTTTGCTTGTTTGTCGGATTTTGGGATGGACTCTTTGGCTTTGCTTTTCTTCTCCTCATTGGATTTTTCATGTTCAAAGTTGCAGAAGCCAGATTACAAGCTCATTTTGGTTCAACTTCAGCAACTGTGCATTGCATTGCCATGTAATGTGATGCAATGCTATCTTTCTAGCTCTCCCTTTTTACTTCCTTTTGGATAAACAGACATATTAGGCAAGCATTTTGGAGCTTTCACCTAAATAACTACAGGTGGTGAGATAAGCTGCACAATATAATTGACCTTTCAGTATATTGTTGCACACACACCATCTATTTAGCAAATGCCCTTGTTATCAACAGCAGCCTTTTAAACTCACCTGAGCTAACAGGTATGTGCGCTGGTTACTCTGCTGCGCTTAAAATTTCTTTTTTGGTTTGCTACAATGCCTTTTCTGAAACGTTGTCTCCTTCTGCTGGAACACTGACTTCTTTCATTTAATGCCTGCAGACTATAAAAGAGAACCCAACCCAAAAAGTTTGGTTGATTAGTCTGTGGCATTCTGTTAAACTGTTGCTTATGGCGGTCTCTGTGAGCTTCTCAGCGACATTCAGCCAGCCAGGTATCCTGCCTGCAGTAGATGGAATGTGGCAATGGAACGCTGGCTGCGCGTGTCATAATAGGCTCTGAGCCTTTATATACCTGTGCACAGCAGCAGCCACCTTCAGTCTGCTGCTGGACAGCCAGCAGCAGCAGCAGCAGGAGAGGTATGTAATCAGGAGCCCTCCTGCTAAGGGTAGACAGCTGCTCGTTCCACCCCACCCCCCGCCTTAATTGGTTCTCCTCCCTTCCAACGGTGTTGAGGCGGGTGGGAACAGCAGGGGGTGAAGGTGCTGTGTTTAAAGAGGTGGAGTTATGCAGATCTAAAACGCGTGGATTGCAGCAGCAGCAAGCCGAAAAGTGCAGGCATGTAAGGGATCTAGAGGTTGACAACATGTCTTCTTAACGGGAGTCCAGGAGCTCATCTCCACAAATGGACTTTTCAGGATCCTTGGGTGGCTCCGTAGTTTGAAACCAATTCTGGTTATCGCTTCTCGGCCTTTTGGCTAAGATCAAGTGTAGTATCTGTTCTTATCAGTTTAATATCTGATACGTCCCCTATCTGGGGACCATATATTAAATGGATTTTTAGAACAGGGAGATGGAAAAAGAGCTTGCTCTGTCCACTCCACGCATTGACCTGGTATTGCAGTATCTCCAGGACCGGTGCACCCCTTCTTTAATGCAGTTTCTAAAATCAGAAAGAATTGAATTCAATGTTTTTTGTTCATTTTGCTTGTTTGTCGGATTTTGGGATGGACTCTTTGGCTTTGCTTTTCTTCTCCTCATTGGATTTTTCATGTTCAAAGCTGCAGAAGCCAGATTACAAGCTCATTTTGGTTCAACTTCAGCAACTGTGCATTGCATTGCCATGTAATGTGATGCAATGCTATCTTTCTAGCTCTCCCTTTTTACTTCCTTTTGGATAAACAGACATATTAGGCAAGCATTTTGGAGCTTTCACCTAAATAACTACAGGTGGTGAGATAAGCTGCACAATATAATTGACCTTTCAGTATATTGTTGCACACACACCATCTATTTAGCAAATGCCCTTGTTATCAACAGCAGCCTTTTAAACTCACCTGAGCTAACAGGTATGTGCGCTGGTTACTCTGCTGCGCTTAAAATTTCTTTTTTGGTTTGCTACAATGCCTTTTCTGAAACGTTGTCTCCTTCTGCTGGAACACTGACTTCTTTCATTTAATGCCTGCAGACTATAAAAGAGAACCCAACCCAAAAAGTTTGGTTGATTAGTCTGTGGCATTCTGTTAAACTGTTGCTTATGGCGGTCTCTGTGAGCTTCTCAGCGACATTCAGCCAGCCAGGTATCCTGCCTGCAGTAGATGGAATGTGGCAATGGAACGCTGGCTGCGCGTGTCATAATAGGCTCTGAGCCTTTATATACCTGTGCACAGCAGCAGCCACCTTCAGTCTGCTGCTGGACAGCCAGCAGCAGCAGCAGCAGGAGAGGTATGTAATCAGGAGCCCTCCTGCTAAGGGTAGACAGCTGCTCGTTCCACCCCACCCCCCGCCTTAATTGGTTCTCCTCCCTTCCAACGGTGTTGAGGCGGGTGGGAACAGCAGGGGGTGAAGGTGCTGTGTTTAAAGAGGTGGAGTTATGCAGATCTAAAACGCGTGGATTGCAGCAGCAGCAAGCCGAAAAGTGCAGGCATGTAAGGGATCTAGAGGTTGACAACATGTCTTCTTAACGGGAGTCCAGGAGCTCATCTCCACAAATGGACTTTTCAGGATCCTTGGGTGGCTCCGTAGTTTGAAACCAATTCTGGTTATCGCTTCTCGGCCTTTTGGCTAAGATCAAGTGTAGTATCTGTTCTTATCAGTTTAATATCTGATACGTCCCCTATCTGGGGACCATATATTAAATGGATTTTTAGAACAGGGAGATGGAAAAAGAGCTTGCTCTGTCCACTCCACGCATTGACCTGGTATTGCAGTATCTCCAGGACCGGTGCACCCCTTCTTTAATGCAGTTTCTAAAATCAGAAAGAATTGAATTCAATGTTTTTTGTTCATTTTGCTTGTTTGTCGGATTTTGGGATGGACTCTTTGGCTTTGCTTTTCTTCTCCTCATTGGATTTTTCATGTTCAAAGTTGCAGAAGCCAGATTACAAGCTCATTTTGGTTCAACTTCAGCAACTGTGCATTGCATTGCCATGTAATGTGATGCAATGCTATCTTTCTAGCTCTCCCTTTTTACTTCCTTTTGGATAAACAGACATATTAGGCAAGCATTTTGGAGCTTTCACCTAAATAACTACAGGTGGTGAGATAAGCTGCACAATATAATTGACCTTTCAGTATATTGTTGCACACACACCATCTATTTAGCAAATGCCCTTGTTATCAACAGCAGCCTTTTAAACTCACCTGAGCTAACAGGTATGTGCGCTGGTTACTCTGCTGCGCTTAAAATTTCTTTTTTGGTTTGCTACAATGCCTTTTCTGAAACGTTGTCTCCTTCTGCTGGAACACTGACTTCTTTCATTTAATGCCTGCAGACTATAAAAGAGAACCCAACCCAAAAAGTTTGGTTGATTAGTCTGTGGCATTCTGTTAAACTGTTGCTTATGGCGGTCTCTGTGAGCTTCTCAGCGACATTCAGCCAGCCAGGTATCCTGCCTGCAGTAGATGGAATGTGGCAATGGAACGCTGGCTGCGCGTGTCATAATAGGCTCTGAGCCTTTATATACCTGTGCACAGCAGCAGCCACCTTCAGTCTGCTGCTGGACAGCCAGCAGCAGCAGCAGCAGGAGAGGTATGTAATCAGGAGCCCTCCTGCTAAGGGTAGACAGCTGCTCGTTCCACCCCACCCCCCGCCTTAATTGGTTCTCCTCCCTTCCAACGGTGTTGAGGCGGGTGGGAACAGCAGGGGGTGAAGGTGCTGTGTTTAAAGAGGTGGAGTTATGCAGATCTAAAACGCGTGGATTGCAGCAGCAGCAAGCCGAAAAGTGCAGGCATGTAAGGGATCTAGAGGTTGACAACATGTCTTCTTAACGGGAGTCCAGGAGCTCATCTCCACAAATGGACTTTTCAGGATCCTTGGGTGGCTCCGTAGTTTGAAACCAATTCTGGTTATCGCTTCTCGGCCTTTTGGCTAAGATCAAGTGTAGTATCTGTTCTTATCAGTTTAATATCTGATACGTCCCCTATCTGGGGACCATATATTAAATGGATTTTTAGAACAGGGAGATGGAAAAAGAGCTTGCTCTGTCCACTCCACGCATTGACCTGGTATTGCAGTATCTCCAGGACCGGTGCACCCCTTCTTTAATGCAGTTTCTAAAATGAGAAAGAATTGAATTCAATGTTTTTTGTTCATTTTGCTTGTTTGTCGGATTTTGGGATGGACTCTTTGGCTTTGCTTTTCTTCTCCTCATTGGATTTTTCATGTTCAAAGTTGCAGAAGCCAGATTACAAGCTCATTTTGGTTCAACTTCAGCAACTGTGCATTGCATTGCCATGTAATGTGATGCAATGCTATCTTTCTAGCTCTCCCTTTTTACTTCCTTTTGGATAAACAGACATATTAGGCAAGCATTTTGGAGCTTTCACCTAAATAACTACAGGTGGTGAGATAAGCTGCACAATATAATTGACCTTTCAGTATATTGTTGCACACACACCATCTATTTAGCAAATGCCCTTGTTATCAACAGCAGCCTTTTAAACTCACCTGAGCTAACAGGTATGTGCGCTGGTTACTCTGCTGCGCTTAAAATTTCTTTTTTGGTTTGCTACAATGCCTTTTCTGAAACGTTGTCTCCTTCTGCTGGAACACTGACTTCTTTCATTTAATGCCTGCAGACTATAAAAGAGAACCCAACCCAAAAAGTTTGGTTGATTAGTCTGTGGCATTCTGTTAAACTGTTGCTTATGGCGGTCTCTGTGAGCTTCTCAGCGACATTCAGCCAGCCAGGTATCCTGCCTGCAGTAGATGGAATGTGGCAATGGAACGCTGGCTGCGCGTGTCATAATAGGCTCTGAGCCTTTATATACCTGTGCACAGCAGCAGCCACCTTCAGTCTGCTGCTGGACAGCCAGCAGCAGCAGCAGCAGGAGAGGTATGTAATCAGGAGCCCTCCTGCTAAGGGTAGACAGCTGCTCGTTCCACCCCACCCCCCGCCTTAATTGGTTCTCCTCCCTTCCAACGGTGTTGAGGCGGGTGGGAACAGCAGGGGGTGAAGGTGCTGTGTTTAAAGAGGTGGAGTTATGCAGATCTAAAACGCGTGGATTGCAGCAGCAGCAAGCCGAAAAGTGCAGGCATGTAAGGGATCTAGAGGTTGACAACATGTCTTCTTAACGGGAGTCCAGGAGCTCATCTCCACAAATGGACTTTTCAGGATCCTTGGGTGGCTCCGTAGTTTGAAACCAATTCTGGTTATCGCTTCTCGGCCTTTTGGCTAAGATCAAGCGTAGTATCTGTTCTTATCAGTTTAATATCTGATACGTCCCCTATCTGGGGACCATATATTAAATGGATTTTTAGAACAGGGAGATGGAAAAAGAGCTTGCTCTGTCCACTCCACGCATTGACCTGGTATTGCAGTATCTCCAGGACCGGTGCACCCCTTCTTTAATGCAGTTTCTAAAATCAGAAAGAATTGAATTCAATGTTTTTTGTTCATTTTGCTTGTTTGTCGGATTTTGGGATGGACTCTTTGGCTTTGCTTTTCTTCTCCTCATTGGATTTTTCATGTTCAAAGTTGCAGAAGCCAGATTACAAGCTCATTTTGGTTCAACTTCAGCAACTGTGCATTGCATTGCCATGTAATGTGATGCAATGCTATCTTTCTAGCTCTCCCTTTTTACTTCCTTTTGGATAAACAGACATATTAGGCAAGCATTTTGGAGCTTTCACCTAAATAACTACAGGTGGTGAGATAAGCTGCACAATATAATTGACCTTTCAGTATATTGTTGCACACACACCATCTATTTAGCAAATGCCCTTGTTATCAACAGCAGCCTTTTAAACTCACCTGAGCTAACAGGTATGTGCGCTGGTTACTCTGCTGCGCTTAAAATTTCTTTTTTGGTTTGCTACAATGCCTTTTCTGAAACGTTGTCTCCTTCTGCTGGAACACTGACTTCTTTCATTTAATGCCTGCAGACTATAAAAGAGAACCCAACCCAAAAAGTTTGGTTGATTAGTCTGTGGCATTCTGTTAAACTGTTGCTTATGGCGGTCTCTGTGAGCTTCTCAGCGACATTCAGCCAGCCAGGTATCCTGCCTGCAGTAGATGGAATGTGGCAATGGAACGCTGGCTGCGCGTGTCATAATAGGCTCTGAGCCTTTATATACCTGTGCACAGCAGCAGCCACCTTCAGTCTGCTGCTGGACAGCCAGCAGCAGCAGCAGCAGGAGAGGTATGTAATCAGGAGCCCTCCTGCTAAGGGTAGACAGCTGCTCGTTCCACCCCACCCCCCGCCTTAATTGGTTCTCCTCCCTTCCAACGGTGTTGAGGCGGGTGGGAACAGCAGGGGGTGAAGGTGCTGTGTTTAAAGAGGTGGAGTTATGCAGATCTAAAACGCGTGGATTGCAGCAGCAGCAAGCCGAAAAGTGCAGGCATGTAAGGGATCTAGAGGTTGACAACATGTCTTCTTAACGGGAGTCCAGGAGCTCATCTCCACAAATGGACTTTTCAGGATCCTTGGGTGGCTCCGTAGTTTGAAACCAATTCTGGTTATCGCTTCTCGGCCTTTTGGCTAAGATCAAGTGTAGTATCTTTTGAAAAGGCAGTTTTGTCCTTGGGCTGCCCTAGTAAATTGATGCATATTACACACTGGTTTGGTGCACTTGTTAGTACGCCAGGTGGCTCATAGAGTTATCTGATGGAAAACATGGCCCTCCAGGATCGAAGTCACTAGGCTGGGTAAGTGTGAGGGCTTTGGAGCAATGTGCCCCAGGAGTAGGCGCCCTGGTGGGAGTCCAAGCTTACTGGGACTGGGAAACCCAGAAAGACTTGGCTTCGTAGCACGCCGCACCTTTGCCAATCATACTTTCTGAGCAACTTCCCCTATTCCTGGCCTCCGGGCTAGGAAGGGGAATTTTTATAAACCCGGTCGGAGGTCCGGTCAGCTTTGGGCTGAGAAACCAACACAGGCTCCAGCTCCACTAGGGTGGCAGCCTAGATGGAAGCTGGGAGCACGAAAACGGCTCTTCTCCGGCTTCGGCTAGGGAGAGCATCGGAGATCCCTGACCCTCGCTGTGGCCTTCTGGCTCGGAGGGATGGGGATGGTTTATTGGGGACCCTCTCCTCCGGGAAGGGTCCACATGAATCCTCGCCTCGTGCGCTGTTTTGGTGTGACTTCGGTCACATTTTTCAGTGCCTTGGATGCAGCTTCAATCAAAAAATCTGTTCTTATCAGTTTAATATCTGATACGTCCCCTATCTGGGGACCATATATTAAATGGATTTTTAGAACAGGGAGATGGAAAAAGAGCTTGCTCTGTCCACTCCACGCATTGACCTGGTATTGCAGTATCTCCAGGACCGGTGCACCCCTTCTTTAATGCAGTTTCTAAAATCAGAAAGAATTGAATTCAATGTTTTTTGTTCATTTTGCTTGTTTGTCGGATTTTGGGATGGACTCTTTGGCTTTGCTTTTCTTCTCCTCATTGGATTTTTCATGTTCAAAGTTGCAGAAGCCAGATTACAAGCTCATTTTGGTTCAACTTCAGCAACTGTGCATTGCATTGCCATGTAATGTGATGCAATGCTATCTTTCTAGCTCTCCCTTTTTACTTCCTTTTGGATAAACAGACATATTAGGCAAGCATTTTGGAGCTTTCACCTAAATAACTACAGGTGGTGAGATAAGCTGCACAATATAATTGACCTTTCAGTATATTGTTGCACACACACCATCTATTTAGCAAATGCCCTTGTTATCAACAGCAGCCTTTTAAACTCACCTGAGCTAACAGGTATGTGCGCTGGTTACTCTGCTGCGCTTAAAATTTCTTTTTTGGTTTGCTACAATGCCTTTTCTGAAACGTCTCCTTCTGCTGGAACACTGACTTCTTTCATTTAATGCCTGCAGACTATAAAAGAGAACCCAACCCAAAAAGTTTGGTTGATTAGTCTGTGGCATTCTGTTAAACTGTTGCTTATGGCGGTCTCTGTGAGCTTCTCAGCGACATTCAGCCAGCCAGGTATCCTGCCTGCAGTAGATGGAATGTGGCAATGGAACGCTGGCTGCGCGTGTCATAATAGGCTCTGAGCCTTTATATACCTGTGCACAGCAGCAGCCACCTTCAGTCTGCTGCTGGACAGCCAGCAGCAGCAGCAGCAGGAGAGGTATGTAATCAGGAGCCCTCCTGCTAAGGGTAGACAGCTGCTCGTTCCACCCCACCCCCCGCCTTAATTGGTTCTCCTCCCTTCCAACGGTGTTGAGGCGGGTGGGAACAGCAGGGGGTGAAGGTGCTGTGTTTAAAGAGGTGGAGTTATGCAGATCTAAAACGCGTGGATTGCAGCAGCAGCAAGCCGAAAAGTGCAGGCATGTAAGGGATCTAGAGGTTGACAACATGTCTTCTTAACGGGAGTCCAGGAGCTCATCTCCACAAATGGACTTTTCAGGATCCTTGGGTGGCTCCGTAGTTTGAAACCAATTCTGGTTATCGCTTCTCGGCCTTTTGGCTAAGATCAAGTGTAGTATCTGTTCTTATCAGTTTAATATCTGATACGTCCCCTATCTGGGGACCATATATTAAATGGATTTTTAGAACAGGGAGATGGAAAAAGAGCTTGCTCTGTCCACTCCACGCATTGACCTGGTATTGCAGTATCTCCAGGACCGGTGCACCCCTTCTTTAATGCAGTTTCTAAAATCAGAAAGAATTGAATTCAATGTTTTTTGTTCATTTTGCTTGTTTGTCGGATTTTGGGATGGACTCTTTGGCTTTGCTTTTCTTCTCCTCATTGGATTTTTCATGTTCAAAGTTGCAGAAGCCAGATTACAAGCTCATTTTGGTTCAACTTCAGCAACTGTGCATTGCATTGCCATGTAATGTGATGCAATGCTATCTTTCTAGCTCTCCCTTTTTACTTCCTTTTGGATAAACAGACATATTAGGCAAGCATTTTGGAGCTTTCACCTAAATAACTACAGGTGGTGAGATAAGCTGCACAATATAATTGACCTTTCAGTATATTGTTGCACACACACCATCTATTTAGCAAATGCCCTTGTTATCAACAGCAGCCTTTTAAACTCACCTGAGCTAACAGGTATGTGCGCTGGTTACTCTGCTGCGCTTAAAATTTCTTTTTTGGTTTGCTACAATGCCTTTTCTGAAACGTTGTCTCCTTCTGCTGGAACACTGACTTCTTTCATTTAATGCCTGCAGACTATAAAAGAGAACCCAACCCAAAAAGTTTGGTTGATTAGTCTGTGGCATTCTGTTAAACTGTTGCTTATGGCGGTCTCTGTGAGCTTCTCAGCGACATTCAGCCAGCCAGGTATCCTGCCTGCAGTAGATGGAATGTGGCAATGGAACGCTGGCTGCGCGTGTCATAATAGGCTCTGAGCCTTTATATACCTGTGCACAGCAGCAGCCACCTTCAGTCTGCTGCTGGACAGCCAGCAGCAGCAGCAGCAGGAGAGGTATGTAATCAGGAGCCCTCCTGCTAAGGGTAGACAGCTGCTCGTTCCACCCCACCCCCCGCCTTAATTGGTTCTCCTCCCTTCCAACGGTGTTGAGGCGGGTGGGAACAGCAGGGGGTGAAGGTGCTGTGTTTAAAGAGGTGGAGTTATGCAGATCTAAAACGCGTGGATTGCAGCAGCAGCAAGCCAAAAAGTGCAGGCATGTAAGGGATCTAGAGGTTGACAACATGTCTTCTTAACGGGAGTCCAGGAGCTCATCTCCACAAATGGACTTTTCAGGATCCTTGGGTGGCTCCGTAGTTTGAAACCAATTCTGGTTATCGCTTCTCGGCCTTTTGGCTAAGATCAAGTGTAGTATCTGTTCTTATCAGTTTAATATCTGATACGTCCCCTATCTGGGGACCATATATTAAATGGATTTTTAGAACAGGGAGATGGAAAAAGAGCTTGCTCTGTCCACTCCACGCATTGACCTGGTATTGCAGTATCTCCAGGACCGGTGCACCCCTTCTTTAATGCAGTTTCTAAAATCAGAAAGAATTGAATTCAATGTTTTTTGTTCATTTTGCTTGTTTGTCGGATTTTGGGATGGACTCTTTGGCTTTGCTTTTCTTCTCCTCATTGGATTTTTCATGTTCAAAGTTGCAGAAGCCAGATTACAAGCTCATTTTGGTTCAACTTCAGCAACTGTGCATTGCATTGCCATGTAATGTGATGCAATGCTATCTTTCTAGCTCTCCCTTTTTACTTCCTTTTGGATAAACAGACATATTAGGCAAGCATTTTGGAGCTTTCACCTAAATAACTACAGGTGGTGAGATAAGCTGCACAATATAATTGACCTTTCAGTATATTGTTGCACACACACCATCTATTTAGCAAATGCCCTTGTTATCAACAGCAGCCTTTTAAACTCACCTGAGCTAACAGGTATGTGCGCTGGTTACTCTGCTGCGCTTAAAATTTCTTTTTTGGTTTGCTACAATGCCTTTTCTGAAACGTTGTCTCCTTCTGCTGGAACACTGACTTCTTTCATTTAATGCCTGCAGACTATAAAAGAGAACCCAACCCAAAAAGTTTGGTTGATTAGTCTGTGGCATTCTGTTAAACTGTTGCTTATGGCGGTCTCTGTGAGCTTCTCAGCGACATTCAGCCAGCCAGGTATCCTGCCTGCAGTAGATGGAATGTGGCAATGGAACGCTGGCTGCGCGTGTCATAATAGGCTCTGAGCCTTTATATACCTGTGCACAGCAGCAGCCACCTTCAGTCTGCTGCTGGACAGCCAGCAGCAGCAGCAGCAGGAGAGGTATGTAATCAGGAGCCCTCCTGCTAAGGGTAGACAGCTGCTCGTTCCACCCCACCCCCCGCCTTAATTGGTTCTCCTCCCTTCCAACGGTGTTGAGGCGGGTGGGAACAGCAGGGGGTGAAGGTGCTGTGTTTAAAGAGGTGGAGTTATGCAGATCTAAAACGCGTGGATTGCAGCAGCAGCAAGCCGAAAAGTGCAGGCATGTAAGGGATCTAGAGGTTGACAACATGTCTTCTTAACGGGAGTCCAGGAGCTCATCTCCACAAATGGACTTTTCAGGATCCTTGGGTGGCTCCGTAGTTTGAAACCAATTCTGGTTATCGCTTCTCGGCCTTTTGGCTAAGATCAAGTGTAGTATCTGTTCTTATCAGTTTAATATCTGATACGTCCCCTATCTGGGGACCATATATTAAATGGATTTTTAGAACAGGGAGATGGAAAAAGAGCTTGCTCTGTCCACTCCACGCATTGACCTGGTATTGCAGTATCTCCAGGACCGGTGCACCCCTTCTTTAATGCAGTTTCTAAAATCAGAAAGAATTGAATTCAATGTTTTTTGTTCATTTTGCTTGTTTGTCGGATTTTGGGATGGACTCTTTGGCTTTGCTTTTCTTCTCCTCATTGGATTTTTCATGTTCAAAGTTGCAGAAGCCAGATTACAAGCTCATTTTGGTTCAACTTCAGCAACTGTGCATTGCATTGCCATGTAATGTGATGCAATGCTATCTTTCTAGCTCTCCCTTTTTACTTCCTTTTGGATAAACAGACATATTAGGCAAGCATTTTGGAGCTTTCACCTAAATAACTACAGGTGGTGAGATAAGCTGCACAATATAATTGACCTTTCAGTATATTGTTGCACACACACCATCTATTTAGCAAATGCCCTTGTTATCAACAGCAGCCTTTTAAACTCACCTGAGCTAACAGGTATGTGCGCTGGTTACTCTGCTGCGCTTAAAATTTCTTTTTTGGTTTGCTACAATGCCTTTTCTGAAACGTTGTCTCCTTCTGCTGGAACACTGACTTCTTTCATTTAATGCCTGCAGACTATAAAAGAGAACCCAACCCAAAAAGTTTGGTTGATTAGTCTGTGGCATTCTGTTAAACTGTTGCTTATGGCGGTCTCTGTGAGCTTCTCAGCGACATTCAGCCAGCCAGGTATCCTGCCTGCAGTAGATGGAATGTGGCAATGGAACGCTGGCTGCGCGTGTCATAATAGGCTCTGAGCCTTTATATACCTGTGCACAGCAGCAGCCACCTTCAGTCTGCTGCTGGACAGCCAGCAGCAGCAGCAGCAGGAGAGGTATGTAATCAGGAGCCCTCCTGCTAAGGGTAGACAGCTGCTCGTTCCACCCCACCCCCCACCTTAATTGGTTCTCCTCCCTTCCAACGGTGTTGAGGCGGGTGGGAACAGCAGGGGGTGAAGGTGCTGTGTTTAAAGAGGTGGAGTTATGCAGATCTAAAACGCGTGGATTGCAGCAGCAGCAAGCCAAAAAGTGCAGGCATGTAAGGGATCTAGAGGTTGACAACATGTCTTCTTAACGGGAGTCCAGGAGCTCATCTCCACAAATGGACTTTTCAGGATCCTTGGGTGGCTCCGTAGTTTGAAACCAATTCTGGTTATCGCTTCTCGGCCTTTTGGCTAAGATCAAGTGTAGTATCTGTTCTTATCAGTTTAATATCTGATACGTCCCCTATCTGGGGACCATATATTAAATGGATTTTTAGAACAGGGAGATGGAAAAAGAGCTTGCTCTGTCCACTCCACGCATTGACCTGGTATTGCAGTATCTCCAGGACCGGTGCACCCCTTCTTTAATGCAGTTTCTAAAATCAGAAAGAATTGAATTCAATGTTTTTTGTTCATTTTGCTTGTTTGTCGGATTTTGGGATGGACTCTTTGGCTTTGCTTTTCTTCTCCTCATTGGATTTTTCATGTTCAAAGTTGCAGAAGCCAGATTACAAGCTCATTTTGGTTCAACTTCAGCAACTGTGCATTGCATTGCCATGTAATGTGATGCAATGCTATCTTTCTAGCTCTCCCTTTTTACTTCCTTTTGGATAAACAGACATATTAGGCAAGCATTTTGGAGCTTTCACCTAAATAACTACAGGTGGTGAGATAAGCTGCACAATATAATTGACCTTTCAGTATATTGTTGCACACACACCATCTATTTAGCAAATGCCCTTGTTATCAACAGCAGCCTTTTAAACTCACCTGAGCTAACAGGTATGTGCGCTGGTTACTCTGCTGCGCTTAAAATTTCTTTTTTGGTTTGCTACAATGCCTTTTCTGAAACGTTGTCTCCTTCTGCTGGAACACTGACTTCTTTCATTTAATGCCTGCAGACTATAAAAGAGAACCCAACCCAAAAAGTTTGGTTGATTAGTCTGTGGCATTCTGTTAAACTGTTGCTTATGGCGGTCTCTGTGAGCTTCTCAGCGACATTCAGCCAGCCAGGTATCCTGCCTGCAGTAGATGGAATGTGGCAATGGAACGCTGGCTGCGCGTGTCATAATAGGCTCTGAGCCTTTATATACCTGTGCACAGCAGCAGCCACCTTCAGTCTGCTGCTGGACAGCCAGCAGCAGCAGCAGCAGGAGAGGTATGTAATCAGGAGCCCTCCTGCTAAGGGTAGACAGCTGCTCGTTCCACCCCACCCCCCGCCTTAATTGGTTCTCCTCCCTTCCAACGGTGTTGAGGCGGGTGGGAACAGCAGGGGGTGAAGGTGCTGTGTTTAAAGAGGTGGAGTTATGCAGATCTAAAACGCGTGGATTGCAGCAGCAGCAAGCCGAAAAGTGCAGGCATGTAAGGGATCTAGAGGTTGACAACATGTCTTCTTAACGGGAGTCCAGGAGCTCATCTCCACAAATGGACTTTTCAGGATCCTTGGGTGGCTCCGTAGTTTGAAACCAATTCTGGTTATCGCTTCTCGGCCTTTTGGCTAAGATCAAGTGTAGTATCTGTTCTTATCAGTTTAATATCTGATACGTCCCCTATCTGGGGACCATATATTAAATGGATTTTTAGAACAGGGAGATGGAAAAAGAGCTTGCTCTGTCCACTCCACGCATTGACCTGGTATTGCAGTATCTCCAGGACCGGTGCACCCCTTCTTTAATGCAGTTTCTAAAATCAGAAAGAATTGAATTCAATGTTTTTTGTTCATTTTGCTTGTTTGTCGGATTTTGGGATGGACTCTTTGGCTTTGCTTTTCTTCTCCTCATTGGATTTTTCATGTTCAAAGTTGCAGAAGCCAGATTACAAGCTCATTTTGGTTCAACTTCAGCAACTGTGCATTGCATTGCCATGTAATGTGATGCAATGCTATCTTTCTAGCTCTCCCTTTTTACTTCCTTTTGGATAAACAGACATATTAGGCAAGCATTTTGGAGCTTTCACCTAAATAACTACAGGTGGTGAGATAAGCTGCACAATATAATTGACCTTTCAGTATATTGTTGCACACACACCATCTATTTAGCAAATGCCCTTGTTATCAACAGCAGCCTTTTAAACTCACCTGAGCTAACAGGTATGTGCGCTGGTTACTCTGCTGCGCTTAAAATTTCTTTTTTGGTTTGCTACAATGCCTTTTCTGAAACATTGTCTCCTTCTGCTGGAACACTGACTTCTTTCATTTAATGCCTGCAGACTATAAAAGAGAACCCAACCCAAAAAGTTTGGTTGATTAGTCTGTGGCATTCTGTTAAACTGTTGCTTATGGCGGTCTCTGTGAGCTTCTCAGCGACATTCAGCCAGCCAGGTATCCTGCCTGCAGTAGATGGAATGTGGCAATGGAACGCTGGCTGCGCGTGTCATAATAGGCTCTGAGCCTTTATATACCTGTGCACAGCAGCAGCCACCTTCAGTCTGCTGCTGGACAGCCAGCAGCAGCAGCAGCAGGAGAGGTATGTAATCAGGAGCCCTCCTGCTAAGGGTAGACAGCTGCTCGTTCCACCCCATCCCCCGCCTTAATTGGTTCTCCTCCCTTCCAACGGTGTTGAGGCGGGTGGGAACAGCAGGGGGTGAAGGTGCTGTGTTTAAAGAGGTGGAGTTATGCAGATCTAAAACGCGTGGATTGCAGCAGCAGCAAGCCGAAAAGTGCAGGCATGTAAGGGATCTAGAGGTTGACAACATGTCTTCTTAACGGGAGTCCAGGAGCTCATCTCCACAAATGGACTTTTCAGGATCCTTGGGTGGCTCCGTAGTTTGAAACCAATTCTGGTTATCGCTTCTCGGCCTTTTGGCTAAGATCAAGTGTAGTATCTTTCGAAAAGGCGGTTTTGGATGTTGGTCGCCCTAGTAGATTGATACATTATGCACACTGGGGTTTAGGCGCTTGTTAGTACGCCAGGTGGCTAATATAGTCATCTGGTGGAAAGCATGGCCCCCCAGGATTGACGCCATTGGGCCGGGGAAGATCGAAAGCCCGAAGTGTGAAGTGCCCCAGGAGTGGTGACCCTGGGGTGCCTTAACTCACTGGGATTGGGAACCCCACTTGAGTTTATGGCACATTTGCACAAGCACTTCAAATTTTCTTTCTTCGCACACACCCTTATTCCGGGCCTTCTGGCCTTAGGATGGGGAATTTTTCAATTCCCGGTCGAAGGTCCGGGCAGTATTATACTGTGAAACCTTCACTATTTATTTAATTTCTTTGTCACTGTGTGTCCACTTATTCACGTGTGTCACGTCCTACTAGGATTTTGTCGGGATGCGGTTCCCTTACGGGTTCCTCTCTTGGCAGGTCTAGGGGGGGAGTGTGTGGCCATCAGGTTCCGCTCCCCCCTGAACCCCCCTGGCTCTCCTCTTTCGGGAGGAGAGCGTTGTTGGCTCCCCTCTTCCGGGAGGGGAGCACAGTCTTTGGCTCCCAGTGCCTTGCTCGGGTGAGAACTCGGGCAGGTGCTGGGGGTAAGATTGGGTCGCCTCTGGCTTCGGCTGGAGGTGGCTTTTTGTCCCTGTTCCTCGCTGTGGCCTTTTGGCTCGGAGGGACGGGGAATGGTTTGGGGGACCCTTCTCCCTTTGGAGAGGGTTTCAAGAAGACCAGCATCCTAGTGCACTTTTTTTGTGGCACTTGTCACTTTTTTAAGCGCACTCGGGTTTTGTACACGAATTCGGGCTTTCAAAAAAAAAAAAAAAAAAAAAATCTGTTCTTATCAGTTTAATATCTGATACGTCCCCTATCTGGGGACCATATATTAAATGGATTTTTAGAACAGGGAGATGGAAAAAGAGCTTGCTCTGTCCACTCCACGCATTGACCTGGTATTGCAGTATCTCCAGGACCGGTGCACCCCTTCTTTAATGCAGTTTCTAAAATCAGAAAGAATTGAATTCAATGTTTTTTGTTCATTTTGCTTGTTTGTCGGATTTTGGGATGGACTCTTTGGCTTTGCTTTTCTTCTCCTCATTGGATTTTTCATGTTCAAAGTTGCAGAAGCCAGATTACAAGCTCATTTTGGTTCAACTTCAGCAACTGTGCATTGCATTGCCATGTAATGTGATGCAATGCTATCTTTCTAGCTCTCCCTTTTTACTTCCTTTTGGATAAACAGACATATTAGGCAAGCATTTTGGAGCTTTCACCTAAATAACTACAGGTGGTGAGATAAGCTGCACAATATAATTGACCTTTCAGTATATTGTTGCACACACACCATCTATTTAGCAAATGCCCTTGTTATCAACAGCAGCCTTTTAAACTCACCTGAGCTAACAGGTATGTGCGCTGGTTACTCTGCTGCGCTTAAAATTTCTTTTTTGGTTTGCTACAATGCCTTTTCTGAAACGTTGTCTCCTTCTGCTGGAACACTGACTTCTTTCATTTAATGCCTGCAGACTATAAAAGAGAACCCAACCCAAAAAGTTTGGTTGATTAGTCTGTGGCATTCTGTTAAACTGTTGCTTATGGCGGTCTCTGTGAGCTTCTCAGCGACATTCAGCCAGCCAGGTATCCTGCCTGCAGTAGATGGAATGTGGCAATGGAACGCTGGCTGCGCGTGTCATAATAGGCTCTGAGCCTTTATATACCTGTGCACAGCAGCAGCCACCTTCAGTCTGCTGCTGGACAGCCAGCAGCAGCAGCAGCAGGAGAGGTATGTAATCAGGAGCCCTCCTGCTAAGGGTAGACAGCTGCTCGTTCCACCCCACCCCCCGCCTTAATTGGTTCTCCTCCCTTCCAACGGTGTTGAGGCGGGTGGGAACAGCAGGGGGTGAAGGTGCTGTGTTTAAAGAGGTGGAGTTATGCAGATCTAAAACGCGTGGATTGCAGCAGCAGCAAGCCGAAAAGTGCAGGCATGTAAGGGATCTAGAGGTTGACAACATGTCTTCTTAACGGGAGTCCAGGAGCTCATCTCCACAAATGGACTTTTCAGGATCCTTGGGTGGCTCCGTAGTTTGAAACCAATTCTGGTTATCGCTTCTCGGCCTTTTGGCTAAGATCAAGTGTAGTATCTGTTCTTATAAGAACACAAGAGCTATGATCTACACTTGACGAGAGCGATCGAACTCGGAAGGAGAAGAGCTTCGGAGCCCAGCTGACATCGGAGAAGGAAGGCGGATATCGGTGGGAGGAAGAAGCTCTAAAGAATCCAGAAGAAGACGAAGACTCGGAGAAGAATCGGGCTGTCCTGTGGAATCTTCGAGGAAGAAAATCATCGAGACAAAGACCTTTCGGGGAATTTGTCCAGAACACGACGGGAGAAGAATCTGCATAGCTCCACCCATTCCGGGAAAAGTTCCAGATCCAGCTCCAAGAAGTAACTGCCGGAGGAAAGCCATGGCAAGCGCTGCGAGGAAGGCCGAAAAGAAGAGCCTGGAGCAGGGGACAGCCAGGAGGGCCCAGCCAGGACCCGATTCTGACCCCAAGGACTCTGCCTCCACGACTGGCCAGCAGAAGGGACCCCAGAAGCCCCGCCACGAAGCTCCAGCCCTGGAGCCATGGATGCGGCAGACGGTGGCCCTGAAGCTGAAGGAAGTGGATGGGAGGGTGCCGGACATGTCCTCGGACGTGTTCTGCCAGAAGATGCTGCTGGATCGAGGCTTCTCCAGGTCGGACACCCTCAGCATCCAGACCTTCTTGACGGGGATCTTCTTCGTCACCTTCGCCACTGTGAACACCTGCAGGAGGTTCTGGGAAATGGTAAGCGCAAAAGGACCAGATAATTCTTTCTCTGCCTTTACAGGTAGCTGCCCTATCCAGAGGGACGAAAGGAGGATCACGGTCTCCATGCGCAACCCGCACACCCCAGGCCAAGACATCTGTACCTTCCTGAGACGCTTCTGTTTGGTTGTGAAGGAACCTTCTCACATCCTGAATGGACTCGGCTTCTGGACAGGTAAGTGGTCGGTGACCGTTAGACTTCACAGGGACCTGGCGTACTCAGACGGACTTCGGCACCTGCCCCCGACATTCTGCCTGGGCAACTCCTACGGCCTCATCTATTACCCGGACATGCCGCGGAACTGCAGGAGATGCGGCAAGAACGGCCACGAGATGAAGGACTGCAAGGAGGATGCCTGCAGGATTTGTCGAGTGACGGGACACAGCTCGAAGGACTGCCCGAAGAAGACGTCCTGCAACCTGTGTGGGCTGGCGGCTCATCTGTACAAGGATTGCCCCAAGCGTGAGAGATCCTGGGCATCGGTGGTTGCGACGACCCCAGCTACGGAGGACAAGGACCCGATGACCAGGCCTGTGAAGTTCAAGGACGCGACGACCAAGGCCCCAGCGGCCAAGGCCGAGACGACCAAGGCCAAAGCGGTCAAGGAGTCGGTGGCCAAAGCCCCAGCGACGGTCCCAGCAGCTCCGAAGCAGAAGAAAAAGTCAAAGGAGGGTAAGAGTTCTGTCACCCCTCTCTCGATCCCTCCCCCTGCCACCCCCGTCCAATCCCCCCCCACCCCGGCCACCCCTGCTGAGGATTCCACTTCCTCTTCCTCCTTCCCCTACTCCTCAGCAGGTGTCCTTTCCCCTGCCCCGGCAGCCACTCTCCCTCCCCAGACCATGGTAGCGGTGGAATTAACCTTTCCTCCACCCGCCGCTATCTATTCCGAGGAGGATTTTCCCCTTCTTGTCTCCCCAGTTCCAACCCGGGGAAAGAGGAAGGTGGAGGACAGCCCTGCTACTGAATCCTCCAAAAAGAAGATTCTGGATTTCGTAGGCGAAAAGGAGGATACCCTCCCTGAGCCAGAAGAGATGGAGCACATGGTTGAGACCCTGGTGGCCGAGCCAGAAGAGGAGGAACTGGTGGTCGCCGAGATCGAGGCCGCGCTGCTTGACCAGATGGAGGAAGAGGGCCTGCTGGTGATCCCGTCACCAGCAGTCAACACCGACGAGGGACCACCCGACCGGAGTGGTAACTAAGGTGTATTGCCTGCGCTAACTTTTTCTTTTTTCCCTACATGATGGCTAATATTAACTTATTTTCCATTAATGTCAGGAGCATCAAGGACAAGTTCAGACGTCAGACTATTTATGCCTTCCTTACTTCCCAGTTGTGTGATGTTTATATGTTGCAGGAATGTTCCCTTCCCTCCTCTAGGTCCTTCAAACATCTGGCCAGGGAGTGGTCCCACGGTCCATCCTACTGGTCCGGTGGGGGTGACTGCAAGTCTGCGGGGGTCGCAATTCTGATCAGGGGGGGCGCATTCACGCTTGAGTCCGTCCAGGAGCTCATCTGCGGCAGGGCTCTTGTTGTAGATGGCAACTGGGCGGGAGAACCTGTCAGGTTCATCAACGTGTATGCGTCCCCACTGAAGAATGAGCGTTTGGAGCTTTTCCAGACCCTGCGGCTTCAGCTTGCCACCACCAGGACCTTAGTGATGGCCGGGGATTTCAACTGCCCCATCGAGGAGGATGGTCGTAGTTCTGGCACATCTGCCAAGTTGGACATCACGTCCAAGCTGCTCATCGAGATGGTAACCGAGGCCTCTCTTCAGGACGTGGTGGGCTCCATGGGGAGAGGCTCCACGAACTATTCGTGGAGCCGACCCGATGGCTCACTCCGCTCCAGGATTGACTTTGTGTTCACCTCTCGGGCAGTCAGGCAGAGTAGGCACTCGATGGTCTCCTGCTTCTTCTCCGACCACAGAGCCATTCACTTACAAGGTGTCCTCGGCGACGGTTTTCCGTCCGGCCCCGGCTCCTGGAAGCTGAATTGTGCTCTGCTGGCTCAGGATGAAGTCGTGGAGGAGCTGAGAGCAGCCTACGCAATGTGGCAGTCCTACAAGGGTAGCTTCCAAACAGTCTCTGATTGGTGGGAATATGTTAAACTTGAGTTTCGCTGTTTCTTTCAGGCCAAGGGTCGACAACAGGCGTGTGAGAAGAGGAGGGACTTCAGAGGGCTGCAGCGCGAGCTGCGGTCGCTGCAGGACCTTCTTCACTGCGGCTGGGACGTGAGGGAGGAGCTGGAGGAGACCAAGAAGAGCCTGAAAAGGCACTTTGAGGAGGAGTCCAAGCGAATCGTCTTCCGTTCCAAAGTGGAGAATCTGGAGAAGGGTGAGAAATGTAACTCATTCTTTTTCAGGAAACTTCATGCCGGTCACACGCCCCTGAACGAGCTGCGAGACGAGAGCGGAAACATGCGACGTGGGAAGGAGGACGTGATGAGGGTCGTCAGCGACTTCTACAGCGAACTCTACTCCCACAAGACTACCGACCCCGACGCTGCTGATAAGTTCCTGTCAGGTATCACTAACCATCTTGATCCTGCAGGCACGGCAGCCTTGGACAAACCTCTGATGGTGGGCGAATTGCTCTCTGCCGCTAAATCCTTTAGGACCGGCAGGACCCCGGGCAGTGATGGTCTTCCAGCGGAGCTCTATGTAGCGCTGGGAGACCTCATCTGTCCGGACCTGTTGGACCTGTACGAGGAGATGGTGGTGGAGGGTAGAATGCCTCCATCTTTGAGGGAAGGAATGGTCACGATCCTGTACAAGCGGAAGGGAGAGAGGTGCGACCTGAGGAATTGGCGTCCCATCACTCTGCTCAACGTGGACTACAAGATCCTGGCCAAGACGATGGCGACACGACTTAAGACGGTCATCGGACGGATCATCCACCCGGACCAGACCTGCGGCATCCCTGGACGTCGCATCGCAGACAGCCTCGCTCTCGTGCGGGACACGGTCGAGTACATCAAGGTCCGCCGCGCACACGTGGCCCTGGTCTCCTTGGATCAGGAGAAGGCCTTCGACCGGGTTTCCCACGAGTTCATGGGCCGAGCTCTGCACCGGTTAGGTTTGGGTAACATGTTTTGTTCGTATGTCCGTCTGATGTATTTTGATATCCACAGCTCGGTGTTGGTGAACGGCTGGAAGACTGACCCCTTCCCTGTCCTCTCTGGGGTCAGACAAGGCTGCCCTCTATCACCTCTTCTTTTTGTTTGTGTTATAGAACTCTTCGCAGAGGCTATCCGGCAGAATGGAGAGATCAGAGGGATCACCGCACCGGGTCCGGGACAACACGAGGTCAAGTGCTCGCTCTACATGGACGACGTCACCGTCTTCTGCGCTGATCGTGGTTCAGTCGACGCCCTCATCCAGACGTGTGAGAGGTTCGGCCGGGCTTCAGGGGCCAAAGTCAACTGCAGGAAGTCGGAAGCCATGCTCTTCGGGGATTGGCAGCCGGCCTCCTCTGCCCCCTTCCCCTTCAACATTCAACCGGATTTCCTCAAGGTGCTGGGAGTCTGGTTCGGGAAGGAAGGAGCGGCCCTCAAGTCCTGGCAAGAACGCTTGGCCAAGGTGAAGCAACGGATCGGACTCTGGAGCCTCAGACACCTCACTTGTGAGGGTAAGGCACTCGTCCTGCGTAATGAGGTCCTGCCCGTCTTGCAGTACACGGCGCAGGCCTGGCCCCCACACGTCACTGTGTGCAGGGCCATTACCAAGACAGTGTTTCACTTTGTCTGGGGATCCAAGATGGACAGAGTCAGGCGGGCCGTCATGTACAAGGAGCCTCGCAAGGGTGGGAAGGGCGTTCCAGATATCCCCACCCTCCTGCGATCCTCTTTTGTGTGTGATTGTGTCCGCCGGACTTTGCAAGTCAAGAATGGCTCCGCGGGCAGGTCCATGTCTCACTTCTTCCTGCTTCCTCTTTGGAGGCGACTCGGCTGGGACAAGTGGGACAGCTCCTTCCCCTACAACTGGACGACGCCATGGTTCTACGGAGACGTCGTTCGATTTGTGGGGGAGCATCAACTGGAGGGACTCAAGCCCGACTTGTGGAAGCCCAAAACTATCCACAAGCTAATCAGAGCCAAGGATGACGTGGAGAACATCACAGGACTTCACCAGGACACGCTGGAGACTGTGTGGACAAATGTGTCGTCTGACAGGCTGACCAACGGGCACAAGGACTTGTCGTGGATGGCGATTCAGGGCGGACTGCCCGTCCGGTCATTCATGCATGCCCGGAACCTGTGCAAGACCCGGTACTGCCCAAGGTGCCCCTTCGTGGAGGAAACATCTTTGCACACTTTTTGGGACTGCGGATTTGCACAGCGCCTATTGACTGCACTTGAGGACGACCTGAGGAACTCTGTCCCCAGGGCGAGCCTATCGCACCATTCTGTGCTTTATGGACTATTCCCTGGGGTTCATACCGTCGGAGCCATCCAGGAGGCTTGGCGCCTTATGAACTGCTTCAAAGATGCCGTTTGGGTCGCCAGGAACCGGCTCATCTTGAGGAGGGAGAGGATGTCCATCCAGGACTGCCGCAGGCTGATCCACAGCCTGCTCAGAGACTATTCCATCATGGACGGTCCGGAGGACGAGGATGAGGACTAAACCCCTCCTCCCCCTCTCCCCTTATGTGTCTTGTCTTTCAATAAAGCTTCGGGCCTGTGATTTTCCCCTCCCCATCCCCTTTTTCCCAATCCCTATCCCTTATCACGGTTCGTCGTACTGTATTGATTGACATGCTTTTTCTTTCAGATTGAGTGTTTTGTGTAGCATAGGGGTGCGATGTGTCTAGTTAGTGCGTCGTATCCTCATGCTATGTAAATATGATGTAGAATTCTGTGTGTACTGGGCTGCGGCACTGTACACTGTCTGTTAACTTATTTTTTGTGCTAATAAAAGATATATTCAATCAAAAAAAAAAAAAAAAAAAATCTGTTCTTATCAGTTTAATATCTGATACGTCCCCTATCTGGGGACCATATATTAAATGGATTTTTAGAACAGGGAGATGGAAAAAGAGCTTGCTCTGTCCACTCCACGCATTGACCTGGTATTGCAGTATCTCCAGGACCGGTGCACCCCTTCTTTAATGCAGTTTCTAAAATCAGAAAGAATTGAATTCAATGTTTTTTGTTCATTTTGCTTGTTTGTCGGATTTTGGGATGGACTCTTTGGCTCTGCTTTTCTTCTCCTCATTGGATTTTTCATGTTCAAAGTTGCAGAAGCCAGATTACAAGCTCATTTTGGTTCAACTTCAGCAACTGTGCATTGCATTGCCATGTAATGTGATGCAATGCTATCTTTCTAGCTCTCCCTTTTTACTTCCTTTTGGATAAACAGACATATTAGGCAAGCATTTTGGAGCTTTCACCTAAATAACTACAGGTGGTGAGATAAGCTGCACAATATAATTGACCTTTCAGTATATTGTTGCACACACACCATCTATTTAGCAAATGCCCTTGTTATCAACAGCAGCCTTTTAAACTCACCTGAGCTAACAGGTATGTGCGCTGGTTACTCTGCTGCGCTTAAAATTTCTTTTTTGGTTTGCTACAATGCCTTTTCTGAAACGTTGTCTCCTTCTGCTGGAACACTGACTTCTTTCATTTAATGCCTGCAGACTATAAAAGAGAACCCAACCCAAAAAGTTTGGTTGATTAGTCTGTGGCATTCTGTTAAACTGTTGCTTATGGCGGTCTCTGTGAGCTTCTCAGCGACATTCAGCCAGCCAGGTATCCTGCCTGCAGTAGATGGAATGTGGCAATGGAACGCTGGCTGCGCGTGTCATAATAGGCTCTGAGCCTTTATATACCTGTGCACAGCAGCAGCCACCTTCAGTCTGCTGCTGGACAGCCAGCAGCAGCAGCAGCAGGAGAAGTATGTAATCAGGAGCCCTCCTGCTAAGGGTAGACAGCTGCTCGTTCCACCCCACCCCCCGCCTTAATTGGTTCTCCTCCCTTCCAACGGTGTTGAGGCGGGTGGGAACAGCAGGGGGTGAAGGTGCTGTGTTTAAAGAGGTGGAGTTATGCAGATCTAAAACGCGTGGATTGCAGCAGCAGCAAGCCGAAAAGTGCAGGCATGTAAGGGATCTAGAGGTTGACAACATGTCTTCTTAACGGGAGTCCAGGAGCTCATCTCCACAAATGGACTTTTCAGGATCCTTGGGTGGCTCCGTAGTTTGAAACCAATTCTGGTTATCGCTTCTCGGCCTTTTGGCTAAGATCAAGTGTAGTATCTGTTCTTATCAGTTTAATATCTGATACGTCCCCTATCTGGGGACCATATATTAAATGGATTTTTAGAACAGGGAGATGGAAAAAGAGCTTGCTCTGTCCACTCCACGCATTGACCTGGTATTGCAGTATCTCCAGGACCGGTGCACCCCTTCTTTAATGCAGTTTCTAAAATCAGAAAGAATTGAATTCAATGTTTTTTGTTCATTTTGCTTGTTTGTCGGATTTTGGGATGGACTCTTTGGCTTTGCTTTTCTTCTCCTCATTGGATTTTTCATGTTCAAAGTTGCAGAAGCCAAAATACAAGCTCATTTTGGTTCAACTTCAGCAACTGTGCATTGCATTGCCATGTAATGTGATGCAATGCTATCTTTCTAGCTCTCCCTTTTTACTTCCTTTTGGATAAACAGACATATTAGGCAAGCATTTTGGAGCTTTCACCTAAATAACTACAGGTGGTGAGATAAGCTGCACAATATAATTGACCTTTCAGTATATTGTTGCACACACACCATCTATTTAGCAAATGCCCTTGTTATCAACAGCAGCCTTTTAAACTCACCTGAGCTAACAGGTATGTGCGCTGGTTACTCTGCTGCGCTTAAAATTTCTTTTTTGGTTTGCTACAATGCCTTTTCTGAAACGTTGTCTCCTTCTGCTGGAACACTGACTTCTTTCATTTAATGCCTGCAGACTATAAAAGAGAACCCAACCCAAAAAGTTTGGTTGATTAGTCTGTGGCATTCTGTTAAACTGTTGCTTATGGCGGTCTCTGTGAGCTTCTCAGCGACATTCAGCCATCCAGGTATCCTGCCTGCAGTAGATGGAATGTGGCAATGGAACGCTGGCTGCGCGTGTCATAATAGGCTCTGAGCCTTTATATACCTGTGCACAGCAGCAGCCACCTTCAGTCTGCTGCTGGACAGCCAGCAGCAGCAGCAGCAGGAGAGGTATGTAATCAGGAGCCCTGCTGCTAAGGGTAGACAGCTGCTCGTTCCACCCCACCCCCCGCCTTAATTGGTTCTCCTCCCTTCCAACGGTGTTGAGGCGGGTGGGAACAGCAGGGGGTGAAGGTGCTGTGTTTAAAGAGGTGGAGTTATGCAGATCTAAAACGCGTGGATTGCAGCAGCAGCAAGCTGAAAAGTGCAGGCATGTAAGGGATCTAGAGGTTGACAACATGTCTTCTTAACGGGAGTCCAGGAGCTCATCTCCACAAATGGACTTTTCAGGATCCTTGGGTGGCTCCGTAGTTTGAAACCAATTCTGGTTATCGCTTCTCGGCCTTTTGGCTAAGATCAAGTGTAGTATCTTTTGAAAAGGCAGTTTTGTCCTTGGGCTGCCCTAGTAAATTGATGCATATTACACACTGGTTTGGTGCACTTGTTAGTACGCCAGGTGGCTCATAGAGTTATCTGATGGAAAACATGGCCCTCCAGGATCGAAGTCACTAGGCTGGGTAAGTGTGAGGGCTTTGGAGCAATGTGCCCCAGGAGTAGGCGCCCTGGTGGGAGTCCAAGCTTACTGGGACTGGGAACCCCAGAAAGACTTGGCTTCATTGCACGCCGCACCTTTGCCAATCATACTTTCTGAGCAACCCCCCCTATTCCTGGCCTCCGGGCTTGGAAGGGGAATTTTTATAAACCCGGTCGGAGGTCCGGTCAGCTTTGGGCTGAGAAACCAACACAGGCTCCAGCTCCACTAGGGTGGCAGCCTAGATGGAAGCTGGGAGCACGAAAACGGCTCTTCTCCGGCTTCGGCTAGGGAGAGCATCGGAGATCCCTGACCCTCGCTGTGGCCTTCTGGCTCGGAGGGATGGGGATGGTTTATTGGGGACCCTCTCCTCCGGGAAGGGTCCACATGAATCCTCGCCTCGTGCGCTGTTTTGGTGTGACTTCGGTCACATTTTTCAGTGCCTTGGATGCAGCTTCAATCAAAAATCTGTTCTTATCAGTTTAATATCTGATACGTCCCCTATCTGGGGACCATATATTAAATGGATTTTTAGAACAGGGAGATGGAAAAAGAGCTTGCTCTGTCCACTCCACGCATTGACCTGGTATTGCAGTATCTCCAGGACCGGTGCACCCCTTCTTTAATGCAGTTTCTAAAATCAGAAAGAATTGAATTCAATGTTTTTTGTTCATTTTGCTTGTTTGTCGGATTTTGGGATGGACTCTTTGGCTTTGCTTTTCTTCTCCTCATTGGATTTTTCATGTTCAAAGTTGCAGAAGCCAGATTACAAGCTCATTTTGGTTCAACTTCAGCAACTGTGCATTGCATTGCCATGTAATGTGATGCAATGCTATCTTTCTAGCTCTCCCTTTTTACTTCCTTTTGGATAAACAGACATATTAGGCAAGCATTTTGGAGCTTTCACCTAAATAACTACAGGTGGTGAGATAAGCTGCACAATATAATTGACCTTTCAGTATATTGTTGCACACACACCATCTATTTAGCAAATGCCCTTGTTATCAACAGCAGCCTTTTAAACTCACCTGAGCTAACAGGTATGTGCGCTGGTTACTCTGCTGCGCTTAATATTTCTATCTTGTGTGATACCATCTGCTGAGCTGTGTATCTAATGCTCTCCTGTGTGATACTGTCTGCTGAGCTGTGTATCTAATCCTGTCCTGTGTGATACAGTCCGCTGAGCTATGTATCTAATCCTCCCCTGTGCGATATTGTCTGCTGAGCTGTGTATCTAATCCTCTCCTGTGTGATACTGTCTGCTGAGCTGTGCATCTAATCCTATCCTGTGTGATACTATCTGCTGAGCAGTGTATCTAATCCTCTCCTGTGTGATACTGTCTGCTGAGCCGTGTATCTAATCCTCTCCTGTGTGATACTGTCTGCTGAGCCGTGTATCTAATCCACTCCTGTGTGATACTGTCTGATGAACTGTGTATCTAATCCTATCCTGTGTGATACTGTCTGCTGAGCCGTGTATCTAATCCACTCCTGTGTGATACTGTCTGCTGAGCTGTGTATCTAACCCCGCCCTGTGCGATACTGTCTGCTGAGCCGTGTATCTAATCCACTCCTGTGTGATACTGTCTGATGAACTGTGTATCTAATCCTATCCTGTGTGATACTGTCTGCTGAGCCGTGTATCTAATCCCGCCCTGTGTGATACTGTCTGCTGAGCCGTGTATCTAATCCACTCCTGTGTGATACTATCTGCTGAGCTTTGTATCTAATCCTGTGCTGTGTGATACTGTCAGCTGAGTTGTGTATCTAATCCTATCCTGTGTGATACCATCTGCTGAGCTGTGTATCTAATCCTTTCCTGTGTGATACTGTCTGCTGAGCTGTGTATCTAATCCTCTCCTGTGTGATACCGTCTGCTGAGCCGTGTATCTAATCCTCTCCTGTGTGATACTGTCTGCTGAGCTATGTATCTAATCCTCTCCTGTGTGATAATGTTTGCTGAGCTGTGTATCTAATTCTTTCCTGTGAGATACTGCCTGCTGAACTGTGTATCTAAGCCTATCCTGTGTGATACTGTCTGCTGAGCCATGTATATAATCCTCTACTGTGTGATACTGTCTGCTGAGCTATGTATCTAATCCTCTCCTGTGTGATATTGTCAGCTGAGCTGTGTATCTAATCCTGTCCTGTGTGATACTGTCTGCTGATCCGTGTATCTAATACTCTCCTGTGTGATACTGACTGCTGTGCTGTGTATCTAATCCTATGCTGTGTGATACTGTCTGCTGAGCTGTGTATCTAATCCTATGCTGTGTGATACTGTCTGCTGAGCTGTATCTCTAATCCTACCCTGTGTGATACTGTCTGCTCAACCGTGTATCTAATCCTCTCCTGTGTGATACCATCTGCTGAGCAGTGTATCTAATCCTCTCCTGTGTGATACCGGCTGCTGAGCTGTGTATCTAATCCTCTCCTGTGCGATACTCTCTGCTGAGCTGTGTATCTAATCCTTTCCTGTGTGATACTGTGTGCTGAGCTGTGTATCTAATCCTCTCCTGTGTGATACTGTCTGATGAGCTGTGTATCTAATCCTCTCCTGTGTGATACTGTCTGCTGAGCTGTGTATCTAATCCTCTCCTGTGTGATACTGTCTGATGAACTGTGTATCTAATCCTATCCTGTGTGATACTGTCTGCTGAGCCGTGTATCTAATCCCGCCCTGTGCGATACTGTCTGCTGAGCCATGTATCTAATCCACCCGTGTGATACAGTCTGCTGAGCTGTGTATCTAATCCTATGCTGTGTGATACTGTCTGCTGAGCTGTGTATCTAATCCTCTCCTGTGTGATACTGTCTGATGAACTGTGTTTCTAATCCTCTCCTGTGTGATACTGTCTGCTGAGCTGTGTATCTAATCCTATCCTGTGTGATACTGTCTGCTGAGCCGTGTATCTAATCCCGCCCTGTGCGATACTGTCTGCTGAGCCATGTATCTAATCCACCCGTGTGATACAGTCTGCTGAGCTGTGTATCTAATCCTATGCTGTGTGATACTGTCTGCTGAGCTGTGTATCTAATCCTCTCCTGTGTGATACTGTCTGATGAACTGTGTTTCTAATCCTCTCCTGTGTGATACAGTCTGCTGAGCTGTGTATCTAATCCTATCCTGTGTGATACTGTCAGCTGAACTGTGTATCTAATCCTCTCCTGTGTGATACTGTCTGCTGAGCTGTGTATCTAATCCTCTCCTGTGTGATACTGTCTGCTGAGCTGTGTATCTAATCCTCTCCTGTGTGATACTGTCTGATGAGCTGTGTATCTAATCCTCTCCTGTGTGACTCTGTCTGCTGAGCCGTGTATCTAATCCTCTCCTGTGTGATACTGTGTGCTGAGATGTGTATCTTATCCTATCCTGTGTGATACTGTTTGATGAGCTGTATATCTAAACCTGTCCTGTGTGATACCGTCTGCTGAGCAGTGTATCTAATCTTATCCTGTGATACTGTCTGCTGAGCTGTGTATCTAATCCCCTCCTGTGTGATTCTGTCTGCTGAGAAGTGTATCTAATCCTATGCTGTGTCATACTGTCTGCTGAGCTGTGTATCTAATCCTATGCTGTGTATCTAATCATCTCCTGTGTGATAATGTCTGCTGAGCCGTGTATCTAATCCTATCCTGTGTGATACTGTCAGCTGATCTGTGTATCTAATCCTATCCTGTGTAATACCATCTGCTGAGCAGTGTATCTAATCCTATCCTGTGTGATACTGTCTGCTGACCTGTGTATCTAATCCTCTCCTGTGTGATACTGTCTGCTGAGCCGTGTATCTAATCCTCTCCTGTGTGATACTGTGTGCTGAGCTGTGTATCTAATCCTCTCCTGTGCGTTACTGTCTGCTGAGCTGTGTATCTAATCCTCTCCTGTGTGATAATGTCTGATGAACTGTGTATCTAATCCTGTCCTATGTGATACTGTCAGCTGAGCTGTGTATCTAATCCTCTCCGGTGTGATACTGTCTGCTGTGTCATATATCTAATCCCGCCCTGTGCGATACTGTCTGCTGAGCCGTGTATCTAATCCACTCCTGTGTGATACTGTCTGATGAACTGTGTATCTAATCCTGTCCTATGTGATACTGTCAGCTGAGCTGTGTATCTAATCCTATCCTGTGTGATACCATCTGCTGAGCTGTGCATCTAATCCTCTCCTGTGTGATACTGTCTGCTGAGCTGTGCATCTAATCCTGTCCTGTGTGATACCGTCTGCTGAGCTGTGTATCTAATCCTCTCCTGTGCGGTACTGTCTGCTGAGCCGTGTATCTAATCCTCTCCTGTGCGATACCGTCTGCTGAGTAGTGTGTCTAATCCTTTCCTGTGCGATACTGTCTGCTGAGCTGTGTATCTAATCCCCTCCTGTGTGATACTGTCTGCTGAGCTGTGTATCTAATCCTCTCCTGTGTGATACTGTCTGTTGAGCCGTGTATCTAATCCTATGCTGTGTGATAGTCTGCTGAGCAGTGTATCTAATCTTATACTGTGTGATACTGTCTGCTGAGCTGTGTATCTTTCTTCTGCTGGTTGTTCGCCTTTTTTTTGTTGTTCTGGGAGACATCCGTCGTTTGGGTCGTTCTCCAAGTTGGGATCTGCCGTGCCTGAGGAGGAGAATTTTTCCGGTGATTTGGAAAGAGTTTGGACGGATGTGCGTGGTAATCTTCAGGAGGCCAACAGAAAATCTAAAGACTACTTTGATAGGAAACGACAGGAGGTTTTGTTCGCTGTTGGTGACATGGTTTGGTTGTCCTCTAGGAATCTGCGGTTGAGGATTCCTTCTAAGAAATTGGGTCCCAAGTTTGTAGGGCCCTTTAAGGTGCTTCAGGTTGTCAACCAATCTGCTGTTAGGTTGGAGGTTCCTACCTCCTGGAGAATTAATCCGGTCTTTCATGTCTCTCTGTTAAAAAAAGCTGTTGTGTCGGATGGTGACGCCTCTGCCTCTGTTCCTCCGGTGGTGGAGGACGGGGAATATGAAATTTCTCGCATCCTTGACTCTAGACGGTATAGAGGTAGTTTGCAGTATCTTGTGGCCTGGAAAGGTTTCGGACCCGAGGATAACTCTTGGGTGAGGTCAGATGATGTTTCCGCGTCCAGACTTATCAGAGCGTTTCACAGGAGATTTCCTGATAAGCCTGGTCCTAGGGGATCCGGAGGATCCTCTTAGAAGGGGGGGTACTGTTAGAACCTTGCTGTTAGGTTTTTTTTCCTTTGCTGGTCACATGACCTTGTTGGCCTATTTAATCCTGCTCCGCCCTTCTGGCTTTGCTGGACTTCATTGTATATCTACTTTCTAGCTAGCCTGTGCTCTGTATCTAGCTCTGTTAGTTTGCTTGGTCTACGGACCTCTATGTTCTATCTATTTTGTTTGTTCGTCTGTCTGCTACTATTTCTGTTAGGAGGTGTCCCATATTCCTCCCAGTCCTTAGTACTTGTAGGGATTCCCTCCCCACATCTATAGGTCTCCGTACAGACTAGATTAGGACTTTAGCAGGTCTGATCGCAGGATCAGGTTCCCTGTTACATCGTAGGGATTCAGCTGAGTCCTATAGTAGGGACAGATCTCCTCTCTTTCCTTAGCTTTGGTAGCAGAACATAACAGATAGGGCCTTCTCTTTGGAGATCACTCTCCCTGGACGCTGGGACCTCCGTGACTCCTAGCCCTGGTACTGTAGTCAGCGTTTGGTGAACCTGGGACCTGTAGTCCTCCAGGGGTTCCGGTGGTTCCTACTGGGAATAAAGGGTCCCTGTAGGTGCAGACCCGGTGTCCGGTATATATATCGGGGTGAGCCTGGTATGCTCCTCTGCCCCCTTGCTACTTCTTCCTTCTTCTCTCTGCCTTCGGCCCACCCAAGGCCCTCACTAGGCTTTCAAACGTGCTGTAGGCCTTGGCTCGCCTAAGCAAAGCAGCCAGCTCGCTGCCTCTTCTCTGCTCTCTGAGCATCAGCACACTCTCTGCTCAATTCTGAGCTGTGTTCCGCTCTGTATCTGAACACTAATCTGAAACTAGAACTCTAATCTGAGCTGCCTAGCTCCACCCTCCCTATGTATATCCCTGACGGGATCCCTCTGCTGGTCTGAGGTGGTAGGGTGGAGGTGTGTGAATGTGTGAGGGCCTCTTGTGGAGAAGTCCATCCATGCACCCTTCTGGGTTCTTTAGCACCAGTGCGTAGCAGGGCGCCACAGTTTCCTATCACTAAGCCAGTTCTTAACCCACATACATATATTTTCCCCTATCCCCATTGTTCTCATTTTATGTATCAACCTTTTGTGTGGAACCGTATCAAAAGCTTTTGAAAAGTACATATACACAACATCCACTGCATTTCCTTGGTCCAGTCCCGAACTTGCCTCCTCATAAAAACTGATCAGATTAGTCTGACAGGAACGGTCCCTCGTAAACCCATGTTGATATTGGGTCGTGAGGTTATTCTTCTTCAGATACTCTAGTATAGCATCTGTTAGGAAACCCTCCAGGATTTTACCCACAGTAGAGGTTAAGCTTACTGGCCTACAATTTCCAAGTTCAGTTTTTGTCCCCTTTTTGAACATTGGCACCACATTTGCTATACGCCAGTCCTGTGGTACAATAGCAAAAAGAACTTCGGCACTCCATACATGAAAATATAAGAAATATTGTATCTAGACTAATGTCACTTTGAAAAATGAAGGTTTTTTGCGCATAATTTGGCCAATTTATGTGTGCCCATCAACCACGACAAGGTCACCTTCGTATGATGGGAAACTACGCTATGCTACCACTGGATATGCCACTCTTGGGCTGTAAGCCTGTATGGACAATATGTCTCTGCTTGGGCTTTTAACCTACAATGTATGGGCTGGTAGAGCTAGTTAAAACCACCTGTGACTGAATGGGAGGGACACATGGTCAGAAAAAAGGCTGTCAAACTTCTAATAGTGTGAACACGTACCTGCTGCAATGCTCCAGGAGCGGGATCCCAAAAATGATTAATAGAAAAAAGAGAGGGGTCGCTCACTGGTCTATTCGGGTGCTCTGAAGAAAAGAGTAATCTCAATAGCAAAAAGAACTTCGGCACTCCATACATGAAAATATAAGAAATATTGTATCTAGACTAATGTCACTTTGAAAAATGAAGGTTTTTTGCGCATAATTTGGCCAATTTATGTGTGCCCATCAACCACGACAAGGTCACCTTCGTATGATGGGAAACTACGCTATGCTACCACTGGATATGCCACTCTTGGGCTGTAAGCCTGTATGGACAATATGTCTCTGCTTGGGCTTTTAACCTACAATGTATGGGCTGCTAGAGCTAGTTAAAACCACCTGTGACTGAATGGGAGGGACACATGGTCAGAAAAAAGGCTGTCAAACTTCTAATAGTGTGAACACGTACCTGCTGCAATGCTCCAGGAGCGGGATCCCAAAAATGATTAATAGAAAAAAGAGAGGGGTCGCTCACTGGTCTATTCGGGTGCTCTGAAGAAAAGAGTAATCTCAATAGCAAAAAGAACTTCGGCACTCCATACATGAAAATATAAGAAATATTGTATCTAGACTATTGTCACTTTGAAAAATGAAGGTTTTTTGCGCATAATTTGGCCAATTTATGTGTGCCCATCAACCACGACAAGGTCACCTTCGTATGATGGGAAACTACGCTATGCTACCACTGGATATGCCACTCTTGGGCTGTAAGCCTGTATGGACAATATGTCTCTGCTTGGGCTTTTAACCTACAATGTATGGGCTGGTAGAGCTAGTTAAAACCACCTGTGACTGAATGGGAGGGACACATGGTCAGAAAAAAGGCTGTCAAACTTCTAATAGTGTGAACACGTACCTGCTGCAATGCTCCAGGAGCGGGATCCCAAAAATGATTAATAGAAAAAAGAGAGGGGTCGCTCACTGGTCTATTCGGGTGCTCTGAAGAAAAGAGTAATCTCAATAGCAAAAAGAACTTCGGCACTCCATACATGAAAATATAAGAAATATTGTATCTAGACTAATGTCACTTTGAAAAATGAAGGTTTTTTGCGCATAATTTGGCCAATTTATGTGTGCCCATCAACCACGACAAGGTCACCTTCGTATGATGGGAAACTACGCTATGCTACCACTGGATATGCCACTCTTGGGCTGTAAGCCTATATGGACAATATGTCTCTGCTTGGGCTTTTAACCTACAATGTATGGGCTGGTAGAGCTAGTTAAAACCACCTGTGACTGAATGGGAGGGACACATGGTCAGAAAAAAGGCTGTCAAACTTCTAATAGTGTGAACACGTACCTGCTGCAATGCTCCAGGAGCGGGATCCCAAAAATGATTAATAGAAAAAAGAGAGGGGTCGCTCACTGGTCTATTCGGGTGCTCTGAAGAAAAGAGTAATCTCAATAGCAAAAAGAACTTCGGCACTCCATACATGAAAATATAAGAAATATTTTTGGGATCCCGCTCCTGGAGCATTGCAGCAGGTACGTGTTCACACTATTAGAAGTTTGACAGCCTTTTTTCTGACCATGTGTCCCTCCCATTCAGTCACAGGTGGTTTTAACTAGCTCTACCAGCCCATACATTGTAGGTTAAAAGCCCAAGCAGAGACATATTGTCCATACAGGCTTACAGCCCAAGAGTGGCATATCCAGTGGTAGCATAGCGTAGTTTCCCATCATACGAAGGTGACCTTGTCATGGTTGATGGGCACACATAAATTGGCCAAATTATGCGTAAAAAACCTTCATTTTTCAAAGTGACATTAGTCTAGATACAATATTTCTTATATTTTCATGTATGGAGTGCCGAAGTTCTTTTTGCTATTGAGATTACTCTTTTCTTCAGAGCACCCGAATAGACCAGTGAGCGACCCCTCTCTTTTTTCTATTAATCATTTTTGGGATCCCGCTCCTGGAGCATTGCAGCAGGTACGTGTTCACACTATTAGAAGTTTGACAGCCTTTTTTCTGACCATGTGTCCCTCCCATTCAGTCACAGGTGGTTTTAACTAGCTCTACCAGCCCATACATTGTAGGTTAAAAGCCCAAGCAGAGACATATTGTCCATATAGGCTTACAGCCCAAGAGTGGCATATCCAGTGGTAGCATAGCGTAGCTTCCCATCATACGAAGGTGACCTTGTCGTGGTTGATGGGCACACATAAATTGGCCAAATTATGCGCAAAAAACCTTCATTTTTCAAAGTGACATTAGTCTAGATACAATATTTCTTATATTTTCATGTATGGAGTGCCGAAGTTCTTTTTGCTATTGAGATTACTCTTTTCTTCAGAGCACCCGAATAGACCAGTGAGCGACCCCTCTCTTTTTTCTATTAATCATTTTTGGGATCCCGCTCCTGGAGCATTGCAGCAGGTACGTGTTCACACTATTAGAAGTTTGACAGCCTTTTTTCTGACCATGTGTCCCTCCCATTCAGTCACAGGTGGTTTTAACTAGCTCTACCAGCCCATACATTGTAGGTTAAAAGCCCAAGCAGAGACATATTGTCCATACAGGCTTACAGCCCAAGAGTGGCATATCCAGTGGTAGCATAGCGTAGTTTCCCATCATACGAAGGTGACCTTGTCGTGGTTGATGGGCACACATAAATTGGCCAAATTATGCGCAAAAAACCTTCATTTTTCAAAGTGACATTAGTCCAGATACAATATTTCTTATATTTTCATGTATGGAGTGCCGAAGTTCTTTTTGCAATTGAGATTACTTTTTTCTTCAGAGCACCCGAATAGACCAGTGAGCGACCCCTCTCTTTTTTCTATTAATCATTTTTGGGATCCCGCTGCTGGAGCATTGCAGCAGGTACGTGTTCACACTATTAGAAGTTTGACAGCCTTTTTTCTGACCATGTGTCCCTCCCATTCAGTCACAGGTGGTTTTAACTAGCTCTACCAGCCCATACATTGTAGGTTAAAAGCCCAAGCAGAGACATATTGTCCATACAGGCTTACAGCCCAAGAGTGGCATATCCAGTGGTAGCGTAGCGTAGTTTCCCATCATACGAAGGTGACCTTGTCGTGGTTGATGGGCACACATAAATTGGCCAAATTATGCGCAAAAAACCTTCATTTTTCAAAGTGACATTAGTCTAGATACAATATTTCTTATATTTTCATGTATGGAGTGCCGAAGTTCTTTTTGCTATTGAGATTACTCTTTTCTTCAGAGCACCCGAATAGACCAGTCCTGTGGTACAGACCCTGTTATTATGGAATCTTTAAAGATTAAAAATAATGGTCTATCTATGACGTTACTTAATTCCTGCAGTACTCGTGGGTATATCCCATCCGGGCCCGGGGATTTGTCAACTTTAGTGGTTTTTAGACGCCGCCGTACTTACTGCTGGGTTAAGCAAGTGACATTTAATGGAGAATTTTTGTCATCACTAATCATGTTTTCTGTCATGCGATTTTCTTGTGTAAATACTGTTGAAAAAAAATCATTTAGCATATTGGCTTTTTCCTCATCCTCATGCACCATTTCACCCAGACTATTTTTAAGGGGGCCAACACTATCATTTTTTAGTTTTTTACTATTTATGTAGTTAAAGAATATTTTGAGATTATTTTTACTTTCTCTGGCAATGAGTCTCTCTGTCTCAATCTTTGCTGCCTTGATTTGGCTTTTACAGAATTTATTTAATTTTCTGTATTGAATTAATGCCTCATCACTACCGACTGTTATGATCTGCAACATGTACTAAGGAAAGATAAGGGAAAACTGTCCCTACAGTAAAACTAAGCTGAATCCCTACGATGTAGCGGACTGCCTGTTCCTAGCGAACAGACCCGCCTAAGTCCTCGGCTAGTCTGAACGAGGACCTATAGCATAAGGGGAGGGGTCCCTAAAAGAACTAATGACTGGGACAAAAAATGGGACACCTCCTAAACAGAGAAATTGTTACAGAACACAAAAAGACAAACAGACAAAAAAGTACTAGAGGTCCCAGAAGGACCAAACGAACTGACAGAGAAAGGCACAGAAGCACCTGGCTAGAAAAACAGTCAAACACTGAAGTCCAGCACAGCCAAAAGGGCGGAGCTGGAATATAAAGGCCGATGGTCACGTGACCACAAAACACAAGAAGGAAAAAACAAACAGGAGGGTTCTAACAGTACCCCCTCTTTTATGAGGATCCTCCGGATCCTCCTGGCCCAGGCCTCCTGTGGAAAGCTTTAACAAGCCTAGGAGCAGAGACCTCATCCGTCCTTACCCAGGAGTTGTCTTCGGGACCGAAACCCTTCCAGGAGATAAGATACTGTAATCTCCCTCTATGCCATCTAGAATTCAAGATACGAGAAATTTCATATTCGCCGTCTTCCACCACAGGAGGAACTGAGACAGTGGCATCCCTATCTGATACATCAGCCTTTTTCAACAAGGAAACATGAAACAAAGGATTAATCTTCCAGTAAGTAGGGACATCCAACCTAACAGCAGACGGGTTAACAATCTGAAGCACTTTAAATGGACCCACAAACTTAGGACCCAGTTTTTTAGAGGGAATCCTCAACCGCAGGTTCTTTGAGGACAACCAAACCATGTCACCCACCGTAAACAAAACCTCCTTACGTTTCCTGTCAAAATACTTCTTGGACTTTGTTAGCCTCTTGAAGGTTGCAACGTACATTAGTCCAAACTCTCTCCAAATCACCGGAAAAATTCTCCTCCTCCGGCACCGCCGACCCCAATTTGGAGAACGAACCAAAAGACGGATGTCTCCCAGTACTACAAGAAAAAGGAGAACACCCTGCAGAGGAGGATGCATGATTGTTAAGAGCAAATTCTGCGAGAGGCAGAAACTCAGACCACCCCTCTTGATTGTCCGCCACAAAACCACGCAAAAACTGTTCAACATCCTGGTTCTTTGTTTCAGTCTGTCCATTAGACTCAGGATGATACCCAGACGAAAATGACAAATGGACTCCCAATCTGTCACAAAAAGCACGCCAAAAGCGAGCCACAAACTGAGGTCCTCTATCAAAAACAATATCCGTGGGAACGCCATGGAGCTTGACAATCTCCTTAACAAATGCCTTAGCGAGTGTCTTGGAACAGGGCAACTTAATGAATGGAACCAAATGACACATATTACTAAAACGGTCCACGACCACCCAGATGACAGTAAAACCCTCGGACACAGGAAGATCAGTAATAAAATCCATTGTGAGATGCGTCCAAGGCACACTAGGAACCTCCAGATGGCAAAGCAACCCCGCAGCAGGAGTATGTGAAGCCTTTGACCTAGCACACACAGTACATTGAGGCACCCACTAGATGACTTCCTTCTGCCATCCAGGCCACCAAAAACTGTGACTGATAAGTCTCTTAGTCTCCGAAATTCCTGGATGATCTGCCAGCCAAGACTCATGACACTCCACAAACAAATCTCTCCTAAAGGCTCTAGGCAAGTCTCTTAGTCTCCGAAATTCCTGGATGACCTGCCAACCGAGACTCATGACACTCCACAAACAAATCTCTCCTAAAGGCTCTGGGCACGAACAACCTCCCATGGGGAGTGTTAGATGGAGAATCATCTTGAGCTTTCAGAATCCCATTCTCCAAAACGGAGTCCAATGCCGCCACCACAACTCCTTTCTGTAAAATGCTCTCCTCCTCCTCGGCACCGACCATAGGAGAGAAGCTGCGAGATAAAGCATCAGCTTTAACGTTCTTAGTACCAGGGAAATAGGTAACAGAAAAATGAAACCGAGAAAAAAAAAGTGCCCACCTAGCTTGACGGGCATTCAAGCGATTGGCAGCATCCAGATAGATCAAATTCTTATGATCTGTGAAAACCTGAATATGAAATCCAGCACCTTGCAAAAAATGACACCAATGTTCAAACGCAAGTTTAATAGCCAGCAACTCCCGATTTCCAACATCATAATTCAGTTTGGTTTCCGAAATTTTTTTCGAAAAGAAGGCACAAGGATGTACTCCATCTTTGTTCTCCTGAGACAAAACTGCTCCGACCTCCACCGATTAAGCATCGACCTCGACCAAAAAAGGCTTAGTCTCATCAGGCTGCATAAGGATAGGGGCAGAACTGAACCTCTCTTTGAGATACTCAAACGCTTCAATGGCCTCAGTAGTCCACTGGACTGTATTCGCTCCTTTCCTGGTGAGATTGGTCAGAGGCTTAACAATTGCAGAAAAATTCTTAATGAAATTCCTATAATAATTGGCAAAACCCAAAAATCTCTGTATAGATTTCAAACCAATAGGCCTAAGCCGTTCCTGCACAGCCTGAACCTTCACCGGGTCCATCTCAAAGCCCTCACTGGAGACAATGTAGCCCAAAAAACGAATTTTCTGCACAGCGAACTCACATTTCTCCAGCTTAGCAAGGAGTGAATTATCACTCAATAACTGCAAAACTTCACGTACACTCTGCCAATGGGACTCTAGATCTGGTGAATAAATCAAAATGTCATCCAAATACACAACCACATCCTTACCAATCAAAGGTCTCAGGATGTCATTAATAAGGTTCTGAAAAAATGCAGGTGCATTGGTAAGACCAAAAGGCATCACCAGATTCTCAAAATGACCTACCAGAGTGTTGAAAGCAGTTTTCCATTCATCACCCTCCTTCACTCGTAACAAATTGTTTGCACCCTGGAGATCAATTTTAGAGAACCACTTGGCCCCACCAACTGGTTAAACAAGTCAGGAATTAACGGGAATGGGTAGGAATTGCGTACGGTAATCTTATTAATTTCCCGAAAATCCAGACATGGATGTAAACCCCTGTCCTTTTTTTTAACAAAGAAAAATCCAACTGCCACAGGCGACTTAGAAGGTCTAATGTGACCTGCAGCCAGGCTAGTCTGTATGTACTCCTCCAAGGCCTTTCTTTCAGGGATAGTCAGATTAAACAAGCGACTCTTGGGAAGAGTAGTTCCAGGAACAAACTCAATGGTGCAATCATAATCCCTATGAGGAGGTAAAACTTGCGATTCCTACTCTGAAAAAACCCTCCAAAAATCTTGAATAGGTACAGGTAATTTCCCTTTTTCCACAGCCGCAATGCGACCATTACAACATTTATCATAGCACTTCAGACTCCAAGACTTAATCACATTAGTAGACCAGTCCAGCAAAGGATTGTGCAGTTTTAACCAAGGCAATCCTAGAATGACCGGAGAGGGTAAAGTATCTAATACACCAAGTCCAAAATTTCTTGGTGAACTCCATTGATAGTGAGGGGAAATGCAGCAACCTTGTGAGTAATACATTTCAAGGGAGTGTTATAAATTGCAATCACAGAAATAGGTGATGACAAAAGTTTGGATTTCAATTTAAGGTTTTCCAAAAACCCTTTATCAATCACATTAAGTGTTGAACCACAATCCACAAATACCTGAAATTCAATCAAATTTTCCTATAAAGTAGTACTCCCAGAAAGAAATACTCCTGCAGAGCATAAACAAGCTATACGGGCGTAACTGAACTTTTTTTTTTCTTTACTTAAACGAAGCTCAGAATACTTAATCAAATGGTCAGCTTTACCACAATAAAGACACAATCCCTCAGCAAACCTCCGATCTCTTTCCTGAGAGGAGCAGATTTTCTGGGGACTAGGACCTGGCATTACAGGAGTCTTTACCTCATTCCGTCTAAATCTCAGTCTCTATCCACACGAACAGCTAATTACATGGCATCCTGCCAAGTCTCAGGTGCGGGGAATGCAATTAGCAAATCCTTAACCCTTTCACTCAGACCAGCAAGAAATAGACATTTCAGAGCTGGATCATTCCATTTAACTTCTGAGGCCAATCTTCTGAAGTGTGTGCAATAATTTTCAACATCACCTGACACCTGATTCAAACACCTGAGGTCTGCCTCAGCAGATGAGATTCGATCAGGATCGTCATATAATAGCCCCATAGCAGAAAAAAATTCTTCTACAGACCTTAAACATGGATCATTAGGTTGGAGAGAACAGGCCCACCCCTGTTGTTTCTTTGCGCAAAAGTGACATAATAAAACCAATGCGCTGTGATTCATTCCCAGAGGACCTTGCTCTCAAACGAAAATATAACAAACAAGCATTTTTAAAGGAAAAAAAATCTTGCTGTTTACCATAAAAAACATCAGGCAGTCCTACCTTGGGTTCCACAAAATGCGCTTCAGAACAGCCACTCACGTGTTGCTGGAGCTTGGCCACCTCCAGAGACAATCTCTGCAGGCGTTGAGCCAAATCCTGGACGGAAACTATACTGATCCCCGAATTTCTTTCCTTTTAGTTTTTTTGGGCTGAACTTACTGTTATGATCTGCAACATGTACTAAGGAAAGCTAACGGAAAATTGTCCCTACAGTAAAACTAAGCTGAATCCTTACGATGTAGCGGGCTGCCTGTTCCTAGCGAACAGACCCGCCTAAGTCCTTGGCTAGTCTGAATGAAGACCTATAGCATAAGGGGAGGGGTCCCTAAAAGAACTAAGGACTGGGACAAAAAATGGGACACCTCCTAAATAGAGAAGTTGTTGCAGAACACAAAAAGACAAACAGACAAGAAAGTGCAAGAGGTCCCAGAAGGACCAAACAAACTGACAGAGAAAGGCACAGAAGCACCTGACTAGACAAACAGTCAAACACTGAAGTCCAGCACAGCCAAAAGGGCAGAGCTGGAATATAAAGGCAGATGGTCACATGAGCGCAAAACACAAGATGGAAAAAACAAACAGGATAGTTCTAACACCTACTTGCTTTAGTTCTCTAAATGCTTTATTTTTGTCACTTATTTCACCCCTTACAGCTCTATTTAGCCATAGTGGTTTCCTCCTATTTCTAGCATGTTTATTCCCATAGGGTATATATTGTGCACAGGTCCTATTCAGGATGCTAATAAATGTCTCCCATTTGCTTTGTGTAGTTTTATGTCTCAGGATATCGTCCCAGTTTATTGCACTAAGATCATCTCTCAACCATTGGAAATTTGCCTTCCTGAAGTTTAGTGTCCTTGTAACCCCTCTACTACACATCTTATTAAAGGATACATGAAAACTTATTATTTTGTGATCAATATTACCCAAGTGACCCTCAACTCGTATATTTGATATGCAGTCTGGCCTGTTGTTTAATATTAGGTCTAGCAGTGCCCCCCTTCTTGTTGGGTCCTGCACCAGTTGTGAAAGTCTCTCATAGTTGTCAAAAACCTATTACCTTTGCTTGAACTACAGGTTTCCGTTCCCCAATGTATTTCAGGGTAGTTGAAGTCCCCCAGAATAATGATTTCTCCTTGAGTCGCTGCTTCATCTATTTGCTTTATGAGGATATTCTCCGCTGCTTCCATTATTTTTGGAGACTTATAGCAAACCTCTATCAGTAATTTATTATTTTTCCCCCCTCCCCTTATCTACACCCACAGGGACTCTACGTTTTCATTAGATTCACATATATTCTCACGCAAGATGGGTTTTAAGGATGATTTTACATATAAACACACACCCCCCCTCGCTTGTTTGTATGGTCATTTCTGAACAGACTATAGCCCTGTAAATTAACTGACCAGTCATGGCTCTCGTCCAGCCATGTCTCAGATATCCCCACCATGTCATAATTATTTTCCAACAAAATTAATTCTAATTCCTCCATTTTGTTGGCGAGGCTTCTGGCATTAGTGTACATGTATTTTATGCATCTCTCTGTACCTCTATTCCTTCTTACTATATTGACTGTTCTAACCCCACCCCCAATGTCTTTATATGTGCCCAGGTCACTATCTACACTATCTTCCCCACCTATAAAATGAATACCCTCCTCCCCAATCACTAGTTTAAACACTCCTCCAACCTTTCTCCCCCAGCGAAGCTGCACCCTCCCCATTGAGGTGCAGCTCGTCTCTAGCGTAGAATCTGTAGCCAACTGAGAAGTCAGCCTAGTTCTCCAGGAACCCAAACCCCTCCTTCCTACACCAGTTCTTGAGCCACTTATTTATCTCCCTAATCTCCCATTGCCTCTCTGGCGTGGCACGTGGTACAGGTAGTATTTCAGAGAATACCACCTTGGAGGTCCTAGCTTTAAGCTTGCAGCCTAATTCCCTGAAATTATCTTTAAGGACCTTCCACCTACCTCTAACTTTGTCATTTGTGCCAATGTGCACCATGACCGCTGGGTCCTCACCAGCCCCTCCCATTAATCTGTCAACCCGATCAGCGATGTGCCGGACTCGAGCGCCAGTTAGGCAGCACACTGTTCGACGATCCCTGTCTTTGTGACAGATTGCCCTATCTGTTCCCCTAATAATTGAGTCCCCCACTACCAGCACCTGCCTTGCTTGCCCTGCTCTCTTATCTCCCCCCTTACTGGAGCTAACACTCCTCCGGCTTTCAGAGGACATGCCTTGCTGCAGCAGTACTACCCCTGTACTGACACCCCCCTCATCTGCCAACTTTGCAAACTTATTGGGGTGTGCCAGATCAGGACTAGCCTCCCTGGCACTCTTCCCTCTACCCCACCTTCTAACTGTCACCCAGCTAGCTGCCTCACTGTCCTGCAGCTCCCTACTACCACCCTCCCCCACATCTACCCCAGTGAGCAGCTCCTCAGTGAGCAGCAGACTCCTTTCCATATTGTCAATGGATCTCAGTGTTGCCAGCTGCTCATTTAGATCCAGTACCTGGGCTTCCAAATGCACAATGTGCACACATCTAGCACAGCAGTATGCATCCACGACCGGCCTTTCAAGGATTTCATATGACTCACCCCCTGGGCCAGTGCTGCAGTGCGGCGCGCGTGCGCGCGGGGGATACCCGGAGCCGGATCCGATGGGGGTAGTAGTCTTCGTGTGGCGGTGACCCGGTCCGCGCCCAGGGTGGTCAAACTAAGTGGCAGTTATTGGTATGATGGTATTAGTGTCCGACTACGCCACCCGTTGAATGCGGTTATGAAACCGCCGCTGCAGGGCAGACCGCTGAGGCCGGTGGTATAGGTGTGCAGCAATGTTGATATAACCCCCAACGGGAGAGGTATGGCCTCAGGGCAGCGGATGTGGGTGATGTTGGGAGTGATGGTGTGGATGTCCCAGCACTAACGGTGCGACAAGGAAGCACGGAGACGCGAGGGTACAGTTCAGGGCCTTTACTGATGGTACAAGGCAAATTCCCCCGGGAGTACTGGCTAGTAGTTGGGGCCTGGTTAGTCTGCGAGTAAGCCGGAGTTCCCCTGGCCAGGTGGAGTTGTAGGCCTTCCCGTTAGTCTGTACCCTTCCTGGCTACCCTGCTTTCGGCGGTTACAAGTAGCCCACGTCCCTGGGTATACCGTGTGGTGCTCACCCGTATGGCTGGTGACCTGGGGCCTCCTGTTAGCCTCCGCTCCGGGATGGCGGTGCTGGTCCCTTCGTTGTGACTGAGCCTCCGGGCTTTTATGGCCAGAGGACCTGGAATCCCCTGCCGGATGGATTCTGCTGCTGGGTATATCTTAGTCCCCACAGCCTCGGACTCCTGTGTCCGGTTTTAGTACCTTCTCCCAGGGCGAGCTCTGCACAGCTCCAGCCCCTGGCGCTTCTCCTTGGCTCCTACAGAGCTCCTGATGTCTATCTGTCCCTGTTTCTGCGTGTCCAGACCAGACTCCGTCTCTGTCTGGAACTCCTCTCTCTAACCCTGCCTCAGCCCCAGTTTATGTAGGGGAAGTTCTTCCCCTCCCAGGACTGGGCAGGAGGTGTGGCATGCTTAGGATTCCTGCCCAGGAGACCTCCCACCTGCTCACAGACGTAATACTGCTATTACTGTGGAAACCAGACCCCTGGGGTGCCACATTCCCCCCTAGTGAAATTTAGTACTCCCGGACTAAACATATTTTTTTTTTTTCAAAACATAACAGGGTATAAACAATAACAATTAAATACATGAGATGGTCACGGCGTGTCCGTAACCGGGAAGCAATAAGGGTGTCCATTTCACCAAAGAACAGGGAGCCGTAACCAGGTAGGGGTCTGTCCTGCCCCGAGTCTTTAACAGTCTTTAGTCCATTCCTGGGTTACACTCCAAACATATTTACAACAGAGTTCCGGTTACTCACTGTCCATAACCTGTCAGTCCATATAAAGAAATCTGTAACTGAAAAACATAATTAGCAACGGCTACAACAAAACAGGTAAACATAAAATAGTTAAAGCAACTAGCCAACTTAGATTCTCCAACGTACGGGCATCTGGCCTCTGGTAACCCTAGTGGACCTACGGAGCTCACTAACTGGTCCTGCACTACAGGGTGTAGGAGGTGTTATGGGCAGGCTGGGCAGCTTTCTGCGCACTCTTTGGCTCACTAGGGGCACGGCAGGCTCACTACTAGCAGAGGGTTGATCCTCCTGTACTGCTGGCGTGGACTCTTCTGCCTCTTGGGTCGGCTGCTCTTCCAGCTCTACTGGTTCCTCTGTAGGCACTTGCGGGACCGGCTGGAGAAAGGTGAGGACGGGTACCACAGCACCGTTTACTTGTGTCCAAGACCGGGGGAAGTCTCCGAGTACAGTCCTGATCATTTCTTCCCTTTCCTCTGCGGGTCGAGGGTTTTCTTGATCTTCCTCTTCAGGGTTTTGCAGCTGCTCGGGACACTTCTTCAGGTGGTCTCTGGAGACAACGGCTGTGGTTTCTCCTCCATCCTTACTGATCACGCAAATCTTTGGGTTCTCATGGCTTGATGGCAGTACGGTGTACGGGTCCTTCTCCCACTGGTCGTCCAACTTGTGGAGCCGTCTTTTCCTCTTCAAGACCTGCTCTCCAGGTACCAGGGGAACAGCGGGAGCATACTGATTATAAGCCCTCTCTTGCCTTTCTCTAGCTTGAGACAGACTTCGCTCCACGCTCTCCTGCACTTTCCGATACTGCTGCTGCCGTCCTGTATCCCAGTCTGCCTCTGGCGAGGTGTCCTCGGGCGTCAGGACTCCCATATCCAGGTCGATAGGCAGCTTACCAGGCCTCGCTCTCATTAGGTAAGCCGGGGTACAGTTGGTAGAACCTACAGGGATGTGGTTGTATAGGTCCACCAGATCAGGCAGCTTCTCAGGCCACAGACTGCGTTCTTCCAGGGGCAATGTTTTCAGGAGGTCTATCACCACCTGGTTCATCTTCTCGCAGAGTCCATTAGTCTGTGGGTGATAGGGCGTTGTTCTTATCTTCGTGCAGCCATACAGGTTGCAGAACTCCTGGAAGACTTCCGCTTCGAAGGCTGGCCCTTGGTCTGTCAGCACTTGGTCCGGGTACCCGTGTGGACGGCAGAAGTGCTGCTGGAAGGCTCTAGCTGCTGTTTGAGCCGTTAAGTCCTTGACCGGGACCACCACCAGGAACCGGGAGTAATGATCTACGATTGTGAGGGCGTAGACATACCCAGATCTGCTTGGAGCTAGTTTCACATGGTCCAGGGCTGCCAGTTCCAGTGGCTGTCGGGTGATGATGGGCTGCAAGGGAGTCTTCTGGCTGGCACGGTCCTTCCTTCTTAGGTGGCACGGTCCACAGTCTCTGCACCACCTCTCGATGGCTCCTCTCATGCCTACCCAGTAGAACCATTCACGCAATAAGAACTCCAGCTTCTTCCACCCGAAATGTCCTGCTCCGTTGTGGTACGCCTCCAGAATCATAGCCGCGTCTCGTCTGGGGACCACTACCTGCCAGGTCAACTCATGTGTTCGAGAGTTAACCATTCTCCGGCACAACTTCTCCCTGTAGAGGAACAGCCTACTTTTCTCCTTCCACAGTTGCTTAGTCTCCTCTGGGGCGTCTGGGTCCAGACTGGCATCGGCTTGGGTCAGCATTTCCTTCACCAGACGGACTGCAGGATCACTATCTTGCGTCTCCGCCCAGTTGTAGTGGGGCAAGGGATTGAACGTCGCGGAGCGTCTGTCCTTCACACGGTGGGAATACAGGGTAATCCCATGACGGTGGAACGCAAGGAGCTCAACTTCTTCCAGATCTTCTGGATCTTCCCCTACGTCCGGTAAGTTCGGCATTCTAGACAGGGCATCCGTGTTGGCATTTGAGCGTCCTGCCCGGTATTTGATGGTGAATTCAAAGTTGGACAGGCGAGCCATCCATCTCTGTTCCAGAGCACCGAGCCTTGCAGTGTCCAGGTGTGTCAACGGGTTGTTATCCGTGTACACGATGAATTTGGAGGAGGCAAGGTAATGCTTGAAACGTTCGGTCACTGCCCACACTACTGCCAGGAACTCCAGCTTGAATGAGCTATAATTCTCAGGGTTCCTCTCGGTGGGTCGTAGCTTTCGGCTAGCGTAAGCGATTACTCGTTCTTTTCCTTGCTGGATCTGGGACAGCACGGCTCCTAGCCCGATGTTACTTGCGTCTGTGTGGAGGATAAAGGGCTGGCTGTAGTCTGGATATGCCAGGATTTCATCCCCCGTGAGGGCCATCTTCAGCTGGCAAAAGGACTCCTCTTCCAGCTTTTCCCACCTGAAGGGCGGCTTCTGGTTTTTGGCTTTTCGAGATTGACCTATCAGGAGGTCCTGCATAGGAGCTGCCATTTTGGTGAAACCGGGAATGAATCTTCGGTAGTAGCCTACCAACCCGAGGAACTGCCGCACTTCCTTTATGCTGGAGGGTCTTGGCCAGTCCTTAATCACGGTGATCTTATCAGGGTCAGGAGCCACTCCGTCAGCACTCACCACGTGTCCCAGGTATTGCACCTTTGGTTTCAGGAGGTGACACTTGGAGGGTTTCACCTTTAGGCCGTAGTTTGCCAGAGCTTCGAACACTTCTGCCAGGTGTTTCAGGTGGTCCTCGTAGGTCTTGGAATAGACGATGACATCGTCCAGGTATAACAGGACCGTCTCGAAGTTCCGGTGTCCCAGATAGCATTCCATCAACCGTTGGAAGGTTCCTGGTGCGTTGCAGAGCCCGAACGGCATACAGTTAAATTTGCTGAGACCCATCGGGGTGGTGAATGCGGTCTTCTCTCGGTCTGCCTCTGCTACAGGAACCTGCCAGTACCCGCTAGTGAGATCCAAAGTAGAGAAGAAGTTAGCAGATTTTAATGCAGCTAAGGACTCTTCTATCCTTGGTAACGGGTACGCATCTTTGTGTGTGATACGGTTGACCTTCCTGTAGTCTACACACATTCTCATAGTGTTGTCCTTCTTTTTCACTAAGACTAGTGGAGCTGCCCAGGGGCTACAGCTGTCCCTGATTACCCCAGCCTCCTTCATGTCTCTAAGCATCCCCTTGGCGTGTTGGTAGTGTGCAGGGGGTACGGGTCGGTATCTCTCCTTTATGGGAGGATGGTCTCCCGTGGGGATGTGGTGTTCTACCCCCTTTACTCGCCCGAAGTCTAACGGGTGTTTACTAAACACTCTCTCGTACTCTTGAACCACCCGATAGACTCCTTGTTTCTGGTGTGAGGGAGTGGAGTCAGTACCCAGATGTAGTTGCTGACACCAGTCCTCCACTGGTTTCTTAGAGCCGTTACCTTCCTCTGGTTGAGATGGAGGCAAGGGTTCCACGGCCTGTACAGAATTCTGGTTTATGGTGAACAATTTAGCTAGCGTGGCATACCGGGGCAGGTGTACTTCTCTCTCACCGATATTTATGATGCGAACGGGCACCCTCCCATGGCGTACATCGACCACCCCCCGTGCTGTCAAAATGGTGGGCCTACTGTCTGAGTAGACGGGTTCTACCATTGCTTGGTAGTCTCTACCTCTTAGACCAATAGCTGCCCGGCACCAAATCATCATCTCACTTTTTGGGGGCATGGCAATAGGGAACGGGTCACACATTCTCACGCTACCTATCTCACCACCAGATAGTTCCACCTGTTGCCGCTTCATCAGTGCCCGGATCTCTTTTTGGAGCACACGCTGCTGGCCGGAACTGGCGTTCTTGGCAACCTGCTCTAAAATGAGAATCACCTCTGCAAGACAATTTTCAATTACATTGGTTCCCAGGGTGATTCTAGGGTGACTCTCATGACGGTCTATGTCCACTATAATCAGTCCTTGTGCCGCCAGTTCGACTTTACCGATTTTAATGGTCACCTCCTTGAATCCCACCTGCGGCACGGGCTGACCATTGCTGGCGATGATACTCAGGTCGTCGTCTGGGTAGTGGGTTATGTCCGAATCATTCCAGTACTGCTTGAAGAGCACGTACGGGATGGTGGTGACCTGTGACCCAGTGTCTAGTAGGGCACTCATAGGAATGCCATCCAGTACCACAGGCAAGATTGGACGTCCCCCTATGTATTTATCACGCCAGTTTGATGGGCCTGATGGTCTTATGCCTGGGGGTTGGCCCTCTACCCCAGGTTGTGCCCGTTTAAATGACAGTACCTTGCCACATGTCCGGGTTGATTGCAGCGGCGGCAAATAAGTCGTCCGTCCTCGTTGTATCGATCGCTGGGTCTTCCTCTGGCCGGTGGGGTCCTCCTTGGTCGGCGCCACGGGATGTCCTCCGGTCCGGATGCCAGCTCGATCTTCCCTGCAGTAGAAACCTGTAAAGACTGCACAGTTCGGGTTAGCGCGGCAACGCTTTTAGTTAGCTCTTGGACCTGATGGTGCAGGTCTGTAGCCGGGTCACTGTTTAAAGCCTGCGCATCAGCTCCCACAGGCCCTGCAGACAAGGGCGCCGTCTCCTGGTGATAAGTGATAGCAGGGCGCCTGTGGGTCACAGCGCCACCTGGTGCCGGTTCTCGGAGCACCCGGATGGCTCTGTCCTTGAACTGTGCAAAGTCCAGGTCAGGGTCCTGTAAGGCCATCGCCCGCAACTGGGTTCGGTGGGCATTGCACAGTAGACCCTCAATGAATTGTTCAGTCAACAGCTTATCTTCATTTCCCACGCTGTCAGGGTCTGCCTGCTTAATGGCTCTCAGGGCCTCTTGTAGGTTTAGAGCATAGTCTCTTATACTCTCATGTGCCCGTTGTTTGCACCCATAAAATCTTAGTTTTATTTCGGCTGAGGTGCGGGTGTCAAATGTGTCTTTCAGCCGGGTTAGTATGTCTCTGACAGTACTCTTCCTCCCAGGTGGCCAGGACTTTACCTCCCTTTGGGCTGCCCCGATTAATTGGGCCACCAGGATGCTCACTTTTTGCGCCTCCGTGAGGGGATACACCTGGAAGAGGCTATCCAGCCTTTCTCTGAAGTCATTTAGGGTATGTGACTCCCCTGAGTACTGGGGTAGCCAGGCTGCCCCCGGGATATAGGGCATGGTGAAAGGCATGACCGCAGCAGCGGTGGCGCTGGCGGCGGCTGTGGCGGTGAAGCTCTCCTCCGTATCCGACATCCTCCTCCCCCCTAGTGGACCGTGGCCTACCTTGCGATGATCCTCTTCCGTAGGCCGCGGCTCCGCAGTGGATCGTCAGGGTTGAGGACCTTCCGTCGCGCTCCTGTGACGTCGGCGTCTGCTGGGCTCCTTCCAGGACCTTACGCAACGTCTGGACGTGAGGCGGGGCTTCAGTTCTCGCGGGCTTTCGGAGTCCACGCCCCTCTTCTTCCCGCGCGGCGCCCTCAGGATGGCGTCCAATGGCGGGAAAACTCCACGGATGGCAGGAAGAAGGCAGAAGATGGCGTCGGATGGCGGGAATCGGCTCCAGATGGCGGGAAACGACTCCGGACGGCGGGAAACTTCACCACAGGTAAGTATAAAAGTCTCTTTTTTTCAGGCACGCAGTACCCGGTGGTTGCGGGCACGTAATCCTGCCGACTACGCCAAAGTTGACTCACCCCCTGGGCCAGTGCTGTAGTGCGGCGCGCGTGCACGCGGGGGATACCCGGAGCCGGATCCGATGGGGGTAGTAGTCTTCGTGTGGCGGTGACCCGGTCCGTGCCCAGGGTGGTCAAACTAAGTGGCAGTTATTGGTATGATGGTATTAGTGTCCGACTACGCCACCCGTTGAATGCGGTTATGAAACCGCCGCTGCAGGGCAGACCGCTGAGGCCGGTGGTATAGGTGTGCAGCAATGTTGATATAACCCCCAACGGGAGAGGTATGGCCTCAGGGCAGCGGATGTGGGTGATGTTGGGAGTGATGGTGTGGATGTCCCAGCACTAACGGTGCGACAAGGAAGCACGGAGACGCGAGGGTACAGTTCAGGGCCTTTACTGATGGTACAAGGCAAATTCCCCCGGGAGTACTGGCTAGTAGTTGGGGCCTGGTTAGTCTGCGAGTAAGCCGGAGTTCCCCTGTCCAGGTGGAGTTGTAGGCCTTCCCATTAGTCTGTACCCTTCCTGGCTACCCTGCTTTCGGCGGTTACAAGTAGCCCACGTCCCTGGGTATACCGTGTGGTGCTCACCCGTATGGCTGGTGACCTGGGGCCTCCTGTTAGCCTCCGCTCCGGGATGGCGGTGCTGGTCCCTTCGTTGTGACTGAGCCTCCGGGCTTTTATGGCCAGAGGACCTGGAATCCCCTGCCGGATGGATTCTGCTGCTGGGTATATCTTAGTCCCCACAGCCTCGGACTCCTGTGTCCGGTTTTAGTACCTTCTCCCAGGGCGAGCTCTGCACAGCTCCAGCCCCTGGCGCTTCTCCTTGGCTCCTACAGAGCTCCTGATGTCTATCTGTCCCTGTTTCTGCGTGTCCAGACCAGACTCCGTCTCTGTCTGGAACTCCTCTCTCTAACCCTGCCTCAGCCCCAGTTTATGTAGGGGAAGTTCTTCCCCTCCCAGGACTGGGCAGGAGGTGTGGCATGCTTAGGATTCCTGCCCAGGAGACCTCCCACCTGCTCACAGACGTAATACTGCTATTACTGTGGAAACCAGACCCCTGGGGTGCCACACATATATGTGGCAAGATGTACACTGGATAGCATTGTCAATAATGGAGCTCATTTCCTAATGGGGATTGCACTAGATAGAAATGTTAAGTAAAAAGAAATGTAAAGAATTAATAAAATACAGACAGCCATTCAGTCCAAATTCCTCCCTTCCAAACTCCCTGAATCCAAGTCACTGAAAAACAAGTCACTCACTTACTTCCGTTTGCACTTACACTCCAGTCACACTCAGCTCCTTCATACTGGCTAAGGAAGAAGATTTAAAGAGGTTTTTTTTTTCCCCTTTTAGCAGCAATTCAACCCACAGCTCAATGCACTTCCAAAGGACTGGATGCCCCAACCAGCTGCTCCTTATAAACCCTTAATTATGACCCCTCACCCTTAAGTAACACCTTGTGAGTATAGCTACAAGTCAGGATTTAAGTGCAATTTAGTTAACCCTTAAATACACAGGTAGTAAAATAGGAGACTGTAAAACTGTAGAGAGAAAATAGGTTTTAAAAAGCCCAATAAAACTAAACAGGTAGAAAAGCACTCAGCAGGTCACAATTCAACAACTCACAGCAATTCACACAGGTATTTTCTGCAGGATTCCCAAATACCTCTTCACTGAAAAACAAGTCACGCACTTACTTCCGTTTGCACTTACGCTCCGGTCACACTCAGCTTGTTTACACTCGCTAAAGAAGAAGATTTAAAGAGTTTTTTTTTTCCCTTTTTGCAGCAATTCAACCCACAGCTCAATGCACTTCCAAAGGGCATGATATATAATAATGCATAAAAGATAATCAAAGAAGAAATGCTTAGAACTATCTTAGCAATAGATATCATTCTCAACGGACAAACACAACAATAGCAACTTACATGTGATTCCTGTAATAGTTCAAGGAGTTGTCCAGCTGTTCACAAAGAATGTACAGCTTCCCTATGTGACTGCATTGTATAGCATGACATGATATACTGTCGCTAAACGTATAAGGCGTTACTCCTGTGTGTGACCGTATGTAACTGCAACTCCATCTTTCTTTTAGAAACCTCATTGCAAGAAGGATAGTTAAAAACCTAAAAATAAAAATACCAAAAATCAGGTATTCAGAAGCCTCCACCAATAGGTCTAACCAGAAATGAAACGAGAGGTAAAATGAGAATCTGTGACATGTAAATCTGGAATTATAGAGGGTAACACCAGTCACCTGCAGCCTGGAAGCTTCACTGCAGTCAAGAGGGGCACATGAAGCTGGAGACCGTCCATTCAAGTCACACTACTACAGCGAAAGGCCACCTTTGTGTATCATCTTCATTGTAGGCTTTTGATTTTATTTATATTGTTTAGATTACAGTGATGTTTATCCATTACATTTTGTGACAAAAGAGCTGACATTCTATATATATATATGTATATATATATAGATATATATAGAGATATATATATATATATATATATATATATATATATATATATATATATATACATACAGTACAGACAAAAATTTTGGACACACCTTCTCATTTAAAGATTTTTCTGTATTTTCTTGACTATGAAAATTGGACATTCACACTGAAGGCATCAAAACTATGAATTAACACATGTGGAATTATATACTTAACAAAAAAGTGTGAAACAACTGAAAATATGGCTTATATTCTAGGTTCTTCAAAGTAGCCACCTTTTGCTTTGATGACTGCTTTGCACACTCTTGGCATTCTCTTGATGAGCTTCAAGAGGTAGTCACAGGAAATGGTCTCCCAACAATCTCGAAGGAGTTCCCAGAGATGCTTAGCACTTGTTGGCCCTTTTGCCTTCACTCTGCGGTGCAGCTAACCCCAAACCATCTCGATTGGGTTCAGGTCTGGTGACTGTGGAGGCCCGGTCATCTGGCGTAGCACCCCATCACTCTCCTTCTTGGTCAAATAACCCTTACACAGCCTGGAGGTGTGTTAGGGGTCATTGTCCTGTTGATAAATAAATGATGGGCCAACAAAACGCAAACCGGAAGGAATAGCATGCTGCTGCAAGATGCTGTGGTAGCCATGCTGGTTCAGTATGCCTTCAATTTTGAATAAATCCCCAACAGTGTCACCAGCAATGCACCCCCACACACCCACAGTGGCTCTGAGCGAAAGACGCGGACATAAAGTTTGCCTCTGCTCCCGAGTCCACACAAGCTCCTATCTCCACAGTCTTCTGATCAAGAATGACTGAGGAAGGCAACAGAATTTTGGAGGAAACAAATTCATTTTCTTGTGACTCGCCTCCAACAGACACTAGAACTCCCCGTTTAACATGCGGAGAGCGACTGGCGCATCGCCCAGACACCCGAGGGGTGTGGGACAATAGACTGGATTTTATTGACTGTTTGGGAAGACAAAGACCCTCCGTGCGTGACACCTCCATGGGCACAGAAGGGTCGAAATTGCCCGAACCCTCACTCAGAGGCTCTGAGAAGGTTAGAGCAGAACGCTTCTGTAGCTTCTCAGCAGTCACCTCCAGTCGTCTCTCGGCAAACTGAAGGTCAATTCTGGTAGCGAGATTAATCAATGCCTCAGTCGTTACTGGCAGCTCTCGGGTAGCCAATGCATCTTTTACATGGGAGGCCAGACCTCTCCAGAAAATGAGAATCAGAGCTTTGTCTGGCCAATCCAACTCAGCTGCTAGGGTGCGGAAACTCACCGCATAGTCGCTTACGGACGACGTAGCCTGACTAATAACGAGAATACGCATGGCAGTGTCATTGGTGACCTCAGGACCCAAGAAAACCTGTTTGAGGGCTGTTGCGAAACCGGCTACAGTCTACACAACTGGATGCGACCATTCCCAGAGTGGAGTAGCCCACTCCAGCGCCCGCTCAGAAAGCAAGGAAAATATAAATCCCACCCTAGACCTATCAGTGGGGTACACCTGCGGTTGTAACTCGAAGTGCACCGCACATTGATTGAGAAACCCCTGACAGGTCCGAGCGCTCCCAGAAAACTTACTTGGAAGCGCTAGGCGAGGAGATGGGACAGGGGAGGGTATTAGGGCGGGTACCGTCTGGCCCACAGCCTGAGCGGTCAGAGTCGGAATGTCCAGAGTCGGCGGACATTGTTCTACTCGTTGCAACCGAGACTCCAGCTGCTGGATATGGCGTTGCATCGAGGATGAGCCGTTCTGACTCTGTGCAGTAGCCGTCACACTCAGCCAGACCCTGGCCTAGTCTAATGTTATGCTGGCGTGTCCTTTAATAAAATAAAACTTAAAGGACACATCGGGGGTCCATCGGACTGCAGAGGAGCTGCAGCAGCTGAGTCCCGGAGGAATGTTCAGCTAAGCACAGAGAAAGAAATGAACTAGTGTGTTAAGTGCACACACAAGTAGTAACTAACAAGGTACAATGCTGGGAGTTAGCAACACTCCAAAAATGAAACTAATAAACTTCTGCACTGCAAGATACCGCTGTGCAGAGCAGGAAGGATTTGGCAGCATGAAATGTCTGAGCACTAGGTGGCGGCGTATAGAGCTGCAGATAGCTGCAGGCCTAAAGAGGAGGAGGATCTCGGCAGCACCCAACACATGGGTGTAAAAGTGGCAGTGTGACCACACATACAATGGCGGACCCTGGGATGCTGGATCGGTAGCAAGGACGCCTCCGTGGCGTGGACACCAACCGGTGAACCAACACGGTAGAGCGTGCTGCTCACAGCATTCCCCTAGCCCTAATTGATGACTAGGATGACTAGGGAGCTTTCAGCAGGAACCCTTGACAACGACTCTAATGGTGACCCCCATCACAGTATTATTCTCCAACTGTAATCCCCACACAGTCCTCCATACAGTATAATGGCCTCACATAGTCCTCCATATGGTATAAGGACCCCACATAGTCCTCCATACAGTATAATGGGCACAAAAAGTCCTCCATACAGTATAATGGCCCCACATAGTCCTCCATACAGTATAATGGACCCCACATAGTCCTCCATACAATATAATGGGCCCGACATAGTCCTCCATACAGTATAATGGGCACAAAAAGTCCTCCATACAGTATAATGGGCCCCACATAGTCCTCCATACAGTATAATGGCCCCACATAGTCCTCCATACAGTATAATGGGCCCCACATAGTGCTCAATACAGTATAATGGCCCCACATAGTCCGCCATACAGTATAATGGCCACAAAAAGTGCTCCATACAGTAATTTCCCCACACAGTGCTCCATATAGTGTAATGGCCCCACATAGTCCTCCATACACTGTATTGGCCCCACATAGTGCTCCATACAGTATAATTGCCACAAAAGTGCTTCATACAAGTGTAATGGCCCCACATAGTCCTCCATACAGTCTAATGGCCCCACATAGTCCTCCATATAGTGTAATGGGCCTCACATAGTCCTCCATACAGTGTAATGGGCCCCACATAGTGCTCCATACAGTATAATGGCCCCACATAGTCTGTCATATAGTGTAATGGCCCCACATGATGTTCCATGTTGTATAATGGCCCCACATAGTGCTCCATACAGTATAATGGCCCCACACAGTCCTCCATACAGTGTAATGGGCCCCACATAGTCCTCCATACAGCAAAATGGACCTCACATAGTGCTCCATACAAATGGGCCCCACATAGTCCTCCATACAGTATAATTGCCACAAAAAGTGCTTCATACAGTGTAATGGCCCCACATAGTCCTCCATACAGTATAATGGGCCCCACATAGTCCTCCATACAGTATAATGGCCTCACATAGTCCTCCATACAGAATAATGGGCCCCACATGATGCTCCATACTGTATAATGGTCCCACATAGTGTTCCATACTGTATAATGGCCCCACATGATGCTCCATACTGTATAATGGCCCCACATGATGCTCCATACTGTATAATGGCCCCACATGATGCTCCATACTGTATAATGATCCCAGATGATGCTCCATACAGTATAATAGCCCCATATAGTGCTCCATACTATAAAATGGCCCCACATGATGCTCCATACTTTATAATGGCCCCACATGATGCTCCATACTGTATAATGGCCCCTCATGATGCTCCATACTGTATAATTGCCCCACATGATGCTCCATACTGTATAACGACCCCACATAATGCTCCATACTTTATAATGGCCCCAAATGATGCTCCATACTGTATAATGGCCCCACATGATGCTCCATACTGTATAACGGCCCCACATGATGCTCCATACAGTATAATGGCCCCACATGATGCTCCATACTGTATAATGGCCCCACATAGTGCTCTATACTGTATAAAAGCCCTTAATGATGCTCCATACTGTATAATGGCCCCACATGATGATCCATACTTTATAACTGCCCCACATGATGCTTCATACAGTATAATGGCCCCACATGATGCTCCATACTGTATAATGGCCCATCATGATACTCCATACAGTATAATGGCCCCACATGATGCTCCATACTGTATAACGGCCCCACATGATGCTCCATACAGTATAATGGCCCCACATGATACTCCATACTGTATAATGGCCCCACATAGTGCTCCATACTGTATAAAAGCCCCACATGATGTTCCATATTGTATAATGGCCCCACATAGTGCTCCATACAGTATAATGGCCCCACACAGTCCTCCATACAGTGTAATGGGCCCCACATGATGCTCCAAAGAGTATAATGGACCTCACATAGTGCTCCATACAAATGGGCCCCACATAGTCTTCCATACAGTATAATTGCCACAAAACGTGCTTCATACAGTGTAATGGCCCCACATAGTCCTCCATACAGTATAATGGGCCCCACATAGTACTCCATACAGTGTAATGGGCCCCACGTAGTCCTCCATACAGTTTAATGGCCTCACATAGTCCTCCATACAGAATAATGGGCCCCACATGATGCTCCATACTGTATAATGGCCCCACATGATGCTCCATACTGTATAATGACCCCAGATGATGCTCCATACAGTATAATGGCCCCATACGATGCTCCATACTGTATAATGGCCCCACATGATGCTCCATACAGTATAATGGCCCCACATGATGCTCCATGCTATATAATGACCCCAGATGATGCTCCATACAGTATAATAGCCCCATATAGTGCTCCATACTATATAATGGCCCCACATGATGCTCCATACTGTATAATGGCCCTGCATGATGTTCCATACTGTATAATGACCCCATATGATGCTCCATACTGTATAATAGCCCCATATAGTGCTCCATACTTTATAAAGGCCCCACATGATGCTCCATACTTTATAATGGCCCCACATGATGCTCCATACTGTATAATGGCCCCTCATCATTCTCCATACTGTATAATGGCCCCACATGATGCTCCATACTGTATAACGGCCCCACATGATGCTCAATACAGTATAATGGCCCCACATGATGCTCCATACTGTATAATGGCCCCACATAGTGCTCCATACTGTATAAAAGCCCTTAATGATGCTCCATACTGTATAATGGCCCCACATGATGCTCCATAGTGTATAACGGCCCCACATGATGCTCCATACTTTATAATGGCCCCACATGATGCTCCATACTGTATAATGGCCCCTCATGATGCTCCATACTGTATAATGGCCCCACATGATGCTCCATACTATATAATGACCCCAGATGATGCTCCATACAGTATAATGGCCCCATATGATGCTCCATACTGTATAATGGCCCCACATGATGCTCCATACAGTATAATGGCCCCACATGATGCTCCATGCTGTATAATGACCCCAGATGATGCTCTATACAGTATAATAGTCCCATATAGTGCTCCATACTATAAAATGGCCCCACATGATGCTCCATACTGTATAATGGCCCTACATGATGTTCCATACTGTATAATGACCCCTTATGATGCTCCATACTGTATAATAGCCCCATATAGTGCTCCATACTTTATAAAGGCCCCACATGATGCTCCATACTTTATAATGGCCCCACATGATGCTCCATACTGTATAATGGCCCCTCATCATGCTCCATACTGTATAATGGCCCCACATGATGCTCCATACTGTATAATGGCCCTACATGATGTTCCATACTGTATAATGACCCCATATGATGCTCCATACTGTATAATAGCCCCATATAGTGCTCCATACTTTATAAAGGCCCCACATGATGCTCCATACTGTATAATGGTCCCACATAGTGTTCCATACTGTATAATGGCCCCACATGATGCTCTATACTGTATAATGGCCCCACATGATGCTCCATACTGTATAATGGCCCCACATGATGCTCCATACTGTATAATGATCCCAGATGATGCTCCATACTGTATAATTGCCCCACATGATGCTCCATACTGTATAATGGCCCCACATGATGCTCCATACTGTATAATGGCCCCTCATGATGCTCCATACTGTATAATTGCCCCACATGATGCTCCATACTGTATAACGACCCCACATGATGCTCCATACTTTATAATGGCCCCAAATGATGCTCCATACTGTATAATGGCCCCACATGATGCTCCATACTGTATAACGGCCCCACATGATGCTCCATACAGTATAATGGCCCCACATGATGCTCCATACTGTATAATGGCCCCACATAGTGCTCTATACTGTATAAAAGCCCTTAATGATGCTCCATACTGTATAATGGCCCCACATGATGATCCATACTTTATAACTGCCCCACATGATGCTCCATACAGTATAATGGCCCATCATGATGCTCCATACAGTATAATGGCCCCACATGATGCTCCATACTGTATAACGGCCCCACATGATGCTCCATACAGTATAATGGCCCCACATGATACTCCATACTGTATAATGGCCTTACATGATGTTCCATACTGTATAATGACCCCATATGATGCTCCATACTGTATAATAGCCCCATATAGTGCTCCATACTTTATAAAGGCCCCACATGATGCTCCATACTTTATAATGGCCCCACATGATGCTCCATACTGTATAACGGCCCCACATGATGCTCAATACAGTATAATGGCCCCACATGATGCTCCATACTGTATAATGGCCCCACATAGTGCTCCATACTGTATAAAAGCCCCTAATGATGCTCCATACTGTATAATGGCCCCACATGATGCTCCATAGTGTAAAACGGCCCCGCATGATGCTCCATACTGTATAATGGCCTCACATGATGCTCCATACTGTATAATGGCCCCACATGATGCTCCATACTGTATAATGGCCCCACATAGTGCTCTATACTATATAAAAGCCCCTAATGATGCTCCATACTGTATAATGGCCACACATGATGCTCCATACTGTATAACGGCCCCACATGATGCTCCATACAGTATAATGGCCCCACAAGATGCTCCGTACTGTATAATGGCCCCTAATGATGCTCCATTCTGTATAATGGCCCCATATGATGCTCCATACTGTATAACAGCCCCACATGATGCTCCATACAGTATAATGGCCCCACATGATGCTCCATACTGTATAATGGCCCCACATAGTGCTCCATACTGTATAAAAGCCCCTAATGATGCTCCATACTGTATAATGGCCCCACATGATGCTCCATGCTGTACAATGGCCCCACATTATGCTCCATACTGTATAATGGCCCCACATGATGCTCCATACTGTACAATGGCCCCACATGATTCTCCATACTGTTTAAAGGCCCCAGATTAAATACCTCTGCCCCTCACAACACTATCTGGTCTCTTCATATAGCGCAGTCCTGACTGTGGGCCTACACACCATCTCTCCAGCGCGCACGTTACCGCAGAATTAGTGCCGCTGCCACTCTCCTCTGTACGCGTGCCTTCCCATCAGGCCGTGTGCCCTCCCATCAGGCTGTGCGCTAATGAAAGAGGGATGGCGCGCGGGCTGAGGAAAGTGGTGACGGCAGCAGTGCTGGGGAAATGACGCTCGTGCCCACCAGGAGGGCACTGCTTACCATAGGTTTGCCACTGCATTCTTATGGTATGGGATTGCATTAGTGCCTATGGCATGCACAGGTGTCACATCTTGATAGGTACCATCAATGTTGAGTATTATATAAAGGTTTTAGTACAACATATGCTACCATCCAAGCAACATATAATTCAGCAAGACAATGCTAAATCCCATACTGCATCCATCTGGACTCTTCACAGAAAAAGAGTTCAGATGATGAACTTACCTGCCTGCAGTCCAGGGCATTATGAAATGAAAAATCCAGCAGAGATGACCCAGGACTGTGGAATAGAATCCTACAACAGACAAGAATAGGACGACATTCCTTTCTCAAATCTTCAGCAATTGTTCTCCTCACTTCCCAGATGTTTACAGACTGTTGTGAAAAGAAGAGTGAGTGCATGCTACACAATGGTAGACATGGCCCTGTCCCAACTTTTAGGGATGTGTTGTTGCCATCAATTTCTAAATAATTAAATTTTTACAGCTAAAATGGAAACATTTTCAACTTCTGATCTGTGTTGTATGTTTTGAATAAGATATGGCTATAAGAGAGTTTTAGAGCATTGCATTCTTGTTTTCTTTACATTTTACTCAGCGTGGTTCTTTAAATGGTGGTGTGGACTAGGACGTGTAGCTATTTCAGGAGGGTGTATCTTGCATTTACAAGCTACAGTGGGGAAAAAAGTATTTAGTCAGCCACCAATTGTGCAAGTTCTCCCACTTAAAAAGATGAGCGAGGCCTGTAATTGACATCATAGGTAGACCTCAACTATGAGACAAAATGAGAGAAAAAATCCTGAAAATCACATTGTCTGATTTGGAAAGAATTTTTTTTCAAATTTTGGTGGAAAATAAGTATTTGGTCAATTACCAAAGTTCATCTCAATACTTTGTTATATATCCTTTGTTGGCAATGACAGAGGTCAAATGTTTTCTGTAAGTCTTCACAAGGTTGGCACACACTGTTGCTGGTATGTTGTCCCATTCGTCTATGCAGATCTCCTCTAGAGCAGTGATGTTTTGGGGCTGTCGCTGGGCAACACAGACTTTCAACTCCCTCCAAAGTTTTCTATAGGGTATAGATCTGGACACTGGCTAGGCCACTCCAGGGCCTTGAAATGCTTCTTTCGAAGCTAGTCCTTCGTTGCCTTGGCGGTGTACTTGGCATCATTGTCATGCTGAAAGACCTAGCCACATTTCATCTTCAATGCCCTTGCTGATGGAAGGAGGTTTGCACTCAAAATCTGACGATACATGGCCCCATTCATTCTTTCATGTACATGGATCAGTCGTCCTGGTTCCTTGGCACAGAAACAGCCCCAAAGCATGATGTTGCCACCCCCATGCTTCACAGTAGGTATGGTGTTCTTTGGATGCAACTCAGCATTCTTTCTCCTCCAACACGACGAGTTGTGTTTTTACCAAACAGTTCTACTTTGGTTTCATCTGACCATATGACATTCTCCCAATACTCTTCTGGATCATCCAAATCCTCTCTAGCAAACTTCAGACGTGCCCGGACATGTAATGGCTTAAGCAGGTGGACACGTCTGGCACTGCAGGATCTGAGCCTGTGTAATGTTGGTTCCAGCTCTCTGCAGGTCATTCACTAGGTCCCATGTGTGGTTATGGGATTTTTGCTCACTGTTCTTGAGATCATTTTGACCCCACGGGGTGAGGTCTTGTGTGGAGCCCCAGATCGAGGGAGATTGTCCCATTTTCTAATTATTGCTCCCACAGTTGATTTCTTCACACCAAGCTGCTTGCCTATTGCAGATTCAGTCTTCCCAGCCTGGTGCAGGGCTACAATTTTGTTTCTGGTGTCCTTCGACAGCTCTTTGGTCTTCACCATAGTGGAGTTTGGAGTGTGACTGTTTGAGGTTGCGGACAGGCGTCTTTTATACTGATAACAAGTTCAAACAGGTGCCAGTACTACAGGTAATGAGTGGAGGACAGAGGAGCCAGTACTACAGGTAATGAGTGGAGGAAAGAGGAGCCAGTACTATAGGTAATGAGTGGAGGAAAGAGGAGCCAGTACTACAGGTAATGAGTGGAGGAAAGAGGAGCCAGTACTACAGGTAATGAGTGGAGGACAGAGGAGCCAGTACTACAGGTAATGAGTGGAGGAAAGAGGAGCCAGTACTACAGGTAATAAGTGGAGGACAGAGGAGCCAGTACTACAGGTAATGAGTGGAGGACAGAGGAGCCAGTACTACAGGTAATGAGTGGAGGACAGAGGAGCCAGTACTACAGGTAATGAGTGGAGGAAAGAGGAGCCAGTACTACAGGTAATGAGTGGAGGACAGAGGAGCCTCTTAAAGAAGTTACAGGTCTGTGAGAGCCAGAAATCTTGCTTGTTTGTTATTGACCAAATACTTATTTTCCACCAAAATTTGAAAACAATTTCTTTCCAAATCAGACAATGTGATTTTCAGGATTTGTTTTCTCATTTTGTCTCTCATAGTTGAGGTCGACCTATGATGTCAATTACAGGCCTCTCATCTTTTTAAGTGGGAGAACTTGCACAATTGGTGGCTGACTAAATACTTTTTTTCCCCATTGTATGGTCCATTTTTCAAAGTGGAGTGTTCCTTTGTTGTCTTTTCGAGTATATATGTATTATATGAGTGTTTCCCACTTCACAGCAGCTATAGATAATACACTGCAGCAAGTAAAATGGGATATTCATTTTACCATTTGCTTTTTGTTGTCTTTAGCATATTACACAGAGCAGGGGGTGGGTGCCCTGTGGACAATGCATTTAAATCCCATTCCTGCATACTACACGTATATCACACTGCCAAGGGGGTGCCTTGTCTACAGAGTAAGGAAGTTTCACTGTGCATTACATGTATATTACTGTGGCAGGGGGGGCGCCCTATGCATAATGTATGGAAATCATGCTGATGTTATTACATGTATTTTGCAATGTCAAGGCTGTTCAGTGCTGGTGGAAAACGTGCAACATATTAAATAGTGAGGGCATTATCCATGTGCCTTTTCTTGTCTGAAGCATTTTCCAGTGTCGGGAGTGATCCTGGTCCTCAGTGCATATGTAAATTACATTGCTGCTCATTAAATGCTGCTGCTTAAATTACAGTCCGTAGTGTGTATGGAAATCACGCTGCTGCACATTGCATGTAAATTACAGTATCACGGCTGTCCCTGTACATAGAGTTATGGAGAAAACATGCAGTACACTAAATGGTGAGTTCATTTTCTCTTGCGTTTTTGTTGTTCTGCAGCATATTACTGTGTCCGTAGTTACAGTAGCTTGCAAATGTATTCAACGCCCCCCCTCCTCCCCGGCATTTTTCATGTTTTACTACCTCACCACCGGGAATCTCTTTTTTTTTCTGAGGGTTTACATCAGTTCATGTAAAGAACATGACTACAATTGTGAACATTTGGTGTTCTTTTTATTGTGAAGCAAACAAATAGAACAAAATAACTGAAAACTTCAGCGTGCATAACTATTCACCCCCCTAAAGTCAGTACTTTGTAGAGCCTCCTTTTGCGGCAATTATAGCTGCAAGTTGCTTTGGATAAGTCTCTATGAGCTTTCCACATCTTGCCACTGGATTGTTGCCTATTCCTTAAGGCAAAACGGCTTCAGCTCCTTCAAGTTAGATGGTTTCCTCTGGTGAACAGCAATCTTCAAGTCTGACCATAGATTCTCAATTGGATTAAGGTCTGGGCTTTGACTAGGCCACTCCAAAACATTTACACGTTTCCCCTTAAACCACTCGAGTGTTACTTTACCAGTATGCTTTAGGTCATTGTCTTGTTGGAAAGTGAACCTCCGTCCTAGTTTCAAATTACTGACAGACTGAAACAGGTTTTGCTAAAGAATCTCCCTGTATTTCTCACCATCCATCTTTCCCCTCGACTCAGAACATTTTCCCTGTCCTTGCTGCCAAAAAACATGGTTGATGGTCTTGGGGTGATGACCTTTGTTGGTTTGGTGCCACACATAGCGTTTGCCTTGGTGGCCAAAAAGTTAAATTTTGGTCTCATCTGACCACAGCACCTTCCTCCATTCATTCGGGGAGCCTCCGACATGTCTTTAAGCAAACTCAAACTGAGCATTACAATTTTTGTATGTTTGTAAAGATTTTTTTCTGCTCACTCTTCCATAAAGGCCTACTCTATGGAGCGCATGGCTTATTGTGGTCATATGCACAGATACTCCAGTCTCTGCTTGGGAACTCTGCAGCTCCTTCAGGGTTACATTCGGCCTCTGTGCTGCCTCTCGGATTAATGCCCTCCTTGTCCGGGCTGAGAGTTTTGGTGGGCGACCCTCTCTTGGCAGGTTTGTTGTGGTACCATGTTCTTTCCACTTGATTATAATGGATTAGATGGTGCTCCGGGTAATCCTCGGAGATTGGGATATTTTTTCTATAACCCAACCCTGACTTGTACTTCTCAACAACTTTGTCCCTGACATGTTTGGGGATCTCCTTGGTCTTCATGGTGTTGTTTGGTTAGCGGTGCCTCTTGCTTAATGGTGTTGAAGCCTCTGTTACTTTTCAGAAAAGGTAAAGTGTATATACTGACAGACCATGTGACACTTACATTGCACACAGGCGGACTTCCTTTTACTAAGCACGTGACCTATGAAAGTAATTGCTTGCACCAGACGTTTTAAGAGACTACATAGCAAAAGGGGGAATACATATGCACATGCCAATTTTTGTTTATTTGATCCCATAAATTTAAATGTATGCCTATATTTTTCTCAATTAATTTAGACTATTTAGTGCGGATGTATCACACACAAATCGGATTACAAAAGTATTTAAGCACAGGTTGTAATGTAACAAAATAAGTAAAAAGTCGAGGGGTTGAATACTTTCAAAGCCACTGTATTCCTGGTCTTCATTGTTTCTACAAATGACATTGCTGCTTATTACAGGCTGCTTCTTATATTACAGTCCACAGTGTGTATGTAAACCATGCAGATGTACAGTACATTACAGTTTTCAGGGCTGTATCTGTACTTATTATTTATGGAAAACACATGGAGCACATTAAATGGCGAGTTCATTTCTTACAAGTTTTCTGTCTGTAGCATATTACAGTGTCCGGTGTTATCCCAGTCCTCAATGTTTCTAGGAATCACATTGCTACTTATTACAAGCTGCTGATTATATTACAGGCCACAGTGTTTGCAGAAATGGTGCAGCTGCATATTACATCGTCAGAACTCTACATAAACCTATGGCTGACACGTGACGCACAGTAAATGGTGAGTTCATTTCTCATCTGCTTTTCATTATCTGCAGTATATTGCAGTGATTCCTGGTCCTCAGTGTTAACACAAATCACACTGCTATTTATTTAAGGTACAAGTGCTTCTCACTAAATTAGAATATCATCAAACTGTTAATTTGAGTTCTTCAATACAAAAAGTGAAACTCGTATATTATATAGAGTCATTACACACAGAGTGATCTATTTCAAGTGCTTATTTCTGTTAATGTTGATGATTATGGCTTACAGCCAATGAAAACACAGCAGTCATTATCTCAGTAAATTAGAATACTTTACAACAACAGCTTGAAAAATGTTATTAAAATCCGAAATGTTGGCTTACTGAAATGTATGGTCAGTAAATGCCCTCAATACTTGGTCGGGGCTCCTTTTGCATCAATTACTGCATCAATGCGGCAATGTGGCATGGAGGCGATCATCCTGTGGCACTGCTGAGGTGTTATGGAAGCCCAGGTGGCTTTGATAGCAGCCATCAGCTCGTCTGCATTGTTGGGTCTGGTGTCTCTCATCTTCCTCTTGACAATACCCGATAGATTCTCTATGGGGTTATGATCAGGCGAGTTTGCTGCCAATCAAGCACAGTGATACTGTTGTTTTTACACCAGGTATTGGTACTTTTGGCCGTGTGGACAGGGGCCAAGTCCTGCTGGAGAATGACATTTCCATCTCCAAAAAGCTTGTCAGCAGAGGGAAGCATGAAGTGCTCTAAAATTTCCACGTAGATGGCTGTTCTGACTTTGGTCTTGATAAAACACAGTGGACCTACACCAGCAGATGACATGGCTCCCCAAACCATTACTGATTGTGGAAACTTCACACTAGACCTCAAGCAGGTTGGATTGTGGCCTCTCCACTCTTCCTCCAGACTCTGGGACATTGATTTCCAAATGAAATGCAAAATTTACTTTAATCTGAAAACAATACCTTGGACCACTGAGCATCAGTCCAGGTCTTTTTCTCCTTGGCCCAGGTAAGACGCTTCTGACGTTGTCTATTGGTCATGAGTGGCTTGACACAGGGAATGCGACACGTCTGTGTGTTGTGGCTCTTGAAGCAATGACTCCAGCAGCAGTCCACTCCTTACGAATCTCCCCCAAATTTTTGAATGGGCTTTTCTTAACAATCCTTTCAAGCCTGCTGTTATCCCAGTAGAGATGAGCGTTGTTCGACTCGAACTGTTCGCCAATCTCAAATTCGAGCTGTTTTGGGCGGTGTTCGAGCTGTTCGGCGAACACGAACAATTTGAGAAAAATTCGGCTGTTCGAGGTTATGTTCGATAACTGTTCGTGCACCAAAATCATAACTGGATTTTTTCTCAGTAATGATGAAAATTAATGTTAATACGCAGTTTGAGTGTACAGCGGGGTGGGGGGAGGGGCAGGGGATGGATCTCTGCAGGACCAATGAAGATCTCCATTTTTTTTTTCTCTTTCCCGCATTTACAGTGGGGAGGTGTAATCTGTCAGCCTATCAGCAGCGCACACACGGAGCGAAGTGCTTTTTTTCACACAAGCAAGGGCATGTTTCATTGGCAGTGTATGTCACATGTCCTTGCCCTACAAGACCAAGCCATTTTCCCCGTCGCCACCATTTTCTCACTGCTGCAGCTGCGTGTTAGACGGCACCGCTGTTGCTGTGTGCGCTATACCTTGTTAATTTCAAGCCAATTTTCGCACAAATCTACAGATAGCTTGGGAGTAGGGAATAGTTGTGATTGCAGTCCTTTTAAGGACTAGGTTACAGCATTTCCTACGACTTTTATCAGGCAGGTCTGTGCTCTTAAATAGATAGATTGTGGGAGTAAAGACTAATTGTAATTGCAGTCCTTTTCAGGACTAGGTTACATCAGTTCCTATCAGTTTTTGCCAGGCAGGTCTGTGCCAGTGCTGTGCAAGTTTTTTTCACAGCATTTGGCTGAATCTAGCAAAGCTAATCCTTTTTGGCCTATTGCAGAGTGTGTTAGTCAGTGGAGTAGCCTATCTGTGTTGCAAGATATACCACCTGTGTATAGAATACCAATTTTTTTACTGCACCTAGTGAAGTAAAATCTTTTGGGCATAGCATCATTCTATTAGTCCATCTATACTGACCTCCATCAGGTTGCAAATTGAATATAATTTTTTTCTGCATCTAGCTCTGAAAAAATATTGGGCTTCTAGCTGTGTGTGGGACTTGTTGTATTAGTCCATCTATACTGACCTCCATCAGGTTGCAAACTGCATATATTTTTTTCTTTATCTACCTCTGAAAAAATATTGGGCTTCTAGCTGTGTGTGGGACTTGTTCTATTAATCCATCTATACAGACCTCCATCAGGTTGCAAACTGAATATATTTTTTTCTGCATCTACCTCTGAAAAAATATTGGGCTTCTAGCTGTGTGTGGGACTTGTTGTATTAGTCCATCTATACTGACCTCCATCAGGTTGCAAACTGAATATATTTTTTTCTGCATCTACCTCTGAAAAAATATTGGGCTTCTAGCTGTGTGTGGGACTTGTTCTATTAATCCATCTATACAGACCTCCATCAGGTTGCAAACTGAATATATTTTTTTCTGCATCTAGCTCTGAAAAAATATTTGGCCTTCTAGAAGTGTGTGGGACTTTCTCTATTAGTCCATCTATACTGACCTCCATCAGGTTGCAAATTGAATATAATTTTTTTCTCCATCTAACCCAGCCAATAGTTTTGGCCTAATACCACAGTTTGGCCACTCAGCTCTGCTCGGTTCCCATCCATTGTTTTTTTGTGCAAACAACTCCAGAGTTGTTAATTAGTTAACCACCAAAATGAGTGGAAAAAGGCCTGCTGCTGGTGGAAAGGGGAATAGGCGTGTTGGGAAGGGGAAAAAAGGTTGTGTCCGTGGGGTAGGTGTTAAAGCAACAGTAACATCTGCAGAAGAAAGACCATCTTCCAGCCAAACTAAAATGTCTACTTCTTTTAGCGGACAATGTGATAAGATCCCTTTCTTACGGCCACGCCAATCGCTACAAATTCCAGATGAGGCACAAAAACAGCAGGTGCTTCAACGGATATCAAGTGCTCCTTTAAGTGGGCTCTCCTCCACATCAACTTCAACATCACAAATACTCCAGTCCTCAAAGGTGTCACCCCAATCGCACTTGCTTCCTCACAGCTCCCAAATCTCCAGCTGCCCGTCTGAGTATGAGGTAGAACAGATGGTTGAGTCTGCAGAGCTGTTTACTCATACTATAGCCTGGGAATCAGAGGTCGACTGCAGCGCTTCTGTGAATCCAGACGAGGAAATGATCTGCACTGATGCCCAGAATCTTTATGAGTCGGATCCAGGACCAGACGCAGAAGGTTCTGACCATAATGTAGACCCTCATTCCCAAACTGTAACTCCTGTTGGTGGAGACAATGAGGAAGACGATGATAAGACTCAAATACCTGATTGGAGCGACAACTTTAGTTTTTTGTCAGGGCAGGAACAGGTTGGCTCTGAGGACGACGGGTGTGATAACGCACAGGGTGATGATGATGAGGTTGGAGATCCCACTTACTGTCAACCCACAGTCAGCCAAGAGATGAGGTCAGCAGAGGAGGTGGAGGAAGATGCTAGTGACGACGAGGTCAGGTTGCGCCTTCCTGGACAGAGACGTAGTACTGGAAGCACGTCAACAACTGCATCCTCAAACACAACTCTGCCTCTCACCACAAGTCATGGTGGCTCTTCAGGTCGCATGGGTGCTAAGCCTTGCATAGCCTGGGCATTTTTTCAGATCGATAAAGATGACCCAACTCGTGTTATCTGTAACATTTGTCAGCAAAAGCTAAGTAGAGGCCAAAAAATACATAGTTTGAGTACTTCATGCATGAACCGGCACATGGACATGAAGCATAAGTTGCAGTGGGAAGCTCAGTGTGCTACAATGCGGCCTAGCCGGCCGGGCCAACCACCGTCTGCCATATCTTGTGCATCCGCGGCCTCTTCATCCTCTGTGACTGGGGGGACAGCAGTCACACCTGTTTTGGGGCGCAGACCTGCCACCTCTTTACCCGCAACAGCCAGCGTGATTGGCAGGTCATCATTTTCTTTGGAGGTGGTAACACCAGCTGGTGTTGAGCGCTGTCCGACATCGATAGCACCACCTTTGGATCAAGGCAACCTAACATGTCCGCCTGCATCTTCCTCACAGACCGGCAGTTTGCCGGGGACACCCTTATCAACCCCGTCTAAGCACAATAGCCAGCCCTCGGTCCCTCAGATGTGGACAAGTAAAAGACCATTTCCTCCTAGCCATGAGAAAGCTAAGAGGTTGAATTTCACCATCTGCAAGATCTTGGCTACAGAAATGCTGCCTTTCCGCCTGGTGGACACAGAGGATTTTCGAGACCTTATGTCCGTCGCAGTGCCCCAGTACCAGATGCCCAGTCGGCACTACTTCTCAAAGAAAGGTGTGCCTGCGCTCCACCAGCATGTCGCACACAACATCACCGCTTCTTTGAGAAACTCTGTGTGTGACAGGGTGCATTTCACCACAGACACTTGGACGAGTAGGCATGGACAGGGGCGTTACATGTCGCTGACTGGGCACTGGGTAACTATGGTGACAGCAGGACAAGGGGCTGCTGTCCAAGTCTTGCCGTCCCCACGAGTTGTGCGTCAATCCTCTTTATGTCAAAGTTCCTCCACTGCTTCTGCCTCCTCAACCTCCTCTCGGTCTTCCACCTGCACCCAAAGCCTGTCTGGTCATGCCACAAGCTTTCTAACTGCGCAGAAGGGATCCTGCACACCTCCTTACTATGCTGGCAGTAGGGCTCAACGTCATCAGGCGGTTTTTACATTGAAATGTCTGAAAAATGTGAGTCACACAGCTGAGGAGTTGTGGTCAGCTCTGGAGAACCAATTTCATGAATGGTTGTCTCCACTGGACCTGAAACCAGGGAAGGCCGTGTGCGACAATGCTGCAAACCTGGGTGCGGCCCTTCGCCGGGGCAATGTCACACACGTGCCTTGAATTTTTAGCCCACTATCCCAGACTAGATGGCCTTCTGCAGAGGGCACGGTCGCTGTGTGCTCACTTTCGCCGTTCGCATCCCGCAGCTCAGCGACTTACATCTCTACAGAAGTCGTTGGGCCTGCCACTTCACCGGCTAAAATGCGATGTGCCTACCCGGTGGAATTCAACTCTGCACATGTTGCAGCGACTGTGGCAGCACCGACAAGCCCTGGTGTAATACGTTCTGACGTATAGCCTGGGCCAACGAGATCCAGAGGTGGGGCAAATCACGCAGGAGGAGTGGTCTCAGATCAGGGACCTATGCACCCTTCTGCACAGTTTTGAAATGGCGACGAAGATGTTTAGTGCTGACGATGCCATTATCAGCATGACTATTCCGGTGATTTACATGCTGGAGCACATGTTAAACAGAATTCGGAGTCAGGTGGTGGCACAAGAGGAGGTGGAGGAAGTAGAGGAGGAGGAGTTGTATGCGGAAGGGCTAACATCTGCAAGGTCCAGGGCGCATGGTAGCAGCCAAACTAGTGAGGAAGGTGCAGGAGCCCAGGAAGAAGTGGAGGACGAACTGATGGAAGACTCATCAGATGAGGGAGACCTTGATCACATTTCTGTTGTGCGAGGTTGGGGGGAGAGGACAGAGGAAGGAAGCATGATTGTTACCTCGCCACCAACACAACAGGGACTTGGTGCTCCTGGATGCGCAACACACATGAGTGCCTTCTTGCTGCACTACCTGCAACATGACCCTCGAATTGTGAGAATTAGAAATAATCCTGACTACTGGGTTGCCACACTGTTAGATCCCCGGTACAAAAGTAAATTTGCAGAAATTATTCCTGCCATAGAAAGGGATGCACGCATGCAGGAGTATCAGCAGAGACTGTTGCAGAATCTTACATGTGCTTTTCCACAAAATACCAGTGGTGCACGTAGTGAATCTCACAGTTCCAACTTGCCAACCGTGGGACCGTCAAGTGTTCAGCACTCAAACCGTAACAGAACCACAGTATCTGCTGGTAACATCAATTTTGCGGAATCATTTCACCACTTTTTTAGCCCATCCTTTGCAAGGCCACAGGAGACAAGAAGTCTGACACATAGTCAACGCCTAGAGACGATGGTACAGGAGTATCTCCAAGTAAACATTGAAGCCACGACTGTGTCACTGGACCCTTGCTCTTTTTGGGCTTCCAATCTGGATAAATGGCCGGAGCTAGCCACTTACGCCTTGGAGATCTTGTCATGCCCCGCAGCCAGCGTTCTGTCTGAACGTGTGTTCAGCGCTGCTGGTGGTGTGCTGACAGATAAGCGCACGCGGCTCTCCACTGATAATGTAGACAGACTCATGTTCATAAAGATGAACAAATCATGGATCCGAAACGACTTTTCTACCCCTGTGTCATCCTGGGGAGAGTAAAAGCTTGATGATTGGTTAAAATCACCCTACCAACCGTTTTAAGCTTTCAAATTACTAATCATGTTTATCTGTATCTTGGCTGGAAAATAATTTGGGCTTTGTAGCAGTGTGCAGCACTGATTCTATTAGGCCATCTATAATAAGCTCCACCAGATTTAAAATTACTAATCATGTTTATCTGTATCTTGACTGGAAAATAATTTGGGCTTTGTAGCAGTGTGCAGCACTGATCCTATTAGGCCATCTATACTAAAGCTTCACCAGATTTAAAATTAATAATAATTTTTAGCTGCATCTAGCCCGGAAAATAATTTTGGGGCTCCGAGATGCGCAAGACACATAAGTGCCTTCTTGCTGCACTACCTGCAGCATGACCCTCATATTGTCAGAATTCGAAGTAATCATGACTACTGGGTTGCCACACTCTTAGATCCCCCAAACTTTTCGATCAACCTTTTCATTTTAATAAAGACCAAAAAAATGGTCATTTTTGAAATTATAAGCATTAGCAGGTTGTTAGAAACTCAAATCAAACAGTTTTCAACTCAAAACTTTATTCTAGGTGATGTTACATTTTCACATAGGACCCCTTGTTCGAAAGGAGCTTCTGAACTCTCTCGTCCATTGAATTTGTCAGGTTTTGGATGGTTTCTGCTTCAATTGTTTTGCATGAGGACAGAATACCCTCCCAGAGCTGTTGCTTAGATGTGAACTGCCTCCCGCCATCATAGACACTCCTTTTAATGATGCTCCAAAGGTTCTGAATGGGGTAGAGGTCAGGGGAGCATGGGGGTCACACCATAAGTTTGTCCCCTTTTATGCCCATATCAGCCAGAGATGCAGATGTTTTATGTGCAGCATGAGATGGTGCATTATCATGCAGAAAAATGATCTTGCTGTGAAATACACGGTTCTTCTTCTTGAACCATGGCAGGAAGTGCTGTTTGAGAAAATCCACATACATTATGGAGTTCATCTTTAGCGCCTTCAGGGATCCTAAAGGGGCCGACAATCTCTCTCCCCATGATTCCAGTCCAAAACATTACTCCACCTCCTCCTTGTTGGCGCTGTAGCCGTGTTTGCGTGGGGTGTCCATCAACCAGCCATCCTCCACTCCATCCATCTGGACCATCGAGCGCTGCACGGCACTCATCCGTGAACAAAACAGTTTTGAAATCAGTCTTCATGTAATGTTTGGCCCACTGGAGCCGTTTCTGCTTGTGTGAAGTGGATAGAGGAGGTCGACAGGATGGCGTATGCACAGCTGCAAACCTCTGAAGGACCCTGCATCTTGTTGTTCGGGGGACGTTGGAGGCACAAGCAGCTTCAAAAACTTGTCTGCTGCTATGACAAGGCTTTTTTGCCGCTGCTCTTTCATCCTGACGTAATTGCCTGTAGGAAAGAGTCCTCAATTTGCCCTTATCAGCACGCACACGTGTGTACTGTGAATCAGCTACATACTTCTTGATTGCCAAGACACTTCATCCTGATCATCGCACAATGTTGATTGTAGTCATGCCTTGACCTAAACACTCCACAATTTGTTGCTTCTCAGCAGCCGACACATCCTTTTTCTTTCCCATTTTGGCAGAAAATGTAGGCTGCTTAATAATGTGAGACAGCCTTCTTAAGTAGTCTTGCCTTTCATTGGACACACCTGCCAAACTAATTAGCACAGGTGTCTGCAATTGCTTACAGTGATATAAAGAGCCCTGACACACATCACCATCAATGAGTTTAACTGACAAACAAACAAATTCTTCCCTTATCACTTCTAAACACTTTTTGCATAATAATTTGGAACACAGTGTACATGTGCTTTTCCACAAAACACCAGTGGTTCACGTAGTGAATCTTACAGTTCTAACTTGCCAACCGTGGTCTGTATGGAGTTGTTCAATAAAGGGCCCAAAATTAAGATAACATAGATGGGAGAGGTCTCTATGAATAGGAATTCCTAAGTATTTGATACCCTGTGAGGGCCAGGCAAAGGGAAAGTTGGACTGGATGGAATCCTATATGGATTTGGGGAGGGAGACATCGAGGGCCTCAGACTTCGCTGCATTGATTTTAAAATTTGACCATGTAACAAAGTGATCTATTTCAGCCATAACAGCATGGATGGATATATGTGATTGAGTGATATATACTAGGACATCATCAGCAAATAGAGAGCACTTGTACTCGGTGCCTCCCACCTCAATCCACCTAATATTGGGGTTATGGCGAATTGATGAGAGCAGGTGCTCCGTCACTAGGATGTATAAGAGAGGGGACAGAGAACATCCCTGCCTTGTCCCATTGGTGATTGTGAAAGGTGATGAAAATGTTCTGACGCGCCCCCTGGGCCTTGGGACACCCGGAGCCGGACCCTTTTTGGTGGATGCTGGTGGTTGTAGTCTCCGTGGCGGCAACCCGGTTCCGTTGCTCAGGGCGGTCAAACCAGTGGCGGAACTATTTATGTGGTTTTGATGTTTAAATGTCCGACTATGCCACCCGTGGATTGCGGTCAAAGTGAACCGCCGCTCCAGGGCAGACCGCTGAGGCTGGTGTTGTGGGTGCAGCAGAGCGTAGCATAACTCCCCACGGGAGGAGTATAGCCTCAGGGCAGTGTATGCGGAGGATGGGGGTGATGGTGCAGGGCAGCAGCAGTAATGACACGGAGTCAGTGATGCAGTCCAGGGCCTTTACTCACAGTTCTTATTATCCAGACCACGTCTGCAGGTAACGGCTGCCCACGTCGTACTGTGCTCACCAGGTGAGGGGCTCAGACAACTCCCAGATAACTTTGGAGCGCTTCACAGGACCCCCTTTGTGTGTCCTTTGTCTGGCCTTTCTTACCAACCCTTCTGTCCGGCTGCCTCGGGCCTCCTCTTGGTAAACTTGGCGCCAGTTTCCCTGACCCTATGTGGTGCCTTCCTAGCGGGTGTAGCGAGGGGCTGCGCCACATAAAATGTCACAGCCTCCTGTTTCTAGCTGAGGGTCGTTTCCTGCCTCCACTAGTTTCGGGGACCGGTCTCCCCCTTTGGCCTGACCCCTCCACGCAGGTGGATTCGGGCGTGCGGTGGCGACTCGCCCGTCCGCACCCCTGAGATCCCTTCGTTCCTCGTTCCTGGAGCCTTCTCCGCTCCTCTTCCTTCCTTCTCCCTCTTCCAGGCCTGGGCCTCTGTTACTAGGCCCGCCTCCGGAGCAGAGCTCATGCAGAGCCCCTGCTCCCTGCCACTTCTGCTCAGACTTCTCTGCACTGAACTAAGATGGTGCCCACCTTTTATACTCCCTTCTCAATGCACCCAGGAACTGCTTCCTCCCTGCTCCTGCACTACAGGGTTCCCCTTCCTCAGTGTTCCCTCCCCCCACTCCAGCCAGGGACAGGGACTGTCGTGCCCATCTCAGGGGCATATTGGTCGCCCTGCCCCACGGCAATGTGGTGTAATGCATGCAGGTGTCGGGTCCTGATCCACACTACATCCTTACCTGAGAGTGAGATATCACACCTCTGGGTGAGGTGCAATACCTCTGTAGCAACCGAGCCCTCAGGGTGCTACAGTTCCATTTATCTTCAGCCTAGGTGACGTATTGCGATACAGGGCCGTGATTTTGGCTATAAAAGGGTCCCCTAGACCCCTACCCCAAGCTTTTTAAGAGAATCATATATGGCGTGCCAGGAGACTCTATGGAATGCTTTCTCAGCATCCAACGAGAGTATCTAATTACAAATTTTTAACTGCATCTAGCCCAGGAAATACTTTGTGCCTAGTAGCAGTGTCTGCTAGTCAGCGGATTATCCCGGCTGTTAAGCAAGCTACACCACCTGTAGTTTGGACACTTCATTTTTTCAAAGGAAATGCTTCGGGACCACGGGATACTCAGTGAAGAGCATCAGGAGGCACCCCAAGGCATAGGGGCTCGGACTGGCAGTAGGATGCCTTGCGGTGGACAGCCGAGCTCGATCCTTATAAAAGCTTTTTAACTGCACCAGCTTTAGTGGACGCTACTGGAGCTGGAATTACGCGGCTGCTGGCATGAGACTTGCCCTCCAATAGATCCTTGTAAATGGATTTAAAGTGTATTTATTCAAATTAGAGAGACAATTTAAATTAAAAAGCTTAGAGCTGCCTCCACCACAGGGGGGCTCGCTCGACCCACCAGCGGACAGGCACCAGTATTGGGAGAGGGGGGCTGGCCGTCAGGGTTCACCGCGGTTCTGGCACAAACCCGGCGACACGGAGGTGGCACGGGCAGGAGCGGACTGAACGTGTTGGCTTCTCACTTTTTGGATTTTAGAAGGGCATGACATGCCTATATCTGTGTCTCCCCCTCCTTTTACTCCTCCACCTCTTTTCTATTCGCATGACTATATGTACTTGTCACTTTTCCATGTGTTAGTTGTGTCTTCTGAGCAGTTTGTCAGCTTTTGGACACCTTTGAAGGTGTTTTCTATGTGTTTCTATGTGTTTTTGTTTGCCTGCCATTGGTTTTAACGGTGTTCGAAGGTGTTCAACAAACAGTTCGGCGAACACACGGGTGTTCGACGAACCGAACCGAACTCGAACACTACGGGGGTGGCTCAACACTAGTGATCAGACTGTGGAGACAGTTTCTGGATGATGAAGACATTTATGCCTTTGACTGGCCCTCATGTTTCCCAGACCTGAATCCTTTTGAGATCCGGTGGTTTGTTCTGTATCAGGCATCCAACAAAGTCAAGTAACATTACAAACTATGCAGGAGCTCACCGATGCCCTGATAACCCAGAATACCGCCCATTGTCTCATCAGGAGCATGCCCAGACATTGTCAGGAGTGCTACAGACACGTGGGGTCATACTTTTATTTTTCACGTCACTGTAAATACTTCTATACCATCCTTTGTTATTATTCTCTACGTCAAAAGATATCATAAGCAGAGAATGGGAAGATAAACAGCAAAACAAATAATTATTAAAACAAATCCAATGGAAATATTTATTTTTTATTTATTTACTTTTTAGTTCTTCAAACTCGAATTGTCTTCTTTCTTTTCTCACTTTATGCAGAGAAGTTTTGCTACAAGAAGCAGACGTTCCACGGGTAAGTCCTTACTGATACAACGCTGTTACAATGCCTTATACCAATGTTCCCAGCCGGCAGCTCTCTGCTGGCGTCAGAACTGCAACTCCTAGAATGGCATAAATAGCCATAGATTGGGCAAAACTGGCCGACACATCCACTGGTAAAACTCCAGAATAGTAATTTACAGGACTGACCGGAATGAAACAAGGATACTGATAGATGATGATGAATGGGTGAAGCTGCAGAAGAGACGATGTAGGACGGGGCGTGGCTCTGCCCGCTGTCAAGTTCTTCAAAAGTTGAACCATTTCGTCTCCAGATATGTTACTCCAGTTCCTGTAGTCCTTGACTGGAGTAACACTTCTGAAGGGGCACACGTACACGCACACCACTCATCAGATATGCCAAGTTCATTAAGTGTTGTGCGCCTCTTAATGAAAAGCATTCATGAATAAGATTTGCCGATTTCTTTAAGACTGGGGCCTGAAAAAGCACTCACAAAATGATTAAAATCATTTTCCTAGTCATTTCTATGGATAGAATATTTATGCGCCTAAAGTGGCATAATTCTTGATGAATTTGCCCGTCAGGCTTCCACAAGCACAGTAGTGCCTTAGTTTTGCAACTTTTGGTGGATCCAGCCAGGAGTGGAGTAAAAATGCTAAAATTCGCAACATTTTTGTGCTACTTTGAATTGCGACCAAAATTTTGCAACGTTTCAAAGTGTTGAACACTAGAAAACTGTTGAAAACAACTTGATGAGTCGGGCCCTATATCTCCAGCAGTGGCAGTAAATAAATGGAGCAATGAATGGAGTAATGAAGCTTGTGCAAGACTGTATCCCTCCATTCAAATGGAACAGAAAAAAACACAGAGGCGCTCTATGTGTGAACCAGCTTGGAGGTACAGAAATCCAGCGTTCTGGAATTGCTCACCTGGGATACTTGTGCTGACCATGCACAACACTGCATGAAATGTGAACTGAAAACACTCAAAGCTGCGGCACCGACCTCCTGTCCCAATTGCCAGAGAAGGAAGCAAAGGATAATCCAGGAAGGAGGAAGAAATGCAGTTTCTCCAGGCGCTGCCACAAAGGATGACGAGCCAGATGGTAAGTAAGATTTTTCTATTGTTTTGTAATGGTAACAAGACTACACATTTCTGGGATGATTCAATTCAAATGGGACACTCTAGAGCCCCATGTTTTAAACTGTGGAGGTCCCAGTGTGGGATACCCAGTGGTCAGCAAGTATTTACTTTTTCGGTCGAAAGGTGATAACTTGCAGCCTTTGTAGCATATCTTTAAATGATTATTCTCATTTCTTCTTCAGAAGCACGCTGCTCCCCTGTCTTCCTACTTTCTGCTCGGCAGGGCAAAGTGCGCTCCGGACTGGCTGACATTTTGGAGAAGCATCATAGATGCGCAATTGGCCCAAACTTAGTTCCCATGCCGCTATATGAAGCATCGGAGGATCACAGAAGTACTCAAGCTGGTTGGATTCACTCATCTGGCCAACTTCAGAGCAGCACTTGTAAGCTCTACAGCAAAGAGCTTGTAACTGTTGCGCTTCTCGCCTTGGAGAATGACCACAGAAATGAAATGGAAAAGACAGAAATCATCTTTCCAGGTAATGCACTAATGTATGTTTTTCTTTATACTGAGCCATGTTTCCACATATTCAATATAATAAAATCTCATTCTCCCTCTATGAATGTTCATGTGCAGGAAAAAAACTGAGTAAAACTCTCTTCTTTATTAATTCCGGCATCTTTTTGACTTGCTACATATGAAAATAGTAGAAGATAAATATATAAGACTAATGCAGAAGACGACAGTCCAATGGGAACAGATATTGTGCCTTTATAGAAACAAATGTGGGGCCTTTGCAGTTGTCACCAAATTGATGCAATGTATCCTTAATAATAAAACAAAGATGTCTCTGCCGGGTTCTCAAAATACTATTTATTGATTTATATAGCTCTGTTTCTAACAATCCAAGCAATACAATAACTGCAAATATACAGCGAGTGAAATAAGTATTGAACGTTTCACCAATGCTCTACATAAATATGTTTTGAATGGTGCTATTGACATGAAATTCTCACCAGATTTCAGTAAAAACCCATCCAATCCACACAGGCAAAGAAATGAAACCATAAATGTCCATAAATGAAATCATGTGTAATAATGAAGAAGACACAGGGAAAATGTTTTGAACAAGCTTCCTGAAATTTATTTAATACTTCATACAAAAGTCTTTGGTGGTGATGACAGCTTTAAGACGCCTCCCGTAAGGAGAAACTAGTCGCATGCATTGCTCAGGAGTGATTTTGGCCAATTCTTCTACACAAACACTCTTCAAATCCTGAAGGTTCGGTGGGCTCCTTCTATGAATTTTGAACTTTAGTTCCTTCTATAAATTATGCAATTTTTACCAAATGTGGCAATACACCATATGTGGTTGTACACTAGAGTTTGAGCACACGGCAGGGATCGGATGAGTAGAAGCGCTACTTGGGTTTTAGAATGCAGATTCTGTTTGAATAGATTGAGGGTGCCATTAGCCGAGCCCCTGAGGTGTCAGATCAGCAGAAACCCCCACAAGTGACCCCATATTGGAAACTTTACTGCTTAAGGAATTCATCAAGGGGTGTAGTGAGTATTTTGAACCTACAGATGCCTCACAGAATATTATAACATTGGAATGTGGAAATTTCACATTTTAGTTGTTAAAATGTAATTTTTTTTATTAGCTACAAATGTGTCAGTTACATGAGGGTTAGTAGGTGAAACTGGACCCCAAAATTTATTCTGCAATTTCTCCCGAATATGGTGATGCTCTATATGTTGTCAGAAACTACTGTTTAGCCTCACGTCATGGCTGAGAAGGAAGGAGCGCTATTTGGATTTGAACCACAGATTTTGCTACAATAATTTTCGGGCAACATTTGCAGAGCCGTTAAGGTGCCAGAAGAGCAGCAAACCTCCACAAGTGACCCCATTGCAGAATTTGGACCTCTCAATGAATTCATCTACGGCTCAAGTGACTATTTTGTAACATCCACGCCATAGTTTTTTGGGGGGAGAATTGCAAATATGCCAGCTCAGTGCCCACACATTGTGCCCAGTTGGTGTTTCTGGGGAAAACCTGTAAAATGCTAAGTGCGCTCTTCCCGCTACAATAATGCCAAAAATGTAGCCTCCTACTGTAGTTTAGGCACAGTGGGGCTCAGAAGGAGGGGGTATTTGGGAGCGTATATTTCACTGTATTTTAGTTGAGGGGTGGGAGCCATGTTGCTTTTCCAGAGTCTTTGTTCTACCAGTAACATGGGAACCCTCTAGATTTCCAGTGACAGATGGCAGATCTGAGTGGGGGCTTGTTTTGTGCAGGAAAAGTTAGGTTTTTTTTGGTAACATTTTGGAGTACAAAATATTTTTTGATCACTTTCAGTATGGTGGGATCACATGCTTGTGTTCTACGCTGAGCATTTATAACAGGGTTACTGAGTAAATCTCACAAAAATGCGATTCAAACGAAATCCCCAGAGGAACCATCCATCATAATGAGGCAGATGGAGACACTTTGGACTCTGTTTGCCGTCTATTCCGGTGGTATCCATCTTTTTTGGCATGCACAAAACTGTGGTCGCCCACACTTGTGCGCTAAAAAGATGCATAAAATAATGTGACACCACTGTAAGACACCAGAGTCCAAAGTGCCTCCATCTGCCTCTTTATAGTGAGTGGTTCCATTGGGAGTTTTGTCTGAATCGTGTCTTTTCTGAATCGCGTTTTCTCTGATTTACATAGAAACTCCAATGTAAGCGCTCAACAGAGAGCGCAGGATAAATGTGAATCAAGCCATATTCCAATTTTTGGGATGTAGAATGAACAAATAGACAGTAGTACAAGAACAGTTTTTATTTTTATTTTTGCGCTGCTCATCGTGCGGTATAAATTAATCTACGGGTCAGTGCAATTACAGCGATACCAGATTTATATAGTTTTTTATGTTTTTCTGCTGTCACGCAGTAAAAATTATTGTTTATAAAAAAAATAGTTTTTTTTTTGTCGCCATATTGTGAGAGCTATAATTTCTTTATCTTTTGACGAACAGAGCTGTATGAGGGCTTATTTTTCACAACGAGTTGAAGATTTTTTTGGTACCATTTTGGTTTACATAACAATTTTTGATTGCTTTTTACTAAGATTTTTCAGACACAGAATGAATAAAAAACAGCAATTCAGCTATTGTTTTTATACTGGACATTCTTTTGCACGGTTCACCATGCGGTAAAAGTGATAACACTGATTTATTCTTCTGGCCTGTATGACTGTATGATTACAGTGATATCAGATTCATATGACCCCCTGATTCATTTGCTGTTTTGGGGTAACTTTGTTTCTCCTATTTTCCCTTGTCCATCTCTTCTTAAGGGTATTATATAGACCTGTTTACCTATCAAAATATATTTGTTTAATTCACCTTATGGACATCTATGGCATACAGTATATGTTCCATATGCATTTCATGTCCCTTTTGATCAGGGATATTCACTGAGTATACATATTTTTGTACTGTTTGTACCTTTCTCTACGTGACCCCAGGTGTTCATGTCACTTATATTGATTGTCTATCATTATTGCTGGGGGATATTTTTAGCACACTTTTTATTGTTCTATTTTTTAATAATTTGTGGAATATTTATTATCCCCCACACATTTTTGGTACACCACTGCACTTATTTTGCACGTATTCATTGTTAGTGCTTATGGCATTTATGTTCAATATTATTGCTATTATTATTGTAACAGGTTAACCCTTTTTATTTTTCACTTTTTTATGTATCTCTTAGTACACTAGTGCACTTGCTCCGCACTTATTCACCCACAGTGCTTATGGTATTATGTCTAACATCATTGCTGTCATTAGTAATAGGTTATTTCATCCATCCTCTCTCTTGTAGCTTCTAATTCCATCTGAGTTATATACCAGGTGCAAGCGTTTATTAGGATTACTATGTATTATGTATTACCTTTTCCACCTCCTTTACCCACAATGTGATATGAGTCCTGTCCAATAGCGATCCGGGCTCGCCCATTTTTTGTACACCTAGCGGTATTTGCTAGCCGCACACTTTACTTCCTTCCTTTCCTTGGGCTTGTGCGCATGCGCATTCATGGCACTCAGTGTCTTCCGGCCTTGCGCACTCGGAACAGTGTGCATGCCACGTGTGCGTTCCAAGCGCACAATCCTGAAGTCACCTTTTACATCTATGAGTTACTTAGGAACGCTTCATATGCCGCCTTCCACCCATGGCAACAATTGGATATAAGGCTAAAAATGTTGATTAATGGCTGTATATATAAGGAACACTGTCCCCTCCCTAGTTAACACCCCTTGGAAGATGCACTGGCGAAACGGCGTTGTCGGGGGTTCATCCACATGTAGATCTGACTACTAACAGTAATTTCTAAGTGACAACTCCTTTCAAATCAGTACTACCGGGATTCAAAGCCTCCAAGCATTGCACTGTGCACTTTATGATGGGCTAGTCCCTATAATCTGTGTTTTATTTGATTCATGTTTACTGTTTTATGCCAATAGACTTCTCCATGCAAAACCTTGATTTATTAGGTTTCTTTTCTCCAGCACAATGCACCTCAGACGTGGGGTTATACAGTACAGACCAAAAGTTTGGACACACCATCTCATTTAAAGATTTTTCTGTATTTTCATAACTATGAAAATTGTACAGTCACACTGAAGGCATCAAGACTATGAATTAACACATGTGGAATTATATACTTAACTAAAAAGTGTGAAACAACTGAAAGTATGTCTTATATTCTAGGTTCTTCAAAGTAGCCACCTTTTGCTTTGATGACTGCTTTGCAAACTCTTGGCATTCTCTTGATGAGCTTCAAGAGGTAGTCACCGGAAATGGTTTTCACTTCACAGCTGTGCCGTGTCAAGTTTAATAAGTGGGATTTCTTGCCTTATAAATGGGGTTGGGACCATCAGTTGTGTTGTGCAGAAGTCAGGTGGATACACAGCTGATAGTCCTACTGAATAGACTGTTAGAATTTGTATTATGGCAAGAAAAATGCAGCTAAGTAAAGAAAAACGAGTGGCCATCATTACTTTAAGAAATGAAGGTCAGTCAGTCCGATAAATTGGGCAAACTTTGAATGTGTCTCCAAGTGCAGTTGCAAAAACCATCAAGCGCTACAAAGAAACTGGCTCACATGAGGACCGCCCCAGGAAAGGAAGACCAAGAGTCACCTCTGCTTCTGAAGATAAGTTTATCCGAGTCACCAGCCTCAGAAATCGCAGGTAACAGCAGCTCAGATTAGAGACCAGGTCAATGCCACACAGAGTTCTAGCAGCAGACACATCTCTACAACAACTGTTAAGAGGAGACTTTGTGCAGCAGGCCTTCATGGTAAAATAGCTGCTAGGAAACCACTGGTAAGGACGGGCAACAAGCAGAAGAGACTTGTTTGGGCTAAAGAACACAAGGAATGGACATTAGACCAGTAGAAATCTGTGCTTTGGTCTGATGAGTCCAAATTTGAGATCTTTGGTTTCAACCACCGTGTCTTTGTGCGACGCAGAAAAGGTGAACGGATGGACTCTACATGCCTGGTTCCCACCGTGAAGCATGGAGGAGGAGGTGTGATGGTGTGGGGGTGCTTTGCTGGTGACACTGTTGGGGATTTATTCAAAATTAAAGGCATACTGAACCAGCATGGTTACCACAGCATCTTGCAGCGGCATGCTATTCCGTCCCGTTTGCGTTTAGTTGGACCATCATTTATTTTTCAACAGAACAATGACCCCAAACACACCTCCAGGCTGTGTAAGGGCTATTTGACCAAGAAGGAGAATGATGGGGTGCTACGCCAGATGACCTGGCCTCCACAGTCACCAGACCTGAACCCAATTGAGATGGTTTGGGGTGAGCTGGAACGCAAAGTGAAGGCAAAAGGGCCAACAAGTGCTAAGCATCTCTGGGAACTCCTTCAAGATTGTTGGAAGACCATTTCCGGTGACTACCTCTTGAAGCTCATCAAGAGAATGCCAAGAGTGTGCAAAGCAGTCATCAAAGCAAAAGGTGGCTACTTTGAAGAACCTAGAATATAAGACATATTTTCAGTTGTTTCACACTTTTTTGTTAAGTATATAATTCCACATATGTTAATTCATAGTTTTGATACCTTCAGTGTGAATGTACAATTTTCATAGTCATGAAAATACAGAAAAATCTTTAAATGAGAAGGTGTGTCCAAACTTTTGGTCTGTACTGTATATCTGCGTGGTTTAATTAGTGATCACCTGGAGTCATAGCTTATTTTCAAATAGCATTAGGCTCATCTGTATGTGGATTGGTTAACGGTTTCCCTTCCCTGCTATGTTTATATGTTGTTTTATTGATTTTAGCATTATCAAATTAATAGAATAGAGTGTGTTCTTAAACCACTGGTAAAGATTACACCCAGCTACATTCAGGACACATCAGACCTACTGAATAAACTAGCAGCAATAGGTCCTCTACCAGAAGGAACCATCCTGGCCACCATGGATGAGGAATCTTTGTATTCTAACATCCCACATCAGGATGGATTAAATGCCTGCAAAATCTTCATAGAAAATACAGGAATTGTTGCTGATTCTGTGGTCAAACTTACAGAATTCATCCTCACCCACAATTACATTGCATTTGATAACAACATATATCTACAGGAAACTGGTACAACGATGGGAAGTAAAATGGATCCACAGTACGCAAATCTTTTCATGGCCAAGCTTGAAAGTGACTTTTTGTCCTCATGCCCCATCAGGCCTCTGGCCTACTATCGTTTCATTGCCAATATTTTAATCTTCTGGACGGGGTCTGAGCAACAGCTGAAGACGTTCCATGAATACTTTAATCGATTTCATCCCACCATCAACCTAACACTCAACTGCTCCTGTACTGAAATTAACTTTTTGGAGACCATCATCAAGCTACAGAACAATGAAATAGAGACATCCTTGTACAGGAAACTAATCGACCGTCTTACATACCTTAAATTGTTTACAGACAAGCCGTCAGATACAATCGGATATGTTCCAACCCTATGGATAGAGACAAACACCTTCATGGTCTCAGAAAGACCTTTTTGAATCAGGGCCACCATCCAAGAACAATTGAGAACCAGATTACAAGAGCCACCAGAATAGCAAGGAATCACCTCCTACATTACAAAACCAAACACGAAAGCAACCGGGTGCCTCTAGTAGTCATCTACAATTCAAATCTGGAGGCGCTAAGGAGAGCTACACGGAAACTACAACCCTTACTACAAAAAGATGCCCGATTACAATCCATATTTCCAGACCCCCCACTTCTGTGATTCAGGCAGCCCCCAAATCTAAGAAGCATCATTGTCAGAAGCTTTCTGTCATCTCCTCCAGCTACAGGTACCTTTCCTTGCAACCAGACAAAATGTGAAACCTGTCCGTTTATAATGACCACAGACAAGATGATGATACCCAACTCACATCAGGACTATAAGATCCCAGGTACGTTCAGCTGTATCACATCTAACGTAGTGTACTTAATTATATGTACCAAATGTCCAGCTGGGGTCTTTATGTAGGGGAGACAGGCCAAAAACTTAGGACAAGAATGAATCATCACCACACAATAAAAAGAATAGATCTACCTGTAGCCAAGCATTTTTGTTTCCCTGACCATAGCATAAAAGACATGAAATTACTGGTATTAAAAGGTCATTTCAAATCTCGAAGAGAAAGAAGAATCTCAGAATATAAACTAATGGTGACCTTTAACACTTTCAGAGCAGGAATGAATGTGTCGCATGGATTTATGTCATTCTACATCAACTAAGGAATGTGCCCCTCAGACTTGTAAGGCCATCATAACACTGGACCTAGTCACAGGACAATAAAACCTTCACACTCCTTATTTATTAACTGCTAAAATATTTATAGCCAGAACTGTTTATCTCTCCCATAATAACTCTGCTTTCCATCACCTGTCGCATCTATTGCATTATTTCTGTGTCTTATTGTGAATAAATATGTGACTCTTCAGATTTTGTGGTATACTAGCCTGATGAAGAGACTTGAGTAGTCTCGAAAGCTTGCAATTTGTTACTATCTTTTCAGTTAGCCATTAAAAGGAATCAACCACTGAAGACTCTCAAATGAAAGCATTATCAAATAAATTTCTGATGTTTTATTTCTGTTTTATTTCTGTGCATATTTCTATTCTGTGTCTATAATTTGATTTTAATATTGCAGCAGTGGGATTATATTTATTGTTGAAGTGGTATGCAGTGACTTACCTGGGAAATTTGTGTTAATTACTATATTCTAACTGAGACAAAACCGTGTATGAATAAAGGATATTTATTACACACAAGTCTACAGTTCATATACTACTAATCACCACACTAACACAGTGCACAATAATAACAATAGCAGACAGTACTAATATACGATTAATTCCCAATTACCTAATTATACTTCCCACCCACTTGAGCTAAAAACATACTTACATTAATACTTATATCCCACCCGTCTATCACTACACTATCCCTATGGAGAAAAAGGGGTTACAAGCAGTGATCAGTAGACACTCAGCCAGATGTCCTCATCATGGTGTCCATCGAGTTTTACCTGAAGTGGCTTTTGTGATGTCTTTGTGTTCGTTTTTTTGCTGCGTTTTCACTGCAAAATCAGTTTATATAAAATAGTGGCGACTTCCAAGCAGAAGCTTCTAGAAGAAAAGACCAATCGCTTCTTTTAGCCTCTTCATAGCTTTTGAAGCCTGAAGAAGTTAAAAGAAGTGACAACAGACGGATCATATGCACAGCAAGTCCTTTTGACTTTTCAGTACATATGTTCATTCTTTTTGACGTTTGTACAACTTTTATTTTAGAATAGACATTTATCATCAATCCACCTGCTCTGTGCACAATGTTATGGAGTTCCCAGTATGCATACCATGCAAATAAGGTGAAAGCCACAGAATCAATATAATTGGTATAACATTTTTTAATGTATATATATATATATATATATATATATATATATACATATATATATATATATATATATATATATGAACAAGGTCATGTGACCTAAACGTTGGCCCATTGCACACAGACGTTTGCTGATGATTATTGTAATAAACTTCTAACTTTCGGCTTATATTGGAGAGCCTGGTTTCCTCTCTATCTACTTTCCAGAGCATCTTCAAAATCCCCTCACAGAAAAGAGAGAAGGGGGTTCATCCGAAAATCGTCATGTGCAGGAGCAGGTTTCTTCTTCAGCGTCTCAATAATATCACAGAAAGAAGACTGCTATTTCATTGATCCTCATCTGAGAACTCAGTACTGGTACGATGTTTCCCAAAGCTGATGGTAAACTAAAGAAAAGACAGAACAGAAGTAAAGGTGAATTATTTTTTTTTACCAATTGAAATGAATGCAGATGTAATCTATATGTTCTCTCTTACCTGGGCTGACGTACAAGATGGACTCTTCTAGTGTCACTGCCAAACTCTTAACTTCTTCCTTGAACATTTAAGATGTTCCACTGAATTTTAGAAGGAAGCAGTGTTTGCGACACAGGGGGCAGCGAAGGTTGGAATTGAGCCAGGTAGAGATGCAACCCTGATGGAAACAATGATTGCATGGTAGCACTGTGACTCCCTCTCCGGTCTCATAATCCGTCATGCAGATGACACACGACTCCTCCTGAGATGTTACAGCTCTTGTTGGGAGGTTCCTAATTTGCTGAGCTCGCCAAGTCTGCTGCCTTTCCTGCAGATTATATTGTGCAGGTGGTGATGGTGGCCGCATCTGTGGCGGAGGCGTCATCACTCCCATTCCCTGCTGCTGAAAGATGATGTTGAACAGACGGTTTGCCTGCAGTAATTGTACAGGAGATCCACTTGCAGCTGGAGACTCCCTGAGTCTGCGGCTGGGCAGAACGGGAAATGGCCGTCTGAATTCAAACTCAGTGGCGGTGTCTGAGGATCCACTGTCATCCCTTCTGCTCTCTGATGTTTCTCTGGAGGGCTCTGCAGGGACTGGTCTAAGTGGAGAGCGGCTTCTTTCCCTGCTCTCTTGTCCTCTTTGCCGGAGAGGAGTTCTGGCTTCTCTGCCTCTCGCAGTGACAGCAGTGGCGTCTGTTCTGTGTCCACCAGTAGTAATTGGTCTTCTCTGATCCCTTTGAGAAGATCTCAATTGATGGACAATCATAGCTTGACCTATAAAGAAATAAAATGTACTATAAATATGCAAAAGTTTATAAAAAAACACTTTTGAACCAAAGAGAAATAACCTGCTGTTGATTTGGAGTTTAGGGAGAGGAGCAAAAATTGATTAATGTTTGGGCTAAATAAACCTGCTCAGTGGATCCCCTCTCTGCAGACATCACAGAGCAGGGGTGGAACCAGACTGAAACTAACACAGCCCCCTAGGACTATGAATGGGAAGGTGGAGTATGCACTGAGTGCACTGAAACCGCTTACCCCAGGGAAATCTCCTCCCAGAAAAGATCCTATAAGGTGGGCATATTCTCTCACTTACCCTGATTTTCAGGTCGGTTCATCCAAGTCTCGTTGTCAGCAATAAGCTGATGCAGCTCCATGGAAGTCATGGTTCAGTTTCCCGGGGCTGAGATGGTAGAGTGATAGAAAATGAGAACTAAGTTCTCTGATGGCACGGATGTTATGGTGCCAAAATATCAATAAGAAGCTGTAGAAGTAAAGCACTAGATGTATGAAACAAACTAGCTCGCACTTCCAAAACCAAGGTAGAGTCTCAGCGAAAACTTCAACTCTGAAAATGGCGCTGATGTCACCGAGTGCAGAGATTGTATAACCTCACAGCATTCTATGTCACTGTGACATCACATGTGAGACCAACAACGCGCTGTCATGATGGCCGACTGTCCAATCTGTTATATACATATTATAAAATGTTATATTATTATATATTATAATACACATTGTAAAAAAATATTATATTATATTATTATTAACCATCTAACACTCTTAAGGTGTGTATATGTGTCTAAAGCATAGGAGATATATATATACATCTTATGAATATCAGATGCCTTGGAATAATAATCTCATACTTACCTTTCAGACCCCCAGTACTGCTGCTGTCAGTGCCCCCGCCGACCTCCTGACTTCTCCTTCCCGCAGGGGCCATTGTGTGACCACTGCAGCTAATCAGTTAATACATATTTCCCATTCATATGTTTCATGTTGATGTAAAATAAACACTTTTAGAAAAGAAAACAGATAAATAAGATTTTCAGAATACGGCATATACTAAGGTGGATACTCATGGTATGATATGCAGAGAGAGGAATACTGGGAGGACACAGAACATGTTAGTCCACCTGCTTAACCCTCAGTATAATTCTTATCAGGTCATATAGGGGTGTACATAGAAATCCACAGACCCCATAGCAAAGATCTGAAATGGGACCTCTTAATGGCCCCTGGCTGCCATTAAGCAACCCAGTGGTGGTCACAGAGACCCCCTGTCTAGCTGCTTAGATACCATAGTTGCTGGTCACTATGGAAGATAAGGGGTTAAACTGATATAATCAGAGCTAACCTGAAATGCAGCAATTACGAGTGGCTGTCTGCTGTGTAAAACAGCCGGCACCCACTGGGTATGGAGTGGGCTGAGCATGTGAGTCTACTCCTTATAAACCATCATAACTTATGCTGTATATATACGATATAAGCAGGGGATGGGGCTATTCGGCACTAGGCTCCTCCTGTTCATGGGCTCCATAGCGGTCATGTGGCCTGCCAAAATTGGGTGTATGCTACTGAGGTCATACATATAATATGGAAAAAAATATCATACAAGGTAAATAATTGAAATTCATATCAGAAATAGTCCAGTTCTTTAGTGCCCATTCACATTAAAGGAAAATCATCTGAATTGACTGAATTTTGTGGGACAGGCCCATTATCCTCCCATGGAAAGCACATGCATGCTCGGCTGAATCAGGCATACATGAGTATAGGAGCAGTGAGGGAGAGAAGAGAGGAAGGGAGAAGACGGTGATTGGTGAGTATTTTAATCTGCCTCCATCACATAGATATTTAGGATGGATTAGGGAATCGTTAGCTTGGAGCGCTTCTTTCTCCAATAAGTTTTATTGATTTTTATAAACAAAGAAAAATATACAAACAATGAACAGAGAACGCAAAAGTGTAGACAAATTATAGATGAAAGTTACCATAACATTGAGTGATGAAAATGTTCAGCATGTGAAAAAGTGGAAATAATAGGAGGGGTAGAGATGCGGAGAAGGTTGGGACTGCTTGCCTCCCATCTAGACAGATTTTGATAAGGCATATGGGGCTCTATTACCCTAATCGAGATCTCAAGTAGGGGAATGACACCTTTGCTCTCACCCAGGTTCACCTGTCATGCCAGGTGTTGGTGCAACACAGAGGGAAAAGGGAAAGGGAGCCAAGACACTAGGGAAAGGGGGAAGTGGAGACCTTATAGTCTGGTCTAGCATCAGCCTTTCTCAACTACCATCCCTTTAATGCATCTTCAGCAATCGCCGCACTCGTGCCTTGCCCTACTTTCCCTGGCGTATGGCTATGGCTAGGGATGGAAGGAGATGAGCATTAGTCAACCTCCACTAAGCACTATAGACAACAAGGGAAGACAAAACAGGAGGAAATTGCTTAGCTTTAGATGACTCCAAATATGCACACGGCCTCAAACTCCAGAGAGGACAAAGAACTGCTCCTGCTAAGCCTCACAAGTAGAAATGAATATAGCCAGCGACTCCCTCTCAGACACACCTGGTATATATAAACCCAGGCCAGAGAGATAATTAGCAAGAGAGAGGTAGCCCCTCGGTTCTAAAGACAGCCTCTTATTTAAGAAGCTGTCTGCAATGCCAAACGTAGAGATCTCCTGCAACCCACTGCAGGGCTACTGTCTGTCACCTCTGACACACCCGTGACATCACCAGAGGGAAACAGTAGATAACATAATTGGGAGAATAGGGGAACAGGAGGTAGGTTTGATGTATTCAGACTGAAGAGTCCACCTGGCGAAACCAAATTTAGCAAAAACATTTTCAAACTGCATCCATCTGTGAGATTAATTTGATAAGGATTGGATTACTGCTACGCAAGAGCTAGGTGTGAGAACCTGTCCAGTTCAGATTTATGTGAATGATAAGAATGGTAGAAATGTTTCTTAAAGGGAACTGTCACCCCCTGCGAGATTTGAGACCTCTAATATGGGCATGCAATCTATTCATACCTGTATGGCCCATAGTAGAGTTCTGAATGCAGAGAAATGTAGTATTATAAAATCTGTTTTCACATGCTTGGCGTCCCCGGGAAGGGAAGAAATCCCCGCCTATATCTTTAGTTAGCCCAGAAATCACCGCCTATCTGCTTATTTAGCATGTTCCCCCATCCCCTGCGCGTCACAGGGCCCTGTGACGTGCACTGGTGTAACTCATTTCCCGCGCATGCGCAATGCGACGCTCACATCAGGAGCATTTTGTATCTCCCGGCCCCATTTGTCTCTGCCCTATTCCATAGTGTTCTAAATATGGACACACAGACCAAATACTGATGTCACACTGATCCAAAATGCTGATGACACTGGAACTATTATTGTCCACTTAAACGTTTAAACATGGACTTGTGAATGAAAAATATCAGATAATATAGCTGAGAGTTTCTCATTAATCATATACCAAGAGATCTGTCCTTTTCACTTCCTAGAAATCAGGTACTGGTTTTCTCCAGGCTAAGGCATCTGTGTTGGTTAGTGATGAGCGAGCATACTCGCAAGTACTCGGTACTCGCCTGAGCATCTCAGTACTCGAGATGCTCGAAGCTCGCCGAGTACTTCCGGGATGCTCGGGCGGATGCTGGGGTCCCCTCCCTGCATGTTTGGCGCTCTTTAGAGCGCCATTCAACATGCAGGAATTGTCTGCCACACACTGCAATGCTGCAGCCATGTTAGTTGTGGCATTACAATGATTGGCTGGCCGCACAGCATCATCAGGTCTATACCAGACCTAGCGCCGCCGTGCTCATCAGTCTACTCTGCAATCAGACAGTGTAGGGAGAGGTGCTGCTGAGCTAGGGAAAGATTTGGCTGTTTATTAGTTAGTGTAGGTATTCCACAAGATTCTCTACACATATTCATCTCAACTAACAGTCCTTCTGAGGACTAATCCAGCTGCAGAGATACCAGTGCTAGGCAGGCAGGCAGGGTATATAGCAGACTGCAGTGCATATAGCAAGAGGATCCATTTCAGTTCTGTCTGCTGGTGCTTTTACAGATATTATATTTGTAGAAATAGCCCCATGTATCAGGGGCCAGGAATAATTTTTTTTTATCTTTATCTGATTGTTTGCTTAAGGCTGTGTGCCCACGATGCGTTTTTTAAGTGTTTCCGCAGGGCAAAAATGCTGCAGAAATACTTAAAAAACACATGGTAGAAGGCCTGCCATGTTGCCTAATGATAATCTGCATGTGCACATGCTGCGGAAATTTCTGCTGCGGAAAAACTGCAGCACTACCAATTATTTTGCGGAAGCGCTGCGTTTTCGCTGCCATTGACTTGCATTGGAACGCTTGGATTCCGCATCACTGGATCTGTACATGCGGAATCCAAGCATTTCAATGTGCGGATGGTACCCGGGTCTGGATGAGAGGAGACTCTCCTCCGGACCCGGGTACCATGGAAACTGTAAAAAAAAGAATAAAATAAAAAATAAATATGATACTTACCTTCTGATGGCCCCCGGTGTGCTTGTCTTCGCTTGCCGGCAGATCGCGGTGGACGGAAGGACCTGCGCTGACGTCATTTAGTGTACCGCGAGCTGCCGGCAAGCCAGGACGGAGCGAATAAAAACTGTGGGGGCCATCAGAAGGTAAGTATGTATTTATTTTTTTATTTTTTACCATTCTTTAAGGTCACACTATATAAATCCATGACGTTTGCATGGATTTAAATAGTGTGACCAAGTTGTCAAGCACTTTCCAAGTGATGCTAAAATCGCTTGGAAAGCGCTTGTCAACCCACATGCGGAAATGCATGTGAAGAACGCTTCACATCCGCTTGTCCCTGGCAGGAAAAACGCATGTACAATCCACATGTACAATCCGCATGTGCAATCCGCATGTACAATCCGCATGCGTTTTTTCTGCCAGGGAGATGCAGAAATGCTCAGGAAAAAATCCAGAGCATTTCTGCATCGTGGGCACATAGTCTAAAAACCAATCCAGAGAACACCGTTTTTCTGCGCCATTTGCTAGTTGGCACTGCAGAATACAGCCAGGTCCTTTCCATGTTACAGCGCTAAAAATCCAGCTATTGAAAACTGTGGTTTGTCCGTCACACGGATCACATATAATTGCCCTCAACAATGCAGTTACTGGGAAAGTCCACCTAACCACGGACACGTGGACAAGTGCTTGTGGGCAGGGATGATACATCTCTCTGATGGCACACTGGGTTAAAATAGTGGAAGCCGGGACCCAGTCGGGCCTTGGGACAGAACACATCCTGCCGATGCCGAGGATTGCGGGCCCTAGGTCAATCAGGATTGCCCCCACAGTCTACAGCTCCTGCACCTCATCTTCCTCAGTCTCCTCCTCCTCTTCAGCCTCCATCTCCGAAATGACCACATCAGTCACAAGCTGGAAGCACTGCAGCACTGCCTCAGCCAAGCGGCAACAGGCTGTGCTGAAGCTAATATGCTTAGGTGACAAACCGCACAATGCTGAAGAGTTGTGGACAGCTCTGAAAGAACAGGCAGATCTGTGGCTGACACCGCTGAACCTACAGCCAAGTATGGTCGTGTGTAACAATGGCAGGAACCTGGTGGTGGCTCTGAGGCGAGGAGAGCTCATATATGTACCATGCCTCGCCCATGTGCTTAACCTCGTGGTTCAGCGGTTTTTCAAAACCTACCCGGAGTTGCCGCATCTGCTTGTCAAAGTACCCCGCCTGTGTGCCCATATTAGAAAGTGAGCTACAGCTTCCGCCGCCCTAGCCGCCCTAACCATCAACAAGGCCATCGGTATTCAGTTCAGACTCCACACATAAGAAATCAGGAGTGGACATGGATGTCAGACATATGTACCATCCTCCAAAACTTTGACGACACCTCCAAGATGGTGAGTGGTGATGACGCCATAATAAGCGTCAACATTCCGCTTCTCTGTCTTCTGAAACACTCTCTGATAACAATCAAAGAGGATGCATTGCAGGAGGAGAATGATGAGATGGAGCAAGGAACCATACAGAGTGATTCCTCACAGCCCAGCCTCATCTCATCCCAACGTGGATTGGGTGACAATGAGGAAGAGGAGGAAGAGCAGGAGCTAGTTTCATGCACTATAGATGGTACTACCTGCACAAATGTCATACCATCTGTTCAGCATGGATGGCCTGAGGACAGGGAGGAGGAGGAGGAGAGAATGGTCAGTTGTCCTCTTGGTGAGGACACGGAAGTCTTGCCTGTTAGCAGCCTGGCACCATGGCTGAGTTTATGTTACGCTGCCTTTCCCGTGACCCTTGCATTCTCAAAATTTTGGGAGACAGTCATTACTGGTTGATGACACTTCTAGACCCACGCTACAAGGAGAACTTTCTATCTCTTATTCCTGAGGCGGACAGGTCTACAAAGATGGGGCAGTACCAAAAAGCCCTTGCTACGGAACTATTAAAAAAATTCCCATCTGAAAACGATGGTGGCAGAGGTCACTGTTCGTTGGACAACCAAGGAGTACAGGCGAGAGGGACACAAATCCAATCCAGCAGAGGCAGGGGAACACTGTCAAAGTTCTGGGAGAGTTTTCTCAGCCCCTCCCATCGCACAGGCCCTGAGGCACGGGGTACTCTCACAAGGAGTGCAAAGTTTGGGAAGATGCTGAGGGAGTACCTTGCCGACCATACCAACATCCTCCGTGATTCCTCTGTGCCTTATAATTATTGGGTATCCAAGCTGGAGACGTGGAATGTACTGGCTCTCTACACCTTGGAGGTCCTGGCCTACCCTGCCGCTAGCGTTTTGTCAGGGCTGGATTGGGCCAGACTTCTCAACACCACTGAATGATAGCAGTGTAACATAAACTCAAATCCAGTTTCTTTTTTGTGAGGTGTATTCCCGTGCACCTTTTCACACCCAGACATGGGTATATGCTTCCTGATTTTGGCTATTTGCTCTTGTCCTCCTCCTTCTCCTCATCCTCATCCTCCACCACCATATCACCAGGGTGACGTGGTCTGTGATGCAACACCCACATATTTTTTTTTTAAGGGTGTTTATGATGCCCGTAAAAAAAAATTTTTATACAGTATGTTCATGTATACCCCCAGGGGTAAATGTTTGTCAGCCCATACTCTTAGTGCATGGGCGTTACATGTATAGGAGACCAGCTCCTTTCTAAACATTTTTTTATGAGGTCCTCCTCCACGTCTTTTCCAAGGTGCATTGGAATGCCTCCCAATTTTTGGCAGCCCTTGCATTCATTGCATAGGTCAACACTATGGGAGACCCACTTCCTAATAATGGGAACATTTTTTCATGAGGTCCTTTGTCTCTTCCAAGGGGCATTGGAGTGCCTCCCAATTTTTGGCAGGCCTTGCATTCACTGCATAGGCCAACTCTATGGGAGACCCACTTCCTAATAATGGGAACATTTTTTCATGAGGCCCTCTACGTCATTTCCAGGGGGCATTGGAGTGCCTCCAAATTTTTGGCAGCCCTTGCATTCACTGCATAGGCCAACACTATGGGAGTCCCACTTACTAATAATGGGAACATTGTTTTCAGGAAGCCACCTGACCTCCTCATCTCTTCCAAGGGGCATTGGAGTGCCTCCAAATTTTTGGCATCCCTTGCATTCACTTCATAGGCAAACACAATGGGAGACCCACTTCTTAATAATGGGAACATTTTTTTTCTGGAGGCCCTCCTCTACGTCTCTTCCCAGGGGCATTGGAGTAGGTCCAAATTTTTGGCAGCCCTTGCATTCACTTCATAGGCCAACACTATGGGAGTCCCACTTATTAATAATGGGAACATTGTTTTCAGGAAGCCATCTGACCTCCACATCTCTTCCAATGGGGCATTGGAGTGCCTCCATATTTTTTGCCATCCCTTGCATTCATTTCATAGGTAAACACAAAGGGAGACCCACTTCTTAATAATGGGAACATTTTTTTTCTGGAGGACCTCCTCTACGTCTCTTCCCAGGGGCATTGAAGTAGGTCCAAATTTTTGGCAGCCCTTGCATTTACTGCATACGCAATAAGAGTATAGGAGACCGACTCTTTAGTAATGGGAACAGCAAAGCATAGCCAGCTGCTGGCCCTTTAAGAATAGTAAAGGCCGCCTGTTGGCCCTATAAAATAGGCTTTGTGAGTTTCAGAGTCCCTCCTTCATAAATGAAACAGGATGTGTCTGATCATGTCTCACACACCACATGGCCAGATAAGGTTGTAAAATGTTAAAATGACATTGCCTGGTGAATGCATTTGTCACGGTTGAAAGCAATGCAAAAGTGCAAAAATGCATCAAAAACGCTACGTGTGAACATAGCCCAAGGTGTGGAGGAGTATTTTTGGTTTTGGTTATGTATTTTGCCTTATATACAAGTCATTACCCTGGAAAGGGTGTTCCTTTACATATTTCCCAGGAAAATCCATTTTGGTTTCATTTTTGTATGTTTTATTGTGAGTCCGTAAAAGTGGCGTAATACCTCTGACAACATTGTTCACAGCAGTCACCTGGGAGTCAGAAATGCTTCCAGGGGTCTTCCCCGTGCTGTTCCCATGTCATTTGAGCACTGTTCCCGTCGATTTGGGCAATTTTTAAGCCCTGTGCAGACCGCCGGGGGGAGCCACCTGAATAATGATTGAGATTCCCATAGACATACAGTGCTGGCCAAAAGTATTGGCACCCCTGCAATTCTGTCAGATAATACTCAGTTTCTTCCTGAAAATGATTGCAATCACAAATTGTTTGGTATTATTCTCTTCATTTAATTTGTCTTCAATGAAAAAAACACAAAAAAAATTGTCCTAAAGCCAAATTGGATATAATTCCACACCAAACCTAAAAAAGGGGGTGGACAAAAGTATTGGTACTGTTTGAAAAATCATGTGATACTTCTCTAATTCATGCAATTAACAGCACCTGTAACTTACCTGTGGCACCTAACAGGTGTTGGCAATAACTAAATCACACTTGCAGCCAGTTAACATGGATTAAAGTTGACTCAACCTCTGTCCTGTGTCCTTGTGTGTACCACATTGAGCATGGAGAAAAGAAAGAAGACCAAAGAATTGTCTGATGACTTGAGAAACCAAATTGTGAGGAAGCATGAGCAATCTCAAGGCTACAAGTCCATCTCCAAAGACGTGAATGTTCCTGTGTCTTCCGTGCGCAGTGTCATCAAGAAGTTTAAAGCCCATGGCACTGTGGCTAACCTCCCTAGATGTGGATGGAAAAGAAAAATTGACGAGAGATTTCAATGCAAGATTGTGCGGATGGTGGATAAAGAACCTCGACTAACATCCAAACAAGTTCAAGCTGCCCTGCAGTCCGAGGGTACAACAGTGTCAACCCGTACTATCCGTCGGCGTCTGAATGAAAAGGGACTGTATGGTAGGATACCCAGGAAGACTCCACTTCTTACCCTGAGACATAAAAAAGCCAGGCTGGAGTTTTCCAAAACTTACCTGAGAAAGCCTAAAACGTTTTGGAAGAATGTTCTCTGGTCAGATGAGACAAAAGTAGAGCTTTTTGGCAAAAAGCATCAACATAGAGTGTACAGGAGAAAAAAGAGGCATTCAAAGAAAAGAACACGGTCCCTACAGTCAAACATGGCGGAGGTTCCCTTATGTTTTGGGGTTGACCGTGTGCATGGCATTATGAAGTCTGAAGACTACCAACAAATTTTGCAGCATAATGTAGGGCCCAGTGTGAGAAAGCTGGGTCTCCCTCAGAGGTCATGGGTCTTCCAGCAGGACAATGACCCAAAACTCACTTCCAAAAGCACTATAAAATGGTTTTAGAGAAAGCACTGGAGACTTCTAAGGTGGCCAGCAATGAGTCCAGACCTGAATCCCATAGAACACCTGTGGAGAGATCTCAAAATGGCAGTTTGGAGAAGGCACCCTTCAAATATCAGGGACCTGGAGCAGTTTGCCAAAGAAGAATGGTCTACAATTCCAGCAGAGCATTGTAAGAAACTCATTGATGGTTACCGGATGCGGTTGTTCGCAGTTATTTTGGCTAAAGGTTGTGCAACCAAGTATTAGGCTGAGGGTGCCAATACTTTTGTCCGGCCCTTTTTTGGAGTTTTGTGTGAAATGGTCAATGATTTGATTTTTGCTTCATTCTCTTTTGTGTTTTTTCCTTGCAAGCAAATTAAATGAAGAGAATAATACCAAAGAATTTGTGATTGCAATCATTTTCAGGAAGAAACTGAATATTATCTGACAGAATTGCAGGGGTGCCAATACTTTTGGCCAGCACTGTACATTGGTCTCGTTGCTCGGGTTGAGCACCCGAGTATTCCAATGTGCTCGACCCGAGCAACGAGCACCCGAGCATTTTAGTGCTCGCCCATCACTAGTGTTGATGTGTTGATGGGCATGGGGGACATGGGAGACATAGCTGGACAGCTATCTAAGGTGTAAAGGCACAAGGCAGCTTAGGAGTTAAGGATAAAGATGTTACAAGATATTACATGAAATGTTACATTTTTTGCTGATCACTAATGGTTCACATAAACCTAAAATCTTCAGTCTTAACTTTTTCTTAAGACATTATTGTAAAGTCTATGAGAAGATATGATGGGTTCAAAGAACTGGAAATTTAACAAATGCAGAAGACAATTTTTGAGATGGGGATGGATAAATAAATAACATATCACCAATTATAAGAAGAGATCCTACTTTTTGGGGGTCGTGTTTTACTATAATCAATTGTCTATTCCATCTGGAATTAAAGTTGTGCCTTGATTTTGTCAGAGATAATCTGGGGAGGAAAAACCATGGGGGGTCACACAAACCTCCACTTTTGGTACCCTGACTGCTGTTAGGTGCTGTGATGAAATCCTTGGAGCCATTGTCAGACAATACACCGGTGCAGTGGCCCTGGGTTTCTCCTGGTACAGGACAATATCCATCCTCATGTGATCAGACTGTGGAGACAGTACCTGGATGAGGAAGACATTTATGCCTTTGACTGGCCCTCATGTTTCCCAGACCTGAATCCTTTTGAGAACCGGTGGTTTGTTCTGTATCAGGCATCCAACAAAGTCAAGTAACATTACAAACTATGCAGGAGCTCACCAATGCCCTGATAACCCAGAATACCGCCCATTGTCTCATCAGGAGCATGCCCAGACATTGTCAGGAGTGCTACAGACACGTGGGGTCATACTTTTATTTTTCAAGTCACTGTAAATACTTCTATCCCATCCTTTGTTATTATTCTCGAAGTCAAAAGATATAAGCAGAGAATGGGAAGATAAACAGCAAAACAAATAATTATTAAAACAAATCCAATGGAAATATTTATTTTTTATTTATTTACTTTTTAGTTCTTCAAACTCGAATTGTCTTCTTTCTTTTCTCACTTTATGCAGAGAAGTTTTGCTACAAGAAGCAGACGTTCCACGGGTAAGTCCTTACTGATACAACGCTGTTACAATGCCTTATACCGATGTTCCCAGCCGGCAGCTCTCTGCTGGCGTCAGAACTGCAACTCCTAGAATGGCATAAATAGCCATAGATTGGGCAAAACTGCCCGACACATCCACTGGTAAAACTCCAGAATAGTAATTTACAGGACTGACCGGAATGAAACAATGATACTGATAGATGATGATGAATGGGTGAAGCTGCAGAAGAGATGATGTAGGACCGGGCGTTGCTCTGCCCGCTGTCAAGTTCTTCAAAAGTTGAACCATTTCGTCTCCAGATATTTTACTCCAGTTCCTGTAGTCCTTGACTGGAGTAACACTTCTGAAGGGGCACACGTAGACGCACACCACTCATCAGATATGCCAAGTTCATTAAGTGTTGTGCGCCTCTTAATGAAAAGCATTCATGAATAAGATTTGCCGATTTCTTTAAGACTGGGGCCTGAAAAAGCACTCACAAAATGATTAAAATCATTTTCCTAGTCATTTCTATGGATAGAATATTTATGCGCCTAAAGTGGCATAATTCTTGATGAATTTGCCCGTCAGGCTTCCACAAGCACAGTAGTGCCTTAGTTTTGCAACTTTTGGTGGATCCAGCCAGGAGTGGAGTAAAAATGCTAAAATTCGCAACATTTTTGTGCTACTTTGAATTGCGACCAAAATTTTGCAACGTTTCAAAGTGTTGAACACTAGAAAACTGTTGAAAACAACTTGATGAGTCGGGCCCTATATCTCCAGCAGTGGCAGTAAATAAATGGAGTAATGAAGCTTGTGCAAGACTATATCCCTCCATTCAAATGGAACAGAAAAAAACACAGAGGCGCTCTATGTGTGAACCAGCTTGGAGGTCCAGAAATCCAGCGTTCTGGAATTGCTCACCTGGGATACTTGTGCTGACCATGCACAACAATCCATGAAATGTGAACTGAAAACACTCAAAGCTGCAGCACCGACCTCCTGTCCCAATTGCCAGAGAAGGAAGCAAAGGATAATCCAGGAAGGAGGAAGAAATGCAGTTTCTCCAGGCGCTGCCACAAAGGATGACGAGCCAGATGGTAAGTAAGATTTTTCTATTGTTTTGTAATGGTAACAAGACTACACATTTCTGGGATGATTCAATTCAAATGGGACACTATAGAGCCCCATGTTTTAAACTGTGGAGGTCCCAGTGTGGGATACCCAGTGGTCAGCAAGTATTTACTTTTTCGGTGAAAGGTGATAACTTGCAACCTTTGTAGCATATCTTTAAATGATTATTCTCATTTCTTCTTCAGAAGCGCGCTGCTCCCCTGTCTTCCTACGTCCTGCTCGGCAGGGCAAAGTGCGCTCCGGACTGACTGACATTTTGGAGAAGCATCATAGATGCGCAATTGGCCCAAACTTAGTTCCCATGCCGCTATATGAAGCATCGGAGGATCACAGAAGTACTCAAGCTGGTTGGATTCACTCATCTGGCCAACTTCAGAGCAGCACTTGTAAGCTCTACAGCAAAGAGCTTGTAACTGTTGAGCTTCTCGCCTTGGAGAATGACCACCGAAATGAAATGGAAAAGACAGAAATCATCTTTCCAGGTAATGCACTAATGTATGTTTTTCTTTATACTGAGCCATGTTTCCACATATTCAATATAATAAAATCTCATTCTCCCTCTATGAATGTTCATGTGCAGGAAAAAAACTGAGTAAAACTCTCTTCTTTATTAATTCCGGCATCTTTTTGACTTGCTACATATGAAAATAGTAGAAGATAAATATATAAGACTAATGCAGAAGACGACAGTCCAATGGGAACAGATATTGTGCCTTTATAGAAACAAATGTGGGGCCTTTGCAGTTGTCACCAAATTGATGCAATGTATCCTTATTCATAAAACAAAGATGTCTCTGCCGGGTTCTCAAAATACTATTTATTGATTTATATAGCTCTGTTTCTAACAATCCAAACAATACAATAACTGCAAATATACAGCGAGTATAATAAGTATTGAACGTTTCACCAATGTTCTACATAAATATGTTTTGAATGGTGCTATTGACATGAAATTCTCACCAGATTTCAGTAAAAACCTCATCCAATCTACACAGGCAAAGAAATGAAACCATAAATGTCCATAAATGAAATCATGTGTAATAATGAAGAAGACACAGGGAAAATGTTTTGAACAAGCTTCCTGAAATTTATTTAATACTTCATACAAAAGCCTTTGGTGGTGATGACAGCTTTAAGACGCCTCCCGTATGGAGAAACTAGTCGCATGCATTGCTCAGGAGTGATTTTGGCCAATTCTTCTACACAAACACTCTTCAAATCCTGAAGGTTCGGTGGGCTCCTTCTATGAATTTTGAACTTTAGTTCCTTCTATAAATTATGCAATTTTTACCAAATGTGGCAATACACCATATGTGGTTGTACACTACAGTTTGAGCACACGGCAGGGATCGGATGAGTAGAAGCGCAACTTGGGTTTTAGAATGCAGATTCTGTTTGAATAGATTGAGGGTGCCATTAGCCGAGCCCCTGAGGTGTCAGATCAGCAGAAACCCCCACAAGTGACCCCATATTGGAAACTTTACTGCTTAAGGAATTCATCAAGGGGTGTAGTGAGTGTTTTGAACCTACAGATGCCTCACAGAATCTTATAACATTGGAATGTGGAAATTTCACATTTTAGTTGTTAAAATGTAATTTTTTTTATTAGCTACAAATGTGTCAGGTACATGAGGGTTAGTAGGTGAAACTGGACCCCAAAATTTATTCTGCAATTTCTCCCGAATATGGTGATGCTCTATATGTTGTCAGAAACTACTGTTTAGCCTCACGTCATGGCTGAGAAGGAAGGAGCGCTATTTGGATTTGAACCACAGATTTTGCTACAATAATTTTCGGGCAACATTTGCAGAGCCGTTAAGGTGCCAGAACAGCAGCAAACCTCCACAAGTGACCCCATTGCAGAATTTGGACCTCTCAATGAATTCATCTACGGCTCAAGTGACTATTTTGTAACATCCACGCCATAGTTTTTTGGGGGGAGAATTGCAAATATGCCAGCTCAGTGCCCACACATTGTGCCCAGTTGGTGTTTCTGGGGAAAACCTGTAAAATGCTAAGTGCGCTCTTCCCGCTACAATAATGCCAAAAATGTAGCCTCCTACTGTAGTTTAGGCACAGTGGGGCTCAGAAGGAGGGGGTATTTGGGAGCGTATATTTCACTGTATTTTATTTGAGGGGCTGGAGCCATGTTGCTTTTCCAGAGTCTTTGTTCTACCAGTAACATGGGAACCCTCTACATTTCCAGTGACAGATGGCAGATCTGAGTGGGGGCTTGTTTTGTGCAGGAAAAGTTAGGGTTTTTTTGGTAACATTTTGGAGTACAAAATATTTTTTGATCACTTTCAGTATGGTGGGATCACATGCTTGTGTTCTACGCTGAGCATTTATAACACGGTTACTGAGTAAATCTCACAAAAATGCGATTCAAACGATATCTCCAGAGGAACCATCCATCATAATGAGGCAGATGGAGACACTTTGGACTCTGTTTGCCGTCTATTCCGGTGGTATCCATCTTTTTTGGCGTGCACAAAACTGTGGTCGCCCACACTTGTGCGCTAAAAAGATGCATAAAATAATGTGACACCACTGTAACAGACACCAGAGTCCAAAGTGCCTCCATCTGCCTCTTTATAGTGAGTGGTTCCATTGGGAGTTTTGTCTGAATCGTGTCTTTTCTGAATCGCGTTTTCTCTGATTTACATAGAAACTCCAATGTAAGCGCTCAACAGAGAGCGCAGGATAAATGTGAATCAAGCCATATTCCAATTTTTGGGATGTAGAATGAACAAATAGACAGTAGTACAAGAACAGTTTTTATTTTTATTTTTGCGCCACTCATCGTGCGGTATAAATTAATCTACGGGTCAGTGCAATTACAGCGATACCAGATTTATATAGTTTTTTATGTTTTGCTGCTGTCACGCAGTAAAAATTATTGTTTATAAAAAAAATAGTTTTTTTTTGTCGCCATATTGTGAGAGCTATAATTTCTTTATCTTTTGACGAACAGAGGTGTATGAGGGCTTATTTTTCACAACGAGTTGAAGATTTTTTTGGTACCATTTTGGTTTACATAACAATTTTTGATTGCTTTTTACTAAGATTTTTCAGACACAGAATGAATAAAAAACAGCAATTCAGCTATTGTTTTTATACTGGACATTCTTTTGAACGGTTCACCATGCGGTAAAAGTGATAAGACTGATTTATTCTTCTGGCCTGTATGACTGTATGATTACAGTGATATCAGATTCATATGACCCCCTGATTCATTTGCTGCTTTGGGGTAACTTTGTTTCTTCTATTTTCCCTTGTCCATCTCTTCTTAAGGGTATTATATAGACCTGTTTACCTATCAAAATATATTTGTTTAATTCACCTATTGGACATCTATGGCATACAGTATATGTTCCATATGCATTTCATGTCCCTTTTGATCAGGGATATTCACTGAGTATACATATTTTTGTACTGTTTGTACCTTTCTCTACGTGACCCCAGGTGTTCATGTCACTTATATTGATTGTCTATCATTATTGCTTGGGGATATTTTAGCACACTTTTTATTGTTATATTTTTTAATAATTTGTGGAATATTTATTATCCCCCATACATTTTTTGGTACACCAGTGCACTTATTTTGCACGTATTCATTGTTAGTGCTTATGGCATTTATGTTCAATATTATTGCTGTTATTATTGTAACAGGTTAACCCTTTTTATTTTTCACTTTTTTATGTATCTCTTAGTACACTAGTGCACTTGCTACGCACTTATTCACCCACAGTGCTTATGGTATTATGTCTAACATCATTGCTGTCATTAGTAATAGGTTATTTCATCCATCCTCTCTCTTGTAGCTTCTAATTCCATCTGACTTATATACCAGGTTCAAGCGTTTTGTAACATACCTGGCGGCGTCCTTGCATGGTGGTCCATCTCCCACTGTGCAAGAGCGCGCACTTGATCTCCAGTCCAGAATGTCTCTCTGGCTTCCCTCCATGCTGTCTGTTTGTGTCTGTTTCTGCTGCTTAAGGGCGGCGCCCGATCACTTCCTGCTTTTTGTACCTGCTGTGGGTCACACCCCTTGTGCGTCCTCAGCCTATTGCTGTCTGTCACCTGGTATATAGCTCAGCTGCTCCCATCTATCCCTGCCTGAGCATAGTGTTTCATTCAGTGTGTGCTTGCACTCTGAAGGTGCCAGGTCCCGTTCTGTGTTCTCTTGTCTGCCTATCCTGGAGGCTGTATTTCCAGGCCTGTCTGAACACGCTCCTAGCCTGTTCCTCCCGCCTTCTAGGGGCCGATTATCTAGACCCGCTCCGGTATCTTGTCTGTCCTGTCTGAACACGCTCCTAGCCTGTTCCTCCCGCCTTCTAGGGGCCGATTACCTAGACCCGCTCCGGTATCTTGTCTGTCCTGTCTGAACACGCTCCTAGCCTGTTCCTCCTGCCTTCTAGGGGCCGATTACCTAGACCCGCTCCTGTATCTTGTCTGTCCTGTCTGAACACGCTCCTTGCCTGTTCATCCTGCCTCTCTGGGGGCCGTATTCCCAGACCCGCTCCTGTATTCCGCTGCAGTGTCGGTCTCCTCCATACACTCAGTTCCAGTCTGAACTCTCTCCTATCCTTTACCTGTTTTGCCTCTATGTCCGTTCCCTTCCTTTTTCTGCAGAGTCTGAACTCGTACCTAACTCCTGCTTGTTGTCTCTGTACTCCCGTTTGTGAGTTTGTGGTCCACTCGCTACTTCACTGCAAGTACCCTGTGGGTATCTGGCTCTGCCTTTCCCTTCCTGTCTGTTCCGTGTGAACAGAGCCCTGTCCCCCCTGCTCAGCCTTGCCTGCTCTGACTCCTTTGCTCACCGCTCCGGCGGTTCTAGCCTGCTCTGACTCCTTTGCTCACCGCTCCGGCGGTTCTAGCCTGCTCTGACTCCTTTGCTCACCGCTCCGGCGGTTCTAGCCTGCTCTGACTCCTTTGCTCACCGCTCCGGCGGTTCTAGCCTGCTCTGACTCCTTTGCTCACCGCTCCGGCGGTTCTAGCCTGCTCTGACTCCTTTGCTCACCGCTCCGGCGGTTCTAGCCTGCTCTGACTCCTTTGCTCACCGCTCCGGCGGTTCTAGCCTGCTCTGACTCCTTTGCTTACCGCTCCGGCGGTTCTAGCCTGCTCTGACTCCTTTGCTCGCTGCTCCGGCAGCCTTGCTCCGCTCTGACCCTTTTGCTCACTGCTCCAGCAGTCTCGCTCCGCTCTTATCCTTTTGCTCACTGCTCCGGCAGTCTTGCTCCACTCTTGCTCACCGCTCCAGGAGGTCTCGTCTTGCTCCACTCTTGCTCACTGCTCCGGCAGTCTCGCTCAGCTCTGACCCTTTGCTCACCGCTCCTGGCGGCCTTGTCCTGCTCTACTCTTGCTCACCGCTCCAGGCGGCTTTGTCCTGCCCTGTTCTCGCTCACCTCTCTGGGCGGCCTCACTCTGCTGTGTTTGTCCGCCACATCTGTGGTTCTGTTCCTGAGTCCCAGTGTGTACTGGGTCCTATCCCGCCAGTGTCCCTACCTGCTAGTGCCTCCCTGTCTGCACTCTAGCTGTGCTTGCCTGTACCCCTCTGCCTGTATTGTTCCTGAGTCCCAGTGTGTACTGGGTCCTATCCCGCCTGTGTTCCTACCTGCTAGTGCCTTCCTGTCTGCACTCTAGCTGTGCTTGCCTGTACCCCCCTGCCTGCATACCCGCCGTGCCTGCCTATACCCACCAGTCTGTGTGCCAGCCTACCAGTCTGTTCCTGTATTCCCCTGTGTGGGTCAACAGCCGTGTCCGGGGTCTGTCCTGGAGTAGCACCTGGTCTCTCTGCTCAGTTCCTCCTTGGTGCACTGGCGTCGTATGCCGTCGTGCCACCTTGGTCAGATCGGGTGAATACCTAGTTAAGCCCCTCCAGGCATTCACTCTCCGGCACGGTCCAGTGGAATCACTACAATCACACGCACACGCCGCTCAGCCCGGGCGTGTGCATAACAGCATGCTCAGGCCATGGTTCCCGTTGAGCCCCACGGCCTTCGCTCTCTGAGAAGTTTTCCAGCGAATACATGCATTAAAATAAATAAATAAATTTTTTTTTCCTTAGCTGAGTTCCAGGCGAATTACGCACCGTCCAGATGGATCTATCAGCTCTCGTTCCTGCGGATCCGCCACGTTACTATGGGGATCCAAGACAGTGTCGTGCATTTGTGGAGCAATGCATGCTACACTTTAAGGCCTACCCTCTCTATTTTCCTTCAGATTGGGCTAAAGTGGCCTTTATGATTGACTACCTAGCGGGTGATGCCTTGAAATGGGTCACCCCCCTATGGGAAGCATGGGATCCTGTCGTCCTTGACCTGCAGGCCTTCCTGGTGGCCTTTCGTATGGTCTTCAAGGACCCTAACCCTGAAGCCCCTGCTGAAGCTTCACTTCCCAATATCCCGGAGCAGCCCCGACGGGTAATGTGTGTGGGTAGCGCAATAGTCCTCCAGCCCAATGAGACTACTGCCCACCCAGAATCCTCACAGGGTGACTACGCTTTCCGGAATACTTCTCCCAACCTCAAGAGGCAGTCCAGACGTGCTAGACGTAGAGGCAAGCCGTCACGCCAGGGTCTGTCCTCCCTGAGACCTCCTGACCCCAACCTTGAAGTCCCTACTGAAGCTTCATCTCCCTGTATCCTGGAGAAGCCCCAACGGGTAATGTGCGTGGGTAGTGCACCAGTTCTCCTGCCCGAAGAGACTTCTGCCCATCCAGACTCCACACAGGAGAACTTCCTGCACCCGGCATCAGATGCTTCACCCACTTTTACCGGTGTGCATGTCCAAGGATGCTCCAAAGCTGTGGTTACCTCAGAGTCTGTGCACCTCTGCTACCTGGTGGAGGACCCCCTGTTGCCTCCTGAATCCTCCGGGATACCACTCGATGACAAATGGAGAGAGACTTCTCTACACCCGGTACTCAATACTTTGTCCGCTTCGTCCTGTGAGCCTGACAAAGGGAACCCCAAAGTGGTAGTTACCCCCGAGTCTCTACACCCCTCTGACCAGGCGGAGGACCTCCAGTTGTCTCCTGAACCCTTCGGGGTGCTACCTGGTAGCGAAAGGACAGAGACTCTCCTATACTCTGTACCTGATACCTCGCTCGCTTCGTCCAGTGAGTCCAACCTAGTGTACTCTGAAGCAGAGGTTACTCCCGAGTCTCTACACCCCTCCGACCAGGCGGAGGACCTCCAGTTGTCTCCAGAACCCTTCTGGGTGCCACCTGGTGGTGAATGGACAGAGACTTTCCTATATCCTGGATCTGATACCTCGCTTGCTTCGTCCAGTGAGTCCGACCTAGTGTACTCTGAAGCAGAGGTTACCCGTGAGTCTCTACACCCCTCTGACCAGGCGGAGGACCGCCAGTTGTCTCCAGAACCCTTCGGGGTGCCACCTGGTGGTGAATGGACAGAGACTTTCCTATACTCGGTACCCGATACCTCGCCTGCTTCGTCCAGTGAGTCCGACCTAGTGTACTCTGAAGCAGATGTTTTCTCTGAGCCTCTGCACTCTTCTGACCCGGCGGGGGACCTCCAGTTGTTTCCTGAATCCTCCGGGGTACCACCAGATAACAAAGAGACAGTGACTTTTCCTCATTATGTACCTGATAACCCGTCTATTTCTTCCTGTGAGCTTGACAAGATGTACCTCGAAGCAGAGATTACCCTCAAGTCTCTGTCCCCCTCCAACCCGGTGAAGGACTTCCAGTTGTCTCCTGTACCCTCTGGGGTGCCACCTGAAAATATGTGGAGAGAGACTTCCTTGTGTGCTGTTCCTGGTACTCCACCCGTTTCGTCTGTTGCTGAGGATGGCTGGATAGGAGGTAGCATCCTAGCTAACCAGATGAGATCAGTTTTTCCTGTGGACAGTGGAAGTGATCTCCTTGAAGTGAACGACTGGTCCTCGAATTCCCTGCGGAAGATTCTGGCAGGCCGAAGAAGAGGGGGCGTAAGGGGGAGGGGTACTGTAACATACCTGGCGGCGTCCTTGCATGGTGGTCCATCTCCCACTGTGCAAGAGCGCGCACTTGATCTCCAGTCCAGAATGTCTCTCTGGCTTCCCTCCATGCTGTCTGTTTGTGTCTGCTTCTGCTGCTTAAGGGCGGCGCCCGATCACTTCCTGCTTTTTGCACCTGCTGTGGGTCACACCCCTTGTGCGTCCTCAGCCTATTGCTGTCTGTCACCTGGTATATAGCTCAGCTGCTCCCATCTATCCCTGCCTGAGCATAGTGTTTCTTTCAGTGTGTGCTTGCACTCTGAAGGTGCCAGGTCCCGTTCTTTGTCTCCTGCTTTGCGGCATCTGTTCCCGTGTCTGAACTGAGTCCTGTCTGTCTCCTGCCTTGCGGTTTCAGTTCCCGTGTCTGAACTGAGTCCTGTCTATGTCTCCTGCCTTGCGGTTTCAGTTCCCGTGTCTGAACTGAGTCCTGTCTGTGTTCTCTTGTCTGCCTATCCTGGAGGCTGTATTTCCAGGCCTGTCTGAACACGCTCCTAGCCTGTTCCTCCCGCCTTCTAGGGGCCGATTATCTAGACCCGCTCCGGTATCTTGTCTGTCCTGTCTGAACACGCTCCTAGCCTGTTCCTCCCGCCTTCTAGGGGCCGATTACCTAGACCCGCTCCGGTATCTTGTCTGTCCTGTCTGAACACGCTCCTAGCCTGTTCCTCCTGCCTTCTAGGGGCCGATTACCTAGACCCGCTCCTGTATCTTGTCTGTCCTGTCTGAACACGCTCCTTGCCTGTTCATTCTGCCTCTCTGGGGGCCGTATTCCCAGACCCGCTCCTGTATTCCGCTGCAGTGTCGGTCTCCTCCATACACTCAGTTCCAGTCTGAACTCTCTCCTATCCTTTACCTGTTTTGCCTCTATGTCCGTTCCCTTCCTTTTTCTGCAGAGTCTGAACTCGTACCTAACTCCTGCTTGTTGTCTCTGTACTCCCGTTTGTGAGTTTGTGGTCCACTCGCTACTTCACTGCAAGTACCCTGTGGGTATCTGGCTCTGCCTTTCCCTTCCTGTCTGTTCCGTGTGAACAGAGCCCTGTCCCCCCTGCTCAGCCTTGCCTGCTCTGACTCCTTTGCTCACCGCTCCGGCGGTTCTAGCCTGCTCTGACTCCTTTGCTCACCGCTCCGGCGGTTCTAGCCTGCTCTGACTCCTTTGCTCACCGCTCCGGCGGTTCTAGCCTGCTCTGACTCCTTTGCTCACCGCTTCGGCGGTTCTAGCCTGCTCTGACTCCTTTGCTTACCGCTCCGGCGGTTCTAGCCTGCTCTGACTCCTTTGCTCGCTGCTCCGGCAGCCTTGCTCCGCTCTGACCCTTTTGCTCACTGCTCCGGCAGTCTCGCTCCGCTCTTATCCTTTTGCTCACTGCTCCGGCAGTCTTGCTCCACTCTTGCTCACCGCTCCAGGCGGTCTCGTCTTGCTCCACTCTTGCTCACTGCTCCGGCAGTCTCGCTCAGCTCTGACCCTTTGCTCACCGCTCCTGGCGGCCTTGTCCTGCTCTACTCTTGCTCACCGCTCCAGGCGGCTTTGTCTTGCCCTGTTCTCGCTCACCTCTCTGGGCGGCCTCACTCTGCTGTGTTTGTCCGCCACATCTGTGGTTCTGTTCCTGAGTCCCAGTGTGTACTGGGTCCTATCCCGCCAGTGTCCCTACCTGCTAGTGCCTCCCTGTCTGCACTCTAGCTGTGCTTGCCTGTACCCCTCTGCCTGTATTGTTCCTGAGTCCCAGTGTGTACTGGGTCCTATCCCGCCTGTGTTCCTACCTGCAAGTGCCTCCCTGTCTGCACTCTAGCTGTGCTTGCCTGTACCCCCCTGCCTGCATACCCGCCGTGCCTGCCTATACCCACCAGTCTGTGTGCCAGCCTACCAGTCTGTTCCTGTATTCCCCTGTGTGGGTCAACAGCCGTGTCCGGGGTCTGTCCTGGAGTAGCACCTGGTCTCTCTGCTCGGTTCCTCCTTGGTGCACTGGCGTCGTATGCCGTCGTGCCACCTTGGTCAGATCGGGCAGATACTTAGTTACGCCCCTCCAGGCACTCTCCGGTTCATGGCACAGTGGAATCACTACATAAACACGCACACGCCAGTCAGTCCGGGCGTGTGCATAACACGTTTATTAGGATTACTATGTATTATGTATTACCTTTTCCACCTCCTTTACACACGATGTGATATGAGTCCTGTCCAATAGCGATCTGGGCTCCTCCATTTTTTGTACACCTAGCGGTATTTGCTAGCCGCACACTTTACTTACTTCCTTTCCTTGGGCTTGTGCGCATGCGCATTCATGGCACTCAGTGTCTTCCGGCCTTGCGCACTCGGAACAGTGTGCATGCCACGTGTGCGTTCCAAGCGCATAATCCTGAAGTCACCTTTTACATCTATGAGTTACTGAGGAACGCTTCATGTGCCGCCTTCCACCCATGGCAACAATTGGATATAAGGCTAAAAATGTTGATTAATGGCTGTATATATAAGGAACACTGTCCCCTCCCTAGTTAACACCCCTTGGAAGATGCACTGGCGAAACGGCGTTGTCGGGGGTCCATCCACATGTAGATCTGACTACTAACAGTAATTTCTAAGTGACAACTCCTTTCAAATCAGTACTACCGGGATTCAAAGACTCCAAGCATTGCACTGTGCACTTTATGATGGGCTAGTCCCTATAATCTGTGTTTTATTTGATTCATGTTTACTGTTTTATGCCAATAGACTTCTCCATGCAAAACCTTGATTTATTAGGTTTCTTTTCTCCAGCACAATGCACCTCAGACGTGGGGTTATACAGTACAGACCAAAAGTTTGAACACACCATCTCATTTAAAGATTTTTCTGAATTTTCATAACTATGAAAATTGTACAGTCACACTGAAGGCATCAAGACTATGAATTAACACATGTGGAATTATATACTTAACTAAAAAGTGTGAAACAACTGAAAGTATGTCTTAAATTCTAGGTTCTTCAAAGTAGCCACCTTTTGCTTTGATGACTGCTTTGCAAACTCTTGGCATTCTCTTGATGAGCTTCAACCACTTAAACCACTGGTAAAGATTACACCAAGGTACATTCAGGACACAACAGACCTACTGAATAAACTAGCAGCAATAGGTCCTCTACCAGAAGGATCCATCCTGGCCACCATGGATGAGGAATCTTTGTATTCTAACATCCCACATCAGGATGGATTAAATGCCTGCAAAATCTTCATAGAAAATACAGGAATTGTTGCTGATTCTGTGGTCAAACTTACAGAATTCATCCTCACCCACAATTACATTGAATTTGATAACAACATATATCTACAGGAAACTGGTACAACGATGGGAAGTAAAATGGATCCACAGTACGCAAATCTTTTCATGGCCAAGCTTGAAAGTGACTTTTTGTCCTCATGCCCCATCAGGCCTCTGGCCTACTATCGTTTCATTGACGATATTTTAATCATCTGGACGGGGTCTGAGCAACAGCTGAAGACGTTCCATGAACACTTTAATCGATTTCATCCCACAATCAACCTAACACTCAACTACTCCTGTACTGAAATTAACTTTTTGGAGACCATCATCAAGCTACAGAACAATGAAATAGAGACATCCTTGTACAGGAAGCCAATCGACCGTCCTACATACCTTAAATTGTTTACAGACAAGCCGTCAGATACAATCGGATATGTTCCAACCCTATGGATAGAGACAAACACCTTCATGGTCTCAGAAAGACCTTTTTGAATCAGGGCCACCATCCAAGAACAATTGAGAACCAGATTACAAGAGCCACCAGAATAGCAAGGAATCACCTCCTACATTACAAAACCAAACAAGAAAGCAACCGGGTGCCTCTAGTAGTCATCTACAATTCAAATCTGGAGGCGCTAAGGAGAGCTACACAGAAACTACAACCCTTACTACAAAAAGATGCCCGATTACAATCCATATTTCCAGACCCCCCACTTCTGTGTTTCAGGCAGCCCCCAAATCTAAGAAGCATCATTGTCAGAAGCTTTCTGTCATCTCCTCCAGCTACAGGTACCTTTCCTTGCAACCAGAAAAAATGTAAAACCTGTCCGTTTATAATGACCACAGACAAGATGATGATACCCAACTCACATCAGGACTATAAGATCCCAGGTACGTTCAGCCATATCACATCTAACGTAGTGTACTTAATTATATGTACCAAATGTCCAGCTGGGGGTCTTTATGTAGGGGAGACAGGGCAAAAACTTAGGACAAGAATGAATCATCACCACACAATAAAAGAAAAAAGAATAGATCTACCTGTAGCCAAGCATTTTTGTTTCCCTGATCATAGCATAAAAGACATGAAATTACTGGTATTAAAAGGTCATTTCAAATCTCGAAGAGAAAGAAGAATCTCAGAATATAAACTAATGGTGACCTTTAACACGTTCAGAGCAGGAATGAATGTGTCGCATGGATTTATGTCATTCTACATCAACTAAGGAATGTGCCCCTCAGACTTGTAAGGCCATCATAACACTGGACCTAGTCACAGGACAATAAAACCTTCACACTTCTTATCTATTAACTGCTAAAATATTTATAGCCAGAACTGTTTATCTCTCCCATAATAACTCTGCTTTCCATCACCTGTCGCATCTATTGCATTATTTCTGTGTCTTATTGTGAATAAATATGTGACTCTTCAGATTTTGTGGTATACTAGCCTGATGAAGAGACTTGAGTAGTCTCGAAAGCTTGCAATTTGTTATTATCTTTTCAGTTAGCCATTAAAAGGAATCAACCACTGAAGACTCTCAAATCAAAGCATTATCAAATAAATTTCTGATGTTTTATTTCTGCGCATATTTCTATTCTGTGTCTATAATTTGATTTTAATATTGCAGCTGTGGGATTATATTTATTGTTGAAGTGGTATGCAGTGACTTACCTGGGAAATTTGTGTTAATTACTATATTCTAACTGAGACAAAACCATGTATGAATAAAGGATATTTATTACACACAAGTCTACAGTTCATATACTACTAATCACCACACTAACACAGTGCACACTAATAACAATAGCACAAAGTACTAATATACGATTAATTCCCAATTACCTAATTATACTTCCCACCCACTTGAGCTAAAAACATACTTACATTAATACTTATATCCCACCCGTCTATCACTACACTATCCCTATGGAGAAAAAGGGGTTACAAGCAGTGATCAGTAGACACTCAGCCAGATATCCTCATCATGGTGTCCATCGAGTTTTACCTGAAGTGTCTTTTGTGATGTCTTTGTGTTAGTTTTTTTGCGGCGCTTTCACTGCGAAATCAGTTTATATATAAAATAGTGGCGACTTCCAAGCAGAAGCTTCTAGAAGAAAAGACCAATTGCTTCTTTTAGCCGCTTCATAGCTTTTGACGCCTGAAGAAGTTAAAACAGACGGATCATATGCACAGCAAGTCCTTTTGACATTTCAGTACATATGTTCATTCTTTTTGACGTTTGTAAAACTTTTTTATTTTAGAATAGACATTTATCATCAATCCACCTGCTCTGAGCACAATGTTATGGAGTTCCCAGTATGCATACCATGCAAATAAGGTGAAAGACACGGAATCAGTATAATTGGTATAACATTCTTTAATGTATATATATATATATATATTATGAACAAGGTCATGTGAGCTAAACGTTGGCCCATTGCACACAGACGTTTGCTGATGATTGTTGTAATAAACTTCTAACTTTCGGCTTATATTGGAGAGCCTGGTTTCCTCTCTATCTACTTTCCAGAGCATCTTCAAAATCCCCTCACAGAAAAGAGAGAAGGGGGTTCATCCGAAAATCGTCATGTGCAGGAGCAGGTTTCTTCTTCAGCGTCTCAATAATATCACAGAAAGAAGACCGCTATTTCATTGATCCTCATCTGAGAACTCAGTACTGGTACGATGTTTCCCAAAGCTGATGGTAAACTAAAGAAAAGACAGAACAGAAGTAAAGGTGAATTATTTTTTTCAGCATTTGAAATGAATGCAGATGTAATCTATATGTTCTCTCTTACCTGGGCTGACGTACAAGATGGACTCTTCTAGTGTCACTGCCAAACTCTTAACTTCTTCCATGAAGATTTAAGATGTTCCACTGAATTTTAGAAGGAAGCAGTGTTTGCGACACAGGGGGCAGCGAAGGTTGGAGTTGAGCCAGGTAGAGATGCAACCCTGATGGAAACAATGATTGCATGGTAGCACTGTGACTTCCTCTCCGGTCTCATAATCCGTCATGCAGATGACACACGACTCCTCCTGAGATGTTACAGCTCTTGTTGGGAGGTTCCTAATTTGCTGAGCTCGCCAAGTCTGCTGCCTTTCCTGCAGATTATATTGTGCAGGTGGTGATGGTGGCCGCATCTGTGGCGGAGGCGTCATCACTCCCATTCCCTGCTGCTGAAAGATGATGTTGAACAGACGGTTTGCCTGCAGTAATTGTACAGGAGATCCACTTGCAGCTGGAGACTCCCTGAGTCTGCGGCTGGGCAGAACGGGAAATGGCTGTCTGAATTCAAACTCAGTGACGGTGTCTGAGGATCCACTGTCATCCCTTCTGCTCTCTGATGTTTCTCTGGAGGGCTCTGCAGGGACTGGTCTAAGCGGAGAGCGGCTTCTTTCCCTGCTCTCTTGTCCTCTTTGCCGGAGAGGAGTTCTGGCTTCTCTGCCTCTCGCAGTGACAGCAGTGGCGTCTGTTCTGTGTCCACCAGTAGTAATTGGTCTTCTCTGATCCCTTTGAGAAGATCTCAATTGATGGACAATCATAGCCTGACCTATAAAGAAATAAAATGTACTATAAATATGCAAAAGTTTATAAAAAAAACACTTTTGAACCAAAGAGAAATAACCTGCTGTTGATTTGGAGTTTAGGGAGAGGAGCAAAAATTGATTAATGTTTGGGCTAAATAAACCTGCTCAATGGATCCCCTCTCTGCAGACATCACAGAGCAGGGGTGGAACCAGACTGCGACTAACACAGCCCCCAAGGACTATGAATGGGAAGGTGGAGGATGCACTGAGTGTACTGAAACCGCTTACCCCAGGGAAATCTCCTCCCAGAAAAGATCCTATAAGGTGGGAATATTCTCTCACTTACCCTGATTTTCAGGTCGGCTCATCCAAGTCTCGTTGTCAGCAATAAGCTGATGCAGCTCCCTGGAAGTCATGGTTCAGTTTCCCGGGGCTGAGATGGTAGAGTGATAGAAAATGAGAACTAAGTTCTCTGCTGGCACGGATGTTATGGTGCCAAAATATCAATAAGAAGCTGTAGAAGTAAAGCACTAGATGTATGAAACAAACTAGCTCGCACTTCCAAAACCAAGGTAAAGTCTCAGCGAAAACTTCAACTCTGAAAATGGCGCTGATGTCACCGAGTGCATAGATTGTATAACCTCACAGCATTCTATGTCACTGTGACATCACATGTGAGACCAACAACGCGCTGTCATGATGGCCGACTGTCCAATCTGTTATATACATATTATAAAATGTTATATTATTATATATTATAATACACATTGTAAAAAAATATTATATTATATTATTATTAACCATCTAACACTCTTAAGGTGTGTATATGTGTCTAAAGCATAGGAGATATATATATACATCTTATGAATATCAGATGCCTTGGAATAATAATCTCATACTTACCTTTCAGACCCCCAGTACTGCTGCTGTCAGTGTCCCCGCCGACCTCCGGGCTTCTCTTTCCCGCAGGGGCCATTGTGTGACCACTGCAGCCAATCAGTTAATACATATTTCCCATTCATATGTTTCATGTTGATGTAAAATAAACACTTTTAGAAAAGAAAACAGATAAATAAGATTTTCAGAATACGGCATGTACTAAGGTGGATACTCATGGTATGATATGCAGAGAGAGGAATACTGGGAGGACACAGAACATGTTAGTCCACCTGCTTAACCCTCAGTATAATTCTTATCAGGTCATATAGGGGTGTACATAGAAATCCACAGACCCCATAGCAAAGATCCGAAATGGGACCTCTTATTGGCCCCTGGCTGCCATTAAGCAACCCAGTGGTAGTCACAGAGACCCCCTGTTTAGCTGCTTAGATACCATAGTTGCTGGTCACTATGGAAGATAAGGGGTTAATCTGATGTAATCAGAGCTAGCTTGAATTGCAGCAATTACAAGTGGCTGTCTGCTGTGTAAAACAGCCGGCACCCACTGGGTATGGAGTGGGCTGAGCATGTGAGTCTACTCCTTATAAGCCATCATAACTTATAATGTACATATACGATATAAGCAGGGGATGGGGCTATTCGGCACTAGGCTCCTCATGTTCATGGGCTCCATAGCGGTCATGTGGCCTGCCAAAATTGGGTGTATGCTACTGAGGTCATACATATAATATGGAAAAAAATATCATACAAGGTAAAAAATTGAAATTCATATCAGAAATAGTCCAGTTCTTTAGTGCCCATTCACATTAAAGGAAAATCATCTGAATTGACTGAATTTTGTGGGACAGGTCCATAATCCTCCCATGGAAAGCACATGCATGCTCGGCTGAATGAGGCATACATGAGTATAGGAGCAGTGAGGGAGAGAAGAGAGGAAGGGAGAAGACGGTGATTGGTGAGTATTTTAATCTGCCTACATCACATAGATATTTAGGATGGATTAGGGAATCGTTAGCTTGGAGCGCTTCTTTCTCCAATAAGTTTTATTGATTTTTATAAACAAAGAAAAATATACAAACAATGAACAGAGAACGCAAAAGTGTAGACAAATTATAGATGAAAGTTACCATAAAAGTGAGTGATGAAAATGTTCAGCATGTGAAAAAGTGGAAATAATAGGAGTGGTAGAGATGCGGAGACGGTTGGGACTGCTTGCCTCCCATGTAGACAGATTTTGATAAGGCATATGGGGCTCTATTACCCTAATCGAGATCTCAAGTAGGGGAATGACACCTTTGCTCTCACCCAGGTTCACCTGTCATGCCAGGTGTTGGTGCAAAACAGAGGGAAAAGGGAAAGGGAGCCCAGACACTAGGGAAAGGGGGAAGTGGAGACCTCATGGTCTGGTCTAGCGTCACCCTGTCTCAACTACCGTCCCTATAATGCCTCTTCAGCAATCGCCGCACGCGTGCCTTGCCCTACTTTCCCTGGCGTATGGCTATGGCTAGGGATGGAAGGAGATGAGCATTAGTCAACCTCCACTAAATACTATAGACAACAAGGGAAGACAAAACAGGGGGAAATTACTTAGCTTTAGATGACTCCAAATATGCACACGGCCTCAAACTCCAGAGAGGACGAAGAACTGCTCCTGCTTAGCCTCACAAGTAGAAATGAATATAGCCAGCGACTTCCTCTCAGACACACCAGGTAAATATACACCCAGGCCAGAGAGATAATTAGCAAGAGAGAGGTAGCCGCTCAGTTCTAAAGACAGCCTCTTATTTAAGAAGCTGTCTGCAATGCCAAACGTAGAGATCTCCTGCAACCCACTGCAGGGCGACTCTCTGTCACCTCTGACACACTCGTGACATCACCAGAGGGAAACAGTTGATAACATAATTGAGAGAATAGAGGAACAGGAGGTAGGATTGATGTATTCAGACTGAAGAGTCCACCTGGCGAAACCAAATTTAGCAAAAACATTTTCAAACTGCATCCATCTGTGAGATTAATTTGATAAGGATTGGATTACTGCTATGCAAGAGCTAGGTGTGAGAACCTGTCCAGTTCAGATTTATGTGAATGATAAAAATGGTAGAAATGTTTCTTAAAGGGAACTTTCACCCCCTGTGAGATTTGAGACCTCTAATATGGGCATACAGGTTATAGAAAAATAAATCTATACATACCTGTATGGCCCATAGTAGAGTTCTGAATGCAGAGAAATGTAGTTTTAGAAAATCTGTTTTCACATGCTTGGCGTCCCCCGGAAGGCAAGAAATCCCCGCCTATATCTTTAGTTAGCCCAGAAATCCCCGCCTATCTGCTTATTTAGCATGTTCCCCCATCCCCTGCGCGTCACAGGGCCCTGTGACGTGCACTGGTGTAACTCATTTCCCGCGCATGCGCAATGCGACGCTCACATCAGGAGCATTTTGTTTCTCCCGGCCCCGTTTGTCTCTGCACTATTCCATAGTGTTCTAAATATGGACACACAGACCAAATACTAATGTCACACTGATGCAAAATGCTGATGACACTGGAACTATTATTGTCCACTTAAACGTTTAAACATGGACTTGTGAATGAAAAATATCAGATAATATAGCTGAGAGTTTCTCATTAATCATATACCAAGAGATCTGTCCTTTTCACTTCCTAGAAATCAGGTACTGGTTTTCTCCAGGCTAAGGCATCTGTGTTGATTAGTGATGAGCGAGCATACTCGCAAGTACTTGGTACTCGCCTGAGCATCTCAGTACTCGAGATGCTCGAAGCTCGCCGAGTACTTCCGGGATGCTCGGGCGGATGCTGGGGTCCCCTCTCTGCATGTTTGGCGCTCTTTAGAGCGCCATTCAACATGCAGGAATTGTCTGCCCTACACTGCAATGCTGCAGCCATGTTAGTTGTGGCATTACACTGATTGGCTGGCCGCATAGCCTCATCAGGTCTATACCAGACCTAGCGCCGCCGTGCTGATCAGTCTACTCTGCAATCAGACAGTGTAGGGAGAGGTGCTGCTGAGCTAGGGAGAGATTTGGTTGTTTATTAGTTAGTGTAGGTATTCCACAAGATTCTCTACACATATTCATCTCAACTAACAGTCCTTCTGAGGACTAATCCAGCTGCAGAGATACCAGTGCTAGACAGGCAGGCAGGGTATATAGCAGACTGCAGTGCATATAGCAAGAGGATCCATTTCAGTTCTGTCTGCTGGTGCTTTTACAGATATTATATTTGTAGAAATAGCCCCACGTATCAGGGGCCAGGAATATTTTTTTTTATCTTTATCTGATTGTTTGCTTAAGGCTGTGTGCCCACGATGTGTTTTTTATGTGTTTCCGCAGGGCAAAAATGCTGCAGAAATGCTTAAAAAACGCATGGTAGAAGGCCTGCCATGTTCCCTAATGATAATCTGCATGTGCTTTGCACATGCTGCAGAAATTTCTGCTGCGGGTTATCATTGCGGAAAAAAACGCAGCACTACCAATTATTTTGCGGAAGCGCTGCGTTTTCGCTGCCATTGACTGGCATTGGAACCCTTGGATTCCGCATCACTGGATCTGTACATGCGGAATCCAAGCGTTTCAAAGTGCGGATGGTACCCGGGTCTGGATGAGAGGAGACTCTCATCCGGACCCGGGTACCATAGAAACTGTAAAAAAAAGAATAAAATCAAAAATAAATATGATACTTACCTTCTTATGGCCCCTGGTGTGCTTGTCTTCGCTTGCCGGCAGATCGCGGTGGACGGAAGGACCTGCACTGACGTCATTTAGTCTTGTGACGGCAGGTCCTTCAGTCTACCGCGAGCTGCCGGCAAGCCAGGACGGAGCGAATAAAGACTGCGCTGGCCATCAGAAGGTAAGTATATATATATTTTTTTCTTTTTTACCATTCTTTAAGGTCACACTATATGAATCCATGACGTTTGCTTGGATTTATATAGTGTGACCAAGTTGTCAAGCACTTTCCAAGTGATGCTAAAATCGCTTGGAAAGCGCTTGTCAACCCACATGCTGAAATGCATGTGAAGAACGCTTCACATCCGCTTGTCCCTGGCAGGAAAAACGCATGTACAATCCGCATGCGTTTTTTCTGCCAGGGAGATGCAGAAATGCTCAGGAAAAAATCCGGAGCATTTCTGCATCGTGGGCACATAGCCTAAAAACCAATCCAGAGAACACCGTTTTTCTGCGCCATTTGCTTGTTGGCACTGCAGAATACAGCCAGGTCCTTTCCATATTACAGCGCTAAAAATCCAGCTATTGAAAACTGTGGTTTGTCTGTCACATGGATCACATATAATTGCCCTCAACAAAGCAGTTACTGGGAAAGCCCACCTAACCACGGACACGTGGACAAGTGCTTGTGGGCAGGGATGATACAGCTCTCTGACGGCACACTGGGTTAACATAGTGGAAGCCGGGACCCAGTCGGACCTTGGGACGGAACACATCCTGCCGATGCCGAGGATTGCGGGCCCTAGATCAATCAGGGTTGCCCCCACAGTCTACAGCTCCTGCACCTCATCTTCCTCAGCCTCCTCCTCCTCTTCAGCCTCCATCTCCGAAATGACCACATCAGTCACAAGCTGGAAGCACTGCAGCACTGCCTCAGCCAAGCGGCAACAGGCTGTGCTGAAGCTAATATGCTTAGGTGACAAACGTGGAATGAACTGGCTCTCTACACCTTGGAGGTCCTGGCCTGCCCTGCCGCTAGCGTTTTGTCAGGGCTGGATTGGGCCAGACTTCTCAACACCACTGAATGATAGCAGTGTAACATAAACTCAAATCCAGTTTCTTTTTTGTGAGGTGTATTCCTATGCACCTTTTCACACCCAGACATGGGTATATGCATCCTGATTTTGGCTATTTGCTCTTGTCCTCTTCCTTCTCCTCATCCTCATCCTCCACCACCATATCACCTGGGTGACGTGGTCTGTGATGCAACACCCACATATTTTTTTTAAAGGGTGTTTATGATGCCTGTAAAAAATTTTTTTTTATACAGTATGTTCATGTATACCCCCAGGGGTAAATGTTTGTCAGCCCATACACTTAGTGCATGGGCGTTACATGTATAGGAGACCCGCTCCTTTCTAATGGTAAACATTTTTTTATGAGGTCCTCCTCCACGTCTTTTCCAAGGTGCATTGGAATGCCTCCCAATTTTTGGCAACCCTTGCATTCATTGCATAGGTCAACACTATGGGAGACCCACTTCCTAATAATGGGAACATTTTTTCATGAGGCCCTCTACGTCATTTCCAAGGGGCATTGGAGTGCCTCCAAATTTTTGGCAGCCCTTGCATTCACTGCATAGGCCAACACTATGGGAGTCCCACTTACTAATAATGGGAACATTGTTTTCAGGAAGCCATCTGACCTCCACCTCTCTTGTACGGGGCATTGGAGTGCCTCCAAATTGTTGGCATCCCTTGCATTCACTTCATAGGCAAACACAATAGGAGACCCACTTCTTAATAATGGGAACATTTTTTTTCAGGAGGCCCTCCTCTACGTCTCTTCCAAGGGGCATTGGAGTAGGTCCAAATTTTTGGCAGCCCTTGCATTTACTGCATACGCAATAACAGTATAGGAGACCCACTCTTTAGTAATGGGAACAACAAAGCATAGCCAGCCGCTGGCCCTTTAAGAATAGTAAAGGCCGCCTGATGGCCCTATAAAAATAGGCTTTGTGACTTTCAGAGTCCCTCCTTTATAAATGAAGCAGGATGTGTCTGATCATTTCTCACACACCACATGGCCAGATAAGGTTGTAAAATGTTAAAATGACATTGCCTGGTGAATGCATTTGTCACGGTTGAAAGCAATGCAAAAGTGCAAAAATGCATCAAAAACGCTACGTGTGAACATAGCCCAAGGTGTGGAGGAGTATTTTTGTTTTTGGTTATGTATTTTGCCTTATATACAAGTCATTACCCTGGAAAGCATGTTCCTTTACATATTTCCCAGGAAAATCCATTTTGGTTTCATTTTTGTATGTTTTATTGTGAGTCCGTAAAAGTGGCGTAATACCTCTGACAACATTGTTCACAGCAGTGACCTGGGAGTCAGAAATGCTTCCAGGGGTCTTCCCCATGCTGTTCCCATGTCATTTGAGCACTGTTCCCATCGATTTGGGCAATTTTTAAGCCCTGTGCAGACCGCCGGTGGGAGCCACCTGAATAATGATTGAGATTCTCGTAGACTTACAGTACATTGGTCTCGTTGCTCGGGTCGAGCACCCGAGTATTCCACTGTGCTCGACCCGAGCAACGAGCAACCGAGCATTTTAGTGCTCGCCCATCACTAGTGTTGATGTGTTGATGGGTATGGGGGACATGGGAGACATAACTGGACTACTATCTAAGGTGTATAGGCACAAGGCAGTTTAGGAGTTAAGGATAAAGATGTTACAAGATATTACATGAAATGTTACATTTTTTGCTGATCACTAATGGTTCACATAAACCTAAAATCTTCAGTCTTAACTTTTTCTTAAGACATTATTGTAAAGTCTATGAGAAGATATGATGGGTTCAAAGAACTTCTGGAATTTTAACAAATGCAGAAGACAATTTTTGAGATGGGGATGGATAAATAAATAACATATCACCAATTATAAGAAGAGATCCTACTTTTTGGGGGTCGTGTTTTACTATAATCAATTGTCTATTCCATCTGGAATGGAAGTTGTGCCTTGATTTTGTCAGAGATAATCTGGGGAGGCAAAACCATGGGGGGTCACACAAACCTCCACTTTTGGTACCCTGACTGCTGTTAGGTGCTGTGATGAAATCCTTGGAGCCATTGTCAGACAATACACCGGTGCAGTGGCCCTGGGTTTCTCCTGGTACAGGACAATATCCATCCGCATGTGATCAGACTGTGGAGACAGTACCTGGATGAGGAAGACATTTATGCCTTTGACTGGCCCTCATGTTTCCCAGAGCTGAATCCTTTTGAGAACCGGTGGTTTGTTCTGTATCAGGCATCCAACAAAGTCAAGTAACATTACAAACTATGCAGGAGCTCACCGATGCCCTGATAACCCAGAATACCGCCCGTTGTCTCATCAGGAGCATGCCCAGACATTGTCAGGAGTGCTACAGACACGTGGGGTCATACTTTTATTTTTCACGTCACTGTAAATACTTCTATACCATCCTTTGTTATTATTCTGTACGTCAAAAGATATCATAAGCAGAGAATGGGAAGATAAACAGCAAAACAAATAATTATTAAAACAAATCCAATGGAAATATTTATTTTTTATTTATTTAATTTTTAGTTCTTCAAACTCGAATTGTCTTCTTTCTTTTCTCACTTTATGCAGAAAAGTTTTGCTACAAGAAGCAGACGTTCCACGGGTAAGTCCTTACTGATACAACGCTGTTACAATGCCTTATACCAATGTTCCCAGCCGGCAGCTCTTTGCTGGCGTCAGAACTGCAACTCCTAGAATGGCATAAATAGCCATAGATTGGGCAAAACTGGCCGACACATCCACTGGTAAAACTCCAGAATAGTAATTTACAGGACTGACCGGAATGAAACAAGGATACTGATAGATGATGATGAATGGGTGAAGCTGCAGAAGAGACGATGTAGGACGGGGCGTTGCTTTGCCCGCTGTCAAGTTCTTCAAAAGTTGAACCATTTCGTCTCCAGATATGTTACTCCAGTTCCTGTAGTCCTTGACTGGGGTAACACTTCTGAAGGGGCACACGTACACGCACACCACTCATCAGATATGCCAAGTTCATTAAGTGTTGTGCGCCTCTTAATGAAAAGCATTCATGAATAAGATTTCCCGATTTCTTTAAGACTGGGGCCTGAAAAAGCACTCACAAAATGATTAAAATCATTTTCCTAGTCATTTCTATGGATAGAATATTTATGCGCCTAAAGTGGCATAATTCTTGATGAATTTGCCCGTCAGGCTTCCACAAGCACAGTAGTGCCTTAGTTTTGCAACTTTTGGTGGATCCAGCCAGGAGTGGAGTAAAAATGCTAAAATTCGCAACATTTTTGTGCTACTTTGAATTGCGACCAAAATTTTGCAACGTTTCAAAGTGTTGAACACTAGAAAACTGTTGAAAACAACTTGATGAGTCGGGCCCTATATCTCCAGCAGTGGCAGTAAATAAATGGAGCAATGAATGGAGTAATGAAGCTTGTGCAAAACTATATCCCTCCATTCAAATGGAACAGAAAAAAACACAGAGGCGCTCTATGTGTGAACCAGCTTGGAGGTCCAGAAATCCAGCGTTCTGGAATTGCTCACCTGGGATACTTGTGCTAACCATGTGTGAAGCCCAGCTGTGCTTGGTATCACAAATCCTAGAAGGGTGTATTGATGGATTCCTCCTCAAGAGGCCCCCATAACCATTCACACATCTCCACCTTCCACCTCAGACCACGAGAGGGAGCCCGTTAGCGATATAAAAGGGAAGGTGGAGCTAGGCAGCAGTTAGTTGGAGTCAGAGTCTAGTTCAGTCTGGTTTAGCCGTGAGTCCAGTACAGCCTGAGAGGAGTTACCTCAGAGGACAAAAGCCTGTTCCAGCTCCTGCAATTGCTAGCCTGCAGTGGAGCTTATCCAGATCAAGACTCCATGTAGCTCAGAGAGGTGAGCTTCAGGTGTGCCAGCGCCATAAGATCGGTGAAGCGCGGCAAGCTGCCATTAGTGTGAGTAGCCTAGAGAGGGCCCGAGTAGGCCGAAAGAGAGTAGAGAGTTAGTTCATAGGGGGCAGAGGAGCTTAACTAGCTCACCCCGAAGAAGCAGTTACCGGACACCGGGTCCGAAGCTTACCGGGATCTCCATGACCCAGTAAGATAAACCGGAATCCCTGGAGAACTACAAGTCCCATGCTGATTCGTACCAGAGCCAGGAGACCCATAGGCCCCGTAGGTCGGGAGCGTGCACTCCAAGAGAAGGCCCTACCACAAGGACAGCCAGCGCAGGACAGAGACAAAGTTAGGCCTTGCTCCAGGCAGGTCAGAAACTTACTACGCAGAGTCAAGAAGCAGGAGGCCCAAAACCCGCTCATTGGGGAGGATCCGGACATACACCCTTCACCCTACAGTGCTCCGGGGAGTGCCTGAATTTCCATCAGTAAAAGGTACTGAAGTGACTATTGTGTCTGTCCCTGTTCTTGCTCCGACTCGGCTGAGTCTCCTTGTCCTGCATACCCCGTCCGTACCCTGCCCTGAGGCCTAGCTCCACCTGTGGGGAGCCATACCATCCAGCTGCCTTATCACTGGCCTCAGTGGACTGCGCAGCGCTGGTGAATATTATCAGAAACCATAGGTGGCGTCACGAACTTTTATAAACTTGATATCTATCAACGCCTTTTTAAAGAGAGAACCCAGAATACGGGCCCGGAAGCCGACCACCGCGACCTCTTTAAGGCTAAAGGCCCGGGTAACCGAGTCATCCCCCATGCCCTGGGCTAGTCACATGCACAACACTGCATGAAATGTGAACTGAAAACACTCAAAGCTGCGGCACCGACCTCCTGTCCCAATTGCCAGAGAAGGAAGCAAAGGATAATCCAGGAAGGAGGAAGAAATGCAGTTTCTCCAGGCGCTGCCACAAAGGATGACGAGACAGATGGTAAGTAAGATTTTTCTATTGTTTTGTAATGGTAACAAGACTACACATTTCTGGGATGATTCAATTCAAATGGGACACTCTAGAGCCCCATGTTTTAAACTGTGGAGGTCCCAGTGTGGGATACCCAGTGGTCAGCAAGTATTTACTTTTTCGGTCGAAAGGTGATAACTTGCAGCCTTTGTAGCATATCTTTAAATGATTATTCTCATTTCTTCTTCAGAAGCGCGCTGCTCCCCTGTCTTCCTACTTTCTGCTCGGCAGGGCAAAGTGCGCTCCGGACTGACTGACATTTTGGAGAAGCATCATAGATGCGCAATTGGCCCAAACTTAGTTCCCATGCCGCTATATGAAGCATCGGAGGATCACAGAAGTACTCAAGCTGGTTGGATTCACTCATCTGGCCAACTTCAGAGCAGCACTTGTAAGCTCTACAGCAAAGAGCTTGTAACTGTTGCGCTTCTCGCCTTGGAGAATGACCACCGAAATGAAATGGAAAAGACAGAAAATCATCTTTCCAGGTAATGCACTAATGTATGTTTTTCTTTATATTAAGCCATGTTTCCACATATTCAATATAATAAAATCTCATTCTCCCTCTATGAATGTTCATGTGCAGGAAAAAAACTGAGTAAAACTCTCTTCTTTATTAATTCCGGCATCTTTTTGACTTGCTACATATGAAAATAGTAGAAGATAAATATATAAGACTAATGCAGAAGACGACAGTCCAATGGGAACAGATATTGTGCCTTTATAGAAACAAATGTGCGGCCTTTGCAGTTGTCACCAAATTGATGCAATGTATCCTTATTCATAAAACAAAGATGTCTCTGCCGGGTTCTCAAAATACTATTTATTGATTTATATAGCTCTGTTTCTAACAATCCAAACAATACAATAACTGCAAATATACAGCGAGTATAATAAGTATTGAACGTTTCACCAATGTTCTACATAAATATGTTTTGAATGGTGCTATTGACATGAAATTCTCACCAGATTTCAGTAAAAACCCATCCAATCCACACAGGCAAAGAAATGAAACCATAAATGTCCATAAATGAAATCATGTGTAATAATGAAGATGACACAGGGAAAAAGTATTGAACAAGCTTCCTGAAATGTATTTAATACTTCATACAAAAGCCTTTGGTGGTGATGACAGCTTTAAGACGCCTCCCGTATGGAGAAACTAGTCGCATGCATTGCTCAGGAGTGATTTTGGCCAATTCTTCTACACAAGCACTCTTCAAATCCTGAAGGTTCGGTGGGCTCCTTCTATGAATTTTGAACTTTAGTTCCTTCTATAAATTATGCAATTTTTACCAAATGTGGCAATACACCATATGTGGTTGTACACTAGAGCTTGAGCACACGGCAGGGATCGGATGAGTAGAAGCGCCACTTGGGTTTTAGAATGCAGATTCTGTTTGAATAGATTGAGGGTGCCATTAGCCGAGCCCCTGAGGTGTAAGATCAGCAGAAACCCCCACAAGTGACCCCATATTGGAAACTTTACTGCTTAAGGAATTCATCAAGGGGTGTAGTGAGTATTTTGAACCTACAAATGCCTCACAGAATATTATAACATTGGAATGTGGAAATTTCACATTTTAGTTGTTAAAATGTAATTTTTTTTTATTAGCTACAAATGTGTCAGTTACATGAGGGTTAGTAGGTGAAACTGGACCCCAAAATTTATTCTGCAATTTCTCCCGAATATGGTGATGCTCTATATGTTGTCAGAAACTACTGTTTAGCCTCACGTCATGGCTGAGAAGGAAGGAGCGCTATTTGGATTTGAACCACAGATTTTGCTAGAACAATTTTCGGGAAACATTTGCAGAGCCGTTAAGGTGCCAGAACAGCAGCAAACCTCCAAAAGAGACCCCATTGCAGAATTTGGACCTCTCAATGAATTCATCTACGGCTCAAGTGACTATTTTGTAACATCCACGCCATAGTTTTTTGGGGGGAGAATTGCAACTATGCCAGCTCAGTGCCCACACATTGTGCCCAGTTGGTGTTTCTGGGGAAAACCCGTAAAATGTTAAGTGCGCTCTTCCCGCTACAATAATGCCAAAAATGTAGCCTCTTACTGTAGTTTAGGCACAGTGGGGCTCAGAATGAGGGGGTATTTGGGAGCGTATATTTCACTGTATTTTATTTGAGGGGTGGGAGCCATGTTGCTTTTCCAGAGTCTTTCTTCTACCAGTAACATGGGAACCCTCTACATTTCCAGTGACAGATGGCAGATCTGAGTGGGGGCAGGTTTTGTGCAGGAAAAGTTAGGGTTTTTTTGGTAACATTTTGGAGTACAAAATATTTTTTGATCACTTTCAGTATGGTGGGATCACATTCTTGTGTTCTACGCTGAGCATTTATAACACGGTTTCTGAGTAAATCTCACAAAAATGCGATTCAAACGAAATCCCCAGAGGAACCATCCATCATAATGAGGCAGATGGAGACACTTTGGACTCTGTTTGCCGTCTATTCCGGTGGTATCCATCTTTTTTGGCGTGCACAAAACTGTGGTCGCCCACACTTGTGCGCTAAAAAGATGCATAAAATAATGTGACACCACTGTAACAGACACCAGAGTCCAAAGTGCCTCCATCTGCCTCTTTATAGTGAGTGGTTCCATTGGGAGTTTTGTCTGAATCGTGTTTTGTCTGAATCGCGTTTTCTCTGATTTACATAGAAACTCCAATGTAAGCGCTCAACAGAGAGTGCAGGATAAATGTGAATCGAGCCATATTCCAATTTTTGGGATGTAGAATGAACAAATAGACAGTAGTACAAGAACAGTTTTTATTTTTATTTTTGCGCTGCTCATCGTGCGGTATAAATTAATCTACGGGTCAGTGCAATTACAGCGATACCAGATTTATATAGTTTTTTATGTTTTGCTGCTGTCACGCAGTAAAAATGATTGTTTATAAAAAAAATTTTTTTTTTTTGTCGCCATATTGTGAGAGCTATAAATTCTTTATCTTTTGACGAACAGAGCTGTATGAGGGCTTATTTTTCACAACGAGTTGAAGATTTTTTTGGTACCATTTTGGTTTACATAACAATTTTTGATTGCTTTTTACTAAGATTTTTCAGACACAAAATGAATAAAAAACAGCAATTCAGCTATTGTTTTTATACTGGACATTCTTTTGCACCGTTCACCATGCGGTAAAAGTGATAACACTGATTTATTCTTCTGGCCTGTATGACTGTATGATTACAGTGATATCAGATTCATATGACCCCCTGATTCATTTGCTGTTTTGGGGTAACTTTGTTTCTCCTATTTTCCCTTGTCCATCTCTTCTTAAGGGTATTATATAGACCTGTTTACCTATCAAAATATATTTGTTTAATTCACCTTATGGACATCTATGGCATACAGTATATGTTCCGTATGCATTTCATGTCCCTTTTGATCAGGGATATTCACTCAGTATACATATTTTTGTACTGTTTGTACCTTTCTCTACGTGACCCCAGGTGTTCATGTCACTTATATTGATTGTCTATCATTATTGCTGGGGGATATTTTTAGCACACTTTTTATTGCTATATTTTTTAATAATTTGTGTAATATTTATTATCCCCCATACATTTTTTGGTACACCAGTGCACTTATTTTGCACATATTCATTGTTAGTGCTTATGGCATTTATGTTCAATATTATTGCTGTTATTATTGTAACAGGTTAACCCTTTTTATTATTCACTTTTTTATGTATCTCTTAGTACACTAGTGCACTTGCTCCGCACTTATTCACCCACAGTGCTTATGGTATTATGTCTAACATCATTGCTGTCATTAGTAATAGGTTATTTCATCCATCCTCTCTCTTGTAGCTTCTAATTCCATCTGAGTTATATACCAGGTTCAAGCATTTATTAGGATTACTATGTATTATGTATTACGTTTTCCACCTCCTTTACACACGATGTGATATGAGTCCTGTCCAATAGCGATCCGGGCTCCCCCATCTTTTGTACACCTAGCGGTATTTGCTAGCCGCACACTTTACTTACTTCCTTTCCTTGGGCTTGTGCGCATGCGCATTCATGGCACTCAGTGGCTTCCGGCCTTGCGCACTCGGAACAGTGTGCATGCCGCGTATGCGTTCCAAGCGCACAATCCTGAAGTCACCTTTTACATCTATGAGTTAATGAGGAATGCTTCATGTGCCGCCTTCCACCCATGGCAATAATTGGATATAAGGCTAAAAACTTTGATTAATGGCTGTATATATAAGGAACACTGTCCCCTCCCTAGTTAACGCCCCTTGGAAGATGCACTGGCGAAACGGCGTTGTCGGGGGTGCATACACATGTAGATCTGACTACTAACAGTAAGTTCTAAGTGACAACTCCTTTCAAATCAGTACTACCGGGATTCAAAGCCTCCAAGCATTGCACTGTGCACTTTACGACGGGCTAGTCCCTATAATCTGTGTTTTATTTGATTCATGTTTACTGTTTTATGCCAATAGACTTCTCCATGGAAAACCTTGATTTATTAGGCTTCTTTTCTCCAGCACAATGCACCTTAGACGTGGGGTTATATATCTGCGTGGTTTAATTAGTGATCACCTGGAGTCATAGCTTATTTTCAAATAGCATTAGGCTCATCTGTATGTGGATTGGTTAACGGTTTCCCTTCCCTGCTATGTTTATATGTTGTTTTATTGATTTTAGCATTATCAAATTAATAGAATAGAGTGTGTTCTTAAACCACTGGTAAAGATTACACCCAGCTACATTCAGGACACAACAGACCTACTGAATAAACTAGCAGCAATAGGTCCTCTACCAGAAGGATCCATCCTGGCCACCATGGATGAGGAATCTTTGTATTCTAACATCCCACATCAGGATGGATTAAATGCCTGCAAAATCTTCATAGAAAATACAGGAATTGTTGCTGATTCTGTGGTCAAACTTACAGAATTCATCCTCACCCACAATTACATTGAATTTGATAACAACATATATCTACAGGAAACTGGTACAGCGATGGGACGTAAAATGGATCCACAGTGCGCAAATCTTTTCATGGCCAAGCTTGAAAGTGACTTTTTGTCCTCATGCCCCATCAGGCCTCTGGCCTACTATCGTTTCATTGACGATATTTTAATCATCTGGACGGGGTCTGAGCAACAGCTGAAGACGTTCCATGAACACTTTAATCGATTTCATCCCACCATCAACCTAACACTCAACTACTCCTGTACTGAAATTAACTTTTTGGACACCATCATCAAGCTACAGAACAATGAAATAGAGACATCCTTGTACAGGAAACCAATCGACCGTCCTACATACCTTAAATTGTTTACAGACAAGCCGTCAGATACAATCGGATATGTTCCAACCCTATGGATAGAGACAAACACCTTCTTGGTCTCAGACCTTTTTGAATCAGGGCTACCATCCAAGAACAATTGAGAACCAGATTACAAGAGCCACCAGAATACCAAGGAATCACCTCCTACATTACAAAACCAAACAAGAAAGCAACCGGGTGCCTCTAGTAGTCATCTACAATTCAAATCTGGAGGCGCTAAGTAGAGCTACACGGAAACTACAACCCTTACTACAAAAAGATGCCCGATTACAATCCATATTTCCAGACCCCCCACTTCTGTGATTCAGGCAGCCCCCAAATCTAAGAAGCATCATTGTCAGAAGCTTTCTGTCATCTCCTCCAGCTACAGGTACCTTTCCTTGCAACCAGAAAAAATGTAAAACCTGTCCGTTTATAATGACCACAGACAAGATGATGATACCCAACTCACATCAGGACTATAAGATCCCAGGTACGTTCAGCTGTATCACATCTAACGTAGTGTACTTAATTATATGTACCAAATGTCCAGCTGGGGGTCTTTATGTAGGGGAGACAGGGCAAAAACTTAGGACAAGAATGAATCATCATCGCCACACAATAAAAGAAAAAAGAATAGATCTACCTGTAGCCAAGCATTTTTGTTCCCCTTATCATAGCATAAAAGACATGAAATTACTGGTATTAAAAGGTCATTTCAAATCTCAAAGAGAAAGAAGAATCTCAGAATATAAACTAATGGTGACCTTTAACACTTTCAGAGCAGGAATGAATGTGTCGCATGGATTTATGTCATTTTACATCAACTAAGGATTGTGACCCTCAGACTTGTGAGGCCATCATAACACTAGACCTAGTCACAGGACAATAAAACCTTCACACTCCTTATCTATTAACTGCTAAAATATTTATAGCCAGAACTGTTTATCTCTCCCATAATAACTATGCTTTCCGTCACCTGTCGCATCTATTGCATTATTTCTGTGTCTTATTGTGAATAAATATGTGACTCTTCAGATTTTGTGGTATACCAGCCTGATGAAGAGACCTGAGTAGTCTCAAAAGCTTGCAATTTGTTACTATCTTTTCAGTTAGCCATTAAAAGGAATCAACCACTGAGGACTCTCAAATCAAAGCATTATCAAATAAATTTCTGATGTTTTATTTCTGCGCATATTTCTATTCTGTGTCTATAATTTGATTTTAATATTGCAGCTGTGGGATTATATTTATTGTTGAAGTGGTATGCAGTGACTTACCTGGGACACTTGTGTTAATTGCTATATTCTAACTGAGACAAAACCGTGTATGAATAAAGGATATTTATTACACACAAGTCTACAGTTCATATACTACTAATGACCACACTAACACAGTGCACACTAATAACAATAGCAGACAGTACTAATATACGATTAATTCCCAATTACCTAATTATACTTCCCACCCACTTGAGCTAAAAACATACATACATTAATACTAATATCCCACCCGTCTATCACTACACTATCCCTATGGAGAAAAAGGGGTTACAAGCAGTGATCAGTAGACACTCAGCCAGATATCATCATCATGGTGCCCATCGAGTTTTACCTGAAGTGTCTTTTGTAGAGATGAGCGTTGTTTTACTCGAACTGTTCGCCAATCTCAAATTCGAGCTGTTTTGGGCGGTGTTCGAGCCGTTCGGCGAACACGAACGATTTGAGAAAAATTCGGCTGTTCGAGGTTATGTTCGATAACTGTTCGTGCACCAAAATCATAACTGGATTTTTTCTCAGTAATGATGAAAATTAATGTTAATGCGCAGTTTGAGTGTACAGCGGGGGGGGGGAGGGGCAGGGGATGGATCTCTGCAGGAATAATGAAGATCTCCATCTTTTTTTCTCTTTCCCGCATTTGCAGTGGGGAGGTGCAATCTGTCAGCCTATCAGCAGCGCACACACGGAGCGAAGTGCTTTTTTCACACAAGCAAGGGCATGTGTCATTGGCAGTGTATGTCACATGTCCTTGCCCTATAAGACCAAGCCATTTTCCCCGTCGCCACCATTTTCTCACTGCTGCAGCTGCGTGTTAGACGGCACCGCTGTTGCTGTGTGCGCTATACCTTGTTAATTTCAAGCCAATTTTCGCACAAATCTGCAGATAGCTTGGGAGTAGGGAATAGTTGTGATTGTGTGGCACCCCAGGGGTCTGGTTTCCACAGTAACGGCAATGTTATGTCTGAGAGCAGGTGGGAGGTCTCTTGGTCAGGAATCCTATGCATGCCACACCTCCTGCCCAGTCCTGGGAGGGGAAGAACTTCCCCTATATAAACCTGGGGCTGAGGCAGGGTTAGAGAGTTGAGAGGGAGAGTTCAGCCAGGAGGGCTGACAGGGAGCTGTGGCTCCGGCTGGGCCCAGCTCCTGGGCCATGCCAGAAGTAGAGAAGAGAAGCAGCATAGGAAGAAACAACAGGAGCTCTGTGGGAGCAGTGTTACAAAGAGTCAGGGGCTGGCAGCTGCAGAGCTCGCCCTGACTGAGAAGATTTCTTACCGGACCCGGAGTCCGAGGCTGTGGGGACTAACTCCTACCCAGCAGCAGAATCCGTCAGGCAGGGGATTTCAGGTCCTCTGGCCAAGAAACCCGAAGGCACGGTCACACGCATGGGACCAGCACCGCCGTCGTGGAGCGGAAGCTACTAGAAGGCCCCGAGTCACCGGCCATACGGGTGAGCACCACACGGTACACTCAGGGACGTGGGCTACTTATACTCGCTTCTAGCAAGGTAGCCAGAAGAGTATCGTTAGTTTGGGAGGCCTACAACTCCGCCTGGCCAGGGGAGATCCCATCTGCTCAAGGACTGACCAGGCCCCAACCGCTAGCCAGTACTCCGGGAGGGTCTATCTTTGTCACCAGTAAAGACCCTGAACTACACCGCATCGTCTCTGAGTGGTTCCTGCTACCCCCATCATCCACGTCGGCTGCCCTGAGGCCATACCCCTCCCGTTGGGTGTTATACCATCCCCGCTGCACCATCCTTCCACCGGCCTCAGCGGTCTGCCCTGCAGCGGCAGCTCCAAAGCTGCATTCAACGGGTGGCGTAGTCATCCAACATCTACTGCTAATAGACTCGCCACTTAGTTTGACTCCCTGGGCACGGACCGGGTCACCGCCACGAGACTACTACCCCCATCTGATCCGGCTCCGGGTAAGCTCCCGCGTGCGCAACGCAGCGCGACACAGGCCCAGGGGCGCGTCAATTGCAGTCCTTTTAAGGACTAGGTTACAGCATTTCCTACGACTTTTATCAGGCTGGTCTGTGCTCTTAAATAGATAGATTGTGGGAGTAAAGACTAATTGTAATTGGAGTCCTTTTCAGGACTAGGTTACATCAGTTCCTATCAGTTTTTGCCAGGCAGGTCTGTGCCAGTGCTGTGCAAGTTTTTTTCACAGCATTTGGCTGAATCTAGCAAAGCTAATCCTTTTTGGCCTATTGCAGAGTGTGTTAGTCAGTGGAGTAGCCTATCTGTGTTGCAAGATATACCACCTGTGTATAGAATACCAATTTTTTTACTGCACCTAGTGAAGTAAAATCTTTTGGGCATAGCATCATTCTATTAGTCCATCTATACTGACCTCCATCAGGTTGCAAATTGAATATAATTTTTTTCTGCATCTACCTCTGAAAAAATATTTGGGCTTCTAGCAGTGTGTGGGACTTGTTCTATTAGTCCATCTATACTGACCTCCATCAGGTTGCAAACTGAATATATTTTTTTTCTGCATCTACCTCTGAAAAAATATTGGGCTTCTAGCTGTGTGTGGGACGTGTTCTATTAATCCATCTATACAGACCTCCATCAGGTTGCAAACTGAATATAATTTTTTTCTGCATCTACCTCTGAAAAAATATTTGGGCTTCTAGCAGTGTGTGGGACTTGTTCTATTAGTCCATCTATACTGACCTCCATCAGGTTGCAAACTGAATATATTTTTTTTCTGCATCTACCTCTGAAAAAATATTGGGCTTCTAGCTGTGTGTGGGACTTGTTCTATTAATGCATCTATACAGACCTCCATCAGGTTGCAAACTGAATATAATTTTTTTCTGCATCTACCTCTGAAAAAATATTTGGGCTTCTAGCTGTGTGTGGGACTTGTTCTATTAGTCCATCTATACTGACCTCCATCAGGCTGCAAACTGAAAATAATTTTTTATCTGCATCTAGCTCTGAAAAAATATTTGGCCTTCTAGCAGTGTGTGGGACTTTCTCTATTAGTCCATCTATACTGACCTCCATCAGGTTGCAAATTAAAAATAATTTTTATCTACATCTACCTCTGAAAAAATATTTGGGCTTCTAGCTGTGTGTGGGACTTGTTCTATTAGTCCATCTATACTGACCTCCATCAGGTTGCAAATTAAAAATAATTTTTATCTGCATCCAGCTCTGAAAAAATATTTGGCCTTCTAGCAGTGTGTGGGACTCTCTCTATTAGTCCATCTATACTGACCTCCATCAGGTTGCAAATTAAAAATAATTTTTATCTGCATCCAGCTCTGAAAAAATATTTGGCCTTCTAGCAGTGTGTGGGACTTTCTCTATTAGTCCATCTATACTGACCTCCATCAGGCTGCAAATTAAAAATAATTTTTTGTCTGCATCTAGCTCTGAAAAAATATTTGGCCTTCTAGCAGTGTGTGGGACTTTCTCTATTAGTCCATCTATACTGACCTCCATCAGGTTGCAAACTGAATATATATTTTTTCTGCATCTACCTCTGAAAAAATATTGGGCTTCTAGCTGTGTGTGGGACTTGTTGTATTAATCCATCTATACAGACCTCCATCAGGTTGCAAACTGAATATAATTTTTTTCTGCATCTACCTCTGAAAAAATACTTGGGCTTCTAGCTGTGTGTGGGACTTGTTCTATTAGTACATCTATACTGACCTCCATCAGGTTGCAAACTGAAAATAATTTTTTGTCTGCATCTAGCTCTGAAAAAATATTTGGCCTTCTAGCAGTGTGTGGGACTTTCTCTATTAGTCCATCTATACTTACCTCCATCAGGTTGCAAATTAAAAATAATTTTTATCTGCATCCAGCTCTGAAAAAATATTTGGCCTTCTAGCAGTGTGTGGGACTTTCTCTATTAGTCCATCTATACTGACCTCCATCAGGTTGCAAATTAAAGATAATTTTTTGTCTGCATCTAGCTCTGAAAAAATATTTGGCCTTCTAGCAGTGTGTGGGACTTTCTCTATTAGTCCATCTATACTGACCTCCATCAGGTTGCAAACTGAATATATTTTTTTTCTGCATCTACCTCTGAAAAAATATTGGGCTTCTAGCTGTGTGTGGGACTTGGTCTATTAATCCATCTATACAGACCTCCATCAGGTTGCAAACTGAATATAATTTTTTTCTGCATCTACCTCTGAAAAAATATTTGGGCTTCTAGCTGTGTATGGGACTTGTTCTATTAGTCCATCTATACTGACCTCCATCAGGTTGCAAATTAAAATTAATTTTTATCTGCATCCAGCTTTGAAAAAAATATTTGGCCTTCTAGCAGTGTGTGGGACTTTCTCTATTAGTCCATCTATACTGACCTCCATCAGGTTGCAAATTAAAAATAATTTTTATCTGCATCTACCTCTGAAAAAATATTTGGGCTTCTAGCTGTGTGTGGGACTTGATCTATTAGTCCATCTATACTGACCTCCATCAGGTTGCAAACTGAATATAATTTTTTTCTGCATCTAGCTCTGAAAAAATATTTGGCCTTCTAGCAGTGTGTGGGACTTTCTCTATTAGTCCATCTATACTGACCTCCATCAGGTTGCAAATTAAAAATAATTTTTATCTGCATCCAGCTCTGAAAAAAATATTTGGCCTTCTAGCAGTGTGTGGGACTTTCTCTATTAGTCCATCTATACTGACCTCCATCAGGTTGCAAATTAAAAATAATTTTTTGTCTTCATCTAGCTCTGAAAAAATATTTGGCCTTCTAGCAGTGTGTGGGACTTTCTCTATTAGTCCATCTATACTGACCTCCATCAGGTTGCAAACTGAATATATTTTTTTTCTGCATCTACCTCTGAAAAAATATTTGGGCTTCTAGCTGTGTGTGGGACTTTCTCTATTAGTCCATCTATACTGACCTCCATCAGGTTGCAAATTGAATATTATTTTTTTCTGCATCTAACCCAGCCAATAGTTTTGGCCTAATACCACAGTTTGGCCACTCAGCTCTGCTCGGTTCCCATCCATTGTTTTTTTGTGCAAACAACTCCAGAGTTGTGAATTAGTTAACCACCAAAATGAGTGGAAAAAGGCCTGCTGCTGGTGGAAAGGGGAATAGGCGTGTTGGGAAGGGGAAAAAAGGTTGTGTCCGTGGGGTAGGTGTTAAAGCAACAGTAACATCTGCAGAAGAAAGACCATCTTCCAGCCAAACTAAAATGTCTACTTCTTTTAGCGGACAATGTGATAAGATCCCTTTCTTACGGCCACGCCAATCGCTACAAATTCCAGATGAGGCACAAAAACAGCAGGTGCTTCAACGGATATCAAGTGCTCCTTTAAGTGGGCTCTCCTCCACATCAACTTCAACATCACAAATACTCCAGTCCTCAAAGGTGTCACCCCAATCGCACTTGCTTCCTCACAGCTCCCAAATCTCCAGCTGCCCGTCTGAGTATGAGGTAGAACAGATGGTTGAGTCTGCAGAGCTGTTTACTCATACTATAGCCTGGGAATCAGAGGTCGACTCCAGCGCTTCTGTGAATCCAGACGAGGAAATGATCTGCACTGATGCCCAGAATCTTTATGAATCGGATCCAGGACCAGACGCAGAAGGTTCTGACCATAATGTAGACCCTCATTCCCAAACTGTAACTCCTGTTGGTGGAGACAATGAGGAAGACGATGATGAGACTCAAATACCTGATTGGAGCGACAACTTTAGTTTTTTGTCAGGGCAGGAACAGGTTGGCTCTGAGGACGACGGGTGTGATAACGCACAGGGTGATGATGATGAGGTTGGAGATCCCACTTACTGTCAACCCACAGTCAACCAAGAGATGAGGTCAGCAGAGGAGGTGGAGGAAGATGCTAGTGATGACGAGGTCAGGTTGCGCCTTCCTGGACAGAGACGTAGTACTGGAAGCACGTCAACAACTGCATCCTCAAACACAACTCTGCCTCTCACCACAAGTCGTGGTGGCTCTTCAGGTCGCATGGGTGCTAAGCCTTGCATAGCCTGGGCATTTTTTCAGATCGATAAAGATGACCCAACTCGTGTTATCTGTAACATTTGTCAGCAAAAGCTAAGTAGAGGCCAAAAAATACATAGTTTGAGTACTTCATGCATGAACCGGCACATGGACATGAAGCATAAGTTGCAGTGGGAAGCTCAGTGTGCTACAATGCGGCCTAGCCGGCCGGGCCAACCACCGTCTGCCATATCTTGTGCATCCGCGGCCTCTTCATCCTCTGTGACTGGGGGGACAGCAGTCACACCTGTTTTGGGGCGCAGACCTGCCACCTCTTTACCCGCAACAGCCAGCGTGATTGGCAGGTCATCATTTTCTTTGGAGGTGGTAACACCAGCTGGTGTTGAGCGCTGTCCGACATCGATAGCACCACCTTTGGATCAAGGTAACCTAACATGTCCGCCTGCATCTTCCTCACAGACCGGCAGTTTGCCGGGGACACCCTTATCAACCCCGTCTAAGCACAATAGCCAGCCCTCGGTCCCTCAGATGTGGACAAGTAAAAGACCATTTCCTCCTAGCCATGAGAAAGCTAAGAGGTTGAATTTCACCATCTGCAAGCTCTTGGCTACAGAAATGCTGCCTTTCCGCCTGGTGGACACAGAGGATTTTCGAGACCTTATGTCTGTCGCAGTGCCCCAGTACCAGATGCCCAGTCGGCACTACTTCTCAAAGAAAGGTGTGCCTGCGCTCCACCAGCATGTCGCACACAACATCACCGCTTCTTTGAGAAACTCTGTGTGTGACAGGGTGCATTTCACCACAGACACTTGGACGAGTAGGCATGGACAGGGGTGTTACATGTCGCTGACTGGGCACTGGGTAACTATGGTGACAGCAGGACAAGGGGCTGCTCTCCAAGTCTTGCCGTCCCCACGAGTTGTGCGTCAATCCTCTTTATGTCAAAGTTCCTCCACTGCTTCTGCCTCCTCAACCTCCTCTCGGTCTTCCACCTGCACCCAAAGCCTGTCTGGTCATGCCACAAGCTTTCTAACTGCGCAGAAGGGATCCTGCACACCTCCTTACTATGCTGGCAGTAGGGCTCAACGTCATCAGGCGGTTTTTACTTTGAAATGTCTGGGAAATGTGAGTCACACAGCTGAGGAGTTGTGGTCAGCTCTGGAGAACCAATTTCATGAATGGTTGTCTCCACTGGACCTGAAACCAGGGAAGGCCGTGTGCGACAATGCTGCAAACCTGGGTGCGGCCCTTCGCCGGGGCAATGTCACACACGTGCCTTGTATGGCTCACGTGTTGAACCTGGTTGTCCAGCAATTTTTAGCCCACTATCCCAGACTAGATGGCCTTCTGCAGAGGGCACGGTCGCTGTGTGCTCACTTCCGCCGTTCGCATCCCGCAGCTCAGCGACTTACATCTCTACAGAAGTCGTTGGGCCTGCCACTTCACCGGCTAAAATGCGATGTGCCTACCCGGTGGAATTCAACTCTGCACATGTTGCAGCGACTGTGGCAGCACCGACAAGCCCTGGTGCAATACGTTCTGACGTATAGCCTGGGCCAACGAGATTCAGAGGTGGGGCAAATCACGCTGGAGGAGTGGTCTCAGATCAGGGACCTATGCACCCTTCTGCACAGTTTTGAAATGGCGACGAAGATGTTTAGTGCTGACGATGCCATTATCAGCATGACTATTACGGTGATTTACATGCTGGAGCACATGTTAAACAGAATTCGGAGTCAGGTGGTGGCACAAGAGGAGGTGGAGGAAGTAGAGGAGGAGGAGTTGTATGCGGAAGCTCTAACATCTGCAAGGTCCAGACGGTCGGCAGCACCAAGGCGGCAGGCATGTGAGGGTGGGGGAGATGGTTTTACCAGGGCGCATGGTAGCAGCCAAACTAGTGAGGAAGGTGCAGGAGCCCAGGAAGAAGTGGAGGACGAACTGATGGAAGACTCATCAGATGAGGGAGACCTTGATCACATTTCTGTTGTGCGAGGTTGGGGGGAGAGGACAGAGGAAGGAAGCATGATTGTTACTTCGCCACCAACACAACAGGGACTTGGTGCTCCTGGATGCGCAACACACATGAGTGCCTTCTTGCTGCACTACCTGCAACATGACCCTCGAATTGTGAGAATTAGAAATAATCCTGACTACTGGGTTGCCACACTGTTAGATCCCCGGTACAAAAGTAAATTTGCAGAAATTATTCCTGCCATAGAAAGGGATGCACGCATGCAGGAGTATCAGCAGAGACTGTTGCAGAATCTTACATGTGCTTTTCCACAAAACACCAGTGGTGCACGTAGTGAATCTCACAGTTCCAACTTGCCAACCGTGGGAGCGTCAAGTGTTCAGCACTCAAACCGTAACAGAACCACAGTATCTGCTGGTAACATCAATTTTGCGGAATCATTTCACCACTTTTTTAGCCCATCCTTTGCAAGGCCACAGGAGACAAGAAGTCTGACACATAGTCAACGCCTAGAGACGATGGTACAGGAGTATCTCCAAGTAAACATTGAAGCCATGACTGTGTCACTGGACCCTTGCTCTTTTTGGGCTTCCAATCTGGATAAATGGCCGGAGCTAGCCACTTACGCCTTGGAGATCTTGTCATGCCCCGCAGCCAGCGTTCTGTCTGAACGTGTGTTCAGCGCTGCTGGTGGTGTGCTGACAGATAAGCGCACGCGGCTCTCCACTGATAATGTAGACAGACTCACGTTCATAAAGATGAACAAATCATGGATCCGAAACGACTTTTCTACCCCTGTGTCATCCTGGGGAGAGTAAAAGCTTGATGATTGGTTAAAATCACCCTACCAACCGTTTTAAGCTTTCAAATTACTAATCATGTTTATCTGTATCTTGACTGGAAAATAATTTGGGCTTTGCAGCAGTGTGCAGCACTGATCCTATTAGCCCATCTATACTAAAGCTTCACCAGATTTAAAATTAATAATCATGTTTATCTGTATCTTGACTGGAAAATAATTTAGGCTTTGTAGCAGTGTGCAGCACTGATCCTATTAGGCCATCTATACTAAGCTCCACCAGATTTAAAATTAATAATAATTTTTAGCTGCATCTAGCCCGGAAAATAATTTTGGGGCTCCGAGATGCGCAAGACACATAAGTGCCTTCTTGCTGCACTACCTGCAACATGACCCTCATATTGTCAGAATTCGAAGTAATCATGACTACTGGGTTGCCACACTCTTAGATCCCCCAAACTTTTCGATCAACCTTTTCATTTTAATAAAGACCAAAAAAATGGTCATTTTTGAAATTATAAGCATTAGCAGGTTATTAGAAACTGAAATCAAACAGTTTTCAACTCAAAACTTTATTCTAGGTGATGTTACATTTTCACATAGGACTAGAGATGAGCGTTGTTCTACTCGAACTGTTCGCCAATCTCAAATTCGAGCTGTTTTGGGCGGTGTTCGAGCCGTTCGGCGAACACGAACAATTTGAGAAAAATTCGGCTGTTCGAGGTTATGTTCGATAACTGTTCGTGCACCAAAATTATAACTGGATTTTTTCTCAGTAATGATGAAAATTAATGTTAATACGCAGTTTGAGTGTACAGCGGGGTGGGGGGAGGGGCAGGGGATGGATCTCTGCAGGAACAATGAAGATCTCCATTTTTTTTTTCTCTTTCCCGCATTTGCAGTGGGGAGGTGCAATCTGTCAGCCTATCAGCAGCGCACACACGGAGCGAAGTGCTTTTTTTCACACAAGCAAGGGCATGTGTCATTGGCAGTGTATGTCACATGTCCTTGCCCTATAAGACCAAGCCATTTTCCCCGTCGCCACCATTTTCTCACTGCTGCAGCTGTGTGTTAGACGGCACCGCTGTTGCTGTGTGCGCTATACCTTGTTAATTTCAAGCCAATTTTCGCACAAATCTACAGATAGCTTGGGAGTAGGGAATAGTTGTGATTGCAGTCCTTTTAAGGACTAGGTTACAGCATTTCCTATGACTTTTATCAGGCAGGTCTGTGCTCTTAAATAGATAGGTTGTGGGAGTAAAGACTAATTGTAATTGGAGTCCTTTTCAGGACTAGGTTACATCAGTTCCTATCAGTTTTTGCCAGGCAGGTCTGTGCCAGTGCTGTGCAAGTTTTTTTCACAGCATTTGGCTGAATCTAGCAAAGCTAATCCTTTTTGGCCTATTGCAGAGTGTGTTAGTCAGTGGAGTAGCCTATCTGTGTTGCAAGATATACCACCTGTGTATAGAATACCAATTTTTTTACTGCACCTAGTGAAGTAAAATCTTTTGGGCATAGCATCATTCTATTAGTCCATCTATACTGACCTCCATCAGGTTGCAAATTGAATATAATTTTTTTCTGCATCTAGCTCTGAAAAAATATTGGGCTTCTAGCTGTGTGTGGGACTTGTTGTATTAGTCCATCTATACTGACCTCCATCAGGTTGCAAACTGAATATATTTTTTTCTGCATCTACTTCTGAAAAAATATTGGGCTTCTAGCTGTGTGTGGGACTTGTTCTATTAATCCATCTATACAGACCTCCATCAGGTTGCAAACTGAATATATTTTTTTCTGCATCTACCTCTGAAAAAATATTGGGCTTCTAGCTGTGTGTGGAACTTGTTGTATTAGTCCATCTATACTGACCTCCATCAGGTTGCAAATTAAAAATAATTTTTATCTGCATCTACAGTACCTCTGAAAAAATATTTGGGCTTCTAGCTGTGTGTGGGACTTGTTCTATTAGTCCATCTATACTGACCTCCATCAGGTTGCAAATTGAATATAATTTTTATCTGCATCTAGCTCTGAAAAAATATTTGGCCTTCTAGCAGTGTGTGGAACTTTCTCTATTAGTCCATCTATACTGACCTCCATCAGGTTGCAAATTAAAAATAATTTTTATCTGCATATACCTCTGAAAAAATATTTGGGCTTCTAGCTGTGTGTGGGACTTGTTCTATTAATCCATCTATACAGACCTCCATCAGGCTGCAAACTGAATATATTTTTTTCTGCATCTACCTCTGAAAAAATATGTGGCCTTCTAGCAGTGTGTGGGACTTTCTCTATTAGTCCATCTATACTGACCTCCATCAGGTTGCAAATTCAAAATAATTTTTTGTCTGCATCTAGCTCTGAAAAAATATTGGGCTTCTAGCTGTGTGTGGGACTTGTTGTATTAGTCCATCTATACTGACCTCCATTAGGTTGCAAACTGAATATATTTTTTTCTGCATCTACCTCTGAAAAAATATTGGGCTTCTAGCTGTGTGTGGGACTTGTTCTATTAATCCATCTATACTGACCTCCATCAGGTTGCAAACTGAATATATTTTTTTCTGCATCTACCTCTGAAAAAATATTGGGCTTCTAGCAGTGTGTGGGACTTTCTCTATTAGTCCATCTATACTGACCTCCATCAGGTTGCAAATTCAAAATAATTTTTTGTCTGCATCTAGCTCTGAAAAAATATTGGGCTTCTAGCTGTGTGTGGGACTTGTTGTATTAGTCCATCTATACTGACCTCCATCAGGTTGCAAATTGAATATAATTTTTATCTGCATCTAGCTCTGAAAAAATATTTGGCCTTCTAGCAGTGTGTGGGACTTTCTCTATTAGTCCATCTATACTGACCTCCATCAGGTTGCAAATTGAATATAATTTTTATCTGCATCTAGCTCTGAAAAAATATTTGGCCTTCTAGCAGTGTGTGGGACTTTCTGTATTAGTCCATCTATAGTGACCTCCATCAGGTTGCAAATTAAAAATAATTTTTATCTGCATCTACCTCTGAAAAAATATTTGGGCTTCTAGCAGTGTGTGGGACTCATTGTATTAGGCCATCTATACCAAGCTCCACCAGCTTTGAAATTAATAATAATTTTTAGCTGCATCTAGCCCTGAAAATAATTTTTCCCAATAGTGGTAGCAATAGAAATATGGGGCGCGCGCCTGGCTAACAAAAATATACGCTTCATAACACAAAACACCAGCCTAGCGCACTGCATTAATAAGATGGCATCATCGTCTCTCCCAGTGCTAGGCCTACTACGCAGGCTAGTATTCCTGTGCCTAAAACACAATGTATGGGTCCGCGCTAGCCACTATGCTGAGGGGTATAAAGCTGCTGCTAACGCTTTATAACAATTCAATTGGCAGATTCTCACAGAGCTCTTCCACAACGCCCACCCATCGGGCAACAGTTGCCCACCCTCCCTATGGGATCTAGTGGCGAATAGTTGATGCCATTAATCAGAGCGTCAGTTGCCCCGTCAACGTGGCAAGCATACGGTAAGGCATGGGAAGAGTGGACACGACTAGTAGCAGGCAGACGGGTTGACCAATGTGAACAAGCCAGATCACAAGTCACCATAGAATTTCTCCACCAGCTAATGATGAGGGGCATATCAGGGGCGTCAGCGCAGCGGTGTCTGACCGGAGTAGCATTTCACTTCCAACTACTGAATTGGGGAGATGTGACAAAGATTCATCATCAGACAACCCATAAAAGGGTGGAAAAGGAGTCAGCCAAGTCAGGAATGTAGACGTCCCGTCCCGTGTCACTAAAACTGATTTCTCACATCTTATCCCTAACACCATTAACATGACACTCACAATTTGAAGCAACACTAATGTCTACTGCATTTGTGATCGCCTTCTTCGGGGCGCTATGTATAAGCGAATTAGTCCCTCAATCCAAAATTACCACCAGTGGACGCTTATTACACCAGGAAGTAGTCATAGCCAATAATGCAATACGTGTACGCATACACCAATCGAAAATGGTTCCAGCGGGCAGGGGTACTTGGGTACTTCTACAACCCACATACGGTACACTGAGTCGGGTAACAATAGTAAAAACATATCTAACCATCAGATCACAAAGTAATTTCTTCGTATCACACATTGATGGAACGCCATTATCAAGATACCTGTTCCAAGCTATATTTAATAAATGCATAACATCGGCAGGGAACCACCCCAAAGATTACGGGACACACTCATTCCGCATAGGTGCGGCCACGGAAGCAGCAAGAGCAGGACTGTCAGAAACGGAAGTTCAGAGGATAGGGAGATGGCGATCCACGTGTTTGGCGAGATACATAAGACCGGACTTGTTATCCTAACGTGGTTTGTTTCTTTTACAGGTGACGCTAAGCCAACAGTGTGAGTGATAGGCCACTCGTATATATATTGGGCACAAAAAAGGGCGAAAGTCCACCCAGGCGGGAGGAAATTAGAGTTTCATAACACATATTTCAACTGGAGAGGTATTAGAGGCCTGCTATGGCCACAGGTACTAATGGAGGTAATCAAGGTAGGGAGAGAGGCAAGAGGTCCGGTCATCTTAGTTATACAGGCCGGGGGAAACAACCTAGGTCATCACAAGAGCGCATAACTAATGGCAATAATGAAACTAGACACTGAGCGCTTCAGAGAATTTTTCACAAAATTAGCTATAGTATGGTCAGAGATTGTGCCGATAGCGGTATGGCAAGGTGCGCGAGACATCACGGCCATCGAATGGACAAGGCGGGTAATAAATATTCGGATGGCAAAATTTAGAAGAGACAGAGGCGTTGTAGTGATACGACACCGACAACTGGAAGGAGATAAAGCAGGCCTCATACGGCCCGACGGTGTTCACTTAATAGATATTGGACTGGACATATTCCTGTCAGGACTCCAGGACGGAGTGGAACAAGCGTTAAGAGTGATGGGTGGGGGTCACAGTCCTGCATACGAGTACGCTGGATCCTCCGTGGCCTGGAAATAGAAAGGACATGTTGGAGAGTTACACTTGTTGGCCAACTTGCCGGAGTGGGGACCCAGGGCATGCTGCAACAAGCTGAATTATTTTAGAAATAAAATGCCTTTCTAATGGAATGAGTATAAAGAGTTAATAAAGCTGTGACCGATCCTCACCCATCCAGTTGTAAGAGTTACATTATTGGGTTGTCCATGAAAGGGGGGCGGTAGGGGGGCTGAGCATCTGGGTTTGGTTGGGGGTCCCCACAGTCTGCCTAGGCTAGATTAATTTAAAAATTCTTATTAGATACACAGGCGGTGCAGCTTGCTTCGCAGCTGGGCTAATACGCCCAAAGTATTGCCTAGGCTAGATGCAGTTAAAAATTCTACGCTGACTAGCAGACACTGAAGATTTGGAGCAGACCTCTGAGTAAACAGCTCTTCAGACTCAACCATCTGTGTTACCCCAAGCCATAGTGTATGTAGTTTCTTACAGTTAAAAGGGGGGGGGTGCGACCCAACCCACCTGGAATTGACGATGCCAACGTCACGTAAGACACAGCAAGGGGACTCCCAAAATTGTGGCACAGACACCACTTAACCCTAGAACGCATACCTGTGGCCTTGCAGGCCCGCCCAGTTAATTGTTTTCTATTTTCTGCAAGATTGCTTTAGTTAGAATTTTGAAACTCTAGGTATTCTTCATGTATATAGTTGTTTGTCATTTGAGTTTGAGTTATTCCATGTTATTTGCACACGGGCCTAAAGGGCCCCAGGTATGTGAAAGTGTAGATTTTTATGGTCATGCGTTCTAGGGTTAAGTGGCATCAATTGCCCCACTGTTGCTTAAAACGGTTGGTGAGGTGATTTTACCAAATCCCCAAGCTTTTAGTCTCCCAAGGATGACACAGGGGTAGAAATGTCCTTGCGAATCCATGATTTGATCATCTTTATGAACGTGAGTCTGTCTACATTCTCAGTGGACAGCCACGTGCGCTTATCTGTCAGCACACCACCAGCAGCGCTGAACACATGTTCAGAGAGAACGCTGGCTGCATGGCATGACAAGATCTCCAAGGCGTGAGTGGCGAGCTCCGGCGATTTTTCAAGACTGGAATACCAAAATGAGCAAGGGTCCAGTGACACAGTCATGGCTTCGATGTTCACTTGGAGATTCTCCTGTACCATCCTCTCTAGGCATTGACTATGTGTCAGACTTCTTGTCTCCTGTGGCCTTGCAAAGGATGGTCTAAAAAAGTGGTGAAACGATTCCACAAAATTGCTGTTACCAGCAGATACTGTGTTACTGTTACTGTTTGAGTGATGAAGACTCGACAGTCCCACCGTTGGCAAGTTAGAACTGTGAGATTCACTACGTGCACCACTGGTGTTTTGTGGAAAAGCACATGTAAGATTCTGCAACAGATACTCCTGCATTCGTCAATACCTTTTTATGGCAGGAATTATTTCGGCAAATATACTTTTGTACCGGGGATCTAAGAGTGTGGCAACCCAGTAGTCGGGATTACTTCGAATTCTGACAATCCGGGGGTCATGTTGCAGGTAGTGCAGCAAGAAGGCACTCATGTGTCTTGCGCATCCAGAAGGACCAAGTCCTTGTTGTGTTGGTAGCGAGGTAAGAATCATGCTTCCTTCCTCTGCCCTCTCCCTCCAACCTCGCACAACAGAAATGTGATCAAGGTCTCCCTCATCTGATGAGTCTTCCATGCCCATTGCCAGTTCGTCCTCCACTTCTTCCTCGGCTCCTGCACCTTCCTCAACAGTTTGGCTGCTACCATGCGCCCTGGTTAATCCCTCTCCCCCACCCTCCCATGCCTGCCGCCTTGGTGCTGCCAACCGTCTGGACCTTGGAGATGTTATCCCTTCCGCATACGACTCCTCCTCTACTTCCTCCACCTCCTCTTGTCCCACCACCTGACTCCGAATTCTGTTTAACATGTGCTCCAGCATGTAAATCACCGTAATAGTCATGCTGATAATGGCATCGTCAGCACTAAACATCTTCGTCGCCATTTCAAGACTGTGCAGAAGGGTGCATAGGTCCCTGATCTGAGACCACTCCTCCAGCGTGATTTGCCCCACCTCTGGATCTCGTTGGCCCAGGCTATACGTCAGAACGTATTGCACCAGGGCTTGTCGGTGCTGCCACAGTCGCTGCAACATGTGCAGAGTTGAATTCCACCGTGTCGGCACATCACATTTCAGCCGGTGAACTGGCAGGCCCAACGACTTCTGTAGAGATGTAAGTCGTTGAACTGCGGGATGCGAACGGCGGAAGTGAGCACACAGCGACCGTGCACTCTGCAGAAGGCCATCTAGTCCGGGATAGTGGGCTAAAAATTGCTGGACAACCAGGTTCAACACGTGAGCCATACAAGGCACGTGTGTGACATTGCCCCGGCGAAGTGCCTCACCCAGGTTTGCAGCATTGTCGCACATGGCCTTCCCTGGTTGCAGGTCCAGTGGAGACAACCTTTCATGAAATTGGGTCTCCAGAGCTGACCAAAACTCCTCAGCTGTGTGACTCACATTTCCCAGACATTTCAAAGTAAACACTGATGCGTTGAGCCCTGCTGCCAGCATAGTAAGGAGGTGTGCAGGATTCCTTCTGCGCAGTTAGAAAGCAGGTGGCATTACCAGACAGGCTTTGGGTGCAGGTGGAGGACCGAGAGGATGTTGAGGAGGCAGAAGCAGTGGAGGAAGTTCGAGATAAAGAGGATTAACACACAACTCGTGGGGACGGTAAGACTTGGACAGCAGCCCCTTGTCCTGCTGTCACCATAGTTACCCAGTGCCCAGTCAGCGACATGTAACGCCCCTGTCCATGCCTTCTCGTCCAAGTGTCTGTGGTGAAGTGCACCCTGTCACACACAGAGTTTCTCAAAGAAGCGGTGATGTTGTGTGCGACATGCTAGTGGAGCGCAGGCACACCTTTCTTTGAGAAGTAGTGCCGACTGGGCATCTGGTACTGGGGCACTGTGACGGACATAAGGTCTTGAAAATCCTCTGTGTCCTCCAGGTGGAAAGGCAGCATTTCTGTAGCCAAGAGCTTGCAGATGGTGAAATTCAACCTCTTAGCTTTCTCATGGCTAGGAGGAAATGGTCTTTTACTTTTCCACATCTGAGGGACCGAGGGCTGGCTGTTGTGCTTAGACGGTGTTGAGTAGGGTGTCCCCGGCAACTGCCGGTCTGTGAGGAAGATGCAGGCGGACATGTTAGGTTGCCTTGATCCAAAGGTGGTGCTCTCGATGTCGGAGAGCGCTCATCACTAGCAGGTGTTTCCACTTCCCAATGAACTGACGACCTGCCAATCACACTGGCTGTTGCGGGTAAAGAGGTGGCAGGTCTGCGTCCAAAAACATGTGTGACTGCTGTCCCCCCAGTCACAGAGGATGAAGAGGCTGCGGATACACAAGATGGGGCAGACGGTGGTTGGCCCAGCCGGCTAGGCCGCATTGTAGCACAGTGAGCTTCCCACTGCAACTTATGCTTCATATTCATGTGACGGTACATGCATGAAGTACTCAAACTATGTATTTTTTGGCCTCTACTTAGCTTTTGCTGACAAATATTACAGATAACACGAGTTGGGTCATCCTTATCGATCTGAATAAATGCCCAGGCTATGCAAGGCTTAGAGCCCATGTGACCTGAAGAGCCACTACGACTTGTGGTCAGAGGCAGAGTTGTGGTTGAGGATGCAGTTGTTGACGTGCTTCCAGTACTCCGTCTCTGTTCAGGAAGGCGCAACCTAACCTCGTCGTCAATAGCATCTGTGATGCCCCGCTGCGCTTGGTATCACAGATCCTACAAGAGTGCATTGATGGAATCCTCCACAAGAGGCCCCCATAAACATTCACACATCTCCACCTTCCACCTCAGACCAGCAGAGGGAGCCCGTTAGGGATATAAATAGGGAAGGTGGAGCTAGGCAGTTCAGTTCCTCTGAAGAGTTCCTGCAGTAGAGAAGCCTAAGAGAGGTCAGTCTGCAGTGGAGTTCAGTCTAGTCTAGAGAACGCAGTTAATAGTTCAGCAGTGGAGCACGAGGCTCCTGCTTGCTAGATTCAGGGAGCCCAGATAGAGCTTAAGGTGTGCCGGTGCCGTAAGATCAGTGAAGTACGGCAAGCTGCCGTTAGTGTGTATAGCCTAGTGAGGGCCCGAGTAGGCCGAAGGCGAGTGGCGAGTTAGTACATAAGGGGCAGAGGAGCTTAACCAGCTCACCCCGAAGCATTTACCGGACACAGGATCCGAGCTTACCGGTACCTCTATGACCCAGTAAGGCATAACCGGAATCCCTGGAGAACTACAAGTCCCAGGATCGCTAAGGTGCTGATATGTAACAGAGCCAGGAGACGCTTAGGCCCCGCATACTGGGAGCGTGAACTCCAAGAGAAGGCCCTACCACAAGGTCAGCCAGCGCAGGACAGAGACAAAGTTAGGCCTAGCTCCAGGCAGGTCAGAAACTTACTACGCAGAGGTAAGAAACAGGAGGCCCTACACCCGCTCATTGGGGAGGATCCTGATATGCACCCTTCACCCTACAGTGCTCCGGGATGTGCCTGAATTTCCACCAGTAAAAGGTACTGAAGTGACTACCGTGTCCGTTCCCGTTCTTGCTCTGACCCAGCTGGGTCTTGCCTGTCCTGCATTCCCCCTGCATACGCTGCCCTGAGACCTAGCTCCACCTGTGGGGAGCTATACCATCGAGCTGCCTTATCACCGGCCTCAGTGGACTGCTGCAGCGCTGGTGCTTGTCACCAGATACCACAGGTGGCGTCATGAACTCTTATAAAATTAACAATTATCCACCCTTTTAAAGAGAGACCCCAGGGTACGGGCCAGGGAGCCGACCACCGCGACATCCCCAAGGCCAGGCAAATGCCCGGGTACCGAGTCATCCCCATCCCCAGGGCTAGTCACATCCTCCTCCACCTCCTCTGCTGACCTTATCGACTGTCTGACTGTGGGTTGACAGTAAGTGGGATCTCCAACCTCGTCATCATCACCCTGTGTGTTATCACACCCGTCGCCCTCAGAGCCAACCTCTTCCTGCCCTGACCGAAAAGTCAAGTTGTCGCTCCAATCAGGTATTTGAGTCTCATCATCGTCTTCATCATTGTCTCCACCAACAGGAGTTACAGTTTGGGAACAAGGGTCTACATTATGCTCAGAACCTTCTTCATCTGGTCCTGGATCCAACTTATAAAGATTCTGGGCATCGGATCAGATCATTTCCTCATCTGGATTAACAGAAGCTCTGGAGCAGACCTCCGTTTCCCAGGCTATAGTATGAGTAAACAGCTGGGCAGACTCAGCCATCTGTGTTACCCCATACTCAGACTGGCAGCTGGAGACTTGGGAGCTGTGAGGAAGCAAGTGCGATTGGGGTGACACCTCTGAGGACTGGAGTATTTGTGATGTTGAAATTGAGGTGATGGAGAGCCCACTTGAAGGAGCACTTGATATCCGTTGAAGCACCTGCTGTTTTTGTGCCTCATCTAGAATTTGTAGCGATGGGCGTGTCCGTAAGAATGGGATCGTATCACATTGTCCACGAAAAGAAGTCGACATCTTGGTTTGGCTGGAAGATGGTCTTTCTTCTGCAGATGTTACTTCCCCCCCCACCGTGGGGGGCCTCGACCCACCGGCGGACAGGCACCAGTATTGGGATAGGGGGGCTGGCCGTCAGGGTCCACCGCGGCTCTGGCACAAACCCGGCGACACAGAGGTGGCACAGTCAGGAACGGACTGGCCGTGTCGGCTTCTCACTTTTTGGATTTTAGAAGGGCATGACATGCCTATATCTGTGTCTCCCCCTCCTTTTACTCCTCCACCTCTTTTCTTTTCGCATGACTATATGTACTTGTCACTTTTCCATGTGTTAGTTGTGTCTTCTGAGCAGTTTGTCAGCTTTTGGACACCTTTGAAGGTGTTTTCTATGTGTTTCTATGTGTTTTTGTTTGCCTGCCATTGGTTTTAACGGTGTTCGAAGGTGTTCGACGAACAGTTCGACGAACAGTTCGGCGAACACACGGGTGTTCGACGAACCGAACCGAACTCGAACACTACGGGGGTGGCTCAACACTACATAGGACCCCTTGTTCGAAAGGAGCTTCTGAACTCTCTTGTCCATTGAATTTGTCAGGTTTTGGATGGTTTCTGCTTCAATTGTTTTGCATGAGGACAGAATACCCTCCCAGAGCTGTTGCTTAGATGTGAACTGCCTCCCGCCATCATAGACACTCCTTTTGATGATGCTCCAGAGGTTCTGAATGGGGTAGAGGTCAGGGGAGCATGGGGGTCACACCATAAGTTTGTCCCCTTTTATGCCCATATCAGCCAGAGATGCAGATGTTTTATGTGCAGCATGAGATGGTGCATTATCATGCAAAAAAATGATCTTGCTGTGAAATACATGGTTCTTCTTCTTGAACCATGGCAGGAAGTGCTGTTTGAGAAAATCCACATACATTATGGAGTTCATCTTTAGCGCCTTCAGGGATCCTAAAGGGGCCGACAATCTCTCTCCCCATGATTCCAGCCCAAAACATTACTCCACCTCCTCCTTGTTGGCGCTGTAGCCGTGTTTGCGTGGGGTGTCCATCAACCAGCCATCCTCCACTCCATCCATCTGGACCATCGAGTGCTGCACGGCACTCATCCGTGAACAAAACAGTTTTGAAATCAGTCTTCATGTAATGTTTGGCCCACTGGAGCCGTTTCTGCTTGTGTGAAGTGGATAGAGGAGGTCGACAGGATGGCATATGCACAGCTGCAAACCTCTGAAGGACCCTGCATCTTGTTGTTCGGGGGACGTTGGAGGCACCAGCAGCTTCTAAAACTTGTCTGCTGCTATGACAAGGCTTTTTTGCCGCTGCTCTTTTAACCTGACGTAATTGCCTGTAGGAAAGAGTCCTCAATTTGCCCTTATCAGCACGCACGCGTGTGTACTGTGAATCAGCTACATACTTCTTGATTGCCAAGACACTTCATCCTGATCATCGCACAATGTTGATTGTAGTCATGCCTTGACCTAAACACTCCACAATTTGTTGCTTCTCAGCAGCCGACACATCCTTTTTCTTTCCCATTTTGGCAGAAAATGTAGGCTGCTTAATAATGTGAGACAGCCTTCTTAAGTAGTCTTGCCTTTCATTGGACACACCTGCCAAACTAATTAGCACAGGTGTCTGCAATTGCTTACAGTGATATAAAGAGCCCTGACACACATCACCATCAATGAGTTTAACTGACAAACAAACAAATTCTTCCCTTATCACTCCTAAACACTTTTTCCATAATAATTTGGAACACAGTGTACATGTGCTTTTCCACAAAACACCAGTGGTTCACGTAGTGAATCTTACAGTTCTAACTTGCCAACCATGGTGGGGATGGAGTTGTTCAATAAAGGGCCCAAAATTAAGATAACGTAGATGGGAGAGGTCTCTATGAATAGGAATTCCTAAGTATTTGATACCCTGTGAGGGCCAGGCAAAGGGAAAGTTGGACTGGATGGAATCCTATATGGATTTGGGGAGGGAGACATCGAGGGCCTCAGACTTCGCTGCATTGATTTTAAACTTTGACCATGTAACAAAGTGATCTATTTCAGACATAACAGCATGGATGGATATATGTGATTGAGTGATATATACTAGTACATCATCAGTAAATAGAGAGCACTTGTACTCGGTGCCTCCCACCTCAATCCACCTAATATTGGGGTTATGGCGAATTGATGAGAGCAGGTGCTCCGTCACTAGGATGTATAAGAGAGGGGACAGAGGACATCCCTGCCTTGTCCCATTGGTGATTGTGAAAGGTGATGAAAATGTTCTGATGCACCCCCTGGGCCTTGGGACACCCGGAGCCGGACCCTTTTTGGTGGATGCTGGTGGTTGTAGTCTTCGTGGCGGCGACCCGGTTCCGTGGCTCAGGGTGGTCAAACCAGTGGCGGAACTATTTATGTGGTTTTGATGTTTAAATGTCCGACTACGCCACCCGTGGATTGCGGTCAGAGTGAACCGCCGCTGCAGGGCAGACCGCTGAGGCTGGTGTTGTGGGTGCAGCAGAGCGTAGCATAACTCCCCACGGGAGGAGTATAGCCTCAGGGCAGTGTATGCGGAGGATGGGGGTGATGGTGCAGGGCAGCAGCAGTAATGACACGGAGTCAGTGATGCAGTCCAGGGCCTTTACTCACAGTTCTTATTATCCAGACCACGTCTGCAGGCAACGGCTGCCCACGTCGTACTGTGCTCACCAGATGAGGGGTTCAGACAACTCCCAGATAACTTTGGAGCGCTTCACAGGACCCCCTTTGTGTGTCCTTTGTCTGGCCTTTCTTACCAACCCTTCTGTCCGGCTGCCTCGCCTCGGGCCTCCTCTTGGTAAACTTGGCGCCAGTTTCCCTGACCCTATGTGCTGCCCTCCTAGCGGGTGTAGCAAGGGGCTGCGCCACATAAAATGTCACAGCCTCCGGATTCTAGCTGAGGGTCGTTTCCTGCCTCCACTAGTTTCGGGGACCGGTCTCCCCCTTTGGCCTGACCCCTCCATGCAGGTGGATTCGGGCGTGCGGTGGCGACTCGCCCGTCCGCACCCCTGGGATCCCTTCGTTCCTCGTTCCTGGAGCCTTCTCCGCTCCTCTTCCTTCCTTCTCCCTCTTCCAGGCCTGGGCCTCTGTTACTAGGCCCGCCTCCGGAGCAGAGCTCATGCAGAGCCCCTGCTCCCTGCCACTTCTGCTCAGACTTCTCTGCACTGAACTAAGATGGTGCCCACCTTTTATACTCCCTTCTCAATGCACCCAGGAACTGCTTCCTCCCTGCTCCTGCACTACAGGGTTCCCCTTCCTCAGTGTTCCCTCCCCCCACTCCAGCCAGGGACAGGGACTGTCGTGCCCATCTCAGGGGCATATTGGTCGCCCTGCCCCACGGCAATGTGGTGTAATGCATGCAGGTGTCGGGTCCTGATCCACACTCCATCCTTACCTGAGAGTGAGATATCACACATCTGGGTGAGGTGCAATACCTCTGTAGCAACCGAGCCCTCAGGGTGCTACAGTTCCTTTTATCTTCAGCCTAGGTGACGTATTGCGATACAGGGCCGTGATTTTGGCTACAAAAGGGTCCCCTAGACCCCTACCCCAAGCTTTTTAAGAGAATCATATATGGCGTGCCAGGAGACTCTATGGAATGCTTTCTCAGCATCCAACGAGAGTATCTAATTACAAATTTTTAACTGCATCTAGCCCAGGAAATACTTTGTGCCTAGTAGCAGTGTCTGCTAGTCAGCGGATTATCCCGGCTGTTAAGCAAGCTACTCCACCTGTAGTTTGGACACTTAATTTTTTCAAAGGAAATGCTTCAGGACCACGGGATACTCAGTGAAGAGCATCAGGAGGCACCCCAAGGCATAGGGGCTGGGACTGGCAGTAGGATGCCTTGCGGTGGACAGCCGAGCTCGATCTTATAAAAGCTTTTTAACTGCAGCAGCTTTAGTGGACGCTACTGGAGCTGGAATTACGCGGCTGCTGGCATGAGACTTGCCCTCCAATAGATCCTTGTAAATGGATTTAAAGTGTATTCATTCAAATTAGAGAGACAAATTAAATTAAAAAGCTTAAAGCTGCCTCCACCACAGGGGGGCTCGCTCGACCCACCAGCGGACAGGCACCAGTATTGGGAGAGGGGGGCTGGCCGTCAGGGTTCACCGCGGCTCTGGCACAAACCTGGCGACACGGAGGTGGCACGGGCAGGAGCGGACTGAACGTGTCGGCTTCTCACTTTTTGGATTTTAGAAGGGCATGACATGCCTATATCTGTGTCTCCCCCTCCTTTTACTCCTCCACCTCTTTTCTTTTCTCATGACTATATGTACTTGTCACTTTTCCATGTGTTAGTTGTGTCTTCTGAGCAGTTTGTCAGCTTTTGGACACCTTTGAAGGTGTTTTCTATGTGTTTCTATGTGTTTTTGTTTGCCTGCCATTGGTTTTAACGGTGTTCGAAGGTGTTCGACGAACAGTTCGACGAACAGTTCGGCGAACACACGGGTGTTCGACGAACCGAACCGAACTCGAACACTACGGGGGTGGCTCAACACTAGTCTTTTGCGATGTCTTTGTGTTCGTTTTTTTGCGGCGGTTTCACTGCGAAATCAGTTTATATATAAAATAGTAGCGGCTTCCAAGCAGAAGCTTCTAGAAGAAAAGACCAATCGCTTCTTTTAGCCGCTTCAAAGCTTTTGAAACCTGAAGAAGTTAAAAGAAGTGACAACAGAATGATCATATGCACAGCAAGTCCTTTTGACTTTTCAGTACATATGTTCATTCTTTTTGACGTTTGTACAGCTTTTTTTTTTTTAGAATAGACATTTATCATCAATCCACCTGCTCTGAGCACAATGTTATGGAGTTCCCAGTATGCAAACCATGCAAATAAGGTGAATGACACAGAATCAATATAATTGGTATAACATTTTTTAATGTAATCATATATATATATATATATATATATATATATATATATATATAAATAAGGTCATGTGACCTAAACGTTGGCCCATTGCACACAGACGTTTGCTGATGATTGTTGTAATAAACTTCTAACTTTCGGCTTATATTGGAGAGCCTGGTTTCCTCTCTATCTACTTTCCAGAGCATCTTCAAAATCCCCTCACAGAAAAGAGAGAAGGGGGTTCATCCGAAAATCGTCATGTGCAGGAGCAGTTTCTTCTTCAGCGTCTCAATAATATCACAGAAAGAAGACTGCTATTTCATTGATCCTCATCTGAGAACTCAGTACTGGTACGATGTTTCCCAAAGCTGATGGTAAACTAAAGAAAAGACAGAACAGAAGCAAAGGTGAATTATTTTTTTTTAGCATCTGAAATGAATGCAGATGTAATCTATATGTTCTCTCTTACCTGGGCTGACGTACAAGATGGACTCTTCTAGTGTCACTGCCAAACTCTTAACTTCTTCCTTGAACATTTAAGATGTTCCACTGAATTTTAGAAGGAAGCAGTGTTTGCGACACAGGGGGCACCGAAGGTTGGAGTTGAGCCAGGTAGAGATGCAACCCTGATGGAAACAATGATTGCATGGTAGCACTGTGACTTCCTCTCCGGTCTCATAATCCGTCATGCAGATGACACACGACTCCTCCTGAGATGTTACAGCTCTTGTTGGGAGGTTCCTAATTTGCTGAGCTCGCCAAGTCTGCTGCCTTTCCTGCAGATTATATTGTGCAGGTGGTGATGGTGGCCGCATCTGTGGCGGAGGCGTCATCACTCCCATTCTCTGCTGCTGAAAGATGATGTTGAACAGACGGTTTGCCTGCAGTAATTGTACAGGAGATCCACTTGCAGCTGGAGACTCCCTGAGTCTGCGGCTGGGCAGAACGGGAAATGGCCGTCTGAATTCAAACTCAGTGGCGGTGTCTGAGGATCCACTGTCATCCCTTCTGCTCTCTGATGTTTCTCTGGAGGGCTCTGCAGGGACGGGTCTAAGCGGAGAGCGGCTTCTTTCCCTGCTCTCTTGTCCTCTTTGCCGGAGAGGAGTTCTGGCTTCTCTGCCTCTCGCAGTGACAGCAGTGACGTCTGTTCTGTGTCCACCAGTAGTAATTGGTCTTCTCTGATCCCTTTGAGAAGATCTCAATTGATGGACAATCATAGCTTGACCTATAAAGAAATACAATTTACTATAAATATGCAAATGTTTATAAAAATACACTTTCGAGCCAAACGGAGTGAACCTGCTGTTGCTTTGGGGTTTAGGGAGAGGAGAAAAAATTGATTAATGTTTGGGCTAAATAAACCTGCTCAGTGGATCCCCTCTCTACAGACATCACAGAGCAGGGGTGGAACCAGACTGCGACTAACACACCCCCAAGGACTATGAATGGGAAGGTGGAGGATGCACTGAGTGTACTGAAACCGCTTACCCCAGGGAAATATCCTCCCTGAAAAGATCCTATAAGGTGGGAATATTCTCTCACTTACACTGATTTTCAGGTCGGTTCATCCAAGTCTCGTTGTCAGCAATAAGCTGATGCAGCTCCCTGGAAGTCATGGTTCAGTTTCCCGGGGCTGAGATGGTAGAGTGATAGAAAATGAGAACTAAGTTCTCTGCTGGCACGGATGTTATGGTGCCAAAATATCAATAAGAAGCTGTAGAAGTAAAGCACTAGATGTATGAAACAAACTAGCTCGCACTTCCAAAACCAAGGTAGAGTCTCAGCGAAAACTTCAACTCTGAAAATGGCGCTGATGTCACCGAGTGCATAGATTGTATAACCTCACAGCATTCTATGTCACTGTGACATCACATGTGAGAGCAACAACGCGCTGTCATGATGGCCGACTGTCCAATCTGTTATATACATATTATAAAATGTTATATTATTATATATTATAATACACATTGTAAAAAAATATTATATTATATTATTATTAACCATCTAACACTCTTAAGGTGTGTATATGTGTCTAAAGCATAGGAGATATATATATACATCTTATGAATATCAGATGCCTTGGAATAATAATCTCATACTCACCTTTCAGACCCCCAGTACTGCTGCTGTCAGTGTCCCCGCCGACCTCCGGGCTTCTCTTTCCCGCAGGGGCCATTGTGTGACCACTGCAGCCAATCAGTTAATACATATTTCCCATTCATATGTTTCATGTTGATGTAAAATAAACACTTTTAGAAAAGAAAACAGATAAATAAGATTTTCAAAATACGGCATATACTAAGGTGGATACTCATGGTATGATATGCAGAGAGAGGAATACTGGGAGGGCACAGAACATGTTAGTCCACCTGCTTAACCCTCAGGATAATTCTTATCAGGTCATAGAGGGGTGTACATAGAAATCCACAGACCCCATAGCAAAGATCTGAAATGGGACCTCTTATTGGCCCCTGGCTGCCATTAAGTAACCCAGTGGTGGTCACAGAGATCCCCTGTCTAACTGCTTAGATACCATAGTTGCTGGTCACTATGGAAGATAAGGGGTTAAACTGATGTAATCAGAGCTAGCTTGAATTGCAGCAATTACAAATGGCTGTCTGCTGTGTAAAACAGCCGGCACCCACTGGGTATGGAGTGGGCTGAGCATGTGAGTTTGCCCCTTATAAACCATCATAACTTATGCTGTATATATACGATATAAACAGGGGATGGGGCTATTCGGCACTAGGCTCCTCCTGTTCATGGGCTCCATAGCGGTCATGTGGCCTGCCAAAATTGGCTGTATGCTACTGAGGTCATACATATAATATGGAAAAAAAATATCATACAAGGTAAAAAATTGAAATTCATATCAGAAATAGTCCAGTTCTTTAGTGCCCATTCACATTAAAGGAAAATCATCTGAATTGATTGAATTTTGTGGGACAGGCCCATTATCCTCCCATGGAAAGCACATGCATGCTCGACTGAATCAGGCATACATGAGTATAGGAGCAGTGAGGGAGAGAAGAGAGGAAGGGAGAAGACGGTGATTGGTGAGTATTTTAATCTGCCTCCATCACATAGATATTTAGGATGGATTAGGGAAACGTTAGCTTGGAGCGCTTCTTTCTCCAATAAGTTTTATTGATTTTTATAAACAAAGAAAAATATACAAACAATGAACAGAGAACGCAAAAGTGTAGACAAATTATAGATGAAAGTTACCATAAAAGTGAGTGATGAAAATGTTCAGCATGTGAAAAAGTGGAAATAATAGGAGTGGTACAGATGCGGAGACGGTTGGGACTGCTTGCCTCCCATGTAGACAGATTTTGATAAGGCATATGGGGCTCTATTACCCTAATCAAGATCTCAAGTAGGGGAATGACACCTTTGCTCTCACCCAGGTTCACCTGTCATGCCAGGTGTTGGTGCAAAACAGAGGGAAAAGGGAAAGGGAGCCCAGACACTAGGCAAAGGGGGAAGTGGAGACCTCATGGTCTGGTCTAGCGTCACCCTGTCTCAACTACCGTCCCTATAATGCCTCTTCAGCAATCGCCGCACGCGTGCCTTGCCCTACTTTCCCTGGCGTATGGCTATGGCTAGGGATGGAAGGAGATGAGCATTAGTCAACCTCCACTAAATACTATAGACAACAAGGGAAGACAAAACAGGGGGAAATTACTTAGCTTTAGATGACTCCAAATATGCACACGGCCTCAAACTCCAGAGAGGACTAAGAACTGCTCCTGCTTAGCCTCACAAGTAGAAATGAATATAGCCAGCGACTTCCTCTCAGACACACCAGGTATATATACACCCAGGCCAGAGAGATAATTAGCAAGAGAGAGGTAGCCGCTCGGTTCTAAAGACAGCCTCTTATTTAAGAAGCTGTCTGCAATGCCAAACGTAGAGATCTCCTGCAACCCACTGCAGGGCGACTGTCTGTCACCTCTGACACAGCCGTGACATCACCAGAGGGAAACAGTTGATAACATAATTGAGAGAATAGAGGAACAGGAGGTAGGATTGATGTATTCAGACTGAAGAGTCCACCTGGCGAAACCAAATTTAGCAAAAACATTTTCAAACTGCATCCATCTGTGAGATTAATTTGATAAGGATTGGATTACTGCTATGCAAGAGCTAGGTGTGAGAACCTGTCCAGTTCAGATTTATATGAATGATAAAAATGGTAGAAATGTTTCTTAAAGGGAACTTTCACCCCCTGTGAGATTTGAGACCTCTAATATGGGCATACAGGTTATAGAAAAATAAATCTATACATACCTGTATGGCCCATAGTAGAGTTCTGAATGCAGAGAAATGTAGTTTTATAAAATCTGTTTTCACATGCTTGGCGTCCCCCGGAAGGCAAGAAATCCCCGCCTATATCTTTAGTTAGCCCAGAAATCCCCGCCTATCTGCTTATTTAGCATGTTCCCCCATCCCCTGCGCATCACAGGGCCCTGTGACGTGCACTGGTGTAACTCATTTCCCGCGCATGCGCAATGCAACGCTCACATCAGGAGCATTTTGTTTCTCCCGGCCCCGTTTGTCTCTGCCCTATTCCATAGTGTTCTAAATATGGACACACAGACCAAATACTAATGTCACACTGATGCAAAATGCTGATGACACTGGAACTATTATTGTCCACTTAAACGTTTAAACATGGACTTGTGAATGAAAAATATCAGATAATATAGCTGAGAGTTTCTCATTAATCATATACCAAGAGATCTGTCCTTTTCACTTCCTAGAAATCAGGTACTGGTTTTCTCCAGGCTAAGGCATCTGTGTTGATTAGTGATGAGCGAGCATACTCGCAAGTACTTGGTACTCGCCTGAGCATCTCAGTACTCGAGATGCTCGAAGCTCGCCGAGTACTTCCGGGATGCTCGGGCGGATGCTGGGGTCCCCTCTCTGCATGTTTGGCGCTCTTTAGAGCGCCATTCAACATGCAGGAATTGTCTGCCCCACACTGCAATGCTGCAGCCATGTTAGTTGTGGCATTACACTGATTGGCTGGCCGCATAGCCTCATCAGGTCTATACCAGACCTAGCGCCGCCGTGCTGATCAGTCTACTCTGCAATCAGACAGTGTAGGGAGAGGTGCTGCTGAGCTAGGGAGAGATTTGGTTGTTTATTAGTTAGTGTAGGTATTCCACAAGATTCTCTACACATATTCATCTGAACTAACAGTCCTTCTGAGGACTAATCCAGCTGCAGAGATACCAGTGCTAGACAGGCAGGCAGGGTATATAGCAGACTGCAGTGCATATAGCAAGAGGATCCATTTCAGTTCTGTCTGCTGGTGCTTTTACAGATATTATATTTGTAGAAATAGCCCCACGTATCAGGGGCCAGGAATATTTTTTTTTATCTTTATCTGATTGTTTGCTTAAGGCTGTGTGCCCACGATGTGTTTTTTATGTGTTTCCGCAGGGCAAAAATGCTACAGAAATGCTTAAAAAACGCATGGTAGAAGGCCTGCCATGTTCCCTAATGATAATCTGCATGTGCTTTGCACATGCGGCGGAAATTTCTGCTGCGGGTTATCATTGCGGAAAAAAACGCAGCACTACCAATTATTTTGCGGAAGCGCTGCGTTTTCGCTGCCATTGACTGGCATTGGAACCCTTGGATTCCGCATCACTGGATCTGTACATGCGGAATCCAAGCGTTTCAAAGTGCGGATGGTACCCGGGTCTGGATGAGAGGAGACTCTCATCCGGACCCGGGTACCATAGAAACTGTAAAAAAAAGAATAAAATCAAAAATAAATATGATACTTACCTTCTTATGGCCCCTGGTGTGCTTGTCTTCGCTTGCCGGCAGATCGCGGTGGACGGAAGGACCTGCACTGACGTCATTTAGTCTTGTGACGGCAGGTCCTTCAGTCTACCGCGAGCTGCCGGCAAGCCAGGACGGAGCGAATAAAGACTGCGCTGGCCATCAGAAGGTAAGTATATATATTTTTTTTTCTTTTTTACCATTCTTTAAGGTCACACTATATAAATCCATGACGTTTGCTTGGATTTATATAGTGTGACCAAGTTGTCAAGCACTTTCCAAGTGATGCTAAAATCGCTTGGAAAGCGCTTGTCAACCCACATGCTGAAATGCATGTGAAGAACGCTTCACATCCGCTTGTCCCTGGCAGGAAAAACGCATGTACAATCCGCATGCGTTTTTTCTGCCAGGGAGATGCAGAAATGCTCAGGAAAAAATCCGGAGCATTTCTGCATCGTGGGCACATAGCCTAAAAACCAATCCAGAGAACACCGTTTTTCTGCGCCATTTGCTTGTTGGCACTGCAGAATACAGCCAGGTCCTTTCCATATTACAGCGCTAAAAATCCAGCTATTGAAAACTGTGGTTTGTCTGTCACATGGATCACATATAATTGCCCTCAACAAAGCAGTTACTGGGAAAGCCCACCTAACCACGGACACGTGGACAAGTGCTTGTGGGCAGGGATGATACAGCTCTCTGACGGCACACTGGGTTAACATAGTGGAAGCCGGGACCCAGTCGGACCTTGGGACGGAACACATCCTGCCGATGCCGAGGATTGCGGGCCCTAGATCAATCAGGGTTGCCCCCACAGTCTACAGCTCCTGCACCTCATCTTCCTCAGCCTCCTCCTCCTCTTCAGCCTCCATCTCCGAAATGACCACATCAGTCACAAGCTGGAAGCACTGCAGCACTGCCTCAGCCAAGCGGCAACAGGCTGTGCTGAAGCTAATATGCTAAGGTGACAAACGTGGAATGAACTGGCTCTCTACACCTTGGAGGTCCTGGCCTGCCCTGCCGCTAGCGTTTTGTCAGGGCTGGATTGGGCCAGACTTCTCAACACCACTGAATGATAGCAGTGTAACATAAACTCAAATCCAGTTTCTTTTTTGTGAGGTGTATTCCTATGCACCTTTTCACACCCAGACATGGGTATATGCATCCTGATTTTGGCTATTTGCTCTTGTCCTCCTCCTTCTCCTCATCCTCATCCTCCACCACCATATCACCTGGGTGACGTGGTCTGTGATGCAACACCCACATATTTTTTTAAAGGGTGTTTATGATGCCTGTAAAAAAAATTTTTTTATACAGTATGTTCATGTATACCCCCAGGGGTAAATGTTTGTCAGCCCATACACTTAGTGCATGGGCGTTACATGTATAGGAGACCCGCTCCTTTCTAATGGTAAACATTTTTTTATGAGGTCCTCCTCCACGTCTTTTCCAAGGTGCATTGGAATGCCTCCCAATTTTTGGCAACCCTTGCATTCATTGCATAGGTCAACACTATGGGAGACCCACTTCCTAATAATGGGAACATTTTTTCATGAGGCCCTCTACGTCATTTCCAAGGGGCATTGGAGTGCCTCCAAATTTTTGGCAGCCCTTGCATTCACTGCATAGGCCAACACTATGGGAGTCCCACTTACTAATAATGGGAACATTGTTTTCAGGAAGCCATCTGACCTCCACCTCTCTTGTACGGGGCATTGGAGTGCCTCCAAATTGTTGGCATCCCTTGCATTCACTTCATAGGCAAACACAATAGGAGACCCACTTCTTAATAATGGGAACATTTTTTTTCAGGAGGCCCTCCTCTACGTCTCTTCCAAGGGGCATTGGAGTAGGTCCAAATTTTTGGCAGCCCTTGCATTTACTGCATACGCAATAACAGTATAGGAGACCCACTCTTTAGTAATGGGAACAACAAAGCATAGCCAGCCGCTGGCCCTTTAAGAATAGTAAAGGCCGCCTGATGGCCCTATAAAAATAGGCTTTGTGACTTTCAGAGTCCCTCCTTTATAAATGAAGCAGGATGTGTCTGATAATTTCTCACACACCACATGGCCAGATAAGGTTGTAAAATGTTAAAATGACATTGCCTGGTGAAAGCATTTGTCACGGTTGAAAGCAATGCAAAAGTGCAAAAATGCATCAAAAACGCTACGTGTGAACATAGCCCAAGGTGTGGAGGAGTATTTTTGTTTTTGGTTATGTATTTTGCCTTATATACAAGTCATTACCCTGGAAAGGATGTTCCTTTACATATTTCCCAGGAAAATCCATTTTGGTTTCATTTTTGTATGTTTTATTGTGAGTCCGTAAAAGTGGCGTAATACCTCTGACAACATTGTTCACAGCAGTGACCTGGGAGTCAGAAATGCTTCCAGGGGTCTTCCCCATGCTGTTCCCATGTCATTTGAGCACTGTTCCCATCGATTTGGGCAATTTTTAAGCCCTGTGCAGACCGCCGGGGGGAGCCACCTGAATAATGATTGAGATTCTCGTAGACTTACAGTACATTGGTCTCGTTGCTCGGGTCGAGCACCCGAGTATTCCACTGTGCTCGACCCGAGCAACGAGCACCCGAGCATTTTAGTGCTCGCCCATCACTAGTGTTGATGTGTTGATGGGCATGGGGGACATGGGAGACATAACTGGACAGCTGTCTAAGGTGTATAGGCACAAGGCAGTTTAGGAGTTAAGGATAAAGATGTTACAAGATATTACATGAAATGTTACATTTTTTGCTGATCACTAATGGTTCACATAAACCTAAAATCTTCAGTCTTAACTTTTTCTTAAGACATTATTGTAAAGTCTATGAGAAGATATGATGGGTTCAAAGAACTTCTGGAATTTTAACAAATGCAGAAGACAATTTTTGAGATGGGGATGGATAAATAAATAACATATCACCAATTATAAGAAGAGATCCTACTTTTTGGGGGTCGTGTTTTACTATAATCAATTGTCTATTCCATCTGGAATGGAAGTTGTGCCTTGATTTTGTCAGAGATAATCTGGGGAGGCAAAACCATGGGGGGTCACACAAACCTCCACTTTTGGTACCCTGACTGCTGTTAGGTGCTGTGATGAAATCCTTGGAGCCATTGTCAGACAATACACCGGTGCAGTGGCCCTGGGTTTCTCCTGGTACAAGACAATATCCATCCTCATGTGATCAGACTGTGGAGTCAGTTTCTGGATGAGGAAGACATTTATGCCTTTGACTGGCCCTCATGTTTCCCAGAGCTGAATCCTTTTGAGATCCGGTGGTTTGTTCTGTATCAGGCATCCAACAAAGTCAAGTAACATTACAAACTATGCAGGAGCTCACCGATGCCCTGATAACCCAGAATACCGCCCATTGTCTCATCAGGAGCATGCCCAGACATTGTCAGGAGTGCTACAGACACGTGGGGTCATACTTTTATTTTTCACGTCACTGTAAATACTTCTATTCCATCCTTTGTTATTACTCTGTACGTCAAAAGATATCATAAGCAGAGAATGGGAAGATAAACAGCAAAACAAATAATTATTAAAACAAATCCAATGGAAATATTTATTTTTTATTTATTGACTTTTTAGTTCTTCAAACTCGAATTGTCTTCTTTCTTTTCTCACTTTATACAGAGAAGTTTTGCTACAAGAAGCAGACGTTCCACGGGTAAGTCCTTACTGATACAACGCTGTTACAATGCCTTATACCAATGTTCCCAGCCGGCAGCTCTCTGCTGGCGTCAGAACTGCAACTCCTAGAATGGCATAAATAGCCATAGATTGGGCAAAACTGCCCGACACATCCACTGGTAAAACTCCAGAATAGTAATTTACAGGACTGACCGGAATGAAACAATGATACTGATAGATGATGATGAATGGGTGAAGCTGCAGAAGAGACGATGTAGGACGGGGCGTTGCTTTGCCCGCTGTCAAGTTCTTCAAAAGTTGAACCATTTCGTCTCCAGATATGTTACTCCAGTTCCTGTAGTCCTTGACTGGGGTAACACTTCTGAAGGGGCACACGTACACGCACACCACTCATCAGATATGCCAAGTTCATTAAGTGTTGTGCGCCTCTTAATGAAAAGCATTCATGAATAAGATTTCCCGATTTCTTTAAGACTGGGGCCTGAAAAAGCACTCACAAAATGATTAAAATCATTTTCCTAGTCATTTCTATGGATAGAATATTTATGCGCCTAAAGTGGCATAATTCTTGATGAATTTGCCCGTCAGGCTTCCACAAGCACAGCAGTGCCTTAGTTTTGCAACTTTTGGTGGATCCAGCCAGGAGTGGAGTAAAAATGCTAAAATTCGCAACATTTTTGTGCTACTTTGAATTGCGACCAAAATTTTGCAGCGTTTCAAAGTGTTGAACACTAGAAAACTGTTGAAAACAACTTGATGAGTCGGGCCCTATATCTCCAGCAGTGGCAGTAAATAAATGGAGCAATGAATGGAGTAATGAAGCTTGTGCAAGACTATATCCCTCCATTCAAATGGAAGAGAAAAAAACACAGAGGCGCTCTATGTGTGAACCAGCTTGGAGGTCCAGAAATCCAGCGTTCTGGAATTGCTCACCTGGGATACTTGTGCTAACCATGTGTGAAGCCCAGCTGTGCTTGGTATCACAAATCCTAGAAGGGTGTATTGATGGATTCCTCCTCAAGAGGCCCCCATAACCATTCACACATCTCCACCTTCCACCTCAGACCACGAGAGGGAGCCCGCTAGCGATATAAAAGGGAAGGTGGAGCTAGGCAGCAGTTAGTTGGAGTCAGAGTCTAGTTCAGTCTGGTTTAGCCGTGACTCCAGTACAGCCTGAGAGGAGTTACCTCAGAGGACAAAAGCCTGTTCCAGCTCCTGCAATTGCTAGCCTGCAGTGGAGCTTATCCAGATCAAGACTCCATGTAGCTCAGAGAGGTGAGCTTCAGGTGTGCCAGCGCCATAAGATCGGTGAAGCGCGGCAAGCTGCCATTAGTGTGAGTAGCCTAGAGAGGGCCCGAGTAGGCCGAAAGAGAGTAGAGAGTTAGTTCATAGGGGGCAGAGGAGCTTAACTAGCTCACCCCGAAGAAGCAGTTACCGGACACCGGGTCCGAAGCTTACCGGGATCTCCATGACCCAGAAAGATAAACCGGAATCCCTGGAGAACTACAAGTCCCATGCTGATTCGTACCAGAGCCAGGAGACCCATAGGCCCCGTAGGTCGGGAGCGTGCACTCCAAGAGAAGGCCCTACCACAAGGACAGCCAGCGCAGGACAGAGACAAAGTTAGGCCTTGCTCCAGGCAGGTCAGAAACTTACTACGCAGAGTCAAGAAGCAGGAGGCCCAAAACCCGCTCATTGGGGAGGATCCGGACATACACCCTTCACCCTACAGTGCTCCGGGGAGTGCCTGAATTTCCATCAGTAAAAGGTACTGAAGTGACTATTGTGTCCGTCCCTGTTCTTGCTCCGACTCGGCTGAGTCTCCTTGTCCTGCATACCCCGTCCGTACCCTGCTCTGAGGCCTAGCTCCACCTGTGGGGAGCCATACCATCCAGCTGCCTTATCACTGGCCTCAGTGGACTGCGCAGCGCTGGTGAATATTATCAGAAACCATAGGTGGCGTCACGAACTTTTATAAACTTGATATCTATCAACGCCTTTTTAAAGAGAGACCCCAGAATACGGGCCCGGAAGCCGACCACCGCGACCTCCTTAAGGCTAAAGGCCCGGGTAACCGAGTCATCCCCCATGCCCTGGGCTAGTCACATGCACAACACTGCATGAAATGTGAACTGAAAACACTCAAAGCTGCGGCACCGACCTCCTGTCCCAATTGCCAGAGAAGGAAGCAAAGGATAATCCAGGAAGGAGGAAGAAATGCAGTTTCTCCAGGCGCTGCCACAAAGGATGACGAGCCAGATGGTAAGTAAGATTTTTCTATTGTTTTGTAATGGTAACAAGACTACACATTTCTGGGATGATTCAATTCAAATGGGACACTCTAGAGCCCCATGTTTTAAACTGTGGAGGTCCCAGTGTGGGATACACAGTGGTCAGCAAGTATTTACTTTTTCGGTGAAAGGTGATAACTTGCAACCTTTGTAGCATATCTTTAAATGATTATTCTCATTTCTTCTTCAGAAGCGCGCTGCTCCCCTGTCTTCCTACTTTCTGCTCGGCAGGGCAAAGTGCGCTCCAGACTGACTGACATTTTGGAGAAGCATCATAGATGCGCAATTGGCCCAAACTTAGTTCCCATGCCGCTATATGAAGCATCGGAGGATCACAGAAGTACTCAAGCTGGTTGGATTCACTCATCTGGCCAACTTCAGAGCAGCACTTGTAAGCTCTACAGCAAAGAGCTTGTAACTGTTGCGCTTCTCGCCTTGGAGAATGACCACCGAAATGAAATGGAAAAGACAGAAAATCATCTTTCCAGGTAATGCACTAATGTATGTTTTTCTTTATATTAAGCCATGTTTCCACATATTCAATATAATAAAATCTCATTCTCCCTCTATGAATGTTCATGTGCAGGAAAAAAACTGAGTAAAACTCTCTTCTTTATTAATTCTGGCATCTTTTTGACTTGCTACATATGAAAATAGTAGAAGATAAATATATAAGACTAATGCAGAAGACGACAGTCCAATGGGAACAGATATTGTGCCTTTATAGAAACAAATGTGGGGCCTTTGCAGTTGTCACCAAATTGATGCAATGTATCCTTATTCATAAAACAAAGATGTCTCTGCCGGGTTCTCAAAATACTATTTATTGATTTATATAGCTCTGTTTCTAACAATCCAAGCAATAGAATAACTGCAAATATACAGCGAGTGAAATAAGTATTGAACGTTTCACCAATGTTCTACATAAATATGTTTTGAATGGTGCTATTGACATGAAATTCTCGCCAGATTTCAGTAAAAACCCATCCAATCCACACAGGCAAAGAAATGAAACCATAAATGTACATAAATGAAATCATGTGTAATAATGAAGATGACACAGGGAAAAAGTATTGAACAAGCTTCCTGAAATGTATTTAATACTTCATACAAAAGCCTTTGGTGGTGATGACAGCTTTAAGACGCCTCCCGTATGGAGAAACTAGTCGCATGCATTGCTCAGGAGTGATTTTGGCCAATTCTTCTACACAAGCACTCTTCAAATCCTGAAGGTTCGGTGGGCTCCTTCTATGAATTTTGAACTTTAGTTCCTTCTATAAATTATGCAATTTTTACCAAATGTGGCAATACACCATATGTGGTTGTACACTAGAGTTTGAGCACACGGCAGGGATCAGTTGAGTAGAAGCGCCACTTGGGTTTTAGAATGCAGATTCTGTTTGAATAGATTGAGGGTGCCATTAGCCGAGCCCCTGAGGTGTCAGATCAGCAGAAACCCCCACAAGTGACCCCATATTGGAAACTTTACTGCTTAAGGAATTCATCAAGGGGTGTAGTGAGTATTTTGAACCTACAGATGCCTCACAGAATATTATAACATTGGAATGTGGAAATTTCACATTTTAGTTGTTAAAATGTAATTTTTTTTTATTAGCTACAAATGTGTCAGTTACATGAGGGTTAGTAGGTGAAACTGGACCCCAAAATTTATTCTGCAATTTCTCCCGAATATGGTGATGCTCTATATGTTGTCAGAAACTACTGTTTAGCCTCACGTCATGGCTGAGAAGGAAGGAGCGCTATTTGGATTTGAACCACAGATTTTGCTAGAACAATTTTCGGGCAACATTTGCAGAGCCGTTAAGGTGCCAGAACAGCAGAAAACCTCCAAAAGAGACCCCATTGCAGAATTTGGACCTCTCAATGAATTCATCTACGGCTCAAGTGACTATTTTGTAACATCCACGCCATAGTTTTTTGGGGGGAGAATTGCAACTATGCCAGCTCAGTGCCCACACATTGTGCCCAGTTGGTGTTTCTGGGGAAAACCCGTAAAATGTTAAGTGCGCTCTTCCCGCTACAATAATGCCAAAAATGTAGCCTCTTACTGTAGTTTAGGCACAGTGGGGCTCAGAATGAGGGGGTATTTGGGAGCGTATATTTCACTGTATTTTATTTGAGGGGTGGGAGCCATGTTGCTTTTCCAGAGTCTTTCTTCTACCAGTAACATGGGAACCCTCTACATTTCCAGTGACAGATGGCAGATCTGAGTGGGGGCAGGTTTTGTGCAGGAAAAGTTAGGGTTTTTTTGGTAACATTTTGGAGTACAAAATATTTTTTGATCACTTTCAGTATGGTGGGATCACATTCTTGTGTTCTACGCTGAGCATTTATAACACGGTTTCTGAGTAAATCTCACAAAAATGCGATTCAAACGAAATCCCCAGAGGAACCATCCATCATAATGAGGCAGATGGAGACACTTTGGACTCTGTTTGCCGTCTATTCCGGTGGTATCCATCTTTTTTGGCGTGCACAAAACTGTGGTCGCCCACACTTGTGCGCTAAAAAGATGCATAAAATAATGTGACACCACTGTAACAGACACCAGAGTCCAAAGTGCCTCCATCTGCCTCTTTATAGTGAGTGGTTCCATTGGGAGTTTTGTCTGAATCGTGTTTTGTCTGAATCGCGTTTTCTCTGATTTACATAGAAACTCCAATGTAAGCGCTCAACAGAGAGTGCAGGATAAATGTGAATCGAGCCATATTCCAATTTTTGGGATGTAGAATGAACAAATAGACAGTAGTACAAGAACAGTTTTTATTTTTATTTTTGCGCTGCTCATCGTGCGGTATAAATTAATCTACGGGTCAGTGCAATTACAGCGATACCAGATTTATATAGTTTTTTATGTTTTGCTGCTGTCACGCAGTAAAAATGATTGTTTATAAAAAAAAATTTTTTTTTTGTCGCCATATTGTGAGAGCTATAAATTCTTTATCTTTTGACGAACAGAGCTGTATGAGGGCTTATTTTTCACAACGAGTTGAAGATTTTTTTGGTACCATTTTGGTTTACATAACAATTTTTGATTGCTTTTTACTAAGATTTTTCAGACACAGAATGAATAAAAAACATCAATTCAGCTATTGTTTTTATACTGGACATTCTTTCGCACGGTTCACCATGCGGTAAAAGTGATAACACTGATTTATTCTTCTGGCCTGTATGACTGTATGATTACAGTGATATCAGATTCATATGACCCCCTGATTCATTTGCTGTTTTGGGGTAACTTTGTTTCTCCTATTATCCTTTGTCCATCTCTTCTTAAGGGTATTATATAGACCTGTTTACCTATCAAAATATATTTGTTTAATTCACCTTATGGACATCTATGGCATACAGTATATGTTCCATATGCATTTCATGTCCCTTTTGATCAGGGATATTCACTGAGTATACATATTTTTGTACGGTTTGTACCTTTCTCTACGTGACCCCAGGTGTTCATGTCACTTATATTGATTGTCTATCATTATTGCTGGGGGATATTTTTAGCACACTTTTTATTGCTATATTTTTTAATAATTTGTGTAATATTTATTATCCCCCACACATTTTTTGGTACACCAGTGCACTTATTTTGCACGTATTCTTTGTTAGTGCTTATGGCATTTATGTTCAATATTATTGCTGTTATTATTGTAACAGGTTAACCCTTTTTATTTTTCACTTTTTTATGTATCTCTTAGTACACTAGTGCACTTGCTCCGCACTTATTCACCCACAGTGCTTATGGTATTATGTCTAACATCATTGCTGTCATTAGTAATAGGTTATTTCATCCATCCTCTCTCTTGTAGCTTCTAATTCCATCTGACTTATATACCAGGTTCAAGCGTTTATTAGGATTACTATGTATTATGTATTACCTTTTCCACCTCCTTTACACACGATGTGATATGAGTCCTGTCCAATAGCGATCCGGGCTCCCCCATCTTTTGTACACCTAGCGGTATTTGCTAGCCGCACACTTTACTTACTTCCTTTCCTTGGGCTTGTGCGCATGCGCATTCATGGCACTCAGTGTCTTCCGGCCTTGCGCACTCGGAACAGTGTGCGTGCCACGTGTGCGTTCCAAGCGCACAATCCTGAAGTCACCTTTTACATCTATGAGTTACTGAGGAATGCTTCATGTGCCGCCTTCCACCCATGGCAATAATTGGATATAAGGCTAAAAACTTTGATTAATGGCTGTATATATAAGGAACACTGTCCCCTCCCTAGTTAACGCCCCTTGGAAGATGCACTGGCGAAACGGCGTTGTCGGGGGTGCATACACATGTAGATCTGACTACTAACAGTAAGTTCTAAGTGACAACTCCTTTCAAATCAGTACTACCGGGATTCAAAGCCTCCAAGCATTGCACTGTGCACTTTACGACGGGCTAGTCCCTATAATCTGTGTTTTATTTGATTCATGTTTACTGTTTTATGCCAATAGACTTCTCCATGGAAAACCTTGATTTATTAGGTTTCTTTTCTCCAGTACAATGCACCTTAGACGTGGGGTTATATATCTGCGTGGTTTAATTAGTGATCACATGGAGTCATAGCTTATTTTCAAATAGCATTAGGCTCATCTGTATGTGGATTGGTTAACGGTTTCCCTTCCCTGCTATGTTTATATGTTGTTTTATTGATTTTAGCATTATCAAATTAATAGAATAGAGTGTGTTCTTAAACCACTGGTAAAGATTACACCCAGCTACATTCAGGACACATCAGACCTACTGAATAAACTAGCAGCAATAGGTCCTCTACCAGAAGGATCCATCCTGGCCACCATGGATGAGGAATCTTTGTATTCTAACATCAGGATGAATTAAATGCCTGCAAAATCTTCATAGAAAATACAGGAATTGTTGCTGATTCTGTGGTCAAACTTACAGAATTCATCCTCACCCACAATTACATTGAATTTGATAACAACATATATCTACAGGAAACTGGTACAACGATGGGAAGTAAAATGGATCCACAGTACACAAATCTTTTCATGGCCAAGCTTGAAAGTGACTTTTTGTCCTCATGCCCCATCAGGCCTCTGGCCTACTATTGTTTCATTGACGATATTTTAATCATCTGGACGGGGTCTGAGCAACAGCTGAAGAGGTTCCATGAACACTTTAATCGATTTCATCCCACCATCAACCTAACACTCAACTACTCCTGTACTGAAATTAACTTTTTGGACACCATCATCAAGCTACAGAACAATGAAATAGAGACATCCTTGTACAGGAAACCAATTGACCGTCCTACATACCTTAAATTGTTTACAGACAAGCCGTCAGATACAATCGGATATGTTCCAACCCTATGGATAGAGACAAACACCTTCTTGGTCTCAGACCTTTTTGAATCAGGGCTACCATCCAAGAACAATTGAGAACCAGATTACAAGAGCCACCAGAATACCAAGGAATCACCTCCTACATTACAAAACCAAACAAGAAAGCAACCGGGTGCCTCTAGTAGTCATCTACAATTCAAATCTGGAGGCGCTCAGGAGAGCTACACGGAAACTACAACCCTTACTACAAAAAGATGGCCGATTACAATCCATATTTCCAGACCCCCCACTTCTGTGTTTCAGGCAGCCCCCAAATCTAAGAAGCATCATTGTCAGAAGCTTTCTGTCATCTCCTCCAGCTACAGGTACCTTTCCTTGCAACCAGAAAAAATGTAAAACCTGTCCGTTTATAATGACCACAGACAAGATGATGATACCCAACTCACATCAGGACTATAAGATCCCAGGTACGTTCAGCTGTATCACATCTAACGTAGTGTACTTAATTATATGTACCAAATGTCCAGCTGGGGGTCTTTATGTAGGGGAGACAGGGCAAAAACTTAGGACAAGAATGAATCATCATCGCCACACAATAAAAGAAAAAAGAATAGATCTACCTGTAGCCAAGTATTTTTGTTCCCCTGATCACAGCATAAAAGACATGAAATTACTGGTATTGAAAGGTAACTTCAAATCTCAAAGAGAAAGAAGAATCTCAGAATATAAACTGATGGTGACCTTTAACACTTTCAGAGCAGGAATGAATGTGTCGCATGGATTTATGTCATTTTACATCAACTAAGGAATGTGCCCCTCAGACTTGTGAGTCCATCATAACACTGGACCTAGTCACAGGACAATAAAACCTTCACACTCCTTATCTATTAACTGCTAAAATATTTATAGCCAGAACTGTTTATCTCTCCCATAAGAACTCTGCTTTCCGTCACCTGTTGCATCTATTGCATTATTTCTGTGTCTTATTGTGAATAAATATGTGATTCTTCAGATTTTGTGGTATACTAGCCTGATGAAGAGACCTGAGTAGTCTTGAAAGCTTTCAATTTGTTACTATCTTTTCAGTTAGCCATTAAAAGGAATCAACCACTGAAGACTCTCAAATCAAAGCATTATCAAATACATTTCTGATGTTTCATTTCTGCGCATATTTCTATTCTGTGTCTATAATTTGATATTAATATTGCAGCTGTGGGATTATATTTATTGTTGAAGTGGTATGCAGTGACTTACCTGGGACACTTGTGTTAATTACTATATTCTAACTGAGACAAAACCGTGTATGAATAAAGGATATTTATTACACACAAGTCTACAGTTCATATACTACTAATCACCACACTAACACAGTGCACACTAATAACAATAGCACAAAGTACTAATATACGATTAATTCCCAATTACCTAATTATACTTCCCACCCACTTGAGCTAAAAACATACTTACATTAATACTTATATCCCACCCGTCTATCACTACACTATCCCTATGGAGAAAAAGGGGTTACAAGCAGTGATCAGTAGACACTCAGCCAGATATCCTCATCATGGTGTCCATCGAGTTTTACCTGAAGTGTCTTTTGCGATGTCTTTGTGTTCGTTTTTTTTGCTGCGTTTTCACTGCGAAATCAGTTTATATATAAAATAGTGGCGACTTCCAAGCAGAAGCTTCTAGAAGAAAAGACCAATCGCTTCTTTTAGCCGCTTCATAGATTTTGAAGCCTGAAGAAGTTAAAAGAAGTGACAACAACGGATCATATGCACAGCAAGTCCTTTTGACATTTCAGTACATATGTTCATTCTTTTTGACGTTTGTACAGCTTTTTTTTTTTTAGAATAGACATTTATCATCAATCCACCTGCTCTGTGCACAATGTTATGGCGTTCCCAGTATGCATACCATGCAAATAAGGTGAAAGACACAGAATCAATATAATTGGTATAACATTTTTTAATGTATATACATATATATATTATGAACAAGGTCATGTGACCTAAACGTTGGCCCATTGCACACAGACGTTTGCTGATGATTGTTGTAATAAACTTCTAACTTTCGGCTTATATTGGAGAGCCTGGTTTCCTTTCTATCTACTTTCCAGAGCATCTTCAAAATCCCCTCACAGAAAAGAGAGAAGGGGGTTCATCCGAAAATCGTCATGTGCAGGAGCAGTTTCTTCTTCAGCGTCTCAATAATATCACAGAAAGAAGACCGCTATTTCATTGATCCTCATCTGAGAACTCAGTACTGGTACGATGTTTCCCAAAGCTGATGGTAAACTAAAGAAAAGACAGAACAGAAGTAAAGGTGAATTATTTTTTTTAGCATTTGAAATGAATGCAGATGTAATCTATATGTTCTCTCTTACCTGGGCTGACGTACAAGATGGACTCTTCTAGTGTCACTGCCAAACTCTTAACTTCTTCCTTGAACATTTAAGATGTTCCACTGAATTTTAGAAGGAAGCAGTGTTTGCGCCACGGGGGGCACCGAAGGTTGGAGTTGAGCCAGGTAGAGATGCAACCCTGATGGAAACAATGATTGCATGGTAGCACTGTGACTTCCTCTCCGGTCTCATAATCCGTCATGCAGATGACACACGACTCCTCCTGAGATGTTACAGCTCTTGTTGGGAGGTTCCTAATTTGCTGAGCTCGCCAAGTCTGCTGCCTTTCCTGCAGATTATATTGTGCAGGAGGTGATGGTGGCCGCATCTGTGGCGGAGGCGTCATCACTCCCATTCCCTGCTGCTGAAAGATGATGTTGAACAGACGGTTTGCCTGCAGTAATTGTACAGGAGATCCACTTGCAGCTGGAGACTCCCTGAGTCTGCGGCTGGGCAGAACGGGAAATGGCCGTCTGAATTCAAACTCAGTGGCGGTGTCTGAGGATCCACTGTGATCCCTTCTGCTCTCTGATGTTTCTCTGGAGGGCTCTGCAGGGACTGGTCTAAGCGGAGAGCGGCTTCTTTCCCTGCTCTCTTGTCCTCTTTGCCGGAGAGGAGTTCTGGCTTCTCTGCCTCTCGCAGTGACAGCAGTGGCGTCTGTTCTGTGTCCACCAGTAGTAATTGGTCTTCTCTGATCCCTTTGAGAAGATCTCAATTGATGGACAATCATAGCCTGACCTATAAAGAAATAAAATGTACTATAAATATGCAAAAGTTTATAAAAATACACTTTCGAGCCAAACGGAGTGAACCTGCTGTTGCTTTGGGGTTTAGGGAGAGGAGAAAAAATTGATTAATGTTTGGGCTAAATAAACCTGCTCAGTGGATCCCCTCTCTACAGACATCACAGAGCAGGGGTGGAACCAGACTGCGACTAACACAGCCCCCAAGGACTATGAATGGGAAGGTGGAGGATGCACTGAGTGTACTGAAACCGCTTACCCCAGGGAAATCTCCTCCCAGAAAAGCTCCTATAAGGTGGGCATATTCTCTCACTTACCCTGATTTTCTGGTCGGCTCATCCAAGTCTCGTTGTCAGCAATAAGCTGATGCAGCTCCCTGGAAGTCATGGTTCAGTTTCCCGGGGCTGAGATGGTAGAGTGATAGAAAATGAGAACTAAGTTCTCTGATGACACGGATGTTATGGTGCCAAAATAGCAATAAGAAGCTGTAGAAGTAAAGCACTAGATGTATGAAACAAACTAGCTCGCACTTCCAAAACCAAGGTAGAGTCTCAGCGAAAACTTCAACTCTGAAAATGGCGCTGATGTCACCGAGTGCATAGATTGTATAACCTCACAGCATTCTATGTCATTGTGACATCACATGTGAGAGCAACAACGCGCTGTCATGATGGCTGACTGTCCAATCTGTTATATACATATTATAAAATGTTATATTATTATATATTATAATAGACATTGAAAAAAAATATATTATATTATTATTAACCATCTAACACTCTTAAGGTGTGTATATGTGTCTAAAGCATAGGATATATATACATCTTATGTATATCAGATGCCTTGGAATAATAATCTCATACTTACCTTTCAGACCCCCAGTACTGCTGCTGTCAGTGTCCCCGCCGACCTCCTGACTTCTCCTTCCCGGAGGGGCCATTGGGTGACCACTGCAGCTAATCAGTTAATACATATTTCCCATTCATATGTTTCATGTTGATGTAAAATAAACACTTTTAGAAAAGAAAACAGATAAATAAGATTTTCAAAAGACGATATGTACTAAGGTGGATACTCATGGTATGATATGCAGAGAGAGGAATACTGGGAGGACACTGAACATGTTAGTCCACCTGCTTAACCCTCAGGATAATTCTTATCAGGTCATATAGGGGTGTACATAGAAATCCACAGACCCCATAGCAAAGATCCGAAATGGGACCTCTTAATGGCCCCTGGCTGCCATTAAGCAACCCAGTGGTGGTCACAAAGACCCCCTGTCTAGCTGCTTAGATACCATAGTTGCTGGTCACTATGGAAGATAAGGGGTTAATCTGATGTAATCACAGCTAACTTGAATTGCAGCAATTACAAGTGGCTGTCTGCTGTGTAAAACAGCCGGCACCCACTGGATATGGAGTGGGCTCAGCATGTGAGTTTGCCCCTTATAAACCATCATAACTTATGCTGTATATATACGATATAAACAGGGGATGGGGCTATTCGGCACTAGGCTCCTCCTGTTCATGGGCTGCATAGCGGTCATGTGGCCTGCCAAAATTGGCTGTATGCTACTGAGGTCATACATATAATATGGAAAAAAATATCATACAAGGTAAATAATTGAAATTCATATCAGAAATAGTCCAGTTCTTTAGTGCCCATTCACATTAAAGGAAAATCATCTGAATTGACTGAATTTTGTGGGACAGGCCCATTATCCTCCCATGGAAAGCACATGCATGCTCGGCTGAATCAGGCATACATGAGTATAGGAGCAGTGAGGGAGAGAAGAGAGGAAGGGAGAAGACGGTGATTGGTGAGTATCTTAATCTGCCTCCATCACATAGATATTTAGGATGGATTAGGGAAACGTTAGCTTGGAGCGCTTCTTTCTCCAATAAGTTTTATTGATTTTTATAAACAAAGAAAAATATACAAACAATGAACAGAGAACGCAAAAGTGTAGACAAATTATAGATGAAAGTTACCATAAAAGTGACTGATGAAAACATCCAGCATGTGAAAAAGTGGAAATAATAGGAGTGGTAGAGATGCGGAGACGGTTGGGACTGCTTGCCTCCCATCTAGACAGATTTTGATAAGGCATATGGGGCTCTATTACCCTAATTGAGATCTCAAGTAGGGGAATGACACCTTTGCTCTCATCCAGGTTCACCTGTCATGCCAGGTGTTGGTGCAACACAGAGGGAAAAGGGAAAGGGAGCCAAGACACTAGGGAAAGGGGGAAGTGGAGACCTTATAGTCTGGTCTAGCATCAGCCTTTCTCAACTACCATCCCTTTAATGCATCTTCAGCAATCGCCGCACTCGTGCCTTGCCCTACTTTCCCTGGCGTATGGCTATGGCTAGGGATGGAAGGAGATGAGCATTAGTCAACCTCCACTAAGCACTATAGACAACAAGGGAAGACAAAACAGGAGGAAATTGCTTAGCTTTAGATTACTCCAAATATGCACACGGCCTCAAACTCCAGAGAGGACAAAGAACTGCTCCTGCTAAGCCTCACAAGTAGAAATGAATATAGCCAGCGACTCCCTCTCAGACACACCTGGTATATATAAACCCAGGCCAGAGAGATAATTAGCAAGAGAGAGGTAGCCCCTCGGTTCTAAAGACAGCCTCTTATTTAAGAAGCTGTCTGCAATGCCAAACGTAGAGATCTCCTGCAACCCACTGCAGGGCTACTGTCTGTCACCTCTGACACACCCGTGACATCACCAGAGGGAAACAGTAGATAACATAATTGGGAGAATAGGGGAACAGGAGGTAGGTTTGATGTATTCAGACTGAAGAGTCCACCTGGCGAAACCAAATTTAGCAAAAACATTTTCAAACTGCATCCATCTGTGAGATTAATTTGATAAGGATTGGATTACTGCTACGCAAGAGCTAGGTGTGAGAACCTGTCCAGTTCAGATTTATGTGAATGATAAGAATGGTAGAAATGTTTCTTAAAGGGAACTGTCACCCCCTGCGAGATTTGAGACCTCTAATATGGGCATACAGGTTATAGAAAAATAAATGTATACATACCTGTATGGCCCATAGTAGAGTTCTGAATGCAGAGAAATGTAGTTTTATAAAATCTGTTTTCACATGCTTGGCGTCCCCCGGAAGGGAAGAAATCCCCGCCTATATCTTTAGTTAGCCCAGAAATCCCCGCCTATCTGCTTATTTAGCATGTTCCCCCATCCCCTGCGCGTCACAGGGCCCTGTGACGTGCACTGGTGTAACTCATTTCCCGCGCATGCGCAATGCGACGCTCACATCAGGAGCATTTTGTTTCTCCCGGCCCCGTTTGTCTCTGCACTATTCCATAGTGTTCTAAATATGGACACACAGACCAAATACTGATGTCACACTGATCCAAAATGCTGATGACACTGGAACTATTATTGTCCACTTAAACGTTTAAACATGGACTTGTGAATGAAAAATATCAGATAATATAGCTGAGAGTTTCTCACTAATGATATACCAAGAGATCTGTCCTTTTCACTTCCTAGAAATCAGGTACTGGTTTTCTCCAGGCTAAGGCATCTGTGTTGGTTAGTGATGAGCGAGCATACTCGCAAGTACTCGGTACTCGCCTGAGCATCTCAGTACTCAAGATGCTCGAAGCTCGCCGAGTACTTCCGGGATGCTCGGGCGGATGCTGGGGTCCCCTCCCTGCATGTTTGCCGCTGTTTAGAGCGCCATTCAACATGCAGGAATTGTCTGCCACACACTGCAATGCTGCAGCCATGTTAGTTGTGGCATTACAATGATTGGCTGGCCGCACAGCATCATCAGGTCTATACCAGACCTAGCGCCGCCGTGCTCATCAGTCTACTCTGCAATCAGACAGTGTAGGGAGAGGTGCTGCTGAGCTAGGGAGAGATTTGGTTGTTTATTAGTTAGTGTAGGTATTCCACAAGATTCTCTACACATATTCATCTGAACTAACAGTCCTTCTGAGGACTAATCCAGCTGCAGAGATACCAGTGCTAGGCAGGCAGGCAGGGTATATAGCAGACTGCAGTGCATATAGCAAGAGGATCCATTTCAGTTCTGTCTGCTGGTGCTTTTACAGATATTATATTTGTAGAAATAGCCCCATGTATCAGGGGCCAGGAATAATTTTTTTTTATCTTTATCTGATTGTTTGCTTAAGGCTGTGTGCCCACGATGCGTTTTTTAAGTGTTTCCGCAGGGCAAAAATGCTGCAGAAATACTTAAAAAACACATGGTAGAAGGCCTGCCATGTTGCCTAATGATAATCTGCATGTGCACATGCTGCGGAAATTTCTGCTGCGGAAAAACTGCAGCACTACCAATTATTTTGCGGAAGCGCTGCGTTTTCGCTGCCATTGACTTGCATTGGAACGCTTGGATTCCGCATCACTGGATCTGTACATGTGGAATCCAAGCATTTCAATGTGCGGATGGTACCCGGGTCTGGATGAGAGGAGACTCTCCTCCGGACCCGGGTACCATGGAAACTGTAAAAAAAAGAATAAAATAAAAAATAAATATGATACTTACGTTCTGATGGCCCCCGGTGTGCTTGTCTTCGCTTGCCGGCAGATCGCGGTGGACGGAAGGACCTGCGCTGACGTCATTTAGTGTACCGCGAGCTGCCGGCAAGCCAGGACGGAGCGAATAAAAACTGTGGGGGCCATCAGAAGGTAAGTATGTATTTATTTTTTTATTTTTTACCATTCTTTAAGGTCACACTATATAAATCCATGACGTTTGCATGGATTTAAATAGTGTGACCAAGTTGTCAAGCACTTTCCAAGTGATGCTAAAATCGCTTGGAAAGCGCTTGTCAACCCACATGCGGAAATGCATGTGAAGAACGCTTCACATCCGCTTGTCCCTGGCAGGAAAAACGCATGTACAATCCGCATGTACAATCCGCATGTACAATCCACATGTGCAATCCGCATGTACAATCCGCATGCGTTTTTTCTGCCAGGGAGATGCAGAAATGCTCAGGAAAAAATCCAGAGCATTTCTGCATCGTGGGCACATAGTCTAAAAACCAATCCAGAGAACACCGTTTTTCTGCGCCATTTGCTAGTTGGCACTGCAGAATACAGCCAGGTCCTTTCCATGTTACAGCGCTAAAAATCCAGCTATTGAAAACTGTGCTTTGTCCGTCACACGGATCACATATAATTGCCCTCAACAATGCAGTTACTGGGAAAGTCCACCTAACCACGGACACGTGGACAAGTGCTTGTGGGCAGGGATGATACATCTCTCTGATGGCACACTGGGTTAAAATAGTGGAAGCCGGGACCCAGTCGGGCCTTGGGACAGAACACATCCTGCCGATGCCGAGGATTGCGGGCCCTAGGTCAATCAGGATTGCCCCCACAGTCTACAGCTCCTGCACCTCATCTTCCTCAGCCTCCTCCTCCTCTTCAGCCTCCATCTCCGAAATGACCACATCAGTCACAAGCTGGAAGCACTGCAGCACTGCCTCAGCCAAGCGGCAACAGGCTGTGCTGAAGCTAATATGCTTAGGTGACAAACCGCACAATGCTGAAGAGTTGTGGGCAGCTCTGAAAGAACAGGCAGATCTGTGGCTGACACCGCTGAACCTACAGCCAAGTATGGTCGTGTGTAACAATGGCAGGAACCTGGTGGCGGCTCTGAGGCGAGGAGAGCTCATATATGTACCATGCCTCGCCCATGTGCTTAACCTCGTGGTTCAGCGGTTTTTCAAAACCTACCCGGAGTTGCCGCATCTGCTTGTCAAAGTACCCCGCCTGTGTGCCCATATTAGAAAGTGAGCTACAGCTTCCGCCGCCCTAGTCGCCCTAACCATCAACAAGGCCATCGGTATTCAGTTCAGACTCCACACATAAGAAATCAGGAGTGGACATGGATGTCAGACATATGTACCATCCTCCAAAACTTTGAGGACACCTCCAAGATGGTGAGTGGTGATGACGCCATAATAAGCATCAACATCCCGCTTCTCTGTCTTCTGAAACGCTCTCTGATAACAGTCAAAGAGGATGCATTGCAGGAGGAGAATGATGAGATGGAGCAAGGAACCATACAGAGTGATTCCTCACAGCCCAGCCTCATCTCATCCCAACGTGGATTGGGTGACAATGAGGAAGAGGAGGAAGAGCAGGAGCTAGTTTCATGCACTATAGATGGTACTACCTGCACAAATGTCATACCATCTGTTCAGCATGGATGGCCTGAGGACAGGGAGGAGGAGGAGGAGAGAATGGTCAGTTGTCCTCTTGGTGAGGACACGGAAGTCTTGCCTGTTAGCAGCCTGGCACCATGGCTGAGTTTATGTTACGCTGCCTTTCCCGTGACCCTTGCATTCTCAAAATTTTGGGAGACAGTCATTACTGGTTGATGACACTTCTAGACCCACGCTACAAGGAGAACTTTCTATCTCTTATTCCTGAGGCGGACAGGTCTACAAAGATGGGGCAGTACCAAAAAGCCCTTGCTACGGAACTATTAAAAAAATTCCCATCTGAAAACGATGGTGGCAGAGGTCACTGTTCGTTGGACAACCAAGGAGTACAGGCGAGAGGGACACAAATCCAATCCAGCAGAGGCAGGGGAACACTGTCAAAGTTCTGGGAGAGTTTTCTTAGCCCCTCCCATCGCACAGGCCCTGAGACATGGGATACTCTCACAAGGAGTGCAAAGTTTGGGAAGATGCTGAGGGAGTACCTTGCCGACCATACCAACATCCTCCGTGATTCCTCTGTGCCTTATAATTATTGGGTATCCAAGCTGGAGACGTGGAATGTACTGGCTCTCTACACCTTGGAGGTCCTGGCCTGCCCTGCCGCTAGCGTTTTGTCAGGGCTGGATTGGGCCAGACTTCTCAACACCACTGAATGATAGCAGTGTAACATAAACTCAAATCCAGTTTCTTTTTTGTGATGTGTATTCCCGTGCACCTTTTCACACCCAGACATGGGTATATGCTTCCTGAATTTGGCTATTTGCTCTTGTCCTCCTCCTTCTCCTCATCCTCATCCTCCACCACCATATCACCAGGTTGACGTGGTCTGTGATGCAACACCCACATATTTTTTTTTTAAGGGTGTTTATGATGCCCGTAAAAAAATTTTTTTATACAGTATGTTCATGTATACCCCCAGGGGTAAATGTTTGTCAGCCCATACTCTTAGTGCATGGGCGTTACATGTATAGGAGACCAGCTCCTTTCTAATGGTAAACATTTTTTTATGAGGTCCTCCTCCACGTGTTTTCCAAGGTGCATTGGAATGCCTCCCAATTTTTGGCAGCCCTTGCATTCATTGCATAGGTCAACACTATGGGAGACCCACTTCCTAATAATGGGAACATTTTTTCATGAGGTCCTTTGTCTCTTCCAAAGGGCATTGGAGTGCCTCCCAATTTTTGGCAGGCCTTGCATTCACTGTATAGGCCAACTCTATGGGAGACCCACTTCCTAATAATGGGAACATTTTTTCATGAGGCCCTCTACGTCATTTCCAGGGGGCATTGGAGTGCCTCCAAATTTTTGGCAGCCCTTGCATTCACTGCATAGGCCAACACTATGGGAGTCCCACTTACTAATAATGGGAACATTGTTTTCAGGAAGCCACCTGACCTCCTCATCTCTTCCAAGGGGCATTGGAGTGCCTCCAAATTTTTGGCATCCCTTGCATTCACTTCATAGGCAAACACAATGGGAGACCCACTTCTTAATAATGGGAACATTTTTTTTCTGGAGGCCCTCCTCTACGTCTCTTCCCAGGGGCATTGGAGTAGGTCCAAATTTTTGGCAGCCCTTGCATTCACTTCATAGGCCAACACTATGGGAGTCCCACTTATTAATAATGGGAACATTGTTTTCAGGAAGCCCTCTGACCTCCACATCTCTTCCAATGGGGCATTGGAGTGCCTCCATATTTTTTGGCATCCCTTGCATTCATTTCATAGGCAAACACAAAGGGAGACCCATTTCTTAATAATGGGAACATTTTTTTTCTGGAGGCCCTCCTCTACGTCTCTTCCCAGGGGCATTGGAGTAGGTCCAAATTTTTGGCAGCCCTTGCATTTACTGCATACGCAATAAGAGTATAGGAGACCGACTCTTTAGTAATGGGAACAGCAAAGCATAGCCAGCTGCTGGCCCTTTAAGAATAGTAAAGGCCGCCTGTTGGCCCTATAAAAATAGGCTTTGTGAGTTTCAGAGTCCCTCCTTCATAAATGAAACAGGATGTGTCTGATCATGTCTCACACACCACATGGCCAGATAAGGTTGTAAAATGTTAAAATGACATTGCCTGGTGAATGCATTTGTCACGGTTGAAAGCAATGCAAAAATGCATCAAAAACGCTACGTGTGAACATAGCCCAAGGTGTGGAGGCTTATTTTTGTTTTTGGTTATGTATTTTGCCTTATATACAAGTCATTACCCTGGAAAGGGTGTTCCTTTACATATTTCCCAGGAAAATCCATTTTGATTTCATTTTTGTATGTTTTATTGTGAGTCCGTAAAAGTGGCGTAATACCTCTGACAACATTGTTCACAGCAGTCACCTGGGAGTCAGAAATGCTTCCAGCGGTCTTCCCCGTGCTGTTCCCATGTCATTTGAGCACTGTTCCCGTCGATTTGGGCAATTTTTAAGCCCTGTGAAGACCGCCGGGGGGAGCCACCTGAATAATGATTGAGATTCCCATAGACATACAGTGCTGGCCAAAAGTATTGGCACCCCTGCAATTCTGTCAGATAATACTCAGTTTCTTCCTGAAAATGATTGCAATCACAAATTCTTTGGTATTATTCTCTTCATTTAATTTGTCTTCAATGAAAAAAACACAAAAAGAATTGTCCTAAAGCCAAATTGGATATAATTCCACACCAAACCTAAAAAAGGGGGTGGACAAAAGTATTGGTACTGTTTGAAAAATCATGTGATACTTCTCTAATTCGTGCAATTAACAGCACCTGTAACTTACCTGTGGCACCTAACAGGTGTTGGCAATAACTAAATCACACTTGCAGCCAGTTAACATGGATTAAAGTTGACTCAACCTCTGTCCTGTGTCCTTGTGTGTACCACATTGAGCATGGAGAAAAGAAAGAAGACCAAAGAATTGTCTGATGACTTGAGAAACCAAATTGTGAGGAAGCATGAGCAATCTCAAGGCTACAAGTCCATCTCCAAAGACGTGAATGTTCCTGTGTCTTCCGTACGCAGTGTCATCAAGAAGTTTAAAGCCCATGGCACTGTGGCTAACCTCCCTAGATGTGGACGGAAAAGAAAAATTGACGAGAGATTTCAATGCAAGATTGTGCGGATGGTGGATAAAGAACCTTGACTAACATCCAAACAAGTTCAAGCTGCCCTGCAGTCCGAGGGTACAACAGTGTCAACCCGTACTATCCGTCGGCGTCTGAATGAAAAGGGACTGTATGGTAGGATACCCAGGAAGACCCCACTTCTTACCCTGAGACATAAAAAAGCCAGGCTGGAGTTTTCCAAAACTTACCTGAGAAAGCCTAAAACGTTTTGGAAGAATGTTCTCTGGTCAGATGAGACAAAAGTAGAGCTTTTTGGCAAAAAGAATCAACATAGAGTGTACAGGAAAAAAAAGAGGCATTCAAAGAAAAGAACACGGTCCCTACAGTCAAACATGGCGGAGGTTCCCTTATGTTTTGGGGTTGACCGTGTGCATGGCATTATGAAGTCTGAAGACTACCAACAAATTTTGCAGCATAATGTAGGGCCCAGTGTGAGAAAGCTGGGTCTCCCTCAGAGGTCATGGGTCTTCCAGCAGGACAATGACCCAAAACACACTTCCAAAAGCACTATAAAATGGTTTTAGAGAAAGCACTGGAGACTTCTAAGGTGGCCAGCAATGAGTCCAGACCTGAATCCCATAGAACACCTGTGGAGAGATCTCAAAATGGCAGTTTGGAGAAGGCACCCTTCAAATATCAGGGACCTGGAGCAGTTTGCCAAAGAAGAATGGTCTACAATTCCAGCAGAGCATTGTAAGAAACTCATTGATGGTTACCGGATGCGGTTGTTCGCAGTTATTTTGGCTAAAGGTTGTGCAACCAAGTATTAGGCTGAGGGTGCCAATACTTTTGTCCGGCCCTTTTTTGGAGTTTTGTGTGAAATGATCAATGATTTGATTTTTGCTTCATTCTCTTTTGTGGTTTTTCCTTGCAAGCAAATTAAATGAAGAGAATAATACCAAAGAATTTGTGATTGCAATCATTTTCAGGAAGAAACTGAATATTATCTGACAGAATTGCAGGGGTGCCAATACTTTTGGCCAGCACTGTACATTGGTCTCGTTGCTCGGGTTGAGCACCCGAGTATTCCAATGTGCTCGACCCGAGCAACGAGCACCCGAGCATTTTAGTGCTCGCCCATCACTAGTGTTGATGTGTTGATGGGCATGGGGGACATGGGAGACATAGCTGGACAGCTATCTAAGGTGTAAAGGCACAAGGCAGCTTAGGAGTTAAGGATAAAGATGTTACCAGATATTACATGAAATGTTACATTTTTTGCTGATCACTAATGGTTCACATAAACCTAAAATCTTCAGTCTTAACTTTTTCTTAAGGCATTATTGTAAAGTCTATGAGAAGATATGATGGGTTCAAAGAACTGGAAATTTAACAAATGCAGAAGACAATTTTTGAGATGGGGATGGATAAATAAATAACATATCACCAATTATAAGAAGAGATCCTACTTTTTGGGGGTCGTGTTTTACTATAATCAATTGTCTATTCCATCTGGAATGGAAGTTGTGCCTTGATTTTGTCAGAGATAATCTGGGGAGGCAAAACCATGGGGGGTCACACAAACCTCCACTTTTGGTACCCTGACTGCTGTTAGGTGCTGTGATGAAATCCTTGGAGCCATTGTCAGACAATACACCGGTGCAGTGGCCCTGGGTTTCTCCTGGTACAGGACAATATCCATCCTCATGTGATCAGACTGTGGAGACAGTACCTGGATGAGGAAGACATTTATGCCTTTGACTGGCCCTCATGTTTCCCAGAGCTGAATCCTTTTGAGATCCGGTGGTTTGTTCTGTATCAGGCATCCAACAAAGTCAAGTAACATTACAAACTATGCAGGAGCTCACCGATGCCCTGATAACCCAGAATACCGCCCGTTGTCTCATCAGGAGCATGCCCAGACATTGTCAGGAGTGCTACAGACACGTGGGGTCATACTTTTATTTTTCACGTCACTGTAAATACTTCTATACCATCCTTTGTTATTATTCTCTACGTCAAAAGATATAAGCAGAGAATGGGAAGATAAACAGCAAAACAAATAATTATTAAAACAAATCCAATGGAAATATTTATTTTTTATTTATTTACTTTTTAGTTCTTCAAACTTGAATTGTCTTCTTTCTTTTCTCACTTTATGCAGAGAAGTTTTGCTACAAGAAGCAGACGTTCCACGGGTAAGTCCTTACTGATACAACGCTGTTACAATGCCTTATACCAATGTTCCCAGCCGGCAGCTCTCTGCTGGCGTCAGAACTGCAACTCCTAGAATGGCATAAATAGCCATAGATTGGGCAAAACTGGCCGACACATCCACTGGTAAAACTCCAGAATAGTAATTTACAGGACTGACCGGAATGAAACAAGGATACTGATAGATGATGATGAATGGGTGAAGCTGCAGAAGAGACGATGTAGGACGGGGCGTTGCTTTGCCCGCTGTCAAGTTCTTCAAAAGTTGAACCATTTCGTCTCCAGATATGTTACTCCAGTTCCTGTAGTCCTTGACTGGAGTAACACTTCTGAAGGGGCACACGTACACGCACACCACTCATCAGATATGCCAAGTTCATTAAGTGTTGTGCGCCTCTTAATGAAAAGCATTCATGAATAAGATTTGCCGATTTCTTTAAGACTGGGGCCTGAAAAAGCACTCACAAAATGATTAAAATCATTTTCCTAGTCATTTCTATGGATAGAATATTTATGCGCCTAAAGTGGCATAATTCTTGATGAATTTGCCCGTCAGGCTTCCACAAGCACAGTAGAGCCTTAGTTTTGCAACTTTTGGTGGATCCAGCCAGGAGTGGAGTAAAAATGCTAAAATTCGCAACATTTTTGTGCTACTTTGAATTGCGACCAAAATTTTGCAACGTTTCAAAGTGTTGAACACTAGAAAACTGTTGAAAACAACTTGATGAGTCGGGCCCTATATCTCCAGCAGTGGCAGTAAATAAATGGAGCAATGAATGGAGTAATGAAGCTTGTGCAAGACTATATCCCTCCATTCAAATGGAACAGAAAAAAACACAGAGGCGCTCTATGTGTGAACCAGCTTGGAGGTACAGAAATCCAGCGTTATGGAATTGCTCACCTGGGATACTTGTGCTAACGATGTGTGAAGCCCAACTGTGCTTCGGTATCACAAATACTAGAAGGGGCCCCCATAACCATTCACACATCTCCACCTTCCACCTCAGACCACCAGAGGGAGCCCGTTAGGGATATAAAAGGGAAGGTGGAGCCAGGCAGCAGTTAGTTGGAGTCAGAGTCAAGTTCAGTCTGGTTTAGCAGTGAGTCCAGTACAGCATGAGAGGAGTTACCTCAGAGGACAAAAGCCTGTTCCAGCTCCTGCAATTGCTAGCCTGCAGTGGAGCTTATCCAGATCAAGACTCCATGTAGCTCAGAGAGGTGAGCTTCAGGTGTGCCGGCGCCATAAGATCGGTGAAGCGCGGCAAGCTGCCATTAGTGTGAGTAGCCTAGAGAGGGCCCGAGTAGGCCGAAGGAGAGTAGAGAGTTAGTTCATAGGGGGAAGAGGAGCTTAACTAGCTCACCCCGAAGAAGCAGTTACCGGACACCGGGTCCGAAGCTTACCGGGATCTCCATGACCCAGTAAGATAAACCGGAATCCCTGGAGAACTACAAGTCCCAGGATCGCTAAAGTGCTGATTCGTACCAGAGCCAGGAGACACATAGGCCCCGTAGGTCGGGAGCGTGCACTCCAAGAGAAGGCCCTACCACAAGGTCAGCCAGCGCAGGACAGAGACAAAGTTAGGCCTTGCTCCAGGCAGGTCAGAAACTTACTACGCAGAGTCAAGAAGCAGGAGGCCCAAAACCCGCTCATTGGGGAGGATCCGGACATACACCCTTCACCCTACAGTGCTCCGGGATGTGCCTGAATTTCCATCAGTAAAAGGTACTGAAGTGACTATTGTGTCTGTCCCTGTTCTTGCTCCGACTCGGCTGAGTCTCCTTGTCCTGCATACCCCGTCCGTACCCTGCCCTGAGGCCTAGCTCCACCTGTGGGGAGCCATACCATCTAGCTGCCTTATCATCGGCCTCAGTGGACTGCGCAGCGCTGGTGAATATCATCAGAAACCATAGGTGGCGTCACAAACTTTTATAAACTTGATATCTATCAACGCCTTTTTAAAGAGAGACCCCAGAATACGGGCCCGGAAGCCGACCACCGCGACCTCCTTAAGGCTAAAGGCCCGGGTAACCGAGTCATCCCCCATCCCCTGGGCCAGTCACATGCACAACACTGCATGAAATGTGAACTGAAAACACTCAAAGCTGCGGCACCGACCTCCTGTTCCAATTGCCAGAGAAGGAAGCAAAGGATAATCCAGGAAGGAGGAAGAAATGCAGTTTCTCCAGGCGCTGCCACAAAGGATGACGAGCCAGAAGGTAAGTAAGATTTTTCTATTGTTTTGTAATGGTAACAAGACTACACATTTCTGGGATGATTCAATTCAAATGGGACACTCTAGAGCCCCATGTTTTAAACTGTGGAGGTCCCAGTGTGGGATACCCAGTGGTCAGCAAGTATTTACTTTTTCGGTCGAAAGGTGATAACTTGCAACCTTTGTAGCATATCTTTAAATGATTATTCTCATTTCTTCTTCAGAAGCGCGCTGCTCCCCTGTCTTCCTACTACAAAGTGCGCTCCGGACTGACTGACATTTTGGAGAAGCATCATAGATGCGCAATTGACCCAAACTTAGTTCCCATGCCGCTATATGAAGCATCGGAGGATCACAGAAGTACTCAAGCTGGTTGGATTCACTCATCTGGCCAACTTCAGAGCAGCACTTGTAAGCTCTACAGCAAAGAGCTTGTAACTGTTGCGCTTCTCGCCTTGGAGAATGACCACCGAAATGAAATGGAAAAGACAGAAATCATCTTTCCAGGTAATGCACTAATGTATGTTTTTCTTTATATTGAGCCATGTTTCCACATATTCAATATAATAAAATCTCAATCTCCCTCTATGAATGTTCATGTGCAGGAAAAAAAACTGAGTAAAACTCTCTTCTTTATTAATTCCGGCATCTTTTTGACTTGCTACATATGAAAATAGTAGAAGATAAATATATAAGACTAATGCAGAAGACGACAGTCCAATGGGAACAGATATTGTGCCTTTATAGAAACAAATGTGCGGCCTTTGCAGTTGTCACCAAATTGATGCAATGTATCCTTATTAATAAAACAAAGATGTCTCTGCCGGGTTCTCAAAATACTATTTATTGATTTATATAGCTCTGTTTCTAACAATCCAAGCAATACAATAACTGCAAATATACAGCGAGTGAAATAAGTATTGAACGTTTCACCAATGTTCTACATAAATATGTTTTGAATGGTGCTATTGACATGAAATTGTCACCAGATTTCAGTAAAGACCTCATCCAATCTACACAGGCATAGGCGGATTATAATGAGGGCAATCCGGGCGACCGCCCGGGGCCCCGAGCCTGCAGGGGGCCCACGGCTCCGGGCAGGGTGTCTAATGCCGGATTGCCCTCATTATATGTGCAGGCCGCCGCGGCACATACCGGTAGCAGTGGCGGGAGGGGGGGCCCCGGACCGCTCCCCCAGCAGCGGCCGCCGCTACTTCTTCATCGGCCAGGCCAGCACTGCAGCAGTTAACTTCCCTGTGCTGGCCCGGCCGCGTCACTGCTAGGAGACACGGCCCTGTGCGCGGCCGTGTCTCCTAGTTGTGACGTCACGCAGTGCGCGCCCGGCCTGTACTGCTTCATTTCCACCGGAGAGGAGAGAGAACAGGCAGGAGGAATGGAGCCGGAGGATGGTGAGTGTGTGTGTGTGTGGGCAGATGTGTGTGTGTGTGGGCAGATGTGTGTGTGTGTGGGCAGATGTGTGTGTGTGTGGGCAGATGTGTGTGTGTGTGTGTGTGTGTGGGCAGGTGTGTGTGTGTGTGGGGGCAGGTGTGTGTGTGTGTGGGGGCAGGTGTGTGTGTGTGTGTGGGCAGGTGTGTGTGTGTGGGCAGGTGTGTGTGTGGGCAGGTGTGTGTGTGTGTGTGGGCAGGTGTGTGTGTGTGGGCAGATGTGTGTGTGTGTGGGCAGATGTGTGTGTGTGTGGGCAGATGTGTGTGTGTGTGGGCAGATGTGTGTGTGTGTGGGCAGATGTGTGTGTGTGTGGGCAGGTGTGTGTGTGTGGGCAGGTGTGTGTGTGTGGGCAGGTGTGTGTGTGTGGGCAGGTGTGTGTGTGTGTGTGCAGGTGTGTGTGTGTGGGCAGGTGTGTGTGTGTGTGTGTGTGTGTGTGTGGGCAGGTGTGTGTGTGGGCAGGTGTGTGTGTGGGCAGGTGTGTGTGTGTGTGTGTGTGTGTGTGGGCAGGTGTGTGTGTGTGTGGGCGGGTGTGTGTGTGTGTGGGCAGGTGTGTGTGTATGTGTGGGCAGATTAGAAAGTCTTGCCCTGTTGAACACTACACCTGACTTGAGGCCACCACCTCTTGGTTGTCCAATGTTCTTGCTTCTCTAGGGCTGTTCTCAGATATTCATTATACCAGCTCCCCAGAATACCAAAGCTAGGGTGGGTGACCGCGAGCCCTGGTGGTGGTCATAACTGCGGCCACCCAGGGGCAATACTCCATAACAACAATACCCTGAGGTGGTGTAGGATGTAAGGACCTATTCACACTACATCCAGCGCTGCATTCAGGTCTTTACACAAGGCTTACAACTGAATCCCTGAAATTCAGGATTGTGCTGTCTGAAATTAGACATCTGAAAGCAGAGCAAATGGAGCCTAAAGATTCAGACTTTAGCCTCGGTTTGCCTTTGTTCAAATCCATGGCTATGTCAAGGCCCATCTGAATGCCATTTTTCAGGGATTTAGATAGAAGCCTGGAAAGAGGAGATGAATGCATTGCAAAATTCAGTGTGAATAGGCCCTTATATCTGGAGTCTTGATATTGATGCCACATGCATTTTACTTGTTTTTAACTTAAAAAAAAAATACACACACACAAATTATACACACACACACACTATACATACACACACACACAGATGTGTGTGTGTGTGATGTCTGTATGTGTGTGTGTGGGCAGATGTCATTGTGTGATGTCTGTTTGTATGTATTTTTGTGTTTCAAATGTGTTTATGCGTGTCTGTATATGTTTGCGTGTGTGCATGACTGCATGCGTCCTCCTGCTGTGTATAGTTGGCGCCGTGCGGCCTCCTGATGTCTCTGGGGGGGGCGCCGTGCGGCCCCCCGCTGTGTATAGATGGCTACGTGCGGCCCCCCGCTGTGTATAGATGGCTACGTGCGGCCCCCGCTGTGTATAGACGGTGCCGTGCGGCCCCCCGCTGTGTATAGATGGCTACATGCGCCCCCCGCTGTGTACAGATGGCTACGTGCGGCCCCCCGCTGAGTATAGATGGCGCCGTGCGGCCTCCTGCTGTGTATAGATGGCTACGTGCGGCCTCCCGCTGAGTATAGATGGCGCTGTGCGGCCTCCTGCTGTCTCTGGGGGGAGCGCCGTGCGGCATCTATACTCAGCAGGAGGCCGCACGTAGCCATCTATACACGTATACTCAGCAGGAGGCCGCACATAGCCATCTATACGGTGCCATCTATACACAGCGAGAGGCCGCACGGTGCCATCTATACACAGCGGGAGTCTCAGTGCCTTGCAAGAGCAGTCAATAAATTCTGCTTGACTAATTCTGAGCACCATAAAGTCTGGTTCGCTTCTAACCTGCTGTCTTCATTGTCAGCTTGCTGAATTCTAGCTCATTTACTGTCATTCGAGACGATGCCTTTGCTGGTCTCTTTCACCTTGAATACCTGTAAGTGCTCCACTTAATGTCATATTTTTGATTCTGTTCTTCTTCATCTTTTGGCATGTGCAATTGTATGAGCAAGTATTCATATGAATTTATGACCTACTTAAACCTTCGAGGACCTTAAATTTTATTCAATCAAATTTTTTTCCAGTTTAAAACTATGGGACATATATGTGCCTTGGTCCTCAAAGGGTTTTTAAAGGGGCTGCAAACATAAATACGAAAAAAATAATTCAATTAGTGCTTTTTGTGTTCATTTAATTTTTATTTGAAGTCCATTTTTTTATATACCTTGAAATTAAGCCCTACCCCATGGAATGAAGCCCTACCTACATGACATCTGAGAGCTACATGGATCCCGCTTGTGAGGTGCCTGTCCGTCACTACTATTCAATTTTAGGGTCCACTCACTAAGCCATATATTCTCTCATGCAAGAGAATAGGGCTAATTATGCTAATGACACTCGGCTCAAACTCTGTCAGAGCTTCAACTGAGTGTGATCCGATTCTCTCGCAGCACACATATGGAGAAGATGGAGAACTTAATTTCTCCATCTTCTCCATAGTCTCTGTGAGTGTTCATCGGACTGCACTTGGATGACATCCGAGTGCAGTCCAATGTTTTACGTGCACCCATAGACTTGTATGGGTGCACATGGTCCGAATATTGAATGAGATTATTTTCTCATGCCAATAATAGCAGATCTGCACTGTCCCATAGTATAACATAGGGCCGAGTCCTATCCGATAAAACATCACATACAGTGCCTACAAGTAGTATTCAACCCCCTGCAGATTTAGCTGGTTTGATAAGATGCAAATAAGTTACAGCCTTCAAACTGCAAACAAGAGTAGGTTTTATGAACAGAAGCATAAATCTTACAAACCAAAAAGTTATGTTGCTCAGTTGAATTTTATTAAATTTTAAACATAAAAGTGTGGGTCAATTATTATTCAACCCCTATGTTTAATATTTTGTGGAATAACCCTTGTTTGCAATTACAGCTAATAATCGTCTTTTATAAGACCTGATCAGGCCGGCACAGGTCTGTGGAGTTATCTTGGCCCACTCCTCCATGCAGATCTTCTCCAAGTTATCTAGGTTCTTTGGGTGTCTCATGTGGACTTTATTCTTGAGCTCCTTCCACAAGTTTTCAATTGGGTTAAGGTCAGGAGACTGACTAGGCCACTCCAACACCTTGACTTTTTCCCTCTTGAACCAGGCCTTGGTTTTCTTGGCTGTGTGCTTTGGGTCGTTGTCTTGTTGGAAGATGAAATTACGACCCATCTTAAGATCCTTGATGGAGGAGCGGAGGTTCTTGGCCAAAATCTCCAGGTAGGCCATGCTATCCATCTTCCCATGGATGCGGACCAGATGGCCAGGCCCCTTGGCAGAGAAACAGCCCCACAGCATGATGCTGCCACCACCATGCTTGACTGTAGGGATGGTATTCTTGGGGTCGTATACAGTGCCATCCAGTCTCCAAACGTCACGTGTGTGGTTGGCACCAAAGATCTCGATCTTGGTCTTATCAGACCATAGAACCTTGAACCAGTCTGTCTCAGAGTCCTCCAAGTGATCATGAGCAAACTGTAGACGAGCCTTGACATGACGCTTTGAAAGTAAAGGTACCTTACGGGCTCGTCTGGAACGGAGACCATTGCGGTGGAGTACGTTACTTATGGTATTGACTGAAACCAATGTCCCCACTGCCATGAGATCTTCCCGGAGCTCCTTCCTTGTTGTCCTTGGGTTAGCCTTGACTCTTCGGACAAGCCTGGCCTCGGCACGGGAGGACACTTTCAAAGGCTGTCCTGGCCGTGGAAGGCTAACAGTAGTTCCATAAGCCTTCCACTTACGGATGATGCTCCCAACAGTGGAGACAGGTAGGCCCAACTCCTTGGAAAGGGTTTTGTACCCCTTGCCAGCCTTGTGACCCTCCACGATCTTGTCTCTGATGGCCTTGGAATGCTCCTTTGTCTTTCCCATGTTGACCATGTCTGAGTGCTGTTCACAAGTTTGGGGAGGGTCTTAAATAGTCAGAAAAGGCTGGCAAAAGAGATCTTTAATCCACACATGTGAAGCTCATTATTCTTGGTGCCTGAACTACTTCTTAATACTTTAGGGGAACCAAACAGAATTCTTGTGGTTTGAGGGGTTGAATAATAAATGACACTCTGAATTAACTTTTAACGTTTTAAAAAAAAACAAAAAACAAACAAAAAAAAAAAAATTTGCTGCAGAGCATTTCCCACTTCCAGGCTGATCTACAGTACAAATGTCACAATGCCAAGTTAATTCCGCATGTGTCAACCAGCTAAATCTGCAGGGGGTTGAATACTACTTGTAGGCACTGTAGCATTCGGCCGTGTTATACGACAGTGTGAGCGAGCCCTTAGAGTCAAGGAATATTTACATGCAGATGATGATATTACTCTCCCAGTGTATATTTTTTTAGGCGAGTTCATAGTAAATGCTTTGCCTTTTTGACATGTGATCAACTAAAGAACAAGAAAGATTTAGGACCTCCCCTATAGAGAAACGGAAAATAGTTTGGAGGACTTGCATATCCTTTTTTATTTATTATGAGAAAATCATAAAAGATCCCGTTTTTTAACCATGCTGTGACTTTCTGCTGAGGGAGAGGGAGAGAGCTGCCCTATTCAGAATCTGTAATAAGACCTGCTGACAAAAGTGTTGAAGATACAGTCTAATGTGAATTAACAATGAAAAAAAGTTAATTTCACAAATGGCTTGTATTTTTTTAATACAAATTTTTTTTGTGTTTACAGCTCCTTTAAAGGGAATCTGTCATCAGGTTTTTGCCACCTAATCTGAGAGCAGCATAATGTAGGGTTAGAGGCACTGATTCCAGTAATGTGTCACTTACTGGGCTGCTTAGTGTTGTTTTGATAAAATCATTGATTTGTCAGAAGGTAATTATCACTAGATGACTAGTAAGTTCTGTAGGACCCCACCCCCATCACTGATCAGTAGATTTCTGTGTACACTGAGCATGGGCAGAAAGCTGCCAATCAGTGGTGTGGGCGGGGCTATACAGAGCGCAGCATTCAGAGAGCTGCTAGATCTGCAGCAGATAAAACTGTGATTTTCTCAAAATGACAACAAGCAACTGAAAAAGTGACACATCACTGGAATCAGGGTATCTGCCCCAATATTGTGCTGCTCTCAGATGAGGCAGCACAATTAATATTATGCCAAATTAATTTCCTGTGAACTATCACATGATCTATCACAGGGGATCATGTGACATGTCACGTGATAAATCAGGTGGGGGGGGGCCCGCGCCTTCTAAACTGCCCGGGGCCCTTGCTACTCTTAATCCACCCCTGTACACAGGCAAAGAAATGAAACCATAAATGTCCATAAATGAAATCATGTGTAATAATGAAGATGACACAGGGAAAAAGTATTGAACAAGCTTCCTGAAATTTATTTAATACTTCATACAAAAGCCTTTGGTGGTGATGACAGCTTTAAGACGCCTCTCGTATGGAGAAACTAGTCGCACGCATTGCTCAGGAGTGATTTTGGCCAATTCTTCTACACAAGCACTCTTCAAATCCTGAAGGTTCGGTGGGCTCCTTCTATGAATTTTGAACTTTAGTTCCTTCTATAAATTATGCAATTTTTACCAAATGTGACAATACACCATACTGGTTGTACACTACAGTTTGAACACACGGCAGGGATCAGTTGAGTAGAAGCGCCACTTGGGTTTTAGAATGCAGATTCTGTTTGAATAGATTGAGGGTGCCATTAGCCGAGCCCCTGAGGTGTCAGATCAGCAGAAACCCCCACAAGTGACCCCATATTGGAAACTTTACTGCTTAAGGAATTCATCAAGGGGTGTAGTGAGTATTTTGAACCTACAGATGCCTCACAGAATCTTATAACATTGGAATGTGGAAATTTCACATTTTAGTTGTTAAAATGTAATTTTTTTTTATTAGCTACAAATGTGTCAGTTACTTGAGGGTTAGTAGGTGAAACTGGACCCCAAAATTTATTCTGCAATTTCTCCCGAATATGGTGATGCTCTATATGTTGTCAGAAACTACTGTTTAGCCTCACGTCATGGCTGAGAACGAAGGAGCGCTATTTGGATTTGAACCACAGATTTTGCTAGAATAATTTTCGGGCAACATTTGCAGAGCCGATAAGGTGCCAGAACAGCAGCAAACCTCCAAAAGTGACCCCATTGCAGAATTTGGACCTCTCAATGAATTCATCTACGGCTCAAGTGACTATTTTGTAACATCCACGCCATAGTTTTTTGGGGGGAGAATTGCAAGTATGCCAGCTCAGTGCACACACATTGTGCCCAGTTTGTGTTTCTGGGGAAAACCTGTAAAATGTTAAGTGCACTCTTCCCGCTACAATAATGCCAAAAATGTAGCCTCTTACTGTAGTTTAGGCACAGTGGGGCTCAGAAGGAGGGGGTATTTGGGAGCGTATATTTCACTGTATTTTATTTGAGGGGTGGGAGCCATGTTGCTTTTCCAGAGTCTTTGTTCTACCAGTAACATGGGAACCCTCTACATTTCCAGTGACAGATGGCAGATCTGAGTGGGGGCTGGTTTTGTGCGGGAAAAGTTAGGGGTTTTTTGGTAACATTTTGGAGTACAAAATATTTTTTGATCACTTTCAGTATGGTGGGCTCACATTCTTGTGTTCTACGCTGAGCATTTATAACAGGGTTTCTGAGTAAATCTCACAAAAATGCGATTCAAACAAAATCCCCAGAGGAACCATCCATCATAATGAGGCAGATGGAGACACTTTGGACTCTGTTTGCCGTCTATTCCGGTGGTATCCATCTTTTTTGGCATGCACAAAACTGTGGTCGCCCACACTTGTGAGCTAAAAAGATTGCATAAAATAATGTGACACCACTGTAACAGACACCAGAGTCCAAAGTGCCTCCATCTGCCTCTTTATAGTGAGTGGTTCCATTGGGAGTTTTGTCTGAATCGTGTCTTGTCTGAATCACGTTTTCTCTGATTTACATAGAAACTCCAATGTAAGCGCTCAACAGAGAGCGCAGGATAAATGTGAATCGAGCCATATTCCAATTTTTGGGATGTAGAATGAACAAATAGACAGTAGTACAAGAACAGTTTTTATTTTTATTTTTGCGACGCTCATCGTGCGGTATAAATTAATCTACGGGTCAGTGCTATTACAGCGATACCAGATTTATTATGTTTTGCTGCTGTCACGCATTAAAAATGATTGTTTATAAAAAAAATAGTTTTTTTTTTGTCGCCATATTGTGAGAGCTATAATTTCTTTATCTTTTGACGAACAGAGCTGTATGAGGGCTTATTTTTCACAACGAGTTGAAGATTTTTTTGGTACCATTTTGGTTTACATAACAATTTTTGATTGCTTTTTACTAAGATTTTTCAGACACTCTGCATGAATGACCAGAGCAGGAGAACTACAGAAGCACAGATCTAAAGGCAATACAGCCTGCAGGCACCGCAGAGCTATGATAGAAGAAACCAGCTGAGAGACCCTGCACTCTGCATGATGGACCAGAGCAGGAGAACTACAGAAGCACAGATCTAAATGTAATACAGCCTGCAGGCACCGCAGGGCTATGATAGAAGAAACCAGCTGAGAGACCCTGCACTCTGCATGACTGACCAGAGCAGGAGAACTACAGAAGCACAGATCTAAATGCAATACAGCCTGCAGGCACCGCAGAGCTATGATAGAAGAAACCAGCTGAGAGACCCTGCACTCTGCATGATTGACCAGAGCAGGAGAACTACAGAAGCACAGATCTAAATGCAATACAGCCTGGAGGCACCGCAGAGCTATGATAGAAGAAACCAGCTGAGAGACCCTGCACTCTGCATGATTGACCACAGCAGGAGAACTACAGAAGCACAGAACTAAAGGCAATACAGCCTGGAGGCACCGCAGAGCTATGATAGAAGAAACCAGCTGAGAGACCCTGCACTCTGCATGATTGACCACAGCAGGAGAACTACAGAAGCACAGATCTAAAGGCAATACAGCCTGGAGGCACCGCAGAGCTATGATAGAAGAAACCAGCTGAGAGACCCTGCACTCTGCATGATTGACCACAGCAGGAGAACTACAGAAGCACAGATCTAAATGCAATACAGCCTGCAGGCACCGCAGAGCTATGATAGAAGAAAACCAGCTGAGAGACCCTGCACTCTGCATGATTGACCAGAGCAGGAGAACTACAGAAGCACAGATCTAAAGGCAATACAGCCTGGAGGCACCGCAGAGCTATGATAGAAGAAACCAGCTGAGAGACCCTGCACTCTGCATGATTGACCAGAGCAGGAGAACTACAGAAGCACAGATCTAAATGCAATACAGCCTGGAGGCACCGCAGAGCTATGATAGAAGAAACCAGCTGAGAGACCCTGCACTCTGCATGATTGACCACAGCAGGAGAACTACAGAAGCACAGATCTAAAGGCAATACAGCCTGGAGGCACCGCAGAGCTATGATAGAAGAAACCAGCTGAGAGACCCTGCACTCTGCATGATTGACCACAGCAGGAGAACTACAGAAGCACAGATCTAAATGCAATACAGCCTGCAGGCACCGCAGAGCTATGATAGAAGAAACCAGCTGAGAGACCCTGCACTCTGCATGATTGACCACAGAAGGAGAACTACAGAAGCACAGATCTAAATGCAATACAGCCTGGATGCACCGCAGAGCTATGATAGAAGAAACCAGCTGAGAGACCCTGCACTCTGCATGATGGACCAGAGCAGGAGAACTACAGAAGCACAGATCTAAATGCAATACAGTCTGCAGGCACCGCACAGCTATGATAGAGGAAACCAGCTGAGGGACCCTGCACTCTGCATGATTGACCAGAGCAGGAGAACTACAGAAGCACAGATCTAAATGCAATACAGCCTGGAGGCACCGCAGAGCTATGATAGAAGAAAACCAGCTGAGGGACCTTGCACTCTGCATGATTGACCACAGCAGGAGAACTACAGAAGCACAGATCTAAATGCAATACAGTCTGCAGGCACCGCACAGCTATGATAGAGGAAACCAGCTGAGGGACCCTGCACTCTGCATGATTGACCAGAGCAGGAGAACTACAGAAGCACAGATCTAAATACAATACAGCCTGGAGGCACCGCAGAGCTATGATAGAAGAAAACCAGCTGAGGGACCTTGCACTCTGCATGATTGACCACAGCAGGAGAACTACAGAAGCACAGATCTAAATGCAATACAGCCTGCAGGCACTGCAGAGCTATGATAGAAGAAACCAGCTGAGGGACCCTGCACTCTGCATGATTGACCAGAGCAGGAGAACTACAGAAGCACAGATCTAAAGGCAATACAGCCTGGAGGCACCGCAGAGCTATGATGGAAGAAAACCAGCTGAGAGACCCTGCACTCTGCATGATTGACCACAGCAGGAGAACTACAGAAGCACAGATCTAAATGCAATACAGCATGGAGGCACCGCAGAGCTATGATAGAAGAAACCAGCTGAGAGACCCTGCACTCTGCATGATTGACCACAGCAGGAGAACTACAGAAGCACAGATCTAAATGCAATACAGCCTGCAGGCACCGCAGAGCTATGATAGAAGAAACCAGCTGAGAGACCCTGCACTCTGCATGATTGACCCAGCAGGAGAACTACAGAAGCACAGATCTAAATGCAATACAGCCTGCAGGCACCGCAGAGCTATGATAGAAGAAACCAGCTGAGAGACCCTGCACTCTGCATGATGGACCACAGCAGGAGAACTACAGAAGCACAGATCTAAAGGCAATACAGCCTGGAGGCACCGCAGAGCTATGATAGAGTGCAGGGTCTCTCAGCTGGTTTTCTTCTATCATAGCTCTGCGGTGCCTCCAGGCTGTATTGCCTTTAGATCTGTGCTTCTGTAGTTCTCCTGCTGTGGTCAATCATGCAGAGTGCAGGGTCTCTCAGCTGGTTTTCTTCTGCATGATTGACCACAGCAGGAGAACTACAGAAGCACAGATCTCAATGCAATACAGCCTGCAGGCACCGCAGAGCTATGATAGAAGAAACCAGTTGAGGGACCCTGCACTCTGCATGATTGACCAGAGCAGGAGAACTACAGAAGCACAGATCTAAAGGCAATACAGCCTGCAGGCACCGCAGAGCTATGATAGAAGAAAACCAGCTGAGAGACCCTGCACTCTGCATGATTGACCACAGCAGGAGAACTACAGAAGCACAGATCTAAATGCAATACAGCCTGCAGGCACCGCAGAGCTATGATAGAAGAAACCAGCTGAGAGACCCTGCACTCTGCATGATTGACCCAGCAGGAGAACTACAGAAGCACAGATCTAAATACAATACAGCCTGCAGGCACCGCAGAGCTATGATAGAAGAAACCAGCTGAGAGACCCTGCACTCTGCATGATTGACCAGAGCAGGAGAACTACAGAAGCACAGATCTAAAGGCAATACAGCCTGCAGGCACCGCAGAGCTATGATAGAAGAAAACCAGCTGAGAGACCCTGCACTCTACATGATTGACCAGAGCAGGAGAACTACAGAAGCACAAATCTAAATGCAATACAGCCTGCAGGCACCGCAGAGCTATGATAGAAGAAACCAGTTGAGGGACCCTGCACTCTGCATGATTGACCAGAGCAGGAGAACTACAGAAGCACAGATCTAAAGGCAATACAGCCTGCAGGCACCGCAGAGCTATGATAGAAGAAAACCAGCTGAGAGACCCTGCACTCTGCATGATTGACCAGAGCAGGAGAACTACAGAAGCACAAATCTAAATGCAATACAGCCTGCAGGCACCGCAGAGCTATGATAGAAGAAACCAGCTGAGAGACCCTGCACTCTGCATGACTGACCACAGCAGGAGAACTACAGAAGCACAGATCTGAAGGCAATACAGCCTGCAGGCACCGCAGAGCTATGATAGAAGAAACCAGCTGAGACACCCTGCACTCTGCATGATTGACCAGAGCAGGAGAACTACAGAAGCACAGATCTAAATGCAATACAGCCTGGAGGCACGACAGAGCTATGATGGAAGAAAACCAGCTGAGAGACCCTGCACTCTGCATGATTGACCAGAGCAGAAGAACTACAGAAGCACAGATCTAAATGCAATACAGCCTGGAGGCACGGCAGAGCTATGATGGAAGAAAACCAGCTGAGAGACCCTGCACTCTGCATGACTGACCACAGCAGGAGAACTACAGAAGCACAGATCTGAAGGCAATACAGCCTGCAGGCACCGCAGAGCTATGATAGAAGAAACCAGCTGAGAGACCCTGCACTCTGCATGATGGACCAGAGCAGGAGAACTACAGAAGCACAGATCTGAAGGCAATACAGCCTGCAGGCACCGCAGAGCTATGATAGAAGAAACCAGCTGAGAGACCCTGCACTCTGCATGATTGACCAGAGCAGGAGAACTACAGAAGCACAGATCTAAATGCAATACAGCCTGGAGGCACCGCAGAGCTATGATAGAGGAAACCAGCTGAGAGACCCTGCACTCTGCATGATTGACCACAGCAGGAGAACTACAGAAGCACAGATCTAAAGGCAATACAGCCTGCAGGCACCGCAGAGCTATGATAGAGGAAACCAGCTGAGGGACCCTGCACTCTGCATGATTGACCACAGCAGGAGAACTACAGAAGCACAGATCTAAATGCAATACAGCCTGGAGGCACCGCAGAGCTATGATAGAAGAAACCAGCTGAGAGACCCTGCACTCTGCATGATTGACCAGAGCAGGAGAACTACAGAAGCACAGATCTAAAGGCAATACAGCCTGCAGGCACCACAGAGCTATGATAGAAGAAACCAGCTGAGAGACCCTGCACTCTGCATGATTGACCACAGCAGGAGAACTACAGAAGCACAGATCTAAATGCAATACAGCCTGAAGGCACCGCAGAGCTATGATAGAAGAAACCAGCTGAGAGACCCTGCACTCTGCATGATTGACCACAGCAGGAGAACTACAGAAGCACAGATCTAAATGCAATACAGCCTGCAGGCACCGCAGAGCTATGATAGAAGAAACCAGCTGAAAGACCCTGCACTCTACATGATTGACCACAGTAGGAGAACTAGAGAAGCACAGATCTAAAGGCAATACAGCTTGGAGGCACCGCAGAACTATGATAGAAGAAAACCAGCTGAGAGACCCTGCACTCTGCATGATTGACCACAGCAGGAGAACTACAGAAGCACAGATCTAAATGCAATACAGCCTGGAGGCACCGCAGAGCTATGATAGAAGAAAACCAGCTGAGAGACCCTGCACTCTGCATGATTGACCACAGCAGGAGAACTACAGAAGCACAGATCTAAATGCAATACAGCCTGGAGGCACCGCAGAGCTATGATAGAAGAAACCAGCCGAGAGACCCTGCACTCTGCATGATTGACCACAGCAGGAGAACTACAGAAGCACAGATCTAAATGCAATACAGCCTGCAGGCACCGCAGAGCTATGATAGAAGAAACCAGCTGAGAGACCCTGCACTCTGCATGATTGACCACAGCAGGAGAACTACAGAAGCACAGATCTAAATGCAATACAGCCTGGAGGCACCGCAGAGCTATGATAGAAGAAAACCAGCTGAGAGACCCTGCACTCTGGATGATTGACCACAGCAGGAGAACTACAGAAGCACAGATCTAAATGCAATACAGCCTGGAGGCACCGCAGAGCTATGATAGAAGAAAACCAGTTGAGAGACCTTGCACTCTGCATGATTGACCACAGCAGGAGAACTACAGAAGCACAGATCTAAAGGCAATACAGCCTGGAGGCTCCGCAGAGCTATGATAGAAGGAACCAGCTGAGAGACCCTGCACTCTGCATGATTGACCACAGCAGGAGAACTACAAAAGCACAGATCTAAAGACAATACAGCCTGCAGGCACCGCAGAGCTATGATAGAAGAAACCAGCTGAGAGACCCTGCACTCTGCATGATTGACCACAGCAGGAGAACTACAGAAGCACAGATCTAAAGGCAATACAGCCTGCAGGCACCGCAGAGCTATGATAGAAGAAACCAGCTGAGAGACCCTGCACTCTGCATGATTGACCACAGCAGGAGAACTACAGAAGCACAGATCTAAAGGCAATACAGCCTGGAGGCACCGCAGAGCTATGATAGAAGAAACCAGCTGGGAGACCCTGCACTCTGCATGATTGACCAGAGCGGGAGAACTACAGATGCACAGATCTAAATGCAATACAGCCTGGAGGCACCGCAGAGCTATGATAGAAGAAAACCAGCTGAGAGACCCTGCACTCTGCATGATGGACCACAGCAGGAGAACTACAGAAGCACAGATCTAAATGCAATACAGCCTGGAGGCACCGCAGAGCTATGATAGAAGAAAACCAGCTGAGAGACCCTGCACTCTGCATGATTGACCAGAGCAGGAGAACTACAGAAGCACAGATCTAAATGCAATACAGCCTGCAGGCACCACAGAGCTATGATAGAAGAAACCAGCTGAGAGACCCTGCACTCTGCATGATTGACCAGAGCAGGAGAACTGTAAAAGCACATACCTAAATGCAATACAGCCTGGAGGCACCGCAGAGCTATGATAGAAGAAAACCAGCTGAGGGACCCTGCACTCTGCATGATTGACCACAGCAGGAGAACTACAGAAGCACAGATCTAAAGGCAATACAGCCTGGAGGCACCGCAGAGCTATGATAGAAGAAAACCAGCTGAGAGACCCTGCACTCTGCATGACTGACCACAGCAGGAGAAATACAGAAGCACAGATCTAAAGACAATACAGCCTGGAGGCACCGCAGAGCTATGATAGAAGAAACCAGCTGAGAGACCCTGCACTCTGCATGATGGACCAGAGCAGGAGAACTACAGAAGCACAGATCTAAAGGCAATACAGCCTGGAGGCACCGCAGAGCTATGATAGAAGAAACCAGCTGAGAGACCCTGCACTCTGCATGATTGACCAGAGCAGGAGAACTACAGAAGCACAGATCTAAAGGCAATACAGCCTGGAGGCACCGCAGAGCTATGATAGAAGAAACCAGCTGAGAGACCCTGCACTCTGCATGATGGACCACAGCAGGAGAATTACAGAAGCACAGATCTAAAGGCAATACAGCCTGGAGGCACCGCAGAGCTATGATAGAAGAAACCAGCTGAGAGACCCTGCACTCTGCATGATTGACCAGAGCAGGAGAACTACAGAAGCACAGATCTAAAGGCAATACAGCCTAGAGGCACCGCAGAGCTATGATAGAAGAAACCAGCTGAGAGACCCTGCACTCTGCATGATTGACCACAGCAGGAGAACTACAGAAGCACAGATCTAAATGCAATACAGCCTGAAGGCACCGCAGAGCTATGATAGAAGAAACCAGCTGAGAGACCCTGCACTCTGCATGATGGACCAGAGCAGGAGAACTACAGAAGCACAGATCTAAATGCAATACAGCCTGCAGGCACCGCAGAGCTATGATAGAAGAAACCAGCTGAGAGACCCTGCACTCTGCATGATGGACCAGAGCAGGAGAACTACAGAAGCACAGATCTAAATGCAATACAGCCTGGAGGCACCGCAGAGCTATGATAGAAGAAACCAGCTGAGGGACCCTGCACTCTGCATGATGGACCACAGCAGGGGAACTACAGAAGCACAGATCTAAAGGCAATACAGCCTGGAGCCACCGCAGAGCTATGATAGAAGAAACCAGCTGAGAGACCCTGCACTCTGCATGATGGACCACAGCAGGAGAATTACAGAAGCACAGCTCTAAAGGCAATACAGCCTGGAGGCACCGCAGAGCTATGATAGAAGAAACCAGCTGAGAGACCCTGCACTCTGCATGATTGACCACAGCAGGAGAACTACAGAAGCACAGATCTAAATGCAATACAGCCTGCAGGCACCGCAGAGCTATGATAGAAGAAACCAGCTGAGAGACCCTGCACTCTGCATGATGGACCAGAGCAGGAGAACTACAGAAGCACAGATCTAAATGCAATACAGCATGGAGGCACCGCAGAGCTATGATAGAAGAAACCAGCTGAGAGACCCTGCACTCTGCATGATGGACCACAGCAGGAGAACTACAGAAGCACAGATCTAAATGCAATACAGCCTGGAGGCACCGCAGAGCTATGATAGAAGAAACCAGCTGAGAGACCCTGCACTCTGCATGATGGACCAGAGCAGGAGAACTACAGAAGCACAGATCTAAATGCAATACAACCTGGAGGAACCGCAGAGCTATGATAGAAGAAAACCAGCTGAGAGACCCTGCACTCTGCATGATGGACCAGAGCAGGAGAACTACAGAAGCACAGATCTAAATGCAATACAACCTGGAGGCACCGCAGAGCTATGATAGAAGAAAACCAGCTGAGAGACCCTGCACTCTGCATGATGGACCAGAGCAGGAGAACTACAGAAGCACACATCTAAATGCAATACAGCCTGCAGGCACCGCAGAGCTATAATAGAAGAAACCAGCCGAGAGACCCTGCACTCTGCATGATGGACCACAGCAGGAGAACTACAGAAGCACAGATCTAAAGGCAATACAGCCTGGAGGCACCGCAGAGCTATGATAGAAGAAACCAGCTGAGAGACCCTGCACTCTGCATGATAGACCACAGCAGGAGAACTACAGAAGCACAGATCTAAAGGCAATACAGCCTGGAGGCACCGCAGAGCTATGATAGAAGAAACCAGCTGAGAGACCCTGCACTCTGCATGATAGACCACAGCAGGAGAACTACAGAAGCACAGATCTAAATGCAATACAGCCTGCAGGCACCGCAGAGCTATGATAGAAGAAACCAGCCGAGAGACCCTGCACTCTGCATGATGGACCACAGCAGGAGAACTACAGAAGCACAGATCTAAAGGCAATACAGCCTGGAGGCACCGCAGAGCTATGATAGAAGAAACCAGCTGAGAGACCCTGCACTCTGCATGATTGACCACAGCAGGAGAACTACAGAAGCACAGATCTAAAGGCAATACAGCCTGGAGGCACCGCAGAGCTATGATAGAAGAAACCAGCCGAGAGACCCTGCACTCTGCATGATTGACCACAGCAGGAGAACTACAGAAGCACAGATCTAAATGCAATACAGCCTGGAGGCACCGCAGAGCTATGATAGAAGAAACCAGCCGAGAGACCCTGCACTCTGCATGATTGACCACAGCAGGAGAACTACAGAAGCACAGATCTAAATGCAATACAGCCTGGAGGCACCGCAGAGCTATGATAGAAGAAACCAGCCGAGAGACCCTGCACTCTGCATGATAGACCAGAGCAAGAGAACTACAGAAGCTCAGATCTAAAGGCAATACAGCCTGGAGGCACCGCAGAGCTATGATAGAAGAAACCAGCTGAGAGACCCTGCACTCTGCATGATGGACCACAGCAGGAGAACTACAGAAGCACAGATCTAAAGGCAATACAGCCTGGAGGCACCGCAGAGCTATGATAGAAGAAACCAGCTGAGAGACCCTGCACTCTGCATGATGGACCACAGCAGGAGAACTACAGAAGCACAGATCTAAAGGCAATACAGCCTGCAGGCACCGCAGAGCTATGATAGAAGAAACCAGCCGAGAGACCCTGCACTCTGCATGATGGACCACAGCAGGAGAACTACAGAAGCACAGATCTAAAGGCAATACAGCCTGGAGGCACCGCAGAGCTATGATAGAAGAAACCAGCCGAGAGACCCTGCACTCTGCATGATTGACCACAGCAGGAGAACTACGGAAGCACAGAACTAAAGGCAATACAGCCTGGAGGCACCGCAGAGCTATGATAGAAGAAACCAGCTGAGAGACCCTGCACTCTGCATGATTGACCACAGCAGGAGAACTACAGAAGCACAGATCTAAATGCAATACAGCCTGGAGGCACCGCAGAGCTATGATAGAAGAAACCAGCCGAGAGACCCTGCACTCTGCATGATAGACCAGAGCAAGAGAACTACAGAAGCTCAGATCTAAAGGCAATACAGCCTGGAGGCACCGCAGAGCTATGATAGAAGAAACCAGCTGAGAGACCCTGCACTCTGCATGATGGACCACAGCAGGAGAACTACAGAAGCACAGATCTAAAGGCAATACAGCCTGGAGGCACCGCAGAGCTATGATAGAAGAAACCAGCTGAGAGACCCTGCACTCTGCATGATGGACCAGAGCAGGAGAACTACAGAAGCACAGATCTAAATGCAATACAGCCTGCAGGCACCGCAGAGCTATGATAGAAGAAACCAGTTGAGAGACCCTGCACTCTGCATGATGGACCAGAGCAGGAGAACTACAGAAGCACAGATCTAAATGCAATACAGCCTGCAGGCACCGCAGAGCTATGATAGAAGGAACCAGCTGAGAGACCCTGCACTCTGCATGATTGACCAGAGCAGGAGAACTACAGAAGCACAGATCTAAATGCAATACAGCCTGGAGGCACCGCAGAGCTATGATAGAAGAAACCAGCTGAGGGACCCTGCACTCTGCATGATGGACCACAGCAGGAGAACTACAGAAGCACAGATCTAAAGGCAATACAGTCTGCAGGCACCGCAGAGCTATGATAGAAGAAACCAGCTGAGGGACCCTGCACTCTGCATGATGGACCACAGCAGGAGAACTACAGAAGCACAGATCTAAATGCAATACAGCCTGGAGGCACCGCAGAGCTATGATAGAAGAAACCAGCTGAGGGACCCTGCACTCTGCATGATGGACCACAGCAGGAGAACTACAGAAGCTCAGATCTAAAGGCAATACAGTCTGCAGGCACCGCAGAGCTATGACAGAAGAAACCAGCTGAGTGACCCTGCACTCTGCATGATTGACCAGAGCAGGAGAACTACAGAAGCACAGATCTAAATGCAATACAGCCTGCAGGCACCGCAGAGCTATGATGGAAGAAAACCAGCTGAGAGACCCTGCACTCTGCATGATAGACCACAGCAGGATTACTACAGAAGCACAGATCTAAATGCAATACAGCCTGCAGGCACCGCAGAGCTATGATAGAAGAAACCAGCCGAGAGACCCTGCACTCTGCATGATGGACCACAGCAGGAGAACTACAGAAGCACAGATCTAAAGGCAATACAGCCTGGAGGCACCGCAGAGCTATGATAGAAGAAACCAGCTGAGAGACCCTGCACTCTGCATGATTGACCACAGCAGGAGAACTACAGAAGCACAGATCTAAATGCAATACAGCCTGGAGGCACCGCAGAGCTATGATAGAAGAAAACCAGCTGAGAGACCCTGCACTCTGGATGATTGACCACAGCAGGAGAACTACAGAAGCACAGATCTAAATGCAATACAGCCTGGAGGCACCGCAGAGCTATGATAGAAGAAAACCAGCTGAGAGACCCTGCACTCTGCATGATTGACCACAGCAGGAGAACTACAGAAGCACAGATCTAAAGGCAATACAGCCTGGAGGCTCCGCAGAGCTATGATAGAAGGAACCAGCTGAGAGACCCTGCACTCTGCATGATTGACCACAGCAGGAGAACTACAGAAGCACAGATCTAAAGGCAATACAGCCTGGAGGCACCGCAGAGCTATGATAGAAGGAACCAGCTGAGAGACCCTGCACTCTGCATGATTGACCAGAGCAGGAGAACTACAGAAGCACAGATCTAAAGGCAATACAGCCTGCAGGCACCGCAGAGCTATGATAGAAGAAACCAGCTGAGGGACCCTGCACTCTGCATGATTGACCAGAGCAGAAGAACTACAGAAGCACAGATCTAAAGGCAATACAGCCTGCAGGCACCGCAGAGCTATGATAGAAGAAACCAGCCGAGGGACCCTGCACTCTGCATGATGGACCAGAGCAGGAGAACTACAGAAGCACAGATCTAAAGGCAATACAGCCTGGAGGCACCGCAGAGCTATGATAGAAGAAACCAGCTGAGAGACCCTGCACTCTGCATGATTGACCACAGCAGGAGAACTACAGAAGCACAGATCTAAAGGCAATACAGCCTGCAGGCACCGCAGAGCTATGATAGAAGAAAACCAGCTGAGAGACCCTGCACTCTGCATGATTGACCACAGCAGGAGAACTACAGAAGCACAGATCTAAAGGCAATACAGCCTGCAGGCACCGCAGAGCTATGATAGAAGAAACCAGCTGAGAGACCCTGCACTCTGCATGATTGACCACAGCAGGAGAACTACAGAAGCACAGATCTAAATGCAATACAGCCTGGAGGCACCGCAGAGCTATGATAGAAGAAACCAGCCGAGAAACCCTGCACTCTGCATGATTGACCACAGCAGGAGAACTACAGAAGCACAGATCTAAATGCAATACAGCCTGGAGGCACCGCAGAGCTATGATAGAAGAAACCAGCTGAGAGACCCTGCACTCTGCATGATGGACCAGAGCAGAAGAACTACAGAAGCACAGATCTAAATGCAATACAGCCTGGAGGCACCGCAGAGCTATGATAGAAGAAACCAGCTGAGAGACCCTGCACTCTGCATGATTGACCAGAGCAGAAGAACTACAGAAGCACAGATCTAAATGCAATACAGCCTGCAGGCACCGCAGAGCTATGATAGAAGAAAACCAGCTGAGAGACCCTGCACTCTGCATGATGGACCAGAGCAGGAGAACTACAGAAGCACAGATCTAAAGGCAATACAGCCTGCAGGCACCGCAGAGCTATGATAGAAGAAACCAGCTGAGAGACCCTGCACTCTGCATGATTGACCACAGCAGGAGAACTACAGAAGCACAGATCTAAAGGCAATACAGCCTGCAGGCACCACAGAGCTATGATAGAAGAAACCAGCTGAGAGACCCTGCACTCTGCATGATTGACCACAGCAGGAGAACTACAGAAGCACAGATCTAAATGCAATACAGCCTGCAGGCACCGCAGAGCTATGATAGAAGAAACCAGCTGAGAGACCCTGCACTCTGCATGATTGACCAGAGCAGGAGAACTACAAAAGCACAGATCTAAAGGCAATACAGCCTGCAGGCACCGCAGAGCTATGATAGAAGAAACCAGCTGAGAGACCCTGCACTCTGCATGATTGACCACAGCAGGAGAACTACAGAAGCACAGATCTAAAGGCAATACAGCCTGCAGGCACCGCAGAGCTATGATAGAAGAAACCAGCCGAGAGACCCTGCACTCTGCATGATGGACCAGAGCAGGAGAACTACAGAAGCACAGATCTAAATGCAATACAGCCTGGAGGCACCGCAGAGCTATGATAGAAGAAACCAGCTGAGAGACCCTGCACTCTGCATGATGGACCAGAGCAGGAGAACTACAGAAGCACAGATCTAAATGCAATACAGCCTGGAGGCACCGCAGAGCTATGATAGAAGAAACCAGCTGAGAGACCCTGCACTCTGCATGATTGACCACAGCAGGAGAACTACAGAAGCACAGATCTAAATGCAATACAGCCTGCAGGCACCGCAGAGCTATGATAGAAGAAACCAGCTGAGAGACCCTGCACTCTGCATGATTGACCAGAGCAGGAGAACTACAGAAGCACAGATCTAAAGGCAATACAACCTGGAGGCACCGCAGAGCTATGATAGAAGAAACCAGCTGAGAGACCCTGCACTCTGCATGATGGACCAGAGCAGAAGAACTACAGAAGCACAGATCTAAATGCAATACAGGCTGCAGGCACCGCAGAGCTATGATAGAAGAAACCAGCCGAGAGACCCTGCACTCTGCATGATGGACCACAGCAGGAGAACTACAGAAGCACAGATCTAAAGGCAATACAGCCTGGAGGCACCGCAGAGCTATGATAGAAGAAACCAGCTGAGAGACCCTGCACTCTGCATGATTGACCACAGCAGGAGAACTACAGAAGCACAGATCTAAAGGCAATACAGCCTGGAGGCACCGCAGAGCTATGATAGAAGAAACCAGCCGAGAGACCCTGCACTCTGCATGATTGACCACAGCAGGAGAACTACAGAAGCACAGATCTAAATGCAATACAGCCTCGAGGCACCGCAGAGCTATGATAGAAGAAACCAGCCGAGAGACCCTGCACTCTGCATGATTGACAACAGCAGGAGAACTACAGAAGCACAGATCTAAATGCAATACAGCCTGCAGGCACCGCAGAGCTATGATAGAAGAAACCAGCCGAGAGACCCTGCACTCTGCATGATGGACCAGAGCAAGAGAACTACAGAAGCTCAGATCTAAAGGCAATACAGCCTGGAGGCACCGCAGAGCTATGATAGAAGAAACCAGCTGAGGGACCCTGCACTCTGCATGATGGACCAGAGCAGGAGAACTACAGAAGCCCAGATCTAAATGCAATACAGCCTGCAGGCACCGCAGAGCTATGATAGAAGAAACCAGCTGAGAGACCCTGCACTCTGCATGATTGGCCACAGCAGGAGAACTACAGAAGCACAGATCTAAATGCAATACAGCCTGCAGGCACCGCAGAGCTATGATAGAGGAAACCAGCTGAGAGACCCTGCACTCTGCATGATGGACCAGAGCAGGAGAACTACAGAAGCACAGATCTAAATGCAATACAGCCTGCAGGCACCGCAGAGCTATGATAGAAGAAAACCAGCTGAGGGACCCTGCACTCTGCATGATGGACCAGAGCAGGAGAACTACAGAAGCACAGATCTAAAGGCAATACAGCCTGCATGCACCGCAGAGCTATGATAGAAGAAACCAGCTGAGAGACCCTGCACTCTGCATGATTGACCACAGCAGGAGAACTACAGAAGCACAGATCTAAATGCAATACAGCCTGGAGGCACCGCAGAGCTATGATAGAAGAAAACCAGCTGAGGGACCCTGCACTCTGCATGATTGACCACAGCAGGAGAACTACAGAAGCACAGATCTAAAGGCAATACAGCCTGGAGGCACCGCAGAGCTATGATAGAAGAAACCAGCTGAGAGACCCTGCACTCTGCATGATTGACCAGAGCAGGAGAACTACAGAAGCACAGATCTAAATGCAATACAGCCTGTAGGCACCGCAGAGCTATGATAGAAGAAACCAGCCGAGAAACCCTGCACTCTGCATGATTGACCACAGCAGGAGAACTACAGAAGCACAGATCTAAATGCAATACAGCCTGGAGGCACCGCAGAGCTATGATAGAAGAAACCAGCTGAGGGACCCTGCACTCTGCATGATGGACCAGAGCAGAAGAACTACAGAAGCACAGATCTAAATGCAATACAGCCTGGAGGCACCGCAGAGCTATGATAGAAGAAACCAGCTGAGAGACCCTGCACTCTGCATGATTGACCAGAGCAGAAGAACTACAGAAGCACAGATCTAAATGCAATACAGCCTGCAGGCACCGCAGAGCTATGATAGAAGAAGCCAACTGAGAGACCCTGCACTCTGCATGATGGACCAGAGCAGAAGAACTACAGAAGCACAGATCTAAATGCAATACAGCCTGGAGGCACCGCAGAGCTATGATAGAAGAAACCAGCTGAGAGACCCTGCACTCTGCATGATTGACCAGAGCAGGAGAACTACAGAAGCACAGATCTAAATGCAATACAGCCTGGAGGCACCGCAGAGCTATGATAGAAGAAAACCAGCTGAGAGATCCTGCACTCTGCATGATGGACCAGAGCAGGAGAACTACAGAAGCACAGATCTAAAGGCAATACAGCCTGGAGGCACCGCAGAGCTATGATAGAAGAAAACCAGCTGAGAGACCCTGCACTCTGCATGATTGACCACAGCAGGAGAACTACAGAAGCACAGATCTAAAGGCAATACAGCCTGCAGGCACCGCAGAGCTATGATAGAAGAAACCAGCTGAGAGACCCTGCACTCTGCATGATTGACCACAGCAGGAGAACTACAGAAGCACAGATCTAAATGCAATACAGCCTGGAGGCACCGCAGAGCTATGATAGAAGAAACCAGCCGAGAAACCCTGCACTCTGCATGATTGACCAGAGCAGGAGAACTACAGAAGCACAGATCTAAATGCAATACAGCCTGGAGGCACCGCAGAGCTATGATAGAAGAAACCAGCTGAGAGACCCTGCACTCTGCATGATTGACCAGAGCAGAAAAACTACAGAAGCACAGATCTAAATGCAATACAGCCTGCAGGCACCGCAGAGCTATGATAGAAGAAGCCAGCTGAGAGACCCTGCACTCTGCATGATGGACCAGAGCAGAAGAACTACAGAAGCACAGATCTAAATGCAGTACAGCCTGGAGGCACCGCAGAGCTATGATAGAAGAAGCCAGCTGAGAGACCCTGCACTCTGCATGATTGACCAGAGCAGGAGAACTACAGAAGCACAGATCTAAATGCAATACAGCCTGCAGGCACCGCAGAGCTATGATAGAAGAAGCCAGCTGAGAGACCCTGCACTCTGCATGATTGACCAGAGCAGGAGAACTACAGAAGCACAGATCTAAATGCAATACAGCCTGGAGGCACCGCAGAGCTATGATAGAAGAAACCAGCTGAGAGACCCTGCACTCTGCATGATTGACCAGAGCAGGAGAACTACAGAAGCACAGATCTAAATGCAATACAGCCTGGAGGCACCGCAGAGCTATGATAGAAGAAAACCAGCTGAGAGACCCTGCACTCTGCATGATTGACCAGAGCAGGAGAACTACAGAAGCACAGATCTAAAGGCAATACAGCCTGGAGGCACCGCAGAGCTATGATAGAAGAAACCAGCTGAAAGACCCTGCACTCTGCATGATTGACCAGAGCAGGAGAACTACAGAAGCACAGATCTAAAGGCAATACAGCCTGCAGGCACCGCAGAGCTATGATAGAAGAAACCAGCTGAGAGACCCTGCACTCTGCATGATTGACCACAGCAGGAGAACTACAGAAGCACAGATCTAAATGCAATACAGCCTGGAGGCACCGCAGAGCTATGATAGAAGAAACCAGCTGAGAGACCCTGCACTCTGCATGATTGACCAGAGCAGGAGAACTACAGAAGCACAGATCTAAAGGCAATACAGCCTGGAGGCACCGCAGAGCTATGATAGAAGAAGCCAACTGAGAGACCCTGCACTCTGCATGATTGACCAGAGCAGGAGAACTACAGAAGCACAGATCTAAAGGCAATACAGCCTGGAGACACCGCAGAGCTATGATAGAAGAAACCAGCTGAGAGACCCTGCACTCTGCATGATTGACCAGAGCAGGAGAACTACAGAAGCACAGATCTAAATGCAATACAGCCTGCAGGCACCGCAGAGCTATGATAGAAGAAACCAGCTGAGAGACCCTGCACTCTGCATGATTGACCACAGCAGGAGAACTACAGAAGCACAGATCTAAAGGCAATACAGCCTGGAGGCACCGCAGAGCTATGATAGAAGAAACCAGCTGAGAGACCCTGCACTCTGCATGATTGACCAGAGCAGGAGAACTACAGAAGCACAGATCTAAAGGCAATACAACCTGGAGGCACCGCAGAGCTATGATAGAAGAAACCAGCTGAGAGACCCTGCACTCTGCATGATGGACCAGAGCAGGAGAACTACAGAAGCACAGATCTAAAGGCAATACAGCCTGGAGGCACCGCAGAGCTATGATAGAAGAAACCAGCTGAGAGACCCTGCACTCTGCATGATTGACCACAGCAGGAGAACTACAGAAGCACAGATCTAAAGGCAATACAGCCTGGAGGCACCGCAGAGCTATGATAGAAGAAACCAGCCGAGAAACCCTGCACTCTGCATGATTGACCACAGCAGGAGAACTACAGAAGCACAGATCTAAATGCAATACAGTCTGGAGGCACCGCAGAGCTATGATAGAAGAAACCAGCTGAGAGACCCTGCACTCTGCATGATGGACCAGAGCAGAAGAACTACAGAAGCACAGATCTAAATGCAATACAGCCTGGAGGCACCGCAGAGCTATGATAGAAGAAACCAGCTGAGAGACCCTGCACTCTGCATGATTGACCAGAGCAGGAGAACTACAGAAGCACAGATCTAAAGGCAATACAGCCTGGAGGCACCGCAGAGCTATGATAGAAGAAACCAGCTGAGAGACCCTGCACTCTGCATGATTGACCAGAGCAGGAGAACTACAGAAGCACAGATCTAAATGCAATACAGCCTGGAGGCACCGCAGAGCTATGATAGAAGAAACCAGCTGAGAGACCCTGCACTCTGCATGATTGACCACAGCAGGAGAACTACAGAAGCACAGATCTAAAGGCAATACAGCCTGGAGGCACCGCAGAGCTATGATAGAAGAAACCAGCTGAGAGACCCTGCACTCTGCATGATGGACCAGAGCAGGAGAACTACAGAAGCACAGATCTAAAGGCAATACAGCCTGCAGGCACCGCAGAGCTATGATAGAAGAAACCAGCTGAGAGACCCTGCACTCTGCATGATTGACCACAGCAGGAGAACTACAGAAGCACAGATCTAAATGCAATACAGCCTGGAGGCACCGCAGAGCTATGATAGAAGAAACCAGCCGAGAAACCCTGCACTCTGCATGATTGACCACAGCAGGAGAACTACAGAAGCACAGATCTAAAGGCAATACAGCCTGGAGGCACCGCAGAGCTATGATAGAAGAAACCAGCTGAGAGACCCTGCACTCTGCATGATGGACCAGAGCAGAAGAACTACAGAAGCACAGATCTAAATGCAATACAGCCTGAAGGCACCGCAGAGCTATGATAGAAGAAACCAGCTGAGAGACCCTGCACTCTGCATGATTGACCAGAGCAGAAGAACTACAGAAGCACAGATCTAAATGCAATACAGCCTGGAGGCACCGCAGAGCTATGATAGAAGAAGCCAGCTGAGAGACCCTGCACTCTGCATGATGGACCAGAGCAGAAGAACTACAGAAGCACAGATCTAAATGCAATACAGCCTGGAGGCACCGCAGAGCTATGATAAAAGAAACCAGCTGAGAGACCCTGCACTCTGCATGATGGACCAGAGCAGAAGAACTACAGAAGCACAGATCTAAATGCAATACAGCCTGCAGGCACCGCAGAGCTATGATAGAAGAAACCAGCTGAGAGACCCTGCACTCTGCATGATTGACCAGAGCAGGAGAACTACAGAAGCACAGATCTAAATGCAATACAGCCTGTAGGCACCGCAGAGCTATGATAGAAGAAAACCAGCTGAGAGACCCTGCACTCTGCATGATGGACCAGAGCAGGAGAACTACAGAAGCACAGATCTAAAGGCAATACAGCCTGGAGGCACCGCAGAGCTATGATAGAAGAAACCAGCTGAGAGACCCTGCACTCTGCATGATTGACCACAGCAGGAGAACTACAGAAGCACAGATCTAAAGGCAATACAGCCTGCAGGCACCGCAGAGCTATGATAGAAGAAACCAGCTGAGAGACCCTGCACTCTGCATGATTGACCACAGCAGGAGAACTACAGAAGCACAGATCTAAATGCAATACAGCCTGCAGGCACCGCAGAGCTATGATAGAAGAAACCAGCCGAGAGACCCTGCACTCTGCATGATTGACCACAGCAGGAGAACTACAGAAGCACAGATCTAAATGCAATACAGCCTGCAGGCACCGCAGAGCTATGATAGAAGAAACCAGCTGAGAGACCCTGCACTCTGCATGATTGATCACAGCAGGAGAACTACAGAAGCACAGATCTAAAGGCAATACAGTCTGGAGGCACCGCAGAGCTATGATAGAAGAAACCAGCTGAGAGACCCTGCACTCTGCATGATTGACCAGAGCAGGAGAACTACAGAAGCACAGATCTAAATGCAATACAGCCTGGAGGCACCGCAGAGCTATGATAGAAGAAACCAGCTGAGAGACCCTGCACTCTGCATGATGGACCAGAGCAGGAGAACTACAGAAGCACAGATCTAAATGCAATACAGCCTGCAGGCACCGCAGAGCTATGATAGAAGAAACCAGCTGAGAGACCCTGCACTCTACATGATTGACCACAGCAGGAGAACTAAAGAAGCACAGATCTAAAGGCAATACAGCCTGGAGGCACCGCAGAGCTATGATAGAAGAAACCAGCTGAGAGACCCTGCACTCTGCATGATTGACCAGAGCAGGAGAACTACAGAAGCACAGATCTAAAGGCAATACAGCCTGGAGGCACCGCAGAGCTATGATAGAAGAAAACCAGCTGAGAGACCCTGCACTCTGCATGATTGACCAGAGCAGGAGAACTACAGAAGCACAGATCTAAAGGCAATACAGCCTGGAGGCACCGCAGAGCTATGATAGAAGAAACCAGCTGAGAGACCCTGCACTCTGCATGATGGACCAGAGCAGGAGAACTACAGAAGCACAGATCTAAATGCAATACAGCCTGGAGGCACCGCAGAGCTATGGTAGAAGAAAACCAGCTGAGAGACCCTGCACTCTGCATGATGGACCAGAGCAGGAGAACTACAGAAGCACAGATCTAAAGGCAATACAGCCTGCAGGCACCGCAGAGTTATGATAGAAGAAACCAGCTGAGAGACCCTGCACTCTGCATGATTGACCACAGCAGGAGAACTACAGATGCACAGATCTAAAGGCAATACAGCCTGCAGGCACGCAGAGCTATGATAGAAGAAACCAGCTGAGAGACCCTGCACTCTGCATGATTGACCAGAGCAGGAGAACTACAGAAGCACAGATCTAAATGCAATACAGCCTGCAGGCACCGCAGAGCTATGATAGAAGAAACCAGCTGAGAGACCCTGCACTCTGCATGATTGACCACAGCAGGAGAACTACAGAAGCACAGATCTAAATGCAATACAGCCTGGAGGCTCCGCAGAGCTATGATAGAAGAAACCAGCCGAGAAACCCTGCACTCTGCATGATTGACCACAGCAGGAGAACTACAGAAGCACAGATCTAAAGGCAATACAGCCTGGAGGCACCGCAGAGCTATGATAGAAGAAACCAGCTGAGAGACCCTGCACTCTGCATGATGGACCAGAGCAGAAGAACTACAGAAGCACAGATCTAAATGCAATACAGCCTGGAGGCACCGCAGAGCTATGATAGAAGAAACCAGCTGAGAGACCCTGCACTCTGCATGATTGACCAGAGCAGAAGAACTACAGAAGCACAGATCTAAATGCAATACAGCCTGCAGGCACCGCAGAGCTATGATAGAAGAAACCAGCTGAGAGACCCTGCACTCTGCATGATGGACCAGAGCAGAAGAACTACAGAAGCACAGATCTAAATGCAATACAGCCTGGAGGCACCGCAGAGCTATGATAAAAGAAACCAGCTGAGAGACCCTGCACTCTGCATGATTGACCAGAGCAGGAGAACTACAGAAGCACAGATCTAAATGCAATACAGCCTGGAGGCACCGCAGAGCTATGATAGAAGAAAACCAGCTGAGAGACCCTGCACTCTGCATGATGGACCAGAGCAGGAGAACTACAGAAGCACAGATCTAAAGGCAATACAGCCTGGAGGCACCGCAGAGCTATGATAGAAGAAACCAGCTAAGAGACCCTGCACTCTGCATGATTGACCACAGCAGGAGAACTACAGAAGCACAGATCTAAAGGCAATACAGCCTGCAGGCACCGCAGAGCTATGATAGAAGAAACCAGCCGAGAGACCCTGCACTCTGCATGATTGACCAGAGCAGGAGAACTACAGAAGCACAGATCTAAAGGCAATACAGCCTGGAGGCACCGCAGAGCTATGATAGAAGAAACCAGCCGAGAGACCCTGCACTCTGCATGATTGACCACAGCAGGAGAACTACAGAAGCACAGATCTAAATGCAATACAGCCTGCAGGCACCGCAGAGCTATGATAGAAGAAACCAGCTGAGAGACCCTGCACTCTGCATGATTGACCACAGCAGGAGAACTACAGAAGCACAGATCTAAAGGCAATACAGTCTGGAGGCACCGCAGAGCTATGATAGAAGAAACCAGCTGAGAGACCCTGCACTCTGCATGATTGACCAGAGCAGGAGAACTACAGAAGCACAGATCTAAATGCAATACAGCCTGGAGGCACCGCAGAGCTATGATAGAAGAAACCAGCTGAGAGACCCTGCACTCTGCATGATGGACCAGAGCAGGAGAACTACAGAAGCACAGATTTAAATGCAATACAGCCTGCAGGCACCGCAGAGCTATGATAGAAGAAACCAGCTGAGAGACCCTGCACTCTGCATGATTGACCAGAGCAGGAGAACTACAGAAGCACAGATCTAAAGGCAATACAGCCTGGAGGCACCGCAGAGCTATGATAGAAGAAAACCAGCTGAGAGACCCTGCACTCTGCATGATGGACCAGAGCAGGAGAACTACAGAAGCACAGATCTAAATGCAATACAGCCTGGAGGCACCGCAGAGCTATGATAGAAGAAACCAGCTGAGAGACCCTGCACTCTGCATGACTGACCACAGCAGGAGAACTACAGAAGCACAAATCTAAATGCAATACAGCCTGGAGGCACCGCAGAGCTATGATAGAAGAAACCAGTTGAGAGACCCTGCACTCTGCATGATTGACCACAGCAGGAGAACTACAGAAGCACAGATCTAAAGGCAATACAGCCTGGAGGCACCGCAGAGCTATGATAGAAGAAAACCAGCTGAGAGACCCTGCACTCTGCATGATTGACCAGAGCAGGAGAACTACAGAAGCACAGATCTAAATGCAATACAGCCTGGAGGCACCGCAGAGCTATGATAGAAGAAAACCAGCTGAGGGACCCTGCACTCTGCATGATGGACCAGAGCAGGAGAACTACAGAAGCACAGATCTAAATGCAATACAGCCTGGAGGCACCGCAGAGCTATGATAGAAGAAACCAGCTGAGAGACCCTGCACTCTGCATGACTGACCACAGCAGGAGAACTACAGAAGCACAGATCTAAATGCAAAACAGCCTGGAGGCACCGCAGAGCTATGATAGAAGAAACCAGCTGAGGGACCCTGCACTCTGCATGACTGACCACAGCAGGAGAACTACAGAAGCACAGATCTAAAGGCAATACAGCCTGGAGGCACCGCAGAGCTATGATAGAAGAAACCAGCTGAGAGACCCTGCACTCTGCATGATGGACCAGAGCAGGAGAACTACAGAAGCACAGATCTAAAGGCAATACAGCCTGCAGGCACCGCAGAGCTATGATAGAAGAAACCAGCTGAGAGACCCTGCACTCTGCATGATGGACCAGAGCAGGAGAACTACAGAAGCACAGATCTAAATGCAATACAGCCTGGAGGCACCGCAGAGCTATGATAGAAGAAAACCAGCTGAGAGACCCTGCACTCTGCATGATTGTCCACAGCAGGAGAACTACAGAAGCCCAGATCTAAAGGCAATTCAGCCTGGAGGCACCGCAGAGCTATGATAGAAGAAGCCAGCTGAGAGACCCTGCACTCTGCATGATTGACCACAGCAGGAGAACTACAGAAGCACAGATCTAAATGCAATACAGCCTGGAGGCACCGCAGAGCTATGATAGAAGAAACCAGCTGAGAGACCCTGCACTCTGCATGATGGACCAGAGCAGGAGAACTACAGAAGCACAGATCTAAAGGCAATACAGCCTGCAGGCACCGCAGAGTTATGATAGAAGAAACCAGCTGAGAGACCCTGCACTCTGCATGATTGACCACAGCAGGAGAACTACAGAAGCACAGATCTAAAGGCAATACAGCCTGCAGGCACGCAGAGCTATGATAGAAGAAACCAGCTGAGAGACCCTGCACTCTGCATGATTGACCACAGCAGGAGAACTACAGAAGCACAGATCTAAATGCAATACAGCCTGCAGGCACCGCAGAGCTATGATAGAAGAAACCAGCTGAGAGACCCTGCACTCTGCATGATTGACCACAGCAGGAGAACTACAGAAGCACAGATCTAAAGGCAATACAGCCTGGAGGCACCGCAGAGCTATGATAGAAGAAACCAGCTGAGAGACCCTGCACTCTGCATGATTGACCAGAGCAGGAGAACTACAGAAGCACAGATCTAAAGGCAATACAGCCTGGAGGCACCGCAGAGCTATGATAGAAGAAACCAGCTGAGGGACCCTGAACTCTGCATGATAGACCAGAGCAGGAGAACTACAGAAGCACAGATCTAAAGACAATACAGCCTGCAGGCACCGCAGAGCTATGATAGAAGAAACCAGCCGAGAAACCCTGCACTCTGCATGATTGACCACAGCAGGAGAACTACAGAAGCACAGATCTAAATGCAATACAGCCTGGAGGCACCGCAGAGCTATGATAGAAGAAACCAGCTGAGAGACCCTGCACTCTGCATGATGGACCAGAGCAGAAGAACTACAGAAGCACAGATCTAAATGCAATACAGCCTGGAGGCACCGCAGAGCTATGATAGAAGAAACCAGCTGAGAGACCCTGCACTCTGCATGATTGACCAGAGCAGAAGAACTACAGAAGCACAGATCTAAATGCAATACAGGCTGCAGGCACCGCAGAGCTATGATAGAAGAAGCCAACTGAGAGACCCTGCACTCTGCATGATGGACCAGAGCAGAAGAACTACAGAAGCACAGATCTAAATGCAATACAGCCTGGAGGCACCGCAGAGCTATAATAGAAGAAAACCAGCTGAGAGACCCTGCACTCTGCATGATTGACCAGAGCAGAAGAACTACAGAAGCTCAGATCTAAATGCAATACAGCCTGGAGGCACCGCAGAGCTATGATAGAAGAAACCAGCTGAGAGACCCTGCACTCTGCATGATTGACCAGAGCAGGAGAACTACAGAAGCACAGATCTAAATGCAATACAGCCTGGAGGCACCGCAGAGCTATAATAGAAGAAAACCAGCTGAGAGACCCTGCACTCTGCATGATGGACCAGAGCAGGAGAACTACAGAAGCACAGATCTAAAGGCAATACAGCCTGGAGGCACCGCAGAGCTATGATAGAAGAAACCAGCTGAGAGACCCTGCACTCTGCATGATTGACCACAGCAGGAGAACTACAGAAGCACAGATCTAAAGGCAATACAGCCTGGAGGCACCGCAGAGCTATGATAGAAGAAACCAGCCGAGAAACCCTGCACTCTGCATGATTGACCACAGCAGGAGAACTACAGAAGCACAGATCTAAAGGCAATACAGCCTGGAGGCACCGCAGAGCTATGATAGAAGAAACCAGCTGAGAGACCCTGCACTCTGCATGATGGACCAGAGCAGAAGAACTACAGAAGCACAGATCTAAATGCAATACAGCCTGGAGGCACCGCAGAGCTATGATAGAAGAAACCAGCTGAGAGACCCTGCACTCTGCATGATTGACCAGAGCAGAAGAACTACAGAAGCACAGATCTAAATGCAATACAGCTTGGAGGCACCGCAGAGCTATGATAGAAGAAACCAGCTGAGAGACCCTGCACTCTGCATGATTGACCACAGCAGGAGAACTACAGAAGCACAGATCTAAAGGCAATACAGCCTGCAGGCACCGCAGAGCTATGATAGAAGAAACCAGCTGAGAGACCCTGCACTCTGCATGATTGACCACAGCAGGAGAACTACAGAAGCACAGATCTAAAGGCAATACAGCCTGGAGGCACCGCAGAGCTATGATAGAAGAAACCAGCTGAGAGACCCTGCACTCTGCATGATTGACCACAGCAGGAGAACTACAGAAGCACAGATCTAAATGCAATACAGCCTGGAGGCACCGCAGAGCTATGATAGAAGAAACCAGCTGAGAGACCCTGCACTCTGCATGATTGACCACAGCAGGAGAACTACAGAAGCACAGATCTAAAGGCAATACAGCCTGGAGGCACCGCAGAGCTATGATAGAAGAAACCAGCTGAGAGACCCTGCACTCTGCATGATGGACCAGAGCAGGAGAACTACAGAAGCACAGATCTAAATGCAATACAGCCTGCAGGCACCGCAGAGCTATGATAGAAGAAACCAGCTGAGAGACCCTGCACTCTGCATGATTGACCACAGCAGGAGAACTACAGAAGCACAAATCTAAATGCAATACAGCCTGGAGGCACCGCAGAGCTATGATAGAAGAAACCAGCTGAGAGACCCTGCACTCTGCATGATGGACCAGAGCAGGAGAACTACAGAAGCACAGATCTAAATGCAATACCGTCTGCAGGCAACGCAGAGCTATGATAGAAGAAAACCAGCTGAGGGACCCTGCACTCTGCATGACTGACCACAGCAGGAGAACTACAGAAGCACAGATCTAAAGACAATACAGCCTGCAGGCACCGCAGAGCTATGATAGAAGAAACCAGCTGAGAGACCCTGCACTCTGCATGATGGACCAGAGCAGGAGAACTACAGAAGCACAGATCTAAAGGCAATACAGCCTGCAGGCACCGCAGAACTATGATACAAGAAACCAGCTGAGAGACCCTGCACTCTGCATGATGGACCAGAGCAGGAGAACTACAGAAGCACAGATCTAAATGCAATACAGCCTGGAGGCACCGCAGAGCTATGATAGAAGAAAACCAGCTGAGAGACCCTGCACTCTGCATGATTGTCCACAGCAGGAGAACTACAGAAGCCCAGATCTAAAGGCAATACAGCCTGGAGGCACCGCAGAGCTATGATAGAAGAAACCAGCTGAGGGACCCTGCACTCTGCATGACTGACCACAGCAGGAGAACTACAGAAGCACAGATCTAAAGAGAATACAGCCTGGAGGCACCGCAGAGCTATGATAGAAGAAAACCAGCTGAGAGACCCTGCACTCTGCATGATTGTCCACAGCAGGAGAACTACAGAAGCCCAGATCTAAAGGCAATACAGCCTGCAGACACCGCAGAGCTATGATAGAAGAAGCCAGCTGAGAGACCCTGCACTCTGCATGATTGACCAGAGCAGGAGAACTACAGAAGCACAGATCTAAAGGCAATACAGCCTGGAGGCACCGCAGAGCTATGATAGAAGAAAACCAGCTGAGGGACCCTGCACTCTGCATGATGGACCACAGCAGGAGAACTACAGAAGCACAGATCTAAATGCAATACAGCCTGGAGGCACCGCAGAGCTATGATAGAAGAAATCAGCTGAGAGACCCTGCACTCAGCATGATTGACCACAGCAGGAGAACTACAGAAGCACAGATCTAAAGACAATACAGCCTGCAGGCACCGCAGAGCTATGATAGAAGAAACCAGCTGAGGGACCCTGCACTCTGCATGATTGACCAGAGCAGGAGAACTACAGAAGCACAGATCTAAAGGCAATACAGCCTGGAGGCACCGCAGAGCTATGATAGAAGAAACCAGCTGAGAGACCCTGCACTCTGCATGATTGACCAGAGCAGGAGAACTACAGAAGCACAGATCTAAATGCAATACAGCCTGGAGGCACCGCAGAGCTATGATAGAAGAAACCAGCTGAGAGACCCTGCACTCTGCATGATTGACCAGAGCAGGAGAACTACAGAAGCACAGATCTAAATGCAATTGTGACACCCCAGGGGTCTGGTTGCCACAGTGATAGAGATATTACGTCTGAGAGCAGGTGGGAGGTCTCTTGGTCAGGGATCCTATGCATGCCACACCTCCTGCCCAGTCCTGGGAGGGGAAGAACTTCCCCTATATAAACCTAGGGCTGAGGCAGGGTTAGTGTGTAGAGAAGAAGTAGAGACAGAGAAAAGAAGCAAATATAGGAACAGAACATCAGGAGCTCTGTGGGAGCAGTGTTACAAGGAGTCAGGGGCTGGCAGCTGCAGAGCTCGCCCTGACTGAGAAGATTTCTTACCGGACCCGGAGTCCGAGGCTGTGGGGACTAACTCCTACCCAGCAGCAGAATCCGTCAGGCAGGGGATTCCAGGTCCTCTGGCCAAGAAACCCGAAGGCACGGTCACACGCATGGGACCAGCACCGCCGTCGTGGAGCGGAAGCTACTAGAAGGCCCCGAGTCACCGGCCATACGGGTGAGCACCACACGGTACACTCAGGGACGTGGGCTACTTATACCCGCCTCTAGCAAGGTAGCCAGAAGAGTACAGTTAGTTTGGGAGGCCTACAACTCCGCCTGGCCAGGGGAGATCCCATCTGCTCAAGGACTGACCAGGCCCCAATCGCTAGCCAGTACTCCGGGAGGGTCTATCTTTGTCACCAGTAAAGACCCTGAACTACACCGTACCGTCTCCGAGTGGTTCCTGCTACCCCCATCATCCACGTCGGCTGCCCTGAGGCCATACCCCTCCCGTTGGGGGTTATACTATCACGCTGCACAATCCTACCACGGGCCTCAGCGGTCTGCCCTGCAGCAGCAGCTCCTTAGCTGTACTCAACGGGTGGCGTAGTCGTCCAACATCTACCACTGATACATCGCCGCTCAGTTTGACTCCCTGGGCACGGACCGGGTCACCGCCACGAGACTACAACCCTCAACAGATCCGGCTCCGGGTAAGCTCCCGCATGCGCAACGCAGCGCGACACAGGCCCAGGGGCGCGTCACAATACAGCCTGGAGGCACCGCAGAGCTATGATAGATGAAACCAGCTGAGAGACCCTGCACTCAGCATGATTGACCACAGCAGGAGAACTACAGAAGCACAGATCTAAATGCAATACAGCCTGCAGGCACCGCAGAGCTATGATAGAAGAAAACCAGCTGAGAGACCCTGCACTCTGCATGATGGACCAGAGCAGGAGAACTACAGAAGCACAGATCTAAAGGCAATACAGCCTGGAGGCACCGCAGAGCTATGATAGAAGAAACCAGCTGAGAGACCCTGCACTCTGCATGATTGACCACAGCAGGAGAACTACAGAAGCACAGATCTAAAGGCAATACAGCCTGCAGGCACCACAGAGGTATGATAGAAGAAACCAGCTGAGAGACCCTGCACTCTGCATGATTGACCAGAGCAGGAGAACTACAGAAGCACAGATCTAAAGGCAATACAGCCTGGAGGCACCGCAGAGCTATGATAGAAGAAAACCAGCTGAGAGACCCTGCACTCTGCATGATTGACCAGAGCAGGAGAACTACAGAAGCACAGATCTAAAGGCAATACAGAATGGAGGCACCGCAGAGCTATGATAGAAGAAACCAGCTGAGAGACCCTGCACTCTGCATGATTGACCAGAGCAGGAGAACTACAGAAGCACAGATCTAAAGGCAATACAGCCTGGAGGCACCGCAGAGCTATGATAGAAGAAAACCAGCTGAGAGACCCTGCACTCTGCATGACTGACCAGAGCAGGAGAACTACAGAAGCACAGATCTAAAGGCAATACAGCCTGGAGGCACCGCAGAGCTATGATAGAAGAAACCAGCTGAGGGACCCTGCACTCTGCATGATTGACCACAGCAGGAGAACTACAGAAGCACAGATCTAAATGCAATACAGCCTGGAGGCACCGCAGAGCTATGATAGAAGAAACCAGCTGAGAGACCCTGCACTCTGCATGACTGACCAGAGCAGGAGAACTACAGAAGCTCAGATCTAAAGGCAATACAGCCTGCAGGCACCGCAGAGCTATGATAGAAGAAACCAGCTGAGAGACCCTGCACTCTGCATGATTGACCACAGCAGGAGAACTACAGAAGCACAGATCTAAATGCAATACAGCCTGGAGGCACCGCAGAGCTATGATAGAAGAAACCAGCTGAGGGACCCTGCACTCTGCATGATTGACCACAGCAGGAGAACTACAGAAGCACAGATCTAAATGCAATACAGCCTGGAGGCACCGCAGAGCTATGATAGAAGAAACCAGCTGAGAGACCCTGCACTCTGCATGACTGATCAGAGCAGGAGAACTACAGAAGCACAGATCTAAAGGCAATACAGCCTGGAGGCACCGCAGAGCTATGATAGAAGAAACCAGCTGAGAGACCCTGCACTCTGCATGATTGACCACAGCAGGAGAACTACAGAAGCACAGATCTAAAGGCAATACAGCCTGGAGGCACCGCAGAGCTTTGATAGAAGAAACCAGCTGAGAGACCCTGCACTCTGCATGATTGACCACAGCAGGAGAACTACAGAAGCACAGATCTAAAGGCAATACAGCCTGGAGGCACCGCAGAGCTATGATAGAAGAAACCAGCTGAGAGACCCTGCACTCTGCATGATTGACCACAGCAGGAGAACTACAGAAGCACAGATCTAAAGGCAATACAGCCTGGAGGCACCGCAGAGCTATGATGGAAGAAAACCAGCTGAGAGACCCTGCACTCTGCATGATTGACCACAGCAGGAGAACTACAGAAGCCCAGATCTAAAGGCAATACAGCCTGGAGGCACCGCAGAGCTATGATGGAAGAAAACCAGCTGAGAGACCCTGCACTCTGCATGATTGACCAGAGCAGGAGAACTACAGAAGCCCAGATCTAAAGGCAATACAGCCTGGAGGCACCGCAGAGCTATGATAGAAGAAACCAGCTGAGAGACCCTGCACTCTGCATGATTGACCAGAGCAGGAGAACTACAGAAGCACAGATCTAAAGGCAATACAGCCTGGAGGCACCGCAGAGCTATGATAGAAGAAACCAGCTGAGAGACCCTGCACTCTGCATGATTGACCAGAGCAGGAGAACTACAGAAGCACAAATCTAAATGCAATACAGCCTGCAGGCACTGCAGAGCTATGATAGAAGAAACCAGCTGAGAGACCCTGCACTCTGCATGATTGACCAGAGCAGGAGAACTACAGAAGCACAAATCTAAATGCAATACAGCCTGCAGGCACTGCAGAGCTATGATAGAAGAAACCAGCTGAGAGACCCTGCACTCTGCATGATTGACCACAGCAGGAGAACTACAGAAGCACAGATCTAAATGCAATACAGCCTGCAGGCAACGCAGAGCTATGATAGAAGAAAACCAGCTGAGAGACCCTGCACTCTGCATGATTGACCACAGCAGGAGAACTACAGAAGCACAGATCTAAATGCAATACAGCCTGGAGGCACCGCAGAGCTATGATAGAAGAAACCAGCTGAGAGACCTGCACTCTGCATGATGGACCAGAGCAGGAGAACTACAGAAGCACAGATCTATAGGCAATACAGCCTGGAGGCAACGCAGAGCTATGATAGAAGAAACCAGCTGAGAGACCCTGCACTCTGCATGATGGACCAGAGCAGGAGAACTACAGAAGCACAGATCTAAATGCAATACAGCCTGGAGGCACCGCAGAGCTATGATAGAAGAATCCAGCTGAGAAACCCTGCACTCTGCATGACTGACCAGAGCAGGAGAACTACAGAAGCACAGATCTAAATGCAATACAGACTGCAGGCACCGCAGAGCTATGATAGAAGAAACCAGCTGAGGGACCCTGCACTCTGCATGATTGACCACAGCAGGAGAACTACAGAAGCACAGATCTAAAGGCAATACAGCTTGGAGGCACCGCAGAGCTATGATAGAAGAAACCAGCTGAGAGACCCTGCACTCTGCATGATGGACCAGAGCAGGAGAACTACAGAAGCACAGATCTAAATGCAATACAGCCTGGAGGCACCGCAGAGCTATGATAGAAGAAAACCAGCTGAGAGACCCTGAACTCTGCATGATTGACCAGAGCAGGAGAACTACAGAAGCACAGATCTAAATGCAATACAGCCTGCAGGCACCGCAGAGCTATGATAGAAGAAACCAGCTGAGAGACCCTGCACTCTGCATGAATGACCAGAGCAGGAGAACTACAGAAGCACAGATCTAAAGGCAATACACCCTGGAGGCACCGCAGAGCTATGATAGAAGAAACCAGCTGAGAGACCCTGCACTCTGCATGATGGACCAGAGCAGGAGAACTACAGAAGCACAGATCTAAAGGCATTACAGCCTGGAGGCACCGCAGAGCTATGATAGAAGAAACAAGCTGAGAGACCCTGCACTCTGCATGATTGACCAGAGCAGGAGAAGTACAGAAGCACAGATCTAAATGCAATACAGCCTGGAGGCACCGCAGAGCTATGATAGAAGAAACCAGCTGAGAGACCCTGCACTCTGCATGATTGACCAGAGCAGGAGAACTACAGAAGCACAGATTTAAATGCAATACAGCCTGGAGGCACCGCAGAGCTATGATAGAAGAAACCAGCTGAGAGACCCTGCACTCTGCATAGTTGACCACAGCAGGAGAACTACAGAAGCACAGATCTAAATACAATACAGCCTGCAGGCACCGCAGAGCTATGATAGAAGAAAACCAGCTGAGAGACCCTGCACTCTACATGACTGACCACAGCAGGAGAACTACAGAAGCACAGATTTAAAGGCAATACAGCTTGGAGGCACCGCAGAGCTATGATAGAAGAAACCAGCTGAGAGACCCTGCACTCTACATGATGAACTACAGAAGCACAGATCTAAAGGCAATACAACCTGGAGGCACCGCAGAGCTATGATAGAAGAAACCAGCTGAGAGACCCTGCACTCTGCATGATGGACCAGAGCAGGAGAACTACAGAAGCACAGATCTAAATGCAATACAGCCTGGAGGCACCGCAGAGCTATGATAGAAGAAAACCAGCTGAGAGACCCTGCACTCTGCATGATTGACCAGAGCAGGAGAACTACAGAAGCACAGATCTAAATGCAATACAGCCTGCAGGCACCGCAGAGCTAAGATAGAAGAAAACCAGCTGAGAGACCCTGCACTCCGCATGATTGACCAGAGCAGGAGAACTACAGAAGCACAGATCTAAATGCAATACAGCCTGGAGGCACCGCAGAGCTATGATAGAAGAAACCAGCTGAGAGACCCTGCACTCCGCATGATTGACCAGAGCAGGAGAACTACAGAAGCACAGATCTAAATGCAATACAGCCTGGAGGCAACGCAGAGCTATGATAGAAGAAAACCAGCTGAGAGACCCTGCACTCTGCATGACTGACCAGAGCAGGAGAACTACAGAAGCACAAATCTAAATGCAATACAGCCTGGAGGCACCGCAGAGCTATGATAGAAGAAAACCAGCTGAGAGACCCTGCACTCTACATGACTGACCACAGCAGGAGAACTACAGAAGCACAGATCTAAAGGCAATACAGCCTGGAGGCACCGCAGAGCTATGATAGAAGAAACCAGCTGAGAGACCCTGCACTCTGCATGATTGACCAGAGCAGGAGAACTACAGAAGCACAGATCTAAATGCAATACAGCCTGGAGGCACCGCAGAGCTATGATAGAAGAAAACCAGCTGAGAGACCCTGCACTCTGCATGATTGGCCACAGCAGGAGAACTACAGAAGCACAGATCTAAATGCAATACAGCCTGGAGGCACCGCAGAGCTATGATAGAAGAAAACCAGCTGAGAGACCCTGCACTCTACATGACTGACCACAGCAGGAGAACTACAGAAGCACAGATCTAAAGGCAATACAGCTTGGAGGCACCGCAGAGCTATGATAGAAGAAACCAGCTGAGAGACCCTGCACTCTACATGACTGACCAAAGCAGGAGAACTACAGAAGCACAGATCTAAATGCAATACAGCCTGCAGGCACCGCAGAGCTATGATAGAAGAAACTAGCTGAGGGACCCTGCACTCTGCATGATTGACCACAGCAGGAGAACTACAGAAGCACAGATCTAAATGCAATACAGCCTGCAGGCACCGCAGAGCTATGATAGAAGAAAACCAGCTGAGGGACCCTGCACTCTGCATGATGGACCAGAGCAGGAGAACTACAGAAGCACAGATCTAAATGCAATCTGAAGGGAAATACAGCCTGGAGGAACATATTTTGGGGTGTAATAAGTGCAAAACAGATCAGATTTAATCATGAGTTATACTGATACAACTAAATAAATATATGTGTACACTAATATGAGACAACATTGTGATTTGGGGAATTAACAATTTAAATATTAACTAGTGCATGTGTAGCACCCTGAGGATTCGGCTGCTACAGGGTTATTGCACCTCAACCCAGAGGTGTGATATTCCACTCCCGGGTAAGGATGGAGTGTGGAACTGAGCTCGGTAGGCTGCATGCACTACACACATCCCATTTCCGAGGAGCAGACCGACGGTACTCCCACTTAGAAATGTGCAGGTACGACCGAGTCTGTTCCTGGCTGGAGTGGGAGGGGGGTGGTACATCCCAAGTAGTGTAGGGGCAGATAGGGGGAGCAGCCTGGGTAAAGTTAGGAGCTCATTGGGTGCTGGTCACCTGAGCTCACACATAGAGGGTGTATATAAGGTGGGCACCAACTAAGAACAGGGTCAGATGCAGAGAACAAGTCAGGAGCAGAGGAGAAGGAAAGACCCAGAGTGAGAGAGGAGAGAGAGAGACCCAGAGGCACAGAAGAACAGGACTCTAAGATCCCAAATTAAAACCCCGGGTGAAGAGTCGGCACAGGGTACCGGAACCCAAGCTGGTGGGGGTAAAAACATTCCCCAGCCAGAGACCGGAGACCGTGGGCAGCGTTTGCCACGGTCACCCACCACATCCACCCCGAAGGCACACCACATGAAGGGTCAGGGAGCCCAAGGCCAAGGGTGTCCCAACAGAAGGCCCGAGGGAGCTGGACCTAGGTGGATCACTGGTGGGGAAGGCCAGAGAACGGGACAGAAGGAGAGCTCAGGGCCACGCTCCGGACTTGTTTGGGGGTTGGCTGGATCCAGGACCTGGTGGACGCAGCACGGCTCGGGTGGTCACTCGGAGCTGGAGTGACCAGTACAACATCTGCAGTAAGTAAACACCCTTAACTGCACAACCCGACTCTGTCTTCACTGCCGTCTGCACTGCACCACCACAACCCCCATCCTCTGCACCTGTTCCCCCTGAGGCTATACCCCTCCCGTTGGGGGTTATCCCATCAAGCTGCGCACCCACCATCAGCCTCAGCGGACCCTGCTGCAGCGGCGGCCACAGTGACCGCATCACAACGGGTGGCGTAGTCGACACAAAAGAACTCTTAATAACATCTGTAGGACTGCCACATAACACTGAGCTTGACGCCCTGGGCACGGGGCCGGGTCACAGCCGCTCGGAGACTACAACCCCCCCCATCTGATCCGGTGCCGGGTATTCCCCTCAAAAAGGAATATGTCCCAGGGGGCGCGTCAACTTTGGCGTAGTCGGCAGGATTACGTGCCCGCAACACCCGGGTACTGCGTGCCTGAAGAAAAGTGCAAGTTTACCTCAGAAAGAAGTCTCCCGCCGGTTCCGGAGGGTCCACGCCATTGGACCCCATCACAGGTCGTTTCCCGCCGATTGTCCGCCATTTCCAGCTTGTTCCCGCCATCTGCAGAGTTTCCCGCCACTGGGCGACGCTTCCCGCCAAATCCGAAGATTTCCCGCCTTGGAAGAGCAGCGGACGCCATTATGGGCGTGCCAAAGGAGGGCAAGAGGCCGCCTCCCATCGTGGGCCGGGACAGAAAATGGCGCCAAAAGTGGAAACCGCCCCCACCAACAGAGACTGTGATGCTAGAGGTGTCTGTCAGCGTGAAAGAACTACCCCTGGAGCTGACAGTCACCGAGTTGCCCCGGGACCGCCCTCGAGGTGGGAGGAGACGAGAGAAAAGAACGAAGATGGGTGCCGCCTGGAGGAGTCTGGAGCGAGCGCACCCGGAGGCAGGAAGCCTGGAGAGGAGCAGCAGAAAAGCTCACCCGGAGATGTCCAGAGAGCAGAGCAGCACCGGCCCGCTGGCCAGGAGCCTGCTGGAAGAAGAGCAGAGCAGCACCGACCCGTTGGTCAGGAGCCTGCTAGACACCACGACCCCACTAGGCCTAGTGGAGGTCCTTGCACAGCTCCCCCGAGACCGGGAGTGTGCACAGACTGCCCTGGAGGGCCTCGCACGGAGGATGGCCCGGGTACAGCGCGAGATATTGGCGGAATGGAGCCGGGAGATGGCCCAGCAAGCTGAAACCAAGACCCGGAGCACGCCAGCCAAGATGAGGAAACAGACCGCCTCTGAGGATGGCGCGGGAGGACCAAAGGCCGGAGACGGCGCCGAGAAGGGAGCTGAACGCATGGAGGCAGGTAAAGGGGACGTCTACACCCCAAGCCGGGACACCGCTTACCTGCCCCAGCTCCCCGTCGCAGAGCCCGAAAGTCCCCCTGCTGTGCCCGAAAACGCCATGTCACCGACGCAGACTAGGCCCCAACCGGAAGCCGCCGCCGCGACCCCTGTGACGTCACACGCCTCGACCCCGAGCGTGACCAAGCAGGAAGTACCACCAGCCTGGTCGCAAGGCCTAGTACCCCCGGGCGCCGCAATACCAACAGCGCCCCCTACCTCCGCGGAGCCTCCGGCCTGGTCGCAAGGCCAGGTAGCCCAGGGTGCCGCCGTCCTAACGGTGCCCTTCACCTTCCAGGTGCCCCAGGCCTGGCCACAAGGCCTGGGCAACCCGGGCGCCACCACCACCGCGCCCGCACCCGTAAAACCAAGGGTGCCGCGTCTGGGAGAGGACTTGTTTGCCCAGCACACGTGGCCGGACGGGCAGCCTTTCATCTGGCCCCAGAAATATTACGAACTGGAGCACCAGAGGAGGGTTGGGGCCATGTGTGCACCCCTGATTCCGGCTCCGAAGCCCGTGATAAGGATCTCGCCTCCTCTGGAAGAAGCCCAATTTGAGTGGGACCCCACCGGAGAAGACCTAAAGGGGTTCACTCAAGAAACCAGGGCAGCTGCAGCAGAGCGTGCTGAGTGTTGCCGACAGCAGCTCGAAGAGTTCGCACGGGAGCGGAGAGAGAGGCGGGTCCGGGAACAACAGGCCCAAGTACGGAGCGCCGAGCAGAAGAGCCGGACCAGGAGGGACCCCCGTGCAGCGCATTGTCCCCGCACCATCGGGACAGTGATCAAGTTCAACCAGCAGCATGGGTGGGGCTTCATCAGAGACCACAACACCCCCGGCGACGTTTTTGTAACGCGCAGAGACGTTGAGTCCCATCTGCCGGAGGGGCACAGAGGTCGTGACCTCTACATCGGAGACGAGGTCACCTTCACCCGGCACAAGTGTGCCAAAGGACCTTACGCCCTCCACGTACACCGCCTGACGGAGGAGGAGTTGCGGTGCGAGGAGGAGGAGCAAGAGGACCTGGACGGGTCTGAAGTTACCATCAGCTACAAGCAAAGAGCAGGAGGAAGACGCCGTTGAGTGCGGCAGAGCAGGTGCTGTAAATAGTTACCCGATCGGGGTATAAAGAAACTGAAACTGTTGTTGCTAATATAGTCCCCGTTGGGACCAGCTGAGTGAACTGTTTACCCGTTAACCCCTTAATCCCACAGGCTGAGGACTGTGAGCAGCCATTCCCTTTCTGCTAAGATATGTTATTTATATAATGTTTTTTATATGTTTTATATGTTCATATGAAAAAAATTTGTATGTTTTGGTGTTGTTTTATGTCTTACAGCCCGAGGACGTGCTGTGATTTACCAGGGGGGAATGTAGCACCCTGAGGATTCGGCTGCTACAGGGGTATTGCACCTCAACCCAGAGGTGTGATATTCCACTCCCGGGTAAGGATGGAGTGTGGAACTGAGCTCGGTAGGCTGCATGCACTACACACATCCCATTTCCGAGGAGCAGACCGACGGTACTCCCACTTAGAAATGTGCAGGTACGACCGAGTCTGTTCCTGGCTGGAGTGGGAGGGGGGTGGTACATCCCAAGTAGTGTAGGGGCAGATAGGGGGAGCAGCCTGGGTAAAGTTAGGAGCTCATTGGGTGCTGGTCACCTGAGCTCACACATAGAGGGTGTATATAAGGTGGGCACCAACTAAGAACAGGGTCAGATGCAGAGAACAAGTCAGGAGCAGAGGAGAAGGAAAGACCCAGAGTGAGAGAGGAGAGAGAGAGACCCAGAGGCACAGAAGAACAGGACTCTAAGATCCCAAATTAAAACCCCGGGTGAAGAGTCGGCACAGGGTACCGGAACCCAAGCTGGTGGGGGTAAAAACATTCCCCAGCCAGAGACCGGAGACCGTGGGCAGCGTTTGCCACGGTCACCCACCACATCCACCCCGAAGGCACACCACATGAAGGGTCAGGGAGCCCAAGGCCAAGGGTGTCCCAACAGAAGGCCCGAGGGAGCTGGACCTAGGTGGATCACTGGTGGGGAAGGCCAGAGAACGGGACAGAAGGAGAGCTCAGGGCCACGCTCCGGACTTGTTTGGGGGTTGGCTGGATCCAGGACCTGGTGGACGCAGCACGGCTCGGGTGGTCACTCGGAGCTGGAGTGACCAGTACAACATCTGCAGTAAGTAAACACCCTTAACTGCACAACCCGACTCTGTCTTCACTGCCGTCTGCACTGCACCACCACAACCCCCATCCTCTGCACCTGTTCCCCCTGAGGCTATACCCCTCCCGTTGGGGGTTATCCCATCAAGCTGCGCACCCACCATCAGCCTCAGCGGACCCTGCTGCAGCGGCGGCCACAGTGACCGCATCACAACGGGTGGCGTAGTCGACACAAAAGAACTCTTAATAACATCTGTAGGACTGCCACATAACACTGAGCTTGACGCCCTGGGCACGGGGCCGGGTCACAGCCGCTCGGAGACTACAACCCCCCCCATCTGATCCGGTGCCGGGTATTCCCCTCAAAAAGGAATATGTCCCAGGGGGCGCGTCACATGCCTCATCCAATAGGTGTATATATAGAAATCATTGGGCTCTAAACCATTATAGAGAATTTAGCCACGTACACTACAACTAAAATGCGTTGAATGATTACATATTTCTACACTGTTTTTCACGTTTGATAAATGATATTATTGTGGTTGAGTGCAGCTGATACTAATGAAAATGAATTGTACAAGTATTTATAATGGCCTCTGTATAAATCTGTCCACATTGAGTGTGGGCTTTATCTATGAACTATGATAGCGTTATGGCAAGCAAGAGAAGTTTATTTCCACTATGATTTCCAGAGCTGCCATGTCCCCATCCTTTATGGTAAGTATCCAGGCTCAAATCTGCCTGAGCGAGATTTTACTGCTTTTTAGGCTCTGTTCACATCTACACTACAATGGGGAAAAAAAGTATTTAGTCAGCCACCAATTGTGCAAGTTCTCCCACTTTAAAAGATGAGCGAGGCCTGTAATTGACATCATAGGTCGACCTCAACTATGAGAGACAAAATGAGAAAACAAATCCTGAAAATCACATTGTCTGATTTGGAAAGAATTTTTTTTCCGATTTTGGTGGAAAATAAGTATTTAGTCAATTACAAACAAGCAAGATTTCTGCCTCTCACAGACCTGTAACTTCTTCTTTAAGAGGCTCCTCTGTCCTCCACTCATTACCTGTAGTACTGGCTCCTCTGTCCTCCACTCATTACCTGTAGTACTGGCTCCTCTGTCCTCCACTCATTACCTGTAGTACTGGCTCCTCTGTCCTCCACTCATTACCTGTAGTACTGGCTCCTCTGTCCTCCACTCATTACCTGTAGTACTGGCTCCTCTGTCCTCCACTCATTACCTGTAGTACTGGCTCCTCTTTCCTCCACTCATTACCTGTAGTAGTGGCTCCTCTGTCCTCCACTCATTACCTGTAGTACTGGCTCCTCTGTCCTCCACTCATTACCTGTAGTACTGGCTCCTCTGTCCTCCACTCATTACCTGTAATACTGGCTCCTCTGTCCTCCACTCATTACCTGTAGTACTGGCTCCTCTGTCCTCCACTCATTACCTGTAGTACTGGCTCCTCTTTCCTCCACTCATTACCTGTAGTACTGGCTCCTCTTTCCTCCACTCATTACCTGTAGTACTGGCTCCTCTTTCCTCCACTCATTACCTGTAGTACTGGCTCCTCTTTCCTCCACTCATTACCTGTAGTACTGGCTCCTCTTTCCTCCACTCATTACCTGTAGTACTGGCTCCTCTGTCCTCCACTCATTACCTGTAGTACTGGCTCCTCTGTCCTCCACTCATTACCTGTAGTACTGGCTCCTCTGTCCTCCACTCATTACCTGTAGTACTGGCTCCTCTGTCCTCCACTCATTACCTGTAGTACTGGCTCCTCTGTCCTCCACTCATTACCTGTAGTACTGGCTCCTCTGTCCTCCACTCATTACCTGTAGTACTGGCTCCTCTGTCCTCCACTCATTACCTGTAGTACTGGCTCCTCTTTCCTCCACTCATTACCTGTAGTACTGGCTCCTCTGTCCTCCACTCATTACCTGTAGTACTGGCTCCTCTGTCCTCCACTCATTACCTGTAGTACTGGCTCCTCTTTCCTCCACTCATTACCTGTAGTACTGGCTCCTCTGTCCTCCACTCATTACCTGTAGTACTGGCTCCTCTGTCCTCCACTCATTACCTGTAGTACTGGCTCCTCTGTCCTCCACTCATTACCTGTAGTACTGGCTCCTCTGTCCTCCACTCATTACCTGTAGTACTGGCTCCTCTGTCCTCCACTCATTACCTGTAGTACTGGCTCCTCTTTCCTCCACTCATTACCTGTAGTACTGGCTCCTCTGTCCTCCACTCATTACCTGTAGTACTGGCTCCTCTGTCCTCCACTCATTACCTGTAGTACTGGCTCCTCTTTCCTCCACTCATTACCTGTAGTACTGGCTCCTCTGTCCTCCACTCATTACCTGTAGTACTGGCTCCTCTGTCCTCCACTCATTACCTGTAGTACTGGCTCCTCTGTCCTCCACTCATTACCTGTAGTACTGGCTCCTCTGTCCTCCACTCATTACCTGTAGTACTGGCTCCTCTGTCCTCCACTCATTACCTGTAGTACTGGCTCCTCTGTCCTCCACTCATTACCTGTAGTACTGGCTCCTCTGTCCTCCACTCATTACCTGTAGTACTGGCTCCTGTTTGAACTTGTTATCAGTATAAAAGACGCCTGTCCGCAACCTCAAACAGTCACACTCCAAACTCCACTATGGTGAAGACCAAAGAGCTGTCGAAGAACACCAGAAACAAAATTGTAGCCCTGCACCAGGCTGACTAAATACTTTTTTTCCCCACTATGTTGTGATTTCCATATTTTTGTTCTATGATAAAAAAAGAAAAGATGAAGATAACGGAAGCGCCGGACCCCCTGCATATCGGACACTGAGGTTTGTCTAGTGTCCACTGGAACATCCAATATTTTACTGGACAGAATGGTGCAGCATGCTGCTATACATGCAACTCTTGGGGCCGACTGTGCAGTGAATATTGTGTGACAAGGAGCAAGGACCTAGTCGGAATTTGCCTCAAGTTCTAAAATGGTTTGAAACCACTTTAATAAAGTCTGATGGTTACAGGTCTATATATTGCACAGTTTTATTATTTAAAAATACTTAGTTTAACCACAGATTTCATCTCTAAGAAACAAGTTCAATGGCATTTACCATATGGCGTTTAGATTTGTGTCAGGGGTTTCTCACTTACAGAATACAAGCTGACACTTTCTCATCATGTCCTTTTGCTACAAATAGGGCAATGTAATAAGGAGCATCTGACAGATACAACAAATCTTCCTAAGAGTGAATTAAAAAACGACTGGCATTTATACGGAACATATTCAATACAAGCCATGTATAAAAATGATGATATACAGTACAGACCAAAAGTTTGGACACACCTTCTCATTTAAAGATTTTTCTGTATTTTCCTGACTATGAAAATTGTACATTCACACTGAAGGCATCAAAACTATGAATTAAGACATGTGGAATTATATACTTAACAACACATGTGTTAATTCATAGTTTTGATGCCTTCAATGTGAATGTACAATTTTCATAGTCAGGAAAATACAGAAAAATCTTTAAATGAGAAGGTGTGTCCAAACTTTTGGTCTGTACTGTATATGCTTATATAGAATATACTAAATAAAGCTATTGGTCAGTTGCTGGTCACATGGCCAGCCGTGCGGCCAGGCCAAGTGTGTATATAATATTTGAATGGAAGTTGACAGTTGAGAGTGACAGTTGGAGTTGACTTGCGACGGTGGAGGAGATATCTGCCAACCCTGAACTGAGTAGCAAAAATATGGAGATGAATGAAGACAGAGGACAACCGAGGAAGGGAAAGAAGAGGACAAATGCCACATTGATCTCATCAAATGAAGATAAGAAGACATCGAAGAACAGCAGCCAAGAGAGGAAGAAGAGAAGGACAAGCTCAAGGCCAGCTGAGAAGATGTCTTCCAATCTGAAGATGAATCAAGTGGATGAAGAGAGGAAAAAAAGTGCCAAGAAGAGAAAACACACCATAAACTCTTCAGGAGAAAAAAATCCGCTGCCCAAAAGAGCCAAAGGGGTCCTGAAAACAGAAGACCAGCAGGGACTCCAGAGAGGCTCAGGTAGATTAATACATACATTTATGGGTTTTTTTTAAAACAAGTCATACCTACCATTGTGGAGGGTTTTCTTTACTATTTAGTGAGCAGACTATTTTGGGCCCTATTCTAATTTTTATTTTTTTTTGTTTTTTTTTCATTGTAGAACATCAAAAGGCATGACTTTTTTATATCTTCATTGACACAGTTATAAAAGACTTACTTCTTCTGGGACAAATTGTATTTTTAAGTCATAATTTGGGATACTGTATATTTAATGCATTGATTTCATTTACATTTAAATAACTTCTTGAGGGAAATCTAAAAAAAAAGTTGCAATTCTGTCATTTATTCTTTTTTTTCATCATTCACTTTACAATATACATTACAAATCTCAAGATAATGTTAATCTCTGGGTCAATGATGTATTCAGCTGATATCTATGGAAATCGAGGTCTGGGGGTGGGCTGCTTATATGTGGTGCACAATAAAACATTGAAAATCGGTCCGGTGAGGCCTTGGACTCTTGTGTCTTTATTATCTGGGTCAGGACAATTCTGGTGATTCCAACTTAATAAAGTTTATTGAAGTTCTACTGTTATTGCCATAAAAACACAAACACTTTAAACAATTATTTTTTTCTGCCATCATATTTCAAGACTAATAACTGTCTTTTATTCTTCCAGTGACAGTGGCATCCATTGGTCACCAAAGAATGTGGTTGTGGAGTGCTGATGGGATGTCATGGCAGCCGGGGGACAGATCATTATCCCCATGGCTGCCATATTGGTACCCCGGTGAAGCCCCGTCAATGGCTGGGGTTCATAGGAGACAGTGATTTAGCTAAATATTACATTACAAGACAAAAAATAAATAAATTATATATATATATATATATATAAATATTTATAGCTGTGTGCACAATATATATATATATATATATATATATGTATATACATATATATGTCTTTATTTTATTGGAAAAGATGGGGTGATGTGAATTTTCATGTTTTTTTTATTGTTACTGTATACATGTGGTATTGCTGCAACCATTAAAGTCAATTAAGTCCAATTAATGTGGTATGCTGCCAGTATTCATTACTATTTTAATGGTGGATGTGTGATACTAAGACCCCAATGATTGTAAGAATGGGGGTTCAATGAATCTTTTGCTACATGTGCATTGCGATTTACATTGCAGTCAATGAGAAGTGATGGAAAAACATCAATAGACAATGAACTACTATTCTAAAACTTGAGTGCGTGACCCAGCAGACGCCCACCTCAGACTTTAAAGGATATTAGAAGATTATTTTTTTTATTCCAAATGCTTGGCAGCTATAACATTGATAAATGAAGCTGTCCTCCTCATCCTCCTCATCCTCCTCATCCTTCCTAGGTTGGGCAATGTCTCTCCGTTGTCTCGGTCCCTGGTCTTTGGGGGCAGATTATAGCAGAAGCATCATGACCACAGTGCACATTATGGCAGCAGCCAATCATACGGTTCAGCAATGATGTTGATACAGTCATCACAATACCACTGAGCCCAGCGATTGGCTGCAGCGGTCAGATATGCTGGAGTTGTGAAGTTATCCCTGTAGCCTATCAACTTTAAAGAGTGGATGAGAATAGCTTTTTTAATATTTTTATAGTGGGAAAGTATATGGAATAAAAAAAATAATGTCTTTGGTATGAAAACTCCTTAATGTCTAATAAAAATGTGGTAAGGTCTATTCACAGTCCAGGTTTTGTCATGATTTTGATTGAGGTTTGGGAGTTTTATTGGGCTAAATGGGCCTGAATTATTTTGTATTATTGGCATTTTTTGAGCCTCACTATTAAGGGTCTAGAAAAGGGGTTCATATAAAGTAAAGAAGTGTGGCTTAGTGTTCAACAGGTCTAGCAAGATCAAAATGTATCATACAGCATAGATGGGATAGGTCATCAATATAATATAGGTGAGGGACTGCCACCCAGCCCCCACTGATCGTCTGTTATCCGCCATTGGCAGGATGTAAATAGTGTATGGAGCAGAATAGCACAGCGCTGGACATTGTGTAGTGGCCGCTGCCAGGAACTGCAGATAGGTTTCTAGTGAAGTGACTAGGAGCTGATCGGCAGTACCCCACAGCAGCCATTAAACAATGTCCACTGTGCACATCTAGCTGGTGGCAACTCACATACCAAATGATCGTGGTGGTGCTGGGAGTCCGAGACCGATCACCAACCCCTTGAACAGGGCCGGCGTCAGCACCCGGCGCACCCGGGCAAATGCCGGGGCCCTGAGCAGGCAGAGGAGCCCACTGGCGGTCGCGCACCCCGCTGGGCTATGGGCGGAGGAGAGCGGTGTCAGCGCCCACCCTTCTCCGCCTCTTGTTCAGGGCCCCGGCAGCCGGATACTTACCTCTCCTCGTGCCTCCGCAGATCAGCTGTCTTCCTGCTCTGCGCTCCGTGTGACGTCTCAGGTCAGAGGGCGCGGTGACGTCTTTACACCGCGCCCTCCCCTGAGCCGTCACAGGGAGCGCTGAGCGGGAAGACGCCGACAACGCTGGAGTTCGGACCCGAGCAGCGGGCAGCAGGTGAGGAGAAGAGAGGTGAGTATTTGATTTTTTTTTTTAATGTATGGAGGCATGGAGCATTATAAAGAGAAGGGGGGGGCATCCTGCATGGGGCATTATAAAGAGAGGGGGGGGGCATCCTGCATGGGGCAGTATAAAGAGAAGGGGGGTGGCATCCTGCATGGGGCAGTATAAAGAGAAGGGGGGGTGGCATCCTGCATGGGGCATTATAAAGAGGGGGGGTGACATCCTGCATGGGGCATTATAAAGAGAGGGGGGGCATCCTGCATAGGGGCATTAAAAAGAGAGGGGGGGACATCCTGCATGGGGCATTATAAAGAGAGGGGGGGGGCATCCTGCATGGGGCATTATAAAGAGGGGGGGGTGACATCCTGCATGGGGCATTATAAAGAGAGGGGGGGGGCATCCTGCATGGGGCATTATAAAGAGAGGGGGAGGCATCCTGCATGGGGCATTATAAAGAGAGGGGGGGGGGCATCCGGCATGGGGCATTATAAAGAGAGGGGGGGACATCCTGCATGGGGCATTATAAGGTGGGGAACAGCCTGCATGGGGCATTATAAAGGGGGGGGGCAGCCTGCATAGTGCATTATGTGGGGGGGAACAGCCTGCATGGAGCATTATGTGGGGGGTAACAGCCTGCATGGAGCATTAAAAGTGGGGGGGCCTGTATGGGGCATTATGTGGGGGGTAACAGCCTGCATGGAGCATTATAAGGGGGGGGACAGCCTGTATGGGGCATTATGCATGCAGCATTATATGGGGGCCAGTATCCTGTATGGAGCGTTATAAGGGGACCGGTATCCTGTATGGAGCGTTATATGGGGGCCAGTATCCTGTATGGAGTTTTATAAGGGGACCAGTATCCTGTATGGAGCGTTATATGGGGGCCAGTATCCTGTATGGAGCTTTATAAGGGGACCAGTATCCTGTATGGAGCGTTATATGGGGGCCAGTATTCCGTATGGAGCCTTATATGGGGGCCAGTATTCCGTATGGAGCCTTATATGGGGGCCAGTATTCCGTATGGAGCCTTATATGGGGGCCAGTATTCTGTATGGAGCCTTATATGGGGGCCAGTATTCCGTATGAAGCCTTATATGGGGGTCAGTATTCCGCATGGAGCCTTATATGGGGGCCAGTATTCCGTATGGGGCCTTACATGGGGGCCAGTATTCCTTATGGGGCCTTATATGGGGGCCAGTATTCCGCATGGGGCCTTATACGGGGGCCAGTATTCCTTATGAAGCGTTATATGGGGGCCAGTATTCCGTATGGGGCCTTATATGGGGGCCAGTATTCTGTGTGGAGCGATTCACCAGTTTCTGAGCTATTGTGGAATTTACAATAGATATCACTCATGTAATGTAAGAAGTGAAATCTTTGCATTGTACTATATATATATATATATATATATATATATATATATATATTTCTCCGCCGTATCTCTGCATCATGAATCGTGTATGTGTTAAAGGGGCCCACTGAGACTCTTTCGCCCGAGGCCCAGAAAAACCTGGAGCCGGCCCTGCCCTTGAACATATGGCCTGAACATACAATCCATAAGTGAACATGGGCTATTTATTTTTTAAAGCACATTCTGACATATGCTGATTAAAATACAGGGATGGAAAACCTCTTTATGGTAAGTTTAAGACCTTAAAAAGTTTATCCCAAGAACAATTGAACATTTTAATCAATAGATCATGAAAAACGAAGCAGTTGCACAATTGGATATATTTAAAAAAAAATCATATTGTTGAGATAAACTTATAAATGCGCCCCTCATGTATACCGTGTATCTAGCTTTGCCCAAGTATGTAACATAGCAACAGACAGTATTAACATCATTTTTAAAACCCCTTTACAACCTATGACGTCTTAGTACGTCATAGGCTACCTCCCCCGGTTCAGTGAGGGCTCCGGCGCTGAGCCCACACTGAACCGAGCACATGTCAGCTGATTCTTACAGCTGACATGTGCCCGCAACAGCCACGGGTGGAATCGCGATCCACCCGCGGCTGTTAACATGTTATATGCCGCTGTCAATCTCCGGGAAGCGCGTCCTAAGCCCCGCCCATCGGTTACCCCATCACGTGATCGCGGGTCACCGATGGGTGGGCATGACAACCCAGGGTCTGCAGCAGATGCCTGCGGTTGTCATGAACTGGACGCTATGAGCGCCACCTAGTGGTCGGCGCTCATAGCACAGGACCAATTCTGCTATATGCAGGGGATCTGCTGATCCCCTGTATGTAGCAGAGGCGATCGGATAGTTGCTGCTTCTAGTCTCCTATGAAGACTATAGAAGCATGCAAAAAGTGAAAAAAAACGTTTTTAAAAATATAAAAAAAAATGTAAAAAATATAAAAGTTTAAATCACCCCCCTTTCGCCCCATTCAAAATAAAATATTAAAAAAAAACCCCTACATACACATATTTGGTATCGCCGCATTCAGAATCGCCCGATCTATCAATATAAAAAAAGAATTAATCCGAACGGTAAACGGCGTAATGATAAAAAAATTCTAAACACCAGAATTACGTTTTTTGGTCGCCGCAAAATTGCAATAAAATGCAATAACAGGCGATCAAAACATCAGATCTACCCCAAAATGTTATCAATAAAAACGTCAGTCCGCCGCGCAAAAAATAAGCCCTCACCCAGCCCCAGATCCCGAAAAATGGAGATGCTACAGGTCTTAGAAAATTGCGCTTTTTTTTTTTTTACCAAATTTTGGAATTTTTTTCACCACTTAAATATAAAAGAACCTATACATGTTTGGTGTCTACGAACTCGTAATGACCTGGAGAATAATGATGGCAGGTCAGTTTTAGCATTCAGTGAACGTGGTAAAAAAATAAAAATAAAAAACAACTGTGGTATTGCACTTTTTTTGCAATTTCACGGCACTTGGAATTTTTTTCCTGTTTTCTCGTACACGATATGGTAAAAGTAGTAATGGCGTTGAAAAGTAAAACTCGTCCCGCAAAAAATAAGCCTTCAAATGGCCATATTGACCAAAAAATAAAAACGCTATGGCTCTGGGAACAAGGGGAGCAAAAAACGAAAATGTAAAAACGACAAAACCCAAGGTTGCGAAAGGGTTAAGGTTGAAGGAAGACTAAGTTCATCTAGTTCAACCCATAGCCTAACATTTTAATCCAGAGGAAGGCAAAAAAAAAACCATGTGGCAAACACTAAGCTCCACATTGGGGAAAAAAATTCCTTCCTGACTCCATACGACAATCAGACTAGTTCCCTGGATCAACGCCCTATCAAGGAATCTAGTATTTATAACCTGTAATATTATACTTTTCAAGAAAGGCATCCATGCCCTTCTTAAATTTTAGTAGTGAATCACTCATTACAACATCATGCGGCAGAGAGTTCCATAGTCTCACTGCTCTTACAGTAAAGAATCCCCGTCTGTGATTATGATGAAACCTTCTTTCCTCCAGACGTAGAAGATGCCCCCTTGTCCCCGTCTCAGGCCTCAGAGTAAAAAGATCAGTAGAAAGGTCTTTGTACTGTCCCCTCATATACTTGTACATAGTAATAAGATCACCCCTAAGCCTTCTTTTTTCCACAGTAAATAACCCCAAGTGTAATAAGTGTAATTACTAATAACCTGTCTTGGTATTGCAGACCCCCCAGTCCTCTAATAACCTGTCTTGGTACTGCAGACCCCCCAGTCCTCTAATAACCTTGGTCGCTCTTCTCTACACCCGCTCTATGTCTTTCTTATACACCGGACACCAGAACTGTACACAGTATTCTAAGTGTGGTGGCACTAATGACTTGTATAGAGGTAAAATTATCTTCTCCTCATGAGCATCTATGCCTCTTTTAATGCATCCCATTATTTTATTTGCCTTTGTAGCAGCTGCCTGACACTGGCCACCAAACGTGAACTTGTCGTCCACCAATACACCCAGGTCTTTTTCAGTGACAGTTTTGCCCAGTGTTTTACAATTAAGCATATAATTATACATTTTATTTCCTCTACATTTATCCCCATTAAAGCTCATTTGCCATTTATCAGCCCAAGCTTCTAGTTTACATACTGTACATTGTGAAAATTTTTGGACCCCTTGAACTTTTCTACCTTTTGCCACATTTCTGGCTTCAAACATAAAGATATAAAATTCAAATTTTTGGGGGAAGAATCAACAACAAGTGGGGCACAATCGTGAAATGGAACAAAATTTATTGGATATTTTAAACTTTTTTAACAAATTAAAAACTGAAAAGTGGGGCGTGCAATATTATTCGACCCCCTTGAGTTAATACTTTGTAGCGCCACCTTTTGCTGCGATTAGAGCTGCAAGTCGCTTGGGGAATGTCTCTATCAGTTTTGCACATCGAGAGGCTGAAATTCTTGCCCATTCTTCCTTGCAAAACAGCTCGAGCTCATTGAGGTTGGATGGAGGGCGTTTGTGAACAACAGTTTTAAGCTCTTTCCACAGATTCTCGATTGGATTCAGGTCTGGACTTTGACTTGGCCATTTTAACACCTGGATACGTTTATTTTTGAACCACTCCATTGTAGATTTTGCTTTATGTTTGGGATCATTGTCTTGTTGGAAGATAAATCTCCGTCCCAATCTCAGGTCTTTTGCAGACTCCAGCAGGTTTTCTTTCAGAATGGTCCTGTATTTGGCTCTGTCCATCTTCCCATCAATTTTAACCATCTTCCCTGTCCCTGCTGAAGAAAAGCAGGCCCAAACCATGATGCTGCCACCACCATGTTTGACAGTGGGGAGGGTGTTTTGAGGGTGATGAGCTGTGTTGCTTTTACGCCAAATATATCGTTTTGCATTGTGGCCAAAAGGTTCGATTTTGGTTTCATGTGACCGAGCACCTTATTCCACATGTTTGGTGTGTCTCCCAGGTGGCTTGTGGCAAACTTCAAACAAGACTTTTTATGGATATCTTAGAGAAATGGCTTTCTTCTTGCCACTCTTCCATAAAGGCCAGATTTGTGCAGTGTACGACTGATTGTTGTCCTATGGACAGACTCTCCCACCTCAGCTATAGATCTCTGCAGTTCATCCAGAGTGTACATGGGCCTTTTGGCTGCATGTCTGATCAGTCTTCTCCTTGTTCGAGATGAAAGTTTAGAGGGACGGCCGGGTCTTGGTAGATTTGCAGTGGTCTGATACTCCTTCCATTTCAATATGATCGCTTGCACAGTGCTCCTTGAGATATTTAAAGCTTGGAAAATCTTTTTGTATCCAAATCCGGCTTTAAACTTCGCCACAACAGTATCTCTGACCTGTTCCTTGATCTTCATGATGCTCTCTGCACTTGAAACAGAACCCTGAGACGATCACAGAGCAGGTGCATTTATACGGAGACTTGATTACACACAGGTGGATTCTATTCATCATTACCAGTCATTTAGGACAACATTGGATCATTCGGAGATCCTCACTGAACTTCTGCACTGAAAGTAAAGGGGCCTAATTATATTGCACGCCCCACTTTTCAGTTTGTAATTTTTTTTTTAGAAAGTTTAAAATATCCAATAAATTTCGTTCCACTTCACGATGGTGTCCCACTTGTTGTTGATTCTTCCCCCAAAAATTAGAATTTTATATCTTTATGTTTGAAGCCAGAAATGTGGCAAAAGGTAGAAAAGTTTAGTGTCATCTGCAAATATTGAAATACTACTCTGTATGCCCCCTACAAGGTCATTAACCCCTTCGCAACCTTGGCTTTTGTCATTTTTGCTTTTTCGTTTTTTGCTCCCCTTGTTCCCAGAGCCATAGCGTCTTTATTTTTTGGACAATATGGCCGTGTGAGGGCTTATTTTTTGCGGGACAAGTTGTACTTTTCAACGCCATTACTAGTTTTACCATATCGTGTACGGGAAAACGGGAAAAAAATTCCAAGTGCGGTAAAATTGCAAAAAAAGTGCAATACCACAGTTGTTTTTTATTTATTTTTTTACCACGTTCACTGAATGCTAAAACTGACCTGCCATTCTTATTCTCCAGGTCATTACGAGTTCGTAGACACCAAACATGTATAGGTTATTTTATATTGAAGTGGTGAAAAAAAAATCCAAAATTTGGTAAAAAAAACTAAAAAAAATAGCGCCATTTTCCGAGACCTGTAGCGTCTCCATTTTTCGGGATCTGGGGCTGGGTGAGGGTTTATTTTTTGCGTGCCGGGCTGACGTTTTTATTGATAACATTTTGGGGTAGATCCGATGTTTTGATCGCCCGTTATTGCATTTTATTGCAATTTTGCGGCGACCAAAAAACGTAATTCTGGCGTTTAGAATTTTTTTCTCGTTACACCGTTTACCGATCGGATTAATTCTTTTTTTATATTGATAGATGGGGCGATTCTGAACGCGGCGATACCAAATATGTGTATGTGGGGGTTTTTTTTATATATTTTATTTTGAATGGGGCGAAAGGGGGGTGATTTAAACTTTTATATTTTTTTTATTTTTTTTATATTTTTAAAAACATTTTTTTTTCACTTACTGCATGCTTCAATAGTCTCCATAGGAGACTAGAAGCAGCAGTTGTCTGATCGTCTCTGCTACATACAGGGGACGAGCAGATCCCCTGCATATAGCAGAAATGGTCCTGTGCTATGAGCGCCGACCACTAGGTGGCGCTCATAGCGACGAGATCATGACAATCACAGGCGTCTGCTGCAGACCCTGGGTTGTCATGCACGCCCATCGGTGACCCGCGATCACGTGACGGGGTCGCCGGTGGGCGGGGCTTATGACGCACAACCCGGAAGCGCGCGTTAAATGTCGCTGTCGGAGATTGACAGCGGCATTTAACATGTTAACAGCCGCGGGTGGATCGCGATTCCACCCACTGCTTTTGCGGGCACATGTCAGCTGTAAGAATCAGCTGACATGTGCTCGGTTCAGTGAGGGCTCAGCGCAGCAGCCCTCACTGAACGGGGGGGTACGCAAATGTGCGTACTAATACGGCATGGGCTCTAAAGGGGTTAATAAATATGTTAAAAAGGAGCTGGCCCAATACTGACCCCTGTGGTACCCCACTGTTAACTGAGACCCAGTCTGAGTGTGTTCCATTAATAACCACCCTTTGTTTCCTATCATTGAGCCAGTTCTTAACACACATACATATATTTTCCCCTATCCCCATTGTTCTCATTTTATGTATCAACCTTTTGTGTGGAACCGTATCAAAAGCTTTTGAAAAGTCAATATACACAACATCCACTGCATTTCCTTGGTCCAGTCTGGAACTTAAAGTAAATCTTCATAAAAACTGATCAGATTAGTTTGACAGGAACGGTCCCTCGTAAACCCATGTTGATATTGAGTCATAAGGTTCTTCTTCTTCAGATACTCTAGTATAGCATCTCTTAGGAAACCCTCCAGGATTTTACCCACAGTAGAGGTTAAGCTTACCGGCTTATATTTTCCAAGTTCGGTTTTTGTCCCCTTTTTGAATATTAGCACCACATTTGCTATACGCCAGTCCTGTAGTACAGACCCTGTTATTATGGAATCTTTAAAGATTAAAAATAATGGTCTATCTATGACGTTACTTAATTCCTGCAGTACTCGCGGGTATATCCCATCCGGGCCCGGGGATTTGTCAACTTTAGTGGTTTTTAGACGCCGCCGTACTTACTGCTGGGTTAAGCAAGTGACATTTAATGGAGAATTTTTGTCATCACTAATCATGTTTTCTGTCATGCAATTTTCTTGGGCAAATGCTGTTGAAAAAAAAATCATTTAGCATATTGGCTTTTTCCTCATCCTCATGCACCATTTCACCCAGACTATTTTTAAGGGGGCCAAGACAATCATTTTTTAGTTTTTTACTATTTATGTAGTTAAAGAATATTTTGGGATTATTTTTACTTTCTCTGGCAATGTGTCTCTCTGCCTCTATCTTTGCTGCCTTGATTTTGTTTTTTACAGAATTTATTTAATTTTCTGTATTTATTTAATGCCTCATCACTACCTACTTGCTTTAGTTCTCTAAATGCTTTTTTTTTGGCACTTATTGCGCCCCTTACAGCTTTATTTAGCCATAGTGGTTTCCTCCTATTTCTAGCATGTTTATTCCCATAGGGTATATATTGTGCACATGTCCTATTCAGGATGCTAATAAATGTATCTCATTTGCTTTGTGTAGCTTTATGTCTCAGGATATCATCCTAGTTTATTGCACTAAGATCATCTCTCAACCGTTGAAAATTTGCCTTCCTGAAGTTTAGTGTCCTTGTAACCCTTCTACTACATATCGTATTAAAGGATACATGAAAACTTATTATTTTGTGATCACTATTACCCAAGTGACCCCCATCTCGTATATTTGATATGTGGTCTGGCCTGTTGGTTAGTATTAGGTCTAGCAGTGCCCCTCTTCTTATTGGGTCCTGAACCAGTTGTGAAAGGTAAATGTCTCTCATAGTTGTCAAAAAGCTATTACCTTTGCTGGAACTACAGGTTTCTGTTCCCCAATGTATTTCAGGGTAGTTGAAGTCCCCCATAATAATGACTTCTCCTTGAGTCGCTGCTTCATCTATTTGCTTTATGAGGATATTCTCCGCTACTTCCATTATTTTTGGAGACTTATAACAAACCCCTATCAGTAATTTATTATTTTTCCCCCTCCCCTTATCGCCACCCATAGGGACTCTCTACATTTTCATTAGACTCACATATATGCTCACGCAAGATGGGTTTTAAGGATGATTTTACATATAAACACCTGCCCCCCCCTTCACTTGTTTGTACGGTCATTTCTGAACAGACTATAGCCCTGTAAATTAACTGCCCAGTCATGGCTCTCATCCAGCCATGTCTCAGATATCCCCACCATGTCATAATTATGTTCCAACAAAATTAATTCTAATTCCTCCATTTTGTTGGTGAGGCTTCTGGCATTAGTGTACATGCATGTACATGTATCTCTCTGTACCTGTATTCCTTCCTACTATATTGACTGTTCTAAGCCCACCCCCAATTTCTTTATTTGTGCCCAGGTCACTATCTGCATTATCTTCCCCACCTATAAAATGAATACCCCCCCCCCCCAATCCCTAGTTTAAACACTCCTCCAACCTTCTAGCCATTTTCTCCCCCAGCACAGTTGCACCCTCCTCATTGAGATGCAGCCAGTCCCTAGCATAGAACCTGTAGCCACCTGAGAAGTTGGCCCAGTTCTCCAGGACCCCAAACTCCTCCTTCCTACACCAATTCCTGAGCCACTTATTTATCTCCCTAATCTTCCATTGCCTCTCTGGTGTGGCACGTGGTACAGGCAGTATATCAGAGAATACCACCTTGGGAGTCCTTGCTTTAAGCTTGCAGCCTAATTCCCTGAAATCATTTTTAAGGACCTTCCACCAGGACATCTGTCATGGGTTCCCATGATTTCAATGTACGCCCCTGTCCCTGCCTATTTGTTTAATCAAATTAGTGCCCGTATCTTTACACAGCTGTATCTGCTGTGTTCCTGTGAGCTCATCATGAATCAAACCAGTAAAGTATAAGCTCAGCAGACGAACCCCTAAACTGAGCACACAGCTTAGACCACGTCCCCACCTTCAGTATTTGGTCAGTATTTTACATCAGTATTTGTAAGTCAAAACCAGGAGTGGGAGAAAAATACAGAAGTGGTGAGGAGTTTCTATTATACTTTTCCTCTGATTGTTCCACTCTTGGTTTTGGCTTACAAATACTGGTGTAGAATACTGTCCAAATACTGAAGGTGTGAACGTGGCCTTATCGTTACAAAAAAAACGGAGCTATCACTCAGCCCTAGAGTGAACGACGTTAGTCTTCTCTCTGCTTATTCCTTTCATCTAAGGACTAACAGCATTGCAACACTTACCTCATAGGCCCCTGATGAAGCCACCATGCGTGGCGACACGCATTGGGCATTGACAGCTCATCCACACCACCCCGGTCCCTGGTATTGGTGATAGGTCTTTGCCTATTTAGGATATGCTAGTGTTATTTTCCTTGAATTTATAGTCTACCCTTAAAATCTAATGGCTGAACAGGAAGCCTAAATTTGATCTATTGTCTAGTGACTTTTGTATCTTTATTAGGCTTCATCTGGTCATTGCTGACATTCATCTGGTGTCCTCTTCTTGGGCAATCATTGTTATTGTGGTGTGTGTGACTTTAATATCACACTCTTTATTCATGTACAACAAGATTAGAGGATTCCTGTTACCATATTATATTTCTGCCCAGGTGGGGTATTGATTATCACAGATAGTTTTATTCCAGCCGGCTTTCATATAAAACTTTTACCTATCTTATTTATGATGATTTATTTTTGCAGGGTGGTCTTTGTATGGGTGGGCTCTCACTCAGTGAGGGATTCCACTGAGTTTTTACTTGTGTTTTAATGGATTTTGTGTCGTTGATGTGTATGTATTTTTCCTAATAAAATTGATATATATTTTTCTATTAATATCAGCTAATGATTTTTTATGCATGGCGATCACTGGTCTAATAGTATGCCCCTATTCTTTTGGGCCTTTCATCTAAGGATACATGCTATTGCATTGGACTTTTTACTAGCTTCTTCATACTAAGACTGCACTGGGCTGGGGGGGAGGGATGTCCCCCCGCGCCGGATCCCATGAAGCTACTCAGGGGGGCTGCCGGGGAGCTGCACTGTAGCTGCTGTCCTGGCCACATCACAGTGATGCAGACATGCCAACTGCATGCTATGTGTGCTGCTCCCAGGGTCGGACTGGGGTGCCTAGGGCCCACCAGGGGAACTGACTCTAGGGGCCCACACTACAGCCCACCTAAACGGTTTTATTACTTGTTATGTTTTTCTATAATGTACTATAGTTACATGTTTGGCCGCGCTGTGGAGCACCAAGCGGCAGGACTTTCTTCGAACAGTCATTCCAAACTGCCAGAGTCCCTTTAATGGTAACTTGCCACCTTGAAAAATGCTATTTATCTGCAGATATAGGGGTAATCTGCAGGTAAATAGGGTGTAAAGCCTGGTTAGACGGCTTATTGGAAAAGCATTGGCTACACGGAGAAAATTACATTTTATTCTCCCTGCCGCCACTCGCTTCCTGTCATAGGGTTGGTGAGGGTGCTGCAATAACGTCCGGCACCTTGATTGTGACATCTTCCATGGAGGCCAACCTCAGGCTGAGCTTCATTGAATGACTAACATGGCAGCAGCACCTGGCAACTAGTGCTGAGCGAACGTGGTTGGATAAGGTGTGATCCCAGCATGCTCGGGTGTTATCCAAGTATCTTGTAGTGCTCTGCTACTATGCTCGAGTCCTCGGGGTAGCATGTTTTACGGAGGTAGACAAACGCAACACATACAGGAATTGCCAGTTTGTTAGGTAATCCCTGCATGTGTTGCTTCTGTCTATCACCGCAAAACATGCTACCCCGGGGACTCGAGCATATTAGCAGAGCACTACAAGATACTCGGATAACACCCGAGCATGCTGGGATCACACCTTATCCGACCAAACTTACTCAGCACTAGTTGCCAGGTGCAGCTACCATGTTAGTCATTCAATGAAGCTCAGCCTGAGGTTGGGCTCCATGGAAGTGTCACAATCAAGGTGCCGGAAGTTATTGCAGCACGCTCACTTTGTAGTTCGCGGTGACTGTAATGTCTCTTATCCGACCACGCTCACTCAGCACTACTGGCAACCCATCAGGAACCTGCAACTGCGTCACAGGGGGCTGAAGGGAACAGGTGACTGCATGTACCGGCCATTGTGCTATCTAAATGCCGCTGTCAGTGATTGACAAGGGCACTTAAATACTCAAAACAGCAGCAATCAAGGCGAGCTCTGATCACCGCTGTTACAGGCAGACGCCGGCTATGTAACACAGCCGACATCTGCCCGGTATGGAGCAGGCTCAGCTCCCGAACCCGCTCCATACAAGCACATCCCAATGGTGACAGTTATGACAAGGTTAGCAAATTTCACTTGTCTGTTCCTAAATGTGGAAAGACAAATGGAATTCCCTAACACATGTGAAAGAGACCTAATAGATTTAGTAAAGGTGCCTCAAGCATATGAATGTTATTACACACCACAATGCACAGTTACATACACACATCTTACAAAAATACATATTATTCCAGACACGCAGGCGTGCACAAACACGCAGACGCGCACAAACACGCAGACGCGCACAAACACGCAGACGCGCACAAACACATCAGTACATGAATACATCATCGGAACCACCATCATTTGTAATGTCAGGTCAGCCCCATATATCTTTGTATCGCATAAACCTACAACTCCCAGTATGTAATTAACAATAGAGATACTGGGAGTTGTTATCAGTCATCATCAGACTGCGGACCATACAGGAACCACAGTACTGATGAGACACAGGCAGGATCACAAATGAACATTTACATCCAGGTATCTTACCTGAGACGTCTTCTCTGATTAGAGTCGTTCTCCTTCTTTTCGTCTCCATCTTGTCCAGACCCCTTGAGGACTTTTCTCATCCACAGCTCATCTCTGCAGACTTCCATCTTCTCCGGTCTTCTGCAGCACATCCCGACACGATGCCCTTAAAGATAGCAGAGTCATTATAATGCTCCTGAATAAAAATATCTACACTAAGCCCCTGAATAAACCTAACTCTTACAATGCTCCCTGCACAAAACATGACATACACTCTACCCCTCTTATGGTACCTGCTCTCCACACTGTCCTCTCCTGCCCGCTCGCACGGATTACAGTGGGTGACACTTAGGAGAGGTGAGTATAAGGATTTTTTAATTTTATTCCTATTTTTACAGTTGGACATGGCGGGAGTAGACTACTACTCTCATCATTGACCCTGCTGCTGCTGATCGCAGCACCGGCAGGGATCTATGATGAGGGCAGCACCCAGCTCTTGGGAACAGCGCTAACTGTACATTGATTCCCAAGCACTGGTATGTGTCACTTGGATGACACACAGGTGGACACGGATATCTCCAGTCCCGTAAATATCAGGACATGTGAAAGAGCCCTAATATACACACGCAGATACACATACAGAAATGGGGACACGTACACACGCAGGCAAGCACTCACAGAAATGCACACGCAGTCATGCACAGACACACTCAGACAATCACACACAAAAATGCAGACATGCAGGGAAGCACACACACACGTGTGAAGACACATATACACATGTAGACATGCAGGCACTCAAATACATACACACACAGCATGCAGGCATATACACACACATGCAGGCAGGCATATACACACACACTGTACACACACAGCCATATACACAAACTGTACACACATGCATATACACACAGGCAGGCATATATACACACACACACACACACACAAGCATATATACACACGCATCGCAGGCATATACACACACACTGTACACACAGGCATATACACACACACACTGTACACACAGGCATATACACACACACTGTACACACACAGGCATTTACACACACACTGTACACACACACACGCAGGTATATACACGCACGCACCACAGGCATATACACACACGCACCAGCAGGCATATACACACACACTGTACACACAGGCATATACACACACACTGTACACACAGGCATATACACACACACTGTACACACACAGGCATTTACACACACACTGTACACACACACACGCAGGTATATACACGCACGCACCACAGGCATATACACACATGCACCAGCAGGCATATACACGCACCAGCAGGCATATACACACACACAGGCATATGACTCACCCATAAAAACGTTATTGAATATTTGGCACGGTGCTCTTGATAGGAAATTGAAGCAGTGGCAGCTGTAGGCCTGCAGCCTTGTTTCCAATTCCAGGCCTGGTTGGAGAGTTGAACTGTAGAGTGCTGCAGGTCACCGTCCACATATCCAGCCCCGGAACCGGTATAAAAAAGCCCAGAGTCAGAGCAGGAGAGAAGGGGGCGGTGCCACCACCTGGTCGGGAGCTGGTATTACTACAGGGGAGCAGGCCAGGGCAGATATGGAGCCGGGATAGGACGTATCAGAAGCCCGAGAGCAGAGCGAGACATCAGCTTCGGTGGCGCCGGTGTATCAGAGGCCGGCCCTGGAGCAGAGAGAGAGCACTGCAGAGCGCGGCCGCGGCGTATCAGAGGCCAGAAGAGAGCGGCGTCAGCGTCACCTGACACCACACCAGTCTGCCAGCCAGTTGGAGAGCAGAGCGCAGTGCGTGTCACCGCCCAGAAAGAATCCGTCCTCTCAGTGTCAGAGACTCACGTGTTAAGTATGCTGCATGCACGTCACTGCAGGCCCGCTGTCACCAATGAATGTGCCGTGCGCGCGACGCTACATTTGCTTCAGCCGCGCTTTTAAAGAGCCCCCGCCACCAATTTTCTCACTCTCATATCGGGGCCCACCGGGAAATTTCCCGATTTCCCGCCAGGCCAGACCGACCCTGGCTGCGCCTGCAGAAGTGGCGTCACAGCGCGCCTGCAGCTGATTCATTCTGTCGGAGAGGAGCCTGTGGATCGGAGACCTCCGTGGATAAGTGTGACATTAAGAGGTCTGCAGTGAGGAGGGAGCAGGAAGCTGCTCATCTCCTCATAAGCCCACACGGAGGAGGTAGCAGGAAGCTGCTCATCTCCTCATAAGCCCACACGGAGGAGGTAGCAGGAAGCTGCTCATCTCCTCATAAGCCCACACGGAGGAGGTAGCAGGAAGCTGCTCATCTCCTCATAAGCCCACACGGAGGAGGTAGCAGGAAGCTGCTCATCTCCTCATAAGCCCACACGGAGGAGGTAGCAGGAAGCTGCTCATCTCCTCATAAGCCCACACGGAGGAGGTAGCAGGAAGCTGCTCATCTCCTCATAAGCCCACACGGAGGAGGTAGCAGGAAGCTGCTCATCTCCTCATAAGCCCACACGGAGGAGGTAGCAGGAAGCTGCTCATCTCCTCATAAGCCCACACGGAGGAGGTAGCAGGAAGCTGCTCATCTCCTCATAAGCCCACACGGAGGAGGTAGCAGGAAGCTGCTCATCTCCTCATAAGCCCACACAGAGGAGGTAGCAGGAAGCTGCTCATCTCCTCATAAGCCCACACGGATTTGTGTTTTGTCCTGTCGGTGGTCGCTCTGCTGGTGCTCAGTGTTAGTTTTTGCAGGAGTCTGAACTTCGATGCAGATTAGGGTCGCCCTGTCAATGCAGAAAGTTCAGTCTGGAGCAATAAATCACACTGAGTCCCAGCAGAGAGGCCCACAGACATCACTATACAGGATCCTGGATTGACTGATCACACTTGAACCTACAGCACATGACAGATTGTACTATATGGCCCAATATGTAATATGCTAGGTCCTGTAGGCCGGTCCAGGTGTGATCAGTACACTGCATTGTATATCTGTGTACATAATATACCACATCTAGTATACAGATTGGTGTATGATCTATTGTGATACAGAAATCAGATGTTTTAAAAAATACACATTGCTATATACCATCAGATGTCTGTTGTCACAGTATATTATATACCAGTCATGAATTCCCCCCCTATATTCTGGTAGCTCACAACTATCCCGTATTCAGCAGGACTCTCCCGAAACGTCAGCGCTTTTGTCCTGGCTTCTGATACTCACCTCTCTCCAATGTTTTCGTCGCTCCGTAACTCCTCCTTTTTGGGGCAGGGCCGCTTCTCTACTCAGTGCATAAATTAAGTTATATATGAGACGCCCTCCCTGGGAGATGGGGTTACTCGGAGCCGGGTCGGTTGTAGGGGAGGGGGATGCAGTCGTGGCCTAGACCCATTCCGTGCCCAGGGCTGCCTCATAAAAAATTGGGCTTTTAAGTGAGAGTGGTATTTCGACTACACCACCTGTGGTTTCTGGTGATGGACACCAGCGCTGCTTCAGTCCACTGAGGCCGGTGTTATGGGCAGCTAAGATGGGATGGCTCTGTAGTGCCCCGAGGGTTCGGCCGCTACAGGGGTATTGCCCCTCTGCCAGAGGTGTGGTATTCCACTCCCAGGTAAGGATGGAGTATGGACCAGGGCTCAGTTAGCTGCATACAGCACACTCACCCCATTTCCGAGGGACAGCTCAACGGTACTCCCATTAGACAGAAATGCAGGTACGACAGACCATGTCCCTGGCTGGAGTGGGGAGGGGGGAGGAATACCCAGTGATGTAGGAGCAGATAGGGGTTGGTTCCTGAGCGTAGGTAGGAGCCCATTGGTTGCTGGTCACCTGGGCTCATGTTCTAGAGGGAGGTATATAAGGTGGGCACCATCTTAGTTCTGGGTCAGTTCAGCCAGTTCAGAGTAGAAGGAGAGAAGTTGAGTTCAGCCAGAGAGGGCTGATAGGGAGCTGTGGCTCAGTCTGGGCCCAGCTCCATGAGGCAGGCCTAGGGTGAATGCCGGGAACAGAAAGGAACAAGAACAGAAAGGAACAAGAACAGAAAGGAACAGAAACAGCAAGAAACAGCAGGAAAGAGAGAGAGAAGAACAGAAGGGCTCAGGAGCAAGAAGGCAGAAGGGACCCTAAGAACCCACGAGAATACAGGGTGAAGGGTCAGGCAGATTAAGGGTACCGGATCCCAAGTTAGTGGAGGAGAAACAACCCTCAGCCAAAGACCGGAGGTCGTGAGCATTTATTGGTGCGACACCTCATCAAACCTGCTAGGAAGGCACCATATAGAACAGCGGGGAACGGGATCCACGTTTACCCACACAAGTTCGCAGCAGCTGGACAAAAGTGGGTCACTCGTGAGGCAGGCCAGAGAAAGGATAAAAGGGGGTCCTGTGCCATGCTCCTGAATCGTCTGGGAGTTGACCGAGCCCCTCACCTGGTGGACACCGCACGGCTTGGGTGGTCACTACCTGTACAGAAGTGACCCGGAGAATCTGAACTGTGAGTAAAAGACATTGGACTGTACTACGTTGTCTGTGTGCTCTTTCGCTCCTCCAGCACTAACGGCACTGGGACTCTCTGCACCATCACCCCCACCATTCTCAGCACTGCCCTGGGGTTACACTTTTCCCGTGGGGAGTTACCCAATCTCAGCTGCACACACCATCAACCTCAGGGGACTGCCTTGCAGCGGCGGTTCCTAATAACCGCAATCCACGGGTGGCGTAGTCGGACATCACTTAAAATATCTAAAGGATTGCCACTGGTCTGACCACTCTGAGCCACGGGACCGGGTTGCCACTACTACCCCCATCGTCTCCCTATTGCCCGGTTCCGAGTGCCCCACGGCCCAGGGGGCGAGTCAGCTCCCCACAGGCGGAGCAGGCCTCAGGGCAGTGAGATGAAGGTGATGATGGGTACAGTGCCACACAGAAAATAACAGGCTGAAGCGGTGTGTGAAGTCATCCAGGGTTTTTACTCACTTTCAGATGAACTTTATCTGCAAAGCCTCCCTGTGCTACACACGGCGTACTGCGGCCACCGGGAAGGGGGTTCAGCACTTTCCAGGTAGATCAGGAGCACCTGTCGAGACCCCTCTGGTGTGTTCCTCTCCTTGGTAAGTTCTCCCACTAAGTCTTCTCCTGACTGTGCGTGGTATGAACGTGGTGTAAGGCCGGGTCCCACTGGATAAACGCACTTTAAGAGATACAGGTGGCGTAAGCCGCTCCATCCATATCCCCCTGCGATCCACTAAGCCTCCGGGCTTTTCCGAATGAGACGTGAAGTAACAAAGTCAGATATCGGGGGCCGGTCACCCCTTTTGCAGCAGGAATCCCTCTGACTAAGCCAGAATAAAGAGTACAGGTGGCGTAGGCTGCTCCGTCCGTATCCCCTGGGATCCTTTTGCCTGTGGAGCCAATCTCCTCTGCTCCCCTCCAGGCCTTCATAGGTCAGGACCTTGACCAGGTAGAGACAGCTGTTAACTCTGACCCGCTCCTTGTCTCAAGGCCAGAGTACGAGGACCGTGTATCTTCAGCCAGCTACAGCCTCTTGCTGGACCCCGACAGAAGACCACAATCAAAGACCTTGAACTTAAGATGGCCGTAGATTAAATATGAAAGAATAAGTGTTTCCTAAAAGTGTGTCCTCCACCCTCACCCACTACATGGTTCCCCCTATCTTTGGTTCCCCCCATCTCCTCTATCCCGGCCCGAGGCAGCACCCTGGTGCATTTAGGCCCCCTACAGGACAGGAGTGGTGTAGTGTTGAGTGGTGAAGTAGGGTCCTGAGATATGCTCCACCCTTACCTGGAAGAGGAGATACCACACCTCGAGCTGAGGTGCAGTACCTCTGTGGCGACTGAACCCTCAGGGGCGCCACATTCCCCACCGGTGAAACACAGCACGTCCGCGGGCTGCAATAGAGTAAAAAGTTGGTACAGACATTCAAATTTTTAAATGCTTTTGTAAACAGTAAAACATTCTTCCCTTTATGGGAGGTTAGGACTCTTTTAACGTTGCATGATATATATATATATAGAATATAAATATAGAAAAATATTAAAGAGACATTATACATGTATGGAAAACATTAAAGAGACATTATGCATGTAGACAGTTCTGTAGAAAATACGGTAGAAAGTGTCAGTTCAGCAGCATGAGGGACCTGTCCCAAACCCTCAACGTAGGCCCTGGGGTGGCTGCAGGGCATGGATATCCCGAGTTGGACCTCCAGGAGAGCCACACCAGACAGGTTTTGCTTCTGAGGTCTGAGTTAGAAGGGGTTTTGTATAAAACCAATAGGGAGCACCGTTATAGGTGCAAACTATTTACAAAGTTAGTCTGTCTACTGCTCAACGTCCGCAGGGACAAATGTCTCTGTTAACTCAAATCCGGGTGAAGAAAAAGGAAAACACATAACTGTTCAAACTAAGGGGAGATACATCTCCGAGGGCTGCTCAGAAGTGGTATCCCCACCGGGGAAATGGTTCATCTTTCCCGACGGAGCCCGACCGGTCCTCTGTAGGTAGGTGAGTGGGGGTATCCTCCTTAAATACCCTGTGGACGATCAGGGCATACCACCCACACTCCCCATGGTGGCGGGTGTAGGACACCAAATCGCCCGGGTAGAGGTTCCGGCCAGGGTGGCCCTGCTCCAGCCGCGGCTTGACGTCCCGCCGGTTGACGAACACGTCCCGGTCGAACTGTGGGCTGCGGATGAAGCCCCATCCTGCCACCTGGTGGAAGCGCACGACTAGGCCCTCTTCCCAGGGGCTTGGACGGGTGGCCTCCGCCTGACGGTCCTGCGACTTAGCAGCCCTGGCGCGCACCTCCATGCGCTCACAGCGGACCCGCTTCTACCGTCGCTCTTTTTCAAATTGGAGGAGTACCTTTCGGCACGTCTCCTCCCGCCTCCGCGCTTCGGTCTTGGTTTCCCGGGGGAAGCCCATCAGGTCGCCCCCCCGGTTATCCCAGGCGAACTCTTCTGCCGCCGGGCAAGCGACCGGTGGCGCGGGCAGTGGCTGTAACGGGGGTTGCTGCGTGCGCTCTGTTGATGCGGCCCAGTCCGGGTTGGTGCAGGTGGACACCCAGGTTAGGGCAGGCGCTTCCGGATCGGGGGTCGGGAGGCATAGCAGGTCTCCGACTATGGCGGTGGCTTGGGACAGGGGTGTATCCGGGGACAGGGGTGCTGGCAGGATACTTAGGAGGGCTTCAGTGTGTCTCTCGCCCGGGGTAGGGGTTTTTGCCTTACCCGCACTTGGGCTGCACGGGGCCTCCTGGGCTTCCTCCTCCTGGGCTGGAGCCTCACTTGACAGGCGCAACGAGCTCTGGTGGCGGTCCCGGATCCTCCGCAACACATCCTCTCTCCACTCTGCGGCGGCCAGTCGCTGGGCCTCTTCGACCCTCCGGGTCAGGTCCTGCGATTCTCCACGGAGGAACTCGGCCTCCTCCGGGATCAGGTGAATTCCCTCCATACCGAGGGAGGTGGCAGTTGGTGGGCCAGCGTCGGAGGACTCGGAGGACATCTCCTTTGCTGCTTCCATCTTTGCTGCTGGGTGCAGTCTCTTTCTCCTCCTTCTTTTGGGGCGGCTCCAGGGCAGCTGGCTGACGGGCACTCCTTGGGATGTCCCATCCGTCTTGACGGACACTACTATGCGGACTTTCTCTGCTGGAGAGGGCGGTCTGCAATTTTGGCGCCATTGGGGAGCCAGGCCCACGATGGGAGGACTTTGGCTGCTGTTGTTTTTGCACATAATGGCGTCCGTTCTTCTTGGGCGGGCGCCACTTTAAGTGTGAAGCGACAGTCTTTTTGTGAAAAGGCGCACAGTACCCGTCGGCAATGGGGACTATCTTCTTCCGTTGCTGTGGGCACGCAATCCTGCCGACTACGCCAAGTTTGAGACGCCCTCCCTGGGAGATGGGGTTACTCGGAGCCGGGTCGGTTGTAGGGGATGGGGATGCAGTCGTGGCCTAGACCCGTTGAGTGCCCAGGGCTGCCTCATAAAAAATTGGGCTTTTAAGTGAGAGTGGTATTTCGACTACGCCACCTGTGGTTTCCGGTGATGGACACCAGCGCTGCTTCAGTCCACTGAGGCCGGTGTTACAGGCAGCTAAGATGGGATGGCTCCCCACAGGCAAAGCAGGCCTCAGGGCAGTGAGATGAAGGTGATGATGGGTGCAGTGCCGCACAGAAAATAACAGGCTGAAGCGGTGTGTGAAGTCATCCAGGGTTTTTACTCACTTTCAGATGATCTTTAGCCGCAAAGCTTCCCTGTGCTACACACGACGTAATGCGGCCACCGGGAAGGGGGTTCAGCACTTTCCAGGTAGATCAGGAGCACCTGTCGAGAATCCTCTGGTGTGTGTTCCTCTCCTTGGTTATTTCTCCCACTAAGTTTTCTCTACAGCCAGCTACAGCCTCTTGCTGGACCCCGACAGAAGACCACAATCAAAGACCTTGAACTTAAGATGGCCGTAGATTAAATATGAAAGAATAAGTGTTTCCTAAAAGTGTGTCCTCCACCCTCACCCACTACATGGTTCCCCCTATCTCCTCCATCCCGGCCCAGGGCAGCACCCTGGTGCATTTAGGCCCCCTACAGGACAGGAGTGGTGTAGTGTTGAGTGGTGAAGTAGGGTCCTGAGAAATGCTCCATCCTTACCTGGAAGAGGAGATACCACACCTCGAGCTGAGGTGCAGTACCCCTGTGGCAACTGAACCCTCAGGGGCGCCACATATATTCACTGCTTCTCCAGTGATCTGGTCTTACACTCACATCTCCATGTTCACAAGCTGCCGCTCTACTAATGAGCCACAACTTATAATGATTCACATAGGAGAATTTGGCAATCTTGACCTCTATTGCAGGCAGTGAACCCAGAATCAGATTATACATGTCCATACAGATCCATTGTATATATAACAATGTATTTCTATGTTCCCTGTATACTGAGGTGAAGAAAAAGATTGCTATAAAAGTAGTAAAAATAATAAGAAGCAATTACAAAAACATAATTTTCTCTAATTTTGTGAGTCTCCCCAGGTCCCGAACCCATAACGTTAACATTACAGGCAGGAGCCTAAGCTACTGAGCTACAAGCTCTGGTGATGAGGAGAATTTAGTATACTTTATCTCTATTGCAGGCTCTGACTCAACAGACAGATTCTACTGATAGAAATACACTGCTGTGTACAATGTATGTATTTGTATTCTAGAGATAAAATTACTAAAAAATAATGAAAAACACTTGATAATGAAAAAAATATTGTCATTTGTAATGCATTTTTTTAAATTTAAATAAAAAACATCACAAATCAGCAAATAACACTGACATATTTGGTGTTCCTGTAATCGTGATAACCCGCACAACACAGCCATCAAATTATTTATGGGAATCAGTAAATGGCATAAAAAAAGGCGTGATTGATATTTCTCTATTAAACCAATAAAAAATGTAATAAAACTGTAGTGCTGAGGCCGTGTTCACACGTAGCGCAAATGCTGCGTTCTTTCTACAGCTTTTTTCTGCAGGTGTCCTCACCAAACGATGCAATAACAATCTTCCCTGATTGTTGTGTGTTTGCTGCGTTCTTTTATGCGTTTTCCCCTTATTTCATGCGATTTTGTGGCAGATATAAAGCACAGTTTTTAGCACTTTTTTAATAGTACAGAAAAGCTTTGATTCTGCGCTTAAAAATGCATCAGCGTTTTTTTCATGCATTTTTTTCAGAAGAAGCCTATAGAGAAAAAGGCACTGAAACCGCAGAGTACAGCAGCGTATTTACATGCACAGAGGGCGGAGATTTCATGCAATCACATTTACTTGTTCCCATGTAGCATAAATGTTGCATATTTTCTGCTGCTTTTTTTGCACATAAATTCTGCTGGGTTTAGCTATCCAAGCGAAGTGGATGTGATTTCATGAGAACTGCGCCTTCTGTAGTCTAGACACGCTGCTAAACTGGGCAGTTTTGGTGTTTTTTTCTTTCTCTTGTCTTCTATGTGGAGCCTAAAAAAAACGCATGTAAAAAACTGCAGTTACTTTTTTAAGTGCAGAATCAAAACTGGGGGAACAAGAGCGAAGTGAGATGGTGTTGTTTTTTTTCTTTTATATGTGTTTGGGATTTGTGTCTGCATAAAGAAGGCTGTGTGAGAACGCATACTGTATATAGGAGGTTATGTGTGGGCTCATACTGTATATAGGAAGCTATGTGAGGGCATATAGTATACAGAGGCTATGCGGGGGCTCATACTGTATATAGAGAGGCTATGTGGGGGGTCCCACTGTATATAGGAGGCTATGTAGGTCTCCACATTGTATATAGGAGGCTATATGGGGCCTCACACTGTATATAGGAGGTTATGTGGGGCCTCACGCTGTATATAGGAGCCTATGTGGGAGCTCATAATGTATATAGGAGGCTATGTGAGGGCTCATACTGTATATAGAAGGCTATATGAGAGCTCATAATGTATACAGGAGGCTATGTGTGGCTCACACTGTATATAGGGGGCTATGTGAGGGCTCACACTGTATATAGGGGCTATGTGAGGGCTCACACTGTATATAGGAGGCTATGTAGGTCTCCACATTGTATATAGGAGGCTATATGGGGCCTCACACTGTATATAGGAGGTTATGTGGGGCCTCACGCTGTATATAGGAGCCTATGTGGGAGCTCATAATGTATATAGGAGGCTATGTGGGGGCTCACACTGTATATAGAAGGCTATATGGGAGCTCATAATGTATACAGGAGGCTATGTGTGGCTCACACTGTATATAGGGGGCTATGTGAGGGCTCACACTGTATATAGGGGCTATGTGAGGGCTCATAATGTGTATTGGAGGTTATGTGAGGGCTCATACTGTATTTAGGAGGTTATGTGAGGACTCATTGTATATAAGGGCTATGTGGGGTCACACAGTGTATAATGGGCTTATACTGTGTATAAGGGGCTATGTGGGGCTCATACTAAACAAAGGGGGCTATGTGTGTGCGTTCATACGGTATTTAAGGGGATGTCAACATACTTAATTCTGCTCAATATCAAGTGATATAATTAATATTTTATATTAATATAAATTTTTGTTAATATTAATGTTTGTTAATATTAATATTGAGCAGAATTAACTTCAATCTATTGGTTCGACCCTCCACAACAGTCACGTTCTCTCATGTGGCCATTCGAGTAAATTAATTACCCACCACTGATATATGCTATCATATATTATCCAGTATATACCATCTTATGTCTGTATCAAAGTATGTCAAATACCATCCCATATTACCCTGTATACTGGATGTGATATACTTTGTGCACAGACATCAGATGGTATATACAGGATAATATGTGAGTGGTGTAATATCTGATGTCTGTAGTCATAGTGTAATATGCACTAGTTACATATTATCCTGTATGTGGTATACTATGTGCAAAGACATCCCATATTATATACAAGATAATTGATGGCTGGTATAATATCTGATGTCTGTATCACAGTATATCATATACCATCACATATTATGCTGTATACTGGATGTAATATCCTGTGATACAGACATCCAGTGCTAGGCTGGGGTCACACTAGCGTATAGCATCTGCTGCGAGAGTGAGCCGAGTGTCAGTGCACTGTGCTTCCATCCTCTGTAGGTGCAGAGCAGGCGAAGAAAGTCATTTCTCCATCTCCTCCATTGCCAGCGTCCATGGTAATTGCACTGCATTGGGATGACATCCAAGTGCAGTCCGATGTTTCACACGCATCCATAGACTTGTATGGGTGAGTGTGAGCCAAGTCTTGCTGCCAATCGCAGCATGCTGCATCAGCATGAGAAAATAATCACAGATCTGAGCCGGCCCATAGAATAACATTGGGCCGAGGGCTATCAGATCAAACATCACATAATAGACACAACATAATATGGTGTCATATCTGATGTCTGTAGTCATAGTGTCATATATAGCTGTCACATGATATCCTGTATATAATATCTGATACTGTATGTATAGTCATGATATATCATATACCAGTACAGATGTGCCAATTGATTCACAGGACACTGGTCAGTCACGTCAGTAGTCCATGGCCACCAGACCAGGGCCTGCGAGCCTCCTCCTACCTGCCGGCATCTCGGACTCCTCTTTTGATTTGTAGACCTTGAGTGGTGTCATCTTTGTGGCGTGACACATGCAAGACATTGTGCCTGCCTACAAATCAAAGAAAGACAAAAAGAATGGTGTCAGGTAGGAGGCGGTCATAGGGCTCTGATCAAGTAGCCACTGAATATTCATCTGACCACTAGATCAGGGTCCTGCAAATTAAGTTGCTGGTCTCTATATAGCAGCCATATATTCTCCTATGTATATTGTACTGTATGTGGTATAATATGTACACTGTGTGCACAGACATCAGATGGTGCACACAGGATAATTAGTGACTGCTACAATAATGTGACATCATCTATAATATAACGTTGGATGTGTCCGTCTGTCCGAAGCATATGTGGACTGAGCCTGTGCAATACGCCTGCGCAGTCTGGCCCCAGACAGAAGAACGCATCCAGCCGCTGCAGGTTACAGGGAGGAGGAGTGTGGCGCCAGAGATCGCGGTATGTGTAGGCACTTAACGCATACCGCCATCTCTGGCTCCATAAGCACATACCTATCTGGGAAGAGTGTCGCACCTCTGTTCGGGCCGGAGGCCGGGGAGGAGTGTGGCGTCGGAAACGGCGCCTGCACATAGCGCGATATCCGGCGCCATTTTAGTACAGACACATTTGCAGTGTGTCTTCAACAAAATGGCGCCAGACAGCATGGTATGCACATGTGCGTACTCCGACGCCATTTTGTTGAATACACTCTGCAAATGTGTCTTCACTAAAATGGCGCCGGATATCGTGCTATGCAGGTGCTGATTCTGGTGCCATTTTAGTAAAATAACACAGGCAACGCACTGCAGGGGAGCAATGGAAAGGTGAGTAGGAGTGTTTTTTTTACTTAATTGATGGAGTATGGGAGAGCATATAACAGGATTGGGGGAGCATATACCAAGATGGGGGAGCATATACCAGGATGGGGGGAAGCACATAACAGGATGAGGGGGAGCACATAACAGAATGGGGGAGCAGATAACAGGATGGGGGAATACATACCAGGATGGGGGAAGCACATACCAGGATGGGGGAAAGCACATACCAGGATGGGGGGAAGCACATAACAGGATGGGGGGAAGCACATAACAGGATGGGGGGAGCACATAACAGAATGGGGGAGCAGATAACAGGATGGGGGAATACATACCAGGATGGGGGAAGCACATACCAGGATGGGGGAAGCACATAACAGGATGGGGGAAGCAAATAACAGGATGGTGGGAGCACATAACAGGATGGGGGAAGCACAGAACAGGATGGGGGAAGCACAGAACAGGATGGGGGAAGCACAGAACAGGATGGAAGAGCACATACCAGGATGGGGGAAGCACATACCAGTGTAGACCGTGTAGCGGGGAGGTCACTATCAGAATACAGCGGCCCGAGGACAAAGGATACTAGCAGACAATTTGTTAGGGAACCACCTTTTTACTAAGAACAGAAACTGGGTTGCCCCAGCAACGTAAGAAAGGAACACAAATGAACTTCACACATACCTAGCTCAGCACAGCTAGGACCCCTGCGCTGCACAACTGACAGGACCAGGATGTACTAAAAGATGAACTATAATTTGCCTGACCAGTGGTTCCACCTAATGCGGTAACCGCGGGTTATCCGAAGCAAGGATGTAATTAGATGGGTGCAAGGGGCAGCCCCTGCAGGGGTGCAGTGCAAAAGTTCACAAACTTAACAACTTACTACGATTACAATACTGTTACACTAGCTATACACAAGCTCACCCACTGAGGGGAGTATCTAGCTAAGGTTCACACAACCCTATTAGCAAACAATGTCTCTAACTGAGAATCTATGGTGCCAAACTCTCTCTATAGTCTGCGTGCACGTTCCCACTGGGATCCCTATTTTGGGGCCTGAGCTCAGAACTTACCGGCCATTAACTGATCTCTGAAGAGGCTGTCTAATCGTCTGATCAGCCACTTAGCTGCGAGACCAAGGAGGGAATGCTGGGCTTGTCACAGGAACGCAGTTTCAGTCTGACAGGCTAGCAGATGGCCCTTCACGTCACCGCAGATACCTTGGGGGGAATCCAACTCTGCATCCAACCGTAGTTGTCTCCCCAAAGTGATTCAGGATGTGAGAGCATTGACCAGGATGAGGACGCAAATACCGGGATGGGGGACCAGGATGGGGGAGCATATACCAGGATGGGGGACCAGGATGAGGTAGCACATAACAGGATGGGGCAGCATATAACAGGATGGGGGAGCATATATCAGGATGGGCGACCAGGGTGGGGGCACAAATACCTGGATGGGGGACCAGAATGGGGGAGCATGAACCAGGATAGGGGACCATATACCAATAAAACTGCTCGCCACCAGGGCGTAGAACGGGTTCAATAGCTAGTATACTATAATATGGAATGGAATTTTACAATGATGATTTGCTTGATCAAGTTTGTTTGAAAAAATACACAAAATAATTATTCACAGGTATCTATGTGGCAGATCTGGACTTATGTGTGGCCACCTTTACTCTGCTGATATGTTTTTTAGGAGTGTAGAAAAGCACAGCATACCTTGTTTTACTACATCTCTAATATTGTATATCCAATTGAAAAATGGTCATGCATAAGCATAATATGTACTGCGTCTTACCACTACAAACGCTCATCTGAACTGGTCCAAGTGCTGTGGGTTTTTCCATGGGCAACTCTCAGACAGACAATATGGTTGTGTGAATATAGCCTATGAAGCTGCTGGAAATAAGCATGTTAAGGATGGGCCGCTACTTATGGGCCACTGCTCTGTGCTTGCCCCCCAGGCACTGCATGAGGTCTCAGCATTCACTGTAATGATAATCTGTGGGCTCAGATTAGGTGTCCGACCACTGAGCTTGTACTTCAATGGTTGGACTCATGATGAGCTCACAAGATGGTGAAGCAGCAGATACTCTCTTCCTTCAGGGAAACAAATGGGGAGAGAAAGGAGTGAATTCACACAAAGAAGCAGCTCTATCAGTCTCTTCCAGAAAGGGAATTAGGTGAAAGCCCCTCATGACTGAGATTGAATGAGAGGGTGAATTTGAAATAATGCAGGGGGTTTATAGGGTGGTCATTAGTGTTTAGAAAAAGGGGGTGGAGGATGAGCAGTATTTAGGGGAAAAATGCCGGAAAGAGGGGCCATCTTGGGTCAGTGAAGCTGAGAGTGACCCACCCTCCTTCCCTTAGGTGAAGCAGGGATTGGTAGGAGCTGTATGTTCTTATAGTTATATATGTATACATATTTATTAAAAAAAAAATTGTCACAGTGGTTGTTGGTGGGAGGGGGAGGGGTCCTGGGAGTTGGTGTATTATTGGTGGTGGAAGGAATTATATTGGATAATTCACTCTCAGTATAATATGGAGAAAGGGTTAATCTGGCATTTGTTGGGCTCTGGACGGGGTTTTACCCTGGGAGCTTATGGTTTGACAAGCTATCCCAGACTGTGGTAGTATGGTGCACTCGAGCTAAGGTTTCACGGCTGAGGGTAAAATGGTCGGTTAATAATTTTATTAGGTGGTGCCAGATGTTTTAGCTCCAAGAAACCCTCCCACCTTCTTTCTTTAAAGAGGTTGTCCACTACTATAGAGAATGCCCCCGTCGATTTAAAAGGTGGAAATAAGATTTTTTGTAATTACTTTGTGTTGTGATTCTTGCCTGTGGATGGCGCTATCACTGACTGCTAACCAGGCATCATGTGACCCGGCTGCAGCCGGCTCTGACATCCGCTGATGTCACGTGAGGTTCTGGCTGCAGCTGGGCGTGACCCAGTGACGCGCTCCCCCCTGATTGATGGGCTGTGGGCGGGATTTCACCGCACGTCACAGTCCAGCATCCACCAATGAATGCAGAGGAGAGGGAAAGCGCGGTGGATGCTGGGCTGTGACACGCGGGGAAACCCCACCCATAGCCCATCAATCAGGGGGGAGGGCGTCAATGGGTCACGCCTGGCTGCAGCCGGGATCACATGATCACTGGTGAGTGGTCTGCAATATCGCTGCTCACAGGCAAGAATCACAACACAAGGTACTTATAAAAAATCTTATTTCCACCTTTTAAATAGAAGGGGGCATTCTCTATACACTGTGTGCACAATTATTAGGCAAATGAGTATTTTGATCACATGATACTTTTTATACATGTTGTCCTACTCCAAGCTGTATAGGCTTGAGAGCCAACTACCAATTAAGTAAATCTGGTGATGTGCATCTCTGTAATGAGGAGGAGTGTTGACTAATGACATCAACACTGTAGTATCGGCGTCTCTGCCCCCTGACAGGCAGAGACTCCGTCCCAATTACCGCTGCACTCCCTGCCTGGCGTCCTCCGGCGCTCCTGCTTCTGTTGCTGCCGGCACAAGCAGCTTCCCGGGCACTGTTCTTAGGGCGCGCGCGCTTCCTCCCTCTTAAAGGGGCCGCGCGCGCCGTCCTAAGGAGTCCCCGGCCAATGGCCGGAGGACCTTTCATATAAAAGGCACCTCCTCCAAAATGGAGGTGCCCGTGCAAGGTTGTAGCTTTGTGTGTTTTACTCTGCTTCAGCCCTCAGGTCCCGCTGCTAGCCTGACTACCAGTCCAGCCCGCCAGCCTGACTACCAGTCCAGCCCGCCAGCCTGACTACAAGTCCAGCCCGCCAGCCTGACTACCAGTCCAGCCCGCTAGCCTGACTACAAATCCAGTCTGCCAGCCTGACTACAAGTCCAGCCCGCCGGCCTGACTACAAGTCCAGTCCGCCAGCCTGACTACAAGTCCAGTCCGCCAGCCTGACTACAAGTTCAGTCCGCCAGCCAGACTACAAGTCCAGTCCACCAGCCTGACTACAAGTTCAGTCCGCCAGCTTGTCTACTCTCCAGCCCGACAGTCTGTCTACAGTCCAGTCTGCCAGTCTGTCTATGGGCTCTGCCCACCTGCTTACCTGGAAGCACCTGCCCGTTACCTGCCTTGCCTGCCAGACCACTTACCTACAAGCACCTGCCTGTTACCTGCCGTGCCTGCCAGCCCGCTTACCTAGAAGCACCTGCCTGTTACCTGCCGTGCCTACCAGCCAGCCTACTTGGAGGCTCCTGCTTGTTACCTGCCGTGTCTGCCAGTCCGTCTGCCCGGATCACTCGTCAGCCTGCCTGCCGTGCTCATCTGCTGTACCGGTCAGTCCCTGCCTTCTGACCCGTGGGAGTCACCTGCTCTCATACAAGGTCGGTCCCCAGAGTAGCACCTGGTCCCTCTTCTCGGTCCTTCCCTGGTCACGGAGTCGATTGAGCCGCCGTACGATCTTGGTCGGTCCAAGTTGATACCTAGTTACTCCCCTCAGGTCCCGTCTTTCACCGCAGCACAGAGGTTCCACCACCCGGATCTGTAGCAAACACCCTATAGAAGGTGTGCTTAATTATTAGGCAACTTCCTTTCCTTTGGCAAAATGGGTCAGAAGAGAGATTTGACGGGCTCTGAAAAGTCCAAAATTGTGAGATGTCTTGCAGAGGGATGCTGCAGTCGTGAAATTTCCAAACTTTTGAAACGTGATCACGGAACAATCAAGCGTTTCATGGCAAATAGTCAACAAGGTCACAAGAAGCGTGTTGGCCAAAAAAGGCGCAAAATAACTGCCCATGAATTGAGGAAAATCAAGCGTGAAGCTGCCAAGATGCCATTCGCCACCAGTTTTGCCATATTTCAGAGCTGCAACGTTACTGGAGTATCAAAAAGCACAAGGTGTGCGATACTCAGGGACATGGCCAAGGTAAGGAAGGCTGAAAAACTACCACCTTTGAACAAGAAACATAAGATAAAACGTCAAGAATGGGCCAAGAAATATCTTAAGACTGATTTTTCAAAGGTTTTATGGACTGATTAAATGAGAGTGACTATTGATGGGCCAGATGGATGGGCCAGAGGTTGGATCAGTAAAGGGCAGAGAGCGCCACTCTGACTCAGACGCCAGCAAGGTGGAGGTGGGGTACTGGTATGGGCTGGTGTCATCAAAGATGAACTTGTGGGACCTTTTCGGGTTGAGGATGGAGTGAAGCTCAACTCCCAGGCCTACTGCCAGTTTCTGGAAGACAACTTCTTCAAGCAGTGGTACAGGAAGAAGTCGGTATCGTTCAAGAAAAACATGATTTTCATGCAGGGCAATGCTCCATCACATGCATCCAACTACTCCACAGCGTGGCTGGCCAGTAAAGGTCTAAAAGAAGAAAAAATAATGACATGGTCCCCTTGTTCACCTGATCTGAACCCCATAGAGAACCTGTGGTCCATCATAAAATGTGAGATCTACAGGGAGGGAAAACAGTACACCTCTCGGAACAGTGTCTGGGAGGCTGTGGTGGCTGCTGCACGCAATGTTGATCGAAAACAGATCAAGCAACTGACAGAATCTATGAATGGAAGGCTGCTGAGTGTCATCATAAAGAAAGGTGGCTATATTCATCACTAATTTTTGGGGTTTTTGTTTTTTCATGTCAGAAATCTTTATTTCTAAATTTTGTGCACTGATATTGGTTTACCTGGTGAAAATAAACAAGTGAGATGGGATTATATTTGTTTTTCATTAAGTTGCCTAATAATTCTGCACAGTAATAGTTACCTGCACAAACAGATATCCTCCTAAGATAGCCAAATCTAAAAAAAACCCACTCCAACTTCCAAAAATATTAAGCTGGGATATTTATGAGTCTTTTGGGTTGATTGAGAACATAGTTGTTGATCAATAATAAAAATAATCCTCTAAAATACAATTTGCCTAATAATTCTGCACACAGTGTAGTAGTGGACAACCTCTTTAAGTTTACATGGTATTGTTCTTAACATAATGTTATAATGTTATAATAAGTGGCCGCTGTGGTGAAAATTATCCAAAGGAAAAAAGTGTCAGTGTTTTAATTGGGGAGACGGAGTGAAGTGGTATTGGAGAGGGAAGATGAAGTGGTAATTTCGATCCATACCCAGTCATGTGGCATCAATACAATGTATTCTCTTATGCCTCTACCCCTTGCCAGAAGTTATGTGTGCATGGCCATCAGCTGTAGCATCTCTACAGGGTCGGGCATAGCTAGTTACACAGGATACAGCAGAGGCACCTTGATAAATTTATCACAGCACTTTTTATAAACACATCCATTTGTGGAACTACTTTAGTTTTCATGATCTCTTGATTAAAATCTACTTTTGTTCATCGGACAATAAATCTGCCCCATGGTTTACTGAATGACAACTTAAAAATGACATCAATAGCAATTCCCCAATAATGTTATGAATCATAATTACTTTTCCAAAGATTATTCTGCACAGTGAACACTAGTGATGAGCGAGTACCATAATATTCGTAATCGCTATACTCGTAATGAGTACTTTGTAATAATTGCGTATTCGTTCGGAATAGCGAGTACAATGTAAGTCAATGGGAAATGCAAGTAATTTTCTGCTGGACCCTACAAAGGGGTCTGGGGGCCTGAGGAAAAGGCTAAAAAAGATGGGAAAGTGATGAAACAGAATGGGAAGAGCCTGGAGAATGGGCCTGCATGCATTTCTGACTCACACATGGTTTCTGGGAATAAGTTTGTCGCAGTATTACGCCACTTTTACAGACACACAAGAACAACTACCAAACCTAACCTAAATTGCATTTAACAGGCCAAAAAAGGTTAAGAAACAGTTTTTCCTGCACAATCACTTGTTTATAAGGCCAAATAAACCAGAAAAACCAAAAAATATCCCTTTTAGCGTTTGTTCACACATACTGTTGTGGCTTTTTTTCGCCTTTTACAATTGGAAGGGCCCTGACTTATACATTTTGTAGGTCCCTCTGTCATACATCATTTTTAGCTCGCTATTCCCCAGCACTTTACAAGCACAGCTAGAACATACTAGTAGGTATGTTGATCTTTGACTTGAGATTCCTCAGGTAGCTCTGTAACATGCGTTTTGGAGGGACAGCTGTTACTTAGACATTTGGGCGGTCCCTCCATCATTGACACTCAGATAGTGGAATACATATTCCATACCAGTTTACAATGTGCCCATTTTAGCGTTGGGCTTGACCCCCTCCTCCTCCACCACCATGTGATACTGCGGCACTAAATTCAAATGTTCAGAGGCCCTGCAGTAGGCAGGAAAGCTGAGTTTTGTGAGAGCCCTCGTGTGGCCCTGCAACATACATTTTGAAGTGCCCTCCTCTAGAAATTTTGGCGGTGCCTCTTGTGTACATTTGAGAGTGCCCTCACTTATTCATATTGTAGGGCCCTCACTATTATTTAACTAATTTAAGGGCAGAGACTACAGAGAAGATGGCAAAGAGACATGGCGTACTAGAAGGTAGCAGTGAGTGCGGCCTACGAACCTCAGGTATAGCTGAACTCTGTGATCCGGAAAAATAAATCTGCACAAGTCAACTGGATGATGAGCTCAAATATATCACTTGTGCAAGTCAATGGACTAAGGATATATGGTACCCCCTTCCAGGATGGGTTGGAGAAGCTTCTCCAAATGGCTTAGAGATTTTGATTTTCAATATTCCCCAGATTATATAGCAAGTAAAGACTTCATGATACTGTTCTACTTGGTCCATGGCAGAATGTGCATCGTATTTCCAAAAATTACTCCTGGGGCTGGGGGATGTGTCATAGGTGCAGGAAGATTCCATGACAAGGACCTCCCTTGACAAACATTATCTACGATGGAGCACTGTAGTAGTTGTGGCCCTCAATTCAAGTTTTCAGAGGGCCATCATTCGGTCATCAACAGTCAGTGTAAATTTCTATTGAATATGTATCCCCTATCTCAATCACAATGTGACACAACCTGTAACAAGGGCCCATAATGACAGATATTAGTTTGGTAGGACTACTGTAGATTCCAGATTTGTCCACTGCACAATGTGCATCTGGTTTGTGAAAATTAGCTCTATGGGCTGAGTCATGGTTGATGCAGTAAGTCCCCATCCCAAGGGCCTCCAACCACAAATAGTAGTTAGGTTGGAGTAGGAATACTGTCCTGGTTTGTCCACTGCGCAATGTGCATAGGATTTGTAAAAAATTAGCCCTATGGCTATTTATTTATTGACTCACTATTTTGGCTGTGCCTGTGACAGCTAGCTTGGCTTGTGCTATCAACATCTGAAAATCTGTCAACAAAACCCAAAATGCCAAAAAAGCCTGTTGTTAAGGGACGTGGAGGTGGTGTTGTCAGTGGTGTTCGAGATGGCACTCAGTCTGTGTCAGGTTAGAAGAAGCTTGATGCATCCACTATGTTCCTGGAAAAATTTCCCAGTCTGGAACGTAAACGTGTGTGGAAGACAGAAGAGCAAGAACAGATTCTGTCTTGGATAGCAGACAAGGCCTTTACACATTTTTCAAGCAGCAACATATCTTCCACGACCACACAGTCTACTGTGGATACACAGAAGGCTGGCCCTTCTAATCCTGAAGCTGGTTCTCCTTCCTCCCGCCATTATCAGTCACAGGAGACATATGACCCAAGCTTGGCTACTCCGAGGATCTGTTTGGTACGTATCATTTGGTTGGCTCTGGCCTATCATTGTACAGCATTGAAGAGGGACAAGAGGAGGTGGCGTGCGTTGATGCTCAAGAATTTGAGGATCTATGGCCAGAAGAAAGCCACTTGGAGAAACGTCATTTACTGTCTTCAGAGGTGGAGGCTGATGATGATGAGACAAAGTTGCCATCAGGTCAGCCTACAACTGGGAAGGAGGATGAGATAGAAGATGAGGTGGTCGATGATGAGTCGACTGATCTGACCTGGACCGTTGGCATGCATAGCCATGACAGCAATACAGAGGAAGATGGATATGTAGCACCAATGCAGGCACCAAGGGGTCGTGGTTTACCCAGAGTGAGAACTGGGTCAACTGTTCCCAAGAGCACCCCCGCTGTGTGCCAAGTCAGGGCTAGGGGGTGTTCAGCTGTTGCGTGGAATTTTTTTTTCTGAAAGTCCTTCAGAGAAAAACATTGTTGTCTGTAGCATCTGCCATACCAAGTTGAGCAGAGGCCAGGGCAAAGGCAACCTGAGCACCACCAGTATGAGAAACCACATGGCAACCAAGCAGCCTAGTAGGTGGGCGGGACACCAGGGTACCAAATCTGCATCTACGGGTCAAACCAATAATAATAATAATACTCTTTATTTATATAGCGCCAACCTATTCCGCAGCGTTTTACAATTCAGAGGTTCATATTCAACAGTTATAAGTAACATAGCTAAAGATAATACTATAATTAAAGCAAAAATAATGACGACCCTGCTCGTAAGAGCTTACAATCTACAATGAGGTGGGGGTGACACAAAGTACAGGGGCTTATTTACAATGATGGTCCAGCCATCTTGAGGGGATGAGGGATAAATAAAGGCTGCATGAGCTCATCACCAGCCAGTATCTGTAGTGCTTTTGGGTTCGGTGGAGACTTATGCCATGTTGCCTGGGCTATGTCCTTCAGAATCTGCTGTTCAAGAAGCAGGCACTCATATCTCCTGCCCACAAGCTGCGGTTGCTCTCACACAACAAACATCAACCACATCCACTTCCTTGTGCAAGCAAAGCGTCCAATTGTCCGTGTCTGAGAGCTTGGAAAGCTACGTAAATACCCAGCCACGCACCCACAGGCACAAATACTAAACTCGCACATTGCCAAATTGCTAGCTGTGGAGATGTTGCCGTTTAGGCTTGTGGGAACACAGTCTACCGTGATCTCTTGGCTGTGGCTGCCCCACAATACAGTGTTTCAAGCCGCCACTATTTTGCCCGGTGTGCCGTCCCTGCGTTACACAAGCACGTGTTAAACAATCTGAACCGTGCTCTCACCAAAGCCGTAACCCAGAAGGTCCACCTAACAACAGACACCTGAACAAATTGTTGTGTACAGGAACAATACATTTCTGTCATGGCATACTGGGGTAACCTGGTGGAGAGTGGGACAAAGGCGCAAACTGGAACATCACACATCCCACCCACGCTAAGAATAGCGGGCCCAACTTCTGTCAGGGTTTCCACCTCTTCATATTCCACTTCCTCTCTCCCCTTCTCTTGCTCCTCATCCTCTGCTGAATTACCCTCCCCATCACTGCCAAGCTGGGACCTGTGCAGTAGTGCATCGGCAAAGTGGCAAGACGCTCTGCTGAAGCTGATCTGTTTAGGTCAGAAAGCACACACTGCAACAGAGCTGTGGCAAGCTTTAAAGCAACAGACCGATCAGTGGCTCTCCCCGCTGCACCTCCAACCCAGTCTGGTCGTCTGCGATAATGGGCCTAACCTGGTGGCGGCTTTAAAGATCGGCAAGCTGGTACACGTGCCATGCCTGGCTCACGTGCTGAACCTAGTTGTTCAGAAATTTCTGAAAACTTTCCGTGACTTGCCGTACCTACTTGAGAAGGTGCGCCATATTAGCACCCATTTTCGCCATTCCTCTACTGCTTTTGCTGCTTTTACAGCACTGCAAAAGCGCTTGAATTTGCCAAGTCACCGACTCATTTGCGACCTGCCCACACGGTGGAACAACTATCATATGTTGGCGAGGATTAGTGAACAGCAGAGGGCAGTAGCTGAATACCAGCTTCAGCATGCCGGTCAGACTGAGAGTCAGCCACCACACATAACAACTGTAGAGTGGGTGTGGATCGCTGACATTTGTGAGGTTCTTGAGAACTTTGAGTACTGCACCAACCTTGTGAGCGGTGATCAGGCTATTATCAGCGTAACTATCCCGCTGCTGTGTCTCTTTAAACAATCACTGCATAATCTCAAAGAGGAAGCTTTGAGTGCCCAGCATGTTGGTATGGAGCCAGATTTCCCAATGGGTGATACTACCCAGCCCAGCCAATATTCTGAGGCAACATTGGGTGATGAGGAATAAGATGAGGAGGGAGAGGACTTGATTTTCTGTGCTACCGAGGGGACTCGTAATGCTACAGAGGGGACACCCAACCCAAACTTCATGTCTGTCCAGCCTGGATGGGCTGGAGAGGAGGAGGTGGAGGAGGAGGAGGCGAGTCAGCGTGAGGAGAGGATGGGTACTGTTTCTACTGTTGGGGACACAAAACATTTGCCTTTTTGCAGCTGGCCCACATGGCACCGTTCATGTATAAGTGTCTGTGGCAAGACCCTCGCTTGATACACATTTTATCCAACAGTAATAATAATAATATTTTGTATTTATATAGTGCAAACATATTCCGCAGCACTTTACAATAAAGCAGAGACATGTACATACAATAAATTCAATACAAGGTAAGACAGTTTAAACAGTTACATTAGGAGTGAGGTTCCTGCTCGCAAGCTTACATTCAACAAGGTAATGGATGGACACAATAGGTGAAAAGTGCTTGTTATTTCAGGTCAGGCAATTATAATAAGAAGGGATTTTCATATAAGACTGCATGAGCCGGTCATCAGCCAGTATGTTTAAGTGCAATAATCAAGTATCGAGTGTAGTTATCGTGTGCATGGAGGGTGTGGAGACAGATGAATAGTAGGGTGCAGATTAAGAATAATATTTAGAAGGAGGGAACAGGGGAAAGTTAGTTTACTGAGTAGTTGAGGTGGTAGGCTTGTTTAAAGAGATGGGTTTTTAAAGCGCGCTTGAAGACGTGGTGGCTAGGCATCAGTCGGATCGTCTGGGGTAGAGCATTCCAGAGAACTGGTGCACCACGAGAGAAGTCTTGAAGACGAAGGAGCGAGGTTCGGATTATGGGGGATGTTAGTCTTAGGTCATTTGTAGAACGGAGGGCACGTGTACAGTCATGGTCAAAAGTTTTGAGAATGACACCAAAATTATATTTTCACATGATCTGCTGGCCTCTGGTTTTTATTAGTGTTTGTCTGATGTTTATATCACATACAGAAATATAATTGCAATCATATTATGAGTACCAATAGGTTATATTAACAGTTAGAATGAGTTAATGCAGCAAGTCAATATTTGCAGTGTTGCCCCTTCTTCAAGACCTCTGTAATTCTCCCTGGCATGCTCTCAATCAACTTTTGGACCAAATCCTGACTGATAGCAGTCCATTCTTGCATAATCAATGCTTGCATTTTGCCAGAATTTGTTGGTTTTTGTTTGTCCACCCATCTCCTGATGATTGACCACAAGTTCTCAATGGGATTAAGATCTGGGGAGTTTCCAGGCCATGGACCCAAAATCTCTATGTTTTGTTCCATGAGCCATTTAGTTATCACCTTTGCTTTATGGCAATTTGCTCCATCATGCTGGAAAAGGCATTATTGGGCGCCAAACTGCTCTTGGACGGTTGGGAGAAGTTGCTCTTGGAGGACATTCTGGTACCATTCATTATTCATGGCTGTGTTTTTAGGCAAGACTATGAGTGAGCCGATTCCCTTGGCTGAGAAGCAACCCCACACATGAATGGTTTCAGGATGCTTTACAGTTGGCAAGATTGGTGGTAGCGCTCACCTCTTCTTCTCCGAATAAGCTGTTTTCCAGATGTCCCAAACAATCAAAAAGGGGATTCATCAGAGAAAATGACTTTGCCCCACTCCTCAGCAGTCCACTCCCTGTACCTTTTGCAGAATATCAATCGGTCCCTGATGTTTTTTCTGGAGAGAAGTGGCTTCTTTGCTGCCCTCCTTGAAACCAGCCCTTGCTCAAAGAGTCTCCGCCTCACAGTGCGTGCAGAAGCACTCACACCAGCCTGCTGCCATTCCTGAGCAAGCTCGGCACTGCTGGTAGTCCGATCCCGCAGCTGAAACAGTTTTAAGATACGGTCCTGGCGCTTGCTGGTCTTTCTTGGGCGCCCTGGAGCCTTTTTGACAACAATGGAAGCTCTCTCCTTGAAGTTCTTGATGATGCGAAAGATTGTTGACTGAGGTGCAATCTTTGTAGCTGCAATACTCTTCCCTGTTAGGCCATTTTTGTGCAGTGCAATGATGGCTGCACGTGTTTCTTTAGAGATAACCATGGAGAAACAATGATACCAAGAACCAGCCTCCTTTTAAAGTGTCCAGTGATGTCATTCTTACTTAATCATGACTGATTGATCGCCAGCCCTGTCCTCATCAACACCCACATCTGTGTTAATGGATCAATCACTAAAACGATGTTAGCTGCTCCTTTTAAGGCAGGACTGCAATGATGTTGAAATGTGTTTTGGGGGTTAAAGTTCATTTTCTGGGTAAATATTGACTTTGCAAGTACAGTAATTGCTGTTAAGCTGATCACTCTTTGACATTCAGGAGTATATGCAAATTGCCATTACAAAAAATGAAGCAGTAAACTTTGGAAAAATTACTATTTGTCTCATTCTCAATACTTTTGGCCATGACTGTAGGGCGATAGAGATGGGAAAGGAGATATAAGGTGGTGCAGAACTGTGGAGAGCTTTGTGAGTGAGAGTGATGAGTTTATATGGGATCCTGTAGCAAATGGGCAACCAGTGTAATGACTGGCACAAGATGGAGGCATCGGTGAAGCGGCTGGACAGAAATATGACCCTGGCTGCCGCATTCAGGACGGATTGAAGTGAAGAAAGTTTGGTAAGAGGGAGACCGATCAGAAGAGAGTTGCAGTAGTCCAGACGAGAGTGAATAAGACTGACAGTAAGAATTTTAGCAGTTTCAAAGGTGAGAAAAGGTCGGATTCTGGAGATATTTTTAAGGTGCAGGTGACAGGAGCGACCTATACTGGTTGGCCACCTTTCTCGATCCATGGTACAAGGAGAAATTTCCTTCTCTCCTTGTGGAGTCAACAAAGAGTTTTACAATTGAATTGTTCAAGAGGGCCGTTGTAGATCAGTTGCTGAAAACATCACCCTCAGATAATGCTGGTGGCAGAGGTACCGGCTCTTTTCAACACCAAGGGATAATGAGAAGAGAAAAGAACACCAGCTCCAACAGAGGTGTGTGGGGGGGAATGTGCACAAATTGGGCAATTTTCAATAAACCAGCACAACAGTAAAGGCTATCTGTGCCTGTAACAATGCCAAGGAGGGATAAGTTGCAGAACATGGTCAAGGGGTACTTAAGTGACCATACGTGCGTCCTTTCTGACGCTTCAGTTCCCTTTAATTATTGGGTGTCTAAGCTGAACACTTGGCCCGACCTCTCCTTATATGCCTTGGAGGTGCTGGCCTGCCCGGCTGCTAGTGTGGTGTCAGAGCGTGTCTTCAGTTCCGCTGGGGCAATCATCACTGACAGGCGCACACGCCTCTCCATGTAAAATGCAGACAGACTTACACTGATTAAATTCAACAAGGACTGGAGATCTCCATAGTTTGTAATCCCTCCAGATGATAGTAAGCCAACCTAAATTCACCAAAAAAGCAGATTCATGCTACTGCTGTTAACATCACCCCCTTCCCATAAGAACCCTTTTCCTTCCTTCGTCAACCATAACTCAGCTTATAGGGCTAATTTTTACAAACCCTATGCAAATTGTGCAGTGGACAAACCAGGACAGTATTCCTACTCCAGCCTAACTACTATTTGTGATTGGTGGCCCTTGGGATGGTGGCTTCCAAAACAGTGGTTAAAATGGCCTGGTGCGTGCTTTGTAGCAGACAGTAGGAAATGTTTGGACCACTGCTTTGTGCAGGGCACTCAATGATTTTTTAAGTGGACTAATATGGACAGAAGGCAGGTTGACACCCCAAAATAGTGGTTAAAATGGGCTGGTGAGTGCTTGGTAGCAGGCAGTAGGAAATGTGGGGACTACTGCTTTGTGTAGGGCACAAAACACCTTTTTAAGAGGACTAATGTGGACAGCATAAGCCAGGCTCTAACCCCTAAAACAGCAGGGAAAATAGACCGGTGCTAAAAAAAGAAAGGCAGCACAAAATACTACTTCTTTGTGTGCTGGAAAAATATTGCTTTGCATCTGACAAGAGCTGTTTTAAGATGGACACTGGAAGAACACTTTAACCTCTCCCTACCTAATACACAATCTTTCCCTCCCTGTACTCTGACTTTGTTGTGAGCCTTCAGCTCTTTTGGTGGAATTATGGAGCTAGTGAGCGGCTCCTTTAAACACAGAACTAGTATACCCTGCAGGTAGCCCGTAAAATGGCTTTTGTTTTATCAAGAGGCCTAAACACTCTCCCTAGCAGCTCAGCGATCTCTCCCTAGGCTATTACAACGCAGGCTCCAGATGCAATGTGCATAAAATGGCAGCGGCAGGGCTTAAATAGACCCTATGACGCTGGGCGCCAGCCAATCACAGTAATGCCAAAACCAAGATGTCTGCGGCATTACTGTGACTGGTTAAGAAGCCCAGCATGTCTAGTGGCGGCAAAGAAGGCACCAAAACTGCAGGGCGGGACAACCGAATATAGCGAGGCAAGTACACAAATACTCGCAGAATAGCGAGTAACCCGAATACCGTACTATCCGTGTGAATAGCGAATAGTAACGAATACACTCGCTCATCACTAGTGAACACTCAAGCTGTCAAAACTGTGCACAGAATGTGAAAGTCTGTACCACAGCGTATTGATGGAGCACAGGATCCATAAACAGCCTCCATTTAGGACTCCTCCAGGGAAGTTCTATAAGCTGACAATTCTGTATTTTAAGCTTCTATCAACACCGTGGAAACCTACAAAGAATAAAGAGACAATCAAAAGATAACTGCAAATTCAATTTTCTTAAAGTAGATTCAACAAAATTCCTTTAAAATAAGTGTGTAGTCCTTGAGAAGGCTATGGCGAAACATCCATTGAAGTCCTGGGGGATTCACTCTTCTGGTCAGTCTCTCTTCATGCACATGTTATCTTTACATTGGACATTTGTATTGAGTCAATGTTATGCTATTTTATTACGCCATATTATTTACATATGGTTTTATATCTATTGTGAGGCAGTGACTGGAATCGTATATGAGGGACGTTATATATCCCCCAGAATGTGTACAGAGACCTATTAAATCCATTGGAGTGCATTGCAGTCACAAACTCTCCTGCGGCTGCAATGCAGGAATGAAGGTGAGCAATGACCTGGTCAGGCTACCGGGCTAAGGCAGATTAAGTAAAACCCGGCAGGGACTTCATTTCTTGAAGGAGGCTACAGGAGGCAGTGGGGCGGCCTCCTCCTTCAACCTGGGTTTTCCACAGGTCCTTTAACCTCTTTACAATCCAAGGATCCAACAATCCAAGGCTTCAACGGATCCCCCTGATTCTGAGACTGTTTTTTCGTGACATATTGTGCTTCATGATTGTGGTAAAATTTCTTCGATATCACTTGCGTTTATTTGTGAAAAAAACAGAAATTTGGCGAAAATTTTGAAAATTTTGCAATTTTCAAAATTTTAATTTTTATGCCCTTAAATCAGAGAGATATGTCACACAAAATAGTTAATAAATAACATTTCCCACATGTCTACTTTACATCAGCACAATTTGGGAACCAAAATTTTTTTTTATTGGGGAGCTATAAGGGTTAAAAGTTGACCAGCGATTTCTCATTTTTCCAACAAAATTTACAAAACCATTTTTTTAGGGACCACATCATATTTAAAGTCACTTTGAGGGGTCTTTATGACAGAAAATATCCAAAAGTGACACAATTCTAAAAACTGCACCCCTCAAGGTGCTCAAAACCACATTCAAGAACTTTATTAACCCTTTAGGTGCTTCACAGGAATTTTTGGAATGTGAAAGAAAAAAATTAACATTTAACTTTTTTCACAAAAATGTTACTTTAGACCCAATTTTTTTTATTTTTGCAGGGGTAACAGGAAAAAGTGGACCCCAAAATTTGTTGTGCAATTTTTCCTGAGTAAGCAGATACCCCATATGTGGGGGAAAACCACTGTTTGGGCGCACGGCAGGGTTCAGAAGGGAAGGAGCGCCATTTGACTTTTTGAATGTAAAATTAGCTTGAATATTAGCGGACGCCATGTTGCGTTTGGAGAGCCCTTGATGTGCTTAAACAGTGGAAACCCCCCACAAGTGACACGATTTTGGAAACTAGACCCCTCATGGAACTTATCTAGATGTGTGGTGAGCACCTTGAACCCCCAGGTGCTTCACAGAAGTTTATAACATTGAGCCGTAAAAATACAATTTTCACATTTTTCCCACAAAAATGTTTTTCAGCCCCCACTTTTGCATTTTCATAAGGTTAACAGGAGAAATTGCACCATGCAGTTTGTTGTGCAATTTCTCCTGAGTAAGCAGATACCCCATATGTGGGGGAAAACCACTGTTTGGGCGCACGGCAGGGTTCGGAAGGGAAGGAGCGCCATTTGACTTTTTGATTGTAAAATTTTCTTGAATAATTAGCGGATGTGCCCCTGATGTGCCTAAACAGTGGAAACCCCCCACAAGTGACACCATTTTGGAAACTAGACTGCTCAGGGAACTTATCTAGATGTGTGGTGAGCACCTTGAACCCCAAGGTGCTTCACAGAAGTTTATAACATTGAGCCGTAAAAATAACATTTTCACATTTTTCCCATAAAAATGTTTTTCAGCCCCCACTTTTGCATTTTCATAAGGGTAACAGAAGAAATTGCACCATGCAGTTTGTTGTGCAATTTCTCCTGAGTAAGCAGATACCCCATATGTGGGGGAAAACCACTGTTTTGGCGCACGGCAGGGCTCGGAACGGAAGGAGCGCAATTTGACTTTTCGAAAGTAAAATTTGCTTGAATAATTAGCGGACGCCATGTTGCATTTGGGGAGCCCCTGATGTGCCTAAACAGTGAAAATCCCCCACAAGTGACACCATTTTGGAAACTAGACCCCTCAGGGAACTTATCTAGATGTGTGGTGAGTCCCTTGAACCCCCAAGTCCTTTACAGAAGTTTATGACATGGAGCCGTGAAAATAAAAAAATCAAACTTTTTCCACAAAAATGATGTTTTAGCCCCAATTTTTTTATTTTCACAAGGGTAAGAGTAGAAAGTGGACCACAAAAACTTTTGTGCAATTTCTCCTGAGTACGCCAATACCCCATATGTGGGGAAAATACAGTGTTTGGGCGCACGGCAGAGTTCAGAAGGGAAGGAGCACTGTGTGACTTTTTGAATGCAAAATCGGCTGGAATCGAGAGTGGACGCCATGTTGCGTTTGGAGAGCCCCTGATGTGCCTAAATAGTTGAAACCCCCCACAAGTGACCCCATTTTGGAAACTACACCCCTAAAGGATTTTATCAAGGGGTATAGTGAACATTTTGAACCCAGAGGTACGACACAGAATTTGATGACATTAGGTCATCATATTGAATAAGTTGTCATTAGTCTTGAGCGCAAGTGCATTTTGCATAGGGTACTCAGGTATGCACTATGTATCACGGGTGCTCAAGTGAAATGCTCGAGTCCCCGCCCGCATGTTTCACGGTTATTAAACACCCCCAAAAAAACATGCGGAGATCGCTCGTGCATGGCAGGCAATCCCCGCAAGGTTTTTTTGGCCGCGAAACATATGGAGCGGAGACTCAAGCACCCGCGATACTCAGTGCATACCCGAGCACCCGATGCAAACTCAAGTAGCGAGCACTTGCGTTCAACACTAGTTGCCATATCGTCATCTTTTTTTTTTTTTACTTTTGAAAAAAAAAAAAACCCTAACCCCAACCCTAACATTAGCACAACCCTAACCCCAACCCCAGCCCTAGCGTTTATTTTTTATGGTATAGTGTGGTATAAGTGATTAGACGACCTTATTCTTCGGGTCGGTGCGACTACAGAGATACCAGAATCATATCGGGTTTTTATGATTGACAGCTGTCACACACTAAAAGACACATATTTTGTAAAATCTAGTTTTTGCATCGCCATATTTTGAGAGCTATAATTTTTCCATATTTTGGCCTACAGAGTCATGTGATGGCTTGTTTTTTGTGGGACCAGTTGACGTTTTTATTGGTGCCATTTTCAGGCACGTGACATTTTTTGATTGCTTTCTATTCCAGCTTTTGGGAGACAGAATAAACAAAAATCAACAATTCAGGAATTGTTTTTTTTTTTTTTAATTTTTTTATTCTACTCCGTGTGTGGTAAAATTGATAAGGTAGCTTTATTCTTTGGGTCAGTACGTTTACAGCGGTACCACATTTATATTGTTTTTCTATGTTTTGGCGCTTTTACACAGTAAAAGCTATTTTATAGAAAAAATAATTTTTTTGCATCGCTTTATTCTGAGAGCTATAACTTTTTGATTTTTCGGATGATGGAGCTGTATGGTGGCTTGTTTCTTGCGGGACAAGATGACGTTTTTAGCGGTACCATTTTTATTTATATTCGTTTTTTTGATCGCGTGTTATTCCATTTTTTGTTTGACGGTATGATGATAAAGCATTGTTTTTTGCTTCTTTTTTTTTTTTACCTGAAGGGGTTAACTAGTGGGACAGTTTTATAGGTCAGGACGCGGCGATACCAAATATGTGTACGTTTATTGTTTTTTTTTTTTTTTTTCATAATAATATTTATTGATGGGTACATTATATTTTTATTTTTAGTGGATTATTTTTTTTATTTTATTTTTAATATTTTTACAATTTTTTTTTTATTTTTTCACTTTCTGAGAGTTTTTTTAACTTGTTTACTTTGTCCCACTATGGGACTTTCACTTTTTTATTCTGATCGCCTGCATAGCATAGTGATGGAGCACCATCCCTGTGCCATGCTGGCAATCAGCGCTGCACAGTGAGAAGATTGTTTGGTCATGCACTGCGCATAACCAAAAAATCTTCCTGCTGTCTGGTGACCCGAATGTTGTCATGACGACATCAGGTCGTCATGGCAACTCCCGGGAAGCCGCGGCAGACACGGCTGGAGGCGGAAGAGGAGGTGAGTATACCGATTACCTCCCCTTAGCCACCGCAATGCTGCGATCGACTTTGATTGCAGCATTGCGGGGGTTAATGTGCCGGGAGCGGTGCGGGACCACTCCCTGCACATAGTACCGGGTGTCAGCTGTGACAATCAGCTGACACCCGGCGGCGATCACGCCCGCACAGCCTGTGTGCGCGCGCGATCGCGATGACATACTAATACGGGTCAGGCTCTTAAGTCCCAGGGCACAGACACGTATTAGTACTTCATGGGCTTTAAAGGGGTTAAAAACCCTGCACTAAGGATTAGTGTTGTTCTATGTTGGAACCTGCTAGGGGCATAGCAGGAAAGCTCAGCAGGATTGAATGTGGCTGAACCCATGCCTGGGAAGGCTCTGCACCTGTCAGGCTCTGAGCGGCCCGGCGCGGCACCGTTGTTTAAAGACTCATGTTAACCCGGCTGCGAGCCAGAGGACTTTTCTGTTTACCCGTGAGTATCTGAATAAAGCTGTTTATGTTGGACTTGCTTGGGTCACTGCCTCAGTTACTGCACGGTGTGAACACCGCCGCCTTACACTATATACCACTATTTTACCTGCATAAATACTATGTGTCTAATTCACCGCCACTTTACTTATTATAGAGTTGAATACTGATCATTAAATTATACCCATATGTGATATGCTTTCCATAAAATTTCTATTGTGTGACGCTCTCCATGTATTTTAACGGAATTTTGTTTAATTCTCAATATTAATACTTTAATAAAATGTAATTTGTAGTTATCTTTTGAGTGGTGGCCATTTATTCTTTATAGTTTTAAATAGCTTAATGGGAACCTGTGACATAAAAAAACGGTATTAACCTGCAGATCTGGGGTTAATCTGCAAGTTAATAGCGTTCTGAACCTGCCCGGCGCCGGCACTTAGAACCCTGCTGCCAGGAGGAAATTAACTTTATTCCTTCCAGTTGTGTTTGGGTTTTAGTCACAGGGGTGAAAACTGATCCTAATGCAGAGCCTGCTGTCAGTTAGTGCCGGGGGTGTGATCACAGTCGCTGGTCTCTATACACAGAACTGTGACTGAACCTGCACAAGCGCCACCTCCGTGACTGAAACCCAAATGGTAGCGGGAGGAATAAAGCAGGGTTATAGGTGTCGGTGTTGGGCATGTTAAAAATGCTATTAACCTGCAGATTAACCCCAGGTTAGTAGTGTTTTTTCATGCGACAGATTCCCTTTAAAGGGAATCGGTTAGTAGGATCCACCCTCCTAAGCCACCTATATGGGCATGCAGGTTTAAGGAAGCTGAATAAAATAATACCTTGATATCTGCGATCTGATGTCTTATTCCAGAGAAATGCACATTTTTCTGACCTTTTCCAGGCTATAGGGAGGATGTTGCCGGGAAGATAACTCGGCCTCAAGAGCTTATTTTAAATAAAAGGGGGAGTTACCAGTGTGAGACAAGTACCTGACACAGAACAGGAGAAATTAACTTTGTCTTCTTACAAACACATTTTTTGCAGCTCTCTGAGCTCTGCTGTATTGCAAAAACATTGCAAGAGAGGAACCTGCAGATGTGTGAGGTATAATTGTGGTGCCCCTGAGGGTTCAGTCGCCACAGGGGTACTGCACCTCAGAACGAGGTGTGGTATTTCCTCT